>NC_139059.1:10990084-12190084 GCF_965140915.1 Aythya marila | reverse complement strand
TGATTTGTATACAACCTTTTTAATTTTTCTCCATGAAAAGTGTTTTATTATGTTTGCAAGATCATAATAACAATCATCTTGTTCATTAAGTCCGTTTTTTCTTCCAGGTCTTCCTAGAGATTCAAAGTTCCTGTTTGCTCTGGGTCAGCTGGCATTGTGATCTTTCTCTCACTTAAAAAACAAACAAAAAACACAACCAACAACAACAAACAAAACCACTATTCATTTTCTTGAGCATTTATTGACATATGAGTTCATGACTCTTCCAAGTGTGATAGAAAACAGCCCTGTTCCGTCCACTGCCAGCTCTGTGCACATCTATCATTGCAAGGCCAGTTTTTACATTAACTCCTCGCTTCTTGGCAGGTTTCTCTTCTGGACTCTGTTTTCCTTGAAAGCAGTGTCTGCCCTGGCCCGCATTTACCTGCGTGCTACAGTTCTCTCTAGTCCAGCTTCCAGTTCCACCTAATTTCTTTTGACTTTATTTCTGGTTTCTTGATTAGTCTTCAGTCTGTTTTTGTTCAGTCTGTAGCAATTCGTAATTGTCTTGTGAATAATCTCCAAAGCTTGTCTGCTCTGCAGAGAGCCCTGGTCCCTTCTCAGGATCTGTTGCACTGCTGTCACTCCTGACCTTATCCCAGAGGCTTCACATGTGTTGTTCTCCAGTCCCCTTTTGTGTGTGCCCTCCAGTATCACCATATGTTGTTGTAGCTGCTGCAGGGAGGGTTAATGCATCTTGTGTGGTATCCTCATGAAACATTTGAAGAACCAGACTGTCTTGCAGATCAGAGGATCTTCAGAAAACTTCCATTTTATTCAGGTGAATTGTTTTTCTTGGGAAGCTCACCAATCAGCTGATGGTTGTCCTTCTGTCCTGAATTTTCCCTTTAGGATGTTCATTCACACAAAAAGGGTCTTTAAAAAATCCTTGGCATGCTTGGTTTTCCAGACTGATAAAAAATACATAAATGAAAAATCCCCCAATCTGTATGAATGTTAGGAAGTATTCTCCCTGTTGGAGCAGCATCCTCTGCTTACTACATAAATAGCATAGGAAATACATAGGGTGGATTTTATTAGCCAGAGTACTTAAAAGGGCCTTAGAAGGCTAGGAGGTTTTCTTGTTTGAAGAGTTCCCAAGGTAAATTACCAAGCATTTAAAATAGCCAACCTTTAGTCTGTACAGTAGTGCATGTGCCAACCAGAAGCCTGAGCACAACAGCAAAGAGCCTGAGGTTAGCAGGAACGTGCAGCTCACTTCTGCGCTCACCTTCCTCTCTCCCATTCAACCTCCTGAACCTCTGGATGCTTGACAGGCCTTCTCTTTCCAGCAGTAGGGAACACCAGGACCTTTGGGTTTATGGTGTTAGAACCTTCTACCAGTTTCTTCCTCTTCCAGTTCTCTTGCTTTGACCTGGCTGAAAAATATGCTGTCAAGAAACTAGCAGGATGGCTTGTGCTTCACTTTACCTTCAGGCTTCTTGTCCTTGGCCATGGAAAAGTCTTGCACCTCTTGTGATTTTTCTGCCAAAAATAGCAATGACTAAGGGAGTAATAGTAAAATAGTAGAACTGGAGAGGGGCATTTTTTTCCTCAGTCCTTTTGTTCAGTTTTCTTCCACCCCAGAATTTGCAGTGATTTTCAGCTACATACCAGAATTTTCTGTATCTTCCAATCTTCTGTATAAATCAACCTAGTTGATTCAGTCTTTCTCTGCAATATTACCTAGTCTAGTTTCCAGTTCCAGCCAACATCCTCAGATCTTGTTGCTGGTTTCTTGTTTTCTGTTTAGTCTAGTGGTATTTTTGACCAGTCTTCAGGTAGTCTTCCACTTCTTCTGATCTACGCTTGTCCTGAGAAATTCAGAAGCAATTCTAAGATCAGTTGGGTATCAGAGAAGCTGGCCAAGGCACTGTTTGGAGATACATAAAATTCAATGGGATGTCAAGCCTATAAAGTGTCCATAAAAGATCATTGTTCTTCTTGGATAAGTCTGTAAGCTATGGAGCCATTTCTTGTTCAGAACACAGTGCCTCTCACATCATTTTGCCTTGTAGTCAGTGCTTGCTCTCTTATCCGTAGTTTTAAAATAGGTGTTTTGTCTGTCTTTCCTTGGCTTTCACAGAATTTTGCTGATGGCTGTCTCACAGTTGAAATAGCTTGTTATGTATCAGATATACAACTTCTGCTCTCAGGTGTATTTATGTATACTTCTGTAATTTATCAGTTGTTTCCTGCACGTCTGATAGCCCATAAAAGCCCTCTGAGTTGACACATAAGTGTATTAAGTTCAGTCAAGGGGCAGATTTTTCTGACCTTCCTGTTTCCCATATGATTTCTGAAGAGAAGTATTGGGATTTTTGCAAGCTGGCTCTGCTGTAAATCTTCATTTCCATTCTTCTCACAATTAGATACCCTCCCTGGAGTAGACTACTTAAGGTTTATTGAGGGGAATTTTCTGTTTCACTCATCTGTTTGGATAGCTGTATGAGAGTTAGGGAAAACAGTGCTTCAAACCATGCTGATATGACACTGAGAAAGGAGTGAATGAGTAAGGGTTAAAAGGAAATGGTGAGGGAGTAAGCCTTATTAGAGGAGATGGGAGACTAGTTGTTATCAGTGAAAGACCTGACATGCTTCTTTCAGCACTGAAAGTGTTTTGGATGGGTAGGTAAATGTTCTTGTCCTCAGCAGCAAGTGGGCAAAACCCCTTTCTTTCTGCTCATTTTGTAGCTTTTGGTCCTTGCTGTCCTGCAGATAACACCCATCCCTTTGGTGACACTGTCAGGTGCTGCTGCAGGACTTTCTGCTGAGCACACCTGTGAGCTGCGTACGCAGGACAGCACTGTTTTCTCTCTTGGCTCAAGAAGTAGGTTTTCAGTTTGGTGCTTGTCCCCTGTCCCCTTTCCCTTTTCCCCTTTGTTGCTACCCACTGCACCTGATTTTTTTCCTGTGCATACTGGACTTGGGTGATGTCTCTTCTGTTTTGGGTCTGGTTCCTGGGATCTGTCAGGTTTTAGGTTTGAGAGTGGTACAATTGCAGAGCATCATCAAGCATTTTTGATGTCCAGACCATCATTACTTAGAGCTCTTATTTCAGATATCAGAAACCTTTTTCCTAACCTGGGTTTGTGCTGAAAAGGTTGGAGAATTTTCTTCTGAAGGATTTTATGCAGTTTGTTTAAGGCCAACAAGAAACTGCTAAAGATCAGACTTTCTATAATCTCCACTACAAAAAACACTTCTTCCATATGTGGCCTGCTTGGCCATGGCAGGAACTGCATGCAATTGAGTAACCAGGCTGAGAGATATAAGAGCTGAAACCAAGTCAGACTTGTCCATCCCGATCTTAAATGGTGTTGTCAGGCTGCTGTCTTCCTTGTCTTCCTTTCCTGCCGCCTCCTGTGTCTTTGGGAGAGTCTGTCTGTGGGTACTGCTGCAGTGTCTTGCACTCTGCCTCTGAGTTAGGTAGCAGGTCTTCATTGTGGCACATGTGCTGTTTGAGTACTGGCTGCTGTTGACTTCCATCACCTTTTGCTTTTTCTTCCTTCTTTTGCTCATGAATGCTTGCTTCTTAGCTGATGAATTAAGACTGTTTTCTTTTCCAGCCTGGGTGACCTCAGCTCAGCATTGTGCTGCATGTTGCCTCCGAGGGTTTTGCGCTCTTCTTGAATTAGCAAACCTCCGGTATCCAAAAGTCTCATAAAAGACTCCCCTTCAGTCTCCAAAGCAGTGTTTGATCAGGAGTTTATGTTGGCTTTTTAAGGTGTCCTTTGGGTGCCATGCCCGCATGGGATGTTCTGTATTATAACCTTTACATAACTGTAGATCCTTGGGGTCCTCTGCCTGCTCTTTTTATTTCTCCATGGGGAGATTGTTGCTGGAAAAAGAAGTTGTTGGGTTTGGCTGTTGTTCCAGGGCGCTGTTAAAATTACCTTCTCCATACAAATATCTCAAATGCTTTCCAGAGTTGAAGAAGTAAGAGCAGAGAAGGTGCAGAGAATGTCAGAGTTGGGATGAGGTACTTTCAGGTGAAGTTGCAGAATCTGAGAAGCATGCTGCAGGGATGGCTGAGACAGAAGTGTGCAGCTGTGAAAAGAATGCAGAGTGAGTCTGAGGAGATGACCAGGAGAAAGGTTTTTGGGGGAAGGGTGTTAATGGAATTGGCACAGAAGAGAGCTGTGAGTTACAGTATGGAGAAAAGATCTTTTGGTATTGCTTCTCACCTGTTTTGTGAACTTTTCAGAGGAGTGGGTAGCATCTCAGTGGGAGACAAAACTGCTCCTCAGAGGTCCCACCACAGTGGCTTTGGCATCCATCATCTTCTATCAAGGTCAGAGCAACATCATTATTATTTCATACAGTGCTGCTGATGTGCTATCCAGAAAGAGACTTCTAATCTTCTTAGCCTTTGATATGTCAGCACAGGGTTGAAGAGCTTTATATGATGTAGATCCAAGACAAAGAAATGATTGAACTTATCAGACCTTCTTCACTTATGTGACTAAACTTCTGCGAAACAGACTTGAACCAGTGACCTAGAGGTGAAGAGTTTTAGTTTCATTACTAGTCCCTAGAGCTGTTGTCTTGCTCTGTTTGCAACTACAAAATTCCACCCACTCAGTGACATTGCAAGGTGTGGATGTTACAGATTGTGGGTGTGCTGGGCAAGGCTCTTACTAGTTTTCCCTAGTACTCTAGAATTCATTGGGAGGGAAAAGAGCAGTATGAACACAATTACTGTTCTAGGCCAAACTAGAACTGCTAGAACATAACGAATGAATGGGGAAATACCAAAATACCAGGATACAACAAAGGTAAGGAAATTGTAGTCTCAATACAGTCCTCACTTTGTGTGGATCATCACAAAATAGTCCAAAGGTACATAATAATGCACTTATAATCTCAAGTGATGTAATAGGAACAGCCAACCTTTAAAGTACCTTCATATGCTTAGCCTTGTGCTCGCTAATGCTTGTGGTCTTGCTGCCAACAGCAGCTGCTCACAGGGCAGTGAGCTCTGCCAAGCAGTTTCAGTGGGACTGGCTTTTGGTATCATGCAGGTTTTTCCCACAACCTTGAACATTTTTTTCTTTCTTGGATAGCCAGATAGCTTTCCTCCACAAGGAGGGTCCAGGCTGTTTCTCTTGCTTTGGACTTGTCATTTTTTTTTCTTGCTTTTTGATGATTTCTCAGTGTGACTCAGTTCTTCAGTATCATAATTTTACTCACTAGTGTTTCAGAGAATGCATTTAATTAGTGCAAGATGCTAAATATCTGTAAAATTACATGAAAAGCTGTGGATGGACTCCTCCATCCTTCATTTAATGAGCTTCATGGTTGGATGTGTGCTCTTTTTTTTATTTTCAAACTTAAATTGCTCTTTCAAGCCCAAATCAGTGTTTTCCTTATATATACACTATAAAGTATAGTGGGTATATATACATTTTTAAACATACAGCATATAATCTATATCTTTCATAGTTAGTGTTAGCTATGCCAGTACAAGGTAGAGTTGTTAGTTTTATGAGGAGGACTGTTGCCCACCATTAGCATTACCAGAGCAATGTGTTCCCTCGATTACATTATGGGCCTTTTCCACTGTGCCAGCCATGGTGAAGGCAAGGTGTAGGAAAACTTTTTGCCTTCTTTGCTTTTCTTAGTCATTTCAAACATAATGTTCCTTGGTTAAATATCAAATCAGTCTTTGAGCCCCATCCAACATGGCTAAGAACTCCATGGGAATGTTTTGAAATGATAACCTGAATGTATTGATTTGCTGTAGGTTTCAATGAAATCTTTGCTCTTTAATTTCATGCTGCCATTTCATCTGAAAATGCTGATGCTCATAAGAGTAAAATTTGATTGGAGATTTTATAGTCTGTATTGATGGCTTTTGGGGTTTTCAGTTAAAATTCTGATTTGAAAATGGTTCAATTCTCTTGAGTGTGTTTTATCATGCCTTGGGGATTGCCTGCTCAGCTTTGGGTTTGGGGTCCATGGTATGTTGCTCCAGTAGTGGTTCTGAAGATACAGGAATGGCATGTAAGTGATAAAGTCTCTGCCACTCTTCCTCTTTCAGAGAATTCGGTCGACAGTGGATGAAAAAGAACAGAAGCAGCTTCTGATGGACCTTGATGTAGTAATGCGAAGCAGTGACTGCCCGTATATTGTTCAGTTTTATGGTGCGCTCTTCAGAGAGGTGGGAACTCCAAACTTGCTTCATTTATAGCAGAATTTTTTGTTTTTGTTTGTGTGTTTTTTTTTTTTGACCTTTTTTTCGTTGAAGTTGCCAACATGGAATAAAGAAGAGAATGTTAATTTATATTAGGATTTTTAGCTTGGTACCTTTCATCAAGGTTATTTAACCAAGATATCCAGATGTCCGAGTAGTGTTGAACACATAGATGCTATTCCCATTCATTGTTAGGTCTGTCTGCGTATTTCAGTCTCTCTTTCTCTCCTGTTTTTCTCATTTGATGAACTTGTGGTACCCCCCTGCACTGCTGGGCTGGGCACAGCTCTGTGGCACTGCGCTTGAACACAAATGTGATTTATGTCAGTAATCAGATATGACCATATGGAGGACGCGTGCAAACTCAGTATCCTTGTAACAAAGGTGGCTGCTGTGATCAGATAGTTATTTGTACATCTGTACAGACGTACATACCAGGGCTGTGTCAGAGACTCATAATTGAAGTGCCTCTTCCTTGAAGTGGCTTGTACCTGCAGATGTGTAAGAAAATAAGCGACCTGGCTGGGTCAGACCAGTGGGTGGTCCTGTCTCTGGGGATGGCCCAAAGGATCTGCTTAAAGAAGCACATGTGATACTTTGCCATAACCTTCAGTTGTACGTACCTGAATGTCTTCTGAGCTCTGCATGCTATCTTTTGCTTAGTGATTCTTCCTAGACTTCTTGTCCAGTAAATGGTTTGTTTTCCCTGTGGATACATTTACATTTTTTGCATCCTCGGTGCTCCCTGAGAGGCACTTCCCTTGGTAGTCTGTCTGTCACTTGAAGGCCAGTCACTTTGACTGATTTTGAACTTTCATTCTGCTGTTCTTAATGGTGCCCCTAGTGGTTTCCCTAGTTTTTGTATTTGAAGAGGAAGTTAGTTGTTGCTGCTTACCAATTCTCTCTAGGCCACTGAGGATTTTATGGACCGCTGCCGTGTCTCTGTTACATCTTCTCCAGACTGAAAAGTGCAAACCTGCGTCATGCATAGAATCTATTCCAGACCTTTGATCATCTTTCTTGCCATTCTCTGCATCTTTTCCAGTTCTACTCTGTCCTTTTGGGATGGAGACCAAAATTGCATGAGTGCTCTTGAAAGGAGCAATATCTGCAATAGCCGCCCTAGGGCCTGGCATTTTGCTTGGACCTTTTATGCATATAGATATTGTATGTGCTGTAGAGTGTGTTATTCAATATGATGCTTCATGAATTATACAAAGTGAAGACCAGAATTAGAGCATCAAAATCTATGTAAGCTGACTGTAATTAATTCTGACATAGTTCACTTATTCATGTCCAGGAATATAGTGTTAATCACTGAGTGTTTGTGACTGTTTTAGCATCTACTTATTGTACTTTAAAGAATGCATTTTGCTGCAGGGACACAGAAAGTGTCCTCCTTTCTCTTTGTGCTTTGCTCAGGTACTCCCATTGCATTTGAATGACTATTAAAAAAACAGTTGGGAAACTGGCATTCTGCATACAGCCTGGACAGTCATTCTTGCCTGTTTTCCTCTAATTGAGTCTAAATCCTGTACACCTACCCAAGGGAAGAAGGAAAATAGAGACCTACTTGCTGCTGTTCATCTTTGCTTATTATCTGGTAGCAACCTATGCAGAGTCTGTTGGGGCTTTAATGGAGAGCTGTTGAGAGGGAGAAGGTGAATCTGGCAATTCAAACCACAAATTGGGACTGAATATTTAATTTCCGCTTCTGGAGAATCTTTCTCTGTTATTTTGTCAGTTTATTCCTCTGGCTTTAAATTTCAGTCCCTAAAATAAGGATTAAAATAATTTATTTTTTTCGTGCTTTGCTTTGTCTTATCTGTTGAACACTTTGAGTGAGAAGGTGTTGTCCCTGTTCACGCATTTCAAACTCCTAGCAAGTGTGGAGCCTCAGCCTTGGCTGAAAGTTTGCAGCTTTGCTGAAATACAAATGATAAGGCTGTCAGCTGGTTTGAAGAAAAGTCTCTGGGCAAGACAATATCTTGCCAGATTGCTGATGAGCAACATGTTCAGAACTGCAAGAGCCTGTCACCTCTGCTACTTTAGGCGCATCTCAGAATGTAAGTATACATACATAAATAATACAGAAACCTTGATCAACATCCAACTGTCAGCTTGGTCTTTGCTGCACCCTTTGTTTTGTCAAAAAATCCTGTCTTCCTGCAACCAGGCACCATTCTTTGGGTGCTCTGGGAAAGACTTCAATAAGGTCACTCAGGGGTATACTGTGTTTGTCCCTGAAATCCCCTCTGCCCACACCCTCAGCATCGGTGGTGTGTGTTTCTGAAATGGAAGCAAACTTCCCCCTCTCCTCAGTCTGTCATGGCTGGCACACACCTCAAAGGTATGCAAGACAAACTGATAGACAGACTTGGATGAGATTGTCTGTCTTGTCATATTAATTACATGCTCTAACGTTAATTAAGTTTTTTAAAGGCAGGGAACTATGACAGCAGAGAAAGCAGAGACAGCAAGTATTTAAGGGGAAAAAAGAATTTCACCAGTATGTTTGAACCTGTCTCACCCTCCTGCTCTTCGTTCACAAAGTAACTGATCCAGCTCACTGCTACACCATCCTCTAGAGTATAAGAACATGTGGGACATTACTAAAGATTCCTCTCTCAGGAAGTCCTATAGCAAGACACGTGTAAACAAAGCCCTTTGTTCCTGGATTTCAAGGTGAAAAGTAAGGAAAAACATTCCAAAAGGCACATCCTTTTGGGACCTTTTGCTCTGAGCCAGGTCTCAGATTCTCTGGGGATAGACTGAGCTACAGATGGGAAGTCATTTTCCTTCTGCTCCTAAAGGGTGAAAGACTTCACTTTGAGTCTCTTCAGAGGAGCTTGAATGCTGAGTAGGCAGCTCTCACAGTCAAATAATTAGCAAGAAGATTATAACAGCTTCAGGGAGGGCATCAGGACAGCTGCTGGGCTGTTTTGAAAGACAGGAAGCCTGTCTAGAAGAGTGAGCTGTTCGTGCTGAGAAACAGAGCTCAGCTTTTGAGTCTTGACAGTCAGGGAGTAGTAGTAGTAAACCAAATTGGACAAAACTGTTGAAGGACTTAATTTGAGGACAGACATATATTCCAGCTTGCAGTTAGGAAAACAACCGTAAAAAGAGAAGTTGCTGTGGCAGCCTCTCCTAAGTATGACAAGTTTTGATTTGCAAAGGTTAAAAAAAAAAAAAAGATTCTTTTTTTTCCCCTTGAATACTATTGGTCTTTGGCAGGTTTGACTATTTTGAAGCATCCTCTTGAAAAATTTCTGAATACAATAAGCTACAGTGATACCATTGAGACGTGAAAATCAGACAGGGCATGAATGCCAAGTGTTGTTAACCATCACCCTTCAGGGGAACTTGACTCGGGAATGAGTCTTCTCTGGGAAGTAGCGGTGGTTGTCCCTCAGCCGACAGCATCTTAACCCATAGTGTATTATGGCAGAGCACACTGCTCAGTCCATATCTCGTTGTTGGACCTGTGAAGCTGTGACCTTGATGTCACTGTGGCACCGGCTGAACCGTACGTCTGCCATGGGTGACCCCGAGACTCTCCCTCAGAGTTACTGTTTGGAAGGCAGAAATCTGAGAAAAAAGCAGTTGTCTTTCCTGGTGTGTCTGCCACAGGCTTAACAACTAATTTAGTTTGAGACTGTTCCTCTAAGTCTGGGAATGTTTCATTGGTTATCATGACCACATTAACTGCTTGTTTAAAGCAACTATTTGTTACTTTTTTTTCTCAAGAGGGAAAGAGGTATTTATACAAATTGATGAGATTCCCCCCCCCCCCGAGCTGCTGCTTCCCCAGGCTGAACTCTATCATCTTTTTGGCCCTCTGTTGGGCTGTCTTCAGTAGCTCCATGTCTCTTGTAGTGGAAGCCCAGAGCTGGACCCAGCACTCCAGGTCTAACCTCACTAGTGCTGAGCAGAGGGGAAGGATCACGTCCCTCAGCCTCCTGGCAATGCTTTGTCTAATGCAGCCCAGGATACCATTCCCCTTCTTTGTGGCAAGGTCATGTTGCTGGTTCATGTTCACCTTGGTGTCCACCAAGACCCCAGGTCCTTTTAGTGCCAAGCTGCTTTTCAGCCTAGTGGCATCTTTGTGACATGCTCAGTTGCGGGCTGGGAACTAAGGACACTGCATTCAGGAATTGAAGCAGCCTAGTTGCTGGTTAAGACACAGTTTTTGTGTATGTCCTGGAGCATAGGCAGTGGTACTTTAAATGAAATAGTAAGTGTAGGGCATTCCTGGGTATTTTTTGGTATGCCTACAAGAAGTGCGTTAGTACCTGGTAATTTAGTACCTGAAAAGAAGTAAAATACAATTCTTTGGAAGAATAGCTATAGCTGGAAGAGAAAAAATGTTTCCTTTGTCATTTTCTAATCAGAAATCAACCTGACCTGGAAGCATAAATTGAAGATAAACTTCTGTTAAGATAGTTTTGTCTTCACAATTCAAGGTGAAGCAGAACTTTCTCATGTACATCAGCATTTCTCTGTATAATTTGCTAAGAAAGGGGCTGGATGACAAGTATGTAGTTGCTCCTGCCAGTCTTCCTCTTTGTTCCCAGTAAAATTCATCAACTTTGCTTCTAGGTAAGTCCTTTCAAGTCTCAAGAAGAGGTGAAAACTTGTACGATTTTCAGTCTCATCACCAGTCTTAATGAAACTGCATAATTGAAAAGCTGTCATCTTTCTTCACTGATCTTGCTGACAGGAACTCACGTTGATCAGGTAGATTTTAATATTACCAGATCAATAAATGCTCCCATTCAGGATTTCTATATCATTCTATGGTACTTCAAGACAGCAACTAAACCATCTCTTGATTTTTTTCCCTTTGGTGCTTTTGATCATGAGTAGTTTGTATTGTGATTACACACGAACATGTTTGAGTGCTCAGTCACACGCATGTTGCAACCCTGCAGGCATACAAAGTATGCTGTGAAGCTTTTGTTATGGACACAGCTCTGATAACCTTGCCTGTTGTTTCACTTCAGTTTGCTTTTCCTGTACAAACATGATCCCATTGTAGCCTGGGCAACTGAAGACACTGACGTATTAGTGTGATGGAACACAAATGTGAGGCTGCAGGTGGTCGGTATTATTCTGGCAATCTTGAATGAATCCAGTTACCTATAGTCTTGGTACAGCAGCATGGGAGTATAGCACATTACCAATTTTTTAATGCAAAGCTGGTCAAAATAGAAGCAATGTCTTCAACGAACTTGCAGGCAGTAGAACCAAGTCTGTATTTGCTTTCACTGTGGATAGTTTGTAGTGGTCTGGTGTGGTTCCAATTTCACCTGATTCGTGTGCACCACTAATGCTGCATCCACTTACCTTTTCTTAGCCGCTCTTGATGATATGTGCCATAGCTGCACTCTGCATTTGTTTGCAGTGTTGAAAAGGGATTTTTTTTGCATGTGTTACCTAATTTCATTTCTGCAGTTTAAATCAGATCAAGTTCTCATCCAAATCCATCCATTCCAACCTTTATCCAGCAGCCCGAGATCTCCTTTCTCCATGTCTCTCTCTGTGACTGGCTCATGTCAGTCACTTGAAACACCAGTTGTGTCCTCTTCCACTGTGCTGCATTTGCCTCTCTCTGGGCAGTGTCTCAGCCTCTGTGTTCAGCACAGTGCTTGTTTGATCAGTGTCTTTTTCTTTGTTTCAGGTGAAATGCTTGTTCTCTGGGCTCAGGCTTGTACCAGCCATTTCCATTGGGTGGGCAATGAGCTGATACCACCTTTGCTGGCCCCTTCTGTTCCCAATAAACCAAGTGCTTGGACTGGAGTCAGGCCTTGGTGGATGCTGTTCATTCCTCGGTGTGTGTTCATGGTGTCCAGGAGGTCATTCTGAGTGGGCACAACCCCCCTTTTTGGCTTTAAGACACATGGCTCTGCAAGCTTTTTTAATCATCTGAGTACAGCTTGAGAATTGCTCTTGGCTGACATGAGCACCGGCAGATTGCTTCAGACAGAAGTGACTGGAGGTGCACGGGATGGGAGCACGGGGCTTTGCTGCGCTGCCAGAATGCCTATACTCTCTCTCTCTCTCTTTTTTTTTTTTTCCTAATTTAATTTCCATGTATGTACTTTTTGCATGTTTGTGTTTTCGTTCTTGAGGGGAAAAAAATCTACCTTCTGCAGTACAAGGAGGCTTCTCCTGTATTTCTTACTTCCTGTATATCAGGAATGTGCAGCTAAGTCACCACCAGGCAGAAGTCACCACCAGGCAGAAGTCACCGCCAGGCAGGCACCCAGTGCTCTGAGCCACCCAGGCAGCCAGGGGCAGTGCTCCCTGCGGAAGCTACTGCTCTTCACACAAGTGTTTTGGATGGTGCCTAACCAGAATGAGACAACCAGACTGGCCAACCGTCTTTTGCACTCTACTTTTGACAGCTAATGTGGTTTTAACACTTATTGTGATACTGCCTGTAGAAGATAAGAATGTGTAGTTTCTGGGGAGGGTGGCTGTAGTTCTGGTGTTTTCCTAGCAATGAAGCATTGCATGAAGTGCATTATACTCTAGAAACAGGTCATACCAAGCATTCAATTGTCCTTTACTGGAGTTAAAATGTTCAAAAATGTGAAATTTGAGATCAATCCGTGGCTAAGCCATTTATCACCATATACTAGATACATACTATGACAAAAGATGAAATCCTTTTATATATCATCTTTGTGGGAATCCATTTCTTCTCCCCAGCAAATCTGTCATGAGCAAGTTGATTCACAGATCTCAGGAGAGAGTTTCATAAACATGTTACCCTCCTATGATTGTTTAGCTTAACAGAGATATGTCTTACAATTTTCTGCATTTAACTTAACTGCAAGATATAAATCAACAACCCCCCCCCCCCCCCTTCTTAAATCTATTTTCATTTTCTCTTGCTTAGATCATACCTCCAAATGTGGTATGAAATGTTCTCTGACCCGTGCAGGGTTGTCATAAACTGCAAGGGTCTTTTTTCAATCTTACTGTGCATGGTTGTATCTCACTGTGCCATCAGCCTTTTTGAGAGCCAGGCAGTTTTTGAGACTTTGATTCATTTAGGTTCAGGCATCTGAATTGTAATGTCAGGTCTGATCTTGTCAGTTAGATTTCTCTGCTGGTAAATGGAGTGGAGGAAAGGTATGTATTGGTGTTACTCTTCCATTGCTCTCAATGACTAATTCAGACTTGCTGCTGAAATGGCTGAAATTAATCAAGGTGAAATCTATCCTTCCTGTCAAATGCAGGTTGCTGTTTGTGTTTTATTGGATTCAAGGGATGCTCTCTGGGCTTTTGTTTCTCATTTAAGCTTGACAGTTACAATGATTCTTTTCTTTTTCCAGGGTGACTGTTGGATCTGTATGGAGCTCATGTCTACCTCGTTTGATAAGTTTTACAAATATGTATATAGTGTATTAGATGATGTTATTCCAGAAGAAATCCTAGGCAAAATCACTTTAGCTGTGAGTATTTTGTTAAACTTTTTTTTTAAAGCTGATTTGAAATATTCAGATCTCTCTTACTTGCTAGTAAAAAAAATTGCTTGATATGCATGCAGTACAACTTCTGCTGTTACATCGTTTCAGAGTTTTAACGAACCTTGAGAGTATTCTAATTTTAGCATGACGTAACACATGATAGAGAAGCAGGTCCTGGCATCTGTAATCTGTATGCAGAGGCCCCAGAATTTTTATTCTGAGCCCCAGAAATTTGGGAAGGATTGCTTGCTGACTGTGGGCAGGAGGGGGCAGCTCTGTAGTGGGGCAGCTTGTGCCTCTGCTGCAGGCTCACAGCTTGTGGCACTGAGATGGCGTGGGGATGTCAGCAAAACCTTGTCAAATGACATGACTTGCCTTTCCAGACAGCTTTCCTGTAACAGCGGGAGGGCTAGGGCACTGACAGGACCTGAGCACACTGTGAGCCCTGTGTTTGGGAGGGGCTGTCAAGGGGCTGCATCTGCAAGTAGTCCTTTTGTTATCCTGCAATGCTGCTTAGCAAGACCATGGGTGGCAGGAGCCAGGTGCCAGACAGAGGTGGCTTTCCTGGAAGCTAGGTGCAGTTTATCTCATCCCAAGGATTTATCTAAAATCAATGAACTGTCTCCCCATCTCACGTTTGTAAAGGGAAAAGGGGGTTGAGCATAGCCAGGAGAGGTGAACCCTACTAAGCTTGTAGGAGTAGGTTTCTGGTCTAAGTTGCATGCTCTCTCTCTGAAGTCAGTGGGAAGAGGTTAGTGTCTCTGTATAGGAGCCGGGTTCCTATCTCATGGCACTTCAGATGGTCAAGTGAAGTGAGGTGAGTCCGATCCCAAGTATCTGAGCACACCCCTGCTCCATCAAGGCCATTGTCTCCCCAAGGTCCTCTGGCATTGGATTGTTTCATGTTCTGTGTATGTGTATTCCTCCAGTAGTGAAGTGAAGGAATTATTTTCTAAGTGAGGGTACCTTTAAGAAGCCCTTAAGAATTATATTTGGCTCTGCCAAAATGAACCCTTGGTTGTCTAAACACAAGGGTAAGTTTTGGCCCTGCAAAAAAAAAGCTTTTGGTCTTGGATTGTGGACAAAAGGGTGTTGAAAGGTATCCTGAAACTTCTGTCCTGCTGCTGCCCCTGAAACTCTGTCACGTCCATTGGATCTCTGGTAAACTGAGCCACTCCAGTCCAGAGAAATCTCTTGTGGCATTGAGCAAAGGCTCTTAAAATGCAGGTGGCTTCTTCAGCAGGTGGAGAACATGATTGTTGTTTTCTTCATCTTAACCTGGAAGTCCTGGTCCATTAAAAATTTTTATCACAGAGGCTGCCAAAGTTTTTAATTATGTAAATGCTTGAACACAGGGTTGTGCGAGCAGGAAGGAGTGTGCACATTGGAAAATGCAAGCAGGAACAGGAAGATTTTCATTGCTAGACTTTGTCTTCCCACAACTTTGCAGAACTTAGCAGCTCAACATGAACATCCTATTGCCATCATCATTAAGACAATCTTTTGGCCATCTATTTCAATGTTTTATTCAATAGAAGTGAAATTAATTAATGTTGATCTTTCAGCTGTTTTCTTTTGTTGTGTTTTTAAATTATCTTATATACCAGGCTCTCTGAATATCTTTTCCACTTGATGGTGAGTGGGTGAATCAGAACAGCCTTATCTGCTGCTCCTCACGCCACTGACATGAGGAGCTGCTGCTCAGCCAGTGGAATGGGAACAGCAAAATAGGGCATTTATTATTTACTGGAAGAGTACAGCGTAGGGCTTGAAATAAGTTCTTACTGAAGATAATTAATATCTGAAATTGCTTAACTTCATCTCTTGCTTCTGTCTCCCAAAGTGTGATCTTTCAAGGTTACAAATGTTACGTGTTTTACTTAACCACTTCCCCTATTTTCTGTCACCTCTTTGCAGGAAAAACTATGAGAAAAATGTTTTAATAATCTATTTACAGCATTGATGTCTTTTCATATTTAATGTTTTTCCTCTCTTCTTGGAACTCCAACAATTTAATAATCACAGGAATCTTATGACGCTTGCTTATTTTTCTTCTGTATTTCTTTCCTAGACTGTGAAAGCACTAAACCACTTAAAAGAAAACTTGAAAATCATTCACAGAGGTAAGTTTGTATCTTTTCTTCTTGCCTCCCAAAATAATTACAAGAATTTTAATCAGCCTTTGCATCAAGTCAAAATGTAACTTGCATGGGTACTGCCACAGGTGTGAGCATTGGAAAGCAAACAGATTCTGCACAGGTGGTGGCTGTTTCACTGCTCCTCCAACCCGTGTTTTTCCATACCAAGACTGTTGTAGTGGTATTTGAGGGTTGTTGGGTGTCTGCCTTTACCTCTGGGCACACAACCTGTTTGGGGCAGGCTCCATCTCCTGCTGCTGCTGATCGGAACCTGAGGTGATGAGCACGCCACGTTGTTTCCTGCCTGTCCCATGCCAACGCCATGCACAGCATTCGCTACTGGTGCTGATTCTGTGCAGCTGCTGTTTTTGAAATTGAAACATCAGGCCGTGACTTAACAGTTTAAATTTCTTTCCCTTACAGATATCAAACCTTCCAATATTCTTCTGGACAGAAATGGAAATATTAAACTCTGTGACTTTGGCATTAGTGGACAGCTCGTAGACTCCATTGCCAAAACACGGGATGCAGGGTGCCGACCATACATGGCGGTGAGTGGGATGTGTGAGGTTGCTGGCATGCTCATATGCAGGTTACTATCCCCCTTCATCAAGCCTAGCACAGCATGACTGACCAAAGTACTAGCTTGGTTCAAATGGGGTACCAGAAGAAACCAAACTCTAGAGTAAGCGCTGTTGCTGGCAGTGTCAGCAAAAACATCCAGGCAGTGGCAAAGCAACCAAATTCCCTATTTTTTTTTTTTTTTAGCTGGGTTCTTCTGCTGCTGCCAATGCTGCAGTTGCACTGGAACAGAGAGCATTTCTGTATCTTGCAGAGGCACCCATTCGTACTCCAAAAAACAGCACAGTACAGAGGGGAAGGCAGTGCAATTTGGGTGTGAGGGTTTCTTAGTCTTCAAGAAATCCATTTATTATGGTAAGATGATATCATAGCAGTGATTGCAGAGTAAAATCTTTCAGAATTATAGTGATTTTTGAAAACCACTTTATTTCCAAAGTATGCCATAACTTAATTCCAGGAAAATGTAATTCTGGAGAGTAGCAGTAGTGGAACAGCAGCATGGAAATTGCTTGGTCTGAGCTATGGCTCCTGTGAGTCTGTCCTGCTTGCTTCCCTGTATCTCCCAGCGATAAAAGCTGTGGTTGTGATTTTCAAAGCTGTCTGAGGGTTCAAATACTTCTGTACATCTGGCTGTTTTGAAAATGCACTTTTGGGTTTCACCTGAGCTGAATTTTGAGGAGTGGCTTGTGTCTGAGCTGTTTATCTGCTGGTGCAAATATAACTATTTCCAGTGACTGTTTAACTCTGATTGCTCTACCTTATGTCTCAATATGCTAAAAAATGCTATGTTTTCTGGAATTGAACTTTGGCAGCGGTAGTTAAAGACAACTTATGAGGGAGAGAGATTTTTATTTTTTATTTTATGGTGCACATCTGGTCTAGGTAACTGCTCTCCTATGGCTTTTCCTGGCACACCATGGTCAGATAAAACCCGTTTGCCCTGATTCTGATCTGTGCAAACAGAGTCAGAGCTCTTGAGCTTTGGTCTGGATGGAAAAGTACCGATGAGTTCTGTTGTTGGAAACCACTGCTGTGGCACAACAAAGCGTGTGCAAGTTCCAGAACTACCTAACTTGGTGACATGGGGCACTTTGTTTAAAGACCTGTAGGGTCTGGAGAGAGGACAGGGGCGTCTCCTCTCTGAGTACTTTCGGCAACTGTATGGAGGTCTATGCAGAGAAGAGGATCAGTTGGAGCTGCACAGTCAATTGTGTTCATGGGGAATGTGATTCTAAGGGCAGAAGCAGAGAGTAGTGCTCCAGGATGGGACTGGAGCCAGTGCAGAGGCTGTGATAACCTGCTCTGAGGATGAGTATTCACCCCTCATCCTGTGGGCAGTTCTGGTAGCATTGCTTAATGGAGTTAGGAATACTGTTGACTTTTCCCTATCCTCTGAGGTGTGCATCAGTTCTGTAAATACAGGTCTTGAAAACTTGTTCTCCCCTTTTCCCTCACAAATTCAGTGGACTATAATTGCAGGTATTAATGTTCCCACTTTTTCTTAAAACCATGGGTAGGTGGTTAGTTTTGTATAGACTGTTGGTTTAGTCACTACATGACAATTACTAGTGTGTTTGTAAATAGCTGTGCTTCTTCATTTCCCTTGGGACTTGGGTGGGTGGTTGATAACATCTTAATTTTCCTCCTTGTCCATATGCACTGTGTTCTTTGTGCACCTCTGTCACCAGCTCCAGACTGGGTTGCACTTTTCAGCAAGCAAAAATGTTTCAATTCAGTTTGTGTTTGTAAGAGCATTAGCATGGTATACAGTTTGTGGGATGAGCCAGCAGCTGGCACCTGGTGTGGGAGACTGCTGGCCTCTTCTCTTCTCTGCAGACACAGTGACTCCTCTCTAAGTACATGTACCAGTTGTACTTCCTGGTACAGTTCCATGTACCAGGAAGCCTTGGAAATGGGGAGATGTCCCCAGCAGGCAGATGCAACTGCCAGTTCTCTTATCTACACCAGCAAAAACTGATGGCTGTAGTGGTGCTGGCTATACCTGGGAGTGAGTCAGGCCAGTCACACTCCTTTCAAAGGGAAAGTAATTGGCTTTAGTGCAAAATAGGTAAAGGCTACTGTAGTGCCACAGTGTAACTGTATTCAGACAAGACAGGTCTAATAATGGCTGCTGAATGATACTCTGTGATGATGAGAGTAGGTTGCTCTGCAAGGGCTCCTTGGCACTTGCAGTAAGTAATTCTTGTAGTATGAGCACTTGCACATCTAAGGAACCTGATAACACCATGCTCACTGGAGCCGGGTCTCCATGTAGGCATTGATAACAACATTGGATGTCTCCCAGTTTGGCTGGGAGCAGTCTGATCAGGCAGTAGGAGCCACATCCAGATACTAAGCAAATTCTTTGTGTTTTAACCAAAATTGTTAGAGCTGTCACAGAAAGCAGTATGTCAACCTTGGAGCTGCTAGTTCTGGAAAAATTGTTTTGCTTTTGACTTTAAATTTCCATTTGACATTGTATTGAAATAACAAGCCTTGTGTTCTCTGAAAGAAAGAAAGACTGGAGCCTCCCTGTTGTCCCAGGATAGCAGGACTGTCCCCTAGGGCAGCTCAGGCTGTTTGTGTGGACAGCGTGATGCTGAGCTCTCCCAAGACCCGTGTTGGTGTCAGCACTGTGGACTTGCTCTAGGTGAGGTTTCACAGTGTGGTCATGCCAGCCTTACAAGCTTTTACCAGCAGGGGAGAGGTGGCTTTTGGGTATTTCCTGGTCCTCCTGACTGCTGCTCCTGCTTCTCTTCTGCTACATTGCTCTTCTGAGCCATGGAGAGCCAGTTCAAGGATTAGTAGTTATAAAGCAGACCTTACAAGAAAGGAGACAGAATATTTCTTATGCAGTTGGTTTGTTGAGAAGATGCAGAGCCTGAATGGTGGCACAAAGGAGGATAGAGGAGGGTGTTTGTGGGAAAGGAGAGCCTGACTGCCCTGTCAGTGGTGAGCAGCTCTTGGTCAACTTCACTCTGCTGCAAGATCAGTCCCCTCTGGTCTGGTCCTTCAGCTTTGTTCCCAGAGCAGCAGCGCCTGAAAATTTTATCAAGTAGCCCTGCCTCCCTGGTGGGCCCTGCATTATCTGCTAGTGCAGCTGATGGTTCTGATTTGGGCCGGAGGAGGAGACTTTAAGTGCCATGTTGAAGCTGACAGTCTGGGGCTTTTCACCTACTTTTCACCATGATGCTCAAGAGATCCCAGTTTTTGTGTCAGAGGGGAGTGATGAGACAAAACTGGAAGCAGCTATGGAGGTGAGGATCCTGACAGTGTGTGGTCAGATGTCCTGCCCTGTCCTGCTTCTCTGGGACCTCTCTCAGGACAGAGATATGACTGTCTCATGAATGTCCTCTGTCCCTCAGGTCCTCTTCCCAGGTCTCCTGGAGCTGCCCTCTGCCAGCTGTGGCTGAGTGGTGGCACCCCATGTTGCTTCTCCCACCCTTCCCAAGCTATTGAATTGAGGGCCGTGCACAGAGCTGCGTGGCAAGGGGTATACAGAGCAGCCTTCTTGGTGCTAATGCTTGTCCCAGCAACAGTGCTTCTGCTTGTCCCGCATGTGCATGGTTAGATGGTAAGTGCAAAACTCAAGCACTGCAGTGCCACTGCGGAGCAGCACACAGGATGTGCTGCTGTCCTCACTCTCCTATGGGAAAGGTGGGCGTCACTGCTGGGGCTGGCCTCTGTGTCCAGGAGGGCCCGCGTCCACACCTTTGGATGGATCGTACAGAGTTTGGCCATGCACAGAAAATGAAGAATTCCTGAGACAGGCAACAAAGCTGTCTCTGTGCCATGCTCCCTGAGCCTCCCTGTGGATGTGGAAGGAGAAGCTGTGGGGATGGAGCAGCTTGGGGTAGAACCCGTTCACCTGGGCAGAGCTCAAGCAGAAGCCTGCATTTCAGCTTTTCATTCCTGACCCAGTGCCAAGGTTTTCATCGAGCTTGGTCATTCATTTAACTGAACAGGCAGCCTGTTGGTTTGACTTCATGCAGCTAAAGTCCTTTTGGATGCTCGAACTGTGCTGTGTGTTGGATTTTTTTATTTTTTTTTAATCTGAAACTCGGCACCCAGCCACAATTTTTATGACTGAGAAAGCAGATTTGAAGGGAAACTGTGAGACATGTGGCACCGTCCCTCTGCACACATCACAGGCTGGTTCCACACTGCTCTAAGCGTAGCAAATGCCTGGGAAGATGCCTAAGCTCTGAGCGCAGCTCTCTGAGCTCATGTGCTGCTGATGTCACACACATCCTCCAGTGGTTTTGGCTGAGAACATGCCTCTGCTTACTCATTCATAAGCTAAAATTGTCCGTGAGGTTCACCCAGTGTGGGACTTCTCCCGTCCAAACTTAGCTCCTTACATCATGCAGTGCAGAGCCTGTGTGGAGCAGCCTCCACTGCAGAACTGAGCCCACGTTCTTTATCCTCAGATAAAAGACAGAGCTTTATTCTCTGTCCTGCAAGGGTTACAGCATGAAGGACTTCCCACCTCGACCCTTCAGCCGCTCATCTGCACAGGCAATTGGTTTACCCATGTTTATACCTGGGTAAATGTGCTAGCACCTGTGTAAGCAAATCACTTGGCCAGGATGTGAGTTTCATGGAGGAGAATATTGAAAAGGAAAAGGTAATTTTGGCCACCAGGATTTACATGGAAAGTGCTTAAAAAACAGGTTTGGGAGATCTTTGCCCTTGGAAGGCATCAGAGGTTGCTGAGTGGAGCTTGTGTCATCAAGCAAAGAGGAGGCAGGAGACAGTCTGATCCATGTTCCTGGCTGGTGAGCACAGCTGGAAACAGCGGACAGCTTCTGCTCTGCGTAGGGCGTTACTGGCTGGGCTGGCCCCAGAGTAGCTCCCTACTGTCTTGTTTAGCCATAGGAAAGGCTGATTCAAAGCCACACATAGAAAGACAAGATCAGTGGAGCAGTGAAGCTGCAGAGAGGTATGGGTCTGGCTCCTCAGGGGGGGGTCAGGCGTGGGCAGGGGCAGCGAAGGGAGAAAGAAGGATTACACAGCTCCCAGCTCTGTAGGTGTGCTTCTCTCATTGTCCCTGAGCTGTTTGGTTCTTGCTGCTTGTGTGGTTGAGGCTGGCAAAGCGCCCTATTCAGGAGGACCATGGGGATAGTGCAGGAAGTCTCTCCACTCCAGTGCTGATCCTCTTCCTACCGAGAGCACGGCACTAGCTGAGGGGCTGTGAGATGTGGTTGACAGCACCAGGCTACCCCAGAGATTACCTTGGCACTGAGGTCTAGGCACAGCCAAGTCCAGCCATCACTTTCTCCACCTGTTCCCTGCTGCAGTGTCACCCTGGGCAGCACAGCAGGCAGGACACAAGGGCAGTGTCTGCTCCGGGGTGTTGCTGGAGCTGGGCACGCAGCCTCCACCCTGCATGTCTGCAGTGCTTTGAGCCCTCAGAGGCTGACCATTCTTCTGTGTTGTCTCTGAAAAATGGCACATGGAGAGGCAAGCAGGGCTTGGCATTGCTTCCTGGAGAGTGCAATTCAGCTGGGCATTGACAAGGTTGGGCACATGGACCAGGGTTGGCGGGTCCCAGCTCCTGGAGCTGTGGCAGGCCATGGCCTTCAGTTCAATTTTTGACTGAGGTATATATTTCATTCTGTCTTGTCGTAGGTTTTAGGCCATTTTTCTGAGATTGCCTTCAATCTGAAATAGTAGCTTGAATCTTGCGAAGTCCTCCATGTCTTGGCTGCACGGAGAGGGGGCACAAGTCCATTTGTGACACTGGCATCAGCCTGCAATGTTCCTCTAAGTCTGTTCATTTAGTACCAGACACTCCAGAACTTGTGGAGTGCAAAAGCTCCTGATTTCCCATAGTATGAGAAGGATCAAGGTTAGAGCTAGTGGTGAGGGCACTGCTCTCCAGGTGGAAATTTTCATGGATAGTGAGAGCAGAAGTTGAGCTGACTGAATGCAGATAGGGAATCCTCTCGATCCTGCACTCACACCAACAGGTCCTGGTTGAATGGAGGAGATCTTTTAGAGATCAAGTTGGCTCAAGTTGGTCGTGACTCCAGTCTGAGTAACCACACAATGCTGATGACCATCTGCATTTTGTTGAACTTGATTTCTGGTTCAAATGTCCATAACTTCATCTCTGAACACTACCTCTTGTCTCCCTATTCTACTGCTTAAAGTGTCCTCCAGGATCAGAAGTCTTCCTGTTGCTTTCTGCTGGACTCCTCTTCTTTCCTGCATGTGTTCAAAGGTAAATCATTGAGACCAGAAAAGTAACAGCTCATGGCAATTCAGCCTTAATTACTTCAAGGATTTCTAAAACATCCCCACCAAAATAGCAGTCTCTCAGTGATACTCTGTGATGAAATTACTTAGCCGCGCTGAAGCAGTACTTTACAGCCCTCCAAAACTGCTGCCTCTCCAGAGCTTACCTCTGTGAATCCAGTGAAGTTCTTATAAGCAGTGGAGGGGATGGCATTGAAGGGTTGCATCAAGCTCTGGGATACTTAGCTGTGGACTTCCAGAACAACACCAGATGAAGAAGCCCTCCAAAGTTTCTGTCCTGCTTTAAAGATGCCTTTTCAGGTGTCAGAGAATCCATAGTGCACTTGAAGTGGTCCTGGTCATTAATTACACTCCTAATATAGTATTTTTAATGAGCAAGCCTTGTTTTAATGGATGGGCATGGTCTTCTGTTTCTACTTTGTCTGAAGAATTTATGAGTCTTTTTCTTGCCACAGCCTCTTTCTCCAGCAGGTACTTTCTGACTGATGAAATCACCTCTTAAGCTGTTCTTTGAGGAGATTAAGAGACTGAACAGTTTATGTCCTTAAGGCAGATTGGATTGTAGTTAATGTCTATGCTATAAGCCCTCCAGGTTTTTTGCATCCATTTACAAATGTAGACCTTGAAGACAAACAAAATTCCAGCAGTTGTCCCCTTTCTGGAGTATACAATGAGAGGAGGTGTTCCTAGTGCATCACTCAGCTGCATGCCTTTAATCATGATGCTCCTCTGGGATTTCATACTCCCCGTTTTTCTAGGATCATGTCTGTCACTCCAGAGTGCTGTTTTTTCTGTTTCTGGTTGAATGAGTCAGCATCCAGTCAGAGCCCAACTTACCAAGCAGCTCAGCTCACACTTGTTCTTCAGGAGCACTTATTTATCACACAATATTTTAATGATTTAACAATGTTAATTATGTATTTTCTGTGATATCATTAGCCATAGGCCAAGGAAAAGTACCTTTGAGGTCCCATTATAAGTCCTGTCTTTCCCACAGAATAGGGTCCCCTTAAACTCTTGGACACTTATCAGTTAAGCCATTTACTAATGCAAATTATTGAAGCTTTTTTAGCAGCTGTCCAGCTAATGCGCTGTACTAGTCCAAGTTTATGACAGCCACGTTTACCTTTTTTAACAAGATAATGGTCATAAAGAATATACTGTGTGAAGCCCAATAAGGTCTCACTGGGCTCATAAACATTCCTGCCAATTTTTCTGTGTCCAGTGAGTGTCCCCTGTGCACCAGTCCCTTGCTGTCCTGGGATCTTCCTGCTACTGAGATCGAGGAATTCTAACTCCTGTTAGAAAAGCCAACTTGGGAGGAGATGGTAATCCCATGCGAACGGAAACCAGTGTCTCCACCTGGAAAATGTTGCTGGAGAAGTTTTTAAATGAAACATTCTCTCAGAGTAAATATGTAAAGGAAATAGGAGGGGAGGAAAGGCCGTTCTCTAGAAACATGATCTCTGCTGATAATCTCTTTGCAGCCACAGGGTTCATGGCTGACCTGGGCGAGGGGGAGGGAAAGGAAATCAAAGAACAGAGGGGATTTGGAAAGGAATGTCTGAAATAAAAAGTTAAAGCATGGATAAATATTTTGGCTGAAGTATTTTTTGACAATTGAAGTATTTTTTGACAATGATAATACTCTTACCTGCTATGTAGTTTTTTTTTTCATCAAGAAACGTAGAAAGCTTTACCCAGAGCTGTGTTCCTACTGGGATCCTAGAGATAAACTGAGGAGCAGGAAGAAGCTGCTTGTCCACAGCCATGCAGCGATGAAGGCAGAAGAAGAAGGCCTCTTCTCTGCTCCCCTATCAGCTGTTCCACCCATCACTGTCATGTTGCCTTTGCTCTGCTATCTCACACTCCGCCTGAGGAGCCCTGTCTTCTGCTGCATCCAGACTAGGCTGCTGTGTAGGATGTTGCATGGACCCCTGTAATGCTCGGCTCTGTGATACAGATCCAGAGAAAACAAAGGGTTAATTGTTTTTTCATCAGTCACCTAGTACTGGGGAAGAGGGGTATAACCTCTGAAAAATTCAACTGGGTTGCCTCGCTGCTTGTGTGGATGACTCACATCTGTGTTCTCAGACCAAGGCTTTCACAGCACTGAGGTCACCTTCTGTGAGCTCCTGCATGCCTATGAGGAGATCCAGGAAGTTTATTAGGCTTTACTGCACATAAAAATTGAGATCCAAATGAAATCAGACACCTCAGCTCTTTAGCAGCCAGAATTAGGTGTCACCTAAGGGAGAGCCCCCTATACTTCCTGCAGAGCAGTAACATAGCCAGGAGGAGTGGCTGGAAGTCTGTCTTTCTGGAGCTCTAGCACTTTCCCTAGGTCTGTGTCTGGTCTGCTCAAGGATCAATGTAGCGAGTTCCCATGAGGACAGTCACTTCACAGAGCACGTCTGCTTCTCTCCTAGGAGGTGGTGGTCATGGTGGTGAGCTGTTGGTGAGCATCTCCCAGGGAGATGGGACATCAGGTTCCTCCTAGCCTTACAGGCTCTGATCTCCCAGCCCAGTCTGTAGAGAGGGCAGGGAAGGGGCTTCCAAACGTTTTATTCCTTTCCATGGAGGAAGTCTCAGTGAGCAGATAGGGGGCAGCTGCATGCAGGAGAGGCAGGTCTGAGAGCCCAGCAAGTCAGTGCCTCTTTGCCAGCCCTGCTTTGAGCCCACTGCTTGCTTCCTTGCTTGGGTTGTAGTGTAACACTGCTGCTGGCCCTCACACCATGCTCCAGTTGAGTGTGCGAGAGGCCCATGCAGGGGTTAGCCCTGAAGGAAGAGCAAGTTGCTCTTCACTGTAGGAATATTCATGAAAAATACAGCAATCTGAAAAGTGACAGCATTTTCCTTTACTGAATAGCAGAAGAATTTCCCAAACTAGTTATTTATGGTCCTGAAGATGCTTTCCATTGCTATTGCACAACACTACGGGCAGCTGTTCAGAAATGTTGCTCCCCTCCTTGCTGTGGCTTCTGCTTGGAGTTGGCCCTGAGAGCCGAGTTGCCTGGGCAGCGAGAAATGCTCCTGTCTGCGAGCACTTGCTGAGCTCCTTGTGGGGCACTGCCATCTAAATGAAATGTCATCTAAATGAAAAAGCCATGATAACGGAGTCATCACCATGGGGAAAATAGCATTTTTGTCTTGAGAGTTGCTGAAATCAATATATATATTTGATGTATTGGTTAACGCTGCAACAGATTAGGGGGTTTATGGCTCTTGTGTGCAAGACTCACATCCAGTCCCTTTCAGAGCACTGGAGGTCTTTTAACTCTCATTGGCCTGGGTTGTAACTCACTGTATGATTTGCAGCTGAATTTAGCACAGATAACTCTGAAGCTGCAGCCAGCACAATCCTGTTTCCAGATGTGCAGTGCTTTACCTTGCTCCCATCATCAACCAAAGCCAGGGAAGTCCCTGGACTTCATTTCCTTCTTTTTTTTTTTTTTTTTTCTTTTTTTTTTTTTCTTTTTTTTTTCCCCATCGCGTGCTCTATGTTTGTGAGGAGATGATTTCCAATGGAGGCTGGCAGCTTCCAGCTTGCTACCATCTATTTCTGTAGTTGAAGGGGAGGGAACATTTATATCCTGTAGATTTTCTTCTACTTAGTGTATTGTAAAATTTGACCTCCTTCTGGTAGTTATTCACTCCTTGTAACTTTTTATTTTCTTTGCTTCAGGAGCATGTTGGCTTAAGAAGCAAGTAAGAGTATGTTCCATTCAGTTTAGTAACGTGCAGGCGGTTTTGAATTTGCATTGCATTTAGGGTAAAATTCCTTGGTTATATAACCAGTGAAAATCTAGTTCTGAGCTTCAAGAATTGTGTTTTCCTAGACATCATACTTTGCTCATCAGCGACATGGAACAGTTGAAGACTTTGGCGAGTTGTATGTGCATTTATTCTTGTCAAACCCCACATTACATGTATTTGCTTAGCTGGGGACTTGGAAGTGAGGGGAGGATCACTGCTTCCCACTTCTGCTCTTCAGTCTAGTTGTTGATGCTTATGCAGACACTGAAATGAAGGGAAAATCTATGTCGGTCTGTGCCCTTGTTTGATGCATTCATGCCCTGCTTCTTCATACCATCAGCACATCCAGTGGTTGACTGGATGTCAACTCAGCCATTTCCTTTCCTCACTTGCACTTGATGTTAGAAGGATATCCATGAAGAGCTGGATTTGTCTGCAGTTCTTGTTCTGGGTCCCTGGAGTGACTCACTCTCCCTCTTTTGGTGTTAATTGCTCCCATGTCGTCTACATGGAAAATTCCCAGGATTCTTTTTGCTCTGTATTTAGACAGGATTTTTTCTAGTCCATCCTGCTTTCCCTTTAACAGTGCCACTGCTTTATTGGGCCAAGTCCCTGTTGCTCCCTCCATTTGTACTCTGCTTGGTCATGGTAACAGGCTGCCTCTGTGTGGGTGCTTCAGACTCAGAGCTGTCCTCTACACAGCCAAGAGGTGCCCTGCAGTGTCCCAAACATGTCCAGCCTGATGAAAGACTGTCACAAGTGCCACCTACCTGACCAGTCCCTGTAATGCTTTTGCTACTTGACCCCCAACCCAGAATATCTCCTCTCCATGCAGTCCTATAATTCTTTGTGCTACACAAACTGTGAATTGTTAATTCAATTTGCGAATTGCTCTTGGTCTCCCACATGCTGCTGCACCACATTCTCTATTCATCAGCGGTATAGGAGTCCCATCACTGGCCAACATCATTTTACGTGGCCCTGTAGCAGCTGGTCCCACTGCCATTCCTGCATGGCAACATCTATCACATGGGTTGAGTATGAGGGCACCATGAAGGTGTGTTTGACACTTAAGAAGCAGTCTCTTATCACAAGGTTCACATGAAATGGCTCTGATGTGCATGGTGTGAATGCATGTGCCTGCTGGGGAATCCATCTTCTGTTGCCAAAATGCATATGGCCTGGCATAGCTAGCTGCCATGCCCCTGAAGAGCTGCTTCACTGTGGAGCAGTGGTCCGTAGTAGCCTGCAGTGCAGCTAGCACTGATACCGTGTCTGAAGAACACGGAAGGGACAGTTTTAGCTGCTTCACAGCCTGTCTTCCTGCCTGCTGGAAGAACCCAGAAGGCTGGAGAAGCGTGCCACCACGATCTGTTAGGAGGGGATGGATGCAAGGAGAGGTGTGTGCTGAGGTAAAGCAGGACTAGTGTCATGGGGCTGCAGACACAGCAGTATGGCAACAGGCATGTGGCTGGGCTGGGACATGATTTCTCATAGCTGATGGAGTCAGGCTGTTCTTTTGTGTTCCCTGAGAGCAGTCATGCTGGAGAGCAGGCTGTCAGCAGACAAAGATGTTGGGGGTGTTGCAGGTCCATCATGTTGACTGCCTACATTGAGACTGTTGTGGTTTAACCCAGCCGGCAGCTAAACACCACACAGCCGTTTGCTCACCCTCCCCCCTCTCTCTGTGGGATGGGGGAGAGAAACGGGAAAGTGAAGCCTGTGAGTTGAGATAAAGACAGTTTATTAAGACAGAAAAAATAATAACAACAATAATAATAATAATAATGATGATAATAGTACTACTAATAATAATGTGTACAAAACAAATGATGTGCAATGCAATTGCTCACCACCCGCTGACCGATGCCCAGCCTAATCCCGAGCAGCCAGCCCCCACACCCTGGCTAGCCACCCCTATATATTGTTTAGCATGACGTCAGATGGTATGGAATACCCCTTTGGCCAGTTTGGGTCAGCTGTCCTGGGTCTGTCCCCTCCCAGCTCTTGCTGCACCCCCAGCCTGCCCGTTGGCAGGACAGAGCGAGAAGCTGAAACGTCCTTGGCTTGGTGTAAGCACTGCTCTGCAACAATTAAAACATCAGCATGTTATCAGCACTCTTCTCATCCTAATCCAAAACATAGCATTCTACCAGCTACTAGGACGAAAATTAACTCTGTCCTAACCGAAACCAGGACAGAGACAGGGAAGGATAGACACAGCATCATCCGTGGGAGTGATTTATGAGAGAGTCACTGGAAACTCCTTCCATGACAGAAGGTTCCTGCCATGCCACATCTAATGCTGGCCTGTTGTTGATGCCGCATTCTTCCGTCTGCCTTCCTCCT
This sequence comes from Aythya marila, assembly GCF_965140915.1. Classification (NCBI taxonomy): domain Eukaryota; kingdom Metazoa; phylum Chordata; class Aves; order Anseriformes; family Anatidae; genus Aythya; species Aythya marila. The sequence continues at coordinate 12,161,285 of NC_139059.1, read as the reverse complement.
AGCACTTTCCATTTGCTGTGTTTCTCGTGAATGTTTTGGAGTGCTGACAGAAATAAATCACAGAGAACACTGAATTGGTTAGACCCATTAGATGACATTACGTTCACATACTACTTTTGAGCTGAGTAGAAATCTGAGTTCCTCTTGTCCTCAAGCCTGAGTCTGAGCCAATGCTCTAAACACTCCCTGGCTCTTCCTTGAGATGTTTTACTTCTATCTGAAATGTCCAGTAGCTTCCTGAAATATACCAAGAGCATCCAAACCCTGAATGTTCACTGCTTGTCAACCCTTCCCCGGCAGGGACTGGGAACACATTTTCCATTCAAATCCTTGCCTCTTCTGTTTTCAAATAAATCCATTCCCCACTGTCTTGGCTTCAAAATGTTGGAGAAATTTTCATTTCATTTCTGTTCCCCATTTGTAAAAGAAAGGGATGCTTATAATTAATTGAGTCTATTAATTCTGTATCAGCTGATTTAGTAGTCTGTTGATATGGTGGAACCAATATGAAACGACTGCACTCAACCAGCAAAGGTAGAATGCTGGGTTGTGAGCAGTTAGGTGTATGGATTTAATTGCAATATAAATAGGATTGACTTTGACTGAACTTGAAGGTGAACATATGAAGGACTGATGGTAGATTTAAGAGAACTTCATTTGACCAATTTTATTAATTTGCATCCCCTCCCACCAGTATTACTGAAAAGTCCATCCCACATTTCCTCATGAATGGGAAGACCTAATAAATGAGGTTAAGACAAACAGAAACGTAACTAAAGGATAAGAAAGGAAAGGAAACTAGAGACCTGGGAGGGTGGGAAAGACATCATATCACAGAATCACAGAATTTCTAGGTTGGAAGAGACCTCAAGATCATCGAGTCCAACCTCTGACCTAACGCTAGCAGTCCCCACTAAACCATATCCCTAAGCTCTACATCTAAACGTCTTTTGAAGACTTCCAGGGATGGTGACTCCACCACTTCCCTGGGCAGCCCGTTCCAATGCCTAACAACCCTTTCAGTAAAGAAGTTCTTCCTAACATCTAACCTAAAACTCCCCTGGTGCAACTTAAACCCATTCCCCCTCGTCCTGTCACCAGGCACGTGGGAGAACAGACCAACCCCCACCTCGTTACAGCCTCCCTTGAGGTACCCATAGAGAGCGATAAGGTCGCCCCTGAGCCTCCTCTTCTCCAGGCTGAACAAGCCCAGCTCCCTCAGCCGCTCCTTGTAGGACTTGTTCTCCAGGCCCCTCACCAGCTTCGTCGCCCTTCTCTGCACCCGCTCAAGCACCTCGATGTCCTTCTTGTAGCGAGGGGCCCAAAACTGAACACAGTACTCGAGGTGCGGCCTCACCAGAGCTGAGTACAGGGGGACGATCACCTCCCTAGCCCTGCTGGTCACACTGTTTCTGATACAAGCCAGGATGCCGTTGGCCTTCTTGGCTACCAGAGCACACTGCTGGCTCATATTCAGCCGACTATCCACCATCACTCCCAGGTCCTTCTCTGCCAGGCAGCTCTCCAACCACTCATCTCCCAGTCTGTAGCTCTGCTTGGGGTTATTGCACCCCAGGTGCAGGACCCGGCACTTGGCCTTGTTGAACTTCATGCAGTTGACCTCAGCCCATCAGTGCAGCCTATCCAGATCCTCCTGCAGAGCTTTCCTACCCTCAAGCAGATCAACACACGCACCTAACTTGGTGTCATCTGCGAACTTACTGAGGGTGCACTCGATGCCCTCGTCCAGATCATCGATGAAGATATTAAAGAGGACCGGCCCCAGCACTGAGCCCTGGGGGACACCACTAGTGACTGGCCTCCAACTGGACTTGGCTCCATTCACCACGACTCTTTGGGCCCGGCTATCCAGCCAGTTTTTAACCCAACGAAGCATGCGCCAGTCCAAGCCAAGAGCAGCCAGTTTCTTGAGGAGAATGCTGTGGGAGACGGTGTCAAAAGCCTTGCTGAAGTCAAGGTAGACCACATCCACAGCCTTTCCCTCACCCACCCAGCGCGTCACTTTGTCATAGAAGGAGATCAGGTTCGTCAAGCATGACCTGCCTTTCATAAACCCATGCTGACTGGGCCTGATCGCCTGCTTGCCCTGCAAGTGCTGCGTGATGACTCTCAGGAGGATCTGCTCCATGAGCTTCCCTGTCACTGAGGTCAAACTGACAGGCCTGTAGTCTGCCCGGGTCTGCCCTCCGGCCCTTCTTGTAGATGGGCGTCACATTTGCTAGCCGCCAGTCATCTGGGACCTCCCCCGATCGCCAGGACTGCTGATAAATGATGGACAGTGGCTTGGCCAGCTCCTCTGCCAGTTCTCTCAGTACCCTTGGGTGGATCCCATCCGGCCCAAGGATGTTTAGAGCATTGCCAAAAGCCAGCCTATTTCATGTTTAGAGCATTGCCAAAGCCAGCCTATTTCAAGATGGATATTGCAATTGGAGGTAAGGATGAAATAGCACATCAGTGGCATTGGGAAGGTGATATACTCTATACCCAGTCATAGTAGAAACAGACAGGTTGTAGGCACAAACACATGTAGAGCCACTCTAGCTTGCTGGAAGTTAGCTCTCCTTTCTCTGTGTGGGTATGTGTGGGTGGTGGTATAGCCATGTTTTGCTGCTGGAGAAGATCCTTGTAACTGAGGAAATGGGAAAGGTTTGGAGGCAGTCAAAGCTGGGGCAGCTGTGTGTAATGTGGGCTGCAAAGAGGAGAGCTGGCAGCATGACAGAGCAAACAGAAATACCCTGTGGGGTTGGGAGTCGGAAGGTATTGTGGGGATGTGGTAGTCTTCTCACACATGCAGTGATCCACTGGAAGGTTGAGGGTGCACTAAGGGATTTTGTGGATTTCATAGCACTCTTCAGCATGCATCTGCTGCGAAAATGTATTAAAAAGTAGCTCGCAAAGCAACCAGGGCTTTCATAGTATTTCATTCAGCTGATAATTTATTATTTTATTGTGATTCAGGTCTCTTTATCATTGTTACAGTTAAAACTGAAAGAGATCATGTATTATTTTTTTTTTGGCATTTTTAATAAAATAAGGGAGAATTGACTTACAAAGATGACATGCAAAGCATAAAATGCTGGTTCTGCTCTCTGGATAAGTCACTCCCGGGTGACTTAGCACACCCATGTCTAATTTGATATCATTTTCTATGGAAAGACTTTTTGGATGTCTGAAGACTTGGTAAAGATGTCTTAATTGCCTTCAAGGGATACCCAAAAACTCAGAAAGAAGAGCTGTTCTTAAAATGCATTGTTTTAAATCTCAGTTCCCTGGGCTCATGGATGAGAAGATGTTTTTTCCAGTTACTATGATTCCCTAGGGATGACTTTGCTGTAAAACAGAGAAAGCAAGACTTTACATTTTAAAGGGATACTGATGTTAAACAACACTAAACAAATAATAACAATTATTCAAGCCATGTGCAGAAAAGAAAGAAAACTAAAAAGAATTGGACTGTGCTGAATTGCAGTTTGAGACAAACTTTTACACTGTATCTCCATAAAATCCGTGTTTAATACCATAAGATGTTTCTCTGCTGGGGTTGAAAGTGATAAAAAGTTTGCTTCTATACTTGTGCCAAACTCTGCGTAGTTGGACAAATTTAGAATTTTTTCCAAGTTTGCAGATGCTTCTCATTCCTTCCTATGTGGCACAGTGTTTGACTGGTAATTCTGTCTGTTTCAGCCGGAAAGGATAGATCCCAGTGCCTCTAGGCAAGGTTACGATGTTCGCTCAGATGTCTGGAGCTTGGGAATTACATTGGTAAGTGAGCGGGGTTTAAGCCCTCTGATGCATGGTAGTTTCCTGTTGGGTAGCCTTAGTGTGCTTTGTGATGTGATGGAGTTAGTTGGTGTCAAACGTGCTTGAAGCAAAGCCTGTCTATGCTGCAGTGAAGCATTTGTATTTTGTGATTGAAGTGGGCTCCTCCTGGCTCAGAAAGAATACAAATCCGTTCAAGGCAGATGGCTCTCCTGAACCCCTGAGGATACATTTAGCTGCAGCTATGTTTTGCAGAGACAGATGTGAGTGAGGAAGAGGTGTTGGATTGTAAATTAATTTTGTCTTCAAAATATTGTATGAGAAGGGATGGTGAGTGTGGTGCAGAATTGAGCATCTAACCTATGTAAATAAGCCTCTTACAGCCCTGGTGTCTGGTATTATTTGGCTGTGCAGAAAATTTCAGTTAATCCTGGATCCCAGTTGCTTATTCCTCTCTGGCCAACCACAAAGCTGCTGGATATACACACTGATAATTTGAAATGATCTTCTCTTCTCAATGTGGTGAAGCAGAAGAGAAAGCCGAAGCAGTGAGTCAGTAGTTTCTATGAAAGGGCTGTCTTCCCTGCTGCCATTTTAAAATGCTTGATTTCTTAGTATCCATTTTCTGTAGTGGTTGTTAAGAAGCTTGGGAAGGAACTGGAGGATTTTACTTTACTACTTTAAAAATCTTAATAAGAGCATTGATTCATTTTATAGACAGTGGAAGAGGCATGAGTTTGGCATACCTGAATTAAATCTGGAGATACTCCTAAAGTAGTTAGCAAAACTAGTTTTGAGTGTAATGTTCCCTGCCCTTTTCTCGCTGAACTTCCTGTAGCAGATGGCATGAAGAATATCGTCTTAGTCTAACTTTGGGTTTTCAGGGTCCTCGTGGAGATTTTCTTCCACTACCTGAACTTACCTCTGTGTAACCTATCCTGTGCTGTTTCTGTCTTTTTGCAGTATGAGCTTGCCACAGGGCGATTCCCCTACCCCAAGTGGAACAGTGTGTTTGACCAGTTGACACAAGTAGTAAAAGGAGACCCACCACAGCTGAGTAACTCAGAGGAAAGGGAATTCTCCCCAAGTTTCATCAACTTCGTCAACTTGTGGTAAGTGTTCGCTGCCTGAAGCGCTTGGAGTTCGCTTGTTTTGTCATTGCTAGGTATTTAGCATGTAGCGTGCCAAGCACTTTTTAGATTAGATTCATGATCCTGCAGCAACGTGAGGGTGAGGACTGTTCACATTTCACTTCTTTGGAAGGTGATGGGAGGTTTGTGAGTCTGAGTAGGGTCTGAATGGCAGACTATTGGATGTTGCTCTTCAGGGCAAGAATAAGAAAAAAACCTATGAGAGTCTGTGTTCAGGAAACCCATGATAAGACCCTTGGTGGGAGGTTTACGTGACTGGAAAAAAGGGCCTGGCCTGTGCAGCCTGTTCATTAGTTAGCTATGACACAGCCCTTGGACAGACCTCCTTTTTGTTTCACATTCTTCAGGAAGAAGCCCGAGAAAACTGGCAGTACTGTCTTGTGGTTGAGCTGAGGATCTGTACTTTTCCTACCTTCTGCATAGCAAGGCCGGGAGCCTTCCTGCCTGGGAGGACAAGGCTCTACTCAGCAGAGTGGCTGTCAGAACCTGTAGCAGGTGGCTTGCTTGGCTGTTGGCTTCTTTTTCCTTGTCAGTCATATGACAAGGTCAAGGCTCAAAAGGCTTTTATGGCAGGGTCTCTGCAGTTCAGTCAGCCCTGGATTGGAGGATTGGGTGTATAGAGAGATTGCACAGGAGAAACCTGGAGCACTCCATCTGCCTGCCATGTGTGCATGGTCCTGCTGAAGTTAAGGGCTGATTTGTGTATTTTCCAAGTACTTTTCCATCAAAATGTAAAAGGTCATCAAAGTAATTTTGTTGATTTAATAATGAAGCGTACAGAAGATTGATCAATGTGACCTGTGTGGCTCTTCTGCTGGGACCTTCTGTTCTGGGCTGACCCAGGCGCTGAACATCCTGAGGCTAGGGGTGCCCATCAACTCTGCAACACAAGAAGATTCAACGTAAAACAACTCTTAACTTACAAAAGGTTTTGTTTTAGGATTTTCAACCCACTAGAGAAATGAAAGGTTCTGATTCAAAATGGAAAAGGTTTTTGTCTTTGGATTTTAGTCTTGTTCAGAATTAGGAATTTTAATGGAGCCCAGGTTCTAGTTTCCAGGTGGCTGTAGGAAGACCTTTTTATTATCTTTGGTCTGCAGGAAATGAAGCATCAAAATGGTTTGCTGCTCCAAAGAAGTTTTCATTTTTCAGTCATAAAGTATGTGGTATTTGATTAGAAAGTCAGAGTTGCTTTCCCCATGTACAATACAAGCAGCAGTGTGTTTTTTTTGCCTCACATACATATCCATAGAGGTGCAATATCATAACAGTGTGTTCAAAACCAAGAGCTTGCTCTTCTGCTTGTATGTGCTGTTGTGTTTGGCTACAGATCACCCAATAGTGGAACCTGCATGGCATCTCTGGTAAGCAGCAGTGCATTTGGCCAACATGTCCAATTGGGTCAATTCATATTTCCTGCCCATTCTGTTCTGGGACAACTGCAATGCGTAGAGCATGGGACAGTTTTCAGTTTAATTCTGTTTTTTGTTTAATATGATTTTGTAAGTAATCTGACTTCTACCTGGAATACTTAGTGTTCATAACAACAATGTGATAAATATTCCTCTTAATAACGTTTAGTTAACCATAAACAATAATCTTTGGTGTTACTCAGCAGGCAGGTAAGACTCCTAAAGACTGTGCTTTTAGGTGACAGCACAAATCTCCTGGGCATTTTCCCACAAATTTGAATCTAGTAATTTTCTATTTCTGTGTATTCAAGTGTCAGGAAAGGTGATGGAAGAGTTGTGCAGTGTTGCTGGATGCTGGCTGTGATAGATCTGTGGGAAAATGTTACTTTTGATAAATGTTAGAAAGTTTCTGGGATTTTTTTTTCAAGTTGTTTTGGATCCCAACAGTGCTTTGAATGCCTGGGTAGAACAGTTTTCTCCATCGGCTCACCTCCCTGTGTTCTTTACATGCCTATCTGAAGTCACACGCCTTCTGGAGCTGTTTACAGCAATTAATCTTCTGCTTCAGAGTTTGCAAAGTATCCAAGCTCCGTGTCTGGCTTTTCAGAGTTTCATGCTGGCAGCTGCAGAGCTAACAGTACTTGCAGGAAGCGTTGCAAGCTCCTGAGGTCCAGCGTGACAGGGAAGGATATCAGATGTTCCAACAGAAGAGCTGTACAGCACCTGGTGTTGCAAATGGCTATTCCAGATCTGCAGCTTTGCATTGAGTTAGGGAAAAAAAAAAAAAAAAAAAAAAAAAAAAGATTTATGAAAATATTTATGCTTTATGAAAGCATGCATGGAAATTTCAGAACAAAACCTGGACAGCGAGCTGAAGCTCTGACAAGTTGCACTTAAAAGTGTAGTAAGGAGCATATTTGAATCCTCAGACTCACAAAAGTCAGAAGATGAATTTGGGTAGGAAAAGCTTGAAGCGAGGGTGTTTGTGCAGCAGCCACGGGATTTCTTACCTTCCACCTCTGTGCAGTTCTGCAGGCCAGTCAGAGGACAGAGAAGAGCCAAGTGTGTGAGTGCAGCATAATTACCCACTGCTTCTCTGAATAATTTGAGGTCACATTGGAGTAGCTCCTGAATTTTAAAAAAGGTCCTGCCACAGCCTCCATGAATGGAAATACAGCTGTCAGGAATTGTATTTACCCCTCCCCTCCCCCATTTGGGTGCAACACTACATCCCCCCCTTTGTCTTTGGGGTGGCTGCAGCTCTTACCTTCAGGGCAGAGGCTGCTGGTGCCAGGTGTCACCAGGTGTCTCCTTGTAGGGGCCAAGCAGCAGCACGGCCTGACACCCTGCATGGGGCTGACCCACTTCCTTCAGATACCACAGCTCCCTCCGAGCAGGTCCCACAGGCCCTCCGAGGCAGTGGAGGCAGGCTGGAGGGAGCGATGGAAGAGGCATTCCTGCTGCCCAGTGCAGAAACTTGGTTGGGCCTTGGCCTGGTGCCCTTGGAGACGCCATGTCCACCCCAGGGCACCTAGGCAATGCCTGCCCCCGGGCCTCTCCTGTCCCCCTGCCATATCCCTGCTGCTGCAGGGGCTTTGGTGGCTTTTGCTGCCACCTGCTGTCCCCACCATAGCCCGGCCATGCCCCTGTGCTGCACTGGGGCCAGGCAGCCAGTGGGTCATCCCTATGGTATGGGGAGAAGGTGGCCACCACAAGCCACCACTCTCCACAGCAAGACTGACGGAAACACTGGAGGCAGAGGACAGCTTGAAGAGTGAGGACAGCATGGCAGGCTCTCTATTGCTTTGGCCAGAAGGACTTGTCAGCTGTGGTGGTGCTGAGCCACAACACCTCTCCTGGGGCTGTGGCCCACTCTGCGAGGGACGTGCCACCAGTGCTTGGGATGATCTGCGAGGGCCTTTGAAGCTCTCTTTTGCCCCTGCAGAGTAGTCTGATTGCCTGATGCATGGTACATCCCCTGCCCCAGCCCACATATGTGCCAAGGGGATGGTGGTGTGCCTGCGTGCCTTGGCAGATGGTGCTGTCTCTCCTCTGCTCCTTGCCATGCAGTCCTCCTGGCTGGAGTACAGGCCAAGGCTACCTACTGATTGCTGCTGCCCAAAACTTCTGGTTGTGCTGGTCAAACCCATTTCCATATGGGTAGGACCTTCACAGTCATGGTGGAGTTTAGCTTGCAGCTGTCGTAGGCCTGTCCCCAGTGGGATTTGTTGATGGCTATGGGGTCTGTACTTGTGCCAGCACCTTCACCCAGTGATGCGTCGCAACATGAAAAGGATGGGTTTTGCAGGAATCAGTTTCCTGGACTTGAATAGTTTGGGGTACTTGAGTCCCACTATGACAGTGGAATTCAGTATTTTGTGCTGTAAAAATTTGCAAGTAATGTCTGTAAATGTTTCACTAGTCCCACTTTTTCCTAATTCTCTTTCTGTTTTCTTTAGCCTTACAAAGGACGAGTCCAAAAGGCCAAAGTATAAAGAGCTTCTGGTGAGTGCAAAGCATGGTTGCCTATGCCAGCTGTCATGGTTGTACTGATCACACAGTAGAGCTTGGTCACACGTTTGGGGTTGCTCCATGTCTTCTCAGGTGATGAAGGCAGTGTTCAGCTCTGCAGCCTGAGGGAAAGCAGCACCTCCATGCCACTGTGTCTAGCTTGTGCAGCTTGTGATGATGGCCAAGATCATTGCTGTCTGTACCCTTGTTCTAGGAGATCAGTGTAAGGAGAAATGCCGTGTTGCAGTGGATCAGCTAACCAGACTTAGCTAGCCCTGAAGTATTCAGGCTTGGGAAACAGCATGTTGGGTGTGCCCCATAAATTCTGCCTTTTCTAGGGATCCTGGCACCTGCACTCAGGAGCCCTGTCAAATTGCTGACAGACACTGCCACATGTAAATGTCTTCAATGTACAAGCCATACCATGAGGCTGGGAGTGCTCTGGTAAAAGTGAGTCCTGATAGAGCACAGCTCTGGAATAAGACACCAGCAGAGCCTGTCTGTGATGAGGTGCTCTGAAGCAGGAAAGTTGATGGGGCTTTTGGACTGGATAAGTCACACTTGGCAACCATGTACCTTCAAGGAGCTCTGGGTGTCCCTTCAGGGGATATGCGAAACAGTGTCCTGGGTCCCTGATGGTATTTTCATGATATGAATGAAGTTTGCCTGGTTTCCTGGCCCAAAGAGTCACCATGTTGTTATGTTCCAGCTGTTGTCAGTTGCGTCTAGCCAGTACAGTTTGCTGGGCTGGCTGTTCAGAAGAACTGGTTTTGGGTACTGATCTCCTGTTTGAACCCAAGTCATGTCTCCCTAACATTGCTGAAAATGCTGCAGATGAAATCTTTCATGAAAATATTTCACTGTGTGTGCCATGGAGTCCCATCCCACCTCTGGACTGCACATTTAAGAGGGATTCTTCATATGCAAAAAGCCATGGACCAGGCTATGTCCTGATGTCCTACAGTCACCACCAAGCCCTGCGGTCTCTCGTAAGGCAAATCCATATACTAAGCTTTTATCCAGGGTAGCCAAGCTGTGTCAGAAATGCAAGTATAACCTTGTTGTTTCTCTGTCTGATTCCAGAAACATCCCTTCATTCTGATGTATGAGGAACGCACAGTGGATGTTGCATGCTATGTTTGCAAAATCCTGGATCAAATGCCAGCAACTCCCAGCTCTCCAATGTATGTCGATTGATATTGCTGCTACATCAAACTCTAGAAAAAGGGCTGAGAGAAAACAAGCTGTAAAGAATTTTCATCACATATTGCAGTGTTTTTAATGCTCGCCCAGACACCATGTGCAATAATATTGGTGTTATTTCCATCCTGTCTGTATAATGTTGTCACATATAAGTGCATCCCTGTAATACCTGATCACACAGTGTTAGTGTTGGTCAAAGAGAGACCTCATCTGCTCTTTTGTGGACATATTCATGAAATGTGGAAATAAGTACATTTATTTGTTGACCGTGATTGGATAGCACCTAAAATTCATTTCTAGACTCAAAACTTGGAGACTTCTCAGCAGCTACTGGAAAGATTTTTCTCTCAAACTCTTCCAATTGTTGTTTCAAGTAATAATAAAAAGCAAACAAACAAAAGTTAGGCGTTGTCTGTCTGAACATTAAGAGACTTTGCCTGGAGGGAGAAGAACTTGCTTAGCCAATGAGATACTTTGCCTTTTGGAGCTAGAAAGGCAAAGGAGAATTTTATTCTTCACCAAGTGCAATAGATTTACTGCTATGAAATTCTGTTGCTTTACAGTTGCTGTGTACTTTCTGGGGACAGTGTGCTCAGATGACCTTCCTGTTAAAGAGAGATCATGTTAAATATAGTGAATATGTCTTTACCAAAAATATGTTGCATTGAAAGAGGCTAACATTAAACTATTCAGAGATGGGACATAATGTATTCTTTTTCCTTTTACCAAGCCAGCCACTCTTCACTCTTAACTAGGTGTCTTGTAAATTGTTACCTGGTAAGATAAGACCTAAAGAATTATTAAACTACTCAATTGAATTATAACCTGCTTGTGACCTGATTTATAGCTGCACAGTACTCACCACCAGCTAGCTTTGCTTTGATTTCAACGAGTGCCGTTCACAAAGTCTGCAGCTGTTTTAGTGAGCCACAAATGAATGTGATTTCTAGCCTGTTTCTCATGCTCTTCACTGTCCCCAATCCTGATGCTAGCACCTTTTCACTGACCCTAAGCCCAGCCCAGCAGCACTTCCACTTTCCAGCCGATTGTCCCTAACAAAATCAAACCTTTGTGGTTCCTTCTCACCACTGCAAGCAGGATGGTGGGGATGCTCTCCTGCCACACTGGGCTCTGTGCCCGTCACGCTACTGCAAATGTGATGCTTTGCTTAGCTGGTTGGAGATCTTGTTCACTTTCTTCTGGGCATATGTAACCTTTTTTGTTACTCTCAATAGCTCTTGTTATTGAACCTTGCTAAGACTTGGTTAGTGCAAGGTAGTGGAGATGAAGGAGCAACTAACACCTGGGGTTTTAGCTGACCCTGCCAGGCCAGGCAAGGTGTGACCTTCTGGCTGACTGCTGAGCACACAGCAGATCAGTCTCTCTCTCTCTCTCTCTCTTTTTGTTTTTCATTTGATGTCTTTTTCAGAGATTATTTTTTTTTTCTGAAAACTTTTTATTTCCCCCACAACATTGCAGTTTTCAGACATTTTGTAGCATACCAGGGATAAATTGGAGCCTGTGTGGTCTGTGATTTCCATTTGAATTGACTAATTTAGGCACTTCGTCAAAGTGAGAGCAACCCACTCACAGCTCTGTGGCAAAACCACACCCAGGATGAGGAGGTTTAGAGATGCAGTGGGAGTAAACACGCAGGGAGTGGTACTGGCAAGATTTCCCTGGAAGGGGCTTCCCAGTTCAAACTAATACCAAGTACAAACTGGGCTGCTACAAGAGCAGTGGGGATCAGCACATCCCTGCCCAGCTCCTTAGCTGGGAAAGGAGAGTGCCAAGGCCGTACTTGGACACCTGGTATTTCTTCAGCCACTGAAGGGACACCACTGCCTAAGGCTTGCAGCACTGTGCATCTCCCGCTTGGCTGTTGGAGCCAGTCCTTCTGGCACTGCAAGCTGGTGCCGATGTGAGCCCCCAGGACACAGAGGGCCCTCAGCTGCCACCCTGCTAGGCAGGGAGCTGTGGTACCTAGGCCCTTCCTGGACTGTGTTCCTGCAGGGTTGCGCACCGAGTGGGATGGCCACTAATGTCTACCCAAAACAGAAAAATCAAAATTTTATGAAGTTACTAGTCATTCCCAACAGTTCTGATTAATCACACAAAGTTATTAGTTGAACAGGATAGATACGTAGCATATCTAAAGCAGTAATTCTCCCCCCAGCCCTTTAGTCTCACAAAACTCAGTTTTCCTCAGGCTTGGCAGGTTCCCACAGCTGTGGTTCATCTCACTGGCCTTCAGCCACCTCTAATGGGGATCTCAGGCATGACTGAGTTTTTCACAAGGTGCTGGCCAGGGGAGTACAGAGATGTAGATTGAGTCAAGACACATTCGGAGGTGCTCTGCTTCTGTCCCAATCTTTCAGCCATTAACGGCTATTTCATGACATCTCCTCAATGTTCACTGAGATGACCTCTCCCAGAAGATCTCTTTCTCTCCAAAGCAAGCAGCTGTCTTTTTATGCTCATTCAGCATGGCCGGGGTCTGTTCTCTGCTGCCGACCCCATCCCATGCTCATTTTCAACAACATGACTGGCTTGCTTTTGATGGATGGGAAATGGAAACGTGAAGCTTTGAGCTGCAGGTGCCAGAATCAGGTTTGGAATGTGCTGTGGCATGGATGGCTGTACAGGACAGGTCTGGTGTATTAAAAAAAATTACTATGAACTATTAAGGGTGCACCATTTATTAAGATGTATCTTTATTAAAAAAAAAAAAAAGTGTATAGTGTTCAGAAGCTGTGAAAATAGTGTAAGAACTGTACATTGTGAACTCTGGTTATTTTTTTTTCTTGTACCATAGAAAAAAATGTATAAAAAATTATCAGAAAGCTGATGTGCAAGGATGTTGCCTTATTGTCTGTAAAATGGAGCTCAGGAACATAACCGCTTCAGAGAGCTTCAGAGTACTTTATCTGGTATCCTGGTTGGACTTCCTCCTCTATTTAAGATATTATACATGGATCAGAGCGTTTATGTAATAGACTATCCTTTTGCCTGCAGGTCAGTTGTAATAAAACTAGGATGCAACCGTGACCTTGTTATTTTCATTTTGTAAGGTCAGACATAAATGGGAAGAGGTATTTAAAGCTCTTGAAATACTTAACTTCCAGGCCCTCCCTCCAGGTGGAAGTGGCTGTACAGGAGTAAAGCAGGCTTTGGTTAGAAACTGCTTGTGCTAAATAAATACATATATATATATACATATATATATATATATATATATATATAAAGCATAGGAAGATCTGGAGATCTGGATATATTTTCTTTCTTTGGAAGACTTCTGAGAATTCAGCAGCTCCTCTGTGCTCTTGGAGTGTGAGCCCTGTTCGCTGCACTGGGAGCACTGATAGGATCTGGTGGCTTGAGACACCTTGTCCCTGTGAGGAGGGCAGGTGGCTGTGCCCACAATCTGGGGATAGAGCAGCTGATGCTCACAGCCTTGTAGGCTTATTTTATTTTAATGAGAGCTGTCACTGTCTGCAATGTTCAGATGATTTAAGGGTATTGAGTCCTGAGTAATTCCTACTGCCAAGAGTCCTGGTGCTGGGATAAGTGTCTCCTGCCTGGAAGCCATGGAGGGCTTGGAAACCATCCAGGTAGGTGAAAAGAACTGGACCCCAGCAGCTCCACCAGGAAAGAAGACGGTGTCTGGGCAGAGGGGCCATCCACAAGTGCCTGCAGTGCTCAAAATGGCTGGATGGGACCACACCAGGAGTGCGGGATTGGTGAGAGGGAGAGCACGAACATACTGGCAGGGATCGTTGGTCACACGTAACACAACTCAGGACTAGAAGTACTTACGAACTGGTGGAGCAGCAGGACATTGGCTCTCACAATGTTCCTTCACTTGGAGGCTGAGAATTTTGTCAAGAGAAGGAAAGGCAGGCAATGGAGCTGAAGAAAGGCTTGCTACCTAGAGATACATGATGTGATAGGTTTGAGGTGGTTGAAATCTGTCAGCTTAAATAAATTCAGTGGTTCCATCACATCAAAGTGTTGTTTTTTGTTTGTTTGTTTGTTTGTTTGATGTTTGATTTATTTATTTATTTATTTATTGAAGTTTACTGTTCATAGCACAATACCTGGGACATTTTTGGACCACTTGCTGTCCTCACTCTTCAGCCAGAATTCAAGACTGCTGCTGATTTAGTGATCTCCAGGCAGAAGATAAAATCCACTACACACTGGGGTAAAAGTCCTTTCCTGCTGGGCAGATACTGGAGCAGCTCATCACCTCATAGCTCCACAAATGGGAGTTGCCCTGGGATTGTGTTCCTTTTGCACCACAACCTTCTTTTGTGTACTAAGATTCATTCTGAAGAAATCTGCCACAGCTGATAAGCTGAAGGAAGCTGGTGGCAAGATGGGAGTCTACCACCACTGTGCTGGGTATTCCCATTCTCTTCATGACATGTTCATGAGGATCATGACATCTTCATGAGGATGTCCTCATGACATCTTCATGAGGATCCTGCTAGTCTTTTCCCCTGCAACCATGTGGCTTGTAAAAAGGCCTGTGTTTGTGGTCACTTCAGGTTCTCTTAGGTTGAATAGTGCTCGGTTTTCCTTTCATCTCCTGCCCTCTCCTGCCCTCCCCACCCCTCTCCTCCCCTCCCCTCTCCTCCCCTCCTCTTTTTCCCTCTGTCCCTTTCCCTTTTTCCCTCCCATTTTTTACGCATCCCCTGTATCTCGGCCAGGACCCGTGTCTGAGCCGTGACACAGTTGCTGCTCCTTCAAGCCTTGGACCACCCCAGCATTCCTGGTCTGAATGAGCTGTGATGGCTTTTTCCAGCCCTGGAGCTAGGGATCCCCCCATGGCCAACATGACCAGGTCCACATCTTGCTTTCCCTCTGTAGCACTGCATGGGCTCTGAGGGTGCCCCAGTCTCTGCAGGCAGTGCCGAGCTGAAGAGAAACACTTTCAGCTGATTGACAGGGAGACTTCGAGCTGCTGGCTACTGTCCCTGTGCCCAGTGGTGCACCCTGACACCTCATACCACTTCCTCATATCTTTGTGCCTATCTGCAGGGCTGAGGTGCTCCTGATATCTTCACCAAGCATTATATAGCACACAGAAATTATCTTTTCATTTACATTTATTATGTGTCTGTGGTACTCCAAAAGCAATTCAGATGAGTCCCAACTCCTCTCTGTGTGGACATAAGCAGTACACATGGACGTGCAGTACCACCTATTCCCATGTGGAGTATTTTGAGTTTTGTAATCTATATTTCCACTCATCTGCTTTGGCTTCCCCTACCCTTCCTCCCCACCTCTTGTCTCCTTGAATTGCCTGGTACAAGTAAACAAAGTGCTGAGACCCAGCTTCCTCCCAGAGGCACTGCTTAGAATAAAAGCTCCATTTGCAGTCTGAGTCCCGAAGCAAATCACAAGCGTGGTCATTGCTTTCAACGTGTGAAGGATGCAGAGGAAGAATGAATGGCTGCTCTGAAGAACAGAAGTGAGCTCTTGATTTTTTACGTTGTGTTCAACGCTGTGCAAATGCGTCGAGAGCAGGCTGAAGCACAAACTCCCCCTCCTGGCGATACAGCGTACCACTGTTGTGCTGGGAATAAAATACAGAGCTGGCCGCTTGGTGGGACCTTGGCGTGTCTGTCAGGCAGAATGTGAACACAAGCCGTTATCCTTGTATATATCCCAGACAGGAGGGCTGGCCAGGTCCGACTGCCAGGAGAAAACCAGTTTCTCCAACCGCTTGTTACTTCAAGCTGCAACCCTCTGCTCAGCTGGCATACAGCACCAGAGTGCTGGTTACAGGGACGTTACTTTGCAGGTGGAGCTGTGGCAACTCTCCCAAAAGCACATGCAGGATCTGAAAGCAGGAAGGGTGAAAGGATTTGGTGTACATAAAGGCTGAGTGCTCACATTAGCGTAGATGCTACACTAGAAAGCTGTTGGAGGTGTTCTGTGTGACCCTAACACCTTGTTAGACACCAGACACCTGGTCTGGTTCATTGTTGACAGTGATCTGTCCATTTTTTTTCCATTTTTTTCCCATTACTGACATGTCAGCTACCTCAGACAGAAATAAAAGAAAAAAATAGGGGTGAGAAAAATCCAGATCCCTCTTGTTTTTTTTTTTTTTTTTTTTTTTTTTTTTTTCCTCTCTGTTTCTGGGAGGAAAAATAACTTTCATGGCCAACAATGGAGGAAGTCTCACCTTTGGCCAGATGGGAATGCAGCTTTTTGGATAGAGATGGAGTTAGATAATAATTCAGCAATCCAGATTATGTTCAATCATCTTATTTTGAGAAGAGGAGGAAATCCTGCCTGACCTCCCACGGAAAATAGGTTTCCCATCAGATTCAAGATGGACTGAGATCCTGTCCTGTGCAGCACACCAAGCAGTTCCACAACGAACTGACTACAAGTGATTTGACTTGAGAGACTGTTGTGTGTTTATGAGGCTTGCCAGATAATTGCAGAACTGGTTCATGAGCCACCCAGTTCACGACCATTTCTAGTCCCACAGACCCTGGAGGCATGCTGAAATCTCAGAGGAAGACAGAAGACCAGGAGTGCTGTTCCATGCCAACAAGTGCACCTCAACAAGTTGAAGATGCTTTAAGAGAAAATACCAAAACACAGAGAAAACTGTGCGTGGTGGGCTGTTGTACCACAACCTTTTGCATAGCTCAGACAATGTCTAGTCTCTTAGCCCCCTGCAGCAGGATCATGTGCTTCTTTCTCTTTTTCCATTTGCACCTGAGCTTATGCTGGAAAAACAAGGGGGAAATAAATGAGGAAAGACAGAAACAGATCCACATCCTGGGACTCCACATCACAATGATTTACTGAAGACATTTGAAATTAAGCTCAATTTAAAGAGGTTGGTGGAAACTTTATTGAAATCCAGCCAATTCCCATTTCCTGTGAAAATGCCAGTGTGGCTGACTTCACTTTTTTTAATGGAATCACTGTCAGCAGTACATTTCTAGTGAATCTTGCTGGAGCCACTTTGCATGTTGCTGGCTATACTTGGCACCAGAAAGGGGAATTACTTGGATGGGCCCATCCAGTGGGGGTGGGAGAATTTCAAGTGTCCCTACAGAGCATTTTCTTACCACATGAGCAACTCAGGAGACACTCAGTGGCATCTACTGAAGTCTTGTACTTATTTTTTTTTAGAGCTTCTGGACTAGTTTAGCTTGCCTGGAGCTTTTCTTTAGTTTGTTTAGCTGTAACAGCAACTATCTAATGACAGCATGATCATTACTTGCTTTGTTTTAGCTTTCTTACAATTGTGTGATGTAACACTGTTAGATATATATTTTGTAACTACTAATAATGAGTAGTTATTCTGTGTGGAAAGATAGATCTATGACTCTATAGTAAAATGCAGTGTAGAAGAATATAGACATGGGATGACATTAGGGGCCTGAAGACACAGGCACGGGATGAAGCCATAGACCCAGGTCTATAGACAACTCACCAGTGGCCAGTCATTGGTCATCAAAGGAATGTATTTTTTTTTTTTTTTTGGGGGGGGGGGATAAGGTAACACCAGCCTTAAACAAAGATGAAGAACATACGTAGAACAAAGTATGTACATTAAATTCAAATGTAATCTGGAATTATAGACCACCTATATGAAGAATGAGCAACTGAACACCATATTAGGAAAGGTATAAAAATGACACGCACACCCCTTTCCTTACAGACAATTGTAAAGTGAGGAGGAAAAACACATCAGCATTGATAGCTTGCTCTTCCTGGCAGAGACTGAGGATGCTGACACGTGCCATGACATTGCATACCCTCCTCCTTGGGGCTGAAGACATCAACTCTAACCTGCAGAGAGGTTCAGAGAGTGAGAGGAAGGTGAGCAGAGCCCTAGAGGAAGGGGATAAATACAAGAAAGTCTTTGAACATAGATGTTAATTGTATGCAAAAAACTATTAGTGTCATTGTAACAGTACTAAAAATATTTTTTATTAATCTCTTAAGACATCAATGAAACTAATGGTAAATTCATGGCTTTGTGTTAAAAGTATATTTCATTTTGTCTGTAGCAAAATTTTGAGTGTAACAAAATGGTAGGAATACAAAGAACCTAGTTGGTAAATTGGATACAACAAATTGGAAGCAGATTGAGTGTGGAGGTGCTGTGATTTAAAAAAAGCATCTCTATGAAAGCCAACTTTTCCTCCTCTGGGTAAGCCCAGCAGTGCAGATACCTTTGGTGGTCTTGAAAAAAACTTTTCATACTGCCATAACACTATCAGTATGCTATTGTGAACAAATGCTTGGCTTTAAAACAAGATGGAGACTATGCTGAAGCCCACTCAGAACCTGAGTGCAACTTACACAGCCAGAAGTCCCTCTTCCTTGGAAGCCTCCTTTTAGCTGTCACAGATGTGGGGGGTGACAGCAAGGTCTGTGTGTGGTGCAGAGGCTCCGTGCATGGGTAAGGAGTGGCCCTGGTCCCTCCCTATGTGATTTGGGTGAGAGGTGGTGGAGGCTCTGGGGACCTGCCAGGGAGGAGCAGAGAAATCTGGCGGTAGGTGGCTGTGTGCTGTGCAAGGGGTGGCAGGGCTCTGTGCCATGGGGCAGGCACAAGGGTGATGCCTGTGCTGGTGTGGGGGCAGGGAGGACCACCAGGAGCCTTCAGCTGGAGCATGGGCGCAGGGCGCTGGGCTGGAGCTGCTGGGGATGCGGAGGCAGCCCTGGAGTGCATGAGGGGGCTGGTGGGGGTGTCGCAGGGCACTGGGTGGTGGTGTTGGAAGGTACCTGCTGCAGGGCAGGGGCCAGCTTGGAGGCTTTGGGGCTCCCCATGCAGCAGGGGCTGCGACCTCCACACCATACACCTGAGGGCACTGCATTGCTCTGTTGAGCCCAGAGGGGATGAGAACAGTGCTTCCCTGTGATAGACCCCCAAAATGGGATCTATCTGGACCTGGGACTTGGTGGAACAGTGTCACTGATGTCTCCATGCCTCCCATGGAGAGCACAGCAGATGGTGCACTGAGCTGTCCTCTCACATATAAAAAATCTTTCCAAAGGCAGAAACCATGTTATTTGATGTTTGGAACATTTTTTGGCTATCTCCTGTTTTTCGGGAAGGCCCAAGAATTGGACATCACTGGGATCCTCCAGCTGGGCTTCTGCAGGAAACAAAACCCCTTGGGACAGGCTGTGTGGGAAAGCCACCCACACATCAAGGCAGACAAACACAAGGAGGCACTAACGCTGTGGGGGCAGCTCAGCAGTGGGTGCTGAGCAAAGAAGGCAGAGAACAGTGGCATTGCTCTGGCACAGGGTGTAGCTGGAAGGATGCGAACTATCCAACAGGCCAGACACTGCGGCATGGGAGCAGGGCTGTAAAGCAGCGGGGGACAAACCTGAATCTGGAAATGAGGGAGCCAGCTGTGACTGGAGGGGTCTGGCTCTGGCATACCTGCCCGGGGGGGGACAGGTAATTGAAGCAGCTCCCAAGCAGGACCCAAGGGGTTCTCAGAACTCCACGGGGGGATGCCAAGTGTGGAGGGGGCTTTGCTTGTGCTTCTCCTGCCAAGGCAAGGGGAGGGGAGAGCAGATTCTGTCCTGCCAGCACGGTCTGTCCTTCCCAGGGAGATAGCTCTGGTGGGGCTGGAGAACCACTAGCCTGTGCAGAGCTGAGCTGAGCACTTCTCTGGACAGCAAAGCAGCTCGGCTGCAGGTGTCTTTAGGAGGGATAGGGCCTGGAAGGACCTCAAGTGACCCTCTAATCCTTCCCCATGCCCCACAGAAGAGTCTTGATCTGGGCTTGGCCTCCTTGGTCTCCTGTAAACTGTCAGTTTATAGGAATGACAATAATCAGACCAAGAAGACTTTAAGCAGACAACTTATGGTGACAGTAAAAGAGCAGACAGATGAGGGGACGCCCACAAAAAATAAAGGATGCTCCAGTCTGTAGCTGGATACCAGTCCCTTGTCCCTCTCCTCCATCGGCATGGCCTGTCACTTCCAAAACTTTGCTGGCTCTCAGCCCTCGTGGGATCAAATGAAAGCACAGCATCCAGCTGAGCTCTCCAGCCCACTCCTGCTGCTCCCCTGTGGGCAATGGGAGGTTCAGCCCTGGCCAGGAGCCCAGCTGCTGGAAAATTTGAAGGTGTTTGGTCAGCAGCCCAGAGTACCAGCAGCTCCCTTTGAACAGAATGCTGACCACTGGAGCAAGGTTTGCAGGAGAACAAAGCAAAACCAAAGCCAACAAAAGGAAAAGTCTTTGGAAATGGGAGACTGGTTAGAAATCTCCCAGGAGAAACTGTTTCTTTAAAATCAAACTTCTGGAAAAATTTTAGCTGCTCCCTGGAATGAAGCTGAAATGAAATGAACACAGCTGGGATGGCTGTCACTGCTCCAGCCCAGCAAAATCAAACAGGAGACTGTGAGCAGATGTAGTGGCAAGACAAAGGGGTTTTTAATAATGAAGGTGTTGCTGGTAACATAGGTAAGGGAATGTGCTTGCTTACAACTTTGCAGCTGACAGCATCCCTTTAAATAAGGAAATACATTTGTTGAGAGGAGAAAGTTGTCTGGAAAGCCCTGTACAATGACGCAGTGTAGCGGCTAACACTACTCTGATTGAAGTGCTATTACTATTCTTCATGGAATGGCTTCTAAAAATCTCTCACTTAGATTTTTTTTTTTTAATGCAACCTGTGATCACCTATCCTAGCAGTGCATTGTGACCATTTGTACAATAGAAAAGTGGTGCTTTAAATAGTGACTTAAAAGCTACTGCCATGTTCTTTATACAGCATGCAACAACGCCATAAGCTGAGACACAGTGGTGGCCACAAAGCCTCCTCTGGCAGCTCTGGCAGCCTTGGGTGCGGGTGCCCCACAGGAGCTGCGGCCAGGCTGCCCATGGTGCCCCTCATGCTGGGCCTCCTCTCCAGCTGCTGCATCGCCAATGTGATGTCTTTCCAGTAACACAAATATTAAATACACACAGTCCGTAAATAGTTTAACAATCTTTGTCAGCAACAATATTTACTTTGGCAAAACCAGAATTGCAAAGAAGTAGATGTGTCCGTCAAAGAGTCTGCAGTAAGTTCTTTGGTGGAAGCCAAGAAGTGAAGCAAAGGCTCCTTCTCATTAGAGCCCGAGGAAGTATATTGCACAGAGACTTGCAGGAGAAACACTGGTGACTTTAAATGGGAGGCATCGCTGCAGGAGAGCATCCATCTTCGCTGGCTTCAGAAGAACAAGCTCCTCTAGGCTCAGTGATTCACAGCTGTTCTCCAGATGGCTTTGCTCTGAGCTGGGTGAACAGTGATGCTGGAGTAACCTTGGGAAAGGAGAATCACTGCTGGGGATCGAGGAAGTATGGGAAAAAGGAAGCCTTCTGGATGGCAGAGGAGTGGAGACAGCAAAGCAGGTGCTCACACAAAACCACAGGCACACAAGAGCCTGCTCAGCCTTGTCCCACACCAGGTGGCTGAATGGCTGCTCCTGGCTGCCCCTGCTTCTGGGTCATGCAGGGCAGTGGAGACCCATCCTGATTTTTGGCTGTGCAGAGGACAGCCCCTGCAAAGCTTTGCTGTATTTACCATATGACTTGCTCCTACCTTGGATCAGAACATAATAACACTTCATCTGTACCACACGAGCTGGGACACGCCAGCTGCACCATAATGCCACAGCCGTTCAATACCTGCACCTGCGGCCTCAGCAGCTGCCTCCAGCATCCAGACCTCTCTGCTTCAAGGTCACAGGCTTCAGCCTGATTCAGTTCTGACTGCAGCCAGGACAGCTTTCAGCCCCACAGGCAGCCTGAGAACATCCCAAAGTACCACCATGAACATCGGCTCCATCTCTCACTCACCTAGAGCACAGCTGTGCAGGGACTGGGGGGAACATGGCTTTGGCGACAGAAGGAAGGATGTAAGGCAAGTCTGGTTGTACAGAGTAGTGTGTTTGTTGCCCTCGCTGGGCAGAGCCCTTGGACCTCCCTGCTCCCAATCCTCCTGACCTGGCATGGCTAAGTTGAGCCATGCACAATGGCCTAAATAGCTGTACAGGCAGGAGGGAAGGGGGCAGCAACCTCTGGATGATTCCCTGTTCCTTCCCGGATGAGGTGTCCTCACCACACAATTTTGTCATGAGCTGCTCCAGTTCTCATGGGAGTGACTGCTAAAACTGGGGAGAAAAAGGTAAGAGGAACAAAATCGAAATTCTAGACAACTCAATCTAAAGGCGTGTTGATAAAGGTATCCTTTGTGGGGATGTGTCAATGGAGGAAAATCAAAGTACCAGAGCTGTTGAGCTGTCACTTTGCAGTAACAGGAAATTCAAACAAGTTTATTCACTGGGAAAATGGCTCCAGTTTCCCCTGATTCTGGCATGTTAGCTCTATGTGTTCTCCGGCATGACGGAAACACTGTGCTGGCTGCTGCAGGCTTATAGTATCCTGCCTCCGCCATCCTCTTGTTCACCACTGCTGCAGGTGAAGGTCCATGCTGGTGTTTAGATTGAGATCAGTAACATCTAGGAAATCAATGTTGAAGATGCTGGGGCCAGCAGAGGTGAGAGAGCCAAAGCCGGTGGCAGAGCTGGGGGGGGTGAGGTCCAGCCACTCCATCGTTTCCCATGGAGATTCAGTGAAGCTCATTTGTAAACCAGAGCCATCAGCAGGGGAAGGGGAGAGCTGTGTTTCCATTGGTGAGAGGGGAGTCTGTAAAATCTCCTGGGAGGTGAGCAGTTCATCTGCAGCTTTGCTGGAGAACCCCTCTATCATCCCTTCAAAGTGGGACTCTTCTCCTCCCATCTTCAGTAGGGCAATTTCACTGACTCTCCCCAGTGGGCTGTGAGCATTCAGCAGGACCTCGAGGTGAGTGTCACCACCGCCTGGACAGTGCTCGAATGGGAGCTGGGTGGAGGAGACCTGTTCGAATGCGGCAGATGACTTTGGGAGAGAAGTGCTGGAGTTCCCTGTAGACACTGTTATGTGAGGTACTTTCTGCAGGCAGGACCGGTCTTCCTTGGCATTGGCTGGCATTTCTGTTCAGCAAACAAGAGCGGGTTGAAGTGCTCTGGCAGTGCCCATCACTGCTGGCCCAGAGGCACAGCCAAGGCCCCTGAGCTGGGCTCCTGGGCTGGGCATGCTTGCACAAACCCACTCCCAAATCAATCCCTTTGGCATTGCTCACCCACCCTCCCTGTGGGAAGCCCCCCATGTTCCCCACTTTCTGATCTCAGCTCCCCTGGTTTTGGACCCCATCTCCAGGACTTGAGCACTGGCAGCTGTCCCCATGGGGGTGGGCATGGATTGGGTAATGCACGAGAAAGGCCACTGGCAGCTATCTGCACAGGGGAGAGCACCACAGTGCTCTACATGGGAGATGGCACTGGCAGCACTGGGAGTGGTGGAGGGCAGCAGGGGCTCTGCATGGGGAGGGCGCTGGCAGTGCTGTCACCCTGCAGTCCTTCCTGAGCAGGCTGCATAGGTGACACGCTGAGCCCATACTCCCACAATGATTTGGGGCATGTGCAGAAGTAGGCTCTGGCAGGCTTCCTCACCAGCACAGGTCTGGTGTGGTTTTGGAGTCAGTCTCAGTGGCTCCTGCCATAGGGAGGCAAATGAAAGCTGCATGCAGCTCAGGCAGCTCCACTGGGGCACACTGAGAGCTCTGGGCCCCACGGACCTATGCCTGATGGAGGGGAAGCCCTGGAGGGAACAGAGAAGCAGTGCGTACCTCCGCTCTCAATCAGCACGTCCAGGAGTTCGTCCATCTGCTGACTTCGAGTCATCTGCTGCAGCAAACGGCAAAGAGGAGAGTAGAGGGCATTAGGAGGAGAGTCCCTCCAGCCATGTGCCAGGTAGGTGGCTCTAGACCCCATGAGAGGCGCATGGGGCTGGCAGCAGTGTTCAGATGAGCACCGCAGGCACCTGGGACAAGTGCAGCAGATCTGGAGAGCACTGAGCCAGGTTCCCCCTGCTCTGCCACCAAGCCTGTCTGTGCTCAGTGGACACTGCAGACTGCCTCTGCCCAGAGCAACCAGAACATCCAGACCTGGACCTGGCATCTAGCACTGACACGTGCCTGCTTGCAGTCCCAGCAGCCTCACTGGGGATAACATAACAGCATCCTCCTCTCTCTGACCCCACACTGGAAGGACTTTCTGCACACCTCCCTGCCAGCCAGGATAAGCCAATTTTTAGCACTGCCGATGGTATCACTCTATGTTCCTAAAGGCACCGTGACCAGCACAGAGGCTGCTGACAGACTGTCACAAGAAGTAAGGAGTTCATGGGAGATGGGAGCTCCTCCCCATGGGAGCACCACTCCAGGACAAGGCTAAGGGCATATGGGCTCCAGGATAAGGTTAAGCAGATGGCAATCAGCAGGGCACTTTGCTAATGGGCTAGGTGAGGTGTCCCAAAGAATGGCCATTTGGGATGTCTGTTTGCCTGAGCACCCTGAAGAAGAAGACAACAAAGTCCTGGGGCATTTGTATGGGATGTCTGGACCCCAGGCACCTTTCATCAGCACTGAAGATGCTATCCCTTCTAGCATGGTGTCTGACTGCTTTGTGGCAGTCATTTAGTAACTGGCTCTTCAAAGAAACCCCATTCCTTATGTAAAAAGGCTTGTCCTACCCAGAGATCCCTTAATGGGTTGTAGCTCCTGCAGCTGACAGTTACATTAAGCACAGAAGAACACTCTGCACAGCCCTAGCCTTATAGAAAGTAAAAATCATGCAGTTACCTGCTTTACTGCATCCTCATAGGGTGGAGGCTGCTTTACGTCTGAGGGGACTGGGCTTGGATTACAAAAACTTGGGGATGGAATAGAAAACTTTTGACCTGCCTGCATAGCCATCTGCGTGGGGGAAATATGGGGAAATGGAATCAATGCACAGGGAAAAGGTTACGCTCCTCGGCACAGAGGGAGGCCCTCTTTTGCCCCAGTTGAAGCCAGAATGAAACCAGGAAAACTAATGATATTGCAGGTCAAATCAGCTCAAAGTGCCTGGCCTCTGGGCAGGAAAGAGGGAGATAAAACAGCTCTTCGGGTTAGCTCTGAGGACACCGGCGGGACCCAGGGCCAGGTTGAACTCTGGTCACTGACTGAGATCTGGCCACAGGCATGGTCTTGCAGAGCTGTGACTTTATCTGTGGGTTATCTGTGAATGTGAAGAGCAAGAGGGAGAGGTGGCTATGCCCAGGAGTGCAATGCTCCCCCAGCTACCAGCTGCCTCTCAGCTCCTTCCTTTGGGGAACCTTCTCTGTCACTACCTGTTCAGGGACAGCTCATGGAGACTGCCCGAAAGAGTCATTGCCCACAGGCCTTCTCTGTGCCCATACCAAACACCTGCACACTGGTGCCAGCTTTTTGCCAGCAAGAGGGTCACCCTCTTCCAGGAAGGACATCACCTAAAGGTCCAGTGACTGCTGTTCCCCTTGTCTTGAGGCCCACAGGGAAGTCCAGGACATTGGTTTCACAACCACGATGAGCTGCAGGACACTGCAAGGCCAAACCCTAAAAGTGCTCCTTGTGCTCTGGCAATGGGGAAAGAGCTGGAGGAACCCTTGAGGTGTTGCTGCTCCCTGCTGGTGTCCTATGACTGCTCTCTGGTTGTTCTGAGCAATCCCACTGCCTCTCTTGGAGCATAACCCCACGGCACTGCACTTCACTGTGCAATGCACCATGGTGCTCTGTCCCACTGCTTGTTGCACCACAGCTCTGTGCCCCACTGCTGAGGTTGCCACTGCACCCTACCCACGGCATTCACTACTCTGTGCCCAGATCACCCAAAGCAATGCACCCCATTGCCTCTATCACCCCAGCAGCATTCCCCGTGTTGCCTACTTCAACCCCACAGCACTGCACCCCGCTGCCCATCCCACTGCAGCACTCTGTTTCTCCTCCTGTCTCACCCCAACAGTGCTGCTCCCCTCTGCCCACCAGACAGCACCGTGCCTGACTGCCCATGTCACCTATATCGCTGTCCTCTGAACAGCTTAGCGACAAGGCTGCATCCTGACACTGCACCCCCCTGACACTGCATACTGCTCAATGTGCTGGCTGTGGGGCTGTGGCTCCTGAGCTGTCCTGCGTGAGCACTGCATGCAGTGCTTTGCATGAGCCTGTTGCACACTCAGCGCACACCTGCTGTGTATCTGCCCAAACACTTCGCGGGTGCGCCGTGCACCTGGAGCCACTGCGCATGCTTTACAGACAATAAATATGATGGGTGTTACTAGTGCCTGGGGAACCCTGGTAGGGTGTTAGGATGAAATGGGACTGTGATAAGCAGCCCTTTGTGCTATTTTGTGTGTTGGCAGCATGTGCCCCTCCCTCTCCAAGCTTTCATACCATGCTGAGGGCTGAATGAGGAGTGGAGACACTGAAGGGACACCTCTGCAGTGCTGGTGGCCTGAGGAGGTGACACAAGCTCTGTCCTGACTGTAGGTCCCAGTGGCAAGCCCTGCTTTATCATCTCCCCAAGAAAAGGCTTTCCATATGACTGGGGTAACTGCCTTCCTTCAACCTAGTGGTTAAAGTGCCTTACACTGCTAGGAGCTGCAGGGGCTTAGCAAGATGCTGACGAGTATTGCAGGGCTTCCCCACAGGCATAGAAAAATGTGGCAGAGACCTCCCAGGGGCAGAGAGAGCTATGCTGGTGCTTCCCCACTGAGGATAGAGCTGTGCCAGGGCTCCTAGGGGCAGAGGGAGCTGTGCCAGGGCTCCATGGGGCAGAGGGAGGTGTGCCAGGGCTCCATGGGGCAGAGGAAGCTGTGCCAGGGCTTCCCTAGGGTGGAGAGAACTGTGCCAGAACATCATGGGGCTGAATAAGCTGTGCCAGGACTCCCCCAGGGGCGCAGCAAGCTGTGCCAGAGCCTCCCCTTGAGGGGACACGGAGATGTGTTAGGGCTCCTTTAGGACAGAAGAAGCTGTGCCAATGCTTCCCCAGGGCAGAGAGTTGTGCCAGGTCCCTCCACAGCAGAGGAAGCTGTGCCAGGACTCTCCCAGGACACAGGGAACTTTGCCAGTGCTCACCCAGGGGCACAGGGAGCTGTGCTGAGGTCCTCTGGGGAAGAGCGATCTGTGCCAGGGCTCCCCCAGGGCATAAGGAGCTGTGCCAGGGCTCCACAGAACAGAGGAGCTGGGTTGTGCTCCCCCAGGGCAATTGGATGTGGTGGCAGCATGGTTCTCCAGGAAACACCCTGCAAAGGACCCCGCAGTGCCATTAGCTTCCAACCCATTCTCCATCTCAGCTACCCTGCCTTACAGGCAGCCCCACATGCTCCTCCAACCCCCTGGGTGCCCATCCTGGATGTCAGCTGTCCCAGCCTGATAGAAAAGCACTCAGAGATGTTTGTGTGAATGGCCACAGATATGAGTGTGTTCACCACCAAGATGACAGCTGGGGTGCTCTCCACTTACCGATGCTGTGCGAAGGCAACTGCTGGTTTGTGGGGACCCGCTGCACCCTTCTGCCTGTGAGCCAGGGGACACCGAGAGGAGATAGTGGCTATTAGGGGACGGTGGCAGGCTGATGTGCTGCGGGCTCTTTGCAGCCCCGAGAGGAGAGTGCTGGGGGGAACACTGAGGGCTCAGGAATGTTGAAGAGGTGATGGTGCTTTGCCCTGCAGGCTCCAAGCAGTGGCTATTTACAACGTGAGACAGCTGTGGCACACCACAGTTACTTAACTTATCTGAGCTGCTGGCTTGGCCTTTTAAGGCAGTTTGTTTGGATGCAAATGGGCAGCTGGACACTGCATTTTCTTGCTTGATGGGGACACCAAAGAAATGCTGAGTGGGCTGTTGTTTTTCCTCAAGGCCATTGCTTCTCTTTCGCTTCTGGAGCTGCATCCGTAGCTCTTCCACATGCCTCTGCTCTTGTTGCAGCTTCCATGTCAATTCGTTGATGACCTTCTGTTTCTCCACCAGCATTTTGTCTTTCTCTGTGTCAATCCCTTCCAGCTCCAGCTGAATGCTCCCTCCATTCATGCTACTCATGAGGCTTTCTTCAGCACTACCATGGACTGGAGATGGCTGAAGACCAAACTGTGGAGAAGACATGGGCCCATCATTGAATGTGTCTGGCAAAGAGCCACTCACAGAGAGGTCGGAGGAGGCTGGAGAGATGGGTGGGGTGGAGCTGGTGCTGCCAAAGTGGTAGAAGCCATTTGATAACATGCTGGTGGAGGACTGCGACTGGTAATTTGACAAGGTGCTTGTTGGAGTGACTGGAAAGGTTACAGTTGTGATCTCACTGAAGTTTGGCACTGCATTGCTGCTGCACTCCTGGAAGGGCCGCAGCCGTTCCATCAGTGCTGTTTTGGTACCAGATACAGGAAGGCCTCTTATTCGGAGCTGCTGTCTCAGTTCTGACACCTAGAAGAAAAGAGACCAATAATCATTCCTTTTGCTTCCCCTTGCAGCTGAGTGCTTTAGAAACCTGACATTTCTCACAGCAAGCCTCATATCATAGATTCCATGCCTCCTGCTTTAAAGCTTTGGCTGCCGAGGTGATCAGTCAGCATGCACAGCCCTGACTACCACAGGACCCTGATCTTTCCTAACAGGAAAACCTTTTTTCCTCCAGAAACTGTGACTGCTCTCCGTGAACCAGCAGTGGTCCCTGAGCCATGGAAATAAGCCATGATTCCTCTCCTAGCAGTAGCATCTACCTGAGCAGAGGACTTTCCACACAGCCCAGGAACTATCCTTTAGCTCAGATAACATGACCACAGCTACTGAAGCCAGCTACTCTATGTTCAGGCATCTGCACCAGGTTCAGGCATCTGAGCAAAGCTACTGCTATGACCAAGCACATGTTATTTCTACCTCATCTTATTTCTCCATCTAACAACAATGGAGAAATTAATTTCCCCTAGGTCCCTGCTTCTAAAAAAATATTGGCCTTCCCTATGGCTGAGGCTCTGTTAACAAATTATAAAAGAATCAGTGATTTGAATGATTCTCCCTTGTTCCCTGCCTCTCTTGCCTATGTGAGAGATTTAGATACTATTCAGATCAGTGCTCATAGCCACGGACTCTAGGGGATACCTGCTTCTCCAGACAGCTAAGCTGGCCTGGATGCTGCTGGCAGAGGAACTGCAGCATGGGCTTGCAATGACCACTGAGAAGCTGAGTCACTGAGTTGGTGTCAAGGCAACGCTGACACATTCCGTCTGGTCTGCTAGCAGTATCCAAGACATTCATCATAAAACTACTGAAGTCATGGGGCCATGAGCTACAGGAGCAGCAGCACAGATTGTTCTCTAGACTTTGACCTGATACCCTGGCCTGCAGCCATCTCAAGATGCAGGGTTTGCTGATATGTGCACTGGAGCAATGCACCCATGTGATACCCACAAAGCAGAAAGTCCACGTTTTTAGTTACCACAACATCAATCGATTCCTGATTCATCATGCTGTATGCCTGGGTTTGCACATAGTGTGGTGGTTCTGGTTTGCTGATCTGTAATACAGTTGGTCCCTGTGGCACAGCCTGCTGCACTACACTGCACACATAAGGGGTAGCAAAGCACATTCAGGCTATGAGAGTCTGCTCCTGTGGTGACAAAGTTTTAACTCACTTTCAGATCATCCAGGTTAGATGGCAGAGGGCCTGGCTTGATAGATGAGACACAAGTCTGGCCTGAAAAGGTGGTTTTCACAGGAGAAAGAGGGGTGTTGTTGACAGAAGTTGATGAAGAATTTGAGCTTTTGACCATTTGCTCATTTGATTGCCTGAAATAACAAAGGAGATTTGGGGTAACATGTCTGTCCTCCAGGGTCTCTGTGCCCAGCGCTATATGACATACCATCTCTCTGCTCCCTTGGGGCTCCTATCTCCTGTACGAGACTTGAAGGACCACCAACCCCCAGGAAAACTGGTTTGGGCTGCAAGGAGATTGCTGGTGACCTACCAGCACATCACAGGTTCCCCAACCAGTGCACAAAGCCAGAACAGCTTTTCAGGACACTGCTATACTTTGAAGTTTTTATGATTCCTTTGCATGCATATATCCCCTTTGCACTGGCACAGATGGGCAGGGAAGAGGAAAGCTTGGAGGGAGACAGGACTAAGCCCTGACACTGGCACATTGTCACTCACTTTATCTGGCCTTGGTGCATCCCTGGGTAGCTGAAGTGTTGCTGTTGCTGCTGCTGCTGCTGCTGTTGCTGCTGTTGCTGCTGACTGAGGATCTGGAGCTGCAGAAAGAGCTGCTGCTGCTGGAGGAGTCTGGCATATGCAGAATCCATGGGCGGAGGGGACTTTTCTGCCTTCTGGTCTGGAGGGATGTACTGATGATATTTCAGCTTCTTCACCTTGGGCTTGGTGTCCTTGGGCTTTTTGTGACGGTTCTTGCTATCACTGGATGATTTTGACTGTTGGTACAAGATGGAAAAGAATTAGTGGAGAGATCCTGTCACTCCTGTGGGAACTTGGAGACCTGGCAGAGCAAGGGCACATCCTGCTGGCAGCCTTACAGCCCAGCTCCATGAGCAGCTAAACACGTGTGTGACTCCCCAAGGGCAGCATTTCATCCCAGCTGTGCTAAAGAGCACATGAGAAGGAGAATGACCTTCCTTGCCTTGAAGGTATTTCTCTATTGCTCTGTATCTCCTGTTTAAAGCTCCAGGGGATATTTCCAATAAAGGAACTGTTCAATCACCTTGAGCAGGGACCAAAGCTCTACCTTTTATAGTTAAAAAATGATGTCAACATGCAGTAGTTGACAATGGGATCCATCTCCCTTCATTATTCCAGGCCTTCAAGGCCAAACCCTTAAACTTGCCAGACACATGGGGTGCAGCACCTGGGTACTTTGGGCTTAGCTGCTGCCCTGTGCTTGTTCCCTCTCCTAGAGAGCCTGGGCATGAAGACATTACCTTCACCACAGAGGGCACTGGGAGGGGTGGGCTGTCCTGTCCTGGTGCTTGCTTGGGGCTGTCGCACTGGCTGCTCTGCCCTGAGGCCAGCTCTGCTGCATTGCCCTCAGTGCTGTGGGGGTGATCCTGAAAGGAAGAGGTGCAGTGTGAGAGGATGTGGGGCAGATGCAGGCCCCCTGGACAGCCTGTCCCCACAGACAACCTTCCTTCCACACTGATGCTCAGTTCCTGCAGGACGAGGGGCTGCACCCAACTCCATCAGCCAGGGGCTGAGCTGCAGCAGCTCTGCACCACAGTGCTGATACACTGCCCTCTCCAAAGGTGGTCTCAGAGGGCCCCGACCAGGCTGCAGAGGTCTCTTGGCACAGAGAAAGGAGATGGAGAGCTTGGAAACCTGATGCAGTCCCTGGGGAAAGGACAGCCCGGTGTCCCTGGGCTCACAGCAGTGTGTCTGGAGCACCCATATTCAGCAGAAGTGTCTTTTCCTGAATCGGACACCTGCCACCCTCTTCCCCTGCCCAAAGTCTTCTCCAGTCACCCCATCCACTCCAGTCCTATCATGCCTACCCCAGCCCTCTCTCCCTAGTTCCCACAGGCTATCCCAGTCCCCTATAACCTTCCTGTCTTCCCAGTCTATCCCTGCCTACCTCAGTGCCCCAGCTAACCCCAGTCCCCCTCTGCCGGGCCGGGCCGCGCCACCCACCTGGGGCGTCCCCGAGGGCGCCGGCGGGGCCGTCTCCGAGGCTTTGGTGCCCGCCGACGACTCCGTGGAGCCCTGGGAGTCCTCGCTCCTGACCTGCTCCGGGGACAGGCCGTCATTGCTGCTGTCCTCCTCAAAGGCGAACGCGTCGGATGGCTTGGGGAAGTTCACCTGTGTACCTGCCGGGTGCGGGGAAGCGGCGGTCAGTGGCGTGCCTTCCCGTCCCCGCCGGTCGGCCCGCCCCAGGGCAGCGGCGCCCACCTGTTCCCGGCTCCTGGCCGCGGGCTCCGCAGCCCCGGCTGGAGCGGGCGCGGGTCACAGCCAGCGGTTGGGCTGTCCCCGGCTGGAGGAATGGGGTGAGCACAAGGCAGCGCGGGGAGTGCTCAGATTGCTCGGAAACCGCAGTGTGCCCTGCAGACCCTGGTCATGTGCGGGACCAGGTCAGTTTCCTACGTGTCCCCTTTTTCACGTCTTGCTACAGGCTGAGGACTTGGTGCTCAAGGTGTTCAAATGCCTCATCCCATGTCAAACCAGTGACCGAGGACAGCATCACTGGTTTGACTGGGAAAGGATCCTGCAGGCCTGTCCCCTAGAGCCAAATGACTTGGTCTGTCAGAGGCAGGAGGCTCTGAGAGAGCACAAGTACACTGGGCTGGCTCAGAGCAGCTCAGCTGTCCCGACCTGCCTTTGGACTGAAACGAGGAGAGGGGCATTAGTCTCTCTCCCCAGTCTGCCAAGCATCTCGATCGCACTTAGTGATCCTCAGCAGAAGAGCTGAGGTTGAAACTGATGTGGAGGGTGACGCTGTCATGGCAGAAGAGCCAACGTGAGCGCACCTGGCTGCAGCTGGACAGCAGCTTCCAGGTCCTGTGGCTGTCCACAAACATCAGCCACATGAAACGCTTCAGTTAGCTGCTGTTACGTCCTGACTGCCACAAGGCCTGCCCCAGATATTGATTCTCTACAAGCTCCATGCAGAGCTCCTCCTCATAGTCAGATGGGCAAGAGCTTTTGACCCCAGGCTTTTACTGATAAATGAAGTGCTGAAAAAGTAAGAGCTCTCATGTGAGCTTTGGGAGAACTGCAGGTGGAGGCAGAGGAAGGAGCAGCATGGTCATGCTCATAATCTCCTCGTGCTCACGTCTGGCATTTGTCAGGCAGCTTGGCATGCTGATAGCGAGGTGACAAATAGGGAAATAGGAAGGGCCCGGGGACAAGCCTCCACCTGTCTGTGCAGCTTCTGTAGCAATGTGCACCTTCTCACTGACACGCACCGTCCTGCCCCTATCTCAGAGATAAAGGCTTATCTCTGCTTGCTCCAGCTTGTGGTGCCAGGGTGGGTGAGAGTGCAGGGAGCCATGGCTGCCCGCCCCAGGGTGGGTCCCTGAGCCACCAGCAGCTAGACCCCTGCAGAAGGTGGGCCCGCCTGACATGGGGTTGTGTTGGGAAGAGGTCCCAGACAGTCAACAGTTACTGGTATCCTGACAACACGGCTCTGCATCCTGTGCACTGTGCCTGTCCCTATCCACAGTTCTGCAAGTGTCAACAGCAGCAGCCTCCTCTGTGACCCTGGTGTTCCCAGGGAGCTGCTCTGTCTGCTTGGCAGAGAAATGCAAACAGCTCAACAGTACACTTGCCATGGCAGCTCTGGGGCAGGCAGACATAGGAATATGAGAGCAACAGTGTCTTGTGGAGTCTCTCTCCTCCCTGCTCCCCACATCCTGGGGTTCCTCATGTGTGTCTGGAAATAGGGCCTGTCCCTTCTCCTCTACAGCTGCCATCAGAGGTTGTACCTTCACCGAGGAAACACAAGGCTGTATGATCCCTTGCATTGGGGTGTCTGCAGACAAGTGTGGGCATCCTCTTCTGGGAATAATCACTCAAGCAGAGGGACTTGTAGATCTCCAAGACTTCCGCTGGGCTGGCATTTGACAGGCATGTGAGGAGAAAACGTGCCAAAGCACAGAGCCCAAGGGACCTTCAGGATACAGCAGCAGCCCAGGGCATGACAGGAATGTGCTGCATCCTGCTGCCTGATACTGGCGGCCTGTGCGGAGCAGGGAGCCCTGCCCTTATCTGTCTCTCTCACCCAGCCCAGGGCTGACCATGTAGTTTCATGATCCCATGTCTCTGCTGTAATCTCAGGCAGAATGGTGTTTGCTTGGGGCTGTTTTTAATGCACTGGGTATTGTCCTCTCAAATGTATTGGACAAAGTGATGACAAGGACCTGGTAAAAAAAGGTTCTTATATCACCGCTCAGCTATGTAGGGCACTAGCGGCCTCCTGTCACTGGGATGTTAGGGCTTTCAGTTGGGGTTTGGCACTTTCCACTTGCCCTGCCGGAGGTGATTAGAGGAACATGTCAGCTGAACTTTCCGCTATATAAACAGTTGAGATTCCAAGGTTAAAGTAAAATGATTTTAAATCCTGCCATCTTTCTGGTATTGCAAAAACAAAAGGCTTAATGTTCAGAAGTCCCAGGGCTCACCTCTGCTCCTTTTTCAACCTTCTGCCCCAAGCTGTGAGCACCACAAAGTGCTTCTGACTTCAAAAATCAGTTTGAGGATCCTTCAGCTTGAGGGTTTCTTCTACAGAAGCCTGAGGACTGAGTTTGTGTCCCTGGTGCAGCTGCAGCACCTCCTTCTCATGGCACCCAAATAGCTTCTTGCTGGACTAGCTTCCTGCTGGACCCTAACATGCTGTGTGTTTCACCTGAAACGGGATAAAACTGGCTTACAGGGAAAGTTTTTCCCCAGCAGATGATTGATGGAAGGCTATGGCAAAAGGGAGAAATTTTAAAATGGACTAAATCATTTTAATCCAGACTTTTGTTTTTAACAGTTTTGTCCTGTAAATCTCTATTTACCACAAGCTCCTGACATGGCAGCTGGAGACAAACATTGTTCAAATTTGACATGTGCTTTGCCCAGCCTCCAAGCCTTGGCTCCAGTGGATGAAGTCATATTCAAACTGCCTCGATTGTTTATAAAAAGGGGATTTTTTTAATGGTTTCTCTCTCTCTTTTTTTTTTTTTTTTTTTCCCCACTCCATTTCCATGGGACTATGCCAATGGAAATAATCTCATTAATTTAGGAACCAAGAGCAAGAGAACAAGGAGTTCCTGGGGGTAAAACAGCTCTCAGTGCCCCACTTGAGACCTGAGGTCCAGTTTGGATGTGGAGGGATGAGCCCAGACTTCAAAAATGTCGGGTTGCTGGGCTAGCAGGTTGCTGCAGGTTTTCCTGCTCCTTTCTCTGCCTTCTTGGTACTGGTGAGCGCTGAGTCACCATTTCCCTTAGTGTCAGCTCCCGCACTGGCATCCCTGCAGCAGCATGGGGGAAATAACTGCAGGGGATTCTGCATCCCTCCTCCAGCTGGGAGGTGGATAATAGAGGAACACTGAGCTTATGCATAAACAGCGTGGAAAATGGTTGGGAGGAGCATAGCCTGCTTTGGGATGCAGGCTGCTCCATGTATTCCCCAGCAGTCTAGCACCCCAGTGATGCTTTCACTTCCCCTCTACTCTGTTGGACCTTGTGTGCCACTGGCATCAGTGGAAAAAAAAAGAATGTCAGCCTCTCTGAAATGAGGCTATTTCACTCCTGCTTGTTGGGTTGTAAAAGCTTGGCAGGTCACAAGTGGGAGCATCCAGACCAGCCTAATGCCCACATGTGTGCACCCAAGCTTTCTCCCACGTGAGGGAGGAAGGAATGACCTTTCTCCTGCAATACCATTTACATGCTCAAAGCCTTGGGCAGGGAAGGAAGAGTAAGAGACGAGGTGTTCTCTCTGAGAAGACATGGCTGAGAAATGATTTGTTTTCCCATGGTCTTAGCGCAGCACTAAGAAGATGAGAGATCTCTTTTCATAGACCTAGGTGAGATAGCACAGTCTGTGCTGGACTGCAATAGTACGGTGAAAAATAAGGAATTTTAAATAATATGCAGCCGCTGCTCCTAACTCTAGGTCAATCACTTTCTGCAGTTGCTGCTTGACATCCATGTAACCTTGACAGCCCCTGCCCCATGCCATGCACATGACACAAAATACATGCTCACTTCACTACCTTTTATGGCCTCTTTCACAGCTGAGTCGACAGGAATAATATTCTTCTCCACCAACTCCAAAGGACCCGGCCTGAGAGCAATCTTTTCATTGAGATCATCTGCCAGTCTGGCTCTTTTCAGCTTCATTTGAGTAGACTGAATGGACCCTTCTGCAGCTGAGTCTAAAAGGCCAAATGGAAGGCATCAGTTCAGGACCTGGGGCATCTGTAAGCACACTGCTCAGTGAGAACATACTTCCCCCTCAGCACAGCCTTCTGGACTGTGGCCAAGACCTGAGCATGGCTCAGTGTCCAGCAGGAGCTGCACTGAGACTGGGAAGCAAGATGGGATTTAGGGAGATGCGTCTTCCTCTGAGCCTGAGGTCAAGCTTCCCCATTCCCAGGTAAAAACTTCTGTTTCCTAACCTGGGCTTGCAAACCCAGTCTGCAGCCAGACCATCCTTCCCAAGGCCCAGAAATGATCTGCAATGGAAATTTCATTAAGCTGTGACTAACATGAGAGCAAAAGTGGACTCTGACTCCTGCCTGCCAGGAGCCCATTGGCCCTTGTGGCCTAATGCAGGTGGATCTCTACTTCTGAAGGAACAGCTGGAGGAAAGAACCGTTAACAGAGTTTGACAACTGGAGCGAAAGCCTTGCACTGGAAAATAAAAAGCCAAATCTTCAAGAGTGGAATGTTTGGAGGCAGCATGAGGGCAGTGTTCAGGCCTTCAGGGGAAAAACAAGCTGGTGGAGAGGAGCATAACAAAGGCAGCTAGATCTGGAAGCTACTACCAGACCAAACCAAACTGAGAAGCTCTAACTTACTGAGTGGTGAAAGAAGAGTGGCCAATTACAAAAGACAGTGGTGATTTCCCAAATAAAGATTCTCTGACACCTCTGGTAGCACCAGAGCACTCTGGTAGTCAGGGAGCAGGATCCTACACTAGACTATGCCTATACACTCTGGGGTTTAAAGTAAGAAGGGCTGCATCTAAGCTGTGCTGCCTTCAAAGACTGGACAGTCTTCTGGAAGAGATTCTGTAGGCAATACAAGCTTCATACTAGACAATAAAGAAAACTCTGAACGAGGTCATGAGAGTTCATCTAAGGACTCAGATTACGTATGAAAAGGAACCACATGAGCATCTTGAGGTGAACAGTAGTAGGTGTGTCTGGAAGACATTTAGATGACAGCAAGTGTCTCAGCTGCCTGATTTCAATCATGTCATGTTATGAATCAAATGGGCCTGTAAGTCCATGAAAATCCAGGGCACACCTCTTTGTGGGAGCAGAGGCCTAGGCCAAGTGTTTGTGGGGCAGCACAGACAGCGTGCTCAATGCACAGCCCGGCCATCTCTGCACCACCTCTCCTCCAGCTCTGTCTCACTGGCCCTGTCAACGCCTGGTGACTGCAGCCATTTCCACATCTGTTTTACAGCTCCTGGCCCCAATTCCAGTTCATATTTGCTTCAATTATTTAACCTAAGGGAAAGACAATTTCCACCTGTTAAATGGCCAGTGATGCTGGCTCATTTTCAGATGGAAAGAAAAGGGTAAATTAAGAGAGTGGCACTGATCTGTCACAGACTCTGGGCTTAAACCTCTTGCATGACAGAGGAAAAAGAGATATGAACTGCATCCATACTGAGAGCAGAGGCCAGCATTTACAGTTCCCAGAGAGTAATCTGCTTCTTCCAAGGGACTAACAGGACTCAAGGAGGGACTGCACATCCTCCTTGTCTCTAAGGAGCTTGTTATCTCTGAAGATAACGAGGGACACCGGAGAGTCCTGCTGTCTGTGACGGGATGCAGCAGAGCACTGCCAGCTCCCTGGCTGGGAGGGGACACCAGGCTGGGAGAGGGGAGAGCTGCTGGGTCTCACTGACTGGTACCAGAGCTCAACCTTTTTTTGTATGGCTATGCTTGGGTCATTGATTCTATGAACATCAATAGACACATAATGGGAATTATGGAAAAAAAAAAAAAAAAAAAAAGTCCACCTTTAGGAGGTTATTACAACTACCTGCTATGAGGATTTCACCACAAATGCCCATGGTATGCACTTTGTGAGGATCAGACCTCTACACCTCTGTGTAACAAAGTATTCTTTCACAGCTGTTCTATATCCCACTGTCTTCTAGACCATCTCATACTGGTACCTGCCAGAGGTGGGACAAAGATTAGATGGCCTTGTTCCTGCTCCTGTCGGGAAAAGTGTGTCTCCTGCCTCTTGAAGGTCAGGTCTGAACCAAATACCATACAACATCCCATTCCATACAATGTCCCTTTGACTGTGGCCCTCATGAGCAGCTGGGGCAAAGTTAATTGTGATGAGGGTCCTGAAAGGAACTCAAGTGGGGCAGGAGAGACATGAGTCACAGGCAGGAGAAACAAGGAGTAAGTGGGAGAATCTCAGGCAGGCTTACCTTGTAAAATGTGCATGTTGACCAGGTCTGATCTCTCAGGCCTGCTTCTGATCTTGTGCTTGAGATAATCTTCAGTCTGCAGAACACAAATGCAGAGAGTATTATCTGACTAGAGCAGCAATAAGGTACAGAGAGCAGAGGCCCCCATGCTATCCCAAGTTGTTTTTTTTAATTATTATTTTATTTTTATTATTATTATTATTTTTATTTGGTACAGTTTAGGTTCAGTGAGCTCCTAAATGACATTTTTTTTCCACCTGGACACTGGCTGATTCTTGGGCAGAAATTCTTCATAAAGGGAACAACATGCATGGAGCTGCTGACCGTTTACTATCCCCACAGCTAACCTGTGTTCTTTCCAGTTTCCTTGGGCTTCTGATGCGAGAAGTATTACGAGAGCTCGTGGAAAGGATGAAACCTGTTTGCTGGGAGTGGTAGATTTGCTCCTGGCTCAGCATACCATTTCACCTTTGAGACCTACACAAAGGCAACTCCACAGTGTAGTGTTAGCAATCGCTTCTTTGGGAAGCCTGGCACCCTTTGGTGAGATATAAGGCTGAGCAAATTATGAAGATACGCGGACACTCCTCCCAGGTCAGCCAAAAGACAGCCTTACTGTGGTCCTGCAGCTCCTGTGCTCTGCAGTTCTTCACCCCAGCTATGGTGTGGGTTGGGAAAATCCACACTGCAGATCACTGTAGTGGAGCTTGTGATGAACTTGTACCAACTTCTCCATGGTTTTAAGAACAAAAAGACACACAGAGGTTCAATAGCCTATTTCTCCAGGACCAAGAAAGTCAGTATTGGTGGCAGCTGACCTCAAGGATACAAATACTAGCTCATCGCCTAGATAAGAAGAGCTAGAGAACAACCTAGAGAAATTATTACCTGTTTGTGAAGTTGAGATGCTAGAATAGATAGTATAAAAATGTACGTAGTTCAAAGAGGTGAAACCCTTCAGGATAAATAGAAAATAGCACACGCAGCTAGAGAAAACTGGGAAACCCACAGCACAATTGTACAGGTTCATGTGAAAAGATTTTATAAGCATTTCTGTAGCCAGGAGAAGGCAATGGAATGTGCTGCCTGTGTTCTGTAAATAATTGTGGATGCTGCTGAGATGGCTACAGAATTTAATGCCTTTTTAAAACATCATCACTAAAAAGATATGTGACTATCAATCACATGACTAAGCCAAGAACCTTCAGCAACAAGACAATAGAAACTGCAGTTATCAGTTTGGAGAACAGGTTGGAGAGTACTCAGATAGTTAAATGTTCCCAAACAGTTTGAGATATACAAGGCTAGAGTAATAGCAGCTGTCTCTGGTTCTCTAGGAGACTGGGCCAGGGAGAGTATACATGTATTTTCTAGTTTTAAAAGAGATGGAGAGAAGAAACCTGGAAATTATAATTCCCGTCAGAGAGATATTGGAACAAGTAATCAAACAACCTGTATAAATGGATTTTGAAGACAGCAGGGAGGTGAGTAACAGCCAGGATGGATTCATGAAGAACAAACCACATCACACCAACCTAATTTCCTTTTATGGATAGATGACAGATTTCTGTTACAGGAATAAACAAAAAATGTCATGTAGCTTGACTCTAAGCATGTTTTGACATTATCTCACATGGTTTCTTCATATGCAAGCTAGAGAAATTTGGTCTGGATAAGACTAACATAAAAAAGGAGCAAAACTGTGGGTCACCAAAGGAATTAGGAATGGTTTACAGTCTAAACAGAAGAATATATCAAATCATGTTCTGCAGCAATTTTTCCTACTATTCAATATATTCATTAATGCCTTAGATGACAGAAGACATACTTCTTAACTCTGAATCATTCAAGACTAACAGATTAGAATACAAAATGTTTTGGAGCAATTGAAGAAATGATCTGAAATACACTGGATACAGTTCAAGAAGGACAATTGGAAAGCAGCCTATTCAGGTCACAGCCACAGCTAAACCAGCTGATTAAGCACTGGAGGGGATAAGGACTTAATCCACCAGATTTCTGTACTGGTCACTGGACAGTGGTCTTAGACAGAAATTAGTAACTGCATAAATATTGGAAAATATATGAAAGACTCCAGAGAACCTAGTGATCAGCAGCTGAACCACATCCCCAGACCAGCAGGCAGCTTTCTAGGAAATACCATGAAGAATGTCAGATGGGCACAAGGAGTAATGAGGCCTCCTTCTGGGTCCTGCATCGGAAGAGACCTGTGGGAAGGATCTGGAAGGCAGCAACAGAAATCACTGAGCCAGAAATTAGACCAATGAGAAGAGGCTGAATTGAAGGGAGATTGCTCAGTATGCAGATGACATTGATCTAGGGAAACAGGATGCAAAATACTTTTTTAAAGTACTGCATTACAAAGATAAATGGTTCTGCAAGTCCATGCAGAAGGATAAGTAATGGTCTTAATCTGCAACAGAAAAGCTTGGGCTGGTAATTGTGTAAGACTTGCTAACAGCACAGGTTAGAGAGCACTGGAGTGTGTTGTTTCGGGGGGTGGGTGGGTGGGTGGGTGGGTGTGTGTGTGTGTGTGTGTGTGTGTGTGTGTGTGTGTGTGGATAGGATGGCCACTGGTCATCACACATATTTCTGGAATAACCTAGAGGGGGCTGTTCTGCACTGGGGCAGAGGCATGATTGCTGTCCCCTGCAGTCCTTCCCTGCCACGTGTGCTGGGTTGCTTCGTGTAAGTGCTGGAGCCCTGCTGAGCCTGACGGCTTAAAGAACACCAGCACGCTCTCTGTCCTCCAACCCAGCAATCTATTACAGGACATTGATTTCAAAGTCTGCTGCACTGGCCTGATGCCATCCTCCTACATATCCAGTGATATGTTTAAGCAAATCATAGATATTTAATTTACCAAAGTATTTGCAATTTCTTACCCTTCTCCCATATTTTTTCTGCAGCTTATTTTCACCAGCGCAGTCTGTGCCAGGTCAGCGCTAGCTTGTGCCTACACTTAAGTGCAGTTAAATTCACCTAATGAATTTCTAACTAACCCTCAGATCAGGCCCTCATCTGAGCTAAGTTTGAGTTACTGTCCTATGGATGTGGCACTGTGATGTTGACTCCAGCATTCACGCTGCACTAGCCTGAATTTCTGCTGTGACTTCAGTTCCATTTGACCTTTGCTACATTTGTGTCACTGGGGTGCAAACAGTGGAGTAAGACCTCAGATTATTATTATTTTTTTTATTAGCTGTAGCAGAAGAGCTTTCAAAACACATTAAAGTGGTTATTGTTATCTGCGTTCTGTTTGCAGAACATCAGTTTGGAGGAATATCAGCTAAACAACAAATGCCATTGAGTAAATATCTGGAAACAGACGTTACCTGTCAGGGCTATAAGCAGGGCATCCTTGCAAAGGAATATATTTTTGTTATAGACTATGCTTGTTAGTGTGTTCATTAGCATGCTCTAAAAATGGGATAGACTAGACCATGCTTCCCTTTTCCCCAGGCAACCAGCCAGTGAAAGCCTTTGAAGAGAAAGACAAAGAGACACAAGTGTATACTTAAACTGTAAAATATATGACACTCCATGGATGCTTTGGATTGCTTGAAATTTTTTAAGCATGATAATTTTTCAGAGTCAAATTGTGTTTCTTATCCTAGCCATTTATTACTGCTGGAGTCTCAGGGCAAGTGATTTGGAGTGTGTTTAAGTTCAGAAGAGCACTTTTTCATATTTCATAGTTATTCTTTCTTGCAAAGGTCCCTTTCCATGTGACTGCAAGCACGTTTTGCAGATTAATGGAAGAAACTCTTGTGTTCAGGCAAAACCTGTACAACTGACTGTTCTCTTTGCCAGGCCATGTGTTGAATTCCCTCCAGCTTGGTCGGGGCTGGGTGCTGGGTGCTACAAAGGGCTTGGAAAACTAGTGCAATTTCCCAAAAAGTGATCACACTACAGAGTATCATTGTGTTCTGGAAGTGGCTACTTATACCTGCTTTCAGCAATATTTTGGGAAGTCTAAGAGCAGATAGGTGATGGGGTCAGTGGGAGCCTGGGCCACTTAGCTGCTGGGACACTGTTGCAATCGTCAAGCAGCGCTGCTGAGCTAAAAGCCAGACTCTCCTCTGATGCAAGGGTGAGTCCCCTGGGGACTTGCTCCAGGTGACCAAGGGCATCCACATTTCTCCTGCACACTTGCTAAATACTTGGCCTCCCATCTGTCCTGTTTGCTGCTGGCCCTGCTCTAAGCTGCCTTGTGCAGGAGCAGAGAGCAGCCAACACAGTGAGGAGCGGGCTGTCAATATGGCCTGAAGTGGAAAGTAGAGGCTTCAGTTAGTTTAAGGTCTACTGGGCGGCTGAACCCTGCCCACAAGGTTTTGTAAAACACAGGGGCTGTTTAAAAAAAAAAAACTGTCTTAGGGGACAGTTGGCTCCTCTGCCCTTTTAAACCTCTACTGCTTGGAAAAGGGTGCTCTCGAACACAAGAACCTTGGCTTGGCACTGCCATGAATGGGGGCAAGGGAGAGGCCTTGACGCTGATCCTTGGCCACAGGGCCTGGGCAGAGGGTGCCAGGTGAGGGCAGAGTAGTGGAAGGTGCTTTCAAACCCCGCAGCTCATGCAAAGCGAGCCCACAAGTTCCCTCATCAGCATGGCTTGTAGGGATTACCTTGGCTCGCTCCAGACTTTTTCGTTGTTCATGGAATGCAGATGGGCTTTTCAGTGCTGCAACAGGAAAGAGAGAGGAGCAGTCAGCACAGGAGTGGAAGCAAGCAGCCACCAGAATATTCAGCAACAGCATTTTAATGAGTGCTATAAAAATAGCAACACAAACTAACTGCCCTCTTTATTGCACTAACTAAAAATAACTCAGGAAAGCTCTGGGAAATCCTGTGCTCTCAGCCAGGCCATGGCAAGAGAGCAGGGGGGACGGAGAGCACAGGGAGGACAGGAGGGACATGGGCAGGAAGATGGTGCAGGCTTTGAAATGTGGTGCTCGGTGGGACATGTCAGACAGCCAGTGCTGCTCTTCCCTGGAGCTCTTCTTCCAGGTTGTGGCACTGCGAGGCACCACAGCCCCAGAAAACTGATCTAGGAAGAGCAACGGGTGGAGGGTCCTTGCCTGAAAGTTAGACCTGTATGTGACTGAGGCTTGAGGCCAGCAGGAAAACTGGAAAGGCCTGCCTGGCCTCTTGGGGTATTTGGCCTTCAGCAAGGGTACTTCAACCAGGACACTGGAGCTGTTGTCCTTTTTCC
This sequence comes from Aythya marila, assembly GCF_965140915.1. Taxonomy (NCBI): domain Eukaryota; kingdom Metazoa; phylum Chordata; class Aves; order Anseriformes; family Anatidae; genus Aythya; species Aythya marila. The sequence continues at coordinate 12,117,947 of NC_139059.1, read as the reverse complement.
CTCTTCTATCACTAAGTACCCTTCCATCTCCTTTAGGCTCCTTCTCACCAGACATTTGTCCTATCCTCTGCCCAGAAGCCTCTGTGTGACATGATGCTTCCCTGGGCACCTACCCAGACAGGTACCCAGCAGCAGGCCAAGTTCTTAGCATCTCCTGACACCAAAGAGGATTAACCCAGAGAGGGTCCCAAAGGAAGGCCAATGGTCGCTAGGTCTTGAACCAGTGAACACCAGTCCCATCTATGCTGGAGTCATGGAAGACCTTGCACATTTCCTTGTTTACTCAGGTTGTGTATAAACTGGAGAGAAATTTGTGTGATGAAGGGGTTAATATGTGTCAGTTCCTGCAAAATTTCTTTTCTGTCTGTGTAAGCAAGCAAAATCAACTGTTCCCATTGGGACAGGGAAGGAGAAGGTGTCCTGAACCACAAAAACAGCCTGCTACAACTCTTTGGCAACATCTAATTCCCTTTCCATCTTCTGAGTGGGATCTAATGGGGATAGAAATTATTTTCACAGAGGACATGATGTCCCACATCAATTTAAAGAAGAATGACAGGAAGAATGAAGGCAGCTGGGAAATGATTGGGGCCCTGAACTGGGTTTTGGTAGGCAACACCCCTAACCTCCAGGGAATCACAGGAAAACACAGAGGGCACATTACTGCTTCTAATGTTTGGAAAGCAGACATACAGACAAGCCAGTGTTACTGTGCCATGCTCTGGTGAGAAGCCATGAGGACTTGTGACAGCTAGTTTAACCAGAAGCAAAATAAAATGGTGCACAAGAGAAAATGAAGTCAGCAAGAGAGATGACTTTTACAGCCCTGTTCACTCTGAAGTCCTGACATTGGGAGTTTGCTATGGGCATTGATCAAACACCATGCTATTCACAAGGAAAATGTTGCAGAATTTAGTAATTTACCAAGATTTTTGGAGGAATTATGTGGATACTGCAGCTTGTATTAGTCTGCAAAACAAATAAAGACATTGCTAGCTCTGACTATTCAAACACCTTGTCAGGGGATGACATGGCATCTTGAAATGGCTAAAGGTCTGGAGTCAATAGGGCAGAGCTGCTGAGCTTGTGTTGATAACCTTAGGACTATTGCCTCTAAGGCTTGAGTTAGAGGATGAGGTGGTGGATGCACACAGCAAGGGAGGCCTTACTTCAAGCACAACTATTTCTACATCCCATCATTGTAAGGGAAAAATTGCCTTGAGGAATCCTTGCTACAAGCTGCCTCCCCCTCCTTCTGGGTAGCTAAGCAGATCTGGCTGGGCTCCAGGGCAAGACCCTGTGTAGGGCTACAAGAAGAGTTCGTCCCCACTTGTCCTTGCAGCCTGCCCTTCTGCAGGTGATCCTGTGGGGATGCTCTTGATTTAAAAAGCTTTTCCAGGTCTGTACCAACTTCACTAAGACAATATAATTGAATGTGTTCAATAATAGAGTCTTGCATGAACAGTCTTGTAGGAACTTCCCACTCAGGGAGCCTGAATAACAGGGTAGCATCTGCTCTCACCTGCACTGCTGTGGATCAGGAGTGCGGCCATGCCTCAACAAACCTGGATGTCCCCTTGCTTTCAGATGCTCCCCCATACACAAAGTCACTGGGCAGAAGGGACCCGGAGGTTGCCCTTGCTTACTAATCTGAGTCCACCTTTATTTGCAGAGCTTTTTTTCAATAGTTTTGATTGTTTTGCCAGACAGTTTTTCAATTTGCAATCTGAAAACATCTGACAGAGTCTAGCTTTGAACCAGAAGGCTTCTGCAACACTACTGTCTTTTGCTCCTGAGCATCCTCCTTTAGGCAGTTTCCTGCCTTCTCCAGTGATGGAATTATGTGAAGGTTTCACGTTTGTTAGGTGAACATCCTTAACATTGAGTTAAGGCAGTCTTTGGTTAGATAAGCACATTCATCTCACTGGGCTATGCTCATGTACCACTGATACTTCTCCCTGAACTAGTCTCTTGGGTTCCAAAAAGCAGTCAGCTTCCTCAGAGCTGCTCCTAGATTTTACTCTTGCTGTGCTTACAGCCACACTGCTGAACAGCTCAGCAAATTCTGCGTATAGTCATCAACTCCCATTCCTACATGGGCTTCTGCAAGCCCTCAAAACTTTTATCCAACACTGATCTTTGCTCACTCATGTCTCTTTCTGGTTTCTGTATAAAATGGGTCACTTAGAAAAACAAAGTTTCTCTGTCCTCTGATTATATAAGCAGAAAATATAGCCAAAGGGTTGAAAACAATCCTTGTACAAAAGCTGATGCAGAACGTGGAATCACGTGCATGCTCCCAGCTTGGTACCAAACCTGACTTTCAACATGTAGACCAGCAATGCCCCATTCTTCTCTTTCCAGAAAAGCTATTTTCAACCATGGTGGCTTACAGATATCTGTTTCAATTTCTTGCCCACCTGCAGTCCCTATGATCTGAGATCCCATCCTGGTGCACCTCCTATAGCCCATCTCAACAGGTCCTCAGAGCCATAGGAAGACAAGGTTAAACAAAGAATTGTGTTTCCTAAGGATTAACTGCATATGTCCAAACCATGGGGAAGCTGGCTGGGACTCCCGCTTATTAAATGCTAGCATCTGACACTTCCTCCTGAGGTTAAATTCAGCAGTTAGATTCTGCATGTTTGCTTTAATAATGGCAGAAGTGCCTTTTCTTTTATTACTTTTAGTGATTGAACTATGATCATACTTTCCAAAATGGCATCCTTGGACAGAAACCAGACTGCAAAATATAAGCCTAGAAGTTAGGAGTGTAAAGAAGCTGTAGGTAACAGACCCATGTGCTCAGCCCTGCAGGGCAATATCAGGTATGCAAACTCCTCAGTTGACACAACAACACCATACATGTGTAATGAGGTATCCTGCACATTGTCTGTGTGACCACTTTTACAAAGTGAAATTGGTGATTCAGGAGACTTCAGACATCCTTCTGGCCACTGACTGTATTGTCAGTGCTTGCAATGCTATCATAAATGTCACCAAACTTGGTTTAAAGCTCCAGCTCCAAGAGTCCTGTCATTAAAATGCTTGCCATTTGATGGCAGGCAGTATAAAATCTGAAAACATAAAGAAATACACAGTAGAAAAAAGAAAGAAAGAAAGAAAGAAAGAAAGAAAGAAAGAAAGAAAGAAAGAAAGAAAGAAAGAAAGAAAGAAAGAAGGAAGGAAAGAAGGAAAAAGAAGAACCTGAATTTATCAATCTTAAAACCTTCACAGACATGATTTTTATCATCCTGCTCAAGTTTTCTTAATACTTGATTCTGGCAATACTCTACTGAGAGGCATCTCTTGCTGGCTCCCCTAACATCCTTTAGGAAGGCAGCTTCATGAGAAAGGCAGTGTTAGAGCTGTTGTTTTGCTGGATTCACAAAAGCTACATCACAGTCTTCAAGGTTAGCCAGAAGAGACACAGTGGAACAGCCTTTGGAAATTTATGATCTTATCAGAGACCCCCAAGGGGCCCATAATGAGCCAGAATGGTACCAGGATAGTCCTTTACCTGAGTTCCAGATAATCACAAATTCATGCACACAGAGCCTGAGCTAATTCAGGGTGGAATTATCCATCAGGCAGCATTTTTTCTGTAGTGGTGCTACAGGTTTCATGATGCATCTGCTTGTGCAGAAGGGGATTGTTTTCATTCATTTATGTTTTGGAGTCTAGCATCTGTTTTTCTGATGTTGAATGGTTACAAGGAGCTGGAATGGGCCCCCCTCTACCTTTTCACTGTTCTGTGGGTCTGATGCTGCCACAGAGGTTCCTGACTTTTACAGGAGGATGTGAGATGCTCTGCCCTTGCCTACACAAAGAGCTTTGTTCTGCTGCAGTGACCTCTGAGACAGCACCCTATGCAGCTTTATTTTTGAACAGTGCAAACTAAGCAGCTCTCCCAACTTCAGTTTGAACAGCAGCATTGCAGCTTGTGTAGAAAATGCTGGGCACCATTGTACAGCACCAGGAACCATAATATTACTACAGGGCAGGAAGCAAAGTCCAGCTCAGTAGCAATCTGCTCAGAGCAGAGAGAGCCTGAGCAGGCAGCTGGTGCCATGCAATGTCCCAGTAGTGCCCCTCTGATCCAGGAGAGGGTGAAAAAGGCAGAAAACAATACTCACGTGGCATGATGCCTTGGTCTGCCAGCTGCTCACGAGTCCTTCTCTGCTGAAGCCGTAGCTGCAAAACTGTGAGAGAGAGAATCAGGAAAAGATGCAGTATTTTTCTGATGTACTAATGCATCTATCAAGGGAGATGTGCCTGTGGTCTTTGTGGCACAGACATCTGACACTGATCCCTGCTGCTGCTGGGACAGACTTGGTGCAACCAATGAGGACTGCCAGGAAGGAGCTGCACAGTCTGCACCAGCCCAGACCTTACTTTGCACCCAGATATATGGTGGGTAGGACTGGTTCTGGTGCAAGCAGCATGCTAGTGCCTGGGGCAGACTGAGGTCTGCCTGATGTCTGCAATAGCAGCCTCAGGTGACCATGGCTTCAGCTCAAAGGGTTGCTCGGAGAGAGTCTGTGGGTAGGCAGAGGGTGCTGGTGGAGAGAAAGTCCACTACCCCTTGCAGGTGGAGGTAGTGATGGGCTGTCCCATTCTGAGAGGGGAAGGACCTGTTCTGAGTCAAGCAAGTAAGGTGGCTTCAGAAGGTTTTGAAAGGAATTGAGCTCCTTTGATAAATACTTTGTCCATAAAGGTATTTTGCGCTTTACGGTTTATTAGGTAGACCCCCAAGGTGCCATCTCCTATGCTTCATTGCCACTAGTGCCTGCTTCCCAGACACAGCTGACAGCAAACACGAGAGCAAACTAAGTCCTGCACAGCAGTGCTGGCCAGAGAGGAACCACACAGAAGATAATCATTTTGACATTATGAAATGTATTTTGGCTACATCTCGGTATCCTTGTGCACTCTAAGATTTGTGATGTGTGTATAGGTATTTCATTGGTTTTTGTTGCCTGCTGCTTCCTGCATCACCTGGTGCTCCTGGGCTGGGCAGCCAAGGGGAACAGCAGAAACATCACATTAAGCCAGTTCAACCCAGCCACATGAACCTGATGTGAATCAGCAGTTTGATCATCAACTGAAGCTGTCAGTGACACTGAAAAAAACAAGAGAAAACTCACTGTCCACTCTGCCAACCACCCCAGACCCTCATTCCTGCCCTCTGAGGCCCAGAGCTGGGGGTTTAGGGGCTTTAGGAGCATGACTGCAGCTGAGTAGTGTGCAGGATGGGGAGGGCTCTGCCAGGGCACCAGACAGGTGGCAGGGAGTTGGGAATGGGTTGATGGGAGGGAGAGACTCCTGTCTTCAGCAGCAGCAGCAGCTTTGCTACATGTCAGACAACAGCTGAACAAACATGAAACACATGTCTGTCTGTGGCCATGGTGGGTATCCAAGGACCTTGTGACTTGCCCAGTAAAACACTGCCCGGTAAAACACTGGCTGGCAGATAATGGCTCCATTTTGGATGCAGCCTCCCTTGAAGGCAGGAACACTGCCTGCTCTGACACTCTTTACTGATTGTGCATGCCAGTGGGAGAGAAGCTGCCCAGTGGGAGATGCATGTGGGACCCTTCAACCCCCCCAAGGTCCCAGACAGGCAGGAGCAGGGCAGGCTTGGTGGCAGGGTGCAGTCATGCCACTTGTGTCCTGCTCAGCACTGTAACTGTTTCTCACAGCTATATCAGGAGCAGGAATCTGTGTTCAAAACAGGATTTCTAAATGGACTGGGCAGCTCAGAGAAGGCAGTGCTCTCTCCCAACCAAGCAACAGGCTGACACCAAGCTCCTGATGTGTTGGCTGTGCTTGGATGAACAAGGAGTCACCAGCACCCTTAGCTGTGTAACCAGGCAGCCAGCCTCCTGGGTGTCACCACCATTAGGGGAAAGCAGTGGTCCAGCTGAGCAGCTTTGGGTCTGCTTTTCTGAAGCTGCTGTTTTGCAAAAACTTGGCTGGGCTCTGCCCTAAGTTCCTCCACTGGATTTTGGTCTCACTGCTCTGCTAATAGCCAGGCATCACTGAATGTTTTTTTTTTTTTTTTTCTGTGGATAACATCACATTGCCAGACCCATACAAACCTCTGACATACAACTTGTGTAGGACCCATGTGAAGTGAGATAAAGCTCAACCAGTTGCAGCCCTGGAGAAGGTGCAAGGCAGCAGCTGCTCAGCAGTGGTCAGTCCTCTCCTGGCCAGGCATTGCCTTGAACAGGACCCAGCAATGCCAGCTTTATCTCTTTGTGTGATGCTCAGCACTTTAGGGGTGTTTCACCTTCTTCCAGGCAGCTGTGCCACAAGTTTCTGTGTTACCTGGGAAGCCAAACATCACTGCACTGAAAATCCCAGCTACACTGGTAAGAACAGGATCTATAAATCCATATCTGGGCCCACAGGTGCCTTGGAAGAGACATAGGACGATATCTAGGTGATAAAGAGCCCAGAGCACCAAACAGGCACAAGTTAGTAAAGAACAACCAGCTATGAGGGCTGTGTTCATCACAACATGCAGCCCCAACCTCTCCATGTTCCTGAGAATGTGCTGTCACCAGTTGTCCTTGGAGTAATCCATTCAGCATCCCCATCATCAGCCTGTACATCCTTCTCCTCAAGCACAGTGAGGTATGGTTCAATCTTTGCTGTAACACATGCCTGACAGAGAAACAGATGTCTGTCTGCTAAAACTCCAAGGTATAACATTCTGAAAAAGTAAAGCAAACTTCAAACTGATCTACATGAAGCCAGTGTTTTACAAAAACTTCACGAAATTATAAAACAATGCCATCAGTTACAGACAGACCATGGTTTGAATGCAGGCATTGACTGTGAACTGTACGAGTTCCTGACTGGAAAGAAACTTACATATATTTGCAGTTTAGAAATGAAGGTTCCACCACCATATATAAGCTGTGTAAGCTTTAATCCTCCAACAAGCCAGGCAAGTCTTTGAAAATTCGCACCCATGTGTCCACATTTTGGCATGGGTGTTACCCCATGCCAAGCCATACAGAACCATATTTAGGGTGTTAAACTTTCACTTCTCACCAATTATCTGAACTACCACTGATGTTATACAGATGTTGGCCTTGTAAACTTTCTTTCCATACTGCTGGACAGAAGAGGTCAGAGTTAAGGTTAAGTCTGCATTTGCCAGCTTTGTTTGCTCTGTCTGATGACAACATCTCTCTGCTGCTGGAGTACAATTGGTTTATATTCAAAGCAGGAGATCACTACACATAAATCATTGTCTCTGGTAAGAGTTAAATATGTTTCTGGAACAGCCCTCAGAAGTTCTAGTTGATTTAGTGCAATCCCATTGATAATTGGAGCACATGGGATAGCATGGCAGGCTTGAAGAACCATCATTCCTGCAAAATTTGTCAGGATGACCTCAGATCAGTATATTTATCTTTGGCAAAATAGACAAAATAAACACGCACACAAATCCTTGAGGAAGGGGAGGGGAAACCTGAAGGCCTGAAACATGTTGGTGATTTGATCTAACTCTTCTGGAGCAGTTCCTGGTGCCCCGCTCTGGTGCATCTATCATTTCTCACACTGCACAGCTATACTGCTGGCCAATGGAAAGAGAAGAGGAGGAGAAAACACTAGGATACTGAAGTGAGGACTGTAGGCCACTGTGTGAAATAGATATTAACTCCACCACACCAGCCTTTCTCAGACAACATTTTCTTGGTACTGATGCTGCCAGATGGAAGCGAGAGCCCCTCAAACCACCTACATGCCACTATACTCTAGTTGCTAACTCTTGGCCCTACTGACTGCTGTGTGCAAGAGAGATTAAAGGGATTCTGGGAAGAGGAAACAGTATATAAAGTATTTCAAGCACTCTTTAGCACATAAATAGGTCTTTCTACTGCTCAATGTATACAGACCACAGCGAAACAGCAAAAGTTACTTAGTTTTTAAAGATTTACCTTAGCCTTTACTAACATTGGCCTGGAATCCTTCAAAAGGGACTCAGACTCATCATGAGTCACAGAGCACAGCTAATCCTTCTCAAACCTGGGGAGCAATCAAAGCCTCACTCCTGCCTCTGCAAGACAATTTCCAAAGCAACTGTGCATCATGAAGCTCTGCACTTCATGGCTGGACCCCCCTGGCCTGTCCTTCACATGCTCTTTGCATGCTACACCATGCTTTGTGTAAACTGCTACTGCCCAGCAGTGCCACAGCCCCTGAGCTCTGCAGGGAGGTGAGGGTTGCAGGGTAATGGGTCCTTTGAGACAATCATCCCTCTGCCAAATGAATGGAGGAAGACAGTAAATCAGAGCACTGAGCTTCCTGCCATCCGTGCTGGGGCTTGACAGCTGCTGAAGCTTGCATGGGAAGCAGAGACAGCAGAGGAAAATGCCCCTTAGCTATTTTTCACATAAAAGAGGTTTGACCACCTTAACCATTTAATGCTAGCTTTTCTTTATTCTCTGTATTACTAGGATCCAGTACAAACAAAAGGCAGCATTATTGATTTATTTGTACCCCTCAGCATCCCACTTTTCTCCTGTCTCACAGACTGTGATGACCAGGGCTGTGCTGTGTCCCTGTCTCTCATTACCTGCAGCAGTCACAGCAGTGGGGAGAGCAAAGTATATTGGGGATTTTGGGCAAGCCCAACTCAAACATAACAAATAGGCACAGAAATCTTGTCAAATGGATGGAAATCCAATCTTCCACTGGGCTACAGTGAGGGATGGCAGTTGTGGGAATAGGTCATGAACCAAAGAATGCCCCACAAATTGACTGACTTGATGTTGAAAGGCACGAGAATTTCTGGATACAACGACCCACAAAGTTTACTTTTACTAAAGAATCATTTGAAAAATATGTTTAGAGATCCCACTGTTGGTTCCATAATAAAGCCAACTTACAAATAAAACTAAAATGAGCCTTAAGAACAATACTGGTTCATTTGAAAAGAATGCAGACGTAACACAGACCATCCTCCTCTCTTCAGAAAGGTGGCAGTGTTGCTTTGTAGTTACTGGATGAGTTGTTAAAGACAGATTTTTTTATTTTTTTTTTTTCAAACAAATGGCAATGTACCATAATATACCAATGAAATCTAAGGAATGACTTAATCTAATGAAATGTAAGATCAGAGTGATATGGAAACCACACCAAAGCCCTGGACACAAGTTTTGTGTAATTCAGCCAGACTAGGACACTCGTGTTTGCACACACACTCTTGAGTTTTCAACCAACTGCCAACTTTGTATTTGCTGAGAAAACAAAGTTTAAGTTGACCACCCAGCTATCTTAGAGATCTTGATAACACCACTCATGTCTACCATCAGTATCATAAATCTCTAATCTCATTATCTACCATGCACAAAGAGACAAAAACACACACGGTGTGGGTGACATGCCAGACCGGGTGCATGCTCCAACGTGACTACCCTGTCTGGTTCTACAGCGTCCCATACGGCACATGCAGCTGGTGTGTCTGAACATCCTCACAGATCACATTCACGGGGAGGACTTCACCCCTGGGAATGTCAGAGAAAGCTCCTCCAGATCACTTTTTGACATTACTGTTAGTATTATTGTCTCTTATGTTCATTTAAAAAAATACAAGTAAAGATACCCGCTCAGAAACATAGCATACTTACTATAAATATAGTCAGCAAATAAAGGCATGAATATCCAGAAGAGGGTCTGATTTAGAAGGGATTGTCCCATAGTTCACCTTCACTCACCTTCACTCACGCTGAATGTCCTCTCAGAAGCCCCTTACCGGTGCTTCCCCTAACTTATGAGACTGAGACATGTTTTACTTCCAAACCCTCTGAGAGTGGCAATCAATTGTGTGGCTCTGGTTTTATTTCTCTGATGATGTCACTTTAAATACTTTTCATGTTCCATTTGTTATTTTTACTTCTAAAAATGACGCATTTCTGCAAATTCATTTTTCTCCAGTTAGTCACAACTTAATGGAACAAAGTCAGCTGCCTGCATGTCAGAGTGAGTGCCGGACCTGTCCCCACTACTGTTATCACAGACAGACCCACAAGAGCACCTGGAATATTCGGACGGCATTAGGTATGTTGTTTTTCACAGATGCCCTTCTGGATTTCTGCCCAAATCCTTTAATATAGGGCCAGGGCAGTGGACCCGGGAAGTGCAGTTTTGCCAAAATAAACCACAGACATAAATCAAAGACAATGAAAAAGCAGAAGGAAAAAAAAAAAAAGCAACAGAGAGGAAGGAAGATGAATTTCTCCACTTGCGGAATAGCCTCTACAAGAGCAAAGCTGTGACAGCTCTACGACCCCCTGAATATTTTGCTCACATGCCGCTTCCAAACATTTAATGCAAAACAGTCTGTGGCTGTGGCTTGCCGGAGAGAGAAGTTTTAAGACAAATCTGGAGGTTTCCCCTACCTGATCTGAACTTGCTCCGAATCAGCAAGGAGTGCTCAGACCCCAGGAGTGTCATGGTGACTCGGGACCGGATCCAGACGCCCCTCACTTAAACCATTAACTTCCTCCAAAGAGAAAAGCTGACCACGGCTAGTGCTCAGGATTCATCCAGGTCTCCTGGACTCTCTGGGTGCTTTTACAGCTGGCTGGCAAGAAGCAGCAAGTGGCTTTGAAAGATTTGGTCCCATCCAGCACTGACCCTTCACAGAAACCAACTGCTCCCCTTGTGCTGTGTTGAACTAATTAACTTTTTGCCGGCAGGAGCCTCCTCCTGCGCGGGGTTTACTACCAGCAGCTGGGTGTCCTGGCTGATGTCATCGTCTAGCGGGGAGCAGCGACTATCGGAAAGGGTCTTAGCAAAGACAGAAGTTTGATATCTGATACTAATTACTACCGGCCGGTATGCAGCCAATCAGGGCTCTCCCCGTCTGGGCCAACTTTTGGAGCTGCTTGGAAATACCAACAGAGCGAGGGCTTAACTCTTTGCAGCGTGGCGCGGGATGGCCGGCCATCTCACCACACACTACATGGCCCCGCTGTGGCGCAGGGGCCCAAGGGCTCCCCAGGGCAAAGGAAATGCCGCAACCAGGGCCCTGTGCTAGGCAAGGGGACAGCTGGCTTTAGGTCAGTTGGTGGTAGTGCCTTTTCCAGTGGAGACGAGGATGCAGCCACCCCATGATGGAGGCATGACTGTGCCCCTGCTGCCCCTCAGCCAGCTCATTCGGGTGCTGAAGCTGCACCCTGGACCTCGGTCAGTGCATGCTTTTTTCAGCATGTAGCTGCACCCGTAGTGTTACCCTCTGGGGAGCTTTGTGTACTATATGGCTCAGGTAGCACACGCTGCAGGTGCTTAGAACAAGTCCTCTTGTTCTGCTATGCACAGACACTCAGAATAATGCCAAATAAAGGAAGCAGGGCTAAATCTTAATTAAAATTTCTTGTGCTATAGATGAGCACAGCAACCCCAAGGATGCTGGGCACAGCCATAAGCTGCATATAACTGCAGTGGAAGATACTTCTCCACCTACCAAACATTCTGGCATGTGAGAAAACCTTTCAGTCAACTTGCTAAGTAAAGAGATGCAGATCCTTTGAGGCTTCCCTTCCCCAAGCCTATGCCTGGTTCATTTCAGGTAAATGGAAGAGAGGGAACTGGTGGCACTTTTCCCCTTTTAATGTAAGAGTTATAAGCCAAGGACACATGGGTCTCACCCAGGAAGCTGTCTATATTCCTCCTACAGCATAAACACTCAACTGGGCCCTTCCCTTCCCTTCCCTTCCCTTCCCTTCCCTTCCCTTCCCTTCCCTTCCCTTCCCTTCCCTTCCCTTCCCTTCCCTTCCCTTCCCTTCCCTTCCCTTCCCTTCCCTTCCCTTCCCTTCCCTTCCCTTCCCTTCCCTTCCCTTCCCTTCCCTTCCCTTCCCTTCCCTTCCCTTCCCTTCCCTTCCCTTCCCTTCCCTTCCCTTCCCTTCCCTTCCCTTCCCTTCCCTTCCCTTCCCTTCCCTTCCCTTCCCTGGGGTCTCCAGCACAAGAAGGATGTGAAGCTGTTGGAATGTGTCCAGAGGAGAGCCACTAAGATGATCAGAGGGTTGGAGCACCTCTCCTGTGCAGAAAGGTTGAGGGAACTGGGCTTGTTTAGCTTGGAGAAGAGAAGGCTCTGAGGAAACCTCATTGTGGCCTACCAGTACTTGAAGGGAGCATATAAACAGGAGGGAGAACACCTGTTTACATGTGTTGATAGTGATAGGACAAGGGGGAATGGTTTTAAACTATGACACGGGAGATTTAAGTTAGATATTAGGGGAAAGTTTTTCACTCAGAGGGTGGTGAGGCACTGGAACAAGTTGCCCATGGAGTTCGTGGATGCCCCATCCCTGGAAGCATTCAAGGCCAGGCTGGATGTGGCTCTGTGCAGCCTGCTGTAGTGGTTGGCAACCCGGTTGAAACTAGATGATCTGTAAGGTCCTTTTCAACCCAGGCCATTCTATTCTACAATTCTATGATTTTGTGATCTTCATTCCCTTTGAAGCCTGCAGGTCCTTCACGACTTCTTCACTCTGCATCAGCTGGGCCTGCAGGAGAAGGCTCCTCAATCCTTCTTGCAACTTTTGAGGGGGTTCATGTTTGTGTCCTTTTCTGCCTGCAAATAGTCATCTTCAGTCTTACAAGTTCAGTGGAAGAGGAGTGGAGTACAAGGGAGACAAAGCAAGGTGTGACCCTGCTCAGGGTAAACCTCCCCATGGCAGTAAAAGACCATCAGTGGGTATGGCTTAGGACCAGCAAGGGGAGTTGAGATGACCGAAGTGCACCTTGTAGGCACAGTAGTTCCAGGCCTGCTATTGAATGTTTGGAAGAGGAGGCAGGGCAGGCCTAGTCTCTGGAGCAAGACACTATGCAAGGTGGGCTTTTCACTTTGCTTCACAAACTGGCACCTTATTTCTGCTGAGGCTCATGCACAGAAGATTTGTCAAGAGACCTGACATCAAGGATGTGTAAAAGCCCTGAAATCCCTTGAGTATCATAGTCTTCCCTCTTTCATGGAGATGCATTGCCCATTTAGGAATGGTTAATAAAGGATTTCTGTTTTCTTGCATGGACTTCTAAAATAATTAAAGGATGGGAAAGAATCAGTGGATAAAACAGAACCAATTACAAAAATTCAGGTTTTGGCTCTCAGAAAACTTTTCACATGGTCCAATGCATGAGTGTAGTGAAAACTCAGAATTGTTCCAAGGCAGAATGCAAGGTATTGTAAAGAGTGAAAATAAGGATTACTCAAGAAAAGGAAGTAAAAAAGTTGGGCAATGATCAACAGGTAAAAAGGAAAAGCACTTTATTAATGGCTTACCAACAGAGGTTGCAAATGTGCAGCTAATAAAATAAACTGGTTAATCAAATGTCAGAAAGATCAATAGATTTGTATGACCTGGATGAAATGAGGATCTTGGCCAGACAATGGCAGATGAAAATAAATTATTTACTTTCATGTCAGAATGAAGGGTGACCCATCCAAAGTCCCCACGTACAGAAGCCTGAGAGATGGCATCATGTAAAAATCACAGGTTGCTAGATCTTGAGTCATTTTGAATGTGTACAGAGGCTGAATACACAAGATGGTATTAACACCATCTAGGATAAAGATTTTTACTTAGATGAGCAGAGAAAAGTGTGCTGTGATTTCGTGGGTGCATTGCAGTGGGTTATTTGCTAGGGATGTGTCTCACCCAGCTGGCTTGACTTCCATTTTAACAGGATGCCTGTTTCTCTTCCTACTCTTTTCTAAAGACTTTTTATTAACCTACAGATAACTTCTGAGTGGTTTCCAAGAGGACATGTCAGATCACTGCTGCACATATGAGGTTGTACTGGCCACATATTGCAGGTCACATAGGTCATTCTCTGTTAGCTAAAAGAGTGAGTCTGGTTCTGTCAGAGCACATTTATACCTGATATTTAGATGTGCAAGCAATTACTCACAAGAAATGTGAAAGACTGTCCTGAAAGCTAGTGCCTATGCAAGATTGCTGTTATTATGGCTTTGATCCCTCTAGCCTGGCATTACAAGCATGGGAGGGAATGGATAAAACTGTTGCATCTTTCTTTATTTTATTTTATTTTATTTTATTTTATTTTATTTTATTTTATTTTATTTTATTTTATTTTATTTTATTTTATTTTATTTTATTTTATTTTATTTCATTTCATTTCATTTTATTTTTATTTTATTCTTATTTTTTATGTCAGCTACAGCATATTGGTGAATCATTGTCCTTTCCCTGAATGCCCAGATCCCAACATTCAGTGTGGACGCTCTGCTGAATGACACAAAAATGAAAGGGAAAAGAGCATGAAGACTGAAGTGTCTATCCAGATGCTTAAGCTGGTGCATATAAATTCATCTAAAAGTGCCATTTTCTAGCTAAACCAGGATTTTCTTAGGGAGGTCAAGGACGAAATCTGTGTCAGCACAGACAACATCTCCTGATGACCTTGGCATCTGGCACTTCTCTCCATACAGTTCCCCATCCACATGGGGCTGGAGCTGGGTGGTGGAGTTACTTCTGTGCTCCCCTGAGAAGGCCACTGAGGCTATACTGGTCCCTTTAGCAGCCACTAGACATGGGGTTGATGTTTCAAGTCTGAAGTTACTCCAGTCTCTCTTTCCTTACCAGTCACTGCAGGCCTCAAGACCATGGGGATGCACAGAGTGGTCATTCCTCTTCCCTGCTGTATGCATTATTTGCATTTATTGTTGTTGCAATTTCATCTGATGTTTTCATCTTTCAGGCATGCAGCATGATGAGAAGCTTCTGCAAGTCTTTGGAGGAAGATTTACCTCTGACTGTTTTTGTCATTTTGAATCATCAGCCCTTTTCCCTAGTGCTTCTGTTGAGAAGCCCTTTCCCATCACACATTCCTTTGGCACTTCATGAACCACCTCACTTGGGTGTGAAAAATGACCATTTACTCCTATCTTTAACAAGTTATTAATCCTTGGAGGGCTCTTCCACTTCCCACATACTATCTTGGAGCTAGAGAAGTCTGACGAGAAATCTCATTGGTGGATTCATGACAAATTTCTTCTAAAAACCTTTCTGATGCTACTTCAACAGCTCCTTAAATACATTCCTAAGAAAGTCAGCCCCCACCATACTACTGTCCCTGGAGATGATATCTGATGCCTACCATCCTTCTCCATTTCTTGCTCCTGCCGGTGCTTGCAATGGCTGTTCCTTTTCCCGGGATGTTTCACACAGTATGCCAAGTGTTTATCCCAGATGAGGGCAAAGTTCTGCTCTTTCCAGTGAGGAAAGGAAGGTAGCGTAAGTTGCACAGGTACTTTGGGAGAAGCAAGCCACCTCTTGTGCTCCAGTAGACACCCTGCTTAAACACCTACAGCCACACATCTGTCATCCTCTCAGAGAATCAGCTAAAGCCCAGCATGCTATTTACCACTCAGTTTGGTGCAAAGATAAGGTTCTGATGAAATTAAGTAATAATGAAGTAAGGCAGGTAACCAGAGAGTTACACAATGCCTTAGCCTGGTTGGACTGGGAGAAACCTCTCCCACTGCTTTGTGAACACCGCACATTGCACCCACAGAACTGCCTCCATGGGAAGCTGTGCTGCAGGTCAGGCACGGGCCTTGCTAACTGCTGCTTCTCCCTGGTAGGGCAGGCATGGGGAGAGGATCAGGCACACATCAGTGCTGCTGGGGAGGCCAAGGTTATCAGCTGAATTCAGCCTTCTGAGATGGTGAAGATTCATCATTCCCATGATGCTGATTCCATGATCTGCTCTTACAAATCCTTTGTCTCCTCTCCAGTACTGAACAGCCACAAACCATGCCCTATAAAACCATGTCACTGACAAAAGCTGAGAGTTCAGAAGATGTGGAAGACATTTTCCTCTCCTCTTCTCCCAGCCTTCCTCCCCCTTTCCCTCTCCCTCTCCTCCCTGGGTGAACAGGTCAGTAACACTAGTGTCTAGACCTTGCAAGCTCTCTGGTCACTGTCCTCATTTCTTAGGAGATGACACAACTTCTAAGAGAGGATTCATCTCCACTAATGACTCAACTGCTGAATTCACAGTACAAAGCTGGTGCCCCCCTGTGCTGGTCAATATGTGAGTCAGCCCAGTTCACAAGTACTCTTGATGGCCTCAGGAAACAGAGGTAAGCTGTCCCTAGTAAATCTCAGACTGGAGGCAAGGAGGACAGGCAGAGGCTGAGATCAGACCAAAGATACTGAGTCATTTGCCTGGAGTCATTTTCCTAGAGCTTATGTGCCTTTGATAGCACAGAAGATAGAAGATGAGTTATAACCCTTATAACCCTCCACAAGGCCTTCAAGCATTTCCAGAGCTCACACTGTCCAAGCCCCTGCATGTCTTAGACCTGTCTCCACCAGGCACTATGCTGCACCACAGGCACTGTGCAGCTCTGAAACAAGCAGGCAACACCACTGGTTACCACCTTCCTTTGGAAAGCGAAACAAGTGTGTAGCTACCAAATGGGCTATAGGAACCTTTGCCGTAAACTGGGTCTTACTGAAGTGAGTGAAGGAGCGAGTCTTAAATACCAGAATAAATTACTCATGGTAGGGAATTCCTTTGAAATGAGAAATCACACCCCAGAGCCACAAGGATATCAGTTCTGTGTTGCTCACCAGATACCAGGAAGCAGCCCCTTCTAATCTTCCAGCACACCCTATTGTTTATGGCACTAATTTACTTTAAAGCAGATTGTTTGTTTCTATGTAGATTTGCATCTGTGGGAAAAAAAAGCCAAATGAGCCGATGATTCTCTGAGATCCCTCTAGGGACTTGGAGGACTCAGTGTGTGACACAGTGACTGTGCCACAAACAGCCAGAGTCCAGCAGGTCTCAGGGCTGCAGAGGTGCAGTCCTAGGGAGGGACATCTTCTGGACCCCAGCCTGGTCTGCACTGCCAGGTGAGACTGGGGTCTGTCTCCTGCCACCACCTGTTTTGCCTGGCACACTGCTCTGGCATTTGCTTTCTCTTTGCAAAGGAGAGTCGGCCCTGCACCACCAAAGACCTGCCATTTTTCCCATGTACCCCAGCTACTGTTGGTGCTGATACCAGCACAGATTATATGTGGTGAAGGTGTTCCCAGCAAACCCCTGAATTTAGGAAGCCAAATTCACCACAAGGCTTAGGGTAGGATATAATGCCAAGTAAAGGGTCTTGCAAACAGTTTGCAACTGTCTGTGCAAGCAGTTTTCCCCCAAAGCTGGTGCTGTGCCAGTCATGTCTGCTCAGATCATTCTCTCTAAGAATGTGCAGTTTCCTTTGACTTCTCTCTTGTGCCTTGCAGCTCTGTGTAGAGAAGAGCCTGTCTGCAATAGCCTTGTTTCTTGGCTCTCCACAGTGTGCTCTGAGAAGACAAATCTGGTGGGATGAAGTCATGACCCTGCCTGTCCCCATCCCATGTGCAGGCTAGTGATAATTTGCTGCTTGTTTGTGAGGCTGTGCTGGCAAACGCCCCATGGGAAGATACAGCTGCACTGGCACAGAGCTCTGTGCTAATATCCCTGGGCTGGTATAACTGTCTCCTGGAGGAGGATGGCTGGAGAGGGAAATAAATATGTTGCTAATGAGGAGTGTGCTTTTCCATTCATTTTTGATACAGCTGTGACAAAATAGAGTGTTTCATTACAGTGAAACCCCTAGTCAAGACTAATAAGGAACTCTAAGCATCCTTTAAAGATATTGACCGCAAGGAAGTCATCACCTTGGTAGTGGAAGAAGTGACCTTCTTTTGAAGGAAACTTTAACAATGGGCCAGGTGAACTGCCTATTAATGGGTCCCAATGATGGAGACACTGACCTCCGCAGCCACCTGAAGTTGGGCCAGATATGAGTCTCCTCCTCTGACACTGCACCAGCATAGCCCCAGCTGTACTCTTGGGCATGACCTTCAGGAACCTGTAAAGAGCTGAGAGTCTCATGCATGCCTAAGACTCAGTCCAGGGGTGAAATGCGAATAAATAAATAAATAAATAAGTAAATAAATACATTCCTCTGGGTCTCATATGGCAACTGTGATATTCCTGTCCATGATATGGAACAGATAGAGATTTTCTGAGCTGAAGCTAGCAAAGTGGCAGCATCCATGTCGCTGTGAAGTAAAATCATAGCTAGGTCTTAGCTGAGTGCTTAGCCCAAAGCATGGGATTTCTTTAGATGGGAAGCTGTGAGCATAGACTGTCCTGCACAGCTCAGTCCTTTTGCTTGTGTAGGGCCCTGGTAAGTGCCATCAGAGCAGCATTTGCTTGCCCTAAATTTGCCATTGCCTGACAGGCATCGTAGCTGGTCTGTCTCCTCTATATCTCCTCACAGAATTTGAGGGCAGGAATTTATGTTGGAGATGTCACGAGGTCTTTCCAGTTATGACAGCAGATAGGACTTGCGTGAATTTGAGCTGTGAAGTATTTATCACAATGCTGCAAGCATCCGAGCAAGGTCCCTTAATTTATGAAGGTCCAGTAGATGTTATGTAATTGACAACATGAATGCAGAAATACTTCTGCACTTTACTGAAGCTACTATTAGGCTGCCTGATGTTTTCATCATAATATTTACTTCTTTGTAAATATGCTAAATTTCTCCAATCCCAATTCAAAACAGAGAGATCAGAGAATAAAAATAGGGAGATGACATAGCTGTTTAAAGATTATGTAAAATGTTTTCTACCAGCATAAATATTTGATTGTAAAACTGCCTGTTGTGATTACAGAGCAGGGATGTGCAGTGAGCACAGGGATCCGCCTTGGCAGAAGCTGCCCCACGTCCCTGCCCTCCCCTTCCCACACAGCCTGGGCGGCAGAACAGTGGAAGCACTGGCAGTCGTCCCCATCCTGCTCACTCTGGCCAGCCTGGGTGGGGCAGGGAGGATCTCGATCCTGACACAGTGACCAGTCCTTCTGCAGTGCTGGCACAGACATGTCCATGAGTCTTGGGGTGCAGGTGGACCGGAACAGGTGAAGAAGAGGTTAAAGGCTCAAAGCCTCAGCCTGGTTTGAGCATGGGGTGGTCAACAGGAGAGGTGACACTGATGGGAACACTCTGATGGGGATGCTGCCCTGAGTCAGGTCAAACTGGCTACACTGGCAGGAGTCTGAGGCACTGGGGACCTCTCTGCCCTGCAGTGCAGGGGAAGGGGCAGGCTGGCCATGCCCTGCAGTCCAGGCAGTAGTGCTCCAGTCTGGAGGGTGAAGGATGCCAAGCACTGACTGGTGACCTGGGGTTGCACCAAGGTCAGGGCGCTGCTCTAGTGGGTGCTGAGCTCACTTTGCACTGGTACCTGGGAAAAGCCAGGGTGCTGCACCCCAGGAAGCAGGGGCTCCTTCCCTCCATCCAATTGGTGTCTGGTGCCTGGTGCATATCTGTCCTGAGGGGTGCCTGTCTCTGGCCTGCTTCCTGTGTCCTCCATCTTCTTTTCCACTTCCTCCATCCTCAGACCCTGACTGCATGTTCCTGAAGGGACGTCATATGGGAAACGAGACACTTGGTGCCTGCAGCAACTGCTGGTCTCTCCTGCCTCTAATGCCAAACTTGCACTCCACCTGGACAGCTTGGGCAGGAGCATCACTGCTCAGGAGCCTCTGGCTCTACCAAAGCACAAGGAGAAGGAAGATGCTGGGGCTGGAGTGACATTTTTGCATCCCAGCAGGCCAGTCCTGTGCAAGCAGCCATAGGACTAGTCTCCAGAGCAATAAGGAGCAAAGGAGCCCCCAGCCTGGGTGGCACCAACAGGCCTCTCTCTGCTTCCTGCACGTTCAGTACAGGCAGGAAAGGGCTTTGTGCTTGGCCTGGCTGCTCCAAGCAATGGTGGCTTGGTGGCTAGGTGGAAACAGAGAGGGTAAAGCAATGGAAAAGCCACTATCACCTCCAGTGCCTCAGATTACTCCACTTGCTGACCTCCACTTGCTTAGTAGCTACAGAGTGATGCTGGGCAACATGCGTATGTCTGCAGGGGCTGCACAAGCCCCAGTAGTCCACGGAAGCAGCTCCGTAACCAGGTGTAGCAGAAACCATCAGTATTAAACCCAGGTATGTGGTGTCTGAACATTCTGCAGAGCCTCTGTTGGCCCCTGCTGGCAGAATGACCTGGTGCTGTTACCTCCACAGTGGGACTTTGGGCAAGTCATGTCTCCTTTCAGTTTCCTTATCTGTAAACATTGGTAATGAGGATAACCCTTTTGAAAAGCTCTTGGAAGTCTCCCACTAAGCAGGGCCAGATAAGAACTGTATTGTTGTAAGTCCTGCAGCAACTCTGAGGTTTTGCTACAAAGCAGCCTATCCAGCCCTACCTCTCCTCCAGAGACACAGGGGAGCAGCAGTGAATTGAACATTTCCATCCAGATTCCCTCCTTCTGCCCACTAAACTCTCTAGACACAGCCACTTGTTTTGTGGTCCAGCCCTAAATAAAGAGTGTGCTTTTGGGGAGGGGTTGTGACAGGCACTAGCAAGCGGTATGAAGTGAAGCTGGGCCTGGGTTAGTGGTGAGCAGAGCTAAAGCCCCAGATATACATCGGATGGGTTGCAAGCATTATGTATTTCTGGAATGCCTTCTGGTCTTTATTAAAATGAAACCACAGCCAGCCCAAGAGAGCTCATCGCCCAGGCACAGGGCCAAGTATAAGTTACTTCTACAAATATTTATTTAACCATATCAATGACAAACTCTTTTGTATAAATGTTTTTATTTAATCATAATTTACCAATTATTTTAAATCAATTGTTTGCCTGGTTTCTAAACACTAATCAAGAGGCTTGCATTAGCATTACTCAGGCGGATTAGATGCATTATTTCTCTGAAGCTTGTGCCATTGCTTGCCTGCCTTGGCCATGGAAGAGGGTTCAGATGGATCCCAAATTTCCCATCAGTTGTCAGATTCCTTGAGGACCATGCCTGTAGCACTGCCAGCTGTCCCCGCCCAGGTGACCTCTGGTCTCAGATGGTTCTTCAGGCTTAGGGACTCATGGACACTGACCGCACCTGAGCCTCTCATGACAGGACCTTCCTTGTGTCTCCCTGAGCTCATGGTCCTTGCTCTCGTGGAGCTGCCAGCCCTTTCACAGATGCTGCAAATCCCCTGTCCTGCCACTGTTTACCCTTCACACCTAAGCCTGGACCTTTCAGCAGTGTAGGAGAAATTCCTCAGTGTCCCTTCAGCCCACGGTCTCTGGCAAGGATACATGAGGGTGGATGTGGCTGTTTAGGGCAGAACGAGCTGTTCAAGAGCATCTGCATTTGTCTCTGGGGCCCAGTCCTACTCCCAGCCCTCTGGGCTCCCTTACCATCTCAAGAACATCCTGGAAGGCCTCCGTCTTTCTTTACCCCAGCTCCCTCACACACAAGCCTTCCCCAGCCCAATCTTCCCCTCTCTGCTCAGAAAATGTTTGAAAACAGAGAAGCTGTAACATTATAGGGTCCTGCCTCCTCTGGAGCACCGTGAGACATGGTGAGGGCATGTTCTGCACCCAGCAGAGCCTCTGGAGAGCTGGGCGTTGCCAGGCTCCCCAGGCAGCACCATGTCCCTTGCCCACAGGGCGCAGCTAGACCTGTGCTGCTGAGCAGACGCTAGGCAAGAGCAGGATACTGCTCATTGTGAGCTGCTCGTGTTGTTTATTTACAGGATTTCAGGCTGCTACTGTCTTGCACCTTGGCTCCCAGCTCCACAGTGCCTGCTGCAAGCACTGGGGCCGCAGGGAACTCTGTGCTCTCGCCGGCGTCTGCTCATCATCTGCTGCGGGAACTGGGCTGGTCGCAGCCTGAGCTGTGAGCTTCCCAAGGACTGCCCTTCCCTGCAGCCCCCACCGGGAGGGAAAACCCCTGATGGCCCTTCCCTGGGGTCTCTGTGACCTTTTCCTCAGATGCTTACCATTAAATCAGAAACAGGAGCTGTGTTGCCATAAACCTGGGGGAGCCACAGGTTAATCCTGCATACAGCAGCCTCCCCACATTTCCCACTTCAATCAGTTTAGGCTACAAAATCAAGAGAGAAAGCAGAGACTTTGAAATTCCCCCAGCTTGGGAGTAGTGGGGTGGGAGGTAGGGGGGTGAAACACAGAGGTGCCAGGGTTTACAGATCACAGGGGTTTGAAGATGAGCAATCTGAGCAAATGTGTTTTGTTTTTTTTTTTTTTCTAAATTCTGAAGCAGAGATGTGAGATTTCCAGCAAATTTCTTCCAAGATAAAACCCAAATAAACAAAAAGACAAACTGGGGCAAGTCTGAAGTAACCCTGAGATTTACTTACTACTTTAAAGATTATGAAAATAAAAAGCAATGCTAAAAGCAATGCTAGGTACACCCGTTGAAACATTTAAGTGGTGTTTTTTTTTTGTTTTTGTTTTTTTTTTTCTGAATGATGAGAAATAGATCCACTGCTAAAGACAGAGCAGCACTGCACTTTAAAACACTTAGCTGTACGGCCTCACAGTCATACCTCTACAGTAAGAAAGCACTCAGATTATGGTAAGAGGGAGCTTCCTACTGTTGATGTGTAAACAAAAGGGAAGTTATTTGGACAGGGCTCTGAAATAATGTGTAAACATAGACCTAATGCTATAATGCAGATGCAGAGGAAACTCTTGGAAATAAAATATTTTTTCACATGACTCTTAAAACATTTTCCTGTCCATTTTGAGGGAAAATAAACCAAAAGGAGGTCTCTCTCTTTGTTTTTTTTTTGTTTTTTTTTTTTTTAAATACTCTATTTTATTCAAATCTATTTTTAGAAATAAACCTTTCAATTTTTTCTTTCAATGTTCTGAAAGAAGTTTTGAAGCCTCACATCTCTGGATGAGAAGGAAGAGGCTCTGTGAAAAGCCCACACCTGATCAGTCCTGACTGTGAGAAACCTTTTGTCCTTGGTTGGTGGGAGGTGGCTGCACAGGGACAAGGAAGGTCTCTGGGCATCACCATATGCAGGAGCTGCTTTTATTCTCCTGTTCTGCTCCAAACATCAGGTCTGATATTTTGTGAGATCCATACACATCCTTCCCAAATTGGCTGTCCACAAATTAATTTTGTGTTCAGCCTTTAGGTGTCTCGTACAGGCAAAGGACTAAAGGGGCTGGCAGAAGGCCATCTGCTCACTTTATCTTGCACCTTGAACTCAGACTGGGAAGAACTGGTCTTTGCAGGAACACTCTCTTTCCGTCAAGCCAAGAGGAAGCCTGGGTGACAACTAAGACTAGATTCTAACTTTCAGATAACAGATGTGAGAGAAGAATCCCACTAGAAGTGACTGAGACCAGGGGACAGAGAGAAAGGCTGATCACCATACTGTGTGGAAACATGGGTGTAGAGAGACTAGACTTGTGAGGACCAAAAAGACTCCTGGTGAAATGAGGGCAAAACAGAGATATGGCATGAAAAGAGCAGATATGAACTCATGGAAACTGAATTCAAGTAGTACTGTGTAGTGCTATTAGAATGGATGTAAAATGGGCCAGGAAAACCTCATGGTACAAACTAACTTAACAAGCAACTGGGATGAGCGCCGGATCATGTCCTGCCCTGCCCTCTCCTCACATTTGCTTCACTCCTCTTCTAAAATCTTCTCTAACTGGTGAGCCAAATCGATGTATATATAGTAAAAGAGCTGTGGTGCTTATGAAAAAGCATAAAATCTGTCTTAACAGGACCTTCAGATGTGGAGCTATTGCCAGCTTGTGCTCCGTTAGCTGGGACAACCTGGCAAACATCATCTCATTATGGCCATATGAGGGATGGATTCCTAGTTTTGCATGAGCCTGATCTTATCACTGGCCGAGGGAAGAACCGAATGTTTACAACCCAGTTGCAACGTAAACTGCCTAAAATGCCAGCTCCTAATGGCATGATCCCTTTTGTGAGCCTGACACAGTGAGGATAAAATTAACAGCCTTTATGTGGCAGTGGGATGGCTTAAGTGGATGTGAGCTTGGTGAATAGATAACAGGTCATAGAACAGATAACAAACTGAAGTGGCTTCCACCCAAGTGGCTAACTGTGTCTCTTGTCCTGTGTGCTCATGTGGGCCCAGCACATATCCAGCAGTCCAGCATGTACACCAAATGTCAGTGGGACAGTGAGGCTCTGCTGAAGTGTGCGTTGACTTTAGCCATGAGAAAATTCACCTGGAGTGTCTTGTACCATGTAAGGTGCTGTCAGTCTGTCTGATAAGTCCAGGTATATTTGAAAAAGATCTCAAAGTGATTGCTTGGGATCTTTGGATGAGGTAATACTAATAACATCTGTTGAGGCTGCTCATATCCAAGGTATCACAAACCTTTGTGCAATGCAACCAGGTAGGGTCAGAGGGCTCCTACAGGGAAGTGTCACACATTGCAAGGCATGACATTTTCTCTTGACCAAGTTTAGAAGTGAAATGATGTGAAGACCAACAAGGTCGAGTGTGGTTCTTGGTGCACAGCAATGTCTGCCTCTTTTTAGTGCTGATGACAGCAGAACCAAATTGGCCAAAGAGTTTGAAGCCACATTTAGAAAATGAAACTGTCTGACAAGGATCTACTGGGAAGACAAATTCAGTTGATTGATGTCTCCTCCATGAAATATCATGTACTTGGTCAGGAAGAACAACAGAAAAGCAGATGTGCATTAGGACATTTATTATGACTTATTTTGACTGAAAAGTAGGTCTCATGGTCATGCAGCCTGAGACCTCTGATGCACAACTGGTCATCCAGGCACATCTGGAAATGTTAAACATACGGGGGAGCAAGAAAGGATTCCTGGGTACTGTATTCATTGTAGGCTATTTACATAATTTACTTTTCTTATCTTCTCTAACTATATATAGTTTTGTTTGTATGTTTAAGACCTAGACATATCCCACTATGCTTCAATAAATCTTCAATATATCTTTGTTGACAAAAAGAAATATTGTCTGCTGTTAATGAAAAGAAGGTAGTGGGCATATTGAGTTACTTACATAGTTAGTATTTTAGCAAGTGCTATTTGGGCTCATGTTGATTCAAATACATTAATTATTAAATTTAATTTCTTATTAAAAGAAAGAAAGAAAAGAAAAGAAAGAAAGAAAGAAAGAAAGAAAGAAAGAAAGAAAGAAAGAAAGAAAGAAAGAAAGAAAGAAAGAAAGAAAGAAAGAAAGAAATGTAAGAATTAGATGTTTTATTTTGAAGGGCATCCGTGTTATGAAAACTAGGAATAAAACAGACAAAATAGATCTCTCTTCCAAAACATCTAATATTGTCACTAACACTCACCACCACACAAATCAATACAAATGTAACATGACTCAAATGCCTGCCATTATCAGTATTGCATGTTCTGGTGACAGCCTCATCTGAAGAATATGTAATGGGACATACCCCAAACCTCTGGCTAACTTTGCTTTTGCACTGCTCTCTAATAAACAGTTTCCAAAGAGGATCAGTCTCCAAGTCCTGAGTACTGAGTTTCTCTGGAAACAACACTTTATATTTGCTTCTGAGAAAGTGCATGCCAGGAACTTGCTTCTAGAGGAACAGAAAATGATAGGGGACAGGAACTAAGTGACTTGGTTCTCAGGCTGCTTATGTGGTTCCAACTGAGCTTCAGGGGTTATTGCCCAAACAAGCAACCTGCCACCAAGCTGAGGATCAGCAGCCCCAGAGTCAACAGCTGCTAATTTGCAGGAAACATTGAGAGTGATTTAAACACCTCCTTCCTAGCTTCTTTTAATAAAACCATCTCTGAACACATCCAGTTCCTTCAGACAAAAGGTACTGGGGGAGTTTCACATTACACTGGGTTTGTGCAATGATGCTCCCTGTCTTCCCCGAGCGGGGCAGCAGGGGTGCCTCCCCATGGAAGGGGAAGGAGGGGACATCCTGAACCTGGCAGAGAACCAGCAGCAGGGGAAGCCAAGGTGCGCTCAGCCCTGTTCCTGGCTCATTCAGTATGCCTTCAACATTCTGAGAATGAAAGGAGGCAGGTTAGTTGGATTTCCTTTACTCCAAGACTTAATTTTAAATGTCAGTTTGATAACTAAATGAGAAACAAATGTGGTACATTAAAGCAAGGCAGCCCAGCCCAGCAGCGGGAACAGGACCGGTGCAGGAACATTTTTCTAAAGATCCCTTCTGGAATGTTATTTTGAACTCTTCAAAACGGCAAAGGTTTTTAGACATTGTATGTTTTGTTAAGTGTCCCTTGGGAGAGCTGGGTTTAAAATTAGTCAAACTCTTTCACTTTTTTAAACCCTTCCCTAAAATAGTTGATATAAAATTTGGTGGGAATTCTGCTGAGAGCTTAAATTGGCTGAAAAAGACCATCTAATGGAAATGACATTTGGGGAAAAAATGTGAAAAACCTGGTTTTCTTTCTGGCTTCCAATGACATAATAGGGACAAGGCAGGACTGCCTGCTCCTCTGAGCATGGCCCTGAACCCATGGCCCTGGTCACCAGTTTCCCTCGTACAGGAGAAAAAGGGAAGCAGCTGGGAGAGAGCTAAAAGAGGGAGATGACTACTCTGGTACGGCACTGCCTGTCCTCAGTCATATTCCTCTGTGGGCTGACATTCATCACCCTTGGAGTGTACAACCTGGTGAGGAGGCCAGCACATGTCCGAACCTCAGCCCAGAGGTGTGGTAGGGCTGTTGCTCTGCAGATGTGACAGCTGGTTGGTTTAATATTTGGGAAAGGAGGGACAGACAGGTGGTTTTGGCCTGAAATGAAGTATAGAAGACTTTTCCTTGTCTCATCCAGAGCGATACTGTGTGAAGGTCTCCACCCCATGCGGACATTGTTGAGGGAGGTCGGACAAGGGCACCTGGCTCATCTTCCAGGTGGTTACATCATCCAACTTCTTTGGGACAGCTCATAGTCACAGTCCCAAGGGACCTATGTCTGGGTGAGACTGTTACCCTGCCCTGCCCTGAGGGAGACACCTCCTCTGACTTCTCTCTTCACCAAGGTAGTTAGATGTGCTGATTTTTATTGGCAATATGGGTGTCTGCTCTGTGCCACAGTGTGTGCATGGGAGGACCTGGTGTACACCAGTGTGTGGGGCTGGTCCTGTTGTGCTCTGTGGGGTGGGAGGAAGGTTTGTGCTGTCAGGACATACTACTTTTCATCAGCTTTTCCCAGCTCATCAGTGAGCTATGGTGGTTCAAAACCTGTCCCAGAAATAAGTCTGAGACCTTCCCCAACCCAGTAGCTTATTTACTCAAGCCATTTTGTCACTTGCAGAGATAAGGCCACTTTCTCACACCTCAGGTTCCTCTCAGCACAGCTGGGAGATAAGGGGTAAGGGATGTTGGCTCCTACTTGCCATGAACCTCAGAGGATTTCAAGAAGAGACCTCTTTGGGAAGCCACCTCTGCTATCACTTTGACAGGTGTCAGCAGCGCTTTTAGCAGCCAGACACAGACAGAGATTAACCAAATGTGTCTCCTGCACAAAGTGCTCAGGCTCTTTAGGCATTGTTTTAAAACACAGAATGGGAATGGATTTTGGCTGAGATAGGGGCCTTTATTCAGAAATGGTCTGACCTAAGGACCCCACTATCTCCAGGCTCAGTACCTATCACAGATGGGGCCTATCTGAGAGGGGCCTCACTGATAAAAGGGAGGAGGATCTGTCCTCCCGCCACAGACCTCAGTTTAATGCCTGGTGTGCAGGGGCTAACACTGTCCTCTGCATTTTGCTCTCTGATCCCTGATGTGTGCCTAAGAGACAGATGCATCAGAACAGCAGCTTGGGGAAAGTGGCAATTCCTTTGGATAAGTAAAGCACCGTAATGTGGGTGAACTGGTGCACTTGTGTTACTGAAAAGACTCCTGACTTGGGACTGTATGTCTAAGGAAGTTACATTGCCCAGGGAAAGACCCACTTCCCCTATACAAACATAACCATGAAAGTTAGCCCTGCCCCGAAGCCTCCTACATGCTCCTATATAACACATGCAAAACGTAGGAGCAGCAGAATTAAAGGATGTGGCCAAAGTGAGGAGATGAGTGAGTGTGTGGAGAACAGGTTCTCCCAATGCTGTGGCAAGCTCCTGTGGAAAAAGCAAGGGCTACCTAAGGGGAGAACAGGAAGAACACAACATGCTGATTTCAGATGGCATAGGGCCACCAGTTTCTGGGGATGGTGGGTGCAAGTCAAGAAGCTGAAGAAACATGGTTAGGAGACAGAGCACTGGTTGGCACCAATGATCAGGGAACCTGCCTTTGCTACCCAACAGCTCAGGGAAGTCCCTCTCCAGAAGCCACTTCTTGGCCCACTTCCCCTCTTGAATGGGGTTTACTTAGACGCTAAATTCCTCTGTATAGGGGGTGTCCCTTTTCATGGGTCTGTACAGCTCATATCCAAATGCCTTGTATTCCTGTTACCTCATTGCTGATGGCATTTCTTTTTCTCTGGAATTTGTGCACTGTTGCCCAGCAAGTCAGATTGCCTGAAGCACCCTGCAGCTTTCCACAGCTTTTTGTTTACCAGCCGTACCCAACCTGTAGGTCATGATACACAGCTGGGCACAGCAGAGATACATATTCTGGGCAGGACATATGTATTTATGCTATGCATCTATTGTGGGGCCCATTCTGGTAGCAATGAAAAATGGCATTCCTCATGGTACCCACATTTTCATGCCAAGTTAAACTTTCCTGTCCTTTTCAGAGTTATTTATAGATGGGAATCTTGAGAAGAATGAGTTTCTGTTTTGGAAGAAATAGTTTTACTTATTACCAGCTCTGATTTGTGTGTGTATATGTGCTCAAAGGTGCAAGCAAGTGACAAAAAGCCACCTAAAAAAAATGTGATAAGTGAATCCCTGGGGGCAGGGATCAAGAAAACTGAAACAGTTTCTTAAATTGAATGGTAAAAGCTTGACACAATAAGACAAGGTTTTCCTATTGTGGATTGTGTGTGGGGCCAAGGAAAAGGGCGTGGTGCTACCAATAGAACTGGCAGGGTCTCTTTGCTGTGTTGCACTGGTGTGCACTGCAAGCAAACAGAGCCAGTTGCACGAGTGAAACCTTGCTTGCACTCTGCAGGCTGCTCATACCTCATTGGAGTAGTATGTGCTCAATCCTCTCTATCCCAGTGTTTTCCAGAAAGGAATTGTTTTTTTTCCAGAGGAAAATTATTGGCTAAGATTATATAAAGTTGCCCTCAATTAGACTAATGTCTCTGAATAGCAAACACATCTGAGCTCCCATGGGAGGGCAGTCTGGCTGGGGAGACAAGCCATTCCAACTTGGAAAGAGCAGTATTTCTTTATAGACTTATAGAAGGGTTTTCACCATTACCATAGTGACAAAAGGGACAAGTAGAAGAGTTGATAAGAATGACTGCATATGCATCTCTGGCAGTAGCAAATTCAGAAACACAAGATGGCAGGCATATCCCACAACCCCTCCCCTTCCAGGCTGCCTGCCTCATCCCATCACCAACTGTCCTGCACAGCCAACCCTGTTGACTTTCCTTCCTCCAGATCCTGAACACATCCATGTTATTCTACCTCTCATTGCCTACAGTCTCTCATCCCACATGCTAGGGTTGGAATAATCTCTTAAGATTCTGCAGATCAAGGTTGTTCTCCAGAAGGTCTTTCATGGAATTATGGAAGTAGCTGTAAAGTCTGAAGAAAAGTAGTGCAGAACTGTTGAAACCGACTGAACGGTACCAAAAGCTCTGCTTCATTTGTTGCTTGTTCGTGAACACAGTCACTGCCTTCAGGAAGTAGAGAAGTACATTGACACTAATAGGTTGCTGTGGTGGACATGTCCCATCCCTTCTTGGCTCCAGACCAAATGATCTGGAAAAATTCTGTATCACGGACTTGGAGAAAAGAATTGGGTTTGGTTTTGTCTGTTCATGAAAGTGTCTGCATCTTGACATGAGCTGGAGTGGAGAGAAATTCAGGGAACTTGCCCCTACCCAGGAAAATAAATAAATAAATAGGTAAATAAATAAATAAATAATTTAGACTGCAGATTGTATATGGAGTAACTAAATAAAGAATAATGCAACACAAATAGTGCAGAAAAGATAAACATGTAAAATGTCATTAAGAAGCCCAAGAGGAGGAAAGAAGGCTTCAACACCTCATGTTTCACCTCTTGGTCGTCAAGCACACACTGGCAGCCTACAGGAGACAAACCTCCTTCTGGTGTGGTGTAGTTGCAGGGCTGCACTAGCAACACAGAGCCTCAGCAAGGATGAAGATGTGATTTTTGCTGATGTGATTTTGCTGATGTGATTTTTTTGGGCTGATGTGATTTTTTTGGACTTCAGCAAGGCTTTTGACACGGTTTCCCATAGGATCCTACTGGACAAAATGTCCACCATACAGCTAAATAAAAACATCATACGATGGGTGAGCAATTGGCTAACGGGCAGGGCCCAAAGGGTTATGGTAAATGGAGCTGCGTCAGGCTGGCGGGCGGTCACCAGTGGGGTCCCTCAAGGCTCCATTTTAGGGCCGGTACTTTTCAATATTTTTATAAACGATCTGGATGTAGGAATAGAGGGTATTTTGAGCAAGTTTGCTGATGACACCAAACTTGGAGGAGTTGTGGACTCAAATGAGGGCGGAAAGGCCTTGCAGAGGGATCTGGATAGGTTGGAGAGCTGGGCGATCACCAACCGCATGAAGTTCAATAAGAGCAAGTGCCGGGTCCTGCACCTGGGACGGGGAAACCCTGGCTGCACGTACAGACTGGGCGATGAGACGCTGGAGAGCAGCCTAGAAGAGAGGGATCTGGGGGTCGTGGTAGACAGCAAGTTGAATATGAGCCAGCAGTGTGCCCTGGCAGCCAGGAGGGCCAACCGTGTCCTGGGGTGCATCAAGCACGGCATCGCTGGTAGGTCAAGGGAGGTGATTGTCCCGCTCTACTCTGCGCTGGTGCGGCCTCACCTCGAGTACTGTGTGCAGTTCTGGGCACCACAGTATAAAAAGGACATGAAACTGTTGGAAAGTGTCCAGAGGAGGGCTACGAAGATGGTGAAAGGCCTTGAGGGGAAGACGTACGAGGAACGGCTGAGGTCACTGGGCCTGTTCAGCCTGGAGAAGAGGAGGCTGAGGGGGGACCTCATCACAGTCTACAACTTCCTCGTAAGGGGTTGTCAAGAGGCAGGAGACCTTTTCTCCATTAACACTAGTGACAGGACCCGCGGGAATGGGGTTAAGCTGAGGCAGGGGAAATTTAGGCTGGACGTCAGGAGGGGGTTCTTCACAGAGAGGGTGGTTGCACACTGGAACAGGCTCCCCAGGGAAGTGGTCACTGCACCGAGCCTGTCTGAATTTAAGAAGAGATTGGACTGTGCACTTAGGCACATGGTCTGAACTTTTGGGTAGACCTGTGTGGTGTCAAGAGTTGGACTTGATGATCCTTAAGGGTCCCTTCCAACTCAGGATATTCTATGATTCTATGATTCTATGAAGAGCTGCTCTTGAGGGATCTTGACCAGGGCTGGGCACTTCTCATACTGCTCAGGAATTGATGAGAAGCTGCTCTAGTACAAGTATGACAAATAACTTGCTTCCAGGCAGACTAGACCCAACTTTGGCAGAGTTTTGATACTCCCTGGTTAGCTGAACCAGTTGCCCCATGTTTGTCATTTGCTCTGAGTATCTGCCCAGAGAAGATAATAGAACTTCTTACCTATGGTTTCCATTCATTCTTCCCCCCTTAATGTTTGTCCCTGGCCTAATGTAAAACTTTTTGATTTCAATTAATATCTCAAACACTAAGAAAAGTTCTATGAGAACCATTATCATTATTCCTGCTGATGATCCTACTTTGTTTTAGCTAAAATAGTGCATTTATGGTTTTGCTCAGTGTCACGGAGCTTTTAGCACAGCGAGACCATGGTCCATGGCAGATGACAACTCACATTATTTAATGGTGCAGTAGTGTTATCTCCAAGGTTTTTGGCACAGTAGCAGCTGTAGCTCTTGGTAGCCAGGACCTCTGCTCTGAGACAATGGCCTCACTAAGGATGTCAGCGCTCCTTAGAAACAGTATCAGATTTGGCCTGCTGCAGCCTTGCCCTGCAGTCATACACAGTTGTCATCTTCTGCATTGCTTGTATTGTGGAGAACTGAGACACTTCCTTTAAAGAGTGATAAAGTCTGTGCAGCTATTTCACTATTTGCTTTTGCCCCAGTGATAATCAGACTAGTATGAAATGAGAACCAGCTGCTCTCACAGATGTCAATTTCTTCAGAAAGCATCCCCAAGAGAAGAAGCAAATGGGGCTTTCCAACACTGACCCCAGTAGGACAGCAAACGAAAATTACCACTGTGTGCCTACCTGCATTGTACAGCAGTCTGCACAGCAGGTACCATTGCCCCAAGCCAAGCTTCAGTGCACCCCACAGATCTCCAGATGCACTGCAGGGAGGAGGGAGGGAAGACCAGACCATGGTGCTATGGTGATGGAGAAAGGGGGAGCCTTTATATGGGAGAAGAAAAACACAAGGGATGTACAAGCTCAGATGAGGACGGGCACAATTAGTTACTCAGAAGTATCTGCTTCATGCCCAATACCCCGCCCTTTATCTCCAGGAATAGGGTTGGACATCTCAGACAGTATACACAGGAAAGACGCATTTGAAGCAGCCCTCTGGGGAAAACCAGCCCTGGAAGAGGGAGGCCAGGATGCCAGCTTCCCAAGCAAGCTTAGACACAGCAGCAGCTCTGGAATGCATTTCTTACTATAATCCTAATCATGGTTTTTATTGGTCTGTATTTTTGTAACTATTTCTAATATCACAAATATTTGTGTTTCCCTGATTTTCTTATGTCCGCATCACATTATCAAATGCCATCTGCTCATGTCATCATCTCATAGAGTTGCTCAGCAGAGTGGGTAGCCACATAGATCAAGTCTTCAACCCCTTGGAGGACCAACACCAGACAGGGGGTGGGGAGTCCTATGAGGTAGGACCCACCTCCAGCCCATTCTGCACAGGCCCATCTGTATATCATTCTTGTTATCCATATAAGCTGTCAGCAAGAGATGCTGAGGCAAAGGACAGGTTCTGACCCTTTACTTCAAACGTAGCTGAGTCCAAGGTTTGACTGGGAGCCCTAATCTCAGCCTGCACTGAAATGGTCCAGCGTTCTCTTGTGGATAAGCAAGAAGCAAAGGTGCACGGGACCCTCCATCTTACCAGGCTAGTGACAGACTTGCAGGAAAGAGGTGACTGATCTCCTTTGGAGTTGATTTGAGTCCAGGACTGAGTCACCTGTGTCCCCAATAAATACCAACACAATTCCTGGCATGGTTGTGACACAAACTCTTCCCTTCAGTTTCCAGACAGGATGGGATGCACAGCCTGGCCTAATGAGAGGTCCATCCCATCAGCATGCTTTGAAAATGCTTCAAATATTGGTCCTTAGACAGGGGCCGTGAATTGTCTGTCTGAGTTACCTGGGATATAAAACCTGCCCTGAGTCCTTCTAGTAAGTGAAACGTGCCCCTCTATGTAATGTGGGCAGAATTTGCAAGGTACATTTTCCTGAGCAGTGTTTAGGGTAGGGGAGCTGGCGGTGTGAGTCCTTTTACTCTGAGGGGTGACTGAGCCTAATGTCAGTGCTCCCAGATGTGTGTGTGCCTGCTGAGGCCATAGGAGGGATCTGCGGGTAGTGTGGCCAGCGGAGAGCTGAAGTGGTACTCAGGCAGTGGAGGGGCGGATGGACAAGGCAGTTTGACACAGAAGTGTCCTGGTTCCTTAGTGGGAAATAAGGGGATCTGAAACCTTCCTTGTAGAAATATTACTGCAAATTCCCAGGCAGCTGGGGAGAGATGTGAAGCACTGAGCTGTTTGTCCATGGTCTCTGTGCTTATCTGTCTTCCTTACCTGATGCTTCTTTGGCTTGAAGCCATCTCAAGGTCAAAGTGCTTCTGAATTAGGAGGCATCCCAACCAGTGACAGCTGTGTGTGGTCAGGACCCCCATCCTCATTTAGAAAGCTCCTTGTCACAGATTTCCTACCCACAGATATGTCAGGGGAGCTGCCTCTGGTTCTCTGGCCAGCAAGGGTCAGTCCCCATCACTGCACTCCCTGGCTCAGTGCTTGAGCAGAGCCTGGCCCCTGCCTCAGCGAGGTTACACAGCTGTTCCCAGGAACTTGTACAGCTCTTCCTTGGAAGCCGCAGTGCCTGAGCCCAGCTCTGCTGCTGCCTACTGGCCAAGCACGGAGGGCTGCTCTGCACCACGTGTGCTCCAGCAGTGCACCAGTGCCTACCTGCCAGGCAAACTCCCCATCATGCACAAACAGCAGCATTTATCAACCATTTGAGATTGCACAGCAATGTCTGGCTCTCTGCTTTCTCTGCAAAGACTAAGAGGGCTACAGCAAGTACCAGCTCCTGTTTTCAGAGGGAAGAGAAGACAGACCAGAATGTTTTCAAATGGGGCTGAAGTGCAGTGAGGAGAGCTGCGCACATGCTTCATGGTGCAGGTCAGTGCCCTATGGATGTATTGTCCTTCCACACTCTGTTTACTCCCTTCAGGCAATGGACAGAGTAGGAAGGAACAAGGGTACTGAGTCATTTCTCAGATGAAGAGGTATTATAGCCGGGGTATATGGAGGCAGTGCATCCCACCTGCCCACTCTGCTTGCTCGCACTTAGCAGGAGACGGCTTGCCAGACAGCTGGACATACATGTGCTGTGAAAGAGGGCTGCAGCGTGCACCAGGAATTGCTCAGGGGTGGTGACCAGGGACCTGGTAAACAGGGATCTGACTTGCCCAGACAGAAGTCATGACCATGAGTGCTTTGCTGTATTTGTGATCTCCACCTCACAGCCTGGAGGAAAGAAGTGGAAAAGTTGTGGTAGTGGCCACTCCAACAGAACCTGAGGTGCCTGTAATCAGTATCATGAAGTGAGTTGTCACTGTCCAGTACCAAGCTCACAGGAAGGACCTCCTTTGCAAGGTGTGCAGAAGAAACAAAAGTCACAAACAAAAGGGTCAGACTTTGCAGAGCAAAAGCCCAGCAGTTGGAGCAGCTGCACAGTACCCTCCTGGGGCCAGCCACATCATAAAGAACATGAGCTTTGCCAAGAAGTGTGCTCAGCATGGTTTGATGTCCAGCTTGCTGGGATTTCTGGGCATGCTGGGGTTCCTGGTGAGTATGTGCACAGCAGCTCCACACTGGGGCAAGTGTTTGTGAGGCAGAAGCATGTGAATTTCATCCCAAGTGAATATTTATCTGATATTTCTTACCAGAGTGTATTTTGGGTATACTGTTTAAAAGCCATCCAGTTAGGGAACAGAAACAATAGTAGAAGATTTAAACTATCAGTCACACAATGTGAATGCTAACAAATAGCCAAGTCAAATGATTTTTGTTTAAACTCTTTGCTAGTGAATAGGGGCACACTGGCAGAGCCCTGGGGGAGCAGGCTGATTTGTGGCTGTGGGGGTCTCCGTGTTTCTCCTTGCCAAGTGCCTGTGTGAGGAGACTTGCTGGGTCTCACCAGAAAAGGGGGGGGTTAAAAGCTGCTCAGTAGGAGAAGAACTGTCACTACCCTGCACTAATTTGTGACAACACATCCTTGTTTCCCTCACCTCATGTCTCAGTGGGCTCCCTCCACTTCTCTGCTCTGGGTGCATGATAGGAAAGATTTGCTGTACTCCCCTATGGGTCATGCTTTGCCTTCCTACCGCTGGTCCATTTGTACATCCCCTTTTCCCTACCTGGAAGGAGAGCTGGGGGTCCCTGGGGCTCAGTGCGCAGCTCCAGTACCTGGCCATGCTCCTATGGGACTGTATGTGGCAGACATATGCTGTCTGCCCTACAAGTGACTTGTGTGGGATGGTGTGATACAGAGATGTGGTTAGGGATATCCCCCAGGAAAATATTTGTTGTTTTCCAGGCACAGAGAGCTACAGTGTGAGTATTTAGCAAAACCTCTCCATCCACATACACATGCTTCAGGAGTCCCTCTATCCCAGCACCCACAAATATCTAGCTTAGAAAAACACAGGACTTCAGTGTGTCCTGGGGGATGACAAACTAAGCAAAATAAACAGACCATTCTGGAGAGATTATAAACTTCCACAAGAGGGGCGCATAACCAGAGCCTCTGCTTCAGCTGTCCTCAGCTCCCCTGTTTTTGGCTGTCTCCTGTGTGCAAGGCAGACTGTCCCTAACACTAGGCAGCTGGTACAAATGAGGAGCCACTGAGCTGCAGTTTGTTGGACCTGACCCTGAAGATGTCCAGTAAAAAATCTCAATTTCAAAGCAATATGATTGATCGTCACTATTTCTAGGGAAGGCTGTTCCTATATCTCACTCCTGACCTTCAAACCCTATTCCTTCATTTCCAGATTAAAATTCATAATGACCTGTTTATACCCATTTGTTCTCTTGCCAGCAAAGATCTTTAGTTTAACCAGCCAAGAAAAACTCTTCTTAATCACAGAGATTTAGTAGCAATTTAGCAGCAATGTATGTACAGAGAGCAATGACTATGACTATGTCTTTCTTGAAGCAGGCAACCAGAACTGCATACTCCTTTCCAGACGTGGTCTCTGCAGGGCTCCCTGCCACAGGTTCTTTACTGTCACTTCTGGGAGGAGCTATCCTGATGCATCCTGGCATTGTTTTTGCCTTTTTCATGGTCATGTTACATTGGTGAGCTATACTTATCCTGTGACGAACTTGTGCACTCCAGTCTTGCCTGTAACTTCCAGCCAGTGAGCTCCCAGTCTGGAGCAGAAGCCCACTTCTCAAAGGTCAACAGATGCCAGCGAATTTCTAGTACTCCAGGATCAAGTAAAGCCTTCCAAATATCACTGGTCTAATCAAAAGTGTTATTTCTACAAAGTTCTCTCCCCTTATGGATGAGACCTACACCATGGCAGCAGCAGCAGTGCCTTGTGATTAGATAACTGTATTAATTATTGTTACTGACTTTCCTATCTCCTTAATAAGGAGAATCTCAAGTAACAAATTTCTACCAAAAAACAGTCAGGCATGTGTTCATGAAAGGGAAAAACAGCCCTGTATTTTCTCTATGCTGTGCTGACAAACTGTTATGCCTCTGCTCTGGCACAGGTTTCCATCTAGCTGTGGGTAGGACACTCACTCTCTCTGCATTCACTTTTGCCCCACCATTTGAAGTCAGTGCCTGGCACGTTCTCCTGCTCCTGTCCTATGTCTCCCTGGGTCTGAGGTTGCTGATCCTCACATGTCTGCAGGGCTTCCCACCAAATTGGCCTCTGCCCATTGGCAATGGCACTTAGTGTAACTAAGTGCTATCTAGGTTTTAAACTGAAACACAGAAGGTCTCCTCTGGAAGAATTGCAGTCAAACACAATCTTGGGAGCAATGTTTACATTAGCCAACCTGTTCCTGCTTGCTTGTTGTTCTGCTCTCAGCATTGATTGGACTCAGCAAAGGGGTCATATGACTGCAGTGCAGTGACTACTGAGATGTCATCGCTCCCATTAAAATATTCCAACTTCATGTGCTTTCTAACCATGCCCCGCTGAAAAGGAGCCATCAAGATATGCAGTGAAGTACAGGGTACCTTTGACTGAAAGGGGCAATGTCTGAAATGGCATTCAGAGCTGCAAGAAGGTGGTAATGGGACCAAATCCTGCTGTTACCTATGTAGTGATGTACAACCAAACCCATGTGGAGGACAGTGTGACGACTGCCATTAGTATGCTTTATATAGTGTTTTGTCTGGTAGGAAAACAAGGATTATTGGGTCTAGTAAGTTTGGCTTTCATTCTTTGTAGTCATCAGAAGTTCCAATGGCATAAAAAGGCTTAAACCACTATGTTCTTTAAAAGTAACGCAGGAGGAGCGGCTGAGGGAGCTGGGCTTGTTCAGCCTGGAGAAGAGGAGGCTCAGGGGCGACCTTATCGCTCTCTACATGTACCTTAAAGGAGGCTGTAGCGAGGTGGGGGTTGGTCTGTTCTCCCACGTGCCTGGTGACAGGGTGAGGGGGAATGGGCTTAAGTTGAGCCAGGGGAGTTTTAGGTTGGATGTTAGGAAGAACTTCTTTACTGAGAAGATTGTTAGATATTGGAACCGGCTGCCCAGGGAAGTGGTGGAGTCACCATCCCTGGAGGTCTTTAAAAGACATTTAGATGTAGAGCTTAGTGATATGGTTTAGTGGAGGACTTGTTAGTGTTAGGTCAGAGGTTGAACTCGATGATCTTGAGGTCTCTTCCAACCTAGAAATTCTGTGATTCTGTGATTTTGTGTGTGAAACTCACCACCTGAGAAGTCAAACCCAGTATCATTGGCTGTTAAACTCTAGCTCACCCTGGGATCTGACATAAACTAGAGGCCATGCTGTGGAAAGCATTAGGAAAGGGAGCTGGGAAGCCACAAGAGGCTAGTAGTATAGAAGGTCCACAGACAGCCTCTGGGTTTGCAATCTGCTGTTTTTCATCTGGTCCCAGGAGGACTATGTCATTAAATACCTACTTTGGCAGATCCAAAGTGTACCAAAAATATTCCTAAAGATCCTCAAGTTCCCATACTACTTTCCCCTTCTCCTTCCTGTGGGTGCTCCTGGAGTGGGGGCTGAGGCCTCCAGGCAGGCAGGCTGCCCCACAGGGCTGTCCCACTGGCCACCATGGACCGGTAGGCGCTGAGTATCACGTCATGGTGATGGGTGCCCTGAGCTCACAGGTTAGACTCTGGTGTGTTGTGGGGAGAAGCAGCTCCAGCCCTGTCTCTCTCACCTTTACATCCCTGGCTGCAGCTGCCTGAATCTGGCACCCATCTGGCAGTGACGGGTGCCTGTACCTAGAGCCCCGTCCCCGCCTGGGGACACAGCTGGAGTCAGGGAAGCTTATTCTGCCAGACCACGCTGGGGCCTCCCCCTAGAGGCTGCTCCTAAGGCTCTGTGGAGGCTCATGAGCAGCCTTGCTCTGCTCCCATGTGGTTCACTGCAAGCAGGTCTCTGTACCCCGACAGCAAAGGCAGATCACCTACTAAAGACAGGGAACAAATGAAGGGGAAAGCAGATAACATCTGCACAGGAACAGAGACCCGCAAATGAGCCAGGTGAAGGTGGTTCATTATGAATGAACCAGATGAAGGTGGCTGTGGAACTAGCTTTGCATGGGGTTTGGATGGGGACTTATCCCCTTCTAAGAGCACTTGCCATTTTGAGTGCATGCACGGCCTTTTCTGGGAATGGCCCGTTTCCAGCTTGTTCAATTGCACCACTGCCAGAACTCAAAGGGGGGCTAGGGAACCTTCCCCCTTGCTGTCTTGCAACCCAGAGAAAATATTCCTGAGTCCTGAAATCCCAGAGCTGCCTGCCATGAATCCTTGAGAGTAAACAGGATGGCATGGGCACATGTGATGGGAAGAAGCAGGGGTACAACCAATGTGTTCAGTGTTCCCTGTAAAAACGCAGCAGGAGGCATAGAGCAGATAAGTAGCAGAAGTTAAAACCTTACCTTCCCCCCTCAGGGAACTCAGGAAACTTCAGCAGCTCAATGCACTGCAAGCGTGTGCAGCCAAAGCCAGATGAACAAGGAAAAACTGACCCAATATCTTCAAAGGATTAAGGCATCAGGCATGAGCTGTACACCATGTAAGGCTCTGACAGGGGGAAGCAGAGCTATTTAATGAATCACCACTTGCTCTGCTCTCCAGTATGCCTTTCCCTGCAGGATGAGGCAGAGTGATAAAAATTCCCTAACCTGCCTTGAACACTCAGACAGTATTTCTCCATTCTCCTCCTCACACTGCTGAGAAGCAGGGCACAGACACAAAAGCTGAGATAAAATGTTCACATCCTCCTCTTGGCCTGTGTCACCTCTCTCCACCAGTAAAACTGATCCCATCCTGCCACTAGCAAGGATACCGTTTTGTGTCATGTGTCCCCCATCACAGAGCAGTGACAGCAACTCTAAGCTCAGGATCCTGGTTCCTATAGACAGAGAAGATTTAAGCGGTGCTGGAAGACCCACAGCTACATGAAAAGGGGCTTAAAAGCAATCAGGGAATTGGATACAGAAGAGATCTTGTCAACTGGCTAGTTCCATTAGCACTGTCAGGAACACTAAGAATATAGATATTACATGGTTTGAAAATGTTTCCAAGAGTTCTGTGTATTATTATGTTATCTCTGATCTAAACCCCTGTTAGGGATTTCATGCTCTTAGCCTGTGTTTGAGATTCAGCACATTAATCAGCGAGATCTTTCTGAGATGTGTCAACAAATCCAACTTGCTGTTCCGAGTTAGCTGCTCTGAGAGAAGGAGCACGGTGTTTTGGAGCAGCATGAACCTCTAGGGCTGAGTCGTGCTCAGGAAGAAGCTGTGCTGGAGCACCATTTCCTTAAACAGTGGACATCACAAAGCAATGATTGGATCCTTTCTGTCCACCCTGGCTGTGCCCACTGTGTATTGCTTCTGTAAAGAGGTGATAAATGCGGTTGTAAAAAGGAACAGCTAGATTTCAAGAATGATTATAAATGGAGAGTTTGACCACTGGTGTGAACCCAGGGAAGAGGAGGAACCCCAGACTGCACACAAAGCAACAATGAGATTAAGTTCCTCCACCCAAGAGTACCTGCCGGCAAGTGTCTTCTGCATAGAAGGAAGAGGCTGTTGGGCACAGGAGCAGTAGCGCTTGGGAGAAGGCAGCAACAGGTTTCTGTTACTGCCCTGCTCCCAGTCACCAAGCAAGCGGGATTGTAGGTATGGAGTCAGTAGAAAGAAATTCAAGAAACAAGGTGGCAAACTGTTTGTTCATCTGCAGTATGCACTCCCTGCAGCATAGACAACCTGGCAAATGTAGGTGTTGATGATTTATATTTCAGGCTCTGGAGAGACAGCCTTTCCATCAACCCCAGGACTGCAGAGCACCCTATGGCTCATCTGTATGAACCCCAAAACATTAAAGAAGAAACACTGAAGTGGTGTGTGACAGCAGGCTTCACTGGTGTGCGGGTGCCAAGGGCAGGCCCACAGGGGTCAGCAGTACTGAGAAGACCAGCATGCTTGCCTGAGCACTTGTGTGTGTGACTGGAAGTGTCAGCAGCCATGCAAGTGCATGTGCATGCATGAGCACATTAGCAGTGGTGAATGAACATGTATGCCTGTGATTGTGTAAGCATGTGACAGCATAATCGTGAGTTTCCACATGTCATGCCATTAGATTTCATTTCCTTTCTAATGTAACCCATGCCTGTGAGTCAGTTGGCAAGATGACATGATGCAGAACCCCAATGTACACTGGAAATCTAGTCCAGAAGGCTAATTATTCTCTGGGTTGACCAACATTTCTGAGACAATAGAAAGAAGAAAATTAATCACAGAACTCGTTTTTAAAAGTAAATGGAATTAAGGAAAATGTTCTGTGCCAAAATCTGATCTAGTAAGAGTAAGAGTGAAAGGGAAAATAGAGGGAATGTCATGGGAAATGCTACTTTGTAACATTGCTTTTTCCCAACAAAGATAACCCTGGGTACAGCCTCTGGTCAAACCCACATTGTCCTAACAAGGTACCACTGCATTCATCAGCTGCATTTGTAAGGGCTGGAACAAAACCCTGACAGCAGAGCCAAGGAAAGCAACCAAGTAGCAGCAGCATCACTCAGGATTTTGTAGGTGGCTCGTGAATCTTCAGAGCCCCGAGCCATCTCACTGGTTAGCAGCAGTAGTTATGCTTTGCATTAGCACTTTGGTTGGCTGTCAGCCATGGTTACCAGAAGGACTGCAAGCTGTATTAACCAGAGAATATCTTTCTTTAAGCAACCTTTGTGATGGCAACACCAGCTTTCACTATAAATATGTATTCATAGTGTTGGTGCAGACCAGCCTGTGCATCCTCTACACATTAACAAATCTGTATTTCTTACAAATGTGTATAATCATAACCTTGGTTAGCAACACTGATATCTCAGCAGTGGACTTGATCCTCTGTTTTTGTTACATTGTTCTCACAGCTTTTGAAGATTTTTTTTTTTTTTTTGTCAGCCACCTGACCATGGCTGGCAACACCTCTTGCACTTGACAGCACTAAAACTCAAAGTGGAAAATGATTTCTGTACCAGGATCCCATCTGAGTAATGGGATCCAATCTCTCCCCCATCTCTTTGGGGGGTGGCAGGACCCC
Organism: Aythya marila; assembly: GCF_965140915.1. NCBI lineage: Eukaryota > Metazoa > Chordata > Aves > Anseriformes > Anatidae > Aythya > Aythya marila. Next base: position 12,075,885 of record NC_139059.1, on the reverse strand, counting down.
ATGTGTACCAGCAGCAGTTGCAAGGGACATTCTTCCAAATGTACAGGATGCTCAGCAGTTGAGGACCGGGATGCTGAGGGCACCTGCAGGAACTGGAACAGGATGGAGGGCACCAGTGTGACCTGTGCTGTGGAGCTTGGCTATGGCACTGTATCACTATATCAGCTATATCACTGCTTGCTCTGTCCCTGGGGAGGTGCAATGCTGGCTGAACAAGAGGTAGTTGCAGTAGGGTACCTGCGGCCATCATAGAAAGCCCAGAGGGGCGGTGATGTCCTGTTCCCTTTGTGGATTACAGTCCCCGCAAAGAGGACAGTGATATCAGCTTACACCTTCCAGACTCTCGTCAAAGCAAAGGCCTTTCAAAGGGTCTCAACTATCACTCCTGTGTCCCAGCAACTCTAACAGGACTCTGGGAGTCCTGGGAGACAGCTCCAGTGTTTCCCTCCCGTTTTAGATGGAGCACCATATCCTGCCATGGCCTTGCTGTGGTCCCTGGTAATTTCCACAAGAAAGCCACACTGTCCCCTCCCGCAGCATGAGCAACCACCGTCACCTACCTAGTGAGGGCCGCTGGAGGCTGCAGCTTGGCAGCACGGCCATCCCCACAAGGATGGGTGCGGGACAGGACCAGCTGCCCGGTACAGACCCTGCCTCCTGGGTGATTCAGGAACTAGCTGTGATGAGCTCAGTTCCAGGGAAAGGCCTGAGGCTTTTGAAAACAAGAAATGCATCTCAGGCAGTGTCTAAACTGCTTAGCTCCACCTCATTTGGGGAAAAGTGAGAAGAGGGGGATATCTGAAATAACGAGTTTTCTGACTATTTATTTAAAACATAACAACAGATAAACTCCAATCACATGTTGCATTCAAATATTGGAATATTTATTCCAAATATGGTCCTGTTGCAATTGTATGATAAACATGAAAGCGAGAGTGCGGTTATTTATGTCCTGCCTTCAGCTTCTCAATAGCATGTTTAAGTTTAGGGTATTTATGCTCTTTCATCCAGCTGTCTGACTTTATCAATTCGTGTACAGCTTGGGAGAGGCAACCATGCCAGGAGCAGAGCAAGCCCCAGCAGACCTTGATAGGACAGGCTTCCCTCATGGAAAGCACATTATGTCCCTCCTGCTTCTCTCCTGGCCCCCGCGGAGCAGTATTGGCAGAAACTGTTGTATTACATAGTCCTCTGGCAAGGAGGGAGAGCCCTTCTCCCTGGCTGGGGCTGAAGGAGCTTCCAATATAATTTAAATGAAACAATAACTCAATGGTAGTGAGTGAGGGTTATTTGGGGTGCTCCAAGAAGGCACATACTGTGCCCAGGAGCAATGGAAAAATAGGCAAAGGGAAGTTTTGACTGAACAGTCAAAAAAAGCTCTTGGCAGGACCTCCTGTACTGTGGAGCCACCTCTCGCATGGCAGGATGGATGCCCTCCTTAACTGCTGATCTGGACTTGGATTCACACTTACTGGTGTGTTATTATGTTTACCATCATGCTCTGCTGTGCTTTGGCTGTGGACCAAAACTGTCGAGTCCTGAGGAAGGGCCAGTCTGGAGCTGCACCCAGCACAGATATTCTCCTTGGCAACGGTTGGGTTCAAATGATCACCATTAGAGAATGGGGCAAGGGGTACACATCCCCCAATACAAGACACTTGAGGCCAACTGGGTTGGGTGATGGAGACCAGACAAGCCACTATCACCTGAAGTGAATGCAAACCCAAGAAGGAAAATGCACCCTCTGCTCCATCCTGATGTTGGATGAGGATCTCAGAAACCCTCCGATGACTCTATGCTAATCTGACTTGTGGGCTGCAACACTGTGATTCTGTGCTCTGCCACAGGCTGGGATCTCTTTGCAAATTAGTTGCCAAAAGGAACTTTAGCAGTAGAAGGACTACCAGGGATCAAATACAGTATAGTGAAGACATGAGATGTTCCTCCTGACTTGCCAAGCAACATTGATGTGCTAGTAACATGATATTGCAGGGAAAATCCAACTTCTTCCCAGATCTGTCAACCTGCAGCAATAGGTCCAGCACACAGAAGCAAGAACACTGAATGCCACAAGTAATGGTAGATAAATTCCAGCAGAGTCAGCTTGTGCATGCTGTGTGCATGCACCCATACACCCAGTGCTCCCAAATCTCCTGATGTCACTGCCCCTTGCCCCCAAATTAAAGACATACTACATCAGTTCTTCCAAGTTCTTTCTTATGATCTACAGAAATCTCTGTAGAAGCTCAGCCTCCTCTTACCTTTCCAGAGCAGACTACACAGCCTGTGCTTATCCCTCATGCAGGCAGCAATAGATGCAGAAGACACAAAACTTTCAAAAGAAAGACAAACCGTTCAAGTGCCTACATAGCACTTGAAAAGTAGTGTTGGATAATGAGCTTTGTCACAGGAGACTTCTTATCCACACAAATGTAAAACATGCTCAAAACTCATGTGGTTTGTGCATTTACAGCACACAGTTTCTCTTTCACCTTTAATGTGTAGTTTTCAGAACTCATTAGATACATCTTTGATCTTGAATTATGACAACCAAAAAACATGAAGAGGGAATTGGGGAATGCTCTGACATTTCTCTGCTGCCCCTCAGGCTTTGTGTCTCCTCTATATTCTGTGTCACGTTAAACAGGTATATTGTCCTCAGGTAGGACACTTCCTGCCTCTCCATTTCTCCTGCCTTTGTTTGCAGCTTTTCTGTCTTCACAGCATCCTCTGAAGTGAGGTGACTGTTCCATCCTAGGTGACATTATGCCAGCCATTTATACAAGCCTGTTGGAAGACAAGGTGGACAAGCACTACAAGTAAGCCCATTTTTGGTTGCTTCTGACCACAGTTTCACACTGATCTTCTGTTTGAACTTAGCACAGAGAATTCCTTGGAGTGTGCAACCCACTCAAAAATTCACTTGTCAGACTGACCCAGATTTAGCTAGGTTCCTTCCAGTCCTGACTGAAGTCTTGTACTTTTCCAGCCCGTGTAATAGTTTCTACTTCACTGTGTGAAGCCATTAGTGTATTATTTAACATTAATCTCTACTGTTCTCTATTGTGGATGTCCCTTTATTCTTCTAATATTATTTATGATTATTATTATTATTATTATTATTATTATTAGGCAGAACTAAAATTATGAATGAAGAGATGGCTTTATTATCATTTTGTGAGTATATGTTCAGAATACTGTACCACAAAGCAACGAGGCACATTCTGTGATGCACGAAAAGGGTGCCTGCCCTCTTGAACCACTGTGGGTCATGAAGAGGTGGTGGGCTGAGGAAAGACAACCAGGTTTCCAGGACAGCAAATATAACAAGTCCAGCCTGGAATCCAGACCATAACACAGTTTTGTACGAAGTCTGTTCTGGATGGGCAGAGTGAAAGGTGTTCTGACTGTGCTGTTTTGAGGGGGACAGACAAGTAGAATCCCACTTGCAGCAGTATCTTAGACACACAGATAACTGCATTCACATCACCCAGTTATGGCCCAGGCCTGAATGTGCAAGTCTCAGAGCTGTGCCTGCAGGCTGGAGATTTTTCTGCGTTTACCCAGCAGAACCTCACCGCTTGGCAGAAACCAGCTTCTTCCACATCCACCAATGAATGTGCCACTTTGTTACTGAGTACTCCTGCCCAGGCATCTCATAAGTCACAGCAAAGGCAAAGGGATTGTACAGGCGTCTCTGAGGCTGGGATTTTAACCAAGCATCACAAAGCCCTGCACGTCTGTTGTTACTGATGGTGGCATCTCATCTGGAAGGAGCCCAGAGTGTTTTCTGCAGCCTGGACTGCTATAGTGCCAGCTAGAGAAGACGGCTGTGTTTGTCAGCTGAGACTGTTGTGTATGGGATCTGCTCCTCTATCCTTTCTTCCCACAGTTGTGCTAATCCTTGTGATCTCTTTACCACTGCTTCCTCAAGCCCTGTGCTGGGAAAGAACAGTGGACAGCCCTCTTTGGCTGAGCTAAAATCAAGGCTGGAGGCAAGGAGATAAAATCAGTTCTCCCACTGTGCTGTACTCAGCAGAACTAATTGAGGGGCCTATTAAGAAACAATATGCAGCAATATCCACATTATTATAAGTCACTTGTGCAGGTCAGAACCACATTTAAAAACATCTTCCAGTTCTTTTGCTACTCTATTTATTTCCAGTATAGGGAAAATGGTCAACAGGAGAAGGTAAGGATTTGCTGATTGCTTCAGATTATTCAATAAAATCTCTCATTAGCTACCCTCCGTCTCTGTGATCTCAAGGCAATGCTGACACAGAGGATAAGCAGAAGGAATGCTGCACATAAGGAGGTAACCAGATCTATTTATTCAAGAGAGCATCAAGTTTTCTGTGCTGCTGCTAAAAGACACTGCTCATACAGGTCTTTACAGCCCTGATCTAGTAGAGGATCCCAAACCTTCTGAGTACCATATATCCACAGCATTCCCAGTTGCCTGAAATACCATGGCTTTCAGGAAAATAGCTGACTTGGATCTCAGACAACTTGGAGATGGCATTTTGCTTTGGCATATGAGAACTGAGGCTTCAAATCTGGTAAAGATGAAGCTGGAAGCTACTGGAAGCGGTAGCTTAAAGACAAGGCTGAAGTGTATTGACAGCCCAAGTGTGAGATTACAGGGGGCTGAGCAAGGCACCAAGCACCCTGCAGAGAGCAGATCCTGCTTCTGCAGGGCAGACACTGGAACCACCAAGGGATTTCTGAGGTCAAACAGGACAAATGCATGTGAGAGATGGCCAAGGTCATGTTGTGCTGCAGGAAGCAGATGTTTTGACATGGGTGTATGTAGGGCAGGCTGATGTCCCAGTGGTGGCCTCTCTGCAACCTGAGGAATGAGATAACAGCTGCAGAGACATGCACCAGAAATGTTTCCTCAGCGCTTCTGGCTACTGCCTATGGAAACACAGAGATGGAGTAGCAAGCTGGCTTGTGCTTGGGCAAGCTACCAGCAGACAGTCATGTAATTGGTCTGTGCAGGAGGAGCAGCAGGGCTTGGAGATAAAGAAGTTATGCATACAGTTAAAAATAATGAAGGGGCCTCACCTAGGAAGTAGAGCAGGCAGAGAATGAAATAGGAGTTTGCAATCATATGGCACCAGAAAGAGGAAACAGGGTTCTGGCATCAGCCATGAATCTGTTAGAAAGGCTTGTACCAAGGCCAGCAGCAGTGATCCCAGCATCCCAGCAGTGCTCATCGCTGCCTTGCAGTCCTGGGTGATGGCACCACTGGTGGGCAGAAGTGCGGCTGGACTGTGGCAGGGCACAGCAAAGTAACCTCTTCACTTGCCAACAGCATGCTCAGACCATGAAGACCCATTCCCAGAGGAGCAGAGATGCAATGCAGAACTGCTACTTCCATGATGTGCTGCAAGAGCATGAAGGTGCAGAACAGTCTCATTCACCAAGCAGAATGAAGGCTTAGGTTGCAGGAGGACCTTGGTGCCACAAGCAGGTGGAAAATATTTCATCAGAAAGGGCCCTGGTGCAGGTTGTGCATCAAAACTTCTTTGGAGACCTTCCAGGGAGAGGAGCACAAGGATGTAACATTTGACAGTGAAGCAATAATAGAAAAAATTGTAAGTGCTTGAAAGTAGCAAGTCTTTCAGGAGGGCAGGTGGTTGTACTGCAACAGCCTGGTGGGTAAAGCTGTGAGAAATTGGAGGAAACTAAAAGAAGAAAAACATGGGTTGAGATCAAGGAAGGCAGAAAATGTTACCCTTGTAGGGGATGAGGGCTGCAGGAGATGAGGCTATAAGTAGAGTGATTAGGTGGCCAGTACTGTTTCCAGCCTGAGCCAGTCACCTGAGGTCATCCCTACAGACACTGGAGTCTCTCCTTGGGCAGGTGTAAAAAGCAGTCCAAGACCTCTTCTTCTATAAGCACTTTTTTTATTCCAATAGCTCCAAAGGGTGCTCAGAGAGACTGGTCAAGAGTGAGATGGCAGACCAATAGCTAACTAAGTGAGGTGTGGTGAATCCCAGACAGAAATCCAGCAGCAGCCTCTGGGAATGGTTGCCTGCAGGCCAGGAGAGGATGTGGCCCTTCTCATTTCATTTGAAAGTCTGGAGCAAGGAGACAAATATTTACTGGGATGTTTATTTGAGAACAAGTTGGTGGGAAGAAGAGCATGGCTGATATCAAAGGAATGCTCATTCGTGTCACAACCTTTGAAAACAGTGTTTATGATTAATTCGTCTTTCTATGACCAGCACTATCCATAGCATGTTTGTTATTTATTTTTTCATTTATTACTCTTTTCTGTGTTCATCAGAGTGATTTATAACATGTAATGAACTGAAGATCATTAGTGCGTGACTGAAGAACTGGTACAAGCTTATCTGCAGGACATTGCTCGGCAAAGCACCAAATTCTCTTCTGAATTTATTTTTCTCCATCAATGCATCATCTACAATGTGGTGTTATGAGCCTGGTCATTCCAAAGATGTTATTTCCCTTTGGGAGGCCCTGGTTGTTCAAATGTTCAGCAGTTGACAGCTGTCTGGAACACACTACAAAAGGATTAAAGCCAACATTTCTATCTTTTCATCTTTCTAGCCTTAGACTGAATCAGGCATGGGTTGCTACTTGTTGCTGCTATTCGTGACATCGCTGGTGTTGCTGTGACCTTTTCTCTGTTATGGTCTTATCTGATGTTTGCAGGACTTTGTATAATTGCAGGGTTTAAGTATAACAACGTTTCTGTGTCATTTTCTCTCTATTTCTGGAGGAATTTACCACAGACGAAAGGTGCTGCAGACATGACAGCATAGCACGAGATCCTCCAGGCAGCCATTAGGCAGGTACCATATGGAGCAGCCCTACTTGGCACTGCGCTGAGCAGGCTGCCTCAGCCCTGGGCAGAGGACAACTGCAGTCCATCGTGGGAGTCTGAGGAGTGGGAGGCAGAGCTGTGGTAGCAGGCAAAACCATAACAACTCTTCTTGCTCCAGAGCTGTTCTCACCCAGCAGAGGCTGGGGTAGCACAGCAAACAGAACTTTGGCTCAGCACTGGCCAGATGCGGTATGTTTCTCTGGCCTAGCAGCAGTAACAAAGCCCTATCCTACCAAGGCTATCAGCTGCAGGCAGGACCATCTTCTGCACTAGCAATATTAAACGTCTTACCCACAGAGCTCATGGCAAAAGATGTTGCTCTCACATCCTCTATGCCCATTCACATTATCACTCAAAGCCCACTGGTGACATGTCCCAGTGCTTTCAGCTGTTTGCTCCTGCTGAACGGCAGCTCTGCTTAGTGTTTGCAGAGACCAGGAGAGGTCTCCTGCATGAGCCACACATCCATGCAGATCACAGTGATGCTGGTAGACATGGATGAGAATCCACACTTCTGGACAAGGCTTTTTCACTGGCAGCTCAGTGCCAGCTGCAGACCTAGTGGACAGAGAAAAGAGAGGCTCCGCAGCTGTGTGGTGCTCATATCTGGCCGATGGAGCGGGCACTGCCTACCTACCTATGCATGACATGGGTCTCACTCAGTTCTCAGCACACCTCAGAACAAATCTAACAGAATTTTTAATTTCAAAGATGTCACAAAGCCTATGAAGAGCTCCAAGCTTTGGAGGATAGTTGGTGTTGCTCCCATGTAAGCACCTTAAGCAGCAACTTCATTTCTCATACCTCTTAGCTTAAAACACATATCTTTGAGAAGGTTGCCAAAATTTATAAGCTGCAAATTCTAGAATTGTGAGATCTAATGCTTCTTTCTGCCTGGCACTGGCTGCAGCACCACACAGCATTTGAATTATGTTGTAAAATTTTGAAGGCTTTATCACAATTTATTTAGAAAAATAAAATTGTCTTTAGGAAAAGTGACCATGTAATATCCCTTTCAGAGGTTTTATTCCCAGCACTGAGGGTAATATATGTGTTTTGTTTTAAGATAAGTCAAACATAACCCCTCTCCCTGGGGCAGGGCACACACTCTGCACCAAAGGAGGTGAAGAAGCATTTCCATCCTGCCGCTGCAAGGCATTACTGGAAAGCAATGGATTCATCAAGGAAATCATGTGAGTATAGGACTCCAATGAAGAGAAGTAGGCGTGATCTGGTAGGAAGTTTTACTGACTACAAAGTCCTCCCTTTATGAAACTAAAACAGTTTTAAAATGGAGCAGCCCTTCTATGATGCCCTTTTCAGATGGTTGTTGTAGCAGCATCCCTGAAATATAACAGAGAAAAGAATCACAGATCCGCAGGCCTGGCAGCAGGAAGGGACCTTCAGGACCTGCCATCCAAACTCTTCCACAAAGAGGGACTATTAGTAAAGCCAGGTCAGGTCAGCCCTGGTTTGCTTAGCTGAGTCCTCGTGACTTCCAGGGATGGAGATCCCACAGGCCTGCTTGGTGATCTATTCCATTGCTGTGTTTTCCTCTTGTTGGAGCTTTTTCTGACATCCAGTCTAAACTTTCCATCACAAGTGGCTTTTGGCTCTTGCAATCTTGTCTCCCTCTACACAGCCACATCTGTATCTGCCCTTCATATAGTTTCTGGCTGCAGTTAGATTCCTTCTGAGCCTCGTTCTCACCAGGGAAAAGAAATCCAGCTCCTTTCACCTTGCTTCACAGGTCATCCACTCAAGCTTTCTTCTGCATTGTCTCTACTTTCTCTCACACACTGTCAGCTCAGGGACACGACAGAGAGCACAGTCCTCCTGGTGTGGTCTCACATGTAGTGAGCACAGACAGGAACATTCCTCAGTTTGCTGCCCATGCTCTTCCTCTGCAGGTGCTTTGCCTTGTTCATAATGAGGGTGTACCACTGGGTAATATTCATACTGCTGCCCTCCACAAAATCCCAGGTCCTTTTCAGCAGGGCTGCACAACCCATCAGTTATGAGCTTGGACAGGGGAAGTAAGTCAGAAAAGCTCTTTCTGTAGCTTGTTTATAGCTCTGCAAAACTGTGCTGTCTTTTAAGACAGCACAACAGCAAAAAAGCTGGTCAGGATAGAGCTCCATTTCCATGGCTTCCTAGACATAGGAGGTAACCAGCCCGGGAAATGTCTCTGCACCCTGACTGTAATGTAAGATAACACAGCCTTCAACTCTGTCTATAACCAGCAGAAGGAGAACATAAGAACAGCAGTTCTGGTGACCACAGACCGTCTAGCCAAGGATCCAGTCTTTGGTATTGGTCAACAGCAGATGCATATGGATGGAAGTGAGAACAGGGCAAGCACATAAGAACACCTTCTTAGATCATGGCCCTCAACTCCCAGCAATGCATCTCAGGGGTTATCATGGGAGCTCTAGGTCTCTCTTGTATGGTATTACGCAATAATTGTATCTGTTACACCAGGCAGGAGTACTCTAATTGGTGCTGGTTGAAATTTTAAGCAGATGAGCAGATCCATGTTGGACCTGTCTCTGTGATCCCCAGACTCAGTGGGAAAAATGAACACTTACCACACTGAAACTGCCATCTCAGCACACTGGGTAGCACCAACATGCCTGAACCTGGGGGCATCTTACAGTTGAGAGGAAGAGGATTGCTGCCCCATAGAATCAGTGTTTATCAGCACACTCAAGGGGAGTCTGTGGCACCCCATATTCTGCCATGGTCTTCCCTCTGCGCAGAAGCTCAGATGTCCCTGTGCTGCTAGCACCTGCTGGGGTGGCAAGGGATATGGATCTCTCTTCCACCCATTTGAGTCTGCATACTGGGAAGACTGGCTTCTACCTAGGCAGGATATGATCTGTGCCAGACAGTGCGGGAAGCTGGTTAAGGGCAGAAAGAATGGAAAATGTTCACTGCTGTTTCTGTTTAACTTTGGGAACTGATCCAGCTAAGATAATAACAGAAGAGTTCACTTTGCCATGTCAAATATGCAGGTACTTTGCAGCATTAAGAGCTGATGCCCTGTTCTTATAAAACTGGCCCCTGCTGATTATGGGAAGACAATGTTGCCCGTAAACAACATTTTATTTCTTATTTAATGCAAATTCTTGGGCAAAATGAGTCAATCAATTTTTCATAAAGTATAAAACAGAGATAAGTGCTTGGGATCATGTGTGAGTCCCTGTCAAACAGAACCGATAAGTCTGTGATGCAGTACAGAGAGTGCTTTGCAAGTATTGTCCAAGTGACCTTTTCATTAGTTTTCCTTAAGCAGTTAATCTCTCTCTCTCTTTTTTTTTTTTTTTCCAGAATACAGACTATTTTAAGACTCATTACATCATACATGCATTTTATATATTAACTTTTCTTCCATGTCATGCCTAAGAGGATTTTTTTTTTTTAAACACAGTTCTACCTGTCTTTCAAAGTTTTCCATCAGAAAACTGAATTTTCCAGCAGTCAGAGTTAAGGAGCTTCCAGCCAAGAACCAAAAGTGCTTGTTTGAAGCAAAAGTGTGATGGCTGAGGGGCAGGATGTGAAACCCAGTGATTTAGGAAACACTGTCAGGCCAGAAGCAGGGATTGGACCTCTCCAAAGGCAGCCATGTGATGGCAAGGGAACTATGGGGCCAATGAGTGGAGGCATTTATTGACTGTGTGTGGGGTACCATAAACGGGTGAAATGCAGGCCTGAGCCAGTGTTTCTCAGCAGGGCTCCAACTTCTACAGAAAAAATACTTGAAAATGATTTAGAGGAAAAAAATGTGTTTCAAAAGTGTCACTGGCATGTTCTTGTTTCTGACTTTTAAATCATTTCAAGATCCCTGTGCCACTTAAAAAAAAAAAAAAAAAAAAGGTACCAGCTGCTACCTGCCAAAGAAGACCAGAGCCTTTAAACAAAGACACTCGTGGCCCTTGGATCGCCCTCACAATGGGTGTACAAAATGCCTTGACAACACCTCTGGTATATTCCTACTACCCCTGTATTTGGATTCACTGATCTCATTATGACAGAGTCCCTGGTACAGAGAGCAGCTTTGCATGGAGTTCACACTTTATTATTAGACACAGCTGAAAGAACAATAATAAATCAACTTCATCCTTTCAGAGTTAAGGGTAAAACAGAGATCACTATATTTATATGTAAGGGTACAAAGGATAAAGCAATAACATGTTTTGTTAATATCCAGCAGTAACATGTGCTGCTAAGTCCTGGAAGCCAGCACTCAACAAACTTCACCTCTACAAAGGGTGCTCACTTTTCTTTGCAGAGGAAAGCTCCCACCAGGCTGTCCGTCACCTTGCAAAATCACAGATGCCCTCTGCTGTGGGCATCTCTGGCTTTCCAGCTCCTTTCTCAAAAGATCACTGTGCTGCTGCAGCAGATGACCCTGGAGAACAAAGCAGCTGGTCATCACCAGGACCAGGATGATCTCTCAAACCTGGAAACATAGGCTGAGGATGGGAGCTCTTATCTTCATCTTGGGCACACTTTCTGCCTCTCTTCAACCAAACTTGCTGTGGGAGAGGGCATATTGGAAATTCTCTACCACCAAATGAATATATTTTGTGCAAATTAGAAAATGTGACTCTTTGTGAGAGCAATCCACTCAGAATACCTGGGCTTGCTTTGACCAAAGTCCTTTTCTCTAGACCTTCTGGAGGTCTAGACCTAGTGGAACAATTAACCTGGCATGGCCCTATCCGAAAAGGATATATATCCAGCTGCAGTGATCCCAGCCCTCAATCTAGTATGAACCCAAAGGAAGGAATCAGGGCCCTGGGACCACATGTGAAACAAGGAGAGAAACAAGTCAGTGTTGCCTGTCTAGTTTGGCCCAGTCTCATGTTCTCAAGCATCAAGGATTGGGAGCCTGCCACCTGGAATACCACCAAGCATAGATCTCACCATCTCAAGGACCAGAGCAGGGCAGATCTGCTCCAGAGAGGTACTTCACCTCCACATGGTGACACCACAGTTTCCCTTTACTCCTCCAGGGCAGGAGAAAAAAAAAAAAAAAAAAAAAAAGGACAGCTGGAAAAATCATTCACATGTCCATTCCCTCTGCATGCCTAGTTATTCAAGATGAGAAGAGGGATTGAAGGAGTCAGTCAATATCTCGCTACAGATAACTGGAGACAACTTCCCCTGGTGCCCACCTGCTAGAAGAGTCTTGGTGGTTGGGACAGAAAACAGACAAACAGGAAGGAAGAGGAACCTGCCTGCTTCCGTAGCCTTGATTAGCTCCTCAGATCCAGTTACTGACTTAGATGTGCACCAGGAGGTGGGCAAGTGGGGCAGCAGGCTGGTCTGGAAAGCTGGGAGTGAAATGAACCTTCCCCCAAGATCAGAGGAAAATCCACTAGAGCTGAGACTTCCTGTGTCCCTGTCACTCCTGGCCGTGGCTGGCATTGTGAAATGCTTTAGCTGACCAAGCTGCACTGTAGCCATGTGCCCTGCAAAGGCAGAACAAGGGATGAAAACATTTCTAGATATTTATAGAATCATGAATTTCTGCCTTATTTATTTATTTATTTATTTATGTTAAGGCAAAACTTCCAATATTCTTCCTTCCAATACTTTGCATTCCTTATTTGGAACAGACTTTATTTATTTATTTATTAATATTCATGTTACACAAACAATTTTTGTAGTTAAGACAGCACTTATTCTGATAGTCCACCACTCTTTCCCTTGCTGTTACTTCCCATGAAGATTTTTAGGAATATCTACACCCTGGACCATTATTTGGACAAGATTTTTATTCTGGGCTTCTGTTACAATCTTAAAAGAAATATTCCTTTCCAGCAATGGCTTTCACACCTTTTCATTTTATTACTTTTCAGCTAAAGACATTCCCTTTCCTGGAATTCAGATGAGAGTTTCAGTCCACAGTCATAATAAAACATGACAGGATTTACAGAAGTAAGGAAAGCAACTCCTTGTGCTGGTCTGTGCTCAGTGCTGGCTGTCACACAGCAAATCCTATTCAGTCCAGGAGTGCTTACACCAAAACTGCTCCCACAGTGATTTAGTCAACATGCAGAGGGAGTGTAACTTAGTGGCACTACAGAAACAGAAATGCTTTCTGAACATGCAACAAGTCAGCTGAGAGTTATCTCCAGCTAAAGAGCCAAATACTTCCATAGCTACTTGATGAATTGTTAGCAAGCTGAACTTTCTCGATGGCTCCAGAACCAGCTTGCCAGCTTACCCAGACAGAACCTCGTAGGACCTGATACTCGTTGTGTCCCAGAGCATGGCCCTATCACTAAACCTATGTGATACACTAGGAACATATGGACACGATCTCATACAGACTGTTGTGGCTGCTGGAAACACATGAAATGTAAATTGTGAAAGTGAAATTGCAAGGAGAGCTAATCTCCACATTGTATTAGACAAAATACCAGCGTGCATGCAGATAAGCACCAAGTGTGAAGTGTCCAGCGGGAGGTTTCACATTCCGCCTGACTCAATGGAGCCTTAAAATAGCACTTCCCACTGCAATACTTTAAACAAAGACATCCAAGGGATTATTAATACCATGAGACTGAAAGCAGTTTTATATATTCCAACACAGATGAGCAGAAAGGGAGTTTCACATGTTTAAGCCATGGATGGGTGAAGGCAGCCACTGCAAGCAGTTCTGCCCCTCCTGAATGCCTGATGCCTGTACTGGGGAAAAAACAGCCTTGCTTGCAGCTCCCTGCATCTGCCAGCCTTTCTGCAGACCAAGAAGAGGAGGAAGGGGACACAATGCTGATACAGACATGTTGCTGCTCCCAGCGCACTGAAAAAAGTGGTTCAGCTCTCAGGGAGGACAAGAGAGTGCATCAGGGTGGATGCTGCTGTCACACAATAGAGTGGTCCCTGTGGGCTCTGACAGCCTGGTGTGTCCCCTCAGCCCATGAGGTAGTGCTCTGCTGCATGCAGCCACCTGCTGGTGACAGCACTGGCACAGATGGCCCAGAGAGGTTGTGATGTCTCCTTCCTTGGAAATAATTCAAAAGCTGCCTGGATGTGCTCCAGGGCAACCTGCTCAGGGTGTCCTTGCTGGACCAGATGACCTCCAGAGATGCCTTCAGCCTCAACCCCTCTGTGGTTCTGTGAAGCAAGCAGGGACCGGAGGTCCAGCTTGAAGACTCCCTGCAGCAGACATCCCCACGCTGGGCAACATATCCTCCTCTTGCGAGGGGGAGTGTGGCCTGCCCAGTAGATGCTCTGGTCCTCTCTGCCTGCACTCCCGCTGCCAGCCCCTGGAGCTGCTGCATGCCCTGCATACGGGCACGCCTGTATGGGATGGGCGCAGCATGCTCTGGTAGAGCCCTCTTCTCTGCAGCCACCCCCTTCCCTGTGTTCTTCTTTGAAGGGCAGGGCAAATTTGGCAGCAGAGTCGTCACTATGTTTTACCTGTTCTTCATTGCCTCTGACCACATTCCTACCATTTCCTGGAGCTCCAGTTGCCATCAACATGCTTTTTTTCTTTTTTTTTTTTTTAATTTTCTTTTTTTTTTTTTCCCTTTGTAGAACTTTGTCCAGGTCTTGTGAGAAAGAGGAGCAGAGGAGGTGCCTGAGCAGCTCTGAGCACAGAAAAAACAATTTCCTGCTTCTTTTTTTCTTTCTATTTTTTTTTTCCTGTTGCAGAGTGCTGTACAAAGCACACAGCACCCTTATCAAACTGAGAGGCCCAAGAAATGTCTCAGCTCTCAGCTTTCTGTATTCCTACCACTACATTCCTACACATCACAGACAACACTGAACTGGAATGTTCATTTGCAACATGCTGAATGAAATGCCTTGAAGCACCCAAGTACCAATTCCACCACGGAGAGAACTGCCCTCTGATGGGTGCCGTTGGACCTGGCCCTGGCCCCCCAGGCACCTGGGGCACCTTGCTGCGTGGAGCTGGGCATGTCTTGCCAGTGGTGTTGCACCCTCTTCCTGGGCTGCACAGCCATGGGACACCAGCCTCTGCTCAGCTTGCAACAGTTCAATCTAGAGTCTCCCAATGGGAAACAGACAGAAGCACAACTGCAATGTCAAAGGATCACAGGGACTATGAAAAAAATGATACTCATCAAAAATGACGCACAATATCCACACTGTGCTATGTCCTCAGTGCTCACAAGGAAGGAGAAAGGAAACTAGAGGACTTCATGAATGTCCTGAACCAAACAGGATGTTTTACAGGAAACTGGCTTGTAAGACTGAGCTGTGGATTCAAGAAGCAGAAAGGTCCCTTGCTTCTCTGTTTTCCCAATCCCATTAAGCTGACTTTGCTACAAAGTCAAATCAAATTAAATTTGGTCTTGTTCTTCCATCGCAGTTAAGTCATTCTCTGTCCCTGTGTCTGCCTCTCCCTTCTGCTGTAGATGGAAAAACAGCAGTCAAGGAAAGGGAAAGGGTGCAGGTTAAAAATACTTGCCAGAAATTTAAAATACATTTTGTGTGTGTGTATTCCAAGCTCTAAATCTGTGTAGAAATATAAACCAGATAACTGTTGCAACATGATGTCCTTCAAGCCTGAATATTTATTATATCCATCATTATTCAGTAATTTTTGCACTTACAAAACTTAAAGCATTTCAATTTTAGTAAAAAGAAATATTTTTGAGTGAACTGAGATAATGCTTTACAGACAAGAGACAGTATTCTTCATGTTCCACTCCACAGTAATTAACAAGAACTAATTCACTGACCAAGAAGGAATTAATATACCCAGGCATGTACCTGAATGAACCTTTCTTAACTAGCATTTTTTGCTAATTTCTTGCAATGCAAGTACGATAAGAGTACAGCTGACATAAACTCTGCACCCAGTCAACAGCACAGCAGTGGCAGAATGACAGCAGCAGCATGGCATCTTGCAAAATGTGTGGCAAAGCAGGAATTTATATGGGCTAAAAGCTTTCCTGCAGACTGCTTCTTCTCAGCAAAACCAACTGAGAATTGCATGGTGTGGGTGCTTCTGCAGTCTCTTTTTTTCTATTTTACTTCTGTTGCTTAGGTCTGTACTGCAGATACAGAGGCAGTGAGGGCTCTCTCCCTTATCCTCAGTGTAACTATGACGTGGGGTCCTTGCCCTTACCCAACGTGTGGCTGCCTGGATGCCAATGTGTTTTCAGGTCCCTAAATACTTGATCCAGTTGGATTTTAAGTACCAACTCTTAATGAAATACATTGATGGAAAACTGACAAGGACCATGACTGTTAAGGACTGCCAGATGTTAATTTGATGCAGGTGCATCACACTAGGTCACAGATACAGTTACTTTTTGTGACAGTTACTGTCAAAAAAATCAGCAAAGTTTCTGCACTGTGGCTTATTTGTTCTTGTTCTTCAATATGCAATGTTTGGGGTGAGGAGTTTGGACCTGCAGTTCTGGTTCTTGTTAACATCTCATCTGAAAATATGAATAACTAGGATGTGTAACTATTTTTTTTCACCAAAAAATATTGTTGTCAAGTTAAAATATAGGACAGAATATCCTTTAAAACATTAAGGGCTAGACAGTGTTGCAAACAGACAAGCAGAAAGAGATTTATCATAAACACATATTGAAACAAAACTGTGTAACTCTCTCCGTTGCCTATATCTGCATAGATGCTGATAGATTTAATGATACTTGTTGCCTTTGGTCACTGCCTGATGCACAGCTTGTGAAGTGCTGGGCTGACCTGCCCAGCATGCAGGCACTGCAAGAACATCGTTCGGTGGCTGATCTTCCACAACACACACTTTTTCCAGCCTGGATTCCTGATAGTGAGCACACTCCTGGGACGCAGTCCAAATCCAGGCAGAGTGAAATCCTAAACTGTCCGTGAGACAGCATTTGCAGAGCAACCAAGTTACAGAAACCCCAGTGAGGTGTTTCCAAAGCAAACATCTTGTATGCAGTGATAGGATCTGAGCTGGAGTTTTTGCTGTAGACAACCTTTGTTGTTTTCCTTATGGCAAATACTAATGAACTCAATGGTAAAATATGGCATTTCCCAAACAGCAAGTCTCCTCCTCGAGATGCACCATCTCTAGTATGGGCCTGTCATCAAGCCTTCACCTTTAATCACTCAACACATGTTTTCAATCCGCATGTTCATATGGTTTCGTTTGTTGGACCAAAATGCCCTTTAGGTTGGAGCACACTGTAGGACATTGTCCAGGCAGGTTATTCTTAGCAACAAGTGAATTTACAAAGAAAAATCAGGTCTGTGGTTCAGCCTTTGCTTTTATTGCCTGCACCACTCCCAACCTATTCTCCAGTCCCCTCCCACCCCAGCTGATATTGTCAGCTGCCTGCTTTGCTCTGAGCTTTATATATGTTACTACAAAATGACCATGAGACCTTCAAACGCTGCTTTTTTGGGGCCTGGAAATTCCCTTTCTGACTCTTTCTTCTACACCTATCACCATGAGATTTAGCTAGGTCACATCTCAGCAAGACCCTGGCATATCCAGCAGAATTGGACTGTGGATAAAAAGGGCGGTGAATGGTACATGGCCTCCTGCCTGCAGCTAGAATATACTTGGTCTGCTCAATGTTCTCTGATTGGCCATGCATTGGCCCTAAAAGGTGCTAAAGGAGATATAAACCTCTCCATAAATAAACACAGCAGAAGCCTGGAGTTCTCAGCAGCCTCATGGTACGCTATGGTGTAACAGACCTGCCATCCCAGGTAGCTAAGGCCTGGTTCTACTATTACAAACCAGGGATCTGCATTTCATAGTGTTGTTTATTAGGCAATAGAAAGTTAGTTCTCTTGAGGCAATTAAAAAGTAAAGATTGCTGTGTCAAAGCACTCTCAGAAAACAGACTCAATGAGAGCTATATCCACACTAAATCTTTCCCTTCTATTACTTTCCCTTGGGACACTGCATTTCTGAGATTTAACTGTGTGCTCAGGTTCAAATTATTGCTCCAAGCTCTGCATCCTCCCTGTCAGATCCTCAACAGGATTCAACCTACTGCATCTCCTGAGCAGAAGGTGATCTTGAAGCTCACATCCCCACAGAGAAAATAGTTTGAGTCTGTCTGATAAATTACTGGTAAGACAGTTGTTTCATAATGGCTATGATATCTAATTGCTCTGTGCTGATCACAGATATCAACCATATTTTCCAAAAGGATATTTCAGCCTATATATGGTCAGAATATATTTGGGCTAGCATATTTGTTTTGTTTTGCTAGAATCAGATAGCTAAGGCCCATCACTGACTCCAGAGGGGTGGAGAAAGAACAATGTGTAGGGAAATATTTTTGAAATTATGGAGCCTATGAATTTAGGTAGTAATGTCTCCTTCTTCAGGAACAAATGTTGGGAAGAAGGATACAAGTGAGAAACAGCCCCAGAAAGATCAGAGACCATAACAACACAGAAGAGGCCTTGAGCAGCTTTTAAAGAAACCTAAAAGATGAATTAGGGGAAGTTGTCTATTTCAGTATTGGTAGAAAAAATATTTCCTACAATCTCCTTTGCCTGTATTGTTGGTTACAGGATCATTTGGATCTCAGTCAAAAATGGATGTCTTCTACCACTTGGGGAGTTAGTATATATTGGCCACATCAGCTTAGCTGTAACCAGCTAACTCTGTAACTCTGGCAACTGAGATCCACAACGTCCATGCACTGCTATAGCTAACTTGAACAAGGCAGAACAGCCTGGGGACTCTGGGGACCTATATATTCCTTCCAAGTGGAAGGTACCTTCCAGGTGAGACTTGGCAGGTTCCCAATGGTCACAGACATTTGATAGCATGATTAGGAAAGGACACCTACCAGGTGGGAGAAGGACACTCCTACCAGGTGGGAGAAGCAGATATTTCTCTTCACTGTACATATGCCTTCTTGGAAGATTATGCTCTGTTCTTGGTGTACTTATGTGAAGAATATTATATGTTTTTTTAACTAACTTGCACCGTTTTATTCTTGAGTTTTTCAAAGATGACTGACAGAAGGCACTGTTGCAATGTCTGTGTATTTCAAGGTGGTTTTCAGGTATCAAGCCAAACATATTGTTACACTGAAGGAATCATAACTCTGGTATAGTTTAAACTCCTTGCTGCTGATTTACATAAGCAGAAGTACCTATTAAAGGATGAAAGGCTATTTGTATTGCTTAAACTAATAATCTGCCACAACTGCCCATTGCTGAATGAAAACCTGAATCAGTCCATCTTGGAAACACAATATATGCTGTCAGAATAAATATTTCTCTTTACTAAACAGGACTCAGAGTGCACGTATGCAAACAAATGTCTCTCTGAAGTAAATCCCTAAATATACATATTGTCATAGCATTACATCAAACCACAGTGATATAAAACTTTCTCTGAACCGTCTCTGACATTAAAAAATGGAAAAAAGGATTTGTTCCCTGTTTATTAAGAAATTTCACATAAGGACACATAATCCCATCCTATTATTTTCTGAGTTGTGATTATGCATAACAGTCTTTACATAGTGATGTTCAGCTCCCATGTTTGATGAAAGCTGAAATGTAACATTGCATAAGAATATAGTAAACTATGGATCCCAAAACACCAGTCCATATATTGCATACCTCTATCTATGAATTCTGCCTTAGCTGCATAGTTTGCCAGGGAAGGCCAAAAAAAAATGAAGATATTGAGATGCTTTTGACTATGTATGAAAAGCAACAGGAAGTTCTTATTTCAAAAACCAACAATTCAGCCTATTTCCCAGTGGAATGTCTGAACTACTTTTGAATAGTAACTGACTAGTGGAGTCTCTCACTATTGAACTGAAATCTTTAGGCCAACCATTGCTAGAGTGTTGTGATCTGCTGGACAGAGTAACTTCCAAAAGACATAACTCTAGGAAATAGCTATCAAAAGCCATAACTCTAGAAGGTAATTCAGGCAGAAGTAGTGCTGTTCTTTTGTTTTCTCAGCTTAAGATATTAATGTGACACACCCTAAATATTGTTGAAAACACTCTGTCCCAAAACTTTGTTGCATTGCCTGTGTCCCAGAAAAGATCCCACAGCAGCCTCTGACTCCCTTCTCTGTTCCTCCCTCATTTGGTCTCAGATGACACTGCAATAAAAAGATGCCCTGCAAAGATTATGTCCTTGGCTCTTCAGGAATAGGCGATGCACCAAATCCAATAGCACGTGCACTACAGCCCCCTCCAGAGAGACACTCCTGAACTTTCTTTGGACCAGAGAAAATGCTTCTTCAGGTGTCTTTTCTGATGGTCACCTTACAAGTCCTGCCAGATACTGTGCTGGCTTTAGTAAGGATGTAGAGAAGCATACTCTGAAGAGGTCCTTCTTTTCAGAGGGATATCTTTAGTCTTTTGGGTTGCTTGCTCAGATAGACCAAGAACTAGAAGAGTCCTTTCTTCTCTGGCTTTTGGGGATCTACTGCCACATTGTTAATCACAGTGTCAGCACACCAACTGGGTTATAGCTTATGCCAAAAGAACATGTTAGCTTGGAATAAAACGTCTGTTGTCCCACTAGTCCACAGAGGCTTCTCAACAGGTGCCTGAAGGAACCTGAGCATAAATGACACCTTAGTTTCATTTCTTTGTTGTATTTTACACAAGAGGAGAAATTCATTTGTACATGTCAGAAATTTGGATTGGCAGATGCATTGCAGTAACCTCATTTTACAGAAAAAAGCTAGGACAGAGACAGAAAATGATTTCTCCACTATACTGCATGTACATGAAACAAATGAAAGATCTGAGAACAGCATCCTTAACTTTCTAAAATAAAGAAAATTTAATGTTTTGTTTAGGAAGATTTTTTTTTTTTTTTTTTTTTTAAACAGAAGCCACAGAATGAAATGTCCCAACACTGCCTGTTCTGTCCTCAGCCCCCAGGATCCTTCCGGTAGCCCCTGTCTGTTTGGCCAATGCAGTCAGTTGGGCCAATAACTCTGCAGATGGCTTTTGGAAGGGGTCATTTTATTTCATTTTTTCATGCTCCATGTGAAACCAAAATAACACATTTTTTTGCTTTGTATTGCACAGTGGCCTTAGTCACATACCAGCTAATTTTCCCCAGCAGCTCCTACAGTTTGAGATACACGAAAATACATATACACAGAGATGCAGACATAATGGAACCAGAGCCTCTCCATACCATAACAAATCTTCCTCTGGCAACAGACTGGGGAAAGGAACATGAGAAGGAGATCAAACCACCTATCATTGCTATTAGTAACTTCATACAGCTAGCAGTGTCCCATGCCTTATAGACATACGCACACAGAACAAAGCCCCCAGGAGAAATATTTTATCTCCAAAAGGGCGCTTGTTTCTATCCGTGTTTCTGTAAAGTGGCTTTTCCACTGGACAGACTTCTTGCCAGTAACTCTTGCACATCCAGATGCAGCTTGCTGCCCAGAGGGCCTGCTGGAGACTGTCTCCACAATGCTTGCTGCTCCTGTCTATAAATAACATTTCAGATGCCCAGGCCACACAGTCATGCTGCAGGAAAGGTCAGGAAAAACCGTCACTGCCCAAAGGAATCACTCTCTGCCCCATTGCTGGGGCTTGTTATTTGGGCTGCAGCCAGCACTCTGGGCCTTATCAGGCCAGAATCACGCTGGGAATTTTCTAACAAAACAATTTTATTGGAAAACGCTGATTCATAGACATCAAAATGTTTCATGGAAATGCACCAGTTTTTATTAATTTACAAGGAAACCCAGACATTATTTTGATGCATTAGTGACTGATAGGCTGCCAGGGTATCCCATGACTCCCAGTGTCTCTGCTTGCAGGGCAGCTGTGTCCTCTACTGCTTCAAGCACAAGAGCCCAACCTCAGCAAAGTCCTCCAATGGCCTTGCTTGAGTACAGCTCCTAACAACCCTTAAATCACATCATGAGGTGAGTTTGTGGGGGTTTTGTGCTCCATGGAGGAGCCCTGAGGGCCAGCAGGTACTCAGGGACTGTAAGCTGCTGTTGCCTTTCCTCTTTGGAAAGCAGGACAAATTACCTGGTTTCTTTCTAGAAATATGGACAAATAAATATATGTATATTTCCAAAATGGCGATAATACATTTTTCCTTGCACATCCTTCCCACTCTGGGCAAATCATCTTTATCACATCAGGGCATTCCTGGAGCAGGAGCCCTGCTGCACTGCTCGGCCTGCCCCAGCATCCCTATCTGCAGCCTACCTCCATGCTTCCTGGTATGCTCCCAAACACCATGAATTCATGACCACAGTGAGTCACAGACACAACCATCAGGCTCACTGCACTGCTTCAAGGACAGATAGGACTAGTGTATCTATGAACAAAGGTTACCTAGAATTATCCTCTCAGTAACTTCTCAAGTTTCTTGGTTGGCCTTTGCAAAGTGGGAAGAAGATCCCTGTGCTGCAGAACAACCTTGCCTTGCCTTGCCTCCCCTCACCTCACTGTCCCACAGAGCTTCACTTGCCCTGAGAGCAGGAGGCAGGTGCCAGACAATGGTCTTTTCCCAGAAGCTCAGACAGGACTGTTTCACCAAAGCCAAATGAGCACACCCTCAGTTAATTCACAGGTGACGTGAAACGGGGGAGAGTGCTTGATTCACCAGAGGGTCATGCTGTCATGCATGAGAATCTCATGAAGTTAAACCAGGAGAAGTGCAAAGTCATGAACCTGGGTAGGAACAACCCCAGGCACCAGGACATGTTGGGGGCAACCCACTGGAAAGCAGCTCAGCAGGAAAGGACCCAGGAGTCATGGTCACCAAGCTGAACATGAGTCAGCAATGTGCTCTTGCTGCTTAGAAGGCTAAGGGTATTCTTGGCTGCATTAGGCAAAGTATTGCCAGAAGGTAAAGGTTCTGGGCCCCGAATACAAGAGGGTCATGAACATACTGGAGAGAGTTCAGCAGAAGGCCACCAAGATGATCAAGGGACAGGAGCACCTCTCTTATGCAGAGTGGCTGAGAGTGCTGGGACCGTTCAGCTTGAAGAAGAGGAGGCTCAGGGGTATCTAACCAATGTGTATAACTACCTGAAGTTAGGGTGCAAAGAAGATGGAGGCAGACTCTTTTCAGTGGTGCCCAGTGCCAGGACAAGAGGTAATGGGCACAAACTGGAACACAAAAGGTTGCATGTGAATATCAAGAAGCACTTCTTTGCTGTGTGGGTGACAGAACACTCCAATGTGTTGCTCGTAGAGGATGTGGAATCTCTGTCCTTGGAGATCTTCAAAAGCCCTGGGATATGGTTCTGTGCACCATGCTGTGTCCCTGCTGGAGCAGGGGTTGGACCAGAAGTACACAGAGGTCTCTTCCAGCCTAAACCATTCAGTGATTCTGTGATTCTGTGACGCAGTACAAAAAGTAAATGTTTGTATTCACTGTCCTGTTCCTCCCTGGACCTGGAGTATGGGATATACTGGGACTTCTCTGTGATAAGAGGCAGATAAATTTGTGCTGATGTTCGATGTAAGTAACTGAAGAGGGTGAATGAGCAGAAAGTATCACAAATTTAATAAAATCTTTGCTGATCTGGAGTACAATGAACTTTGGCCTCTGCTGGGTACTAGTTGAGATCTCCCCTCTCCTCTATGGGAGAGCTACTGTGGAAGCATCCCTTGTCTTTGCACCAAAAAATCTTTTTCATCCCTACCCTAAATACTGGGGACCCTTCTCCCCAGAAAGCAGAGTGAAACTTTCCCCCCATGTGCAAATTTTCAAGCAATGCTGGGCCAAGGAGAACACATTACTGTCATGAAAGATGCTGGAGAGCAGCCCTGCACAAAGGGATCTGGGGGTTCTGATCAATGGCAAGCTGAATATGAGCCAGCAGTGTGCCCTGGCAGACAAAAGGACCAGCTGCACCCTGGGGTGCCTCAGGCACGGCACTGCTGGCCAGTCAAGGGAGGGGATTGTTTTGGTCTGCTCTACCTGGTGCGGCCTCACCCTGAGTACAGTGTGCAGTTTTGGGTGCCACAATATAAGGACATAAAACTATTGGGGAGCACCCAAAGGAGGGCTACAAAGACGATGAAGGGTCTAGAGGGGAAACTGTATGAGGAGCAGCCGAGGTCCCTGGGTTTGTTCAGCCCAGAGCAGAGCAGGCTGAGAGATGGCCTCATGGCAGCCTGCAGCTCCCTCACAGGGAGCAAAAGGGCAGGCGCTCTCCTCTAGGGAGGAACAGGACCCGACGGAATGGCATGGAGCTGGGACAGGGGAGGGATAGGCTGGGGGTTAGGGAAAGGTTCTGCACCCAGAGGCTGGTCAGGTACAGGGACAGGCTCCCCAGGGATATGGTCACAGCTCCAAGCCTAGCGGAGTTCAGGATGCATTTGGACAAAATTCTCAGATATTTTGGGTGGTCCAGTGTGGAGCCAGGAGTTGGACTTGATGATCCTTGTGGATCCCTTCCAACCCATAATATTCTATGATTCACTGAGTCTAAAACCAAAGAGATCAGAAGTGGTGTAACTGGGGCCAGCACACACTCCCGTGGGACTGAGAGGATGTTCAGGACCACAGCTGGGTCCTTATTGACAGGGTTTCTTGTTCCTGCATCCTCCTCCATAGGCAGAGCTGGAGCACACTGGCTGCAGCTGTGTGAACAATTGGGTGCCTATGAAATTCCTTGTATCAAAAAAGAAAGAAAAACATAGAAACATACACACACACGCACAAAAGGCAAAAAAAAAAACACTTTTTTTTTTTTTTTTTTTTTTTTTCCAGTCTTCTTCTTCCAGCCAACACTATGCCTAAGGATGAATGGTTCTTGGTCCCTTCCCTTTCCTGCTGAAGGACCTGGAGGGGAGAAGCTCTACTATGAATCATAAAAAATATATAGCTATGTTTCTCTGGTGATCATCTAATGTTGCTGCATTCTTGTAAAACAGAAACAGACAATTTTATTCAGAAAATAAAACATAGCATGAAAAGTCACAGCAGCCCAGAACAAGTGAAAGTCAAAGAGTCTGGATCAGGTGAAAAGTGCATGAAAAGACTTCTCTGACGAAAACCAAAGATGAATAGATCTCTAAGATCATTAAGATAAAGGCTGTTTGCCTCACTGCCAGATTTCAGAGCTACACAGAGTTTCGCTCATCCTGTCCTTCTTTTCTGTCCATGAGGAGAATAAACTGCAGTCAGCCAGATCACTCACACCATCAGAGCCCAAATTTCTTTTCCCTTCTCCATACCCCTGCCTCTCAGCACAGTGACCTCTACCCAGAGTGTATGGGTGTGACAGTCTCCTCCAGACCACAGAAAACAGCTATTGTGTAGATGTGGGAAAGTGGAAGAGTTGTAGCTGGCATCACAGGAAGAGTGAAGCTTACCACAGGTTTACCAGAGTTGGAGTGTGGGTTTCCTTGCGGCAAAGCTGATGAAGCTGTGAGCAACTCACAGGTAGTGGTCAATGAGTGTGGGGATCAAAGTGAGAGAAGTGGCTAAACAGCATCTGTGAGAAGGAGATGCAGGAAATACTATTGCTAAGACAGCATTCCTGAACTTATAGAGAGGAAAGCTTATTAAAGCAAAACAAAGAAAGGAAGAAATTAAGACCTGAAAAAAAGATTTGGTTTAAGCAACATAACATTCTTGTCTGTTCTGCATATCAGACATTGTACACGATGAACTGTGAAGTGCTGAAAAGGTACAAAGAAGTAAGCTAGGTTGCTTTCTTTTTCTTTTTTTTTCTTTTTCTTTTTCTTTTTCTTTTTCTTTTTCTTTTTCTTTTTCTTTTTCTTTTTCTTTTTCTTTTTCTTTTTCTTTTTCTTTTTCTTTTTCTTTTTCTTTTTCTTTTTCTTTTTCTTCTCTTTCTCTTTCTCTTTCTCTTTCTCTTTCTCTTTCTCTTTCTCTTTCTCTTTCTCTTTCTCTTTCTCTTTCTCTTTCTCTTTCCCTTTCCCTTTCCCTTTCCCTTTCCCTTTTCCCTTTTCCTTTTTTCCTTTTCCCTTTCCTTTTCCTTTTCTTTTTTCTTTTCCTTTTCCTTTTCCTTTTCCTTTTCCCTTTCCTTTTCCTTTTCCTTTTCCCTTTCCTTTTCCTTTTCCTTTTCCTTTTCCTTTTTCTTTTCCTTTTCCTTTTCCTTTTCCTTTTCCTTTTCCCTTTCCTTTTCCTTTTCCCTTTCCTTTTCCTTTTCCTTTTCCTTTTCCTTTTCCTTTTCCTTTTCCTTTTCCTTTTCCTTTTCCTTTTCCTTTTCCTTTTCCTTTTCCTTTTCCTTTTCCTTTCTTGTTCTTGTTCTTTTTTTCTCTTGAGTGAACTAAAGTGAATTAAAGATTAAATTTTACATTTCTTCTATTTTATGGAAATAAAAGTTTTAAAAATAATCTTGGTGTGCTGTAGTGTGTTATGCTATATATGTTTAACAAACCGACCTGCCTCCACAGCTTCCATGATGCTCTATTTCTCTCAGGGCTGGCTAGTTGATGCAATCAAAATGGGATTATGTCTTGTGCTGGGTGTTAGGACTTGGTGCAGGTGTAAGCTCTCCAGCTGATACTGCTTGTGCCATCTTCTGGCTTTTGCCTTTTCTCAGCAAAGAGTTGGCTGCTGGTAGCTGCCCGGGGCTGGGAGTGAAGAAAAACACATGCGGTGGAAGGGGACTCGGAGCCTGCTGTGTTTCTGCTCCCAGCCTGAAAGGGTCCAGGTGGGTCTGGCATTGCTGGTGGGCCTGACAGGCAGGAAGGAGCAGCACAAACTGCTATTTTTGTCTGCCTTGACCTTTCCCAAAGACTTTAGTGTATCCAAGGCAGGGTCTGAAAGGGGCATTTTGATGCTTCCCAAACTATAACTCAGCATCAGTGAGAATAGAAAACTGTGTTCATTTGGGAAGAAGGAGGAACCATCCCCATGTTCTTGAGTCAGATGGAGAAAAAGGTGTTCCTGGACTGCATTTCCTTGGGTAGTCAGTGATACTTGTGCTCCTCTTAGAGGTGCTTTCGGTACCTGCTCTTTTTCTCCCCTCAGTACTGTCACCCAGCCTTGCTTTTTGCCCTGGGGAACACCTCCCCTCCTTGTCTCCTGCAAGGGGGTAGATGGACCTGGCAGAGCTCAAGGAAGTGAAATCACATCTTTCCTTCTTCCTGCTTAAGATACTCAGATTTATATATCTATTGTTATCTTTAATTAGTATATTCATGGCTTTATGCACCAGATAAACAGTCTTTTACAGTCCATTTAAGATAGGTTTCTTAATAAATCATTATTTAATTTCTTTGAGAACAACATGCATGATGCACACAGTGACAGCAGGATTCACAATGGACAAGGTTCTATAAATTCCCCTACACTGGGAGTGCTGATTCTTACACTATTTCATAATACTTTATTCTCTTATTAAAAGGAAATTACAAAATTGCCAGCCTCCATGCAGCTCTTCCCAAAGCTGTCCTCTGTCTTTCACCAGTATGTTTCATTCTGGAATAATTCTTCATGCAGCACACATCCCTAAGTGGCAGCCACATGCCCATTGGGCCAGACACCCAAGAGGGAGTGAGTCTTGGAAATAATCAGTCAAGGCACAAATTAACACAAACATGCCTTCTATGCTGTAACTGGGAGATATACATCTATTGTTATGTTCTAAGTACTGGCAACTTAAACAGATTTTTAAAGACACAAGGCCGGAATAAAGAGATAACACTCTTTATTGCTTTCAAAAATGGTAAACAGAGTATCTATTTTTGAAAAGGGGAAATTATAGATCAGTTTGTTTAACTTCCATTTCCAGAAAAGTACTGGGACAACTAATCAAGCCAACAAAAAAATACTGGAACAAATCAGGGAAAGAAATAAATAACAGCCAGTGTGAATGTGTCAAATCTAATCCTTCTGTGACACTTGTGGATAGGGAAGAAGCAGTACACGTCATCCATCTTCTCTTTAACAAGGCTGTTGACACTGTCTGACATGACACTCAGAAACTTATTGGGAAAACATGGTCTGTATAAAACTGCTCAAGGTGGTGCAAAATGCTTAGAAAGGCACATGCAGAAGGAAGATCTCAATGGGTCACTAAATCCCACAAAGTTCCCTTACATTCTATGCTTCCTTCTATGAAGTGGAGAACAATAGTACTTTAGTCAATAAGAGACCAAGCTGGAAGGGGGCACAGCCATGGATCAGAGTAGACTTACAATTAGAAATAATTTTTAAAAAGAATTTAGGATTTGAGGATATTTACAGAAATAAATCCAGTGAGAATTGGTAAGGAACAACCTCTTGCACATGCACAATGTACATAGCAAAACACTCTGCAGTTGTCCTGCCGAAACAGCCCTGGATCACAAGCTGGGTCAAGACTATCAGTGATGCAGTGCAAGAGTGAAAAGGGTGAGCATTGGATTGGCACAGTGTAGGCTGCAAAGCACATCACTTAAACCTCCTGTTCTGCTCTGATGGGCATGCCCTCAGCTTGAGTACTATGTTCTGCTGTGCATCACATTCAGGAAGATAAAACCAACTGAAGAGAGCCCAAAGGACAGAAGGAAAGACCAGAAAATAAGGCTGTAAGGACAAGATTCTAGGACTGAGGGTCTGTCTGGAGAAAACTGGATTGAGGGGAACCCTAATAAGTTTTTTGTTCTAGAAAAGGCTACCAGAGAAATAAATTGAGCATTTTATTCTCTGTATCTCTGTTGGGTAAGACTAGAAGTTAAAGGCTTGCATTTCAGGAAGGAGCTGAACTGAAGATTGCTCAGAGTTCGAATCTCCATCAGATAAATTTATTGAGAATGGGATGGACAGACTTCTGTCAGGAATGTCTGAAGGAAAGTTGATCTTGGATTTGGGCAGGAGAACTTTTTCAGTTTCTTCCAGATGTACCTAGCATGCCCATATGGTTGTGTGTATTTAGAAGGGGTGTGAAACGCTTAGTTCCAGGCTCATGACAACACTTGTGTTTTATATCACTTGCTCCCAGATGCATGCTCTCAGCTGTAACAGCTGAACACTGTTTCTTGTCTAAGAGGACCCCTTTCACTCAGCTCATCTGTGCTCCTGCTTCATGAGCCATTCTTTACCCTGCAGAGATCGTAAAGGAAAGCAACTGTGACTCCATGGCAGAGACAGCCAAGAGGCACCACGGGGACCTATGCATTTCAAGAACCCTCTCTCTAACCTCAGAGCACAGACCATCATGGCAGCCTTTGCCAACAGAACAAAGTGAGAGCTATCTCTGTTCCTCTAGAGAGGCAAGGGCAGCACTGGTGCAGCATATATGGGAGGAATGTGTCCTGCTCCTCTTGTTATGGCAGCAGAGATGTGATTTACATCCCTTGGTAGGCCACAGTGGAAGCAGCAAATCTCTTCGTTTACATGGGTTTAAAAGGCAATTAGAGAAATCCATGGAAGAAATATCCACTAAGGCCATTAAACATCGTATCTTGCTCCTGGTTGAGGAAAGCTCTGCATCTCTAAGTGCTGGATGAGGAAACTGAAAGAGATTGCTCTGATTTTCCACATTTCTCTTGGCTGCAGACAGGAAGGTGAGCTGGACCAACCTCTGCCCTGGCCCAGCAGGACCATTGCTATGTTCCTGAGCAGCATTCCCAGCATGTTTGTCTGGGACGGCCACAGAGTTGGGGTTTATTAATGAATAATTGGAGGCTGGAAATGTGACAGGAATCCTGTGTCTCAGAGTCCAGCCATGTCCCAGGCTGTCTGCTTTCTGGATGCAGCTCAGGAAGAGCCAGGAGCCCTGACCTGCTCTTACACCTTCCTAGGTAAGTGCATGGTTTCACATGCTGCAAGGGGTCAGAACAGGATTTAGCTCTAAGCCTTCCTCTTCTAAACAGATCCTCCCCTGTGCTGGACAAACAGCAGCAAAACAAACTGGCAAAACAAATGACATCTCATGCACAGAAGCATGCTTTTATTTAAGCAGCACTGAAGTTTTCAGATGTGAATAGCTTATTGAGTTGGACAAAAGTCATGGCAATAAATGTTCCTTTCTAACTTCACCCTACAAAAATATCTTTCAATAATAGAATCGTGTTTTTCTAAAAATATTCTTTATTGATTTACAGCAGTATCACATTAAAACACAGCATTAGAGCTTCTTCATTAATGAAATAAGACACAAAAGTCTCATTATATTAGTTATTTTCAAAGTAACTTAGTAAGTTATTTTTAATATTCTCAAGGAGCTATGCCAGAAGAATAATATTATGTTCTATAGCAGAGAAAAATACTTTCAGAAAGATTTGACTGACTTTAAAAGTGTGCTTAAATGCTCAGGCATGCTATCCATCCACACAAAGTGACCAGGGAGAGAGCTGTTTTATCATTAGAGTAGAGCAAAACCCTAACAGAGGGAAATCCCAGTTATTACCCTATCAGTTATGTTCACCACACCTGGTACCTGGGGAGGTCAGAAAGAAGGGATGGTCACTTCTCTCTCTCTCAAGGCAGTGGGGTGAATTGCTGCTGTACTTTCATGCTAGAAATGATGCATCTCACCTAGCCACAGGTATCTACAGAAAAACCTCAACCCTGCTTCTGCAGCTCCCATAGAGGCTGGAATCCTGTCCCCTTACCCAATTTCCAGATTGCACTCATTGCACTTTTTTCCAGTGCAATTCTCATCCTAGTTTCTTCTCTCTCTCATGTTTCCCCACTGTTCCTATATGTACTTTTTTGGTGTTGCAAGCTTATTTCAGGAGGAAACACCAAAACATTGCTGTACTGAGTGATATACAAATGAGCAAAGCAACCCTTCCAAGCCGCCTGTTCACCTCTGGCTGGAGCAAAGAACAAGGATCACCTCAGTTTCCCTGCTGCTATTCTGTGATTGCTCCTCTTCATATGATACCTATTTCAGACACTCCCACACTGCAAGGGGCTATTTCAGGATGAATGAGGGGCTCTTATCAACTTTCAGGCTCATTTTCAGTGCAGCAAATCTCTCTGCTGAGTGAGCAGGATCAACACACAAGTGCCAGGGGCTGCCTCAGGATTTCAAGGCAGAAGGACATTTAAAACCACATGTCAAACCCTGGTTTAGTGTTAACAAAGGCAGCCTCCTGCAGGGGACCTGGAGCAAAGCAATTAATTATTCCCACTGAGAGTCCAAGGCTGCACAGAGCTCAGAGGAGCAGGTGTCCATCAGGGATATAAGGAGTGTT
Organism: Aythya marila; assembly: GCF_965140915.1. Lineage (NCBI taxonomy): Eukaryota > Metazoa > Chordata > Aves > Anseriformes > Anatidae > Aythya > Aythya marila. The sequence continues at coordinate 12,044,943 of NC_139059.1, read as the reverse complement.
TTAGAGCTTCCAGGTGTGTATTTGGATGACAGCAGTCCATGTTTGGAGAAAAAAAAAAAAAAAAAAAAAAAAGCAGATTCAGTGGAGACTGGATTCCATGTCATCCTCTCCATGGTTTCAACAGGAACATCCAGGGGCTGGTGAAACCTCCCACTTTCTCAGGACAGCTGCTCCCTTTTGATCCTGTTCCCTGCTGGAAAGTATCTGTGTCTTCCTCCCATCCTTGGTGTTTGTGCAGAGCACACCAGGATGGCAGATTGCTTTCACAGCAACATGGACGGGTAATGCCCAACCATTATCCCTGCATCACACACACAAATACTCAGGGTGTGTAGGAATACTCAGGGTGTGTAGGAAACTCAGGTAATTTGCACAGCTCGTTCAAATTATGCCCATCTGTCCAACAGATATTGCAAACTAAGAATCAAAATCAGCAGCCAAGTCTTATATCAAGCAGCCAGGCTGAATTTGCAAATATCTGGAAGGCAACTTCATGTTGACTCACAGAAGTTCTTATTTTGAGCAATGACTATGCCAGTACAGCAGACAGGAGATCATTGCAGGTTTGGGCCTTAAATCTGAAAAAACTGAAGAGATCACAGGCACATATGATTGTGTTTGCCCTTTGTCCTACCTATCACAGGCATTTTAGCTGAACTTGACCACAACAGTTTGGGATGATGCAGAACCATTCTGACGTGTACCTGCCTGTTGGAACTTCTCAGCAGGGCTGAAGACGAGTTTAGTCCAAAAGAAGTCTTCTGGCAGAACTCTCCTCTGCTTCCAAATGGGCCTCAATTGCAAACAGATGGTCATAATTTTGAAGAACCACCCAAGAACCACAGGACGAGACTACAGCATGCTTGAAAGCACCTTCAGGAATCTCTGGCAAGATCTCCAATGTGACAATGATGTTTATGGACTACATGCATCCATCAGGAAGGCATCTGTCATGTTTATGTTAATATTACAATTCCTCTTGTTTTACTAACATCTTTGCTAGTAACAATGTTCCTTCCGAGCACTGTTGTGGTGGTTTGCAAATGCAGCCCTGAGCACAGAACGTGCAGTGCTTCTGCTGGCTTCATGCTAGTCTCCCCTGTAACAGATTTGGACAGTAATACTGTAACAAATCCACAGCCACCTTGGTCTCCATGCCTGTCATTGTGCAGCAGACCATGGCTGCTCATAGCTGCAGGCGACAGCAGCTCTGGCAGCCCAGTGCTCCTGCTGCTTGGGCAATGTTCCTCCAGTTGTGAACTGCCTCGAGCCTGTTCCAGCCTTGCTTTGTGGTCCTCCAGGACTTCTTGCTCCCATTCCTCTTGCAAACACAGAGGCTCATCGCCAGGTTTTATGGGTGTGCTAAAACTCTCTTTGGCCAGCCTTCTGTTGCCATCTCATAATCAGTAGTGCTTATATGTCCTGGCTTTTTTTTTCTTTTTTTTTGTTGTTCACTTCCCAGAGTAGCTGGAACTATGCTTCAGTGAGAGCAGTGCTGCACAGTGTTTACTTTCACATTCCCAAACAGTCTCTTGCATCCTGACCAGTTTAGCCATCCTTGGCTAAACTAAGTACCACTGAGGACAATGTCTATTGTCCTGCATTCTGCTAGCTGGCCAGAGGAGCACTTTACATCTGGTATGAACATTGTAGGACTGAGGTTTTGGGAGAAGCACCCATAAAAGGAACTAACCAAAATTTGTTACCCCAAGCTGATTAGCTGATTAGTGTTTAACAGTCACTGCTTACAGTGAATGTTAAAAACTACCTCTAAAAAACATCTGTAATGGCAACACCAGCCCCTGCAGCTCCATAAGTGCCTCCAGAAGTTTTAACATGTCCTTGGAGGTACCATATCAGTCCTGCAGCATTAGGAAGGTGAGGGTGATGAGCACAATAGTGGTGGGAAAGAGCTTGGCTTGGTTCTCACAGTCACCCTGTCTGTGCCCTGACCAGCCATGCAGCCTGGTGAGTGTGGAGTTGCTGCCGTGGTCATGATGTTGGTTAACCATGAGATTTTTATTTTCTAGTTTTAACACAATAAAGGAATTGTCTGCCTGTGAAAGACCTAGCTAGGCTCCTGTGTCCTGTCCATCATTAGCATTGGATAAGCCCATTCAGGGGAAACAGTTCTGTTCTCAATGAGTTTTACTAGCCTCCCTCCTTCCCTGCCCCTGTAACACATATTCCCATACATCTCCCCACCTGTAAAGCCCAGAAGCCCTCCAGCCAGCACGACGTATGACTGGTGTGCAAAGCTGCTAGCAGACTGTACAGGCCATTCCCCACTGCAAGGGAAGCTCCTTAGCTCCTTAATCCTTAACCCAGGGAAAAAAAAATAGAGCAAGAAAACCAGCTGCTGCCCCACCCAGTTTGGAGACAGGTTCGTGAGCGCTAGTCAAAGAGATGTGGAAACCAGCAGTGCTACAGGGCCCGTGCTCTTAATATGCATCTCTCTCTGGAGCCTTTCAAGGGCTGACATTGTGGATGTTGGGACAGCTACTGCCATTTCTCCAAACAGGGCTCCGTGTGTTCAACTGTCACTCAGACACAGATGGTGATTTATTTGCTAAATCTCCAGGATCTTCATCTGATTTTGGATCCTTCATCTGTGATGGGTTTGACTGTACTCCAGTTACTAAGCCTTACAAGGGAACTTACTGAAATAATTTCCTTCCTTAATGAAAACAAAACAAAATAAACAAAAACAAACAAACAAACAAACAAACAAACAAAAACAAATTACAGAAATAAAATACCAGCAACACAGCACAATCGGGCATGAGGAAAACTATGGCAGAGACAACAGTCTTCACAGACCTCAGCAGCCACAATGTTCCTCTCCTGCAGGAGGGATCAGAGAGACAGGGCAGAATTTCACACTGAGAAAGTGGGTTTGTAAAGCAGAAACTGCAGCAATATGGGAAGGAAAGTAGAGTTCTTACCCCAGTCCCCAGAAAAGCCTAGTGAAGCATTGCCCACATTGATCTCTTGTATCCCCACATTATACCCTCCATTACCACTTGCCCCTGAACTGCATGATTTAGGAGGATGGGGGAATAACGACAAGGCAGCAGAGTTTTTCTGCACCTTCTGGGAGCTGTTGTGAAGAAGAAGCAATGTCTGTATAGCCCCAGGGCTGCAGCAGTAGCTGCAGAGAGAAATTGCTGCTGCTCAGCTACCTCAGAAGGAGCAGCCCTCTCCCTGCAGCGTTCTATATGTCCAAGCCAGAAACTGAGGCCTGATTTGGCCCTAAATGCATGTATAACAGACACAGCTGTGAGTTTCCTCTCTTCTCATTTTAAAATATATGAGCTGGTTTGCACAGCCCCAATATGAAGCAGCTTTTCTCATCCGTAGAACTGTTCTCCAAACATCACCCCAGTGAAGCAGCCACAGTGCTAAACATCTGCATAAATGCATTGTGCCAGATGTTACCAGAAGATGATGCAGCACTGGATCTGGAGATGGATTCCTGGAAGTGCCACCCCTCCAAGCCCTCCCAGACCAGCCCTGAGAAAGCCGGATCCACAGTAAACATGGGAATGGAGTGCAAGGGCTCCAATCACAGCCCATCTGCCCCCTGGGAGCTTTTGTTTGTCATACAAACAGAGCAATGGACACACAAGGGAGCACTAGGGCAGGCAGAGCTATTGTCACAGGAATGTCAAAGGATGGCAGGATCTAGCCTTAGCCAGTCGGCACACAACCAACTCCAAACAGGTCTCCCATGGAGACCTTTCTGGCTGGTGATTAGTTGTGGGAGCAGGCTCTGGGTCAGGCCTGTCTCACTGGTCTCTCTGGGGCTCCCCAACTCTCTATGAGTTTGTGGCTCCACTTGAACTGTCAGCACACAAGCCCCATCTGAGCAGCAATGTGCCTCATGATTTCCAGGCACAGGTGCCTGCATTGTCTCCTTTCAGTCCAGAGTAACCAGCGTCCCAGCTTCTCAGACCTCCTCTCTGGGCTTTGCAAGTCAGTGAAACACCGTGGTGCAAATGCACATAAAGCCCTGGGCTTTCTCTTCTGCAGTGACCTGGGGGCCAGCCCTAGTCCACCCCAGGTGCTACCTTACCACTGAGGGCTGTCCTAGTTCCTCAAGGAGCCCTGCAGCTAGCTGTGCCTTCCTGGCTGCCTGAGGAAGCCCTGCATTCAGGACCATGCATGGTGAGCCCCTGGTCTAACCTGAGTCCATCACCCTGTCATGGGCAGGGGCTGGTTCCCAGGGCAATTGACATTGCACCCTGTGCTGCCTGTACTGATGACAATTTCCATTAAGTTAGTTAAAAAAATTGTTTGTGCTGCTCTTTGGAGAATGTCATGAGGATTATGTGGTGCTGTGTGGTTTTTACACCATTGCTCTGTAAATTGTATAGAGGTCAGACAGCTCAGAGTGAGTTGCCTGCAGGGTTCATACATGCACACGTGCACATCCATACTCACAAACACTTGCGCACACAGACACGCAGATACAACTTTCTTTCTTTCCTTGTTGTCTCTTAATTTAAAAACCCATTCAGAGTAAAAATATCTGTTTCCTCTTTGTGAATGGACAAATCTAACACAGATGGTACATTAACTGGAAACATGTTCTGTTCTAGTATGTTCATATATTCATTCTTTTCAGGGACAGAAGACACCATTTATGATCATCTCTTCAGCCTTCATAATCTTTACAATTTGGTGATCTCCTATTAAATGTTGTAACAAGTCATCACTTCTTCCCCTCTTACCCGTACTACAACAGCACAAGTTGAAAGTCTATCAGTGTTAGCAGTGATGGATCAATTATAAGGTTTTGCTCCTGATTGGGAGCAAAGCTAATTTTGCTTTTGAGTGCGATGAAGTCTATGGTACTTTGTGACAGCCTTCTGTAACTCCTTTGGGATTCCTGTTCACCAACTGAGAGCACTGAGAAAACTAAGTATGAAGCAAGTGCCAGAGAAAGTTTTTTAAAAGTTTCTGTGCAAATATGTAATTTAATTTTACATAGGAATGGAACATTGGTAAGGAACCTACCAGTCCCAGATGGAAGAGTTCAAAAAAAGAGTTGACTAGGTAAAATGGCATAACAGACAAATTACCTGGAAGAAATATTTAAGCCTCATTTCTAAGTCAAAATTCACCCAACTTCCATCTCCAGTTTACTAATCCAGATAGAGATGGTTACTATCAGAAATAATACCCAGGTAAGAATCTGAAAATAGCCGCAGCAGTGGCCTTGACACTGCATAGTGACAAAAAGAAGAGAGTAATAATAGCAGAATAGTATCTGGGGTCAGGGAGTTCCATGTGCAATGCAGTATATTCAAGACCACAAATGGACCAGTTTTATGTATTATAGAATCATAGAATGGCTTGGGTTGGAAGGACATTAAAGATCATTTAGTTCCATGCCCCCTGGGGATGTCATCCACTAGATCAGGTTGCCTAGGGCTCCATCCGACCTGGTCTCAAACACCTCCAGGGATGGGGCATCCACAACTTCTCTCGGCAACCTGTTCCAGTGCCTCACCACCCTCTGAGCAAGGAGTTTCCTCTAATCTCTAATCTATATCTCCCTTCTTTTCTTTTAAAACCATTCCCCCTTGTCCTGTCATTTTCTGCTTGAGCAAAGAGTCACTCTCCATCTTTTTTATAAGCCCCCTCTAAGTATTGAAAAGCTGCAATAAAGTCTCCCTGGAGCTTTCTCTTCTCCAGGCCGAACAGACCCCACTCTCTCCGCCTTTCCTCACAGAGAGGTGCTCCAGCCCTCTTGTCATCCTCATGGCCTACTCTGGACCTGCTCTAACAGCCTCACATCCTCCTTGTGCTGGAAGCCCCAGACCTGGATGCAGTGCTCCAAGTGGGGCATCACCAGGGCATAGCAGAGGTGAAATCACCTCCCTCCTCTGCTGCCCACCCCTCTGTTGATGCAGCCCAGGATGCAGTTGGCCTTCTGGGCTGCAGGTGCATACTGCTAATGCTGGATCATGTCAAGCCTTTCATCCACCAGAACCCCCCAGTCCTTCCCTGCAGGGCTGCTCTCAGTGAGTTCTTCTCCTAGACTGTGTTCATGCCTCGGATTGCCCCAACCCTGCTGCAAAACCTTGCACTTGGACTTGCTGAACCTCATTAATTTCATGTGGGCCCACTTCTCAAGCTTGTCCATGTCCCTTTGGATGGCATTCCTTCCTTCTGTTGTATTGACTGCACCACTCAGCTTGGTGTCATCTGCAAACTTGCTGAGGGTGCACTTGATCCCACTGTGAATGTCATTGATATATATTTTAAACAACACTGGTCTCAAGACAGACCCCTGAGGGATGCCACCCTTCACTAGCCTCCACTGGGGCATAGAGCCATTGACCACCACTCTCTGGGTGTGATCTTCAAGCCAACTCCTTACCCACTGACTGGTCCACCCTTAAAATCCATATCTCTCCATTTTGGAGAGCAGGATGTCATGAGGGACCATGTGAAAGGCCTTGCAGAAGTCCAGGTAGATGACATCACTCAGTATTCCATTGTCAGCTGATGTAGTAACTGCATCATAGAAGGCCATAATTTGCCTTTGGTGAAGCTGTGCTGGCTGTCTAGGATCACCTCCTTGTCCTGCATGTGCCTTGACATATCCAGTATAAGTGTAGCAAGTACCCCATATGAAAGAGGAAATAGTTCTGAAGCAGGCAATGAGGGGATAACCAACTAAAAGATGTCTTTCCCTGCTATTCCCTTTTAGATTCCTCACTTAGGTATATACATGCTGGCTCACGGTGATGTGGATATCCTCATTACCTCCAGAAATACCTAATCCTTTCCAGATTTCTAATGAAGTTTTCATGTTAGGGAGCTTATGCACTACTGAGTCCCAGAGAATCACAGAATTCTTTAGGTAGGAAGGGACATCTGGAGGACATCTGTGCTCCTGTGCTCCAGCAGGAATACCCAGAGCAGGGTGCCCAAGGCCATGTACAGCTGACTTTTCAGGATCTTCAAGGAGGGAACTTCACTAGCTCTCTGGGCAACCTGTGCCAGTGCTCAGTCACCTGCAGGTTAACCATGAATGGAGCAATATATGGTGTTTTTCTTGTAAGAGGATGCTTCTTTTTATGTTTTCAGGAATACCTTGTTTTATATTACAGATCACAATTTCAAAAATAAGTTTTATGTGTTCAAATGTCATTCACATTCCATCTATCAAGCTTGATTATGTGTTAAGGAGTGTAACCTGGATTGAACTTAACCCATAACTAGGTAGCTCCCAAAATTAGCTACAAAGAGGCAGATGTTAAGTGTAACCTATCTGCAAGTGCTCTGAGCAACTTCCTCAAGAATGCACAGATCATGAAAGCAACACAGAAAGAACTACAAATGTAAACTAGATGAAACAAAAATGGAAGCTGCACTTGGACACATCAGTGATCTTTCCCCTGGGCATCAGGGAAATTAAAGCTTATAATCACTTTGTTTAATCACAGGCATGGTTACAAGGAAAGGACAACAGGCAGAGCCTCAACACTGAGTGCTAATGCCAGTCTGATGGGGGTGTGAGAAGACTCTGTACCTGGGGGGCTCACTACTGCTGGATGCTGAGCAATGGTCCTGAACAGTGGTGCACTCAGGCAGAGACTGCAACCTCACCCTAAGAATGGTCCATTGAATACAACAGAGGGGCCATTAGGCCTCAGCACCACTGTTCTTTGCAACATCTAGGCTGTGATAACTGACAAGATGGGATCACTCAAGCATTGCCAGGGCTGGTTCAAAGCACATCATTGATGAGCAGGTCAGGGGTGATGGGACAACAACAAAGATCATGACAAATGGCTGTCCCAGTTTCACTTTGGTTTCTGGAAGAGGAAATAAAGGAGCAGCTTTGGCACATAATGAGATGACAATCCTTCTCAGAAACATCTCAAAAGATACCTGAAAAAGAAACCCAGAAATGAGAGTGACCCACACATAACCCCACTGGGAGTTGGGGTGGGGAGGGACAGAAGGACATATAGGCATTGGACATAGCCTTGGTTTTGGGTAGAGACTGGGCAGCTGTTCAGGACCACCATGCAACTGAGAGCAGGGCTAGTTGAAGGATGGGGCAGAAGGGAACTGACTCCAGTCCCCCGGCCACCCTCCTTACCCTGCACGGGATGTCCCCACCCAGCAGAAAAGGGAGCCCTGCCTGGGGAGCATGACCAGGGCTGCTCCATTTCCACTGGGTTTCTGTACAGGAAGCTGTACTGGAACTTGACACATGAGAAAACAAGACTCAAGGTGATGCCCAGTCTACCAAGCATGTGGCTGCAGGATACAGACTCACCTGCCTGTGAGATGAGTGCTTTGTAGGGTAAGCCATGTCTGCATGCATCACAGAGTTTTAGAAGCTAGGAGAAAACAGTTCTGCAGTGCAGCCCCCTCTCCTTTACCCTTGCAAACTGCAGATATCAAGGGCCAGGAACCAAGAGCAATGCTGATCGTGAGATGTCAGGAAATGTTTGCCATGACTTTATCCTTAAAATGACTCCTGCAGACATGAGTTTCAGAGAAAAAAAAAAAAAAAAAAAAAAAAGTTTTACCCAACCTCTGGGTGCACAAAGCAATGCAGACCCCCCAAGAAGGAATGATGGGTCATTCAATGAACTCCTTTTAAAGTGAAAACTAAACTTCAGGTGGCCAGCAGAGAGGAACAGAGTGGGATGACTGGTTGGGTCCAAGGCAGGGTCCCCCTCCTCTGTTGCTGCTACTTTGATCATTCATCCAGACAGAGAAAAATGGGAGACTTTTGAAGCGTGCAAGCAGGTTTAGTACCTGACTTTATTAAAGGAAAAAACTGATCCTAGGAAACAAATAAACCTCTTAGTGGATTAATAGAAGAGTGATATTTATGATGCTTGTGGAAGTGAGAGGCAGCTCAGAGTTTTGTTATGGAAATTTTGCTTTGTGACAAATATGTTATGAATGACTTGTCCTGAAACCACGCCAACATGTAGGTGCTGCTATCACAACATCCAACGACTTTAACTTACTGTGAACGTTCTTGAGATAAATCATGGAAAACCTTGCTTATGCTATCTTTAGTCACTGCAATGTTTCACTCTCACAAGTCACTCACAGCTCTAAAAATACAGGTTATATCATTGGATTCCTGGAATTCTTTTAGTTCTTGCATTCTGATTTAAGTGGCATTAAAGCTGGGCTGTGTGGTTCAAAGCTGCAGGCTGATATTTTGTTGAGGCTTAGATATCACCTGGGTTCAATACAATGTTTGCAATATTTATTTGATTTGGATCCAAAGGTAATTTGGAAAATCTTCCTGTAGATACACCTCATACCTGGCTATGCGGAACAAAGGCTAGATTTTGTTTGGGACTAGATAGTAATTTAATAACCTTTCCAATATAGCATTAAACTAAAACACATGCTCACCACAAGAGCTGAGAGAAGACTATTTAGGGTTTTCTCCCCCAGATCTGTAGGTATCTTGCTTCTTCTGGCCTATGCACTGTGATGTTGTGATGACTTCTGGATCAAAATCGCTCTTGTATTTCTGTTTCACTTACATGTATTTCATAACAGTTGATGATTCAGAAACATTAAGAGCAAAAAAGTCTTGACCTCCCACCAGCCTTTCTGGATTTGATTACCAGCTTACCAATGGCTGATAGTTTGAACAGAATTTAATGCTCTCTAATTTTCCTTGATAGGGACTAGGAAGCATGTTATTTTTTATTATTATTATTATTTTTTTTCAGCCTAACTGGCAGCCCAACAAAGCCCAGCAATAAAAAGTTCCATTCGTGTAATAAACTGTCATACATTCTACTGCTTATGAACATGGGCCCTGAAAACGAGCAACCTTCCTGCACATTACATTAAATGCAAACCAGATGGGCCCTTGAAAATCCTTCTTTGTAACAAGGGGCTAAAGGAGCTGGTGGTCAGAGGGTCTTTTTCACTATACAAATAAACAAATGAGTTTAACTACATTATTTTCCAAAATCAGCAATGGGAAACCTATGTGGAAACATTATGAACAATTAGCAAACATGCTGGTGAACCAGAGTAGGCACAAGTGGAACTCTTCAGCTCTCTTAAATGCAACTATCTAAATACCGGAGGTGGGGTCAATCTCATGCAACTTTCTAGTTAATGGCCTCTGGCCACATGCCTATGGACTGCATCCATGACCTGCTGTGTATGCTCTGACACCCAAACTTGATGTGTATGGATAAACTTGGAGACACAAATGGGTAAAATGAATCCCTTCCCTAACACGTCTCAGTCAGATACGGTCATTTAAAGTTCAATAGTCATCAGAGAGAAGGGAAACCCTCCAGAGATGACTGGGCCCATCCTGAGTAGGTGTCATGAGGCAGAGAAAGCCTCAACAGATCAGATAGGCCTCGCATTTAGATAACTCTTTAACTTAAATACATTTTACTTTTAAATAAAAGTAAATGCATTTTACTTTTTGAGTCCTACGGACAGAGAACAGGGATAGCATGACTGAGCCAGGGACTTTGTTATCTCTGGAGCGCACCAGAGGATGTTTAACTCCCTGCACACTGAGCACATGAAATGAGACAGCCTTTAAGGAGTTGTTTGATACCAACTAGCTCTAGCATGTCCTTTGATCCTCTTTCTTGTGATTATAGGTGATATCATAAAACTCTTTCTAAAATCCAGCTGACCAAATTGACACTGGGAGAGATGCTTGGCCAAAATCATTCACAAGGCCTGCTTCCTCTCCACCTTCCCCAGCGCCAGAAAGGTGTGCAGAGAACAGATTATCTTCAGTGACACAGGGGGGTGTAGAGTATGTGTAGGCTTGATGCAAGCCAGAGAAGACAAGCAGAGAAAAGTGTTGTACAGGTGTTCCTGTGGCACAGCTGCCACAGATAAAGAACAGGTGTGCAGCATGATGGGATGAGGAGTGAAGGGAAGGGAAGGGAAGGGAAGGGAAAATATTAACAGCTGAAGAAAATGCCCTGGGAGCATTGATTCTTTAAAGTGTTACCACTGGCTTGGTGTCAAGATCTGAGAAGGTTTTAGGTAGACCAGGAAAAGAGATGCAGTTTATGGATCCTGAAGCTGCTTAAGGTGTTGTCAGGAACTGCTATCCCACCAGTGTGCAGCTCAGTTTATTACTGAGGCTGGGTGGAGCATTTGCTGAGGGTGAAGTCACCTTGTTGAGCTCTAAATACCTGCCCTGGAAAGGCAAAAGTGCAAGAGCCCATAGGTCCAGTACTCAGTCAAGGTGCATACACAGTGGTTAGGGTGGGAGGTCGAGGCACAGCTCAGCTCTAAACCCAGTGTCACTAGTGACTTCAGGAAGGCCCACAGTCATGTTTGCCTTACGGTCTTCTAAAACAGCAGTTCACAGCTCTGCTCAGTTCAGGCCAGTGTGGACCAGAACTTAGGAGGAGGAGATGCCATTGAGCGTTTAAACACTGTGTTCTGTGGTTTCGGGTGCAGTTTTGGTATGTGACAAAAAAAGGGCTGCCTGACGATATATTTTCCCAGAGGTAGAAAAGGGACAAGGACTGGGGGCAGACACACGTCAGGATTCCTGCTGAGTGTAGGGTTACCAGTCTCCATTGTCCTGGGCCTACGCATCCAGTCCTGGGTTTTTGTAGGTCCTGCTGGATGGGCTTTCTGCTTGCTCAAAGGTGATTTATTTTTACAAATTTAAATGAAATCCCCTCAGACATTTCTGAATAATACAAGAGTTTAAAAGACTATTTTCCTATTTAAAAATATTCTAGCTAGACTTTTTATTAAATCAAAGTTAAATCAAATAAAGACTGTGGTTTGAAAGTTCAGACTGAAGCAGGAGCTAGTCCTCTCTGAGGAGCTGTGCCTTTGATGAACGGGTGTCTGTCCAAGGCCCACTGAACAAGCATAGATCACCAGCTGGAGGGCTCTGCTGGGAAGAGCATGGAACACCCTGTCCCCTTAGGAGATGGGATGTAGCAGGGCAGGAGGAGGGGATCACATTCATTGCACTTGTTTCTTCTTGAAATAAAGCATTACAGCTAAATAAAAACATCATAAGATGGGTGAGCAATTGGCTAACGGGCAGGGCCCAAAGGGTTATGGTAAATGGGGCTGCGTCAGGCTGGCGGGCGGTCACCAGTGGGGTCCCTCAAGGCTCCATTTTAGGGCTGGTACTTTTCAATATTTTTATAAACGATCTGGATGTAGGAATAGAAGGTATTTTGAGCAAGTTTGCTGATGACACCAAACTTGGAGGAGTTGTGGACTCGAATGAGGGTGGAAAGGCCTTGCAGAGGGATCTGGATAGGTTGGAGAGCTGGGCGATCACCAACCTCATGAAGTTCAATAAGAGCAAGTGCCGGGTCCTGCACCTGGGACGGGGAAACCCTGGCTGCACGTACAGACTGGGCAATGAGACGCTGGAGAGCAGCCTAGAAGAGAGGGATCTGGGGGTCGTGGTAGACAGCAAGTTGAATATGAGCCAGCAGTGTGCCCTGGCAGCCAGGAGGGCCAACCGTGTCCTGGGGTGTATCAAGCACGGCATCGCTAGTAGGTCAAGGGAGGTGATTGTCCCGCTCTACTCTGCGCTGGTGCGGCCTCACCTCAAGTACTGTGTGCAGTTCTGGACACCACAGTATAAGAAGGACATGAAACTGTTGGAGAGTGTCCAGAGGAGGGCTACGAAGATGGTGAAAGGCCTTGAGGGGAAGACGTACGAAGAACGGCTGAGGTCACTGGGCCTGTTCAGCCTGGAGAAGAGGAGGCTGAGGGGAGACCTCATCACAGTCTACAACTTCCTCGTAAGGGGGTGTCGAGAGGCAGGAGACCTTTTCTCCATTAACACTAGTGACAGGACCCGCGGGAATGGGGTTAAGCTGAGGCAGGGGAAATTTAGGCTTGACATCAGGAGGGGGTTCTTCACAGAGAGGGTGGTTGCACACTGGAACAGGCTCCCCAGGGAAGTGGTCACTGCACCGAGCCTGTCTGAATTGAAGAAGAGATTGGACTGTGCACTTAGTCACATGGTCTGAACTTTTGGGTAGACCTGTGCGGTGTCAAGAGTTGGACTTGATGATCCTTAAGGGTCCCTTCCAACTCAGGATATTCTATGATTCTATGATTCTGTGATTACATGCAGTCCTGGCATGTTGCTAGCTGGTTTCAGGAGGCCTTACTTGCCCTGGAAGGCCCTTGATGACAACAGATGGCAGTTGCACCTCTTTCCCTAACCTCATTCTCAGCCACTGCCTCCTTCAGTGACATAGTCTTGGATGGTAGAGCCCTGCTTCCTGCTGCTGCTGTCCTCCTTGTGTTTGTAGGCTGGAGGATGAGGGCAAGATTGGTAAATACACCTGTACAGATGCCCTTCATGGGACTGGGAAGAAAGGAGACAGTGACACGTTCCTTTTTACCTATAGCAATTCCAAGTACTAACCCTTCATCCCACAGTGGGGCACAGCGTACAAAGTTTCTGCTGTGGTAACCTTACGAAATGTACTGAGTTGGATAAGGAGGCTCTGTCTTGATGGGACAAATCTACTTCAGGACTCTGTGGTGGCTTACAAAGCAATGGGAGGTGACTGCTGTGTCCCGCTGTGGAGGGTCGCCTATAGGGCTGGGGGGTGCAACCCTCCTTCTTCGCTCCCCAGCTGGGTGCTCCTCAGGCTGCTCTGCCAGCCCAGCAGGAGCTGTCACACCAGAGAACGTGACATCAAAGGCAAGCCTGGGTGCCACATGAGATGCATGACACTTGGCAGGCCCACCAGCTCCTGAGATGATGTGAAATGAAGGAAGACAGCTGTTCCCGAGCAAGGCCAGCAGGAAGAGCTGAGCCCTTACACTGTCTAAAAGTGTGAAGGAAAGGGAAAAGCAGCAAAAGGAGAAGAGCAAAGGGCTGGAGAGATGCCCAGACTGTGGGGGTTCTTCTCACTTTGAGAATTTGCAAACAGCCCTGCATAGAGGGGCTGCAGGGGTGGAGCCATGACCTGGTGGACCACCAAGCTGATGGCCAAGCTGATGAGCCTCCAATACAGGGTCAGCTGCGAGGTGACTGCCCGCAGCCCTGCAGGGCTTAGCACAGTTGGTGTCAGTGTCTGTGTATCTGCTGGTCATGCTCAGAGGTGGCTTTTACCTTTGGGCACCTGGAAATGGCCCTTTCTCTGCTTTTTCTGTGACAAAAAACATGTAGGAAAATGGTTGCAAAAAGTAAGAATTGGAAAGCTATAGAGGAATTGTGGAGGTCTGTGTGCCATCTTTCTTTCCCTTTGGTATCATGTTATCATAAGTATACTTTGATATCTGGGACAGCAGAAAAAAAGTGCTCTCACTGGTGTGACTGAATCTGACCATGGACAGACTCTGGGCCTGATTCTCTGCTGTGTTTTTCCAGTCTGACACCAGTACATTGCCATGATGACATCATTTAGATTATTTATGATTTATAGTGATTGAGAAAAATTGGGTCCTGTACAATAATGCAAACAATCAAAGATGCAAAGCAAAAATAGTGCCTTTGAGCTGCACTTTCACATTGTGTGATATTTTGAACACTTCATGTTGAAAGGCTTAGAGCGCACAAAAGGAATTTTCTTCATTTCATATATTATACTCTTGTCTGAAAGAAATAGCAAACAACTCCTCAGCCTGAGCATGCATTGCCTAGGCTGAATGGCTGAATTGTTTTATTATTATTATTATTATTATTATTATTTATTTTATTTTTCTTTTTTTTTTTCTGTCTATCAGCCTTCTTCCAACAGCTCTCCACTTAAACCAACAAGACTAGTTTCTGGACCCATGGCCAAGGAACCACAAATGATGCTTTCAGAGGCCGAGGTGAAATTCTGTTCTCTGTTACATTGATCTGAAGCAATTTTGCTGAAGACAAGATTACCTGAAGCATTCAGTGAGATTGGAACAAGTCTATCAGTGTGTTTGCAAACAAAATACTCGCCCCACTTCCCCACTGACCAACCTTGCATCACACTTATTCCCCAACAAATTGCATTACTACCATCAGAACACCAGTTTCTTCCTAAGGCCTTGAAATGTTATATTTCATCCCCAAATTATACCAAACACTTGGATTGCAAAGCACATAGCAACTGCCTCAAGTCTGACAAGAGCACTTAAGCCTACACAGAAACATTGAGCTTCCATTAAGTCTTAAAATTTTGCCACCAGAAATACCTTCAAAAATCCCACACATAAGAATAATGATGAGCCACAACCCAGCACATGTAAGAGATGCTAAATCAGCATTTATCCAGTCTGTGCTCACTCACTTTCCCTCTCTTGACACCACTGGGAGAGGTACTCACCGTTCTTCCGCTCTGCAAAGGGTGGTGGCTGGAGCTTGGTGCCATCTCTCACTTCACTGACAGCCTTCTCTTTGCGTGCCTTTTCTTCTTCATTTCCACTTGGTGCACTTTTGTGGTCCAAGCAATCCTGTTTGATCACACCATTCATCACCGTGCCTGCAGGGACTGATCCAGATTCTGGCTGATCCACTTTGGATACTAAAGTAGAGAACCAGACACCAAAGCGACCCCTGAAAGAGAAGAGGAGCAGGGAAGAACGAATTCTCCAATCAGTCCTTGTAACAGTAAACAAATACTGGCATTTGTAAAGCAATCAGACCACAAGCAAGTATTCCATCTGTTGTCATGCATTAGAAACATTTCAGGGGAAGACTTCAGGATTCATTATTGCCTGTATGATCCTGCCCACCTTGTCTGTTGCGTCTGCATCCTTGGCTGCTTTGACAGGAGAATTTTCACCCATAAGCACAGAATACCTTCAGAAAGCCAAGGGTGTTATGAAATAACACAGGCACATGGCACCCAAATAAGAGAGCTCCTGAACAGTTAGAAATGCAGAGCAGATCTACAAATGGAGAACAACATTTCTTTATGTAAGGCTCTGGCTAGCTGAGCAATCTAGTTAATGGAAATAATTGCATACAACACAGAATAGGCTGCTAACTGCATGATACACATAGCAAATGATCAATAGCAAGCAGCAGCTACCCTTCGTACCAGAAAGTGTAAAAACACTTAGTAAACACTTAGTAAAGTGTGCATGCAAAACTATTCTTTGACATCAAAACTGTGATTACCACACACAGTAGAGTTAAAGCCTTTCTGAAGTATTTCACCAGATTAGGTAAAAATTTCTGAGAGTTCTTGAAAGATTAGAATTGTTTGTTTACTACATTGTTCTACTCTGAGTTTTACATGGAGTTTAGTCAACATACATCAGGAAAACTCTCAGGAAATTCTACAAATTCAGGTTTCACTTCAACAAAACATCTAGGGAAGGAGGTGCTTCCCTTGATGACACGTATATCTCACTGGAGAGTGGAAGTGGAAGGATACAGCTTATGCCAAATGTCTTTGTGGGATGTAGACACACGACCCAAAAGGAGCTGCTGATACTAAGCACAGCAGCAGAAGGCTGCAAGGACCATTTCAACAAAGTGTTTTGTCCAAAGAAAAATCTCCAGATGCTAAGTGAAAGTGAATGCCTGTAAAAATCAGCACCAGCTCCTAATGAGTCCCATCAGGAAAGAACTGAGGAGAGCTAAAAAAGGTCATTTGTAGAGAACAAGAATAGAAAAGTGCAAGATTGATTCAGTGATAAAATCTGATTTAATACAAAAAACTTACCAATTTACTGTATATG
Source organism: Aythya marila (assembly GCF_965140915.1). Lineage (NCBI taxonomy): Eukaryota > Metazoa > Chordata > Aves > Anseriformes > Anatidae > Aythya > Aythya marila. The sequence goes on along the minus strand of NC_139059.1, from coordinate 12,028,281 downwards.
GAAGTAAGAATAGTGCATTGTATATGATACCATCTCCTCCATGCTACCCATGCCAGGACTTTCTCACACCCCGCTTCCTACCCTGCACCGGCACAGAATTTGCCACCATTCTCATTCCCATCCATCTCACTGCCCACCCCCACCTGCCCTCACCACTGCCCCCTGGCCATGTCCCACTGACAGCAGGTCACATATTGTGTCCCTCCGTCCTGCTTTGTGTTGCATTTCTTTGCCAGGAGAGATATCATGTGGGGTACCCATGTAGTGTTTAGGAAGGACGTCCCAGGTGTGCCTGTGTCTTTGTATTGCTTTGCAGATGGGTCATAAACTGTCTCCATATGCATTGCCTGGGAGAGGCTGTGTCCTTACATAACCCTGGTGGCTATGCACTGAAATAAAATGCAGAACCATGCTTGATCAAAATTCAGTCTGTGTCTGTGTGTCAGTCTGAGCAAAACCCTCGCAGCAATTCCTCCCTTCTTCTTTTTGCTTCCCTCCACTGTCTTCGCTACTTGCCTTTGCAGCTCTTTCCCATCTTACATGCTCAACATGATGCATATTACTCAGGTCTATGCCATGGAAACAGCCCTGCAGGCACCCAGACCAGCTAGGGCTGTGTTGCACACCAAATCTTTGAACTGACGTTCTCAGATTACATCTCTGCCTGAACATTTTTTAGCTCCCTTGGGCAGCTCATGGTCTCCTTTCTAGTGACACCACTGCATAATCACCACTGTTATGGTCAACAAATCTGCTGTACATTCATTCACCAGTGGCTGTAGGTCTGTAGACCCACTTCTGAACAAGCAGCATTATCTCCAAAACTTTCTATTTAATTCATGGCTAACATGGAACATGCAATAAATGTTTACATTACTATTTTAAAATGTACATTTTTTAACTTTTAGAAGTTGCTGATATGATGCATCTTTCCAGTGCAATAGTGGGTGATGACAGGGCAATCCAGCAAAATGCATCTGCTTACAAAAATGAGACTGTGTTCAAATGAACACTAAATCTTTGATAAATGAGTCAGGGCTTTGGTGACGTACATGTTGAACCAATATGACAGTTTTATATGGATTATGATTATTAATGTTTTTGAAAAATAGAGATTGTGAGCCAGACATCCAGTGCTGAAACTGCAAGACCACCAGCAGAGGCGAGAGTCTTTCAGGAAGGCTTCTTACAGGCACTGTGTACAATCTTTTTGCACTCAGAGCATACGCAACATTTTAATTTGCAGTGATTGTACTGGGGTCCTTACTGTCTGAGCCAGGAGGTCACGCTGCGGCCCTGGAGATGCATGCTTTCACAACACTCTCAAGTACCACTGGCTCAATGGTGTTTTTTTCTAAAGTCAGTTTTGGCCTCAAAACATTCCACATTGTTCACTCACTTCAGCCTGAACTGATTGTATTTACAAAGTTTAAGCACACTTTTGAGCCTCAAAGCACATCTCCCATCAACCACTGCTGCCAACACATAAATTGCAAGTCTATACACAGTACAGGCCGTGTCCCGTCTCTCTCTGGCTATAAATATCAAATTCATAAAGCTAGGCTACAATGGTAGCTGGTGGGTGCTTCCTTGTATGACACTGGAGATTCTCAGGATCAGCGGCTTGGTTCACAAGCCTCCCTGCTTTCTGTGCAGAGAGCAATGTAGTGTGGAGGAAGATCAGCTTTGCTTCCCACTACATGTGCTTGTGCACCCATAAAGGCCCATATGGAGTTTGGTTGCGTCTCTTTTCCAAGGACTTCAGCACTCAAATTCAGGGTCTTCTGAAAGCTACCCTTGTCAATCTTGTCAGGAACTACACAACTACAGCGCCCCTGACCAGATCTTTCCCTGGGGTAGACTGGTGCAGATCCACAATGTCCAGACACTTCGTCTCATGCATGAACATTCAGGAACAGGCACAGATTTCCTGGCAGGAGGTAGTGCCTGAATGTCACTGCCACTTCCCAGTGAAGTTTCACCATCCCCAAGGACTGGAGATGGATGCTGAGCTCAACACTGACAGAGCCCGAGCCTTGTGACCCTCAGGCAACCAACTGCCTCTGGATCAGTGGCTTGCAAGGTTGCTGCGACACCCTGCGGTACAGCCTTCCTCCCACTCTTGCAGGAGGAGGCAATGCAGCAGTACAACCAGCCAGAATGCCCTTCTACAATTCCCCTGCTCCTCCACCTCCCCAGCAGCTGTTGCAATGCCCACAGACACCATGTACTCTTTTGACTCCAAGATCTGCTGTCCTGCTCTCTGGGGACGAACATCGCTGTATGGAAGGGAGAAGGTTCAGAGACCAGAAACCAAAGCAAGTGCAGCACAGGCACATGTGTGTTCATGGAGGCATGGACCTGGGACATGGCTGGCCATGCAGCAGTGTGTCCTGACCTCCCTTTACTGGCCTCTATTTTGGAACAATCTGCAGGTATGCTCACAGCCAGTTGTTCATCTAAAGGGCTAAGCCCAGAGCTGTCACTGCCCTCATCCAATCTGGGTGCCTAGTACTACTCAGGTGTTGCAGAAGTGCCATTGTGAAAACACCCAGCTTTAACTGGAGGAAGAGCTCAAACACACCATCCACCTATGCATGTTGCCTCAAGCTCTGCACGCTGCTTCAAGTTTATCAGAGCTGGAAGAAAGTCATTTTCCCACACCACAAAACTTTTTGTGATTTTTATAATTCTCCCTTACCCCTAATTGGGATAAGAAGTTGAATTCTCCAGGATACTGCAAAATAAACACGATAAATAAAAATAGGAGAGCAAGTCACTTGTGAATTTTCACAGTATTATTTTAAAATATTTTAATCTTTTAAAACTGTAACCTCTTCTTAGAAAACAAAAAAACAAACAAACAAACAAACAAAAGCAAACAAAAAAGAAAACAACAACTAAAACATCAAGAGTAAAACAGATTTTTTTTTATTATTATTATTATTTTTTTTTGGGGGGGGGGTGAAGGGAAGAGAGAAGAAAAGGAAATGGAGTGTCCCTACAGTAATATCTGTCATATCTGGGACATCTGTATAGGCATGAGAGTCCCATGCTTAGACACCTGGCTCTTACTGGTAGCATGCATAAGTTTAGGTGCAACACCCTGAAACACACTTTGCTTCTTATCTTTGGGAATGGTTTGATGAATCACACTTTCAGAAGGCTGCCCCCCTCCCTTATGTTACGTGATGCAATGTTAATAGCGTTGTTGGTCTGACCAGTTACTCCCTGTTCAAGTTGGACCCATACATCTAATCTTGTTCACTTTATACCTTCTCACCTTTTCCCTTGTGCCACCTCCTGCATGCAAGATGGAAACAAGCATAGATTATACATCCTCAGATACTGAATCCATCTAAATCCTTGCCTGCTTTCCTGTTTGCTCCATCAGATGTTGAAGTGGAAGTAAATACATTTAGCTCTAATTCAAGTGAAGTGCTTCTTAGGCGATCCTGACTCAACATAAATCTTTAAATACCCAAAGAGAAAAAACAGAAGAAAGTTGTTCAGAGATGCAGTTCAACCTTATCAAATTCTTCACATGTTTGTTGTGGTGTGTTTGTATTCCTGGACTTCTGCTTGCAGGAATGTTGCTGATAAAACCATCTCACTAAACATGGACTTTGTGTGTTTTAGCTGATGTTTACAGTGCTGAGACAGTAAGAGTAGCTCTGGATTCCTGTGGGCAGAAGTTTCATGGACATTTGCACTTTTGTATTGCAGATGCTGATCAAACCCTACTACGTACAAGCTTCATCAGGAACCCTGCCTGGTCTTCCTTAGGGCCATGTCAAGTTTGGCAAGGAAGATGACACCCTGAAGAAGAAGCCCCACACCCTGAACAACAAGAGACCTTTGCTCTTCTGAGACCATCCCAGGGCTGCCAGGGAATGTACCATGGCTATTATTTTGCTGTTTTCCTTGCAGATGATGTCCCCTTTGGATGATTCCTCTCAGTGAACTGCCTCATGCCTCCTGAGGATGCAGAAAGCCCTGTGCTCTGATGGAGCTGAGTGCAATGGTACTGTGTGGAGCCTACAGGCTCTTTCCCACAGATCTGCACATTCCTCCCATGCCCTGGAGAAGTGACCTGCTCACCACTTCATCTTCCATGCAAGGAGCTGCTGCTAAGGAGGGCTGCCTGGAAAGGGAGCCAGGAGACTTCCTCAGTGAATGGAAAACAAATCGAAAAAACTTGCCACAAGCCTGGATACTGGATACCCCCCTCCACTGATGGGTTATTTTATGCAGCTTTTTGTGCAATCCCTCCATGGAGCCAGTGCCAAGACTCAGTGAACAAAGCTATGCAAACATGATGCCATAAAATCTTCACTCAAGGCAAATTCTCCTAGTATTTGGTCACATCATGAACCCCTGTGCTCAGCAAAGTTTGCCAACTCTTTGCACTCCAGAGATTTTAGGGTAATATCTCCTTCCCAGCCTCCAAATTCCCAGTGTTGATATCTGCTCCAAGATGCCCAAAGGCTATGTGGCCTGAGACATCAGCAAAGAGTCCTCTGATAGAAAGTGGCAGCTGTCTTCATTCAGGACAGCTCCTGGCCTTTGGCCTGTGGAAGATGATGAGAGATAGGGCCTGTTCTCAGGAGAACATCTCAGCTCTGCCCTCAGCCCCATCCCCTCAAGCTATTTTCAAAAGAAGTGACTTATCCTTCATTTTTCATAGAATGAAGCTTTAAGTGGTGAAAAATAGCAGAGGAAGTGGTGATTAGGAAATGAGTTATTAACCCAGATCCTCCCAGGATCCACATCTCTGTCAGCCATGTAACTTTGCTGAGAATATCTGGGACAAAACCAGATCGACAAAAACTGTATGCTTTTGTAATAATTGAACTTAAAGGTAGTGTGCATCCATAATGAACAGATTCACTGCCATGAACTCCTTGGGAAATAATTCCCTGGTTTGTGCATACATTTCCACAGGACATTTCTGGCACCTAGAAGCCCTTCCTCGGATGAAGATTCCCTGTATAAGGTAATTTATTACATTGTAGTAGCACCTAGAAGCTAATCTATTCTTTTGGAGAAGACATAGTATGTCCAGTATTGCAGGTGCTGTCATAATGTGGTAACAAGGAAAGAGCAGTAGAAAATGTCATAATTGAAAAGAACTTTAAAAACTAGACTGAATGACTATGGTTTGACATGTTAGTGACATGTGGTGACCATTAGAGGATAGCGAGGCTGCCAGGGCTCAGTGATGTAACCAGTGAGACATTTTGGCAGAGGTGTCTCTCCTAGGGTGACCAACTGGTGAGTTCAGGATCTTGTGAGGAGGGCAAAAAGTAGGATTGTGACCCTGGACTTCAGGAGAGCAAACTTTGTCCTCTTCAGGGATCTACTTGAAAGAATCCCATGGGTTAGGGCCCTGGAAGGAAGAGGAGTCCAAGACAGCTGGTCAGTATTCAAGTATCACTTCCTCCAAGTTCAAGATCGGTGCATCCCTATTAGCAATAAGTCAAGCAAAGGGGACAGGAGACCTGCATGGATGAGCAGGGAGCTCCTGGCAAAGCTCAGACAGAAAATAGAAGTTTACAGCATGTGGAACAAGGTACAGACCAGTTGGGAGGAATATACGGACACTCTCAGAGTATGCAGGGATGTGACGTGGAAGGCCAAGGCCCAATTAGAATTAAATCTGGCAAGGGATGTCAAGGTCAACAAGAAGGGCTTCTTAAAATACATCAGTAGAAAAAGGAAGACTGGGAAAATGTTGGCCTGTTGCTGAATGGTGCAGGTGTCCTCATGACAAATGATATGGAGAAGGCAGAGTTGCTGAATGCCTTTTTTGCTTCAGTCTTTACTGCTAAAATCAGCCCTCAGGAATCTCAGACCCTGGAGACAAGAGAGGAAGTCCAGAGAAAGGAAGACTTTCCCTTGGTTGAAGAGGATCAGGTCAGAGATCATTTAAGCAAACTTGACTTCCACAAATTCCATTCCAAATGGAATGCACCCACAGGTGCTGAGGGAGTTTGCCAATGTTATTGCTAGGCCACTCTCCATTATCTCTGAAAGGTCGTGGAGAACAGGAGAGCTGCCTGAGGACTGGAAGAGAGCCATTATCATGCCAGTCTTTAAAAAGGGCAAGAAGGAGTACACAGGCAAATACAGGCCAGTCAGCCTCACCTCCATGCCTGGAAAGGTGATGGAACAGCTCATCCTGGGGGTCATTTCCAAGCATGTTGAGGATAAGAAGGTGATTGGGAGTAGTCAGCATGGAATCACCAAGGGGAAGTCATGTTTAACCAATATGATATCCTTCTATGATGAGATGACTAGCTGGATGGATGAGGGGAGAGTGGTGGATGTGGTCTATCATGACTTCAGCAAGGCTTTTGACATTGTCTCCCATAACATCCTCATAGAAAAGCTCAGGAAGTGCAGCCTAGATGAGTGGATTGTGAGATGGATTGTCAACTGGCTGGATGGCAGAGCTCAGAGGGTTGTGCTTGGAGGCGCAGAGTCTAGATGGAGGCCTGTGGCTAGCAGTGTCCCTCAGGGGTCAGTATTGGGTTCAGCATTGTTCAACTTATTCTTCAATGACCTGGACAGCGCAACGGAGTGTACCCTCAGCAAGTTTGCTAATGACACAAAGCCCAGAGGAGTACCTGATAGCCCAGAGGGCTGTGCACCATTCAGAGGGACCTCGACAGGCTGGAGAGTTGGGCTGAGAGGAACCTTATGAAGTTCAACAAGGGCAACTGCAGGGTCCTGCACCTAGGGAGGAATAACCCCAAGCACCACTAAAGGCTGGGAATGACCTGCTGGAGAGCAGCTCTGCAGAAAGGGACCTGGCCATCCTGGTGGACAGCAGGCAGACCAGGAGGGAGGCAGCATGTGCCCTTGTGGCCCAGAAGGCTGAGAGGATGCTGGGCTGCATTCGGAAGTGTGTTGCCAGCAGCTCAAGGGAGGTGATCTTCCCCAGCTGCTCGGCCCTGCTGAGGCCACACGTGGAGCATTGTGCCCAGTTCTGGGCTCCCCAGTATCAGAGGGACATAGAAGTACCAGAACGAGTTCGGAGGAGGGCTCCTAAAATGATGAGAGGACTGGAGTGCCTGTTGCACAAGGACAGGCTGAGAGAACTGGGCCTGTTTAGCCTGGAGAAGAGGAGATCGAGGGGAGATCTCAGTAACGTATATATAGATACCTGAGGGGAGGGTGTCGAGAGGATGGGGCCAGTCTCTTTTCAGTTGTGCCCAGTGACAAAACAAGAAGCAACGGGCACAAACTGAAGCACAGGAGGTTCCAGCTCAGTGTGAGGGGGCATTTCTTTACTGGGAGGGTGACAGAGCACTACAACAGACTGCCCAGAGAGGATGTGAAGTCTCCTTCTCTGGAGATATTCAAAACCTGCCTGGGTGCCATCCTGCGCAAGGTGCTCTAGGTGATCCTGCTCTGCGAGGGGGTTTAACTGGATGATCTTCAGAGGTCCCTTCCAACCTCAGCCATTCTGGGATTCTGTGATTCTGTGATCAGCAAGACTTCCCAAAGATCTGTCAGACTTCCTTATGCTCCTGCTTACGTTGCTGCAGAACTGAGGCAACAGTATCTCCTCCCAGTTCATGCAAAGTGCCTGTAAACAAAGGAAGTGTGGGCATGCCTGGCAGAGCCTGCAGCAGGCTCTGGGGGTGATTTCATGGGAACATTTCTGAGTGATGAAATGTGAAAAGGCAATGGCAAACAACTGCTGCTTTTATGTCTGCCTGCTGCTTCTGCAAAACCTTGTGATTTTTTATAGAAATATTGGGTCAGCATTAGCCTTCTAAGAGGTAACAGTTTGAAATCCTTGTTAAACAAGGTGGAAATAGGGGGAGGCCTGTGCTATACAAAATCCCTTAGCTGATGCCTGTGCAAAATCTGAAATGGTGCCCACTGCCACCTTCCTTATCAGACCCAGAACACCAGCAGTCTCCAGTAAATATCCAGGGCCTTGAGAACAGTGTGTCTCAGGTGACTCCCTTCATATTCACCAGAGTGAAACAGGCACAGTCATGGTGCCTATCTGTAAGCTGAAGAGCAAGAAGGGTGATCTGCTCCCAAAAGCACATATTTCTTGTTTCAGGCTATGAAGAGACCCTAAGTGATGGGCCTGAATGGAGAGGTCAAGCATCAGCTGAAACAGTGGCCACTCTGAACCACTTCCAGTTCTTATCCCAGGGTGTTCAGCCCAGAGATCTATCTGTTCTTGGAATCTCTCCACTCCCAACAGTTTGGAAAAAAGCTGTTCTTTGCTCCAAATAGCAGTAGGAACAGACTCTTTGGAGAGCCCACCAGTGTGGGTTCATTAGGTGCTGAGACAGGATGGAGAGGAACCCCCTTTTATGTAAATAGTGCTCAAGTTCTAACACTTTCTCTTATGGCACCACTGAGCACAGGCTCTGTATTGGCAACCCCAGCTCCTGGCACCATATGGGGAAAGATGTCTCTGCAGCTAGAAAACAGCTAATGGGATCCATTAGAAGGGGTGTGAGTGATGGATGGTAGTGTAAGGAATGGATAGAGGTGACAATGCTGGGACGCAGCTTCAGACACACACAAGAGTTTCCTTCTCTGAAAATATTCAAGGCCCGCACACTTCATGTCTCAGCTCCTGCTCTTGTAGAGATCTTATTCAAACTGGCCATGCTAACAGCATTGACAGGAATGGATGGAAAGACCAGGGCCAGTCCTTTGGCATTCCTGCAGACTTGTTGCTGTCTAAAGCCATGATACAACCCCTGTGGAGACTCCAGCACTTTTCCCTCATGCTCTGGGCTCCTATGTTCTGCTGAGTCCTGACTCCTGTAATCCACTGCAATCAGCCTTGTTCACCGTCCTGTTCAAAACCTCTTTCCATGCTGAGCTGTGATTTGACATCTTTGGGGCAAGAGGCCTCAGGAATGAGAAACAAAGTGCTGAGACTGTCTGCAGTCCCCAGTACAATTGTAACAGGACCTTCTCTTCCAGAACTGAAGCTGTGATTGGATTTCAAACAACATTTGAACAGGTTTTTAATCAAATACAACCAAGAATAGTGAAAGAGATGCAAAGGCTCAGAAAGCCAAATCTATAACCGAGCTCTGGTAGTTCCCAGAAACACAGTGCAGTGGATGGAGAAGTTGGGTTGGGAGCTGAGACACAATATAAACATTCACTGTCAGCTCTGACCATGGGCAAGGCCTGGGCAGGGCATAGGGGCTACCAGACCCCATTACATGTGCTGCTGTACTACTGCCCTCTGCTTGAATTTTGTCAGCTGTGGTTTCTGCATTTGGCTTAAGATTAGAAGTACTTAGGGACCACAGTTCACATGCCACCTGGCAGTTATAATCAGTTCTTAGCACTGCTCATATGTCCAGGGCTATTTCCCGGGGGAAAAAAAAAAAAAAAAAAAAAAAAAAAGTCTGATAGAAATACTACTATAACTTTACTGGACAACACATGCAAATAGTTCTGAATTAGATAAAACTCCTCCTTATGAATCTGGGCCATGCCTGTAGTTTTAAAAGTAATCTTAAAATAAACCTTAAAATCTTATAAACAAGCAGCAATATTCTAAATATGCTAAAAAGTTTCAAAAAGCAGCTATCAACCTCAGATTTGTTATGGCTGCTTGTTCTGTTTGTAGAAGTGCTTTTAGGCTAATCTTGTGCATTGTCAAGGTCTGACTCATAAGTCCTGTGTGCGGGGCTGGTGTTGCTTGGGTCATGCCAGTTACTGCCCAGACAATGGGTGCAGGGCCCTGCACACCTGGGGACAGTCCCATTCCCAGCAGCCTTGATGGACTAAGGAAACAGACAGGATGAGCTCTGTGATAGAAGTAGCTCTTATTTCTAAACTATTGTTTGATATGATTTTGCTTTATTTATAATCATTTAGCAATTAACTGTTTCTGCTAGTGGCAATGATACCCGGATTGTTTTCAAAGGATGAACCATGCTTCTGATTCAAAGGAAACAGCTTTGTTTTCAGAATTAGATTTAAATCCAGCCCCAACCAACACTCATATTTTTCACCATCTCCAGTGAAATGGGAATCCCTGGGTTCTGAAAGTGTCCCTTGCTACTTAACACTGCCAGCATCACTGTTACCAGTAACCCTGACACTGCTAAAGCTCCTATTGCCAAGTTGTATCTCTGACGGTCAGAAAATGAGCAAGTTTCATATATCAATGAAGTGTGGAAGATTCCTGAGGTCAGGCCTTGCAGCTGGTTTATATATGCTGAACTTTGTGGACACAAATGTCCAAAATCCAGGCTGTTTCCACATAGCACAGCCTTAGATTCAGGAAAAAAAAAAAAAATAAGAAAATAAAACACTGACAGGAGAACTGCTTTGGACTCAGCAACCTGGAGTCCTTCATCAGAAGGGTGGTTGTGGCTCTTGTGAGACTGGTTTGTCTGTGAGGGGCCCTGCAGCACCAAGCTGAGATGCCACCTGAGGTCCCTCAGCCCATGTAGTCCCACTGCTTAACACTGGGCAGTGCAGCTTCTGTCCCATACCTAGTTCTGCTTCGCCTGCCCACATGACTTTTACACCATGGATGCCCTTTGCACAGGTCTTGGTGACGTCCACTTCCCAGGATTGCTCCCTTCTCAGGATAGCACCAAAAGGCCAGTGGAGCCCAGCTTGCAAGAGAAGTTCATTGTGCATATGGAGTGTGGCTCCTCTGCCATCAGGGAGGTCTGTCTGCGATCTTCCACCCCAAAATCCTCACCTGGTCACACTTCCACACCTACCAGCAGCCACCTGCCAGATTTCTGCAAGCAAGCATTGGCTTCTCTTGTAGAAGGTCATTTGAATGTCTTTGGTTATTGCTGCATCATTTAACCATGTCCTAATTTTGTGGCATTTGCTATTATGTCTGAACTTTGTCTCTTTGCTACATTTTAGAAAAGTAATAAACAAAATCTTTCTGAAAGAAAACATGGCAGAGATTTGAAATGGAAAATAAGCACACGCTGGACCCAAGCCTCTTTATTAGATGCCAGAAGGAGGGGAAGAAACAAAACCCACTGTCACAAATACTATTAGTAAAGTGGTGAAGGCAGGAGTACATCTAGAGGCAGAGCCAGCTTGCTGGTCTGGGACAGTCCCTTGGTCCAGTGCAGGGGCCATCTGAAGTTGGCACAGTGAACATTCAGTGGGTGGGAAAGGCCACAGAGTGACCTAAAAGGGCTTTGGGAATGATCCCAGCCTGCTGGCAGAGGACCCATGCCCAGGGGATATGTTCCCACTGCAGCAGGCACTGACCTAAGCCAGGCCACACAGTGGACCTGGACATTGGGTGGGTCAGGCCCAGAAAGGCTGTGTGCCTCTCTAAACTCTCTAAGGTTGTGGGCCTGAGCAGTGAATAAGAACATGTCTGATGACAGAGGTCACATCCAGCTTTTGCTGTTCAGCCTTTAAACCTGCTCTGCATCACACTGTGGCCTCACTCCACAGCTAGCACATTCTCCACCACAGCCATGAGAGGTCTCAGAAGCAGTGTAGCTGTCCCTGTGCCAGCACATAGATGTTCTTTGTGCTCATGGTTGGGACAGAATAGCACTCAGGGTGCCTGACATTGGATACCCACCATGTTAGGCAGTGCTGGGAGCAGGGATCTTACTGATGAGCCCAACCTGGAGAGTAGCTGGTGACCAGTTGCTCTGGGTCCATACTTTGAGAGAATTCTCTCTCCAGTGTCTTGTACTCCCCAGACATGGCAATGGATTAGTGCTGAACACTTCTGAGGTTTCCAGTGCAGTCTGATTTTCTGAAAAATGCATTTCTGCAAGATTGCATCACAGACAATGCTGCTGGAAACTGACAGTGGGACATGAGTAAGGTGGCCACAAAGTGGAAGTGGCTTTAGGACTTGTGTGAAAGACTGCTTCAACTCTTCCCTGTACAGGTTTTAAACAGCCCACAAATCCTAGGTCCCAGTGGGCTGCCAGATCTAATTTAGCCAGGTCTGGGATGTTCTTCAGTCTCCTCTTGGACTTGCTCAGTGATGTATGGACCAAAGGCCTACAGAGTGTAGTCAAAGACAGCCTAGGATTGGCAAAGAGTGAACCCCTCTCAGTGTCTTTAGGTTTTTAGGATTTCAAAAATCACTCAGACTCAAAGCACCAGGCCAATGACCAAAAAAGGGTGATGTTTAGGTAAGCATAGGTGGGGTTATTGCAAGAGGCCAGTCTCGGTATTAACTAGAACTCCATGTCAAGTTCTCATTCTTATCACTCATCCCTCTTATTTCAGTGGCCATGACTCCCTGAAAAACCTGAGAAATCTGTTCTCTGGCTGTATGTGAAATAATCAGAAGACACAGTAAGGCTGTGCAGGATGTACAGTCCTCTTCCATCATGTATAAATTGTATCCCCCTCCTCCCCTCTTCCCCAACCCCCCCCCCAAAAAAAAAAAAAAAAAAAAAGAAAGAAACAAAATCTCACAGTTTTACAAGGACAGATACCCAGTGCTTCCATGCTGAATCCCGATTCCTGTTGGAATACCCTTCATGGAGAAGCTGTGCCTAAAGGATATATGCATAACTACAAGACTAGATGCAGTGAAGTGTCTCCCCAAATGGTTTTGGTTGTATGCTGACATTAGGATCCTTTGGGAAGGGGTGACTAGAGCTGAGAGAGGAAATCTCTCCAATTTCATAAAATATCCCAGAAAGATCACAAATTAATGGCGCAAATTATTATAATGGTGTTATAACAATTGCATCCCTATCCCCAAGCCACATGTCATGTTAACAGACTTAAGCTCTCTCTAACCACTAACCACAAATGACCTTTAAGTATCAGAAATACCAGTAGGTGCAGTCAGGTCCAGCAAAGAAGAAGAATACCAGCTTGGCGGTTCAAAGCTCGAACCCTAGACATAATGATGGCACAGAAAAGAAGAGTTAGAAGATACATGACACGGTGAGGGCACATACAAATGTCGTTCACAGCATAGTGTCATGCCTCAGATCTGCTAGAGCTCTTTGGAGGTGCCAATATAAATACGACCTGGACAATGGGGTAGAGTGCACCCTCAGTAAAGTCACAGACAACATGAAACTGGAGGGTGTAGCTGATTCACCAGAGGGTTATGCTGCCATAGAGGCCTCAACAGGCTGGAGAGCTATACAGACAAGAATATCATGAAGTCCAACAAGAAGAAATGTAGAGTCCTGCATCTGGACAGGAACAACCCCAGGCACCAGGACATGTTGGGGGCACCCTGCTGGAAAGCAGCTCTGCAGAAAAGGACCTGGGAGTCCTGGTGGATACCAAGCTGAATGTGAATCAGCAATGTGCTCTTGCTGCTTAGAAGGCTAATGGTATTCTTGAATGCGCTAGGCAAAGTATTGCTAGCAGGTAGATGGAGATGATCAGCATTGGTGAAGCCACACCTGGAGTGCTGGGTCCAGTTCTGGGCCCTCAGTACAAGAAGGACATAAATAAGATAACTGGAACAGTAGCAATAAATTTAGTATGATTCTATGATTCTGTGATTCTGTATTTCTATGATTCTATGATTCTATTCAAAGTGCTTTAAAAAATTTTAAAAATAAATAAAACTGACAATGGACAGCTATAGAAGGATATCCAGATATTGAGTGACTGAGTGATTAAATGCAATTGCAATATGATGTGCATGGGGAAAACCAATCCACTAAGAGGATTGATCAGCAGAGAGATGAAATAGGCTGTGACTCTTAGCTTGGAAGAAGACTGAGGCAGCAGGTCATAGAGGGCTTCCCAGTCAGGAGTGGCCCAAACAGTGTTTCTCACTGTTTCAGTGTTTCTCACACTGCAGAAACTAAGGAGAACCAATGAAATGCTCAATCATCAGTTTTTAAAAAGTCAAAAGAAAAGGAGGAATTATCTGACACAGTTTATGGTTAAATTATGGAACTCTGTTGCAGGATGTTGCATGTACCCAAGAGCTGGATGTGTTCCGGGTATTAAACACAGGTGCCAGGCCTGGTTCAAGAAGCCTCTGAGGCACAGATGATTAAAAAATAGATTACAGGAAGAAGGATCCCGAAGAATTCAATGCTTTCCTCTAGCCATGTGTCCACTGTGGGAGACCAAACCTTCAATTAGGCTGATCTGTCTTTTGAGCACAGTAAATACATTTTTATACTCTCAGACAATGTTTTCCACAGATGAACCTGCTGCAATGACTGCCCATCAAATGTTTCACAGCACAGTGGAGTGCAGGCAGGGAGGAGAAACATGCATGGATCAGGAGAGGATGGAGACATGGCAAGGGCTCTTGGGCCTGGCAGAGCAGGACAGGGATCAATGAGTTAGGCACAGCTAATGCTCCAAAGTTGTGAGGAGCTCCATGGCCCCACTGCATCCCCCGGCTGCCAAAGGACATTCCTCAGAGCTACTTGCTAAATAATGGAATCTAAATTTCCGCCTTCTTGTGGCAAAGTTAAAAATAAAAAAATAAAAAAATAAATAAATAAAAAACCACCACCAACAACAACAACAAAAAAAAACATTAAAATTAACCAAATTATACCCTGGTCTAAACAAAGGAGGGCTGGGGCTGCCAATTTCACAGTTATCCCAAATGGCTCTTAATATGACACAGATAAATACTTTCCAATTACCGAGTGGAACAAGCCGGCCCTGGGGGAAATAGAGAACAATATATTGCAGGGGCCAGAGACCCAGGAGATTAGGGATTTACACTCTGCTAATCCTGCTCCAATCCACACGTGGCAGGAGAGAATGCAGCAGGGTGAGAGACCATCCTCACACATGCCCTGATCCTGCAGAATGAATGATGCCATGCATTTTCCCCCAGACATATGTGTCTGACACTGTGCATCCCCTGATATTATTCAGAAACCAGGCTGCAGGCAGCAAAGCCAGTGGCTGGATGAGTCCCAGGGCAGGAGGGAGGCCCTTCCTCTCTCAGCCACACAAAAGGATCCACCCATGAACTCAAGCACTGGGTCTGGCCAGCCCCAAACCTCCTTGCTTTCCAGGGAGCAAAGGTGCTAAGTGCTGAAACCATTAATGTACATGGAGGATACAGAGATCAGTTACCTTAGAAACCCACAGAGGGGTGATTTTCTGATTTAGATCAGCTTCAGAACTGATGCTTTAAAATTGCGTTCACGTTTGTTGTTTTGGTAGAGTAACCGGAAGCAGATGCTGGATGGAGAAGACACCAAGAAGTCTAAGGACGTCCTGTGGGTGAGTGCAGCCCAGCGTATGGAAATGACCAGCCAGAGGAAGGATTTTCCTGCTACGTAAATGACTCTGCCATTCTCAGGGTCACCATGAGCCCCATCGCCTCCTGCAGAATGGCCCTGTCCTCTCCCCTCTCTTGGGGTTCCTTTGTCCCTAGGAACAGAGCATACCTTGCAGCCTCCCCAGTGCTCTACAGCCTTTCTTGCACCTGGCACAGCTGGCCTTGGTGCTCCTGGGAGCTCCTGTGCAGGATGAGTGCATGGTATTCTGCAAATTCTGTCTGTTCACTTGGGGAAGATCTGTAAAGCTGCTCCATGTATGTTTTGTGCTGCCACCTGTGCCTGGCACATGCACTTAGCTCATCCCACTGCCCATGTGGCTGAACTACCCAAGCCAGCTGAAATCCCCTACCTATGGGACAATCCACCATCCTGTACCAGATGTGTATTAGCTCAGAGCACCCAGGAGCTCTGCCAGGCACTCAGAAAGCTGCTGAGTTAGCACAAGGAGGAACAACCCCTTCACAAATGGCTCTGGCATCTTCCTATACAACCTTTTTCTTTCTCAAGAGCAATTCAGATGTCATGGTTACAAATGGGCTTTTCCCCTGTCCTAACCTCGCCCTACTTGTCTGCAAAGGCTTTGGTTTCTGTAGCAAGACCCATACCACTGGTAGATGTATGAGGAAGAGCTGAAGGTGCAGAGGGGTGACCGTGAGGCAGTGTGCAGTGATGAAGATACCATGTGCTCCTCGGCAAGATCCTAAACTCTTCTGATTCAGAACCTGAGACAGACCTTTGAAGTCCCCAGTGCATTACTGATTTCTCTAATTTGATCACTGGTCTTAAGCAAAATATTAATTTGCAGCCCTGCAGGCCACAAAGATCTCAGCAGCATGCTGCAGGGTGAGGCAAAGGAAGTCAGTGTGCTGGGAGAGGTTGTGATGTTGGTGCAGCATTAGGGTGTGGAGAGTCAGGTGAAGAGAGCAAGAAATTAAGAAAAGAAAGGATGAACACATTGCTCTGGGCAGTAAATCACATATCCCTTAATCTAGAGAAGCAGCTTCAAGTGATTCTCCCTTGGAAGTGCTACCATTCACTCTCAGTGCCAGGTCTGTCACCACAAGGCAGTGCTACCTGTGCTGCAGCAGGACCTGCTGGGCTTCTCTCTTCTTTATGCCACCTCGAACTGGTTTCAAACCAGAGCTGGAAAGAGATGTTGAGGGACGAGGCTGTGGCTGCTCAGTGGAAACTCCATTGATTACTGGTGCAGTACCTTCCCGACATCATGAACACCTCAGCCCCAAGGGAAAATCTGGGTTCTATCAGCTCTTATAAGCAAGTGTTTCGAAAGGTTTACAGAAAAGTAAAGTAAACAGAGCTCTGAGTAACAAAAGAGCCCCGTTTATGCATTCTTTGATTCACTGTAAAGGATGGTGTAAACTGACTTTTTAACCAAGCATTAGGCAAGATTTGGGCCCCCGCCATTATATAATAAACAGTGACATGGCTATATTAAAATATTTACTTAATGCACTGAAGTGACTTATAGTATGAGTGGCTACTCAATAGGATGGCCTAAGTGTTAAGGCGTCAGGTGCCATCGCCTGTATAAATATTCTGTGTGCACTTGTTTATAGGAAAACCCCATCTGGATTTGGCTAAAACAGCAGACACCCTGCTGACCCCAGTTTTTGCTATTGGAAAATATAACACAAGTGTTCACTCATCTAGAATAACAGCAGCGGTTAAGTGCCATCTGACAGACAGAAGGGTATTGGCTTTTCTCAATAGGCTGCAGGCTTGGTGCTGTGAAGCGCTTCACAGCAACAGCTCCCCAAGATTTACAGCATCCTGTGGACCAGAATCAGAAGACTCTACCTTCCCCCTCACAGTCCTTGGCAGATAGGAGACATCAAGATGCCTGGGCATATGCAATAAGACTCAGATACCCCCCAAATCCTGCTGAAACACGGTGGTGGACTGTGCCACTTTGTGAGGAGACAGGAGGCCAGGTCCTCTTCTCCATCCATCTGGTTGCTGTGAAATCTTAAGCAGACTCTGTCCTTCCATGGTGTCCACTCACTTGTACGTGCCCAATGGAAGAAGTGTCTGGGGCTGAGTAAAGCACAAGAGCTTTCCACTGTCCCATCCCACCATTACACTCACAACAAATGCTGAGAAGGAAACACAGCCAAAGTCAAACAGTGAAAGTCAAACAGTGAAAATGCTCTGGGTGAGGGCAGCCATTGGAGAAAGTGGTCTATGCTTTAGAACTGAAGCCTGGATGAGAAACGTGCTCTGAGCTCTGCCTCCTGAAGGTCTGACTGCCAGCATTGCACATCATAGTCTTGACAGATGTGATTACTTCCATCTTTTCACAAACATAACTAGGAAAAGCAGAAAATTTAGCTAATGGAGCCACAGCAAATGAAACCTGGAGCAGCAGTATGCCTGTAGCACATTGCTGCCTCCTGAACTGGCAGTGGGAGCAGGGAGCCTGGGACTCTGCCAGAACTTTCCTTAGCTCTTTGCTGGCAGGCAAATAATGGTGATATGTGGGAATCCTGCACATATTGCGTAGGCTGGAAAAGAGAGGTATCTCCTGCCAGCTCCTCTCCCCACACAAGGCCCTGCCCCAAGCAAGCACTGCTCTCCCCGATGGATGAATTGCTGTTCCTCCAACACTACACAACACATACACACAGGCCAATACATATGGCTGCTCATCCTATGAACCATTTGCACCTAATTCAACTTGAGTTCAGCTTTTTTCTTCCAAATGAGTAATCTGAATCACAGTGGCCTTCCAGATAAGTTCTCTTTAGGACCTGCTGCAACACCACCAGCATTTCTCTTTTTCACACAAATTATCACTCAGCTAAGATGATTGCTTTTCACATATACATCTTTTTAGTGTCTCCTGGCCAACCTACAATCAAAAAACAGAGCAGCATCTTTCTCCTTATTTTCAAAAAATGGGCTCAGCTTGGAGCAGATGTAGGGCCACTCAGGGAGAGAGATGGAATTGAGCTCCCTGTCCTGAGTTACCCCACTTGAATGAGGGGCTATGAATGGGTCTGATTCTCCCACCACAGTGTGGGCCAGGGCAGAGAGGACAACGCTTTCACTGTCAGTGCTGAAACTTCTGTCTCCGCTTTGGCTCCACGTGTTTTAAACACTGGTGGAAGATGGAAAAGAAGGGAAAGAAGAATGATGGAGTCCTTACAGGCAGCAGGTGCTCACGCCTGGGGGGATTACACATAGTATGGGCTATTTCCATGAAGGTTTCCTCTCACTCTTGTGCAGTAACTGGTGTGTTGGTGACCTCTGTACATATCTCTAGGCCAAACTTTTGCTCAAAGCAGGACAACATGAAATCAAGTCATGGCTTATTATAGCTGAGTCCTGAACACCTCCAAGGATGGAGATGCAATGCAGGAATTCAGTTCCAACCTGCTTCCCTTTTAAACCCGCTTGGTATATCCTCTGTCCCCAGGTGCAGGTAGGAGATGGAGAAATGAAATGGACATAGAGCCCTGATCCCCACTGTCAGGAAAGGCTCTTGCTATTTCAGTTTTGATTTCAGAGGCTGCTGGCTCCAATGCATTCCTGTCTTCAGCCCTCCAGATGTCCTTCCCTCAGTACTCCCGAGTGGCACAAACAGATGGCTGGAGTGTTTGATTCCCCTGGCTCTTGGTCTGAAAGGCTTGTGACAGTTGGGCTTACTTTCATCAGGCAGACATGAAGCTGCCAGACAGATGTCATTTCAGATTGCTAAATAAAATCTGCTAAGTTTAAAAGAGGGATAATTTTCTGTTGGAAAAGGGTTCTGAAGGAAAATTTATGACTCTTCTCAGTGTTCTGTGTCCATGGGACTCTGTGTCCAATGGTCAGACTATGGACAATGATCTGGGAGCTCAGCACAGGGACAGTCCACCACAACAGCTCTCCTATCCTTGGCCAGTCTTGCAGGAGGGAGCATCTGGCTGAAGATACCAACCCACTTTCCAAGGGGTTTGCATGCTGCTAGTGGTTGCAAGAAATCCCCATCCTGATGGCACCCCAAGGTCTAGCACAGCCACTGGAGAAAAGGTATGACCTTGCTCAGTGGCCCACCCTCACGTGTATTGCAAGGAATGGGACCTCATTGTTTTCAGTCTGCTCTACAGTGGCTTTAAGTCAGTCTGATTTCTATCCCTACCCTGCTATGAACTTCCTGTTCTTCCCAGTCTACGACCTGTCACCAAAGTGGTAAATAACACCTGCTCCATCTTTCTGCTTATTATTAGTGGAAGTCTTCAGAGGTAGCCCACCTGTGACCTGGTTATCTCTTTCACCCCAGACAAGCACTAAACAATACCAACCACTGAGCATAGTTGCTACCTTGTTTTGCGACCAGCCCTCACCAATTACACACAGACTCTCTCTCCTCTACAAGTACACAAGGGTACCATCTGACAGCATGAAAAATCTCTGCAACATTAAGTTATTTGACAGCTACTGCTTCTCCCTGCCTGTAACACATACACGAGCACAAAGGAAATGAAGTATTTCAACATTACATTTTTCTTGACAAATCCATGTCAGCTGGCTGCCACACCTCATCATGTCCTAGTCTACTCTGCAAATGGCACATTAGATTTTTTGTTCCAGATTTCCCAGAATGATTTGCATTATAAGGATTATCCCTTCTATCTCCTTTCTCCCCTCCTGAGGACGGGCGTGATCTTATCCCTGTCTATCTTCTCAGGGAGAGCCACCAGCAGTTATGAGATGACTCTAGTTCTGTAAATGACCTATGGAAATTCAGCAGAATTATAGCGGGCCCAGCTGAGATGAAAATAAGTAGATTTCATTCATTTAAGCACTCTCAAGCTGATTCTTTCCTTATTTTATCCAGATATCTCCCCCTTTGTAGCTAGTTAATTGCATTAATCACTTCATCGACGTTAATCACTCCAGCAACAACTGGAGCAAAGAAAGCATTGAACTCTTCAGCCCTATGATTTCATCTGTTGTCATCTTTCTATCTGCACTGAGCAGAAGACTCATTTCTTTGACCTTCCTTAAACTACCAGCCCAGCAGGAGTGTGCAACTGTGTCCTTGTGTCCTGCCAGAAGAAAGCAGAGAATTTCCCATGGGGAAAGCCATGACAGTATGCCATAGGTGTTTGTAGTGAGAAGTGCAGTACTCTTTCCCACCCATCACACATCCACCCAGGGTCCTGGTGTTGCTCTTGCAGCTCTGCTCACCCTCACTGGATTACAGAGGGCTAGAAGTTGTAAACAAACAAACAAACAAACAAAACCTGAATCAGAGTCTGCAGCTCTTCCAGGTTTGTTTTTCCCTCCCCTACCCCCTACCACTATTCCTTTTCCCTGTCTTCCAGCCTGTAACTATATAACAACCTGGGTAGTGTAAATACAGTCCAACTCTCATATCCTGTCAGACAACACTTAGCAGAGCAAACCTGCCTGCAGAGCACTGGCACAGTGGCTGCACACTCATGCCGTACATTGCACTATCTTTATGAGTAGGATAGTTTAGTCTAGTACCCTTTCTGTTGAATAACACCATAGCCCATGGGGTCAGGATACAGAGACGACAGCAGTGTTACTGTGTACTGGGGTTGTGAATTGATGAGATACCAGCTGAACTTTTGTGCAGAAAGGATTGTGTGTCAGCCCCTGCACACTGCAGGAGAGCAGACATAAAATCGCAAAGGAACAATTTTTGTCACTTACAAGAACATGCTTCCTATGGCAGCTACCACTGAACATGATGTTACAGGGGTTTTCTTACCTGACCATGCAACTCCAGCAGATTGAGATGGGCTACTGCTACTGCAGAATGGGGTGGAGATGTCCCAGGAGAAAACACTGTGCTAGGAGTAGTGCAGATACCCACCTATTCCAGGCAACTCCCCTCCATCCCAGGTAGGTGGGCATGTACTTCTCTTGGGGCACTCAGACACCTCCTCAGGGCTCCTAACTATCCTGCTTTCTCTCAGCACCCAAAGCATCTCCCTCACCCAACCTCATCTCCTCTCACCCGAGGCATCAGGACAGGAGCCTGCCTCTGAACTGTTCCTGGGCCTTGCAGCTGGTGCAGACTTCGTGAAGGCAAGGCTTTCTTCTCCTCGCCCAACATCACACTGCCATGGACTAGTACAGCTGAGATCTCACTCCAGGGAGACTGGGATTGCCTGATATGCACAAGGCTCTCCCATCCCTTGCAGATAACACAAACCAGGAGCATCTGCTGCCTGCTTGAATCTAAAGTCACCAGCTGAAGGTGGGTCCTGAAGGTGGGGACTGTAGACTCTAGGCACACGTTTTAGATAATATTGGATAGGTGAGAAACAGAAGGAAACTTTGTAATGGTTTGATACAAAGCCACAGCATTTCCATCATAAGTGCAGAGCTGTTCTGCTTGGGGATGAGACATCACGGAAAAAGACTACCAGTGCTGAGTGCAGTGGCATTGAGGCAGACTGCAGAGAATGTGGAACTGATGGGAAAAGTTGGGGCACTGGAAAGAATGACATATAAGGAAGGATTAAACACAACTGCTCTAGGCTGAGAAACATACTGAGCTTCTAATTAGGGCTGCCTTATGCTTTCCGTGAGAGTCCTTACTCTTAATCACTGAGCACTGGAATAATACTATCACCTGCTACAATGTCGAAAAAACATCCTAACCAGATTTTCTGCAGAATATTTTTATGAAAACAAAAAAATGAAGCAGAACACAAACACCTGCTGATAATACAGTTTCCATGTTTAAGAAAAGATTTTTTTTTACAACTTCTGCCATCAGATTAGCTGGAAATCAAATGTCAGGCTTAAGTTTTCCTACAACTGCTGAAACTTAAGCAAAACCAGCTCAGCCACTTCTAAATAGAGGTAGAAGAACAGCTGACAGTTTCTAGCACCTTCAGAAGTTGAAGCAGGTTAGCTCTGCTGGTAGGAGCCCATCAGCCTCACTGGGACAGTCTCAGACAGCAGGCACGGGAAGAGAGTGGTGCTGAGCAGCAGTGCTCTGGCACAGCCGGTCCACGTGCTCTCAGAGCTCCCCTCTTCAGCAGCTGATGGCTTCACTGTGGCCAGCAGTTGGGCCAGTTGGAGGTGATTCTTCCCATCTGCTCCACTCTCATGAGACCCGTCCTGCGTTCAGCTCTGGGCCCCCAGCACAAGAAGGGCACTGAGCTGTTGGAGTGAGTCCAGAGAAGTGCTGTGAGGATGCTCAGAGGGCTGGAGTACCTCTCCTACGAAGACAGGTTGAGGGAGTTTGGGTTGTCCAGCCTGGAAAAGAGAAGGCTCTGGGGTGACTTCCCAGTGGCCTGCCAGTGCCTAAAGGGGCTGCAGGAAAGCTGAGGAGGGACTCTGTGTTGGGGGTGTGGTGGTAGGACAAGGGAGAATGTCTTTAAATTAAAAAAGGGTTAAGTTTAGATTAGATACAAGGAGGAAATGTTTCACTCTGGGGGTGGTGAGGCCCTAGCCCAGGCTGCCCAGAGAAACAGTGGATGCCCCATCCCTGGAGGTGTTCGAAGCCAGGCTGGATGGGTCTTGGAGCAACCTGGTTTCATGGAGGTGTCCCTGCCCATGGCAGGGGTTTGGAATTAGATGATCTTTAAGCTCCTGTCCAACCCAAACCATTCTGTGATTCTATGATTCTACGATATATCAGGAAGTTCATGAGATGTTCAAAGGTAGCATCTCCCACAAGGTTTCTGATTCTTCTCAACCTCCCCCAAAGGGACAGCCACCTTCTTGCAGCCAAACCCCAAAACCCCAGCCCTTCATGTCCCAGTTCTATGTCTGTTTGTTCTGACTTCGATATCCAAGCCAATAGGCTATATGTTGGCTGCTGGCTCAACCCTTTCCCTGTCGTGTAGGCAGGCAGGCTGGAAGCTCCTCGTAGCAACTTTTTGCAGACAGCTCCGTCACACTGCCACAGAGCCCCATTGCTTGGGAAGGGCACCTGGAGTGGAGATGTGGGCACTGCTCCTGGGAAATGCATGGTCCATCCCATCTCATCCTATGCATTCACAGAAAGCTGTAAACAAGCGTCATGCTAAGCACAGGGCATGGGTGAGAACAAGGAATGTAACAGACACTTCCAGTTTCCAAGTGCAGGTTTTGGTATGTTCCTGCCTTCCAGACCTAATGCTTCCCCTTTTTTCCTCTGACAGTCCTGAGAGTGGTAAGTGCCATGGCAGGCACTGCTGTGCCTGCAGCAAGTCCCTCTGTGTCACACACAGGGTTTCTGCTGAGGTGCAGCAGATGCAAAGACAGCTGCAGTTGGCTGCTGGGAGAAATCTGGCTGTGCCAGAAGCTGTACTCCAGGCTGAGCTCTTAAAGACCCCATGGTGTGTGTGAGCCTGACCAGGCATGTCCTGAGCATAATCTCTTGCTCTGCACTGATTTTGTACTGGTTTTCCCAAGAACGATGCCTCCATGCAGGATTTAAGAGGCTTGCTTTTGTCCTCCCTTTTTTGCCTGCAGAGGGATGCCCAAGAACTGCACACAGCAGTTCCTGCCTGCTTATGTTTCAAGAGCATTGGGGGCAGGGTTCCTGATTTCCACAGTGGTTCAGAAACAATAGCTCTTTGACTTCAATGAGATTTTCATCACTAAAACCACTGCACAAAGTGGCTGCTAAAGGACTAGCAGGTTTTAGGGATGAGAATGTGGACAAGTGGGTCTTTTGTTTCTCAGAGAGCGAAAAATTAATCCTGATGAGACAGCACAGTCACACTTTTGGAAACTTGCTCTCTGTGAGCAGACAGGACCATTTGGTCTTCTCTATGCATACACAGATAGCAGTCCTTCTTCCACTTCACTTCCAAGCTCAGATGACAAACCTGAGGGCACAGAGCAGATAGGTCAGAGCCCTGACTTGGAGGTCTCCCCAGCTGCTGCTATAGGAGATGGATGAGGTCTCAGGGAAGCAGTGGGTTAGAAGACTCCAAGTTTCCACAGTGACCTCCTTCCATGTGGCAGTGGAATGCAGAAGTGCAAAGTGAGGTCTAGGTGATGGCCTGTAAAAACAGAGCTCCAGTATTTAGCTATGGCCTTTGTCTTTCTTCCTGCTATATCCCAGACTCCTAGTGAAGCACAGGATCTCAGTGTCCCGGTCATTGCTAGAAAGCTCTCATTTTTCTGTGAATTTTCAGCTTTTGGGGCCACTTTCACTTTGTGGGGTGTAGAAGGGACCATACCAGTTGATGGGGAGAGCCAACTGACCTTCACTCTGCTAATGCCCCTCCATAATGCTAGAGGCAAGTCTGCAGTTTCTGAAGCACAGGTATGAGCAGCCAAAGCTCTGGTTTTATATTACACACTAGCTACATCCAAGGGGCTCAGCAGTAAACCCCTCCTGTGACAGAGAAGAGCAGTAGTGCAGTGTCGTGTGTGCCTTCAACACAGAACCCGAGCATTAGGCACAGTTGCAGCCAGATCAGATACACAGGACATCATCCCTTAGACTAGCTACCACCCATCCACTCTCATCCCCAGTACAATGTTAGGTATTTACCTAATAAATATCTATTTGATAAAACTATAAATAAAGCCTGTGTTATTTGCCTGTCTGTGGTCTTTCCTCTGCTCCCAAAGTAAAGAATATGCCTCTGGCATCCACCCTGGACAATAACAAGGTTCTGGTTTACAAAGGAAAGCACAAAGCACCCTCAAAAGATTTTTTCCTCCAGCTTACGATGATGGAAGTCCACAGTCACTGGCAAGGACATTCAGGAAACAGTGTTCCCTGGGGAACATGATAGGACAAAAATTCTTTCAACACCTCTACTCTCTAATTAGCTTAAATTCTTAAATATGGAATTAGATGACTGCTGGGGTGAAACTGGCAAGGGTAAAACTCCAGGTGGCCAGTGTTGCACTTATGGGTGCCGCAGTTCCTTTCTGTATAAACCCAGATTCACTCTCCTTAAATTGGGCATGTCAGTTGGAGTCTAAAATTAGGAGAGCTACCACCTGGAGCCTTCTTCCTGATCAACAGCAAGAAACAGATCCTCCACAGGGACAGACTGATTGAATCATTTAAGCCAGAAAAGACCCTTAAGATCATCAAGTCCAACCATCAACCTAACACTAGCAAGTCCACCAAGTCTACCACCAAACCACGTCCCTAAGCACCATGTCCACACATCTCTCAAATACCTCCAGAGGTGATAACTCCACCACTTCCCATGGGCAGCCCGTCCCAATGCCTAATGACACTTTCTGCAAATAAATTCTTCCTGACATCCAATTTAAACCTCCCCTGGCACAATTTGAAGCCATTTCCTTGTGTCCTAAAAACTCTGGCCTCTGGTTCCTGAGGTCAAACACCACTTTGAGTTGCCCAAATCATCAGCTGAAATTAGTTGAGATGGAGTGAGACCTCTTGCCCAGGCAGGGACTCGATCCCCATGTGTGACTTGCTCTGAGCTGTGTGTGTTTGTCCATTCCTTTCCAGAAGGCATTATATACCATAACAGATCTGATAACTCAGACAGACAGTGGTGCTTTCCTGCTGCTTCAGGCAATAAACTTGTCCCAAGCCAGTTCCTTTATCTCTCTTTAAAAAGTGGATTCATGTCTTGCAGAACATCCACCTGGTCACTCTCCCTCCTTGTAGTAATGCAATGTAGATTCAATAGGTTCTATAGATTCAATACCCCAGAGACAATTTGGCTGAAAACCATCCCTTCTGCCCACACAATAAAATATGCTCGGGGCAACCCTGATGGAAAGCACCTCTGCAGAAAAGGACCTGGGAGTTCTGGTGGATACCAAACTGAACAGAAGTCAGCATGTGCTCTTGCTGCAAAGAAGTCTAATAGTATCCTGGGCTGCATTAGGCAAAGTATTGCCAGCCTGTCAAGAGAGGTGATCCTTCTCCTCTCTGGTGAGGCCACACCTTGAGCACCTGGTCCAGTTCTGGGCCCCCGGTACAAGAGGGACATTGACACACTGGAGAGAGCCCCAAAAAGGGCTACAAAGAAGCTGAAGGGAGTGGAGCACCATTGCTATGAGGAGGGGCTGAGAGAGCTGGGACTGCTCAGCCTGGGGAAGAGGAGGCTCAGGGGGAGCTCATCCATGTCTATGAATACCTGAAGGAAAAAATCAAAGAGGATGGAGCCAGGCTCTTGCCAGTCATGCCCAGGACCAGAGCTAGAGGCAATGGGCACAAACTGGAAGACAGGAGGCACTGTCTGTACACCAGAAAGCACTTTGTTACTTAGCAATGGAACAGGTTGCACAGAGAAGCTGTGGAGTCTCCCTCCTTGGAGATATTCAAAAGCCACCTCAACATGCTCCTGGCAACCTGCTTAAGCAGGGAGATTGGTCCAGATGACCTGCAGAGGTCTCTTCCAACCCCAGCCAGTCTGTGATTCTGGGGGTGCCTGTCATGTTGACCTGTGTATGGAAGAGGACAAGGCCGGGAGTGGTTACAGACATGGAAGATGGGAGGCCTCGCGCCCACCACTGGCTTGCCACATGTCCTTGGGTTTGCTCCTGCACCTTTCTATGTTCCCTGTGTTTAGGACACACACCTATGGGACAACAGAACGTCCCACCTACTTTCATACAATGCCTATTAAAAGAAAGTTGATCACGACTGAAATTTCAAAGCTTGATCTAAGTACCTCTTCCCTCAAATTCCTGGATACTTCAGCATCTCTTTTCTGCATTTTGCATGGTCTCCAGCTCTGTTGTCCAGTTCTCTGCCAGTGTCACTTGCTCCCAGATCCACTCATCTCAGACCCTCATCCTAGCACCCATCCTATCCATTCTCTACCTTGATCCCCATGCTGCTTCCCTGTGGGTCCCATCCATCCTCCTGAGCCCATTTCCACCACAGGATCCTTCTCCCATTTTCTTTCTCTGTCCCCAGGATCTGTGCTGTTTTTCAGGATGGGCCCATCCAGAGCCTGCTCCTCTCACTAGCCCGTCCTCAGCAGAACTCAAGAACAACCCACTGAATGGGGCTGTAGCATGACCAGTGCAGACAAACCCTTGCAAGATTTTAGATGCTAAACTTCAGCTGATTTCTACTGAGGCTGTGTGGAACTGAAACTTTTCAAGTGTTTATAATGTGCCCAAATTTGGGCATCTTTTCTCTAGGATAGCAAGAGGCACATGTTGACATACACAGCACCATCTCTGCCAAATGTCTTGTCCTGCTCCATAGCTTGCATGTGGTGGAGCTTCTCAAAATAAAAGTCATAAGAATCTGGAAAAATGGGCAAAATCAACTCTTTGTCTCCAACCTCATTCTCTGATGCAACTCAACTGATTTCAGTGCCATGTTTCAAACAAATCTAGCACAGGGCTGATATATGCTGTGAGGAATCCTCGTCCTGAGTGTTATTCGAGGTTTTTAACAAAAGAAAGACCTTTGAGACAAAAAGTGAGTGACCTGAACTGCAAAGATTGTTACTCATTCTATTTGTTGTTAACAAGCTACACTTTATTCTTAAATTGTAAATTTAAGCTTTAATTGCCTTGAACTCTGGTTTGGTTTACTTCAGAGGTACCAATCATTCGTTAAAGGGTGTTATTAATGCCAAAATCCAGGAGTTTTTGTGTAAGATGATATCAGAGGAATTAAAGTTGTCAAAACACCATTTCTGCAAAGTGGCAGTGAGAGTATATTTGGTATGCTCAGATCAGTTGAGACAGGCCCAAACCCATAATTGCATTTGCCAGCCCTTTGACCATCGTGTAATGATGTTTTGTTCCTAGAAGACTCTTCCATCTTCCAGCTGGAGTTGGTCCTGATAACCAGAATAAAAAACATATGCACCTTTGTGCATGAGCATCACAATACTCTGGTTGTTCTTGGCACACAGGGATTCTCCTGAATACTCTCTGATGCCCACTGAGATATTCAGGCAGATCCACTCTTGCTGTGCTCCAACATGTTTCTTATTTGATTTCCAGAACTGAGTCAGCAGAAGGACACCACGAACAAGAATAATTAAGAAAGGTTATCTCCGAGCTTAAATGTTTGAATAGCCCACACTACAGCTGGTGGATCGGATTTTAATATTTAAAATTCGCCCTGCAAGGGGATATTGCATACATCCTATCTGGAACCAGAAATACCTTGTTTCCTTCTCAGTTTGTGGGAGCAGATGCTGAGGCAAGACCTGAGCATGTGGACCTAACTGGAGTACCGTCAAAGGGCACAGGCTTGAATTTCTGGTACATATACAGCATGCAAATGTTTCGAGGGTCAAGAATTGTTCAGTGACAGAGATTAATTGCACATCACAGACAGATTCAAGACAGTCACCACCTGCTCACAGCCAAATGATAGGAAGATGCAGGCAAAACTGTCACATCTGTTCAATAATTAATTATTGACCTTTTCTACTTCTGAACCCCTGAAGCAATCCCTCTGCCTGTGCCGCGTAAACACCCTGATGGGCTGTGTAGACTGAGAATGCCGCACCTTTCATTGCTGTTTAGCTCAGTTAGACATGCAATGCTTCAAACTGCCGTTAAATGGTTAGCATTTCTGCACCAATATAAACTTGTTTGAATAAAATTCAGTTTTCCACACTACTCTCTGGATGCCACAGTGCCCCAGGGCACTGCTAAGCTCCTGGACCAGTGACTGCTCTCTGTAGCAACCGGCTCTTACTCAGCTCAGTCACTCTCAGCAGCTACAGGGACTGCCACTTCAGAGCCACCTGGTTCACAGCTAGGACAATTACTGTAAGCAAGATCATTTTTTGGCAGAAGTTATTACACACAGCAGTGCCAAGTTTGGTATCACAGAATCAAGGAAACTTAACACTTATTTTGTACTTACTGAATTGAAGTTTGTCACTTCCTCCATCCTTTCACCCTTTTTCCTTCTTTTTTTTTTTTTTCTTTTTTTTTTTTTTTCTTTTTCCTGAGATGTTATCTTACATTTTCCTATATCAATCTCATTTTTCCAGAACTTCACCAGCTCTCTCACCTTTCTGTGCAGCCTCCGCTAATACCAGACTGTTGCAGCTGGTACTTGCAGCATGTCCACTTGGGTACGACTGCAGAGCACTCTGGTCAGTGCTGCAGGAGGATCCTCTCCTCACTGGAAAGAGGTGATGATTGGTGGGACAGGGTGAGTGCCCACAACCAAACCACCTCCAGCCTCCTTCCCAGAGTATCAAAATGTCTTCTTCACCCTGAAGGGAAGGTTCAGAGCTGAACAGAAGCAGCACCACAGCTTCACAAGCCAACGGGAAGGAGCTGCAAAGGGGTCAGAGGGGGAAGATCACCCCTAAATCTGATCCTACTGAGATAGAAGATTCCCTTAATCCGTTAATCCTTTCCCCAGTTCCATGGTACCATGGGGTCAGTGCACACTTGACATGATTAAAGTACTGCAGGAACAAAACGCTAATAAATAACTTTTATATTCTTCATTTCTTCAGTTGTGACATATATAAAAGAGATAAAATGAGCCCTCTAAGAAGCTAGCCTTAGCTCTTATCTTCTGTTTGAACCGTTAAGTGCCAGCTTAGTTATTACTCATGCTCTCGACATTGAAGTTTTCCCTTGAGCAGTAACTCTTGTGCTGAGGTTGCTGTGAGTAATCTCTGGGATTTAGGCAGCTGCATGCTCAGGCAGACACTCACCAACACAGCTGAGCCCTGATGCCTGCTCGCCTTTCCCTCTGCTAAGCCCCACCAGAGCTGGCTTTGACCCGTTCTCTCCACCTGCACTCAGGGATGGGGAGCATCAATGAAGGAAAGACCCAGCCAGAGTGCAGAGAGCTCACCAGACTTTCTTCCCTGAGTGAGAGGTAGGACCAAAGTTCACATGCACGATGTCTGGGTCTGCCAGCCAGGGGACATCTCCATTCACAAAACTAGGACCTGTAACCCTGACTCCACACATCAGAAAAGCTCACCAGCCTGGCCCAAAATCCTGTGGGCCCATGGTGACTAGGAGACAACCATCCTTTCCAGATAGCTGGGGAGAGGCTCTTATGGCTTTGACATAGTCAACTGCAGGTTCAATGGCAGTTTGTCTCAATCAGAGATGACCAATTAATGCTGTAAGTGCAAGGTTAACACATATAGGCAGGATGTAACCAGAATCCAAGATAATGCAAGGAGAACAATAAGCTTATTGTTCACACACTAAGACTTGAGACAAAGCATGAGTTGTCCAGGTTAGGTGGGGACAAAGATCCTAGCTCCTAGCCAGTCACTGTCTGGTGGGCTTAAAACAACTCTTCTGACATTGCCCTGCAAGGAGGAGAAGGAGCAAGCACCGGGCTGTGGAGTGAAACAAGTCTCATCTCCTACATTTGCTAACGTTACTGTCTGGATTCTGGAGCCCTCACAACTCCTGCATACCTACCACGTTAAACCATAGAATCATAGAACCACAGAACATAGAATCATAGAATCATAGAACCATAGAATGGCCTGGGTTGAAAAGGACCTTAAAGATCATCTAGTTTCAACCCCCCTGCTCCGGGCAAGGTTGCCAACCACTACAGCAGGCTGCACAGAGCCACATCCAGCCTGGCCTTGAATGCTTCCAGGGATGGGGCATCCACAAACTCCATGGGCAACTTGTTCCAGTGCCTCACCACCCTCTGAGTGAAAAACTTTCCCCTAATATCTAACCTAAATCTCCCGTCTTAGTTTAAAACCATTCCCCCCTGTCCTATCACTATCAACACATGTAAACAGGCGTTCCCCCTCCTGTTTATACGCTCCCTTCAAGTACTGGTAGGCCGCAATGAGGTTTCCTCAGAGCCTTCTCTTCTCCAAGCTAAACAAGCCCAGTTCCCTCAACCTATCTGCACAGGAGAGGTGCTCCAGCCCTCTGATCATCTTAGTGGCCCTCCTCTGGACACATTCCAAGAGCTTCACATCCTTCTTGTGCTGGGGACCCCAGGCCTGCACACAATATTCCAGGTGGGGTCTCACAAGAGCAGAGCAGAGGGGGACAATCACCTCCCTCTCCCTGCTGGCCACCCCTTTTTTAATGCAGCCCAGGACATATTTGGCCTTCTCGGCTGCAAGTGCGCACTGCTGGCTCATGTCCAGCTTCTCATCCAGCAGGACCCCCAAATCCTTCTCTGCAGGGCTGTTCTCATGTTCTTCTTCTCCCAGTCTATATAATAGCTGGGGTTGCCCCAGCCCAAGTGCAACACTTTGCACTTGGCCTTGTTGAACCTCATTAAGTTCTCATGGGCCCATTTCTCCAGCATGTCCAGGTCCCTCTAGATGGCATCCCTTCCCTCTATTATATCAACTGCACAACTCAGCATGGTGTCATCTGCAAACTTGCTAAGGGCACTCAGTTCCATTGTCTATGTCACTGATAAAGATGTTGAAGAGAACCAGTCCCAAGACCAACCTGTGAGGGACACCACTTGTGACCAGTCTCCACCCAGACATAGAACCATTGACCACAACCCTTTGGCTGCGACCAGCCAACCAATTCTTTATCCGCCTAACAGTCCATCCTCCAAATCCATACCTCTCCAATTTAGAGAGAAGAATGTGGTGAGGGACCATAACAAAGACTTTGCTCAAGTCCAGGTAGATGATATCCATCACCCTTCCTTCGTCCACTAATGCCATTACTCCATCATAGAAGGCCACCAGATTGATTAGGCAAGATCTGTCTCTGGTGAAGCCATGATGACTGTCTTGGATCACTGTGACATCTTTATCTCATACATGCCTTAAGATGTCTTCCAGGAGAATCTGTTCCATGATCTTGCCAGGTCTGTAGTTCCCTGTGTCTTCCTTTCTCCCTTTCTTAAAAATGGGAGAAATGTTTCCCCTTTTCCAGTCACTGGGGACTTCACCCAACAGCCATAATTTTTCAGATATGATGGAGAGTGGCTCAGTAACCACATCAGCCATCTTTCTGCATCCTGGGATGTGTACCATCTGGGATGGGTGGGATGTATACATCCAATTTCATTAAGCGGTCCCGGACTTGTTCCACTGTCACAGTGAGATGGAATCCACTCCTCTCACCCTCTCCTTGAGGTTCAGGGTACTGACCAACATAGGAAACTTGACCACCAGTGAAGACTGAGGCAAAGCACTTATTGAGTACTTTAGCTTTTTCCATGTCTGAGGACACCAGTTCTCCTGTCTCGTTTATCAGAGAGGGAACACTCTCCTTGGCCTGTCTCCTCCTGCCTATGTATCTGTAGAACCCCTTCTTGTTATTCTTCACATCCCCTGCCACCTTCAGCTTGATCTGTGCTTTGGCTTTCCTGATCCGTCCCTACACATCAGGACAACACCCCTGTATTTCTCCCAGGCTTCACAACCCTGCTTCCACTTCCTGTACATTTCTCTTTTTTCCCTCAGTTTAAGCCGCAGGTCCTTGCTCAGCCATGGTCAGCACATGCTCCATTTTTCTGTGTTCTTCATCTCACCAAACACGCTGTGAGCACCAAAGGGCCCAGGTGGAGATGGTGACAAGACTGAAGTTGCTGGCTTGCTCTAACTGTGGAGTCTTCAGGAAAGTGTGGTACAGCCTGCAGGATGACCAAGAATGACAGCTTGCTTGAGCTGCACATAACACTGGGGCAGAGCTACTTTAGCTCAACCTGAGGAAGACGGAAGCAGAGAGATTTACAGGAAGGGCCAGGGTTACTTTGGTGGAGGCTCACAAACCCTGTGGTGTTTTAGAAGTGCCATTGGGTTCCTGAGCCTTTACAGCAGCATCCATATCTGGCACTTCTTGCAGACCCTTGCTGGATTTCTTCCATGCCACGCTCCTGGGCACAGAGCCCTCAGCATGTAGGAATCCCTGGTCAATGCCAAATGATGCAGCATCATGAGGTCCAGCAAGGACACAACTGTCCTATCTTCCATACATTACCCTTGTAACTCTACCAGGGTTTCAGCTTTCACTTCCCATGCCCACATCTTGGTGCAGCAAAGCTGCAAACCTTCCTGTAGTTGTGCATAGTGTGGGATGGTTCGTCCTGCAATTTTGTGAACCCCATGCCTGTGGCAGCAATAGGTCTTATCTCAGAGAGTCTGCAGTTTCCCTCCAGTACCATTCCAGTCTTGTGTCCTTTGAGAAACAAGTCCACACAGTGCCATAGCCCCCATCCACACCCCAAAACGAGACCCTGCTCTCAGGGCAAAACTCATCACTGCCTGAGCTTCTCTCTTATGTGACGAGAAGAGGAAAAATGAGCAGAAAGAGGCAAGCCATGGCATTCAAGCAGAGCAGGAAAATGCTCAGTAACTGATGTGCCTGATGTGATGGGATCCAGAGCAGAACAGAGACCTGCCCATTCTGGCAGCCACACTTGCCTCTGGAGTAACATCTGATTTGGGAATGTGTGTGAATTTAATACAGAGTATTAGAAATCAATATTTAGCTACTTCCTCCCCTCCAGCAAGTGAGGTCAGGTGCTTCTTTCTGAAAACAGTTCTGAATCAGAGGCTTATTTTTCCAGCCAGAAAAGTGAAGCATGAAAAATCTGTATGCTAAAAAGCTACAATAATATTGATTTTTCACCCCAAATAGACAGAGACTGTTTCTGTTGTCTTCCCTTTCTTATCAATACTGGCAGGAGGTGGTGGGTCCTGCTAACCTCATGTTTCATGGACAGAAAAAATGGCTTCTCCAGCAGCTTTCTGCTGGCAGGTTTCCCTTCTGGAGCTTCAATGGGCCCCCTCTCTGCTATGAGATTGGTTCTTGCAGACCCTGTAAGTACTGTCCACAGCAAAATGAACTGCCTTCCCTCTAGACTTTTCACCCTGCCATTGTAAATCCCACTGGCTTCATGCCAGAGACTACGCTAGACACAACCATAATACAGTCATTTTTCTTCTACATGTTGGAGAAGGAAACAGCAGAAATGCTATTCTTTCAAATAATTTAACAAAATACAGATCCCAGCTCAAGGTAACTCTTTAACCTCTTCAGTGAAAGTCTTCACTCCTGCCAGGACTGTTCTGTCCTGCAATCTGTCTGACCACATGCAGGGACTTTACAGGGAGAGGAGCTCTGCACTGCTATGAGAAACCAGGTCCACTTACAAGTGTGCTGGTTGTGAACAGCCTGGATAGATGGAGAGATAGCAGCTGTCCCTCAAGTCACTTTTGTAGCAATAGGATGGCTTCTGGAAAGAGAGATCCTCTGGGGCTCAGTCAGTGAAAGAAAATGCTGCTTCAGAAAGTGCTTGTGTTTCTCAGTCCTTCTGGGCTGTAGCAGCACCCTGCAGTGTCCCAGGCAGACCCTGCTCCCAGTGCTTGATCTTACTTGCCCCAAAGTGTGTCTCTGCAACACGAAGACTTGCCCAATTCCCATGTCTCCTGCACACCCCATTGCACTCAACACAAGAGCATATCAGCTGCAGTGGGTCTACACCTGAAGAAAGCAAAGCAGGCCCACAGACCAGTCAGAGCAACATCATCAAATCACTTCAGAAGTATTTTGTGTATTGACCGGAGGACCAGAGAGAGTACAGGCTCCTCAACAGACAATGCACAGCCCAAGATGGGCTCAGGGGGTGGCAGCTTACCCTAGGAAAGTTGTGTTTCAGTATTCCATAAAGTAGTTCAATAATTACTGCATTTTGTCTCCATCTCCGAGGCTGCAAATACTAAGCCTTTGCTCCACTGAAACTTGCTGTGATCCAGATGTGATGCAAGCTAAGCTAGTGCTGACTTCTACTCTGTATTCATAAAGGCAAACAGAAGGCAAGAGCTATTTTTGGACACTGACTTACAACTGTCTTGTAAGCAAGGGCTTTCTTCTGGGGATCCTTTGAAAGAGCCATTGGAAGGGTCTTTCAGGAGTCCAAAGATAAGTAGTTAAGTACAATATAACAGAAAATAGAAGCTAGCTTTGGATTTATCCAAAAGCCTGAAGTGCACAAAGCTGTAAGAGCAGTTGCAGCATTCAGACATGCAAGAGCAGACCCAGGAGGCATCCCTAGCTAGGCTGCACAGTGCAGAACTGCATGGAGCAGAGTCCAGCCTCACAGGGCTCTGTGGCCACCTCCCAGCCCTGCTGGTGTTGCTGGGGTCCTTGCACCTCAGCACCCTTACAGGCCTCTTCAGCTGGATGCCTGACTGAGGGTCTCCAGCCTGCATCTGAACAGTCACAAGTGGCTTCACTGGCTTAACTACTGCTGTCTGAGATGCCTCCAACCTTCAGAGTCACTGCTATTTGTAGAAGGCATGAGCAGAGGCTGAGCCTATCTGTCCTGAGGAACGTGGAGCATTCCTGATACTGACTGCTCATCCCCATGCTGCTCTGCCTTCCTCTGAGTGTGGCTCCACTGCCTCTCCTGGCTGAAACACCACCTGGGGCCACCCCACTGACTCTCCCAGTAATTAAGTTAGAAAATTAAGTAACTATTACTTATTAGTTACTTAATGTGGACTTCAAAGAGCTTCTGGTGCAGCCTGGAGTTCATAGGATCTTTAAATTGCTGACCCCTCCTGCTCTTTCCTGTGGACCCCAGTGACTCATGACTGAGTGCCACACAGCTGGGCCCAGTGGACCCCCACAGAAATGACAGTCAGACCAGATGGACCACAGAGAACATCTTGTTGTTTCAGGAAAAAAAGGTGGGTCCTGCCTCCTGTTACTTATATCAGATAAGAAAACCTTGAGAAGATGAGTTTAGAGCCTAAAGCCACTGTATGATGGCCAAACTCTGAATTTTCAGATTATTCCCTGCTGTGTGTAAGTACCCAGCCACCAGGGATCTCAATATACAGCACGGTGGAGGCATCCTATGTTGGACAGCATCCACTTCAAACACAAACAGCTTTTGCCACTGGGTTCCTGGAGGAATGGAAGGCCCTTCCTCACACCTCCTGGGGGGCATAGGCAAGTTCCAGGCAGCTGCCTGCCCACTCCACCCTGTTGCAGCCAAGTGCTCCATCTCCCAGGCTGCAGAGGAGCTCAGAGCATGGACAGCACCTCCCAAGCTTCCCTTGGCACCCGCCCCATGGCCACCATGTGCTGCTCTGTGGGAGGAGGGTGGTCCATCATGATGAGCAGCCCCCCCCATATGGCTTGCACAGAATGGGCTGCTCCAGTGTTCCAGCAGGTGGCTTTGCCCATGACAGCATGGTGGTTGCTCATCTCCAGAGCAGGGCAGTTCACCCCCACATGCTGGTCTCTGCTGACACAGTTGCAGAGGCAGCAGGCAAGAGCCCTGCATGTGCCGTGTGGTGCAAAGCTTTACACTGCCCAGAGATCCTGCCTGGGCCCTGCAGACAGAAAGGGCTTTTCCAAGGAAAAACAGGACAGGAAAGACCCAGTAATCCCCCGAAAGAAACACCAGCACATTCCTCCAGACAAACAGTTACGTGACAAGCAGCAGAAACGGCTCCACAAACCGCTGGAGAACGAGTAGACAAGTACCATGTGTGGAAATTTCAGCTTCAGTTCTGCAGTGCAGGCTGTAATCATGTAGGAGGCGTAAGCCAGCCCTGCCAAGAATCTGGGGCTCTGCTTCAGAGAGACACATGCGCTGTGCTGGTGCACACCGTGCCCTCTGCCAGACCTGTGCCTCGGCAGGGGACCGTGCTCCACATGTGACCCTGGCCCTGCTGCAGGGCACTGGCATGCTCACCATGTGCTGAACCCCCCCGCACCAAGCAGAGCACGAGGAGGAGGCTTGGGGGTACCACTCCCTCCCACTGGACTTCGAGTGGCCGTCATGCAGGAGCTGTGTTACTGTGCAGACAGATACTCATAGGGTCTGGCACAAATTCAGGAGGTGCTGAAGTTCACTGGGGTGTGCTGGTGCCAGCCACTGCCTGCAATAGCTTCCCTTGGCAATAGCCTGATGGCATGTCAGGGCAGGGGGCGTGTTGGCATTGAGCCGGCACAGGAAGCATTCAGAGCTCTGAGATGTCCCACTCCAGGGCCTGTACATGTAGCTGAGTGTGGTGGGCTGGCAGGTGCAGGGACCTCCAAAGCTCGTGCCAAGGGCAGTTCCAACAGCATGGAGAACAAGACAGAAGGTGACATTTTGCTGCTATATAAAACTCAGTCATCAGGAAGGGTGTGGTGGAGTTAAAGAAAGTCTTGAGAGCAGTGACGAAAATGAAGAGGGGATGAAGCAGCTGCCATATGAGCAGATACACGCAAGGAGACTGTGGAAAGAAGACAGACAGGAGACACTGAGTCTTAAAGACTGATGGAGGTGATGGTTAAGCTGAATGCAGCACTGTTATTCCCCACCCTCCACCCCTCAAAACACACGGACACCATCCCTGGGGCTGCTCTGTTGGGCGTGCGGGTGGCAAAAGGAGGTGACCCCTGGCCCCAGCACTGCCACAGGGGCTTTCTGGCAAGCCTGGTCTCTGAAGGTGGGGCTGTTAAATCAGCTGGGGAAGTATGTCTGTTTACAGCAAGGAGAAATGCAAGGCATGAAATGACTGACAGGCGTGAAAATTGTTCACAATAGGAGTTTGGATGAGTGTATTGGTGATGCTGCACACACACATACCACACGCATATGGGCACAGCCTGTCTTCCCAAACCTCATTAAGTACCAGCTCTGCTCTCCGTAACTACTAAAAAACTCTTTATGCATCAAAGCTTTGAGTCCAACAGAGAGAAGCATCACTACAAGCTCAGTGGGGAGGGAATATACATAACACGAGGAATGGGGCACAGGAGTGTGGCTGTAAACAACCCGTGAGACAGCTCAGGCTGGACAAGAGGAAGGTCCCTGGCTGTCAGCACATCCGTCAGTGTCTGGGGTCTTCACACTTCTGAAAAGGGTGATGCTTCTTGAGTCAGTGGGAGCAAGGACTGGAGTCCAGCCCAGGTGTCCACAAAAGCTGGTGAGAACAGTGGTCTACCCTGCAAAACATCTTGGCCTGTTCTCAGAAAGATTCCACGAGCTGCCTTGCAATCCCACATGAAGGTTCCTATGCTCTCTGAAAATGTAAATCTGACACCTTTTGCCTATGCTTCTAGAGTCATTTGAGCTGGCTTTTGACATCAGCATCCTGGTGCTCCATATATGACAGCAGAGATGTAAAACTTATCAGGCATCAGGTCTTAAGCAGTGGCATCTCAGGCAAAAAGCCCCTGCTTTCTTCTTTGGAAAGAAAGTCTGACAAAGGTTTTCTCCCACTCACCCCAGTACTTTCTGAAGAAAAAATGAGTATCCAAATAAACATCCTGCTCAGAAATGATCTCTGCAGCAATACATGAAAAAACAGTGGATATGAACAGAACATGCAAAGACCTCAGTACTTCAACAACTGAGCTAATCTTCTAGAAAAATGTCACCAGCTTTCCTCCAGAACATGGACTATAGCTCTCCATGTCTCATCTCTTTCTGAAATGCCAGTCCAGAAAACTTGTCATCATTTTATTTTCGAGAAAGCAGAGGGAAGTGAAATAAGTCCCTGGAAAGGGATCTTAGGGGTTGAGAAAGGCACTGTGCTGGGGCTGGAAGGGACATTGGGGGTCGAAGTGGGCACTGTGATGGGCTGAGATCAGCCAGGTTGGGTTCAGTTGCTTTAAGAATATTTCTGTGTGCACATGTTTTTTTTTCTGTTCTATATCTTACATGGAAGACCTGAGATAAGTGCAGTGATGGGAAGCAGCACCAAAGGCAGGCAAGTAGACAGACAAGACAGAGGCTCTTTTTTCTTTCATGAGCTCTCATCCCTTGTGGCAGGTTTATAACAGTTGACTCCAGAGGTGTTGGACATGCAGAGAGATAGAAAGTCATCACACTTCTGGGAACGAGCAGGGCATGGGAACATTCATGGAGGATGGGGCCCAAAGTGCCACCTTTCCTGAGTCCTGAATCTCTGGGGTGAATGACTCAGTTTAGATTAAAGGAATCAACAAACCCAAGTACAAGGCATTCTCCGGTGGTAAAATGGCATCAACTCCTCCTGCACTGCCAACAGCAGGCTTGTGGGAATTTAAAGGAGAAGAAAACAGAAAGTGAGTGCTTGGAAATACAGAGGCCCCATTACTGGGCAACATTCTGCGTCCAGGAGGGTACATGGTCAAGAGGAGCTTTTTTGGTTTCAAAGACACACTCTTGTTTTGATAGCTCAGTTACTTCTTTTTTCCAATAACTACGAAGAAAAAAGAAACTGTCTGTTCAGAGATTATCTCTGCAGAGATATGTGGGAAGCAAAGCAGAGCTGTAAAATATCTACAGTTAGGGATCATAATCTGGAAGAAGAAAACAGGAAACATGAAACCAGTGGAAGCCCAAAGATAAATAATCATCCAGCGAAGGAGAGTTTGAGACAGGGAGATATTTCCTGCTAAAGAAAGGAGGTTTTCTGGAAGTGACACCTCACTGCACACATCAGGAGAAGGCTTTCCATCCAAGAATGAAGCAAAAAACACTATTGCCTAACTTGGGGAAAAGGAGTAAGAGGACAGGGAGACCAATTCAGCTCTGCAGATGACACCCTGCTGCTTGTGATTTGGAGAGCAGGCCCACCATGGAGAGATCACAGGTGGTGCTCAGGTCCTAGTTATTTCATTCTGGAGTGTGCTGTGGTCAGTAAGGGGCTGCTCCTTCTCATCTCTTCTCTGAGCTGATGGGGTGGGTGACAGGACTGCAACAGGGCTGGCTGCTGGGCGAAGTCAAAGAGGAACCATTCGAGGGTGCAGCACAGCCACCAAACTGGTCTGACCATACAAATCCCAGGAACCAGGAACAGGTGGAGATGTATGGAGGAATAAGCACCAAAGGGAATTGAAGCCGCCTTCCAAACTGAGGCAGTGATTCCCCACCCAGCTGGGCTGCACCCTATGATGTGTCTTTCTGGACTGGCTTATTTGATAGCCATGGGAACTTCCCCATTGCTCAGCTGTTTCTGCACAGACAGATGCACCCAAGCATTTCCCAGCTCTATGGCTCATGCCATTGCTACCTGCCTGGTCTCAGAAACAGGTATTTGGGGAATGACTGCATGCACTTTCTCTCATTTAACCTCGTCTCTATGCATAGCATGTACCCTGCCTTACTGGAGCCCCAGAAGGCTGGCACCACTCTGTGCCTACTGATGCCAAAGACAGGATGGGGAGAGGCTGGAAGAAGTCCACACCCCACTGCACTCTGCACAAAAATCCTATTGGTTTCAAAGGAGTGAGAGGCTCACTTGCTGTTTTTCAGGCTGCACTTTGTCAGAGATCCACTTGGGAGCTTTATCAAAACAATGTCCAAGTGAGCTGCCATGACCCAGGGGATTGGAATGTGTCCCTGGGAAAGCCTGCCCAGCACCACAGGCATGGCATAGCCTTCCCTGCTACAGGCTGAGCCTGCCACTCTCCTGCCTCTGATTGAACATGAACACAGCCCCTAGACAAGCCATCCATTCCAATTGCAATCATGCACTGTGCATTCATTCCGCCCTTCTCCCATCTGCCTCTTGCTGAAAATGTACCAGCTTTGCATATGGCTTACACATACCAGGGGCTGGATCCAGCTGTAAAGGGACTGGGGCGACAACACAGATTTATGGCCCAAACTACGCGGTCCCTGTCTTGTACTGCCAAGGGTGGGGGTCTTCTGACCCCTCAGACATTGCAAACATTCTTACCAGCAGGCTGTGACTCTTCCAGCAGTCCTACTCCACGTGGAATTGGGTCTACAACTCCAGGAGAAAAGAGCAGCCCTTGTAATGAGTCTTCTTTTGGGGTATCTGCTTGATAGGCTACCTCTCAGTCCCCTGACAAAACCCAACAAGCTGGATGACTAATCATGTCAGCTCCAGCTGGCACCAAAAATCACCCGCACTGAAGCTTCTCCTTCCTCGGCATCTGGGTTCATAAACTGTTTGCTCCTTGCCTCCAAGCCCAGCTGCTGCCTCCCTGCCCACCCCCAGAAGCTAGAAGACTTGCCCGGGTTTGTGCCTGCATCTGTGTTCATACGCATTAATGTCCCTGCAGGGTCACATGCAAACCACTGGGGAGATAGAGCTGAGGAGGGTTTCCCCATCAAGCCTCTTCTGGAGGATTTAGAGCCAAAGATGTTTGTCCTCCCAATGTGTTTTGCTTTGGTATCTTTTCAGTCTTTTTTTTTTTATTTTTTTTTTTTAACTTGAGAATGTTATTTTAACCTCGTTACATTATATAATACTAGAATAATAATGAATAATAGTACCAAGCTCTTAAGACTATTTGTTCAGTGTTTCCCTGGGGTTTGATGCAGCCTTGCTTTCTGATCCTCATTCTCCCTGTCAGTCTTTTACCGCATGGCGGAGAGCCTGCCATCTCTCTGCTCCTCTTGCAGAAGATGCAGAAGGACCTCCTGCAGCTGCAGGGCAGCGACTCACATGCAAACTACATGATATCAGCACGGTCAGAGGTACTGAACAATCAGGTGAAGCCAGAGGAAACAATGATGGTGTCTTCTCTCTTTTGGTCTGCAGTAAAGGCCAAGAAACAACCAAGAGGAGTCTTCCATGTCCAACTGCTGCCCTTGCTCATGGCAGCGGGTCTGCAAGGTGTCCCTGCTTCCTGTGTGTCCTGTGCTTTTGTGCCCAGGGTCTGAACCCCTGGGAGGTGGCAGATGAGCACCTCAAACCCCCAGGCCATCAGCTGCACCAGGCTGTCTGTGAGGGAGCTCTGAACATCTGCACTAGCTCTCACCCTCCCCAGCCAGTACTGATGCCCTGGCATCCATGGCAGGGAAGGACTCCTCTTTAGAGCATTCCATCTTTCCTGTTGTTTCTCTGGGTTGTTTGGATAGACTGGCAGCGCCCTTGGCTGTTTGAGGGGGTCAAGGCTTCTTTTTGCCAGCAACAGGGAAGAAACAGCTCTGAATTCCTGATTCTCCTGGCTTCCCTGTCCAATGTGGCACCTGGTGTTAAGGCAGACACCTGATGTCACATAGAGGGAAAACTTCCTTGGTTTCTCAGGCTTGCTCAGCCTTTGTTCGTAACTGAACTTACAAATTTTGGCATGAAATCCTAATCAGTAATGGGAAAGTTGTGAAAAACTCAACCCTGAATGCTGTCAGGTTTGAAGGCCAAGATTTCTTCCCACCCACAGATTTGACACCCCAGGCCTCACACATTCTTTACTCCTGTGAGATGATGTCCCTCCAGCCCTGCCTATGTTCTGGCCAACCTGCTAGTGGTTCCCATCCATCCTCTCCTTGTTTGATGCTGACCCAGTATGCAGCTCTCATCTCTTGGCAATCTCTTTGTGGAAGCTGAGACTTAAAGTAACCCAAGAGTGCAAAGAGGTCTCGTGGGGCTGCAGCGGGCTTTCAAGCTACTGGATCCTTTCTATTACCTACACCCCAAGGTGACATCTTCACGCTGAAAGCAGCAACCACTGATCAACTACTGCTGAAGTAGTTGCAGGTTGGGAAGCTGAGACATGGAAAGCTCTGTCTCTTACAAATAGCAGGACCTGAAAATCCGCATAAAAGAGTTTATAAAGAATTGGGCCCTGAGCTCCGCCCCATTAATGTTTATTTTTAACAAATGTTGGAATATTGTTCCAAAGGACTGGAAAAGGCCAACAGTGTACAAATATTTACAGAGCTTAGAATAAACTATCAGCCTCTTAGCTTGACTTCAGTCCCAGACAAAACTGTGGCAAGCTGATGCAAGAATACTCAGAGAGAATTAAAAGCTGTTTCTGCTATTAGAGCCTGAATTCAATATCAAATTTTGTGGAGTTTGGTCTGGAAAGGTAAC
The DNA here is from genome assembly GCF_965140915.1 of Aythya marila. Taxonomy (NCBI): domain Eukaryota; kingdom Metazoa; phylum Chordata; class Aves; order Anseriformes; family Anatidae; genus Aythya; species Aythya marila. The sequence goes on along the minus strand of NC_139059.1, from coordinate 11,985,410 downwards.
AACTGACATGCTGTCCTAAAACTCAGGTATATTTTGTGCTTAAGAGTCTCCTTGTTACAAAAAAAAAAAAAAAAAAAAAAAGTATTTCTTCTATCAAATGGATTTAAATCTGCCCAACAGTCAGATCCTGAATTGCATCTCTAATTAGGGTTCCATCATCTGATGATACTGCAGGAGTTTTCAGTGAGGCTAATTCATAGTCATGCTCTAAACTGTGCACGACACAAACTCTCTAGCAGTGGTCTGGAACAAAATATTTGCTGTTTTGGTTTTCAAAGTTCAGGAAAGGTGTTTTACTAGAAAAACATGAATTTAGTGTATGCAGCACTGGAACTGTGTGGCAATTTAGGTTGTGATAGCTAGGCATGCATTTTAGTCTTAATGTAGATAGATCTTATATTTTCATGAAGATGAAGTTGGCATCAACAGGATAGAGGACAGTATCTTGGAAAGCTGTGACCTTAACAATGACTCAGGGTCCCTGCTTATATTATATTATATTATATATAATATTAGCACAAATTGCCACAGTGATGCTTTGTCTACAGGTGAGAATGTAATTCTGTGTGCAGAATTGCTCTGACTGGGAGAAGTGTCAAAGCTATCTATTAATAACATTGCTAAGACTTTACTGGAAGAGTCTTCCCATTTTTAGCTTCATTGGTTTAAGATATTAAAAAACAAAAGAAAAAAAAAAAGTTCAGGAAAGAGCTACAGAGAAGACCTTGTATTTAAGGGGCATGTTTTAGTGAGAGATTAATATAGGTCTATTAATTTGACTTATCCAAGAAAAGATGATCAAGTGACTGAACAAAATTTATGTTTATACCTATATACATGTATATATTGAAGTCTGTATACAGTAAAGTAGAATCTTTGATTTGGTGGAAAAAATAGGGAACAAGTTTTTACTGGTTGTTGGTGGAAGTGAGCAGTGCCAGCTATATTAGAGGTGTCCAGTCCAAGAAAATCAGCATCTTGGCTTAAGGATATACTGGTTGCTTCTTCTCCATGGAGTCTGCGGCAGGAGCCCACTTTCTGCCAAATCAGCGCTGCAGAGCCACACGTGGATGTTGCTAGGCATGGTGTCTGCCCTGTGCTTGCCCCTGACTTGTGCAGCCAAGTTCTGAAAAGTGAATGCTTGGTGTATGCCTGTTCCCTGGAATCGTGCTACGACTCTGGAAACCATCTGCAGGATTCATAACCCTGATGCATTAGACCCCGGCAGTGATGGTTGTTGCCATTGCAAAACAGGGGTTGGAGAGGACTGAATCTGCAGGCTATTGTAAGTACTGGCTGCACCGAGTCCAGGTATGTGACAGAGTATTAAATTAAGGCTGTGAATTCATCTTATGCTGCAATATAAGGCAGCAAACGACTTCATTGGCATGAGAGACATGTAAAAGAAAATTTCATCTCAACTAATAAAAAACATTTCTTCCATGCCAACAGCTGCTTACAGGTTGTACCCAAGCATGTAAACCAAACCAACACAGCTTGTCAAGAATAATAGGGGTCCAGCCCTCCTGCCACAACTTGACACCTTTCAAGTGCTATGGCAACCCAGAGGGTGGAAAAGCAGCTGGATCTCCCCATCTGCGCATTCCTAGAGAACGACAGCAGATGGCATTGCACGGAGGAGTCTGTGTGGTACCCTGGCAGACCAGGACACTTCTGATCTCTGGCTGGCCAGAAACAGAGGATTGTCAGTGATTTTGGAGGCCCCTTTACATGTCAGTGGTTCTGCTGAATAAATGCTTTGGGACATCAGTTATCTTGTCCTCAAATGCCAGAATGATTGCTGGTATGTTTTCAATTTTGAGCATGCAAAATAAATGCTTCCAAACTAGATCTGTACTTGAGATAAGTATGCAGGATCTGACTATCTTTCTATCAGGGTTCCATGGGGTGATGCACAGGAGCTTATTAGATACCAGGCTCCATGAGGGGCAGCTCACCATTGGGGGTGTGCTGCACTCCCAACACTTCAGCAGGTCCACATGCCAAACTTGTGACAGACAGACCTCACCATGACTTTTCCAGCTTCTTATGCACCACAGCAACAGATGACAGGATACAAAATGAACTCAGTCCATTTGCTTGGTGGCCAGAGCATATGGTAGGAATCTTCTAGAGTCTGACACATAAGGCATTTGGACTCTGAATCCTATTTTCTTCTCACTCTTTTGAGCACCAGGGATTATAGGCTTAGGCAAGTCAGCTGGGAATAACAGAGCTGTGTCCAAGGGCGTGAATAGAAAATGGGGAGGAAAATCTCTCCAAAACCTATTCCTCAACTCCAAAGAAAACATGCAGCAGCAGCATATAGCATCAGTTAAGTCTCCTGCCACTGTTTTGGAGACTGCTGTTTACATTAATGTACTAGCTCACATAACAGAATGTATAGCTCTTGACTCCACTCCTAAGGACAGGAACTGCATGCAGCCATGCCATATTACCCAGAAGGAAGTGTTCAAAAGAAAATGGTCCTTGAGCAGCCCTGCAAATGCAGCTGCACCTGGCAGAGCTCATGCTCTCAGCTCTTCAGTGAGACAGCAAGCACACCCAGACTGGCCCTGTTTAAAGGCACCAGCTGTCCACAGAGAGCAGGACATCTCCTTCTGTGGCACTGGCATTCCTCAAGTTCTTCACTTCCACCTCCACAGGCGAAGCCCCCAGACAAAGCCTGAGCCAGCATCATGCCAGACTGTCATGCACCCTGCCATTCCTGAGGTGCATCATTCTGAGGGCAAGGGCATGGCCAAGGACATTTCCAAGGGGAAGGGGATGAAGTGCAGAAGCAAGTAACCATCTCTGAAGGCTCCTTTATTATCACAGTGAAGTTTTCTTTACACAGCTAACAATTATTACAATCTATAAAATCAAAAGATTTACAAGATCTCTCTCCCAGCTGCACTTAAATACCCCTCTGCTTCCTGCGCAACCATCAGAACTGCACCTCGTGGCAGTGAGCACCAAGGCTGCCTGACCCACTCATATGCTGGTCCATCAGGTGCTACACCAGGAGAAGCAGCAGCAAGCATCACCAGCCAGAACAGATGCATCTTTACCCAGGCTCACAACTGCAATTCTACTACTAACAAGCACCCCAGCTCTCTCCAGAAACTGCCATCTGGGTTCAGAGCCCCAAAGCATCTAGAGTTCTGACATCAAGCAACTATTTCTACTGCAGGATCTCCTAGTTTCTTCATTTTACAGGAGGGGAATGGCTACCCAAAAACTGACACTAGCTAACATACTGCCAGCTGCCTATTTGAAAGCCATAAGCTTAACCTGTGTGACCCTGGTGCCTCTCTCACAGCTGGAAGTCATTTGTTCTGAAGCAGCAGAACTACAGGCATTCGGTCCCTAAGCACGTGACGTGACATTGATCAACTTGCTCCTATGTTTTTGCCTTCTGCTATCACATTGGCAGAGACATAGTTGTGAACATCTGTGAGAGCTGTGGAGTTGCTGTGAGATAGTACCGGAGGGCTTCCAAAGCACATGAAAGTCCTGTCGTCTGCAGGGCTGACAGGAGGTGGGGATGCCCTGCTACAAAGTGCCCAGGACATGGTCTGGTTCTCAGCAAATGCAAAATCTGCAATGTCAAGCAGGAGCACTGACGCAGGAGGCCTCAGTTGCTACAGCAGATACAGGTGACAGACTTCCCCACATAGCCAGGCTGTGGCATCAAAATGAACTGTGTGATTCAGGCACAAGACTCTACTGGGTGCAGCAGACAACTGGTGCAGAGGAAATCCACACAGAGGATCCCCTGAAATGAATCCAGGCCCTTGTTGATCTAATTCTGATCTTAGTGAAACTGACATAAGGCCTAAGTCTACAGTGGTGGGGATGTACCCAGGCATGGAGGCACCATACATCAGCTGCAGCAGCAGAATCACAGACCCATCTCTGCATGGCACATTTTGATCACAAGTTCATGAATGGAAGACAGCATGCAACCTTGGCACAACTTCAATTACCTCAACCCAGATCTGCCATAAAGTCAATCTGTGTGAAAGTAGGCTGTGAGCTGCATATATATTTGTACCCAGCTCAAGAATCAGCAAGTTGCTACAGGCACTGCACATTGTCCAACTTCCATGAAGACAAGCTCCTCTGTGAGAGGTCCTTAGTCTGTCTAACCACCCATATCCTGGGCCCTTCAGCACTTCCCAGGACCACGTGCTACATCCAAGCAGATTTTCCTATGAAAAACATGCTGCCATAAACTGCCCCCTGGGCTCTCTGCTCCTTGACCCCTTTAAAGCCCACTGGCCTGCAGAGTTGTCTTTGCTGTCTCACCAGACAGGAAGAGCTGGGAAAGACGTTCAGGGCAGAGACAAAAGCAGATGTGCAGTGAGCAGGACCAGGGGCTGAGACTGAACTGTGGTCATTCTTACGTAACCTGGGAAAGTGATATCTGCATAAGGTGGCTTCATTTTGAATGAAGATTAGATCCAGGACTTCTTAGCATGCTTAAGTTTTGGATTAGGGATCCTATGGGTATCACAACACTTTGGCTGTAGACACTAAGAGGAATAAAGATTACATCTACCACCATCCTCATCTCACCTATGGACCCCATATTGATTTACAGTCCAGTTCCTTCCCATCAGCCTTTTGCGTTCTATTCCTTCACCTTCTCTGCTGCTACCCCATAGCTCTGGGATAGTAGTTCACTGTTCTCTCAAAAATCCACCTTAGTTGCCACCCCTTGTCTGCTGTCCCTGGCCAAGATGCCTCCAGACCAGACCCTCTTGTCTCCCTGGCCTTAAGACCTCTTTTGTGCTCCCATTGTCCCTTTACCAAGATGAAAAAAGTCAAAAATTTTAGCTCAAGATGGAATAAAATGTCATTAGAGGTTTCTTAAAGTATCATCTCTCACTGGAAAAGGATGACTTTTCTAACTAGAAAAGGTATGTAAGGGCCTCATGGAGTCAGGTTGGCCTACAGCCAAGGACTTTCACCATGCATCAGCCCAACTCACAGGAAAAGGTTTATGGAGCATCATGGGTGATGTAGTCCAGCCAAAACAAGATGATGGAGGTTTCCAAAACTACAAGACCAGTGAGTCACCCCTGTGGCATCCCTGGGTTGAACTGCCTGGCTTTTCGCCAGCTTTCCACTGAAGTATTGTAGGCTGTGATTTTTCACTAGAAAGTAAACATTTTTTCTAGAGAAAAAGCCTTATTTATGAGGAGTCTTGTCCGAGCATTGCTGTAGCCCCTGGGCTGGGCACAGGGGATGACCTTGGGTAACCTGGGCTGCGCATCCCTGTTTCCCTTGGCTTCAGGAGAGAGGGCTGTGTGTTCACTATGATGCTTCCATGTCTGCCTTGCCTTCCCACAGGGCACTTTTACATAGCTGAAGGTGTGAGTACTTCTAGATGCAGCTTTTCACAATGGCAAAGATGCCGGGGGACTTCCCTTTGCCCTCCCTGGGAGCTGCTTGAAATCCAGGCACTGCCCATTAGTGATGTGCTGTGTTATCAGGCAAGGCTAATTGCTGACATAATTTCCCATTCATAAGTATTCAGCTTTGCAGAAAACCAGGAAAGCTCTTACCCACCGTGCTAATTCCTTTGATGATAAAGTCTGGATGTACCATATCAGTCCTCAACCTGCCTACGCCAGGAAGCCTTTATTTAGCATCAACATTTATCATTGCTAAACGTATAAATAATACCATTAGCCACTCTGAGCAGTGATAAAATTAGCACTGTAAACAGAGAAAGTAAGTGACCTTAGTGGAGAACCATTGTTGATTTTGACCCAACACCTACCAGTATGATTAGTCACAGCAGAACTGCTCAGGGAAAGGGGCCATTGGGGCTTGTTTGGAAATTAGAGACTTGCACTGTTTATTTTATGAAACAGATCTAATTCCTGCTGACTTTCTCTATAAGCACCGGGTCATGGCCCCACCTCCGCTCCTCTGGACTCCCTGGGGCTCATCAGCTGGGAGCCTGAAGATTCATATGAGCAATGTTCCTGAAAGCTGGACTGTCTCCCAAACTGGCGGAGGGGATGTCCGTCATGCCCATCCTGCCCATCCTGCCCGTCCTGCCCATCCTGCTCCTGTCCTGCCTGTTCTGCCATTTCTGCCTATTCTGCTACCCATCCTGCCTGTCCTGCCCATCCCGCCCAGGCAGCAGGGGCAAGAGGTGCCGCATAAGCATGGGGATCTGCTGCCATATGGAATTTAGGCACTTCCAGTGGCACTTTAGACACTTTTCCACCCTGATGAGATGTACATGGCTGCCCCCTCTTTCTTTCCACCCAGACAGGCTCTCACCTGAGCTTCTACCCTGCAAAGCACCAACATTTACCACATATTTCAGGAGAAACATATTTCAGGAGAAACCTGAAAACATCTTGGTAGACTCTTGTCTCAGTGAGGGTGCAGTTCCTGGCTATGCAGATTGTCATGCAAGAGAGAGCGCTCAGGGAAGTTGGGTCTGCTGAGAGGTTGGACTAGTAAAGACTGCAGTATGGACAGCTATTCCATCTGAAAAAACTGCCATAACAGCAGTGAAGGTGGATATACAAGTCAGTATATATTATTCATGGGCTTACAGTTTGCTTGTGCGAAGGGTAAGCTTTTAAACAACAAAATAAACAGGGAATTCCCAAGGCTTCACCTGGGCTAAAGTAATTGTGTTGCTTTGAAAAGGTTGCCTAAGTGTGGCTGTGATAAGTCAGGATGAAATATTTTAAATCCTGCAATTTGCTTATTTACTTATTTTGAGACAGACTCTTAAAGGTGGCTGAGTGTCCCATCTCCAGAAGAGTCCCAAAAGACCTATGGTCCCATGCACTAGCAAGATTTTTGGATCCAAGAACCTTCTGAGCATTAAGGTCCTGGAGATAAATGGTTCCTAGTTGCAGTCAGATGCTGAAGCCCATGCAAAGGGTTGACTGTCCCTGGACAAGCTATTCGTAGAAGCAAAGTTGGTTGGAGGGACCTCAGGAGGTCGTCTAGTCCAAATTCCCCATTAAGTTGGCAGAGATATAGCTAGTCAGAAGATAGCTGATTTGGGCAGTTCAGAGCTAAACAAGAGTGATGTCTTTCCAAAAAGTTGTCACAGTTCTGTTACTTTATTTACCATAATTTAATCAAGCTGATCATTAGGTTAATTTGATGATCTGATGTAGAATAAGATGTGCTGGAACAAGTCACCCAGGGCTGTGGGAGGAGTTCCCACCATTGCCAACTCAAAAATCAATACAAAACAATTGCCAAAAATACATGCTCTACAAGCACTCACTTGGGGAAACACTCTGGCCTGCTCCATGCAGGAAGACAAGCCAGATGATGTTCCTTCTTGGCCTAACCAGCAGTGACTCTCTGAGTCCCTTTTCTAACCATCCCTCTGGTTTTATTTACCTTGTTCAGTTCATAAGATACGTTAAACAGAAACTGGTGAGGTTTGATGGTTCACTGCCCTGTTATTAGGATTTAGAGATATCCCACAGTCGGTAAAGGAGTGATCTTGCAAACTTCATCCATGGTCTTAATATTGTCCTACTACCTTGGGAAAGGAACATGGCTGGGTTTGAAGGTGAACTAGTGAAGAAATTTTCATGCCAAGAGCAAGATGGGTCCCCAGAGCTCAGGGGCAGGGGATGCGGATCTTGTCCAGTTCCCTAAGGACAGCACAACCTCACTGGGAATAACTTGTGAGAAACGAGGGGGAAAATACCCTGACACAGAGCTGCTTCTGAAGCCATTCTCCTCCTGCCCTTCCCTCTGGCAGTGCCTTTTGACAGAAGCTGCCCCACTTCCTCAAGCCTGCTTGTTCCCATTCCAGAAGAAAGTGGCTATCCCTTCACCTCACCCAGCATCCAGGCAGATCTTCCTATCTCTCATCCTGGATCTTGCTAATGTGTTTGCCTTCCTCCTTCTGGCTGCAGAGCAGCATTGAGGACGATTTGTGTCCTAATTGCAAGCACATGCTGGCCAGTGCTGCTCACAGCCTCATGGTCAGAGCTGTCTCAGGATATGTAAGTGAGCTCTGACGCGTGTCTTTGCCACGTCAGTTTTCCTGTTGTGCTGCTGATTGGCATGTTCAACCCAAACTAAACAATACCTATGCCATGCGCTCCAGAGTGCTTTCCTGCTTGCAACTGCCAGGTGCTGGCAGGCACAGCAGGCAGGGAGGCTGCAGAGCCTCAGCAGAGCTGGCAGAGGGGCAGGTCCCAGCCTGCTTGCAGTGAGCAGTAATATCCTCACGAGGGAGAGCAAACCGCTTTCTCACTCTTTTTCACTATTTCCCAGTTGTTCCCTGCCTGGGTTCCCATCACAGTCACTCTCAGCTCTCATGTTCTCCATCTCTCCAGGGCCTTCCCTGGGTTTGGATCTCCTTTTGAAGCCTGACAAGCCAGGATGAACATTCACACCATCCCATGCTGGACACCGCCTCCCACATTCAGTGCCACCATGATTTCCCTTTCTTCTTTTCGCCGGCTGCTCTTCACAAATGCAGTGACATTGTGTTTCACCTCCACATGCAGGCCACAGAACTGGGCTCTGACACCATCACACCCGGTGACCTGCCAGGCTGAGTCAGGCTAGCAACAGGGGGTAAGAAGGGTAAGTCAGGCTAGCAAAAGGTTTTCAAGCCCCTCTCGCTTGAAAATGGGTGTGGGGGAGTTGGATGCACACACAATGTGAAATATGGAGAGGAAACAGAAAGAGGAAAGTGTGTACTAGTAGAGCTACTGGATGGACACTCTGGGGATGGGAGGCAGCAGAAGAGAGGCTCCATGCTCCCATCGCCAAAATACAAGGCTGACATGAAGATGGTGCCACCATGCAGCAGGAGAGACTCAGCCACAGAGGGTTCTGGTGGCACTCATAACAGTGCTGGGGCTGACAAGAGACTCCAGCATTGGAGTGATGAGGGTTGATGCACCCAGAGGCTGTAGGGCACAAGAACCGATGCTGTTTATGAGGAACAGCTACATCTCCTGCCTCCCATCGGCAGCAGTTCAGCTTTCTGACTTGACTCCCTTTGAATTTGCTTCACCTCATCTCTGCTAAGCCACACTTCATGCCTTTCAGCACCTCGATGGAGATCAGCACACTGTTCCTGCCAGTGCCCACAGGCCCTGCCTGCAGTGGGGCTCTGCTGTCGGTGTGCAGTGCGGGCATACACGTCCCACCATGGTCTCATCCACCCATGGTAGGGCTGCAGCCGCCCACCCGCGCACCCCAAGACACTGCTCAGCTGTGCCTTTGCAGCCACGGCCAGCCTGATGGGAATCTCGCAGAGCTGCCAGTTGCATTCCAGCTCGTTATGTTTTAATTTAGTCAATCCATAGGCTGCCTATTGTAAGGATATCAGCACTGAGAAGTAAAATCCAAATCCAGAACATTGCAGAAGAACCAAACTGCCAAAATGTGGAGACAGGGAGACAAAGTAAATCTGTCATGAGGCAGTCCTGACAGACCTCCCACCCCGAGAGGAGCCAGTTCCCAATTAGCGCAAAGAACTTGGGCAAAGAGGAGGAACACATTCAAAAACAAATGAAAGGGACCAAAAATGGTCAAGAAAAGGCCAGTGGAAATACTCAGGTCAGCGCTGTGCCACGTCGCACAGGGGGCGTCTCCCTGGCACTGACCTGCCCCCAGCAGTTCCCTGCGCATCCTCCAGCAACCCCGATGGTGAGGGGATGCCCGAGAACTGCCCAGTCCCTCCTGGCACATCGGGATGCTGCTCTGGGCGATGTGTTGAGGGTGAGGGGAGCAGGCAGGGTGCTGGGTATGGGAAGTGTTGGGGATATCATGGGAGGCCCTAGAGGTGGTGATCCCAGGGACCAGCACAGCTCCTGGGAGAGACGTGGGGTTTCTGGGAGGAACGAGCACGCAAAGCATGGTGAGGAGCCAAAGCCCCCTCTCAGCACAGCTTTGATAACCCTGTACTCAGACAGAGCTGCATTATGTCCCCAAGGGGTTCCAAATACACAGCCAGGAAGCAACAAGCTAGCAGCTGGCAGAGAAACCACCACCTCGTTGCTGGTGCAGTGGCTATGGTGCCCCTGAGTCTCCAGATCCAGTGTCAGGTCTGAGCCAGTGGCCACGGATGTCATGTGGGTGGGCACTGGGATACTCCAACACTGCCCGCTGCCTGACAGTGCCCACGGAGGAAGCAGAGAGACATGGACAGTGGGGAGGGAGAGGGGAAGAAAAAGCTATGCTAAAGGTACAAATCATCTGGGCTGCGTGGCTATTACACCGTATTCCAGCTAAGCATCTGCCTGAGGAATTGGAGGCCAGAAGGGATGTTGGGTCTGACCTCCTGCATAGCAGAGCCCTCCTCAGCGACTCCTCCTCTTGCCAGGCTCGTGCTCAGAAAGCACATTAAGAGACATTTCCCGTAAGAGGGCTTCTCAGCCCCACACCCGACCTCATCCAGCACTGCGGCTTGCACTGATTTTCCTGTGATAAAATAGTTTCCGACTTGCTTTGAAGCCCAAGTTCAGCCCATGTTTGCTGGCTGCCTCGGCTGGGATACTTGGAATGCTGTCTAGGGAAGGAGCAGACATTGCAGACCCCGGTGGGTGGTAAGGGGTGGATTTCATCTCAGAGGACCTGTGACCTCCATGTCAACACTGAGCCCAGCACTGACTCCTGGCTCATCAGTTAGGTTTGTTCAAACTCTAAATCAGTCCTTGGGTTTGAGCACATTGGAGGGGCTGAACAAGAAGAACGGGGGAAAGATGGGGTCACCAGCTGCCATCAGATAAGCCACTGAACCACGCAACCTGCTCCCACTTTGCCCCATCCCTGCGTCCCCCCCGGCAGGCAGATTCCTTCCCTTGCTCCCACTGCCCTCCCTCTCCCTGGGTGCCCTTTGGCTTTCCTCAGCTCCCTGCAGCCCTCTCTGTTCTTGACTAACCTAAACAACTCTATGGCCTCTATGAATTTTTTCCCTTTACTGCTCATCCTGGTTTCCAGAGCATTGCAGACTATGCAGATCATAACAGCTATATTTAAGGTTGCCTGACAGTTTCCATGATATGACCCATTGTTCGTTTGCTTGCAGCACTGCCAAACGTTAACCCTTTGGGCTGAACAACTTGTGACAGATTCAGCAAAGAACAAGTTTAATTCCTCTAAAAAGCAAAATTAGGGGGAAACACCTGATTTTCTCCAATTGTTGTCAAGGCTTTGCTGGGAAGCCTGTCCTTTAGAGATCTGAGAGATGACTTGGGGAGGGCATCTCAGGGCTCTTGCATCCTTTGTGACAAATCCACCCAATTACACGAGGACCGGAAAATCCCTTTTGCTCTAGTACCTGTGATGTGGAGCCATGCCTGGCTGTCCTCTGTGACTGCAGCATGCTGGGCCTGTCCAGTTGAGCCCACCAGAAGGGAGCAGTCCCAGCCCCTGCAGCCTCCAACTGCGACTCAGCTCCCAAGTGCCAGCATCGTGGTGCCACCTTGGCCCTGGGGCCAGTAATGGGGAGCCTGCCTCTGTCAGTGCTGCTATACTGCAGGGCTTAACTCACACACCTCCTAGTGCCTCTGCTATCAGCAAGATGCTGGGCAGCCAGCAGGAGAAGGCTTTGCTGGTCATCCCATACCATACACAGAATGCCCAGCACTCTGTCTCTGCTGAGTTTGGGTGATGGAGGGAAACAACCCCTGTGGTGACCTTTTGTGCACTGCTATGAGGATAGATCTGCTGGGTTTGCTGTCTATTTTTAAGTGAAATTGTGTTTTATTACTACATTTTTCCCATTTTCCCAACCTTTAAATGACTGCATGTTTAATATAACCACAGCTTTGCAAAACAAGCAAGGTACATAAATAACGAACCTTAAATAAAGAACCTGGAATAAAGCTGGTTCCTATAAGGAAAAAATAAAAATAAAAAAATCTTCTTGCAACTAAAACCTACACCATGAAATACGCATGAAGTTCAACTTAAACTGCACAGGCAGCATCATGTGGCATTCTCTACATTGCACCTCTGCATCTTTTTCCTTCATTTTTGTACGCAATCCCTAGCAACGTCTGACAGCACTGAACCTGTCAGGAAATGTAGAAGCATCAGGACAAAGAGAGCTTTCTTTGCTTCCTGCCCCCAAGTTTGGACCTGGGGCTGTGACCTGGATGACCCAGCTCCTGCAGCTGCCTATTATGAGGGACTTTTGAAATCCCATGCAAATTATGTCAATGATCCTTCCCAGCTCACAGCTTTGGCATGCTCACAAAACATTGATACAACCTTTGCACAGGAAGTGCCAGGTGTATGGTGTCCTACCACACTACTGTTGATGTCCAGCACGTCTGTTTCCTTGATCTTTATGGAATGTGGTACAAACCCTGTACAAACACCAAATCCTTGTCCCAGATGGAGCCTTGAAGCTGATGACAATGCCAGTTATGCTGTATTCATGTCACTGTAGTTAAAAAAAAAAATAAAAATCCCAACCCTCTGATGCTAAAGCAAGGACTTGGAAGAAACACAGGCTGCAACAGAAGAGTCCTGCACAAACTGCATGCTTATCCCATGTGCTACAGAAACTGCCTGGCTCTTACAGGAACACTGTGTCTGACAGAAATAGTCAGAAATCAAGAGTGATTTGCACACAATTCCTTAGTCAAGAAGTTAACACCACTGATTTTCCAGCTTCCATTCAAGCTTTTTCCTCTGCCAAGAATACACTCAGGTCAAATACAGGCAAAAGCGAAGGAACGGGATGAAAACTGCTGCACCTCTCCAAGTTGTCCTTTAAATCAGTGGATGGCTCTCCCACATCACTCACCCCCTGGTGAGGATGGCACTTTGTATGGCCAGCCTCCCCACCATGCATTTGTCACCCACATCTCCTTTATAAATCCTTGGAAAGCAAAGAACAAGCTCGCGTTCTTCCTGTCCTCTTAAAAACAACATTACACAACCCACTTCTAAAGAATGATAGTCTTTCCTATAGTCATTCTGAAACTTGAATATTTTATAATGGATAAAACGATCACAGCAAATTCCAAGGACAGCCAAGGAGCTCAAAATGATCCGATCATGTTTCCAGCCATGAGACCTTTGGAAAGAGCCCCAGAAAGAGGGGGAAACACATTAATTTTATGTTTTAATATTCAACAAACAGAGCAGACTCTCCAGAGCGGCAGTGTCCAGTTGAAAGTGTTGAGAGGTTTATTTTTGTTCAAACCTGCAATGGGGCTGAGTTTGGGACTCTCTGTTTAGCTTTTCAGCCTGTAGTTACATTGTGTAAACAGTTTATTTAACATCATTTTTGGCACTTCTTCAGTAAACCCACCATAATAATCCTACTGGCAGACCAAACAGATCACAGATTAGCAGACAAAGCTGCTGTAAAACACCAAATTACCCATCCCCTGCTTTCCTGTTTTCGGGAGATGTGAAGCCCTGTACTTAGCCGTGTTTATGCCTCGTTTCATGGCTGCACCCCCAGGTCATGAAGCTGCTCCCATTAATGCTCGGACCCAGCCCCCAGCTCCTTGCAACAAGGAAGCAGGGTGGGGGAAGGATTTTTCGGCCCTTTTAGGAGCTCATAAAATGTGCTGGGGTGCTGTCTGTTGCTTAACAGGGAAGGTATGCTGGCTTGATCCAGATTGGAAAAGACTCTAGACTTATGCTAAAGTCACCTATTGCTTACATTTCATTTTAATGTGCTTGAGTTCAATAAAAGTTTATCATCTCCATTAAAACGGTGCCTATTGGAACTGATTTAATCTCGTTAGCACAGAAAACCACATGAAAGGAATCAAGTTCATGGACAAGATTGAGCACGGTTACTTTTGGAGCATAAATTAGATAAAAGCAATGGATAATCAGCCAGAGCCACAGTGCCTGTCACCTGCATTACTCACATATTTATGCCAATGCACTTTGCTAGGGAAGGTGCTGGGCAGGAGCCATATCGCAGCAGGACTGAGCGCCTGCCAAGCACAGGAGTAATCGGCTGCTTAATGTCACAGCATCAACACTCTCCTAAAGAGTCCATGAATTGTGTTACATTTGAACAAACAAATGTCATGTGTAGGGGTGCTGGTCAAATGTCTACTGGCAACAGGACAATGCGCTCATAAATCTTGCCTGTGGTATCAGCCTGCTTTCAGCACAGAGATGCTCTCCCTTTCTCAAGGGAAATGCCAGCTCCATAACCAGCCTGGCTGCCTGGCAAGTGCCCTGGGTGTAGGCGGTGGCACAGCACGGTGTCATTACAGGGTGCACGGGTGCAACACCAGGACATCTGTGGGCCCATCATGTGTGAGGCCCCGGGGCAATGCTCGCACTGCTGCCCATGGCTGGCTGCAGTGATGCCCTGGGGCGAGGAGGGCTGGTGGGTGCTTTGGGACTCACTGGGCAGCAGGGATGATGCTATGGGAGCAGAGGACTGCTTGAGGATGCCTTGGGGCTGCAACCCCAGCTTGTACTCCTGCCAAGAGGGGCAATGGAAAATGGCACTCCTGTGATCCCACACTCTGCTTTCACTGGCTCAATGCCCTGTGAGATCATCCTCTTGATGTCATAATGGGGGCAGACTGGGGGAGGAACATGGAAGGACAGAAAAATGGGGCATCTTGCTGCAGGCAGCTGTCTTATTCTGTCCCATCCCATCTGGTCCTCTCCCATCCTATGCACAGGCAGCTGCCTAGCCATGCTGACCTCTGCTCTGCAGGACAGCTTTGCCGTGCTGCTGCCTGTGGGGCTGCGGTTTGCTGACAAGGGCTCTCCAGAGAACAGGAAATCTCTTGGTGTCTGGCCAATGTCAACACCACACACCTCTGTCTCCCAGTTCCCCCAGCACTGGAGAGTTCACCTCTTCTCCAGCATCTCGCTCTGTCAACATCTGCTCTTCCCTGCCAAGGCATCTGCTTCCCTTTTGTCCCCCAGGACTCCTTGCTGCTGCCAGCTGCCCAAGTGCCATGATGGGGGGGGGGGGGGGGGGGGGAGAGGGTGGAAAAAAAAAGGTTGTCTCCTTCTGTCAGTGGTCTGATAATTGTGTCTCATTCATTCTATTTGACTCCAGAGTCTGGGTGTAAGGCACCATTACCCAAAGCTCCCTGGAACAAGCCCCATCTGTCTCATTCATCTTCCTGCAGCCTGCCTGCACAGCCAGGATGCAAAAGCCACATGCCAGGCATCTGGGACAGCACTGGGTAGAGGGGCAGAACCAGGGCAAATGAGCACCTGTGCTGTGGAGCTTGATCTTTCTTTCAAGCAGTGCTGATTTACCCCTCTGAGATAAGATTTTGATAAAAAAGTTATAGCACAAACACAGGCCCCAAAAGCCCATCATGACAAACCACATCCTTGGGACCTGAGTGGACACACATCCCCTCACGGTCCCAAATCCCTTCCTGCATCCATATGGGATGTCACCACACCTATGCAGCCACCTGGATCCTGACCTGCTCATCCCTGCTGGCAGCTTCCACCTGAGGCCCAGAGACAACCACGCGCACAGACAGAAAGGCAGAGCTGCTATATTTAACCAGGCTATTTGCTCTTCCACATCCTGAACAAGAAGCACTGATAAAGTACAAGCCAGTGTAAAATCCAAAAATACAAAAATGGAATAAGGTAGAATCCTATGGGCTTGGGAGAAGGAGGAATGTGTCATGTATTCCCTTGTATCCCTGAGCTCTGAATTTGCTGAGGCTGTGACACACCAGTGAGGTGTTAGGCACAAGGTCTTCAGGAGTCATATCAAAGCCTGCTGAGCTCTCTGAGATGACCTGGGTGTGCCAGGGAAGCTCCGTTGGGTACTTGTGCCTCCCTCAGGTCCTATGGACAAGTGCAGCTGTGACCTGTAGCAGGATATGCTCTGCAGTACATCACAATCATCCTCATCCCCATCACAGCCAAGGCTGAGGCCATGCTGCCTCTAAGTGGAATGGTGGGAGTGCTGTCACAGCTCTCCGTGTGGCAACTGGCACATGCACAAGCATGTCCTGGTCATGAGGAGCCCACATGACTTGGGTGCCTGAAGGTCGTGGTGAGGACCTTGGCCTTTGCTACCTGCTTCTAATTTGGAAAAACTTGTGGCTCAACCAAGTTGGTGTTGCAGTAGAGTATGGTGCACACCACAGTCCTGGAGAGCAGAAGATATTTCCTTGAATATTGTTTGGAGAGAGACAGAAGACTTTGAGCCCCAGAAGGAATTTGTGGGGAGCAGGATTGCCTGTCAGCATGTGTGCACTCTCTGCAGGGGAAGGAGCTTTTCCATTTGCAGGGCAAGGAAAGCACAAGAGCTTGGCTTTGCACTGACTATAAATACACGTGCATTTGAGGTTAGGGGTTTCTAACCACCACTGCTCTCAGACAGCCTATGGCAACAGTAAGAGCAAACCTAAAGGCAGCTGAAGCTGTTGATTTGTTTTCCAGCCCCTAAACCCACTCCTTGTGCAGAAGATGGGACTCTGCTTTCCTGCTCTGTGGCTATGGACAAGCATTCACAGTGAGGATATGCGATTAATCTCATCCCGCTGGCCACCACGGCCAAGTGTGCCAACAGTCCCACCAACTTGCAAGGGAAATGATTAATTAGCATGTGAGCCTCCTTCCTTGTCACCCATTGCACCATATGCTGGTACCAGTGTATGAAAACCCCATATCCTGGTGCAAATCACTAGTGGCCAATGTGGACTGACAGCCAACCACAGCCAGTGGGACACTGCTTTGCCAGTATGCCTCACAGCTGTAGAGCTTGTGATGTCCCCAGGAAGGTCTTGTGACTCAGAACCCCCAGCCACTATCCCAACACTAGCGCATGGAGGAGACGTGTGCACTAGTTCTGAAGGGTGCAAAAAGTTTTGGGTCATTTGGATATAAAGACAGTGTAAGTGACCCTTCATCCTCAGAAACCTCTATGCAAACAATCCCGTTCTCATCAGCATCTCTCACAGTAAGGAGGGTCTGAAGCAGAATTTACCAATTACTAAAAATCTCTCTGAATGTTTGAAAGTTCACAGAGATCAAGATTTTCCCCCTTTCAAGTGACTGCCTGCATACACCACTTCAGAGGGAATGAACAAGCATGAAATTCAATTATACAGGCACCACTCAAACACTTGAACCAGAACTGCTTCCCTTAATCTTTATGTTGAGGACAGGGTAAGACTGTGAAGCCACTCTTGGCATGACAGCTCTTTGTTTCATCTGCAGGCCTGGTAAAATACACAATTCACTTAACTGAAGAGCAGAGATTTTGAGCTGTGTGATCCTAACTCTTTCTGTAAGCAGCATGGACTAGCAGCGCTGCCCATCACTGTCAGACCCCCTCTTAGAAAGTCAACTGGTAACAGCAGTTAGTTGTGGGCTGCCCAAGACAGATGACTTCATAAGGCTCCCCATGCATCTCACAGTCCTACAAACACGGGGCCATGGGTGATGTGGAGAACAGGTCCAAAAGCCCTGGGCAGCCCGTGTTCCTTGGGATGTGCACAAGGTGAGCAGTCCGTTCATGAGGTCTGGTGTACCACACGTTTCCAGAAGAATACTTTTGCTTGTTGCTCTCTTGTTGCTCTCTTATGGCCTAAAATTTTAGTTGTACAGCAAAATGTATTGCTGTGTCAGCACAGTCTTACCACAGCATCAGCTTACTGCCAAAGATCTGTGGTGCTGTAGCATTCAAGAAAGTGACTGAGTCTTTCTGTCAGGGCCAACAGAGCCAGTAGGTGTAAGGTGGGATGGCATGCTGAATATTTAAACTGTATTTCTAAGTTTCTGCAAGAATGCAAATGCAAATTTTTTCTGCTGGGATATACTGGAGATTAAGAAACCCCAAAGGACGGCAGATGTGTTTGAAGCTGCTCTAAATGAGTTTCCTGATGGGATTTAACAGGTCACAGCACCTACAGCAGTGAAGCACCCTCAAAACAATGCATTATCCTCCAGGCTGCTCTCAGCAGCAATGCACAGAGCACTGATTTGGTTAAAATAATACTTTCTTCCTTTCAGATCTGTTTCTGAATGCATTGGGGCAGGTCCCAAGGTCTGTGGCAGCACATGTCAGGGGGATTGATGCTATGGCCAGGCTGGCTCATGACAGGGCAGAGGATGCCCTCATCTCATGTGAACTTTCTGGTGTAACTCCACACTAGCCTGTGGCACTAAAACCAGAGTACAATAGGTATAAGTCTGAACCTGAATCCACTTTGATACAGTGCCTACAAACCAAAGTCTTATTTTGGAAGTCATTGGCCCTTTGTAACCCCCCTGAAGTCTCTCTGATGCTGAGTTCCGTCTATTTCCTGCTGAAAGCACTCCTTGAACATCAGTTAGCCTTGTCTCCACGAGTGCATCAATAAAGCAGTCATGCTGTAGCCCTCCCAACTGCTGCTGGCCATGAGCAGCAACCGTATCAAGTCAGACACTTCAGGACTGCAGTGTCTTAGAGAACTGATCTGGCTGTCTTTCATACCAGACAGCATCCCAAAAGAGATACAGCAAAATACCGGATCTCTTTTAGCTGTGATCTTGGAAGCAGGCTGTACTTAAAGCCCTCAGAGGAGGGAGCAAAATGAGGGATCAGAGACAGGTCCTGAACCAGAGAAAGGCTCTCAAGAGGGGAACACTTCTGGAATGCTGCTCAGAAGAGATGCTTCCTCCTAAAGTCTGCCCAAGTCTGTGCTTATCGCACACCATGAGCAGCTCAGCTGACTCACTGGCCTGTCCCAAGAGTCAGGTTTACTTTCTAATTAGCAGTGCTGTAATGACTAATTACTGTTTTAAAAGGTGGAAAAATCCATATATGCTGGCTGAGGACTGCCAACCCTACAGTCACGCAGCTGAGATCCATGTATTATGCTGGGCCCATGAGAAGATCAAGATACCATCAAATATGGTTTCTGAAGGAGAGAATTACAGCTGAAACAAGGTTTCCTGCAGAGAACTGGCTGTTCTTGGGAGCAGATAATCTGAATGACCTTACACCGGGCCCAAGAGCCCTTCAGTGAGGGTCCAATATGTGTAGAAGAAATATCTCCTAGGAGGACGCTTTTAAGATGTTTTCTCAATTCAAGAGCATAAGAAGAGCTGGGCCTGCAGAGGCAGAGGGATTCAGTTGCTCTGACTTTCTGAACATTACTTTGTAACACCAGAATTTTTTAGAAAGGGCAATAAATGTGTTTCCTCTGTTTGCATTAAACACTGTGCAGATTCCTGTCATGAGGAATGAAAACAGGAGTTGGTTCAGCAAATGATAATGAGTCTCTGTGTGCCTTTCTGGGGGTCAATGCCAGATCACAGAGCCCAAACCCACGCCAGGAATCTGAGGGAGGTTTCCTGGAAGGGCTCAGAGCAGGAGCAACCTCGACGCCGGTCCTGGCTCCCTAAATGAGTCCCAAATGGGGGAGCTGCTGATCATCTGCAGATGCCTGCTGCTCCATGGGCACCAAAGTGCTGAGCTGTGGGACCGGGCAGATATTCCACTTCTTGATGGAGAGTAACATTTTTGCCAAAGCAGAAATTTTAATGAAAAAAAAAGAAAAAAAAAAAAGTCCTTTTCACCTTGAACTTTTGGGGAGGATTTCCATGGAAGAAAACTGGAGAATCCCCCAGAAACAAACATTTCTCAGTTATTAAACACAAATAAATAAACAACCCCTGTCGTATTCACATGTAAACAGGAACACTTCATTAAAAAGATGAAAATGTTGTTTTTGTGAAAGAAAACTCTAATCTCATACTACCTCCATGCAGTCCCAAAGGCCCTTGGCCTTGGCTGGATGTGCCTCCCTGCTACAGTGCCAGCAGCCACCAAGTGTGCCACCACGTCCTCTGGCCTCTTGCAGGATGCAGGGGTGGCCAGCAGCAGCACCCTTGGGCACAGGTTTTGTGGCCCTAGCTCCTGCCACTGCATCCTGAGCACCAGCTGGGCTCTCCCCAGCTGCTGGCTCTACCAGGTTTCTCTCTGGGAGAAGCGTGCCTTCAGGGGAACCACCCCCAGCCTGGAGTGCCGCTGGTGCTCATCACCATCACCTGCTGCTCACAGAGGGCCCTGCAGTGGTGGGAGCACCCCTGTGGCCATCCCCATGTGCGTGGGCCGTGACTCAGCTCTGATGCACACGAAGGGCTCACATTCCTGGAGCTCAGGGTCAGATGCTGCTCATTCCCCAGTGAGAAGGGGAGACAAGTGGCTGTGGCTTTGGCAGCAGAGCCAAGTCTTTTCTGGGTGACCAGAGGTGCCCAAGCTTTTGTGGATCTGGAATCACATCACTACCTCACATCACAGAGGAGACAGGGACCACCGTGGTGGGAGACGGAACCCCTCTGGTCCTTTGCACCTGGGAAGAAGGTGTTTATTTCCTTTGACAAGAAGAGAGATGCCCCAGGGAGGAAAGCCCCCATCCTTCTCTCCTCCAGCCGAGGACTTTCCCCTCTGCACTGCCCCAGGGCCTGGCCACACAGGGGCACAGAGCACCCTGGGGATACCCGGACACAGAAGTCTCTTTCAGAGTTGTGAGCTGCAGGGCTGCTAAGCAAAGAGAGCTCAGCAATTTTCTTTCCTTGCCCATACCTTGAAGGAGCATTGCCGTTCCCAACAGCAAAGCAAGGTAGCACCATGCACACAAGTGACTTTGTCAGCCTTCTCACACACAGACTATGCAACTCCTGCAGTATCCAAGACACTCTCAGCATAGGTTAAGCCACTCAGGTGGCCTGGGAATGCTGACCTCTTCCACCACTCTCTTCTTGCCCCTGGTGAGGACCACAAGAGCAGTGTGTCCTGCAGAGAAATCCTAGTCAGGCTTGTTACTCACTTTGGTGTTTAACATTCCCATTGATTATCCAAAGCTGCCTGAGAAAAATGTGCTTGGAAGCAGTGGAGTATTGTGTCTGGGGGGAGCAGTGGCTGCCCCTGGGGAGTTCTCCTCCTGCAGACCTTCCCTGCCAAGTCTCACTTCTGAGTACATCTTCCCTGCCAGCTCCCAAAGCTGTGGAGGCTCCAGCTCTCCAGGAGGCAGATGGGCACACCCCCAGCCTCCTGGTCCTCTCAGGGCTTTGTAGAGGAGGAGACCACCCCACTCCCACAGGCCCTGCTGCAGGGGCACGAAGAGGCTGGCTCTGTCACCCTGACTGGCCAACCTGGGAGTCTGGAGGCCGTTATCTGGGAGCTGGCTGCATTTTGGCTGCAAATTTTTGTCATCTCAAAGCCGTGATTCAGAAGTCAGATAGCCATCGATGCTTTCCAAAGCTCTGGGCTCTGCTCCAGACTGCGGGCACTGGCCCAAACTGGAAAGGGCATACACAAGTCAGCTCTCCTGGTACAACCACGGGTCAGATCCTGCTGAAACAGCCAAGTATGGTGCTGGTAGGGGTGGATCATTCCATGGAAGGAGAGGACTCAAACAGCAATGGCCCCCCACCAGCATCACCACAGCTGCTCTGGGTCTCCACCACCATGTCCACTGCCCTGGCTGTACACAGCCCTGGCCTTATTTTGTAGAACAAGCCTTGAAAATAGGCATGATATGGACACTTCTCCCCTGTATCTCCTGCTACTCATGGAGGAAGATAGAAAAAGCTACTGTGCTGATTTCTTATTTCCATCCTGGAATTCAGAAGTATTACTAAAAACCATGGAAAACACAGGCTCTGTGATTAACACAGACAGGTAACGTCAATCAATTCTCTGCTGTAAACCTTTTGTAGCTTAAGCTTTGCCAAACCCCAGATCTGACTGCCAGAACGTCTGCTTCCAGTCGAAGGTTTTGCAAGCACTCAGCTTAAACAGGTCAGCCATTCCTTAGAACAGGATTTAGGAAAAATGTTGTTTTTGTCCATGATAAAAAGCTTCTCAAAGCTTCTGTTCATAATATCAAACTTCTTCGCTTCAGACCAACCAGGTATCTGGGAAAGTCCAGCTACATTTGGTCAAATTATAGGTCTCCAAAAGTCTGAGTTTACAGATCATGTCCTGTGGAAAAATAACATCTGCTCATGTAATCCCATGTTATATCAGAATGCAGGCAAAATGAAATTGCCCAGGCAATAAGAAAATTTTGGGAATTTATTCACAAAATTTAAGGAAAACATTTTGGCACTAAAAAATGCAGATCTGTCAAAATTTAAATCTATAAGAACATACTAACTTTTTTTTTTTCCTTGTTAAAAATGTGAAAGGTATAAATTTGAAGATGTTCAAAAAGCTTCGATATATATATCTTTGCAAAACCTTTCCAGATTTTTCTGTCATGATGACACATTGTTTAACAATTAAGGTTGCTACTTTTTTTTTTTACTTTTTTTTTTTTCCCCCCCTGGAATGAAAAAGAAGCCAAAACTCATGCAAAACATTTCAGACTTTCTGAAATACAAGTTTTCTTCTGTTCTGACATGAGCATTTTTAAGGTGCTCAGTTGTGCAGAAAATAATGGTATGTTGACTTACTTACTATTTGGAGCAAAACAGAAGTTTTTTTAATGTCACGAGAGGCCTCTTGCTGGGAGTCACCTTCCAGGCTCATCACCCAGCCAGCAGAACTGGCTGGTGCTTTCCACTGCTCAGCTCCGAGGTGAAAGCATTCATCCCTGTGACAGTGGTGGCAATCCAGTCATGTCCTTCATCCCTCAGCCTCTCTGCTCACTGTCCCCATGCATGGGCTCATTTGAATTAACGTTGTGAGCACAGGGCAGGTGCTGTGCATGTTCCTGCCTTGCTCCTAACCAAAAAGACAAGGTCCTCTGGGGCTGACCTGTTCCTGCTGTGCTGAACATGACAAATAGCAGCTGATCCTCTAGCTGTGCTGCGGAGCGGCCCGGCTGGGAACAGGCATGGGGCCTAACAATGGGGCAGCAGTTGAACTCCCAGAGGAGCAGTTCTGCTGCTGCCAGGAGGACAAGAACAACAAACAGGAACAAGGCAGGGGCCAAGAGGGAAACCTGGTTGAAGGGCCAAGTGCATGTAGGATGTGCTGGGGCTTGGGAGCACACAGTCACAGGAGTGTTCTCACCTGCAGAATTACTGTTCTTTGGGGTGCCATTAATGATAGATCCTGACAATGCAAGGGAGGTCTCTGCTGGAGTCCTGAGCCACTGCAACAAGTGCATTTGCCGAGTAAGCACACACTTGGGTCATGCGTATCCCCTGGCATATTCACAGAGAATCGCTGCAGTCCCAATGGCTTTGTCACGGCACAAAAGCGAGAGGAACAGCTGGTATTTCTCTTTCACTTTTTTCAAGTCCCCATGGATACAGTGCTCTCTTCCACTCTCTGCCTGTCTGGGTGGCTCAGGATGGGTCACCAGCCCAAGACATCAGATGGGTATAACCATGCCCCTGCCTAGGCACCAGGTCTGAGGAGCATATCTGTAGAAGGTAGGGGCATGCCAGGAAGGGAGGCACAAGCTGGCCTTAAGGTTTGTTGCCTGGAGCTTCCCATGCTCAGCACCTGGTTGGGAGCATGGACCAGTCTGCAGCATGGGCCCACCTCTCCATGAATATCCAAGAGGGACAGGTGCCCCTTGCCCATTCATGTTAGCCTCAATCAATCCCTCCGAGCAGCCTGTGTTGCCCTGGAAACCCCTGTACATTAACAGCCCCAAGGAAAGCAATGGCTGGTTGCAAGGACACCATATTTTGCCTGTCTTCCTGAGGGTGGTGGAAGGTGGGAGGGTGCCTCAATTTCCATGCACTGCTGTGGGGCAGGCACCCCGTGGCAAATGCCACTGACAGCTCAGGGCAGGTGGTCAGGAGCCCTTCCAGGAGCAGGCAGGAAATGCAGGAAGGGCATTTGATGACTGGTTGTAAAGAGCTGGACTTTTTTCCCCAGCAATGTTTTGCAGGTCTCTGTCCAGGCAGAAGGCAGCTGGTTCACACCTATTGAGTCCTTGCACAGTCCCAAATGCTACCTGCTCACCATCACCCATCACTGGAGCATGCAGGACTGGTCCTGGTGGAGTAACACAGGCATTGTCTAGGGAGCAAATCATGCGTGACATGCGTGACCCAGAGCAGAGCACAGACTTAGAGAGAGTTTCATCATTTGGTTTCCACCAAGCTTCCAGCTCTGCTTAAGCCAGTTTTTACATTAAACACACGTGAGTGATAACTGCCAGCAGCTCTTCATGCCTGCTACAATAATTCCCCAGCCTGCTGTTCTTAGCACATTGCATCTCTTTTCATCACTACTGGTATTGCTTCTCTCCCAGGCTTCTTCCCAGCTCTCCCTTTCCCTTCACGGCATGTTTATCCACTCCCTTCAGCTGATCAAGCTGATTTCATGCTACCCCTCCAAGGACCCACATTCCTCCTCCAAACCACACAACCTATTGTGCTTGTTACCACTTTTCTCTCAGTCCCCCAAAACATATCATCAGTGTCTCTAGACCTTTATACCACCACAGCAGGTTCCCAACCAGATCTCTAAGGCAAACAATAATAGCCACAGCACATCCATGAGTTGCTACATCTCCATCCATATTGATAAAATAAAACAAGCCACAGCCTATTCTTCAACCTAATGGCCAAGAGGCAGGGCCTAAATAATCCAGGAATGATGCCTATTCTCTCTTCACTGCAGAAGAGGCTGGATACCCTCCAGCTGGGAAGGGTGGCTGGGCTGGTGGCAATACTCTGCAGTAGGTGCAGGCAGGGGAATGGCTGCTGAGCCGCACACTGCCTTCCCAAGGCCATGCCCTGCTCCCTGGGCTCACTGGGACACAGCCAGCAGGTCTCAGACACGATACTGAGAATGTACTGAAACAGCAGATTGAAATCTCCATGTGCTGTGATTCCCTTCCACCCTACTCATGGGAAGTGCTTAGCTCACTCTCTTTGGGCTGGGATATGAACAGCAGCAGCAAGAACATGGTCAATACTTGGGGGGCATATGATCCCCCAAGGTCCTTATGGCGGAGCTGGCCTCTCCCATGTCTGAAGTCCCCACCAAGCCATCTCCAGTTTCAGACAATACAAAGAAAATCCTCCACTCATCTACTTTGCTGCACCCGCCTGGGATGCTCCAGAGAAACAACAGCAACAGCTCAGCACAGCCTGAACCTTCGGGAAACAGTCCTGTCCACAAGCTTAGTAGCAAACCCTGGCTGCCTTGCTCCCATCCTGGTCCAAATTCTCACAGTGTGGGTGGGTGGGAAGCTCCCTGAATTGCTTCCCCACTTGCAGAAATTCATTGCTGAAATGGGCTGAAATTCAGAGCTGATCACATTTTCCCCTGTGTCTGTCAAAGCCCAACCAGGAAGCCCAGTAACCGACTTATAAAGCTACTACTGATAGCAGCACACTTGTTCCAGACAAAAGATCAGGAGACGTATGTCATAAAAAGGCAGAGATGTCTTCCAGATGTTTTTGTGCGTTGGGTCTGCACAGATGTTTTCGATGTCTGCCCATAAATGTAAGAAATGCAAAACATTTGTGTCCCACAGATGTAGAGATTAAATTATGCAAGAGATGTGATAAATCTCTGGGTAATGCGAGAAGTCCATGAACTATTCACATTCATTGTTTTTAGTAAAATCGGCCCCATTTTCCAGAATGCGGCTGCGAAAGAGACTTTTATTGTTATTAAATGTGACTAAACATTACGTAGGATGTTGAAAAGCAGTACGCATGGAGCTGTATGAAACCTTATATTCCAAACAGTGTTGTAAGACCCTCAGCACGAAGCAGCTGGCTGGGTGACGAGGTGAAGGCCTGTGCACTTCAGAGGGGTAAGTGGGACGTGGTGGTGATGGGGTCAGAGTGGCCTCCAGCCAAGCCTCGCATGGGCATGCAGAGTATCCTCTCCCCCCACAACAACCCTTTCCCTTTGCACACCAGGCTTGCATGCCCGTGACACCACTTCTAGGTCCAAGTGGCACATCCCCAAGGAGCGAGGCCCCACGTCCCACAGGCTTTTGTGCTCACACATCCCATCACATCAGGGAAAAGTATGAGTCTTGTGTCTATCTTTGTCAGGCATGTTGAGGAGAAGCAGTGCCCAGATTTCACAGCTTCCATGCTATGCCTTTTGCAAAGGCTGCCCGGAGTTATTGCTATGCTCTCCGTGAGGCAGCCACAAGGGAGAGGAATGTCCCCATCCAGGCCAGGAAGTCCAGCCCAGCAGAAGTCAGTCCACTAGGCCCTGACCCCTGTGCCTGTGCTCCACGCCAGGTCGGGCACCGCAGGTGGCAGCAAACAGCTCCCAGCTGCCCCACCGCCTCACCTTGTCCCTTGCTCCATCGTGTCTAAGATGGCCTGGAGCAATTTGTCGCAGCGTGTGGTCATGCCCATACCAGCTGCTGCCCCACTAACACAGGGGTGGGAGCACACCACTCGTCTGTTCGCTGAGGGGGCGTGATGCTGTGGGAAGCACCCACAGCCCCAGAGACTTCACTGAAACCAGATAGGAGTAAGAAGTGTCTATCCCCAGGGCAGAAATAGGCAATTCCCTCCATCAGGTATTTTGTCCCATGATGGTGTTCAACTTTGCATTTGCACCCCTTTTCCTTTTGCTGGGGCAGAGCAAGTGTTCTCCAGCCCTCACCCCACCCCTGGCCAGTGTGGGAGCCTCCGACTCTCCTGTCACTAGGAAGACCTCAGTGTTTCCCCATGCCAGCATGCTAAACCCTTGCTTGCATCAAGGAGACATGGCATTTTCTTGGGAATCCTCTCTGCTAAGAATATCCTCTATTTACATACTCGCCAATGTGGGGGCGGATGGGAAGCAGGGCAGTGAACTGAATGTACTTGGAAGATGTCTGTGTTGGTTACTGTAGAGCTCTGCAGCTGGCCGTGTTTCTGTTTGCAGCAATCACGTGTGACTATGGCATTAATGACAGCCTCCAGGGCTGGCTCTGCCATGACACCCATTACCTACCAGCACTCGCTGCTTGGAGTGCCCCCACTGGGGGTTGTGCATGGGTGCTCTTGTGTGTGAGGGTCTCCGTGGTGTCCCTGGTCTCTTTTAACCCCAACATGCATACCCTGCTGTCAGAGCAATTCAAGCATTGGTGCCATGTGTAGGAGGGCAGCCATTTGGCATGGCACCAGGAGGTGGCACTTGCCCCAGCAGAAGGCAGCAGCTCCTTGGGGAGCATTTCAGCTGCTTTCTCCTCTCTGCAAGAGCCTGGTGTCCTGGGATCAGAGCCAGTCTGATAACAGGGTGGCACGTTCAGGTGTGATTCATCTCATCTGAAGGCTCTGGCAGGTCAAACAGATCCATTTGAGGATGAATCTCTTTCTTCATTAACCACAAAGGGAAGCTAGCAACTGAGACTTGCATCTAACTCCTGCTGATGAGCTACCCAGTGAATTACTGGTTCTCTGTTTTGGCCTCATATATCCGTTGCTAAGGAGAGAGGATGGTTCCTGTACACCTAACGGAGAACAGGCTGGTAATTAAAGTGCTGAGCAGATCCTGTCTGCCCAGAACAAAAGGTCAGGCAAAACCTTGGCAAGATGAGGTTTTCCAGCTCTTCTGAAGAGGCCTGGGGCATGGGTATGTCTATACCCAGTCAAATGAATCATGCACAGGAGAGGTTCATTTATTTCTGATGGGGATGGCTATCTTTGGGATGTTTAAAGACCAAAGCTGAAGGAGAAGACAAATTAATTTCCCTCAGGCTGAGAGTCAAGAAGATGAGGACGGCTTTCAATAGGAGACGAATGAAGAGCCTGAAAGAGACCATACAATAGCTATACTGGGACAGCCCTATGTCCCCCAGTACCAGTATGCCCTCTGCACTGGTGAGCAGTCACACATGCTGGAATAGTATGTAAGACACTGAGGAGCTCTGCTGTGAGACTTCTCGGTGCACTTCCCAGCCTTGGATCTGATGAGTGAGAGGTTATCACTGGACCCTTGTGTTTAATAGTCCTGACAATTTTTCTTCCTGAATGTAATTGCTTTCTGAAGTCGGTTATACTTTTGGCCTTACACTGTCCCATGGTAATGAGTTTCATGATGAATTATGAGTTGTCTGAAAAAGTACTTCCTTTTGTTTGCTTTAAATCTGCTACCTGACAATTTCATGGAGTGCCTCCTAGTTCCTGAACAGAAAGAAGCAGTGACAGGCTGTCCCCTAAACACCTTCTCCAGACTGCTCAGGATTACTGTATACCTTCCCTATCCATATCACACTCATGCTCAAGCAAAAAAGCCCTTGTCTACTTAATTGTTCCTAGGGACACCGCTACATTCCCGTGGTTGTGGTGGTTGCCCCTTTCTTGTTTTCTGAACCAAGTAAGAGGGAGAGAAAGAGAACACAGGAATAGATACACTGGCCAGCTTGGGGTGCTATGGGCTTACCACAACAGAGCTGCATCTCCTGTTTTGTTCCCAGTTCCAACCTTAATCATTCCTAACATCTGATTCCCCTTCTCACCCCCCACTGAGTTGATGTTTTCCATGACCTAGCCCAAGAACCCCAGATTTCTTTCCCTGGTGGTAACTGCTAACTCAGAGCCCAGTGCTCAATTAGCAGGGAGTCAAACCACTGCATTTTTTTCATTCTGTTCCAGTTTGGGCTCAGATGTGACTGAAGTTTTTCCAGTTTGAGTCCAGCAGCTCATTAGCCGTTTGCATGTAAAATGGCCTGGGGTCACAAGAGGTGCGTGCAGCACATGGCTTCAGTCACAGATGGGCACAAGCCCCTGCCACTTGTTCCCCTCTCTTTGGCACCTCTCAGCCAGCACATATTTTTCATGTCCTTCCATGATTCCACTGGGCCATGACTTGAGCCAGCACAGTGACAATCAGATGGGAGAGAGGAGCTAAAGGTGTTATGGACACACAGTGAGATACACTGGGGGTTGTGTAGAGGAATGGGGTCTGATGGACACCTACAGGACTTGCTGACAACAGCTGTCAGGTGTCCCACTATGGGAAGTGAGGAATCACACAGTGCTTGGCTTTCATATGTTGGCCAGGCAACAGAGTAGGAGGTCACCAAAGATGGTGCAGAAAGATCCCATGGTAAGTGGTGGCATGACTTGGGTTGCAGAGGTGGCATTCAGGTAAGGAGATGCACCAGGCAGGGGAAGGGTGGGAGCTCACACTCCCTCAGAATACAAGTGCCTGTGCTGAATGGCACCTTGTAGTGGGACCCTGGGTTTCAGGCCAACCATAATTACATATGCTTCATTAGTTTCATTTCAGGTTTGGTCTCAAGAATACTTCCAGCTTTGGTATTTCAGTCCAAGAAAGAATTATTATCAAGTTTTTTGCTTTGTTTTGAGGTGAGGTTTCTGGGACTATTTTTTCCTGTTTGTGCTGTTTTATCTCTCTGTCGCTCAGGGACACAAAGAGTCCTCTGCTGTTCTCTGCAGCCAGAAAATTCAGATCACCCTAAAGAATCTAGTCACTTTGGTGTTCACCCCTTCCCAGATTCCTCCTTTCAGTGTGGATCTCTGTGGTTCAGCTGATGACCTCCTTCCACCCTGGAAACCAGTTTATTTTTGTCTTTTTTTTTTTTTTTTCCCCTATCCTTGAACTAGATATTCATTGAAAGAGGACTGTCCACTTCTTGGAGGATGCCAGTACATTGACAATGCATGACATACCTTCATAATAGCCACATGGGCTACTCCCCATTTTACTGTCTTTAAACACATGCCAACTAATTCATAATTTATAATAACCTTTATCATTTTACCCAAAAGTGATTTACCTGTGTGTAGTTCCCAAGATATGTCTAGATCCCACCCCAAAATACTGTCACTGTCACCTTTTGTACTGAGGGTAAGCTATATACCACAGTGAGCCATTCCTTGGTTTAGTGTAGAGATTAAGCAAGACTGAGAAAAAAATAATCTGAACCTGAAAAAGTTTTGCTGGTCAAGTCACTGATCTATTCTATATGCTCTTATTCACAGTGTCTTTTTATGAAGGATGGCCATGGTATGGGACACTTCCTCCTTCCTCCCACAAAGCATCAGTTTAGCTATTTACTCCTTGTACTGCTACATTAACTTCTTTTGGTCTTTTTCTACACAGGTCTGAGTCACAGCCTACCCACTTTCCAATGAGCTACCTAGTATTTATGCTTTTAGAAATATTTTATTATTGGCTTTTATGCTTTAAGCAAGTTTTTCCTAAAAATATTTCTGGCTTGTCCTTATTATGGGTATTACATCTAACAGACAGACTTTATACTTCATTCTATCTTCCTTCTTTGGAAATTATTTCAATTTTGATGAATATCTCTTTTCTTCTTATAACCTCTTTCACTACTAAGGCATGACAGCTTTTTGTTTTGTTTTGTTTTGTTTTGTTTTGTTTTGTTTTCCTGGATATTTTAGCACATTCTAGATTGGTTGTATATATTTATTCTGAGCCTCTAATACTTTGTCTTTAAACAGTTTTTGCGCCTTCTGTAAATATTTTACCCATTTAGCTTTTCTTTTGAATTCCTTTTTAACAACTTTTGTATTTTTATCTTGTTCCCATTCTAAAAATTAAACTTCTGGAAGGGTTTCTTTGTTTTTTGTTTTTTTTTTTTGCTTCTTTTGTTTTTCTTCCCTCTCACAGTCCTAGAAGGAGCTAGCTTTTTGCAGGACATCCTCTTTGATCGTGGGCCAGCTAGGTCTAGCAGACGGTGACTGCAGAGGTCACAGAGAGACTCTGTGTTCTGCGGGCTCCACTACTGCTACAGGTGATGCTCCTCTGACCAGACCTCCAAGGATGTGTAGGAGAGGCAAGGAAACACACCCATCTTAGAAACTTTAGCTGGGACTACCTTGTGTGCTAAGTGAGGAGCAAGGTGCTCCAGACCTTTGCACAACAGCGTATGCCTATGCCTCAGACTGACTACATGCTCAGAATGACTAGCCCCATCACTGGCATCCAGGGCACCAGGGGAGCCTCGGCTGACAGACACCAGCTGCAGGACCTGGCTTACGAAGCTGTGAGATGGTGCTCATTCAGGCAGTGTGCCACAAAACGGAGATGCACCTAAAAGTTTCAGAGCCTGAAGGCTGGTTTCCCCCATCTCAGGAATGTTGTGGGGTGTCTACCATGCAGCCAGCTGAAGGTCCAGCAGGAATAGAGCCCCAACAGCATCTCCCCCATCAGGGAGGCCACACGACCCAGGAAGTGCACAAATACAGGAACAATGTCCCCAGGGAGCACCGGCAGCCCGAGAGGCAGCAGCACAGCTCATTCCCAGAGCCTGATACAGCCAACCTTAGAATAGATACCACGGAGGATCCCACAGAGATGAAGGAAGCTTATCCACCCCCTCAGACACCTCTGCTCCATTCAGCTCTGAGAAACACTGGGTTGCCATATCATAGATCAGGATGCATGGGAAAGAGGAGCAGCAGCTTGTGGATGCTCCCCTGGCAAGGGGTGAGCCAGGCACGGGACAAAGCTGTGTTAATAGCCCTTGCACTGGCTGCATATAGGTGCAGCCATGGCCAGATCCAGGTCTAGCTGCCCATCTGTGCACATACCTGGTGGGGACAAAGGCTGACGTGTGGGAAGCCTCCCTTGCCCATGTTCATCCCCAACTGCCCAAGACAGCCCTGCTCATGCCAGAGCCACGCTGAGGGATACATATGGACACAAGATAGATGACTGCAACTCAACACCGAAGCCCTGCTGTCTGCCCAGCATACAGACAGCCAGAGTTCAGGCAATCCAAGCAGGAACAAGACTCTCCTGTTCCTCGAGCCCAGCTAGACCCTGCACACCGCAGGGCCCATGTGGGCTGAGCCAGGGGAGGTGGATTGCCTCTCACCACGCAGCTCTCAGGCTGATGAAAGCCAGGGTGTCCTACTCTTACTGTTGCTAGAAGAGAATATCATTGCTGTGAGCTTTAACCTGAAGAAAAGCAAACTTCAGGGCTTTCCAGCTCTGAATTATGGACAAAGCTTTTGGAAGAGGTCCTAGATCTAGCCCCCTTGGCACATGGACTGGAAAGTCTCAGCTACAAGTGCTCAATCACCTTTGAGCATCCCATCTGCAGAGGTGCATTTCCAACTCAGCCATCATTAGCCCAGGCAGCTCCCCTCTACTGCTCAGTGTGGGGCAGTGCCAGCACCCAGCAGGGCTGGGGCGACCACTGCCTCCATCCTCCCCCTGCCAGTACAGCCTCAGAGGCACCTGTTGCCAGAGCAAAGAAGCCAGCTGGACATCCTGGTCATCAGGTGTGGATAACTTGTGCCTTCCTGAAATGGTTTTCTTTTTCTTGCCATTTCATGGTTTTGGCACAAGTTTTATCCTTTGTTGTTGTTGTTGTTGTTGTTGTTGTTGGGCAGTGTTTGTATTTGGCTATTGCTAGTAGCTTTTCTCCTGTGGCTCTTAGGGGATAATGTTGGTGGATTTGTGTTGAAGAATAGTGTGCCACGGAAGTTGCAGAATGCACCTGGCTGAAAATTATTTTCAACTTTGTCAGTAATAATTGCAATTATTAATATGAAAAGCTAACATTTATATCTCAGTATGAAATATTAGGAGGCATATCTCAGCCTGTTTTCTGCTGTGATACATTCTTGCATTTATTCTTATATGCAAAGGCAAAGTGCACTGTTTATGGTTTTACTGTTGCATCCAAGGACTTCATATACTTATTTTTCATAACAAAATTACTTTGTCCATAAATCAGGCTGAACTCAGAGGCAGCTCTGACCCATTACCTCAGCCTTGTAGCTCAGCTGTTCATAAACTGTGTGCCCTGCTTCAATGTCCAGTGTGAGTTGTTGCATTAGGAATAAAATATTTGGGAAACACAGTTTGCATCACAGCTCTTTAAGTAAGTATTTGGCTTCCTGGAAATGATGACTCATGATTTGGATGTGCAGAAATGTACCAATAACATAACCTTTTGATCTGCTAATGCCAGACAGATCAGTACAAACCCCAGCTTTGCACTGCCCAGATGAATGGTACAGCGAGCTGTATATATAGCATTGCTTTAGACTTGCTCTTTTTTGCACTGTGTGGGAAAGACAAAAAAAGGGGCAGACCATGACACCGAGGTCAGCCAGCTCCCAGGGCCATGCTCTATCAGTTCATCACTGATCAGCTTCTTCCTCTGCCACCCAGATGATTTAATAAGCAACAGTTTCTGGAGCAAGTCCTGTGTCCTGGCCCATTTTATAGGACCTTTTCAGCACAGCAACAGGTATTATGTATAAAAAGCTTTATGAAGAAGTATCTTAAGTGTGGGTCTAGTCCCTGGCAGGGTGAGGTGGCAACACTGTTATTGCTCAGATCATTTATACAAAATTGTCATGGAAGAAGCCTCATTTGTCCCCTAACACAGACAGCGAGAAAAAGGGTGATTTTCCAAACAGTTGCCCCAACAAGTGGATGTGCACCAACCAGAAAAGGCTGGCGTGGAGTTCTGCCAGATGGTGGACATATTTAGGTGTTCTGCCCAGACCCACCTCCAGTGCTTGGTGGCCTTCAGCTTGATTTTGCAGAGGTGCAAATGGAACTGGACCCCAGTTACAAGCTGGATGCAAAATACAAAACAAAGCAGAATAAAGTCAACTCCTCTGCAGGAGAAACAAGCACCACTTTCTGCACAGTGCTCTTTTTCCTTCAGGAAAATGCAGCTTTAGAAAAATGAAAAACGCAGTTTTCCATGGGAATTTTTCATTTCCCATC
This sequence comes from Aythya marila, assembly GCF_965140915.1. Taxonomy (NCBI): domain Eukaryota; kingdom Metazoa; phylum Chordata; class Aves; order Anseriformes; family Anatidae; genus Aythya; species Aythya marila. Next base: position 11,951,851 of record NC_139059.1, on the reverse strand, counting down.
AAGGATTTTCATCATTAACCCTGTGTCTCCCCACGCCGCTGCTCTGCCTCCCTGGCATTCCCAGTCTGCCCAGTCAGCTGGGCTCCTTGCCCAGACCTTCCCCATGGTGGGACCCCTCACACCCATCTCATGGGAGCCACGTGGCCCTTGAGTGGGTGAAGGCAGCATGGCCAGCACACCCCAGGCAGTGGGCAGGCACTGAGCTGTGAGAGGCAGAGCCCGGCTGGGCAGACTTTGTACAATGCCCAGCCCTGATGAAATAAAGAATCTTGTCACTTCTGTGATGACTTTTCTGAGTATTTTGCTCTTTGAAAAATGCCTCAATTTTCCCAGACATAGGACAAAGTATAAAAAGAAAATGTCTCCCTTCAAAACAGCAGTTTGTACCGCTGCTGCTTGGGGCAGCGCCCAGCAGAGATGCTCCGCTGAAGGGACGTGGATTGGGAATCACACTTAGGCATAAAATCACATTGTTGTCACAGGGTCACAGCTCTGCCCCTTCTGAGGAAAGCACAGTGGGTCCCCTGCATAGCCTGCACACACTTTTAAGGACCAACAGCAAAGCAATGGGAAAAATGAGCTCCTGGGATTCCTGGGCTCCTGCATGCCTTCTGCCTGGCTTGCTCTAGCTAGCTCCAGCCCCCAGCAATGCCCAGCCCAAGCATCTCCCCTGAATGTGTCACCTTAAACAACCCCAAGCCAAACAGAGCTAAACAGATAAAGCACTGAGCATAGACAAACACAAAGGAAAGGTGCTATGAGAAGAAAGCACTACTAGATCCCACTTTTGGGGACTCTGCTTCCCAGTCACCAAATGCAGAAAGTCTCTGCACCTTGTCCCTGCAGACCCTAAGACAGAGCAGGGGAACCTGCCTCTGTGCAGGTGGCATCGAGACCAGGGGTGTTTGGTGCACCAGGAGCAAGCTGCTCACTCTGCTTAGCCCAAGAGTGAGCCAAAGCCCCAGCAGCAAATCATCCACCTTCCCATTGCGTGCACCACAGCAGAGGGGACACTGACACCCATGGCTCCTTCTGTTCCGCTGCAGGCACAGGGCTGCAGCTGGCCCAAGGTGTGTGCTGCAGCTGGCTTGCACAGCTGCAGGGATCTGGCAAGCAGCTGTCTGCCTCAGCACTTGCGAGAGAGGAGAGCTGAGCACAGATGTCCCTTTGCCCATGCACCACTGCGGTGCAGGTCCTTGCTAGGGACCATCCCTCTGCTCAGCATGGGGAGCCTGCCCACCTCTCAGCTTTCATAGCAGGCACCACATCCCTGCCCGTCCCACAGCACAAGCTGGCATCCACGGATGCAAGCCCTGGGGTCTGGCAGCCCCCAACCTGCCCTGTGTCTGAATTTCTGATCAGGGCAGCTCCAGCCTGGCAGCTCCAGGCTCCTCCATGCCTGCCAGCAGCCTCTGCTCAGGAAGGCAAGGTCTGCCGGTCTATCTCTTGCTCAACCCAGCCTGTCCCTCCTCGCCGGGCAGGAAGCCAGAGCACCATCACCTCCAGCAGGCAGTTTTACTGGCTGACACTATAAATGTACTGTGCTCTCATGGATTTGATGCTGTTTTTATGAACTTGGAGCTCAGTGCGGCTGTTTAGTTTGAGATGAGCGAGGAATGTATTAATAGTTGGGTAAAGCGCACTCCGAGCTTCTAATCTGACCGAGCTGTTTGCTTTAGGGAAAAAACACTTCACTTTTTCCATTCATTACTATTCTTTGTTAGTGGCTCAAGCACCCGCCCCTAGCACACCGGGGCCTGCGTTAACCCCTCACCCACTGCACCCCAGCCACCCACGGTGCTGCACAGGGAGCAGAGCATCCTCTTCTGCCCTGAGTTGTGCTGAAAACCATGGGCATGAGTCTTGACTGTGCCATGGGGCAGCGGCAGCACCATGCCGGGCTGTTTGCTGCATTGTGCATGCAGCAGCTGGGGTCTCACCCGCCAGAGCCACCCATGACCCAGTCACCAGCTCTCCTGGGCTGCAGGAAGAAAGCAGAGCGCGTTCCCCAAGTGGTCACTTTCTGATTAGGGAGGACTGGTTTTGTGCTGGGGGCTTGCTCTGCTCCTGCCTGCCCACTCCCGCTGGAACACGGCGATTGATTTACATTCATATGAGGACCTCAGAGGCGTCCTGCTAAGTCTGTCATCCAGAGTGAACTTTCCATAAGCAAGGCTCTATTTTTAACTCTGCAAGGCCTAGGAGAGGGGTTGTCAGGGGGGAGGAAGGGGGGGGGGGGGTATTGGAAGTGGCTCTATCCAGTCTGTGACCTCAGGCAGTTTCAAGTGGGGTATGAGGCCTGGCTGGGAGGACTGACACCAGCAGACTGTGCTGGGCACCGCAGTGCCTCCCCGAGCACCAGCACCATGGGAGAGCAACACCAAAGTGGGATGTGGGCTCCAGCTCAGCAGCTGCCTGCCAGCCCAGAGGGGTCAGTCCAGGAGCAGCTCTGGAAGAGATTGTTCTGGGAGATTGTTCTGGTGGAGGGAAGAACTGGGGTGAAACCAGTTGAAGCCCAGAGCATCAGAGGGGCTGTAAATCCCATGTCTGGCAGCCTCAGCACAGCCCAGGGCAGAGATCAGTGGCTGTCCCTGGGGCAAGGCAGCGTGCAGACTTGGGCACCTTGTCGCAGGGGTGGAAGACCCTTAGCAGCCCCTCTGCTTTCTGTGGTGGGAGATTCACCCATCAGCCACCAGCAGTCCATGCTGGGGAGGCTGCACAGGGGGAAAAGAGCAGGACCCTGAGGCTGCTCACCCTGTGCCACACGGCAGCCCGTCCCCCTGAAGGTAAGGAAAACATGCCATTTCAGCACCTGGTGCTTGAAGCCATCCCTGCTGTCCTGGCTGGTGTCAGCACCCCCTTATGTGGAGCACAGCAGTGCCTCCCCATCCTAGAGCTCTCGCTAGGACCAGCTGCCCCCCTGCTGTGCCTGGGCTGGCCCTCATCCACCATGAGCATGGTGGTGTAACCTCAGCAGCGCTTCCCAGCCCTGTTGATTATGATGATGTCTTAAAAGAGGAGTGCTAAGGTCTGTGGAGCCAGGCAGCGTGCTGTAAATCCCCATGGTGGGGGACAGTGCAGCACAGCTCCCACACTGCTAGAAGCCACTTGTCCTCCATGGCGGGTCCCATCCCCAGCACCCCCAGACTCTTCCCTGGCACAAAGAGGCTGGAATCTGTCCATGAAGGGGGTGAGGGGCAGCAGAGTCCCCTCCCCAGGTTGGTACAAGGAGCTGGGGCTCGGCAAGGACTGGTGTCCTGCTCCTCTATCTGTTCCTACCCAGGAACCACCAAATGACCATCAGACATCCCTCTGCAGCAAACATGCATTTTCTGTTCACGCTGCATTTTCATGCAGTCACAACCCCACATTAGCCTCTGCAGCCTGTTCCCAAGCACTGTGTCCTATCCAATTTTAAATTACTCCAGCAATAGAGTAAATTCCCCCTGGGAATCCACTCTGCTCCCATAGAGCTTGCTGCACCGAAGACAAGATTTTGCTGATGTCCAGCCTACATTTCTCTCCAGTTAAATTCACTGTGGGACTCTCCGCTCCAATGCCACAGGAGATTACATCTCTTCTACCTCCTCTTCAAGCGTTTGCCTGTTTCCATTGATTTTTCTGGTCAACTGTTTTATCCACTTCTGGATCTTCTGCCCTTTAGGCTTGTCAGCCTCTCATCGAATTGTTTAGCTTTGAGCGAGAGATGGGAGCTCAGCAGGGTGTGCAGAGGATTTCTACAGATGCTTCCCCAACCCAGGACAGGGTCTGCCCTCCCCAGCTCTGGGCTGCGAGAAGCCGCTTGGCTGGGGTGTACTGGTCCCACCTCCCCAGTGACTTCAATGGTGATGCACACACATCTGCACAGGAGGTTTGCTGCCCCCAGCCACACAAACAGGTATCTGCCTGTCCCCAGCTCCAGGCTGGATGTTTATAATTCTGTCTGCAAAATAAATCTTGCTTTATTGGTGGAACAGGGAAAAAATTAAGAGTTAATGTCGAGTGTAGCACAACAGGCATTTGAAAGAGTCCCTGGTGTACACATATTGAGGAGCATGGGTTGATTCAAGACTTCCCCTGCACTAATTTACAGTAAGGATTAATGAATTACAACCTAACAAATCAGAGAACCAGTAAATCAGACTGCAAGAAGCCAAGCACAAGAACACCCAATTTCCACCTTTCAGGAAATGTCAACACTGAGAGTTTTCTTCTGATTCTCTTTAAGTCAATGTGTAAAAGTATTGATATTCACTGGGTCAAAACTTAAAAAAGTAAATTTCATATTGTCAGATTACTATATTAAAAGTTACAATATTACCTAGCATGTAATATTGAAGGGTATACCATAAGAACAAAAATAAAATGTAATAGTAAAACAAATTTACCTAACTAAACAACTTTTTTTTTTTGTATTGACATGCTTATAACATTTCAGTTGTGCATCTAAAGCATGAAAGCATCATCGATTCCTTTAGATATTTTAGTTATAATAAAAAATACGGAAATCAAGCTTTTTCTATGTGATCTCTAAAGTGGCATCTAAGGGAAGATGTTTAACCCTGAACTCACATGTGAGTTTGCCCTGAGCACCCATCACTCCTCACCAGCCACATGGGCCCAAAGCACAAACCCCTCACTGCCCAGTCTTCTTAGACATTTTTGGAAAGGTTGATCAGTGTAGGAAAGAAATAGACCTTGAAGGACGGGGGAAAGAATTACACTTTGAAGGATGCGGTCAAATGTAGTAATAGATAATCTCAGCCCCAGTTTCCAGCATATGAGTTTTTTTTAACCTTTTCTCACTTCTTTTGTTGTTGATGTTTTTGCTTGCTTTTCTTGTCAGCACACAGCTTGCAAAAGCTGAGGAAGCAAAGCTTTCCCCCTCCAGCACACTACCATCATGCCCTGATGTGCTGAGAACGTTGCAGGTGCCAGGGCACTGTGGGGGCTGCAAGAGTCGGGGATGCCAATGGCATCACCAGTGCTGAGGCACTGCAGGTTATGAAGGCTTCCTGGGTACCGAGGGCATCACCAGTACTGAGGGCATCATGGTGCTGAGGGCATCCCAGGTACCAAGGGGTATCTTGGTGCTGAGGGCATCGCAACTGCTGGGGTGGGCTCAGGGCCAGGAGTGGGCGGTGGCGAGGTGTTGGCATATCCCTGCTCGCCCGAGTGCTGGCGACTGACCCAATAAGAAGTCTGCCAACACCCTGCCTGCCGAGAGGCAGAGAGCCCAGCTCTAGCTGAGTTTCTCCTGGCACATTTCACCTCTAATTTGAGAAAAAAATCTGGCATCCCACCCTCAAAGGGCTGCCAAGGGCAGCTCGAGATAATCCCTTTAAATAGAACGATGTCAGGTCTCCACCTCACTGATGTCATGGGCAAAATTTCTGTCGGATTCGGCGAGACCCCTGCCCATCCATGGTCATGAAAGCACGAAGAGGGTGAGTCCATCTCCCATGGTCACCCAGCCTGGGGTGGTGGGCACATAAGGATGGGATGGTAACAGTGTTGGCAGGTGTGATCCCACAGGCCCTTGGACCAGGGCATACTGCACATCTATCCACCTGTCCATCTGTCCATCTGTCTGGGATGGCATCCCCCATCTGATACTTCCCTGTAGTGACTGACACTGACGCCAGCAAGACATTTTCCATCCTCCAGGCACAGCCTGCGTGGCCCTCTGGCACCCTCCACAGACTTGTGACTTAGTTTACAGAGAAGAGGGACCAGGGTCCACCACCATCATGAAGCACGCCCCGCTCTGCAGGACCATTTGGAGAAAGAGGAGAGGCCTTCTGCTCATGGAGTTGTGGGTCACAGGCTGGTAAAGACCTCAAAGTATGTGAAGTTCAGCACTTCATGACATCAAACAGCCTCTTTTGCGTGCTTATTTCATTCCATCCCTGGCCCCAAACCTAACCTTCTCTAAGCTGTCCCAATGGTCCTCAAGGTGTGTCAGCTCCTGGCCATGCCAGATCCTCCTCCTGCAACACTGTGTGAGCCCTGTCCAGCCGTTAGGAACATAGCCTGAACTTGCTTAAAAGTCTTACTTCTCAGAGAATATTTTGATTTCCTGAAAAAGCTCAAATACAGAAACCCTGGTTCCTGTGCTGGACTGTCTGAGGTCTTTGCTGTAGATGTGGAGAGACCATTCTGACACCTGCTTGGCCATTGAGCCTCACAGGTGAATTGTGAATCTGCAGGTGAGGACAACCCTCGGAGGAGGACAGGAACAGGGCATTTTTAAATGCAAGTTGGTGAAGTGTTTGTTTGTTTGTTTGTTTGTTTGTTTTTTGAATGTTTTTGTTTTGATTTGGTTTTGGTTTTGGTTTTTCCCCCAATCTCCTTCAGTTCCCTTCTGTGCACAGAGGTAGAGCCACACTCCTGTCTCTCCAGCCTGTTTACATGGATTGTGCTTACACTGACAGCATCAACTCAGGCTGAGCCATTCCCAAGGCAGAAAGCACACTGGTGACTTCTTGATTTAATGTGCTCCACACAGGGACCACACAGATGCCCCCTCCCACCCCAGCCTCCAGAACTGACAAAATACATTGTCACAAAAATGGACGCGTGCACCCACAAACATGCACATCTGTGCCAAGCAGCTAACCTGGAGGACTCCCTTCTGCAAGATATCACAGGCATATTGTAGTTGTGATACATTGTGCTGCTTGTCACCCTATTTGAGCAACACTACTGAAAATAAAAGGTAGCAGTGCAATAAATCAGTGCATATATGGCACAAGGGATGGGTAACTACCTGGCAGAATATCACTGTCACTGTGTATTATAGGGATTTCCCCGAGCTAGTGATCGGACAGAGCAGGACATGGGGGACCTCATTATGCCAATAAGAAGAATCCCCCTTGCTCAGGTCTACTGCTGCCAACAAGAAGATGACTATCCATCCACTCTGACCATAGGCAATTTTTGTTTGATTTTGTTTACAGACACCTACATGCTAGCAGTGATGGCAAGTGGGTTGTTTCTGCATCAGTAATGCAAAGTGCAGCACCGTGCTGGTAGAACCAACGTGGCATCCCCAGGGTCACGTCTAAGGCAAGGTCCCTGTGCCATCCATACCACCAGTGCAGTGGAGATGTTCCTTCTGGGATACGGAAAGGTACTGGCAGCTGGGTCTGATCCTGCCTGGAGCTGAACGCCTCCTGCAGCAGTGCCACAAGTGCTGCCTTCATCCTTTCCAACCTGCAGTCCCTGGGTGCCCTGTAACTGGTGTGTGCACGATTGATCCCCTCCTGGCTCTCGAGATTGCCGTGTGCCAAGCAGCGCTGTGCCGGGTCCCCCTGCTTTCCACAGAAGGCCAGGGCAGGAATGGGGCTGTCCCCGCTCAGGCCCCCCGCGATGACAGAGGTGCCCCAGCTCCCCAGGGAACAACTCCACAGCAAGGCCCAGCTTGGGCCTGGAGCACAGCCACAACCCAGTGGTCCTGGGATGGGGCTGGTGGGCACGGCTGGAGCTGCTCAGGAAGGGATGCACTTCCTAGGCTGACTGTAGGGGTCATCCGCCTTCAGCTTTTACACGCAGGATTTGCCAAGTCGCTTATTCAAGCTGTCTGAAGGCAGCTGTCCCCAAGGGCCACCAAGAGACCCAGACGGTCAGCGTATAAACAAACCCTGTGCTGTGCTGAAGGTCGCAAGCCCAGACCAGCTCTCCCAGGCACGGAGGATTCCCCTCCACCGCAGTGTGACGCTGGGGGGGAGGTGCAGACACGGCCTTACTGGGGAAAGCCGCTGTGGCTCCTGGGGACAGCCAGGCCTGCAGAGCGTTGGGGGTGCCCACGGGCAGTGGTGGCCCAACCCTGCGGGGTGGAAGGGACTGGCAGTCCTGTCCAAACCTTCCCCAGATAAGCTGCAAATTAGCTTCGGTTGTCGCAACAGCTTCCAGGCAGGGGATGCTTGCTCCGTCTAGAAGGGGCAGGCAAATAACGAGTATCACAAGTGAGTTAACTGGCAGCCTGAAACAAAGTGCGTCAGCAGTAGTATGTCAGGCTCTTTAGCTAGATGGAAATGGTCCCATGGGATGTTTAGATTACTCTGTACTACCATTTTCTGGCTGAAAAGCCTCTTACCCAACCTCTTAAGAGAATTGTTTTTGGTGTGTGGCAGAAGAATGTGCCCCAGAGTAGCAGAGAGGAGGAACTGGGACACAGGAATGGTACCCAGCCCCTGGTGTGGCTGGGCTGAAGATAGGCTGGAGCGGGGTGACATTGGCCACAGTACCCAGAGGTACAAGTGCAGTGAGGATTCAGACATAGCAGCAGTTTTGTGTCCTGTACCTGTCACACCATGGCTGTGATGGGATTTAGGCAGTGGCTGGCAGCAAAGTGCAGAAAGAGCAGAGGGAATCCAGGCAGCTGGAAAATCCTGAGATGGGGCAGCCACTCCAAAAAAAGTCAGACATGGTGAAAGACTGTGCCAGCCCTGCTACAAGGGATGGCTTTGCTGCCTGCTCCCAGCACACATCAGGGCTGTGGGCGTTGCCATGCATGTTGCCCATGCCAGCCCCTATGCCTACGAAACTTGAGCTGGCAGGGTCATAATCCCATTTCAAAGAAAATTCTGATATTCAGATATTTGGTTTTGTCTCTAATCAGGATGAAAACAACAGATTTCCAACTGGCCAGTGACGTGTAATTTGAAGAACGACACTAGGGCCAATTGAAGTAATTTGGTTTGATTTTTTTTTAACTTTTACTTCTTATTTTTATGAGGTATACTGGAATAATAAAGTCAGTAGGATATAGAAACAAAAAGTCAAAACAAAAAATCAGAGCGGTTCACCAGTGAATGTAAAAGCCAAACATCTTGACATCAGCAGAATGTTTCATTTCAATGGTTTTTCTAAACAAATTTAGTTCCTATGGAAAGTTTCCATTGAGATGAATTGGCAGAAAAGTGTGACCAGCTCTGCTGGCAGGGCATGGGATGTCTCTATGGCTATACACAATCCTTGTACATGGAGGGATGGTACAGAACCCACCTCTGAGCACATGCAGACATAGCATGCTTTCTGCAGCATATTCCTCAGATTTGTCACATAGAAATCCCAGCACACCTGTTGTGGAGTTGAACTTGAGGTCTACATCCAGCTATCTGCCTGGTGCCTGCTGAAATCTTGTGGATGTGAAACCACCAAGCCATAACCCACCTTCAATGGGGTCACTTTGACCTGGAGGGGCATCTTCAGAAGGTTGTTCATGTCTATCAGGCGCTGTCCTTAGGAATTACCCTGTTGTCAGTTTGGGGCACAGACATGAGCACATGGCTTTGTAGCTATCTTACTGCCAAATGACCACTTCCAGCCTACATCAAGCAGAAGTGCAGATGGTGTCGCAGGGAATGCAACCCCATCCAGCATGGCTGTGGAGTCAGTCAGCAAGGGGCACTGGTTGGTTCAGACGTTCCCCATTCAGTGACGGTGTCTGCTCTGCTTATATAACAAGCTTTTGGCACAGAAGTGAGTATGTCCCTTCTGGATGAGGGATGACAGTCCCCAGCCTTCACCCATTGGAAGCATTGGAGGAGGCTACAGCTTCCATTTCAAACCTACCACAAAGGCAGTGGCAAGGGCTGGCAGGCGGCAGCAGTTCCCCATTCGGCACAGCCACATGTCTTTGGTCTTCTGCAGGTTATCCCAGCAGGTGACAAAAGCCTGTGCTCCCCACGAAGGGATGTGCCTGCCCGCCAACAGCAAGAGATGGTGGACACAGCTGGCTCCAGATGTCAGAGGGTGCACAGTGCCCCAAGGGCACTCAGCACCACCATGCTACTCGCTCACCTCGCGTGCAAGGCCAGCACAGCCTGCCTGCGAGTGCTCACAGTGGGAGCTGGGCCTCCTCATTCCAACAAAACCTCTAAAAGCATCAGAAAATGTTCCCATCCCACACCGGGAGCAAACCAAAACCTCGAGTGATTTTCATGAAAAACCAAAGACACTCCCAAACGGGCTGCCATGGCAGGAAAACCGCTGGGGTGCGGGGAGGAGGCCAAGGCCTTCTGCAGTGCTGGCAGAGAGGGGACTTGGCTGGAAGCCCCCAGACCCCAGCTGAGCGCTCCAGTCGCCAGGCTCATGGGTCTGTACGGCCTGTCCCACTGCATCTTTCCACAGTATAAATAAAGGAATAATCGCTTGAACTTGAGCCCAAGTCTGTACCTTAACGAGCAGACTGCAATCCAACTTTCCCTTTGACTTAATGAATATTAATTAACTGTACACAATTGAGCAGCTCCAACAAGACAGGAAAGGCATGCGTCTGTCCCAGAGTGTAACGAGCACTGTATTCTCCTGGGATGTGGGGATCTGAGGTCAAGTCTCCTCTTTGCTGTCTTCCCCCTCCTAGCCGCATCCTGACCAGTAGGTGATCGGCAACTGTGGGGTGGTCTCCCTCTGTCTTAATGAGGCATTCCTTCCCAAACTGCACTGACCTTTTCAGATAAGACTTTAACTGTAACTGGTGCATTCCTATGCAACATTTTCCTTTTGATTAATCAACTCTTTTATTTTTTCCCCCAGTTAAACTCTACAGTGATGGAAACTTCCAGCTGACACAGAGGTGAGGCTGCTGCTCACAAGCAGGCTCAATGCAATGGCTGGTGGCTGTCGGTCTGCTGAGTCCTCAGGGTGGGTAGGCACAACAGCCTCACATTGCTTTGGCACCTGTGGAGAAACAGGCCTTTACCTCCTGCATCAGCCGTGCTGGTTCACATGAGGAAACCTTCCTCTGACATCAAAGCAGGCAGGTGAGCTCACGAGGAGGATATGGCCCACAGCAGGGCACACCACTCTTCGCTGGCAGAGCCAACGTTGCTGTCCCTACACCCTGCCACAGCCCCCCGCATGGCTGGGAGCAGAAAGATGTGCTCAGGCAGGACCCCATCTGAGGATGTGATGGGGGCTTTGGGGAGTGGGGATGGGCTGCTTCTCTCACGCTGGGGAGAGCACAGCCTCCCAGGAGCATTCATGCCAAGAGTTCATGATGCTCTCCAGATGCTCCCCTTTCTGCTCACAAAGGCAGAGATTGACACAATAAACAAACTATTTGTAAAATTCCTAAGTAAGGGCAAAAAACCCCACATTAAATGGAAACATTGATACCCCCTGAAACAGTGCAGGAGGGGGGAGCATTCCCGGGACCTGATGTTATACCAGTGGGTATAGAAATGGAAACATGCATAGGACTGGATTCTCTAGCAGAGCAATTCACCAGAGAATACGAAGTTGCCAGTCCACAGTCCCCAGACAATACAGTGACTTGTTCAGTGGAGGGGAAAGCATCATGTCTGCATGCAGCTCGGCGAGCTGGGGGGCAACTGTGTAGGAGGGAGCACAGACCCCGTTGCTCACCCACCGCCACACACCACTCCCACCGAGCTAGAACTGGGCTTCTCCTGGGCTCTGCTGGCCTTCCCATCCACTTCCTCTGCCCTGGGAAACACAGTACCATGGGCAACTTCACCACCTTGTGAGAAAACCCTGACCGCCTGGCTTGATGTCCAGGGATTTTATTTGAAGCCCTATGTCCTGAAGTTTCATGAGTATGGGAGAAGTTCCCCTTTTCTCTAAAAAAGTAAGTTGCTTGCTTTCCCCATTTCAAAGAATGGCTCAAAATCACCCCTTTAAAAAGCTTGGACTCAACAAATCAAAGCAGAACACTAGAATGGATTCTTTTAATTAAAATCTCATTTAAACATCAAGGCTTATTTCAGTTTTAAATCAGTATTTCCAAGCTTTCATGGAAAGGGACTATGGCTTCTTCATGCGATCTCTCCCATGCCTTCCACTGACGTTTTGTTAATCACACGGATCTTGTGGCACCAGATTGACCCTGGTTCCAGGAAACCCCTGTTTTTGGCAGCATTATCCTACATATAAAGGCCCTGATATTGGAATAATCATGGAATATGTCTCAAGGGAGAATCTAGCTCAGTCTCCTTGGACCCTCAGTGGCAGGCTGTTGGGTGCCTCACGCCATGTCGCAGTGATGTGACCTCTGGTGCTCTGTGGTCTGCCCATGGGGATTCTTCAGGGCCAGCACAGCCAGTGTGATCTGCTCTCTGCGATGGCCCAGCCCCAGCCCTGCACTCCTTCCCTGTGTAACACAGCACCTTACAGACCTCAATTCAGGGGATATGCAGTTGCCAACCAACACTGTCTATTCCAGTCCAGTCCCTGATATCATGAGCTCTGTGGCATCAGTTTTCTGTTTGTTCCTCATTTTAGTTCTTTGGAAACTTTTCGGTATATCCCTGCTTCGATGGCTAGAAAACACCTTTTTCTCTCTAGAAATCATGCTTAGATTGTGTTGTGACAGCACTGATGTCCTACAGTTTCAACAGCTCTCTCTCCTAGAGTAGTCCTTTTGCATTTACATGCCAGTGCCACAACCCCACACAATCTTTGCTCTGGCTTGTCTGGATCCAGTCCCGCCTGGGTGACGCTCTCCTTCCCTCACCTCTTGGCAGGTGACATTCTTCTTGTGCTTTGACTGCACTTTCTAGCCTTGTATTCAGCACAGACTTCTCCAGCATACTCCCTAGTTTTATGGCAAGGCCATTATTTTCAGTTAGTCAAAAACATAAGATCTCTATGTGTTTTTGAAGAATTGCAGCAGTTCTCTCCAAACCAACACTTCTCCTTTCAACATCAGACTGTCTCTCCTCTTCTAGCCAGGCCCACTAATCAGTACCTTTCATCAGCTGATAGTGTCAGAAGCAGCAGTTTCTAGAACTTCTGCCCCAGATTAAGACACAGCTTCAAAATCCTGCCCCACGTCAGTCAGTGATGTTTGGGTTCAGCATTGCTCTAGAGCATCTCCTGTGTCTGCAGTGACCAACAAGCCAGAAAATCACCACATTCGCTTCCCTATAAACCACGTGCAGTGAGGCAAGCCACCAGGATACCCGTCTCCAACTATCTAGTGTTGGAGGAAGGTGGAGGAGCACCTTGGAGGGGATCTTTTCTTTGTGCTGAGACATAGCAGTGTCTTGTCAGCATTACAGAACTGAAGCATTGCTAACAACCTTCAGCTACAGGCTGTTTGGAGCTGGGTCTGAAAAAAGTCTGATTGCAAGTGTGGCCTGTACAGGAACATCTCCAAGAATGATTCAGAAATTGAGCCTGCGTGGTCCTGCCCCCCCTCCCACAATGACCCAGATTTCACACAACTTAGGTGGGCCGTTACTGCAACTTGTGTCCAGCAGCTGCTCTTCTCCTTGTATCAGATAAAGTACCAAGGACTCGTGTCCAGGACGCACTAATGAGCAAGATGTGGAGCATGTGCATGCAGGGAAGAGGAGAAAGGCTTTGGGTTTGGTACAAATTCTGACTGGCTTTGCGGAGGCAGAAAAGTCTTTCCCGGAGTTATTTCTGTCTTTCCGTTCATTGCAACAGGGGAAATGGCATTGTAAGCTCTAACCAAGATTTCACTATAGTATTGCCTATTCCTGATTTACCATCCTCAAATCCCAGTGGAAGTGTTTTAGTTGGTCTGGGCCAACTTTTACTTTGGCAGTTCAGGAGGAAAATCACAAATGTCTGTGAAAGTCACCAAAATATTCCCTAAGTTTTCATCACTTGAATGAAGAAAAAGAATAAAAAGCAGAACAGAGAAGGGGGAGGGTGGGAAGGGGTGCAGAGAGCAAACAAACATCATTTAGAAAAGCATGCTGTTATTCCTGGAAGTTGGTTTGTGGAAACACAATTTACAATGCCTATGAAAAGTTTGGCTATTCATACCATTCCCATTTGGAGCTGGTAACCACAATGGAAAGCTCTCCCTTTGCATACACTTACATAGCGTGATCTCCAAACCCAAACAGCTTTGCCCATCCCAAAGTGTTGGATTTGCATCTATGTTGCTTGGGTAAATGAGCTGAGTTTTACACAAGGGGTAAAACTTGGCACCATGAATGAGGCTAGTATAGAAAATTGCATTTAACTTTTGTTTCCCCTCCTCCTTTTAGCAAAAGCAAAATATTTTATCGTTTGTTTTCAATATGTTTTGCACAAACCATAAAGGAATTCCTGCTGGTGTCACAGGGAGATTTGGAGGGGGAAGTATCAGACAGCAACCAATTAAAAAAAAAAAAAAAAAGAAATATGGTCTCAAAGAAGGCAGCTTTTAATTGTACTCCTAACCTTGGGGAGCAATATTATTAACAGTAATATTGGGAAGATATGGGAAATTCCTACTGATTTTTGTTATGAAACAACCCAACCATGCTCAGCACAGGGCTACCTTTCCTGTGCCCCAGGGAAGGCAGGAGAGCTTGGGTGATGTCCAAACCTCTGCGCGTCCTCCATCTCACTGGGAACATCAGCACTGACACCGGGACTCCTCTTGGCCCCATCCCACTTCCAGCCAAATGATGGATGCTGCTGTCAAGGCCCAGTCCCTCCTCCAAAGGTTTTTCTAGATTGCGATCACACAGCCAGGGTGGAGAAGCCGATGGGTAATTGACACAAATTCCCCACATTTTGGGGATGTCTCCCCCTTGCTACGGCCACCTTCTGGTCTCACTGCCTTAGGGGCTGAGAGCTTGAGGGAGATAACAGAGCTTTCCCACTCAGTGCCACGTCCACCTTCCTCTCTGCTATCTCTGGAGTGTCACACTTGACCAGTCCAACACTTCAAGTGGTGCTCCAGGAACCAAACCATCTTGATCTAGGTCCAAATCAGATACCAAAAAAGCTCCATTTCTTCTAACATAATTGAGAGGAAAATTCCCTTCGTTACATTCTCTGGCCATGCACAGAATTTGTCTTTACCTCCTAAAATGTCCCAACAGCCTCTGAAACAAATCAAAAGGATTTGGAGTCACAGATCACCCCCTTACACTGCATATTTCCATCCTCATTTACCAGCCACTGGGTGAGGAAAAATCTACCTGAAATGCCTCTGCTGGATGAGCAACACGGGGAGAAGAGAGCGGGGAGCCCAGGGCCGGGTGCCCAGCCTGGTGCTGTGCCTGCAGAGCCAGGCAGCAGCGGCTGCTGGGGACCTTGCCTGCTGCATGCCTGCTAAATAAAGAGCCCTTGAAAATAAATTCCAGAACATGCATGTTCCTGAAGCCAGACCCATACTATTTAGGGACTCTGCAAAGCAAATAAAATGCCTATTACAAAATAACTATAATAACTATTTAGAGAAAATGCTGCAGAAAGATCTAGAGAGAACTATGTGTTTTAACATGGTCTGTTTACAGTGCATCATTGCTGGTCTGTCTAAAGCTGTGCTGTAACACAGCAAAAATGCATCTGCATTCTTTCAGTGCAAAAATACTCATGTACAGACATCACACGACTATCACAGCTATTTTCCTTTCTCCTTGGCTTTTTGTTGTGTTGTTGTTGTTTAGGTCTTGTTTGCTTTTTGGTCCTTTCCCAGCTTCTAGAAGATTGACCTAATATACACTTGGCCCAGGCTAGCACTATTAGTCAAATCACGAGTAATTAGCTCTGCCTGGGGAGGCTGGTAGCTGGGGGAGAACTCATCCCTGCCTTCGGAGCGCTGCAGCCCAGGGGTGCTGGCACAGAGGCAGCGCGGCTCTAGAAGTAAGCAGCGAGCAGAAACCCATGCTGCTCCTACCTGGCACAGCTCAGCTGCCCGGGGAGGCAGCACGGGGCCAGGGCACACCGCGGATGCCACGGCTCTCCTGCTGGCTCCTGCCCCAACACCATGGCCCCTTCGACCACTGGCACCGGGAGAGGAGGGGGATTGGGAAGCAGCTGAAGCCTGCCCTCGGGGATCTGCTGTGAGCGAAGGGTGAGGAGAAATGCTCGTCGGCAAATGTGGAGCCAAAGGATCAGCCAAAATCTGGAAAAAGCCTCTAGAAGCAGTTTGGCATTTGGGTCATTTGCCAGGGAAGATAAGGTAGAAGGAGAAAGTTACTGCTAGAATAACATGAGCTATGGTTGAGTTCCCAAACACAGATATCTCCACCTCTATGAAAAGAGGTGGAGAGGCAGGTGGCTCTGTCCCTCAGTTTTAGCCAGCCTGGGAGCTGAAGTGGGCGTGAAGGGCCTCACCCTGCCTTCTGAGCACAACGCTGTTCAGACACAAGACACTCAGGAGCAAAGGCAGCAAAGCCCAATTTTTCCAAAAGCTGCTCCCACGCTCCCCGGCAGTCCTCAGGGAGACCGCTGAGCTCCTTCATGTGTCCCTGGCTGCCAAACTCTGCATGGCAGTGCCCCCGGCTGCTCTCAGCCCTGTCAGAGGCAGTGGCACGTGGTGAAACGCGTTCCCAATCACCCTGCTCCCAAGCCAGCCCCTGCCAGCACCCTGTCCTTGGCTCGTGGATGGGAACCGGGCACCTCCTGGCCAGGGCTGTGCAGGCAAACAGGAGCTTGAAGGCAGCTCAGCTGCATCGCCCAGTGTTTTCCCACTTCTCTTCCCTCTAACATTCTTGCTATTTATTTCTTCTCTTTCCTTTTGCTGGTTTATTGCTCCTCAGCCCACTCTGGGTGAGCAGAGCTCTTCTGGGACAGATTATTTACTAGAAGGTATTTGGTACATTGCTTTAATAATGAGAACAATTTTTTTAAAAGCCTTACAAATATGTTTAAAATCTAAATACAATGAGGCAATGCAACATCATTTAATAGCTCCAATAATATGCCAAGCCTGAGAATAACAAAAGCTGCCAGCAGGGTGCTACAAAGCAGGGTTCAGAACCCCACTGCTTCCCAGCTAAACAGAAACAGATTCCCAGCAGCAAGACATTTGTTAACCATTTTCGAGGCAGCAGGATGGGGCGCAGAATGAGCCCCGCCGCCTGTGTGTCACCGCATTGCAAAATCCTTGGCACGGGCACACATCAGCGTCCTTCGAATTAAGGCCCTTGTGAAGACAGAGTCTTAGTGGACTCATATACTTAAGACGGATTTTTCCAAATATTATTTTAAGTCATTCAGAGACACTGTGTCCTGGTGCTGGTAAGTGTGAATGAACGGAGCTCTAGGAGCAGAGTTGGCATGCTTCAGCAGTGTTTCCTACAGGGCTGCACATCTGAAGGGAAGGTAAGACAGGGCTTGTAACAGCAGGAGGATGCTCAGACATTCTGTGAAGTACAGCGTGCTGGATCCATCCCAGGGAATGTTCAGTGTCCCCAGCTGCACGGTCAGGGTCCAGAGAGACCCTCATGGACATTGTAGGGACACAGACACTGTCCCAGGCAGGGCACCAAGGAGCAGCTCTCATCTGCAGCCACCTGCAAACTTGGGACCACTTTGCTGTCACCAGGGAAGGGACTGTCAGCTTCCCCTCCAGCACAGGCCATGCCAAGTGGAGCTGCCGAAGTGCCAGGATCAGGCCCTGCATTACCTGGGAGGATGTTCACCTGCAGCACGCGCACCTCAGAGGTGTCTGAGGACACCTCTGGCAGCTACAACCCCAACCCATGAAGGAGGGGACAGCCCTGATACCTTGGGCTCCAGCCCCCAGGAGGGCACCAGCTGTGTCTTCTATGCCCCCTGCAGCCCCCACAGCCCTGCCTCACATCAGCCCCATCCCACTACCACAAGGCTGATGCTGGGGTTGGCAACCCAGCCTGTGAGCAGGGTCCTACTGCACGCTGCAGAAACTGAGATCCTGCTCAAGAGCGAGGCGCCACTCGTTATTTCCCCAGAGGAAAAGGATGAGAAAAATAAAAGAGTGACTATTGACAGCAGTGTCAGTGAGCCAGCAGAGAGGATGGGGACCTAATGCAGTCCTCAGCAATCAAAACCAGCCACAGCTTGGTATTGGTCTCACATAGACCAAAAGTCCTAATAAGCTGTTAATGGGAAAAACGATCCTATTTATTACAGGAAAACAAGTTTATGATTACTACAGAGATGACATCATAACCCCCCGTGCCAGTTTAAACAATATTTGGAGAATTCATTTGTTTTGTACTATTTAAAATTATAGTGTGGGAGCCTATTTTAAGTGCGTGTGTGTGTATGTGTGTGTGTGTGTTGATGTATCCATGTTAATGTTTATTTAAATCTTTTATTTATAAAATTGATGTTCCTACGCCTAAAATGGAAATTTTCTGCTCTAAAACATCTCTTAATTGTGGAAAATAATTGTATACATTAATGTTGTCCCTCACGTTCACATCTGTATATTTACCACTGGGCACATCTGCGCATTGACACACGCCCGTATTGCTCTGCTCGGCAGATGGTGCAAAATCCCCAATACACCCAAAACACAAGGACGTGAGTGGCAGAGCCACTACCCCCACCACAGACACTGGCCTGGGTGCTCCTGTGCCCGCGACAAGCCCAAGGAGCAGAGGACAACCTGGGTGTGCGGCACCGGTCCCCTCCCCGTCCACTGCGAGCAGGATTGAGCTCGGCACAGCCAGCACCCCTGTGTCCCTGCGGCCACCATGCTTGGCGCTGATGGGCCACAAGCCATTTGCCTGTGGGACAAGGGCGTCTACTTGAATAGGGACACCCTGGTCCCACTGGACCCTTGGTCTCACAGCAGAGAGGGTGCAGGTGCTGTGAGCAGGGGGTGCATCCGCTGTGCGCAGCACGGGGGACTTCCTGACACCACCAACCCTCCCATTGCCCATGCCTTTCGGAGGACCCCGGGCAGTGCTGCAGGGAGCTTTTTGGCAATTTCCCCCTGCTTGGCTGCCAGATGAAGGGCCAGACGGCTGGAGATAGGCTGCATACCTTTCACCAGGATGTACCTGTCATTCCAGGCAAGTCATAGCTGGTCTAGACACCAGGGCCATAAATCTGCTGGCTGCCGCCCTGTGCTGTACTCCCACCACTGCTGGAGGAGACAACTCCTGAATCATCTGTAGGAACTCCACATTAAGAAAAGGCTTATGAATGCACTGAAAGAGCTGGAAGGATCCTACATGAATATGTCCCAGCCTCCCCTCCTGGGCACCAGGGAAGCTTCAGCATTGTGGATTGCCTCTCAGAAGAAGGTCCTGATATGGTGGGGACTTGCTTTTATAGCACTTCCCTTCTTTTGAAAATGGGGAGACTGAGGCACAAACCAGGGAGATTTTTTCCTCTGGATGATGCAAGACCCTGACACACAGCCCATTCCCATCTCTCCTCCTGCCACGGACCAGGGCAGACACCAGCAGCCTGAAGCTGTATCTGCCACAGAGCACACCCAGAACAAAGCTCACCTGTGTGCTCCAGACCTGCAGCCACAGCTGTGGGGCTCAGGACAGCTCCAGTCCTCCTGGCACCCTCACCCCAGGTGCTGGGGAGCTCCTGGGCCCCCAGCCACAGCTGGAAGCTGGGACAGAGGGATGCATGCAGGACTGAGTGAAAGAAAGGCCTAGGCGAAGGGAGGATGAGTCCCCATGGAAAGCCCAGGACAGCTTTGTCTGATGAGTCCTGTTCCTGGTGTGCATGAGCAGTGGGAGAGCTGGACCGCAGTCACAGCAGCCTGATCCTGCTCCAAACCACCGCCATGCCCAGCCCTTGTGGCTTTGGCATCCTGCTCACAGACCCAGACCAAACTGGCTTGATGGGGAAAGGTCACACACACTGCAGCTGAACATCTCCCTGGTAGAGGCATGCTGAAGCATTAAGTAACATTGCGTAAACTTTGTTTAAAGGAGACAGCTGTGCCACTGGAATGAGCTGCAAATGAGTGAGATTCCCAGTGACGTGTCTTCTGCTCTGCTGGAGTCTCCCACCACCCGCGTGCCGTGCTTGGAGGCCTGGGTCCCCCAGCAGCAGGCAGGCAGCAGAAATCTGGTTAGAGTTTTGGCAGAAGGTTCTGGCTCGCAACCTCTCCTCTGTTCAGAAAAGACCGCCCAGGGTACGGACGATATGCTCTCACCCACCTCTGCTTCCAGGCTCCCCTCGGGTTCTGCGCCATGCAGAAACAATGCCAGCAGGAGGCAGGGGGGGAGATGGCGTAGGCCTGAAGCAAAATCCTCAGCCCTAAGGGATGGCTGGGCAGCCTGGGGCAGACAGATCTGCACCTTCAGCCGAAGCTTTAAGTGTTGGTAGAAGGCAAGTCCAAAACAGTCCAGAAAACAAGTCCAGATTTCTCTTTTGGGCACATTCTCCTGCCTTACAGACTGTAAAAGCACCGATTCTTTCCCAGGGTTTGGAGAACCTCCACCACCAGGAGGGAGGAGCAATCCGCAGCAATCAGAGGGTGATGGGCCTGGGCAGCCAGGTCGGGAAGGAGAGCTGGTCTGGGGACACTGACAAGTCCCTAAATGTGATTCACCACTGAAGGACGCGGCTGATACCTCTGAAGAAACAGAGCACTCCCAGCTCCCCTGAGAGGCCTGGATACAGCTGTCCTTTGAGAGCTCTGAGGCCAGAATGGTGTTTTGTGGCTGCAAAATTCATAAAAATCACTTGCTAATTTTTATGAGCCAGGGTAGCAAGGTTCAGAGCAGGAAAAGAACAGGAACGGATGGACTTCTGTGTGCCACACACATGTTGTGGACCTCAGGGGACCAAGAAGCCTGGAGAAATGACATCGAAGCAGAAGACTTAAAAAAAACAAAACCACATTTGAATGGGGAGAAGCCACCTTATGGCAACTATTGCTTATGGTGAGAGTGACAGAGTGGATGAGAGGGGATGTGGAGACAAAAGGTGCCAAAAAATATGGCTTCAAGCATGGGAAAGGGATCGTTCTGCTCCATGAGAGCGTCAAGTAGTAAAGGAAATGGGAAAGCTCCGGGTCCCAGGCAGCCCAGGCTCACAGAAGCCCCAGGAGAAGAGCTGCTGCTCCTGCAGCCCTTGTGGTACTGGTGGCCTAACTGCAGGGGAAGGACATGGCACTCAGGCTCAGGAAGCTCCTATGGCTTCTGTGAGCTTCCAGTAAAGGACAGAGGGTTAACGAGCGTGTTGGGGAGAAGAGGAGCCTGGGGGAGCACAGTCTCTCTGTGTGGGTGTGTTTAAATGAGTTCAGCTCAAGAGATTCCTTAGATTGTGGTGTTATCTCTCACGGCAAGGGATGGGGACCCATCTCAAACCAAAGAAAGTCCAAGTCCAAGTGGTGCCTGGGATAGGGTGAGCTGAGTGCCGAGGGGGAGGTATTCAGCTGGGGTCCTGTGCCCATTCCAGCCTATAAAAGGCCCTTTGCGTGTCAGAGAGAAAATCAACTTCCTATCCTGACAGCTCCTAAGCTCCAATGTCTCCTAATAAACTCCATATCTTTATGCAAAGGGGTTGCTTTATGTACACAAGATATGCAGAATGATGAGGCTCAGAGCCAGCCTGAATTACCAGGACAAGGAGTGCCTCTATATGCTGGAGGTCTACTTTGGGAAATTTCTTCATTCCCATTTCCTGGGCTCAGGAATGACAGGAAGACTGGAAAAGAACAGCCTGTGACCAGCAGTGTTCTGGGAGTCTAGACACAGTAGGGCGAGAGCCCGTTCCAGCAGCAGGAAGCTTGTTGCTTCCAGGGAAGCTCCAGATGGACAATGCAAGGAGGGAACAGCTGCGATGCTGAGAAGCCACCTAATGGGACATGCCTTCATTGCTGGTGGTAGAAAAGAGCAGCGACCCCAAAGTGTCACCAGTTGTGACTGAGCTGGCAAAGAGGCCCAAGTATAGAATCATGGAATCATGAAATGGTTTGGGCTGGGAGGAACCCCAGAAGATAAACCCCTGCCATAGGCAGGGACATATTTCACTAGACCAGCAGTAGACACTGAACCTGAGCTGATCAGTGGGCTGGTAGCATCCCAGGGCTGGGGTGAAGCTGGGCTCATGCTCTCCCCACCACTCTCCACCCTGGACATGCAGAAACAAGACCTCACAGTCATGAGATTTGCCACAGAAGACCACAAAGGTCATGAGAGCTGTCAGGAGTCAAGAGCCAGGGTCTCTCCCACCACCAGTTTGTAGTGACCAGGTCTTGGTGTAATGAGTTGTTCCTTGGATGAAAACAATGTGGAAATAACCTACCACTGAGAAAAGTGATTCAAGATCAATCGTATGAGCTTCCAGGAAGAGAAAGGAAGAGAAGCCATGCCCCAAGGAGGGCAACCACAAGGTTTCTGTGTGCCAGGAACCACAGCAGTCCCAACCATCTGATCTGATACTGTGACTGCTGCCCTCAGGCAACCTTAGCAAAGAACTCCAGCTCCCAGCCACAGCCCTAGCCCATGAACAGCACACAGATAGCAACTGATGGAAGAGCTGCTCAGTCATTGCCTTGCATGTGGCTTGCATATGCTGCCTACAAGTGTGGAGAGCTCTGTAAAAGAAATAAAGGGGCTGTAAAACTAAGGGTAATCCCCTTCACCATAGCTGCACCACATCTCACTGCTCACTGCCACACAGACTCATGAGACCAGGGTTTTATACAGGGAACCTGCTTTATAAAGAGGCAACAAGTCTCCATCTGACCACACCATGGCAGGGGAGAACCCGTTGCTGCCACAGCCACAGACCCTTCCCAGTGTTTCACTGCTGCTCTCTGCTCATGCCCACCCTGGAAACCTGTGCACCTGACCTCACATCTCCACCTCTGCACCAGTCAGGGCTGGACTGCACTGAGCTGTTTGAAAGGTATTAACCCATAATGCAGACACCTCTCAAAGCACACCTGGATCACCCAACTCCATACATTTCCCAGAGGCAGTTTCTTCAGCCTTAAAGTCATTACGTGACATTTCCCATAACTGAAGACACTTTGGGAAACATGGGCTCAGGTCAGCATATATTCCCTCTGCAGCAACCCTGCACAGAAAGCACAGCTCCTCCTTAGTGCTCTGATCCCCATCAAGCCATCAGCCCTTTCTGTGCAGCAAGCCCACTTGCATTGACTTCACCTCCATACTGCAGTCCCTGCTGCCCTCTGGCTGGCACAACCTGTGTCCTTATCCCCAGGTGAAGTACAGATTTTAGCTGCTGCTGCATGTTGCATCTTCTCTGGCTGCCATGCAGCCCAGCTCAGCTATCTACAGCTGCCCTCTCCACACTGATCCAGGAGCTCCATTCCTCCGCAGTTGTTAGCAGGAGAAATACCTTTCCACAACTGGGTCAACAGAGAAGCACTGCCACCCTGCCTGAGTACAGATGCACACAGACATATCTCAGCACTGTTCTGCACCAGGAGACCCCCTTGGCTTCAGGATCACTGTTAAACTCACAGCTGGGTGAACACCTTGACCCACACCCCCTGCAGCCTCAGCACCCTGCCCTGCTGCTTGCTCTCCCCAGAGGTGTACCCAGCCCATACCCTGCTCTTCCTCTCCCTCCCACACAGACTGAGATGTCTCTACCCTCGTATTTATTGAGCCCACTGGCTTCCCACCCCAGGCACAGTCAGACACCCCATAACCGTTATGGCAGGGTGGCAAGGTCCTAAAGCCTGGCCAGAACTGGGTAGCCCTGCTGGTGTTCAATGCCATGGGCTCTCCTTCCACTCCCTGTCTGCTTGCAGACATGCAGGGAGACCACAGAAGCTGCTATCAACTGTCACTCAGTACCCCATGGCCCAGTGCCCATGGATTGTCCCATTCAGGCTGTGCTGAAGTGCTCCTGGAGAGGACGGCCAGAGACAGCCGAAACTCACTTGAGTGGTGAGATCTGCTTGCTGGCAGTGTCCTTCAGGCTGGAGTCCCCTGGGGAGAATAAATGCTCTTCATCTGCTGGGATGGCCAGGGTCTGCTGTGCTAACCCACTCTGACCTCTGCCCCAGGCTTTGTCCCAAGGCTTGCTGATACCGAGAGGGAAGTCCTCAGCCATATGAAAAACACAAATGTGCAATGATAAACACTCTGTGATACCGAATTTGGGCTGTTGGACACTGAGAGGGGCAGAGACACTTTGGGTGGATTTCACAAGCATTTAGATAATTTATATTGGAACACTGGGGTTACAGGCTCTGGGCACTGTCCCAGGCACCAGGGTTAGCTGCCTCCCACCACTGTCCCAGGCATGGAGGTTACACAGCTCCTTGGTTTGCCAGGCCAGACACCAAGTCTGCCTTGATGGGCAATCCATCATGACAGCCCGAAGATACCGCGATGCTGCAAAACATCAGGTTTGGGGCAGAAGAGAAGCAAGACCCAGTGGGCAGGCACTGGCACCCAGAGGAGCAGAAGGTCTGAGAGCTCTGGTCTGTGCTGCCAGGGACGGGGCACGTGGTTCAGACCGGTCCCAGGTTCCAGATGAAGGGGATGCAAGGAGCTGACACCCAACCACTGCTGCACCACATCTCACTGGGGTGCTGGTACCACTCCTGGGAGGAGCTGGTGGCCTCTGTCCTGCCAGCATGATGGGCACCCCAGGGCTGGCACAGCACAAGGTGGCACACTGGGTGGAGCCCTGGTGACCTCCCCATCCTGCCCAGCACCACTGGCAAAAATCACTCCCTCCGAGCGCCCCAACAGGATTTTTTTTGCAAACCCTTCCAGATAAACCCAACTTATTTAGCTGATAATATATAAACAGTTTATCAGCTTTGCGCATTTGCAGTGCAGCGGGATGGATGTTGTTCTTGGAATTCTGTTTGGTCATAATATTTAGAAGAGGGCTCCGATAGCAAAGATAAGCAGCTCGCCCGCAGCAGATGGCTCGTGAGACGCTCAGCGGAGCCAACATTCTGCAGGGAATGAATAAACTTGTAATGCAAGTTGTTTGTAAGTGGTTTTAGCTAAATGTCACATATAAGACTGCACAGGCATGCTCTCTCCAAGGTGTTTGAATTTATAGGAGCAAGGATACAAAGCCAGGGGCCAAATTTGCTTTTAAACTTCCTTAAACAAATGTACAGAGGATAAAATACCTCTGGATTTGCTCTTTGAACAGGGGTGTGAGCAAGGCGTGTGCAAAAACACAGCCCATCCTTCCCAGCAGGTCTTTGCCAAAGGGCTGTGCCCACCACCGTGCCCAGCATGGGGGGACGGAGTGAGACAGGGCACTGCTGCTTCTGCCCAGGTGCCCCTGGCCCCGGCCACTTTTATGAATGACCCCTGCTGCGCCTGGCTCAGCCACGCTCCTGCATAAGGAAGACCTGGAAATGCTCTCCTCCTAGCAAGCATCCTGTGAACTCTTCATCCCCTCTGCCTGCACAGCCAGACCGTGAATGGGCCCCAGGGAAGCTCGGGGCAGCCAGGAACAGCGAAGGCATCCTGGAGCCAAGCTTCTCCGCCGCCACTACATGGATGGAAGTGATGCCCACATGCAACCCCGCTCCCACAGCCCTAGCCCCATACGCGGGGGTCTACGCAGGGTCTGTCTGCCTGTGGTGGCTGACGCTGAGCCCTCTCTGCCAGCTGGCCAGAGAGCTGCCTCTTCTCCTGCCTTGCACCTGCTTTGGCCCCCCTGCACAACACCGCATGGGTGCTGCTTGCCCCACTGGTCACTGGGAGCAGTAGGGGCTGTCTGGTGGCTGCCCACCCCACCGCACCCCCCCAGACCAGATCTCTGTACCCGCAAGTCATATGTCTCTCTCCTTGGCATAGCTTTCCTTCCCCTTCCCACTCAAGAACGGTGATGCTGTTGATCTGCAAAAAGGCATAGCTGGGGGTGACCACTTCAAGTAAGGTGCCAGACTCTCCTATCACAAGTACGGAGACACCATGGGCAGCGCTGCCTGCCTACTGGAGGTTTTGAGGGCCTGGAGGCACAAAACAGACCACCCCTGGGATCACAGACCCATTGAGGCTGGAAGGCATCTCTGGAGATCATCTGGCCAAAGTCTCCTGCTTAGGCAGGACCGATGACGGAGCTGGGAAGCTCCACACCTGCACTGAGACCACACTCCCTGCTGGATGCTCCCACAGATGTGGCGGTGCTGGTACCCAGATGTAGGATCAGGTGCCACCAGCAGCTCCACATCCCTGAGTGCTGCAACCAGCACAGCTGCTGACAGCCCACGTGCAGCAGACCATGCCTCAGCCCCAACACACCCCTGGACAACTCAGTAAAGGCAGGTGGATGATCGCGCAGGCTGAGACTCATATCAGCAGAGCTGGTGGAAGATCAGCCAGCACCAGACACACAAGACCAGCTGTCCAGAGGACCTCAATGGAGCTTCCTCTCCCATGTTGCCCAAAGGTGCCTCCAGGGCTGGCTACTTGGGACTCAGACAAGCATCCCAAAAAGGGAAGAGGCTGAAGCAAAGGAGCATCTGCCTTGCCCTGTGCTTCATGAGTTAACAACCATGATGTTTCCAACCCATTCCATTCATCCAGCCTTTCTCCTCCAGCTACCAAAGAGTCACACAGGTTACATTGCTCCAGCATGGCCTCATGCTTGAGCTGCAGAGAGCTTTGTTTCCAAAAATCCAGCCTTCTGCCCTAACATAATCATTTTGGGCTTCCTTAACTGCATCTCTTAATTGTCTAGATTTATGAGGCCTCTACTGAAATGTTGAAGACAGCATTTAGAGTCCCTCAGTTCTTGTTCTGTTTAATTCATTCCCTTTTTCTCCAGGCTGCGATTCCAGCTCTGCATGTGCAGCTCTGCCATTGCCAACAGGCTCTTTCATTTCCAAAATGAGGCAGATCAAAATCTCTGAGATTCTGATTCTTTCCCTCGTGTGGTCTCTCTTCACCTTTTTACAAGTTGTTTCACTGGCAAATTAACCAAGGGCTGGGCTCTCTGTTCACCATGAAAAAAGCCTGGCACGGTGAATATAAATTCCTTTGGCCAGCAGTGATGGCATTCTTGTTTCCTGGAGAAGGGCATCATGTTTGCAGCCTGTAATAGGCTCAGGGTTTTGATGCATTCAGCAAACTTCATTTCTGAGAGCTCATTGGTAACATCAGTCCTACCGCCATTACCTCCCAGCTGTCTCCAGGCCTCTCTCTGTGGGACAGTCTCAGGCTAAAGGTCCTAAGCCGACTGATTCAGGTCACAGGCTTGAACCCGGTCTTCACAATTAGAGAAACAGAAACCAAAAGCTTTGGGTACCCCAAGGTTGGCACTTTCACCCTAAGGCACCCTCATTAAGTAGCTTCCTTGGACAAAGACTAATGGAAGAAATGCTTGAGTGAGAGACTTGCTCACTCTTTTGCACAGGGCACATGCTCATGGCATAGGTGATCTATGATATGTCCCCTTCTTATATCAATAAGAAGGATTTAACAGAAGCTATGTGAGCAATTTACCTCTGAACTGAGAATCAGTGCAGGGTGCTCATGTACATGGCTCCTGTTTAATTCTGCACTTTCCCAGAACTTCTGCTACAGCCCAGCCCAGCTAGTGCAGACAGAGGTTTATTCTTCCCCAGGTGCCTTCAAAACTCTTGAGGCTTCAGCACCCCTGCAGATCTCTCACCAAGCAGTACCCTCCCCAGCTACAGCCGGCACGGCTGGCCAGAGACACAGGCTCTTCTGAGACCAGTGAGTGAAGGGCACCTGGACTCAGTGTCTCGAGAGGTCCAGGCTCCCTCAGCAGACCATGGACTCTGGTGACACTTGGTGATCTGTGTCTCCTCTGCTCAAAGAACATGCAGAGAAGCCAAGGACCATAAGCTGAAGCAGCAGCAGAGATCTCAGCTGCCCCCTGCCTGGTCCCAAGGGGATCCTTCTGCAGATGGGGTCCTTCAGAGCTGTGCCAGCAGCTGTTGCTCTCCATTGAGATGCAGCCATTGAACAATCCCTCTCTAATTGGCATTGTTTGCTAAAAATAAAGTTATCCTGCTCAATGAAATGCAGCCAGGAAGACACAGCTCCCCCACAGCCTGGGCTCTCCATTAGACCATCCACTCCCATGCATGACTGTGATTCTGCAGCAGGAATGCCTGAGTTGCTGGCAGTGGCATGGGCAAGTACAGCCCTTCTCCAGCTGGGTGAACCACCGAAAACCATGACTGCGTGTCCTTCAGGTGCAAGCTCTTCTGCAACATCTGGGACATAATCTTGGCAGCAGCCCATGAGTGCTCCGCACCAAGCTGCTCCCTCTGCACCAAGAACGGGTTTGGGTCCTCCCTGGCTGGCACCTCTGGGGGGTGGCGCACCCCCTGTCCCAGCAGCGAGAGTGTGGTCCCAGACAACCAGCACAGAGACACTCCTGTTTGGACATGAGAGGAGGATGTCAGATAGAAAACTTCATATACTGAATTTTCTAAAACTAACTATAAATGGTAAAAACTCAAAGTCCTGCTTTCTCTGGAGGTTTTCAAGCAAAATAACCCCGAGAACGGCAGCTTCAACTTTTATTCGGATGAGAAAACATTCTTTTATTTTGACATCATCTGTGTCCGTTTTTATCATAGGGATAAAGTATCTTTTATCTGGATATAATGCATCAAGTTGCAGAGTGAGTCATGAAGTGAATCTATACAATTGAGCCAATGTGCTGTGCCTTGGTGAGGACTGGCAAAGTCTAAATGTCACATTTGAGGTACATGGTAATAAACAGGCCTCTCTGCTCTCCAAGCAAGCAGAGCCTGCCATGGTTGTAGTGGCAGAGGAAGCCATTAGTGTCATTTCAGAGACACTCATGGGAGGCAGCTGGAGTGCTGGGCATGGACCAGAATGTATCAGAGAACCTTTCTCACACCTACTTAAATCAGTGGTGATGCAGAGTTTATTGATCTGCCACAGATTTTGTTACACATGCTGACATACAGGCAGGTGCTTTAATTGGGAGCTGCTATGGGCTGATGTCTGATGCTCTGTCAGCGAGGACCCAGAGGAGCTGCAAGACGAAGCACGCTTGAGCTCCCCACACCCAGCGCCAGCCAGGGGCTGGAAGCCATCAGGACACAGCTCTGCACCACTTCTGTGGGAAGGCAATCCTTGCCTGCTCCACAGAGAGGTGCCATACAGGCAGGAAATAAAGACTAATTCCTTCCTGGATTGCCTCAGGTTCATGGTTCACAACCACCCTTGGAGGCAGGTGTGTCTTCTATATTTGTTCCCCTTATGTTGGTGGGGCAGGGTTGGACAGGGCCATCCATCCTTTGGCCACTTGCACCCAGCCCCGCTGTGGGCAGCAGCCAGATATCTCTTTCTTCTCCTGGAGAGGCTGCTGAGCCAGCTGAGGGTGAGGAGAAAGGGAGTCCCAAAGCTTTACAACAACTCGTCCCCGGGGCTCCCGCACCCATCCTTTGCCACCATTCAGGGCCCGTACCTGACCACAGGCAGGGCTGGGCAGCATGGCATGCCCACTGCTTTGGGGGCAGTGTCACCACAGCATGCAGCTTTCCTTTAGATGAGACCCACAGAATCGTGTACCAGTTAGAGGAGTAAGAGATATACTAATCTAGCCATGCTGTGCTCCCCAAGGGCAAACCCGTGACCTGTGCAAGCCTTCAGGTAAGCCCATGGCTGTCTCTGTAAGCAAGGCTCCTGAGAAAGAGACACAGCATGGCTTCCCCAAGGGGCAGCGGCTCAGTGCTGCCACCAGCCCCCCCTCCAAAGGGCTCTGATCGCCATGCCAGGGGACAGCAGTGGCAACACGCCCCTGTCCTCCAGTCAGCCAAACCTCCTGGGTCCCCTTGGTGGGTAGCCAGCTGCTGACCTGCCCTGGAAGCTGCAGAAGGGCAGTCGACAGCTGCCCTGGGGGTGACGCAGAGCTGCCACTACATGTCCTGTGCTCTCATGCCCACCACTGAGAGCTTTCCTTCCCCAGCCAGACACCAGCAAAAAATGGCACTGCAAGGGACAGTCATTCTTCCAAGGACGGGAAATTTCAGTGCTCCTCTGGTCAAGCTTCCCTGCCCAGCTCTTCCCAGAAATGGTGGATAGGTTGGGTATTAGGAAGGATATTAGGAAGAACTTCTTTACTGAGAGGGTTGTGAGGCATTGGAATGGGTTGCCCAAGATAGTGGTGGAGTCACCATCCCTGGAGGTCTTTAAAAGATGTTTAGATGTAGAGCTTAGTGATATGGTTTAGTGGAGCACTTGTTAGTGTTAGGTCAGAGGTTGGACTCAATGATCTTGAGGTCTCTTCCAACCTAGGTGATTCTGTGATTCTGTGAAATCAGGATCTTGGGGCGCTGGTGCAAGCAAGGTGCCCGCCACAGGGAGGGCACTGCACCATCACCACACCACCCACTCCAAGAGCTGCCAGGTTGGATCCCACATGAGACGAGGTCAGGAGGGCCTAAGACCTGCTCATTGTCTCCTTGTTTTGCCATTTCTCCGCAAAGCCTTGCCATTAGTCAAATAACAGAGGAGGACATGAAAAAACAAACAGATTCACTTGTAGCTACAAACTGATTCAGCCACCTACACGCGGGTTGGGGGACTCACAGAGGCAGGGCTGATCTGTTAATGGGTAGGTGAGGGCAGGGGGGGCTCCTCTGTTCCAAGAGCAGCCTCCAAGGGCTGCCTTTCCAGGTGCTAGTGAAATGGCCTTGGCCGCTGAGTCATGGGGATCAGGGAGAGCCAGTGCTGTGGATCCTCCTTGGCTGGCCAAGGCTGGGCTAACAGCGGTGTCTGCACTGACCCAGGAGCTGGGCCACCGCTGGGCACCTCCCAGGTGGCAGAAGGCCACCAGGCGGGGACACCTCACCAGCGACCCCTCGCTGCCCCAAGGGAGTCGACGTGACTCTGCTCTTAACTCTCCCCACAAGGGTCTTGTACTCCCCAGGGCCCTTGCCCACCCCTCTCAGGACTCCTACAAAGCCGCTGGATTAAAATTCAAAGGTGAAAGCAAAGCTGAAACACTTTGATACCAGGAGACGGACCAGCCGAGGAATGTTACAGGATTTTTCCGTGGCTGTTTCTTCTCAAGCATGTTCACAAGCAGTGCTGGGTTATGCAACTTTGCATCAGTGCCTTTTAGCTGCTCCAGGCAGAAGAGAAGCGGGCACCATTACGAACACCCCTCTACTTAAATCAGGCTGAGAAATGTGCACTGGCATGAGCAGCAGGACTTGCAAAGTGTGCTGGTTCCAGGTGTTTCCAGTAATTTTTTACTATGCAGCATCTCTCCAAGAACTGGGAAGCTCTAAAGTCCATGGCAGCCTAATAACACGCAGTGCGATGAGAATATACATGGTGAGGGTGGGTGGCGAAGTCCTTGTGCACATAGCATGGCTGAAAAGCCACTCTGGGAGGAGACTGATGAATGCAGCCTTCAGTAGCCTCGTAGATTTGGATTCACTTGCCCTAGGGAGACTGCTGCCCTTAACCGTTCCATGGATGGTCTCCTCCCACCCCTGTGCTCCAGGGGCACCCTGCTGTCACCAGCTGCTCCACCATTCTGGGACACACTGTCAAGGCATTGGGGGAGCACCATGCAAACAGCAGGAGACCTCAGCCTGGGTTTGGAACAGAAGGGCATGGAAAGAAAGACACTGCCTTAAAACAGCTCCTTCCCACATAAGCAACACTCAGGAACTTTAGGACCAGAGAGAAAATGGAAATCTTTGAAGATCTCAGCTTTGGTGTCCAGTTCCATGATCTTCCTGGGGTTGCACTGGGGGCGGTGTATCTAGACCTCTCAGCTTTGCTGTTGAGGATCTGCTAAAGCTGAATGAAAACCCAGTTCTGAGTAATAATATCTGCTGGCTCTCCCCCTTCCAGTTAGGAGGGGAAAGATGTTATTGAGGGAACCAAACATCTCCTCCCTGCAGACTCTGCAGAAAACCCAGCCCAACGTGGGTGTTTGGTGGAAGGACTGTGCCTGCTGCACTCCTCGTGCTGTTCAGTAGCACTCACATCTCTCATCCTGGAAATCATCACTAGCAGCTTGGAGTCATCATACTTGCAAACCTCTAGAGGGAACATGGGAGCTCTGCTGCCCATGCGCACTGCAGCTGCTGCACGTTTGGCTTGCCTCCCTCATGAAGTTCAAGGCAGCAGTGGGACCACAGCTCCCTGCAGTTCCCAATGAGGGAGGATTAGTATGAGCAGCTTCTGCAGGTTACATCAGCTTTGCTCCTGCTGAGCTGCTGCTTTCCCACTGACCCAGAGAACAGCTCAGCCAATGTTCCTGCACAAGCTGTGTCCTGAACAGACCACACACAGCTGTGCTGAGCATCTGTGCTCTCCTAGCCTTAGGATAACAGCACCCAAATGAGGGAGAAGAGCTGGGCAGCACAGCATCCTTCCTCTGCATCCCACCTCCAGCCTTTCCCCAGCATTGTGCAGCTGCTTGCAAGAGACTGGCTTGGAACAAGCAAGCACAGGACAGCAAAACCCCATGGCAAGCTGCAGATCAACCCCTCAGCTTTCAGAGAGGGCTGCTGTGAAGGAATTGGCTCCGTGGACATCTGCAGAGCTCAGCACCGGGCTGGGTGGAAGAACCAAGCCCTGTGCTCCCAGCCAGACCAGCCTCCTGGGGACCACACCACAATGGCTTGGCCTTTATTTTTAGTTCCTCCTTATCGCAAAGGAGGTGGCTGCCAGCTGCTCCCATCAGTGCAGCACAGGAGAAATAATCAGCCCTGGCGGCCACCCTGCTGGCAGCAGAGCCAGCAGCGGCTCGGCCTGGGGAGTGGAGAGAGGGGCACCATGCAGGTGGGTGGGCAACCCCCAGGTTCTCACCATGGTCACACACAGAACATCCCCCAGGAACACACAACATTTGTGCAGCAAGTGCTGGGGGAAAAGACTGGAAAAGTGTCTGCATACAGAGCCATCCACAGCAAAGGAAAAGTCCCCGGGATGCTGCCCTGGGGTTAAGGATGCTCTGCACACAGAGCTGCGGGACCACGTCCGAGTTTTGCTCCGGATAGAGCTGCCAGGCATTGTGGCCAAGCTCCGGCTGCTGTGGCCCATATTCACTGCTGTCTCTGGACCACCTGCCTCCTCTGAGTTCTTGGAGGAAGGAGTCTGAAGCAAGCCAGGGGGAAAACAGAGAGGGCTGAGACTTCTTTGGGCGTGTAGCAGGGACCCCTGGTTTGTGATGCACAGCCGCTGGTGGACACAGGCTACCCTAAAAATGATACAGCAAAGTTGTTCTCAAGCGAAGTAGAAATCATCCAGACCACTGCATACCCCATGGTCAAAGTAGTCTCCTTTGCACAATGAAAATTAATGAAGAAAAGTGTGTTTCCACACAGCACCAGAGCTCAGGAAAGCACAGAGCCAGGTGGTGCAGAAAGGTATCACCAGCAGCATCATGAATGTTTGTGTATTTCAAACAAAAAATATAAACATGGCTCAATGCCAGTTCAGTGGGGCTTTAGATATGAGACAGGTGGGAGAGGCAGAGGAGGCAGCCTATGCTGCAGCTGGAACAAACTTGGCTCTGTCCCCTCCAGGCAGACGAGTGCTGCAGCTGTAGAGAGCAGAGGCAAAGAGTGCTCAGAAAACAGAGCCACCACCATGGCCAAGGAAGAAGGTGCAGCACAAGCCAAGTAGTGCTAGCCATGAGCTTTGAGAAAGGCAGGATGAAAAGCATCTCAGAGAGGCTCAGGCAGGTTCTGCATCACCTCCTAGAGGAGCCCGTGAAAATCCATCTCCTCTAGCCAAATATGTCCTTTCTGGGCCAGCACAAGGGAGGAGCAGAGAAAGCTAAAACCCCTCTGAAATCACAGGAGGTCCCTCGTGGTTCCTGGCTCAAGCTGATGCAGATCCATTTCAGCTGAATGCAAGATTATCTTGACAGCTTGAAAGCTATTCTTGAATGTAGCTCATGCACTATGTAGCTATGGGAGACACTAAATCACAGCTGGGAGGACATGGGATACCAAATAAGTGAAGAGGAGATAAGAGACCGTAATACAGGTGTGACTCACTTTGACAAATGCCTTCAAGATGGCAATTCAAAGCCTCATTACTGCAGCCATACCTCAAGCAAGGCCTTGATTAATGGATGATTTGGTGGACTCAGAACTGCTACTGCATCCTGCAGCACCTCACAACTCTCCTTGGAGTTCAGGGCTGATGGACAATGGCCATGATGCCAGGATCAGAGAGGCCCTGGGGCCAAAGTCAGTTCATCCTAGAGTGAGAAGTAACAACTCCCCTTCCAAGAAACAAGGAAGAAGAACTACAAGGCACAGTGCAGATTATACCCAACTCGAATTCTGGGCAGCAAAGGGAACTCCAGGGTCTATAAGAATTTGAACTTTCTCAATGGTCTGCACTACCCAAAGGTGGCAAATGTATAGCAGCTGAGCCACATCCAGCAAGTCCCTGACCCCTTCCCTGTTTCAGGCTGACCCATTGTAATAGGCAGCTTTCCCACAGCCACGTCCCTTGGGCAAAAGCAATTTGCTGCTGGTTCTGCCTTCCATCCTGCTCCTTGAGTCAGTCACCTCACTTTCCTTCTCTTCCCACCTCTGCCTGCAGAGCTGGGCCAGGAGAGGGAAGACAGCAGAAGAAACTGTGGCAAGAACATAGAGCAGATGCAGCATGCTGATGGAAAACTGCCCAGGATGAGCAACATGGGGTTGGGGAGCAGATGGAACCTCAACATCCTCAGGGAACCACTGCAAACTGCAGCAGGAGCTCATCACCTTGCTCAGGAATCAAGGACGCACCATGAATGGGAAGCCCCAGTGTGCCTGGGCAGTAGTTGCTCCACACCATCATGTCTGTAGCCACCCAGCAAGCCCAGTGTGCTGCTCTCTGAGCTGTGGAAGCAGAGGAAGACCAGAGTCCTCAAGCAGCTCTTTGGGAGTGTCCATGCTATGACCTGTGGAATTTGTTAGTGGGGTGTAGATCCCATATTGCGGCTTATATTTTCTTCATGTCACTAAGAGCAGCCCTGGCATTGGCAGTGCTTAGACCACAGACACCTCTGATACTGCAAGCAGATGTCCTTTTCTAGCCTTGCTAGGGCTGGCCCTTTCTCAGATGGCTCAGTCATGCCTTTGGACCAGCTATCCCAACCAGAAAGGGTCTTTAAGTAGTGAGTTTTGAAGGTGCCAGTATTTAACTCAACTGCTTCTCTAACTTTTGCCTTCTTGCCAGTCCTCTTGTTTTACAGACAGGACATACCACTTTTTCTAATTGCTCACGGACTCTCTGGCCAGGACCAGTGTAAAGGTTTCTGCCATTAATAACAGATGTGGAGCCATATCTCCACCAGTGTCCATCTCCCCTCCTCACAGTTACCTCCCATTCAGGTGTGTCTCTGCCAGAAAAAAATTGGGATCTGTGGCAAACTCCAAGGCTCCCTGAGTGCCTCTGGCCTCCTCTGCTGAACTCCAACCCCAATAGAGTGACTATTTGCTTGCTCTGTGCAAGTTTATCTTGGAAGCCCTCATCGATACTCAGCCACATTCGTCACTTGAGTCTCTGCAGACCCTCTGCCAGTTCAGGTGGGGTTTCTTACTTTCACCCTTTTCCCCCAGCTCTGAGCTCTGTTTGGGCCAGCTCAGAGAAATGCCTGGCTCTAAGCCACACATCAAGAGCTGGTATCAGATCTGGATCACTACATCTCTTTTTTATGGGAATAAGTTTGGCAGCAACTGGTCCACTCAAACTGACTGCTAAAACCATTCCTCTCTGCTGGTTTTCCCAGCCATTCATTGCACCAGGGTACTATACTGAGCCAGGGGCACCTCCTGGGAAGATTTCACTCAAGGCAATGGTCTTTGACCCCATGTGAGAACAGTCCTACACGTCCTGTACCAGCAGGAGACCATCTACTACAAATGCCAGATCCTGCCCATCTCCACCACCTTGGACGCTTCCTGACTGGCACTTGCACAAGTGGGCTTTTTGCCCCAGTGTCTTTTCTGCAAGTCTTCTATGAAAACCTAAAAAGCAATCTTAAACACTTGTGGTGAGGCTGCTATTGCTCCTCTACATTCCTGAGGCCTCTCTGGATCTTTTTTGCAAATATTTCCATCTTCTATCTTATTTTGGTTCACCAACAATATCAGCTCAAAGAGGGCTCCCACGAGTTGTGCCCATGCTTAGTCAAGCTCCAGGGTCCTACAGGTTTACACTGTTAGAAGGAAACATTGGTTCAGACATTTCTTTTTTACAGTCTTGCTTCTTTACCCAGAAATGTGTATGGAATCCTGTTTTTCTGCAAATGCTGAGCATCAAATCACAGGGAAAACTCACTGCACTCACAAAAAGTCTTATTTTGAGGAATTGTAGCGTTCTCTACCTGAACAACAAATAACAGAGCATGCAGTTGCCTCTTTGTGCCACTTCAGTGCTCTTAGTTCATGTTGTTATGAAGAGTCACAGCAAAAATAACACCATTAATCCTAGAAGTCTAAAAATACCACCTGTTGAAGAACGCCTGTATAACCGAAAGGACAGAGCAGCAGGAGATGTGACAGATGATTGTACACTGCATACATTTATAAGAACATGACACATCTTCAGGAGATGCATCTGTTCTGGATATGCCACAGCAAACTAAAATACCACATGGCTGACCTGGTCAGCTATGCTAGTGCTGCTCTGTCCTAACCCTAAGCCAAAGGTGTCAGAGAAACTTGCACATTCTCATTTTTTGTAAGTGTAAGCTTGCTACTCCTAGCTCAAGAAAGTTGGTCATAGCTCATGGAGATGTCCTCTCTGGAGGAACGTACCCATCACATTTCCTGTTTACTGTCACAATGAGATTTTTTTTTCTTCAATTAGTAGTAACATCACAAATGAAAGCCACACTGTGCCACAACCAGTACTGCATCTCAATAATTTGGAGAAAACTACCTTACAAGACAGAAGTAATAGTCCTCAGCCAGCCATTTGAATAAAGGAAATTCCTGGTTAAACTCGTAAGAGACTCAGCTAATGTTAGGGATGTACACAGTTCACATACCTGGATGAGCCAGATGCTACCTTAAACACTCCTAAAAATTCCCAAGGTGGATTAGCATCCACAGATACCTTCCAGAAGCAGCATTCAAAGGACTAACAGCACCTTTCCGTCCCTTATTCTTTAAGATTCACATTTTGTTTTATTATGGACAGTATCGTAGTATCAGTGGGAAGAGACTTCTGAGGGACCTGCTCCAGCTTCTCACCCAGAGAGTCCTCCCTCCCTGCAAGGATGAAACTGGGAAGGACCAAGCAGTTGGTGGCCATGCACAGCTGCATCCTCAAGCCCTGGCAACGGCAGGCATCTCACCCCTGGCAAAGGGTGGATGACATCCCCTGGGCCCCAAGGATATCTCAAGGGACAAAAGCTAGTGGCTTTGCCCAATGGGTCTCTGATCTTCTCAAGCTAAGGAGGAAAAGAACCAGGGCACCTCCTCTTCATGACAGAGGAGAGAGAGCAGCCCCATGTTGAGCACATCTCCTGAGGCCATGGTTGTGTGCACCCATGGGTAACTTCTGAGCAGGTGAAAGGCAACCACAGGCCAATACACTGTCTCCATGGGGGGTTACTAGTCACAAGACTTGGACATCCAGGAGGCCACATCAGCAAAAGATGGGTCCCAGAAGACCCTCACATCAGCCCACGCCTGTGGTGGCAGATCAGAGGTGAGGGAGCCCAGTAGGCCTATGGGGGTCTCTTTCTGGGTTGCTTTCCCCTCTGAGTTGTCTCCTCAGTGCGGGATGCCCCATGCACACACTTGGACAAGGGCCACACAGTGAGCACCAGGATAGAGCCCACCATCTGCACACTCAGCCCAGGTCTTAACACCCAGAGCAGGCTCATGGCCCAAAATGGTGTCAGGCTCCATCGTGACCATGGGCCATGCTGAAGGTAGCACCATGAGCCAGACAATCAGCCCCGTCCACCAGCAGCCCTCGGCAGAGCAGTGGGGCTGAGGGTTCTGAGGTGGCCCTGGGAAGCAGGGGTGGCCATGGCAGCATCCTGCATCCTCAGAAGTGAGAGTGGCCTGGCAGCAGGCTGTCCAGCTCGGTGCAGCAAGCAGCGCCTGCTGGCCCCATCAGCAGGGCTGGCCCACATGAGCACCGTGCTTGCTCTCTGTCTCCCAAGGACTCAGGCAGCCGCGTTAAATGCAGACCGGCTCTCGGGGCTTGCTCCTTGCCAGCAGGCTCTGTGTGAGGCCAGAGCAGTTTGCTCTCGCAAGACAACAGCAAGTGATTTTTACACTTGACAACAATGAAGTATTCTTGCATTTAACAACAATTGTGTGCTTGCCAAACTCGATGCCTGTTGGAAAAGCCCTTAAATCCATCAGCTGCATCCCACCCTATCCCAAGAGGAGTGAGTGACGATCTGCCTGTGCTCTGGTCCTGCCCAGGGGGTAAGATGTTCTGGGTGAGATGTTCATGCCCTGTGGGATAGCGGACATCCCAAACCACAGTGGGAAACACAAGCCAAGAGATGTGGTTTCAGCTTGATTCTGGGCAGGAAAGCAGGGAGGACTGAGGTAAAAAGAGGTGGCCAAGATCTTCATGGTGTGCCTAGGGCCCAGCTGACACAGAGCCTGGGGACACCCATGCCAGCATGATGAAGCCGAGTCTGGCATCCCACCACCTCACACCGAGGGCACTGCACAGGGACGGGCAGGGGCCATCCCAAGCTGTGCTGCCATGACTGGGGAGTGCAAGCTACATTGCACAGGCTTTCAAAGAAGGTTTGGAGCATTTCATTTCTTTCCCCTTCCAATACCGCTGCAGAGTTAAGATCCTTCGAATGAGGCCCTGGCTTTGT
Organism: Aythya marila; assembly: GCF_965140915.1. Classification (NCBI taxonomy): domain Eukaryota; kingdom Metazoa; phylum Chordata; class Aves; order Anseriformes; family Anatidae; genus Aythya; species Aythya marila. The sequence continues at coordinate 11,913,424 of NC_139059.1, read as the reverse complement.
TTGCTGTGCTTCAAGCCATGCCACAGCACTGGAAATGTCACTGAAAACCTGATTTGGCTGGATTTCATCATAAACTGCAGGTGCATTTAGCAACATCCCTCAGGGCTGTGCATGGTTCTCACCTTCCAGCAGGCACAACCCAGGAAAGGCCAATAAGAGAGCCCGGCACCACCAGAAACACATCCAGAAAAAAACTCCAGGTGATCTAAGAGCCAGTCCAAGTATTTGTCAAACATAAATAAATAAATAATAAGAGGCAGAAATTGCACATAGGGAGCTTCAAACTGAACAAAGTGAACATCATTACTTCTCATCAGTCTTTTAAAGGTACCTCTGTTCTGCTATTTAACTGAAAAATGCCACTTGTATTCGAACAAAGTCACCTGGTTTTGATTCTGATACTTATATTCCATGAAATAATACTTTTTTTTTTTTTTTTGTCTTCTCAGAACAGACCTTATCCTGTGCAAAACATCCGTTCCAGTGAAATCCTCTTGTTCAGCTCCTGGCCTGAGGAGCTGTGGAAGTGGTGGCTGAAGACCAAGCCCCAGTGCCTGGGGGCAGGCAGGCTGTGGGCAGGCAGGCATACCAGGACACTATCACACATGAAACATAGTGGCTTTCCTGCTGCAGCCAGCCCCTGCTCAGCCCCATCCCATGGCAGCACTAGTGCTGGTGCCCTGCTAGTGGGGATGAAGCCCATCCCACTGGCAGCTCCCTCCACCCACACAGTGCTCACCCAAGCTATGGCTAAAAACACTCAGGCAAATACCTGCAGCTGGCATTTATAACTATAAAATATATTTGTATTGCTATTATATCTTGTAATCCTACATTTCTATATTATAATTATAAATTACATTTATATTATAATTTCTGAGCTTGCCTGACATGGGCTTCTGCAGGGCACAGGGGTACCTCACCTGGGCAAAGCGTGAGCTCACTGCCGTGACGTCAGGCAGCACGGGAACGCACGGCCCAGGGCATGGTGTGGCCGTGTGCATGGGTGTACGCTCTGCTTCGAAACGTCTGGCCTATAAATGCCAGAATCTTCCCGCATGGAACTAAAAACATTTATTCTGGAAGAGTCCAGAGGCTCGTGGCTAAAGGCAATAAATACAGATTTAATTTCATAGTTAATACCCTGTCCAGGGTAAAATGCTCATTTTTAATATCGTTGCCTGCGATCTGACATAACCAACAAGATGTTGCAATACAATATCTGAGTCATTGCGCAGGAGATAATGGTATTTTCTTGAGTTCAATCTGGAGGAGAGCTGGCCCCATTAATCAGGCTTGAAAAAGCGATGCCAGAGAGTCTGCCAGAGAGTCTGTCTGGCCTGCTCCGAGCACGTTACGTGACCCAGGGCTGCAGGGAGAGGGGGGAGATCGTGAGCAGACCTGAGTGTCACAGTTGGGGCTCTCCCACTGGCACTGCCCCTTTATGGGGTCAGCCAAGAGGCTCCTGGGTTTGGGGCATGGGGGACTGAGAAGTGGCCACATCCCTCCAGCTCTGCCTTTGCTTTCATGCTGCCCCAAGGGAGCTGCTGTCCCACAAGGTGACCAGGGGACCTCAGCCCAGCCGGCTGGAGAGTCCTGGTGGCCTGGAGGAACTGGTTAATGTGACAGGTCCATCACCAGGCCTGAACATCCCAGAGCTGACGAGCCCAGAAGCCAACAGCAGAGTGCTACAACACTTGGTAGAGTGACTGAGGCAGTAATGTCTGTCATGGACAGGACAATAAACACTCCCAGGTCTGCTGGGGAACGTGGGGATGGAAAGCCATGAGTAAACATCCCATGGAAGAAATACTGCCCTTAATAGAAAGAATCTAGTATTATAGGTCTCCCCAGGGAAAGAAGCAGAGGAAGAGATGGATGGCGACGGGGAGGGAAGCCTGCCTGGGCTGCCTCTGGCTCTGGGAGTGCTAATGAAGCTCAAAAGATCTGGAGAAAACCAGGAGCTCTCTTGGGAATAACGGGCTTTCTTTTCTGCAGGCTAACATGAGTGGCTCCAGTTATCCTGCAACACCAGTGTGGGAGGCAGACCTCTCTGGCAGAGTGCTCTTTAATCTGGCAGGCACAAACAGGATCTACGCAGAAATATGCAATGCACTTTTAACACTGAGCACTATTGGCCCATTGGACCAACTTGCCTAGGGATGCAGCAGATTTACTTTCAGCACAAAGGATTTAATTCATGACTGGGTATCTCATTGTGAAATAAATACTTTTTCTTGACTGGAATTTGCAGGAGGATGCAGGAATCAGTACGAAAGTCCCTGGCCTGCTGTGCAGAAGTCAGAGCAGATGACTCCTTCTGCCTTTGAAAGCCAGCAAATGGCTCTGCAGAAACTCAAGGCGTGAATGAAAAAATGACTCATGAGAATAAGACATGTCAACTCCTGTAATCGTACCTCCAGAGGCAGCATGCCATGCCTGGGGGGAGCAGAGGCTGTAAGACAGAGCTCAGCATACCCTAGAGTCTAAGCCAGAGGAGGGATGAGGGAAAGCACCGTGTTTGTCAAGGCTCCATACAAGCAAACTGTCTTGACTGGGAGGGTGAAGACAGGGATTGTTCTGAAATCTCTTCAACTCGTCATCCTGAAAGTTCCTAGGTGTCACCTATGGGTCAGCAAAGACCCAACACCACAGCCTGAGTGACCAATTGCAATTTATGGATAGTTGCAATTGATGGATTTTACTCACAGTACCAGTGGTAGGAGACAATGGGAACCCACAAGCCATCATCTGAGCCATGTATGCATTTCAGTAGAAGCCAGAGGTTGAGGATAGACACACATTAGAAGATAGTCCCACAAGACACAACAGTGACTCACTGTGATCCCAGACACTCTTCTGCTCCCCAGGTGGGCTTCAGGCAAGGAAGTTCCTGCACCTGTCTGGCCATCTGGATCCATGGCCATCCACAGCCGTTTTGAGCTAGCCTCATAAAGCAGTCTGGTCACACCTCTACCAGCTCTGGGTACAACATTCACTTGGGGCTTCCCCTCATCTCTACATGCTTCTCTTAACATGCAAATCTGGCAGCGACCACAGGGAAGGTGTGACATCTCCTGCCCAGCTGGTCTTCATCCGCTTCCCATGGGAACACATGAACTCCCCACCGTGCACAGGCTGGTTTGGCTGCTGGGTCAACATGAATGGTCCAGAAGCATTTCCCTGACTGTTCTGGGGAGAAGAGAACCAGCCGCCCATGGCACCAATAGTCTAGGCTGAGCGTGAATAGTGGGACCCATTTTGGGGACAGAGGAGTCCTGCCATGAGGTGGGCACCTCACCAGAGACCTTCTAGCCATAGGCATCCTCTGCAGAATAAGTCCCAAATACTTGTTCAAATGTTTTATCAATGCAATGTAGTATTCTGGACACCAGATTCGTAATTTCAAAAGGAAATACACATTTCCCACAAAATAAATAATAAGATAGAGAGCAAGATAGATAGATAAAAGGAAGTTGGGTTTCCAGTTAAATCTGAACAATCCCAAAGTGATTAAAGAGTTTCTCATTTTAGTTGCCAAATCCAAAATGTTCAGGAAATTTGGAGAATTGAAAAAAAGTTTTGGACTAAATGTCTCAACCTTCAGTTGCCAAAAGAGGGACAATGTCATCTTCATGGCTTTGGATTTTAGACAAGCCCCAATTTATGCAGATTAATATATACTTTGACAAAAAAATAAATAAATCATGAAAACATCTTTTCTCAGGAACAATTCCCATTTCCCAGTTCTGTGACCCTAAAATACATGCCAAATATCTCTAAGAGTTGATGTTTCATTTTATTTAACTGAAAAGCAAAATGACAATAAAGTGAATATTTAAAGTAAAGCTCTGTTCTGAAAATATATCTACTTAATGCTGAAAAGATTCAGTTTCACAGAGCTGAAAACAATTATGAACCGAATCAATTGGGAGAAGAATTTAATCAGAAAAATGTGAATGCTAACTGGGAATTGTTGAAAAACATTTTACGCATTGCCCCAAAACCACAATCCCACAATTGAGAAAGAAGGCAACATTGGTTAAAAAAAAATATTCTGGCTTATGAGGGAAGTGAAGACAACTGTGAAAAATAAGAAAACCATATATAACTTAAGAAAGTGGAAACTGGTAATAATGGATGAGAAGTGTGAAACTGTAGAAAACCGATAAGAAAAGCCAAGAGTTGAGGACAATGTATGGTCTGCAAACCCGAAGCTAATGAGAAGCAATTTCTCTCGATATAAAAGGAATAAATGCATCTCTTCTGAAGTTGTTGGTTGTATTAGTCTATCTCTGGATGGATGCACTAGAACACTCAACAGCAATAGACGAAAGCTAATGTTTGCCAATGTTTATAGAAGTCATTGGCTGAACCAGATACTGGTAGGCCTGTCAGGCTGGCCGCAGCTCTGGGCAGTCACCTCCAAAGGCAGCTACAGCATGCAGCAGACACCGATTTAAACCAAAGAAATATAATTAATGCTAACTCATATAGACTTACGGAAAACAGAACTTGTCAAACAAAGATTCATCTTTTTCATGAAATTACAAGTTTGATTGATAAAAATAATATTGGTGGTGTAATATACTTAGACTTCTGCAAGGCAATTGACTTGGTACTGTAAGACATTTTGATTAAAAAACTAAAACAATACACAATCAACATGGCACATATTAAATAGATTAAAAGCTGGCTGGGTGACGTGTGTCAGATGCAATTGTAAATGGGAACTCCTCACCCAGCAGGGGTGAATTTAGTGGAGTTCCCCAGGGGTCGGTTCCTGGCCCTGTGCTATTCAACATTTTTATCAATGATCTGAAAAAAATATTAAATCATCTGTGGTAAAGTTTGCTGATGACACAGAGATTGTGAGACCGGCAAATAAAGAAGAAGCCAGATCACTGCTACAGAATGGCCTGGGTTGCTGGTTAAACTGGGCACAAGCAGATAGTTGATATAGCCAAATATAGTCATACATCTAGGAACAAGAACGCAGATTATCGGCCATACATACAAGGCAGGATGTTGTGTCCGGGGAAGTGGTGATTATGAAACCCTGGGGAGTTTGGTAGAGCTTGAGCTGATTGCACCCTCGTTGCATGGGAAGGTGGCCCAAAGGCCACTGCATTCCTTGGACGGCAGCCTCGGGGAGCAGTGAGGAAATTACACTACTCTGCATTTGGGTGCCTGCATCCATCCAGCACCTGGCTCTGGTGGTCACCGTTCACTAGGATGCTGGGAGACTGGGAGAACCGCTGTGAAGATCATAAAAGAGAACTGACCTTGCAGTGAGAGACCTCAAGAGCTCAATCTACTTTGCTTGCCAAAAAAAAAGCCGTGGGTTATCTAGAGAACATATATTTCCCCATAGAAGATTCTCCAATCTAGCAGATGGAGTTTTACTATGATCTGATGTCTGGAAGCTGAAGGTAGGTGAACTGAAATGTGGCACACTGCTTACTGACATAGGAGCCAAGGTAATGAACCACTTGAACAATTCTCCTAGGCAGTGTGGGAATCTCCAACATTAGCAAACGTTACATCACGCTTGGTTGCTTGCTCTGTCTCAAGCAGGAGTAAATCTGGGCTCAGGTTATACCTGGTAGCCAGACTAGATAATGGCAAATATATCTGCAGTCCTCATAGTCCAAACAGCTATGATAAGGGTTTCATCATTACTCTTGCTGGCTGCACGTACCTACAGGCAGGAACAGAGTCCCTCTCTGTCATGTCTCACTGACAGCAAAAGCTTCAGTATAGTATTTTTCTTGGTAATATGTTAAAAAAAAAGGCCATTTCTTAGACCCGCAGTGATCTCGTAGAGCCAAAAGAAGTGAATTATCATGGCAGCTTAATTAAACTATGCATCACAGCAGAAGCAATGGTTTCTCTTTCCAAGACTTTAGGACCTTCTCGTACCAGGAGCCTGTGAGCCACTGAAGTTTTGAACTTGGGGCAGACACCTGGTTCCCTGCTGGGACTATTCCACTTGTTGGGCCCAGGGCTGCTGAACAGGTCTCTATGGAGGGCCCATTATGATCAATTTTAGAAGGGAAAAAGTCTGAAAGGTGACATGCTGTGAATTCAGGAAGGGATGGGCAGTGGGGAAGGGGCACCCTTTACTGAGCATTGGGCAGTCCTTAGCACCTGGTGACTTCCACTCCCACCCAGACTCCTGATCTCACACCAGGGTCTGTGGCCTCTACTGTACTTTACCCTTTGCAGCTATAATTAGTTTCTCTTTCATTACTCCCCCTTTCCATCCTTCTCCAAATGATTTTTTTGCTTTTTTTGTTTTACAAAAAATTATTTTTTGTTCTGGTCAATATTCCTTTCCAAACTGTTTGTCTTTTAACACAGGTTTAACTGATAACTGGGCTTCCTTACAAACCTGGCCTGGTGTGCTCCTCCTTGATCTCTAACATCCCTAATCCTACATCTCTGTGCTGGGGTCAGCCTGCTTTGTCACTGCACACCTGCATGTGCAGGTATAGCCTCTATAGCCGTGGTCTTTAGGAAGCAATTCATCTTGCACTAAGTAGATGTCTAAAACAGGGCAGATGATTTACTACCTAGAAATGACAACTTCCAAGGAAAGAGACCCGCCAAGGACTCTTGGGTTCCCTGCTCAGCCCGGTCACCGAGCCCCGTGGTCCTGAGAAGCCCTGAGGTCTCTTCAGTGCTTGGAGCCAGCAGGGCTGCATTACTGCGCTGCGGCTGGAAATCTTCGGGTGCTGCCCACAGTGAAGGTGGCTCCAGTGTGTGCAAGGACTTCAAAGCCCACACCCTGCACAGACCATAGTGTGGAGATGGTCATGGAAAGAAGCGTGACCAGGGGCCCCTTGCTCCATTTCCTCAGGGCTTTGTGAACCCTCAAGTGCTGGCAGAAATGGGCAGCTTGCAGAAAAGCCTGTGGAAGCTTGTTATCCACGCTGCTGCAACAAGGCAGAGGAACAGGGGAGGAGAACCAGCCCTGCACTCAGCTGCTTTGCCCTCATCCTGTTTGCACAAACCCCTGCTCCCCACTGTCCACCCGCCCACAGCCTCGGGAAGAGGCAGGAGGAACAGTCAGGGCGTTTCTCTCCTTCACAGGCGAGGCCAGGCTAACCTGCAGCTTCCCTGCCGCCATTCCCAGCAGAAAGAGCAGCTTCGGCTTGCTCCGGCTGCCTGTGTGCCAACATCAAACATGTTTTACAACTGACCTGCAAAGAATGTGTGTCACTGAAGAGGATATGTAGCCCTGGAGAACATAAAACACAGCTGCGCTGTTTAATTGTATCTCTTCCACCCGATCGGAATAACAGGCAAAGATGATCTAAGGGAGATAACTACTGAGTGTGTTAGGAACAGCTCCACTACCTTCGCCAGTGGAAGATTCTTATAAATTCACTCCTCCTGCCATCTTTTTGCAAAGGGTCAGAAGATGTACTGACAATAGCAGCATGCAAATATTTCAGAACTTGGCCACACGCTGAGCAAACACTCTGGATAGCTTCACAAGTAGATTAAAATGCCAGATCAGCGAGCAGTGGTGCACTTTAAATACGCTCACTAATTTATTAAGTTTATTCTTAGCAAGCTTGCAGACTTCAGAAAGTTAAATTTCTCAGTGACAAATGGCTGGGATGCTGGGCAGCCAGAGTGTGCGTGCTGCAGTCAGATGGCCTGGAGAAGGCAGAGCAGAGGAGCAGATACCACCAAGCACTCTGTACGGCTGAAAATCCCCAACGGAAGAGCCTGCACGGGCTTACTGTCAAGCCTGCTCTGCAGCTAGAGTACAAAACCAGGGCTCTTGGCACATCCTACACTTCTCCAAAGAGTGCTGCCTCCCACTCTGGACTTAGACATCCCTTATCTCCTCTAGGCCTGGCCGTGTGCTGTGGGCTAACCGCTGCGAGCACCAGAGCTTGGGGCACCCTTTGTGTCCCGGCTGCACCAGCAGTCCCTTGTGCTCAGGACGAGCAGTGCTCTTCTGGCCACAGTGGGGCACCCCCTGCGCCAGGGGCTGGGCTGAACACACCTCTCATCCCAGGAAGCCATCTGCTGTGGTCCCAGATGACATTCCTGCCCTCCCTGCCCCTTCTCCCAGGTGCTGAGATGGTGCTGTGCCCAGGAGCTCTCCACCCTTCAACCCTGTTGGCTCCCCATGCTCAGTCCACAGGAGCCAGAGCCCACTGAGGTCTCATCCCAGTCAAGACTCACAGCAGGTGTCTCCAGTGGGACACAGCAGTCACCAGAGACACCTTCAGCCAGTGGCTGTGGGCCACTGCTGCATCTTTGCTCTCTGCCTCTGCAGGTCCCTGAAGCTCTGCAGACCTGGAACTGGGTCTGGAGTAGCAGAGTTTCCCCAGGAGGAAACCAAGGCCGGCACTGCTGGTAGAGATATTTAATTTTAGGATCATTGTTCAATTTGAACTAAGGAGTGTGTTTAGAAACCCTTCTGAAAAGCCATGTGTCTGACTTGCATGGTCACACATCCCTGAAGATGAAGCATGGCAGGACAGAGCCCTGGGACAATGTGGAGGGCCCTGCTCAGCAGCACTGTCCAACCTCTCGGACCCTGGCAGGACCATGGTGGCACCAGGTGCCACACAGATGTGAGACCATCCCTGCCATGCTGAGGCACTGACAAAGCAGTTGTGCACCTCCTGCAGGTCTGGTTTGACTGCACTGCTAAAGAGAGTAGAAAACCATTTTGCTACAGGAAAGCAGCACAGCAGGATGAGGACACTCACAGCCCCAGGACCCCTAGCTGCTCTGCAGGCCTGGACAATGGAGCGTGGTGGGACACAGGCCTGGAGACACCTTATGGAAAAGTTCTGGTGAAACAGAGAGAAGTGTGCAGATGAGCAAGCAACTGCACGAAGGATTTGTTGAGCACAGCCACCACTTAAAGGGCCATTTGTGTTATTTGAACCCACTTAGCAGCTCAGCATTCGAAGAGCCATTTGCAACCACTCCTGCCCTTCTGCACCAGCCACATAAACACCAGGCAATGAGGCAGCCTCCTGGGAGGGAGCCATTTGTCAGCGACGAACCCGGGGACTCCATGTGGCGTGCCGGGACGGCTCCTCGAGCGGTGATGACAGCCGCTGGTGGAGATGCCTACGTGCTGTTTGCAGAGTAGAAATGAGATGCTGCAAGTTTTCCAGGGACAGAACGCAGCAGGGCCCTTTGAGCTGGGGCTCACAGCTCTGCGAGGCTGTTTCACAGCATTTGCCACATCTCTGGGGAGTTGTTATTCATCATCCCGCTTCAGAAAGGAGTCGAGCCTCCTCTGCTAGCACTGGGAGGGAAAAGACTTTCCCAAGAACATTTCCTGAGCTGAGAGCAAATCCCACATGGCATTGCAACGCTCTATCAACTGCACACGCATGTTATTGTTACTTGCACTGCAAAGTGAGCTGTTGGACCCAAGGCAATACATGCTGCCACTGGTGGTTAAACAAACTCCATATGCCCCGTCCAGCAGCTGGCTGGCCGATGTCAAAGCCCTGAGAAATGACCTGCTCTGACAGCCCTTTTCCTAGTGATCCACTTTGATTTATTGCCTTAGCCTGCAGTGCAGATAGGGAACAACACGCACAGACATGCGGGGTCTGGATCTGCACCCAATTGGGTCCATGTGTTCTCTTCAGCTCTTTCATCCCCAGGTCCCTCTGCATTTCAGCAAGCCTCTGTAGGAATGCCTTGAAACTGGCTCCTACAGTGAGATACTCAGTCCAGTTTCCCAATCCTTTGCCCTTCCTCAGCAGCAGTTGTGCTTCTAGAAATACAGGAAAGCTGCAAAACTCAATCAGTTTGGGAGTAACACATTGTAACATGCTGTGGGAATGGTGTCAACCCATTGCTCAGAACCTCATCCTAAGAGCAGAGATGCCCCTCCAATAAGGCTGTACCAGACTGTCATCCTCAACAGTCCATAGCCACTGTGCTTTCCTCCCTACCACTGGCTACAACATCACATGGGATGGATTGGCCTTGGGAGACCTGAAATATAACAGGAAGGGTAAAACTGACTCTGCAGTTAATGGGAGTGGTGAGCATAAGGAGAGGAGCAAGCCCTGGGCACTCACTGGGTCCAGGGACACGCAGAACCAAGGCGTGAGTGGCTGTGCTGTGGTGGCAGGATTGGCTGCAGGACAGCCCCCTGGGCAATGTGGCTGAGGCTGTGAGCACGTTGCTGGGAATGAGGGAGAAGTGACCCAGAGCAGGTTTCTGCAGGTCCTGCATCCCCGTCTCCCCAGCAGGCCCATGCCAGCTCCCTTCCAAGCAGCCCTGTGCAAACAGGGTACTCCTGAGTCCCCACTGATGTCAACCAAGAGCAGCCATGGCTTTGCATAAGCTCTGATAGGACAAGGGGCACAACACAGTGTGGCAGCAGCTTGACTTAAGCAAGTGGATGGTGAGCTTGCAGGTGCATGAACTGCCCAGATAGTTACAGGGAATGGGGAATACCAAGCAGACTGAAAATCATTCATGCTGCTAACATGCCAGAAGACATGGACAGGGTTCTTCATTAGAGATCAGAGACTGCCTGTCAGGTGGGCGATGCTCACAGAGATGCAGAGTGCCAATACAAGGTCCCCTTTCCCTACAGAGCAGAGCCCCTGGGCGGTTCAGATGATGAGAAACCTCCCTGGGTGCATGCTCAGTGCTGGACACACCAGAGGGAGTCCAAAAGGGGTCAGTGCAGGGCTGGCACAGGTCCCACACCTGCCCTGTGGCTCCAAAAGTGGAGCTCTGGGCAGCCCCAAGGTCTCCTGCTGCCTGGTAGAGGCCATGTTAGGCAGATTCAGAGTAGAGCAGGAGCAGGCAGGTATTGGGGAGTACCACGCTGGTCAACATGAGGGATGAATGGGAAAACTCGCCCGTTTTGGCCTGGATTTTATTCTTCTTCATTTAACTCCTCCACTCTGCACAGGCATCTATCTGTCCTTCACTGTTCATCTGCAGTCTCACCAGGGATGCCCCACTGGTAGACATCATGAACAAAGCTGCACAGTGTTCTGTTAGGTGGACAAGTGTCTGAGCAAAAACGAGCCATCCAGGTGATTGCCCACGCTTTGCTAGGCAGAGCTCCGTCTGTGGGGGGAACTTCACCCACACCACAGAGTGCGCCCCAGGTGCACGGCCCCACTGCCAGCCCAGGATCTGCCCTACACCCCAAGGGACACCAGGCGGGAGGGCAAGGCCTGCGGGGTGCTCGTGGCTCTCACACCCTTGTGATGAGGTCAGGAGTCAGGAAGTCCCTGGGGACACCTGATAAGCCTCTGTGTCTGCTCCAGCAGTGCCCGTGTAAGTTGGGTGTATTTTTGGCTTGAGGTTGGGTCATAAACCCACATGAGTCAGAAAATGCAGTTAAGGCAGACCTACGTCCCCTACCGTGGTGCCTGCTCCAGGGCAATGCCAGCAGCACCAAGCTGGTGGCTGCGGTGTGCCTAGGACACATGACATGATGGACCCAGGCAGGTCCCAGGTGCAGTGGCCAGAAGATCACGAAGGTCACTGCACTGTGTGTTTTGGCATCAGGACCACACACCAAGCAGCAGTGTGTAGTGGGGACAGTCCTGACAGCAGGATTCTCAAGTGCCCTGTGAACCCAAGCTGAGGAGTGTGCTGACCAGGAAGCCATGTGCACTATACATACAGCAGAGCCTGGAAGCCCCAGACAGCATGACCCCTGCACAGGCTCTCAGAAATTACCTTGTAGCTCTACCTAAATCATTAGCACCTAATGAGCAGCATCAGCTGGTGGGACAGGAGATAACCACAGCAGTTCATGGTTAGGTCACATACATAAACCCCAGGTCATGAGATCTCACTTTAGGGCCATGTAGGTATCAAGAGATAGAAGGTCCCAAAGCACTGTCCTCTGATGTACCTCTCCTGTGCATGAGGCCTGTGTCCACAGCTTCCCCTGTGAGCCAGAAGCCTGGCAGCTGGTAACAGGCAGGTGCAGTGCAGGCAGGGGCTGCACTGCCAGGCTGTTCCCCCATTCACGTGTCAGTGCTTGGGCTTGGCCACAGCCTCTCTGCTCGCCTCCCCTGTGTTGCTTGCACTGTTGTCTCTGGTGCTGAAAACCAGCTCTGTGTTGGCTTAGAAGGAAGGACAAGTATGGAAGTTTCCTCTCCTTGCCTCTCCCACTAAACCTCAGCTTCTGGCTGCTCAATGTCCCTGCATAAAGGGCAGTGGCAGATGAAGCCACCGCTCTGGAAGTGGCTGGGACAGGTTGAGGCCACCTGCAGTCAAGTGCATGAGAGACAGGCCACCAGAGGCAGCAACAGCTCCACCTTCAGACTGCCAGGCTGGCAGCAAGCACCCGGAGCCACCACGGCCTGGGAGGAGCATTTAGGATCACACTCCTGAGTATCAGTGCCTACATCACCTTTGAGGCTTGTGCTGTTTGGTCAGTCTCAAAATGGAGGTGCTTCTACTGCTCGGGCTCTGTAGACTCAGCAAGGAAATCACCATGGAGCACCTCAGACAAAAAAATTATTTGTTTCCTGTCTTCTTCCAGAAATGTCCCTCCTGTAATTCACAACAGTGCTATTGCAAGTCTCCAGAACAGCAACATGCCCATGAAGGAGCTGCACACCATGACCCAAGGTGCTCATTTCCTTGCTCCTCACTCCACACAGGGACACAGGACTGGAGACACTCTCTGTGTCCAAGGCACCTGAGGGCTCCCAGTCCCAAGGATGGGCACAAATCCTTGAGGAGACCATGGGAAGGAAGCTGGCAGAAGAAATGGACTTTGGGAGACTTTCAAAATGACCACTGACATTTCAAAATGCACGCTGCATGTGAAGTATCCACCCTCTAGGAGCCAGACAAGTGCAGGGACTGACTGCTCTTGTGAGATGCGCAGCTGGGGATGAAGGACACCAGCCGGCAGCGTGGAGGAGCAGGGAACGGGCAAGCAGAAGAGTGTGGCACCGGTGCCTCCTACCTCCACTCCCACTGAAGCAAGGCTCTCTGCTGTGCCCCTGAGCCCTCCTCCAGCACAGCTGCGCTGACTGGCCTACACGAGCAGGGAGCCTTGAGCTGGCCTCACATGCGATGTCTCCAGGCCAGGCATGAAGTCCTCCCTGCCAGCCTGAGCGTTCCGCTGAGGCCGCTGAGCCACCTGCGCTGACACAGGGCCCTCTGCCATGGCCTGGCAGGCAATGTCCACACCCGGTCATCTCGCAGGGCCTCCCGACCAGCTCACAACCCTCTGAGCACCTCCACCATGGCCTGACCCACAGCTGCTGTATTCACCAAGTGCAGGGGCTGGATCCCTTCACCATCCATACCCGTTAACTCAGCTCCTCTTCAACAACAAGCAAGAAGGCCAAGAAATAAAGCAGGTACATTCCAGGAATACTGCAGCCGCAAACACTGCATGAATCACTTCAGGCAGCGGCTTCTTCCCAAAGGACGCGCTTGTCCATCCAGAGTAGGCAGCCCACCTTTGGAGCTCAGCCTTCAGGGCAGGAGGACAGGTCCTCCATGCCCACGGTGGTGAAGGAACAGGGTAACCGCCAGGCAGAGGGAGGCTTTGCTTTGGCCACAGCACATGGAAGGGCCACACAGCATCCCATGGCCCATTTCCCTGGCTGTGTCCCTCCTCGAACAATAACCTCAGCTGCTCACTGGCATCCAACCAGCCCCACCAGCTCTCCTTTGGCCAATGTCAGCCCACCCTCACCAAGGTGATCTCTGTGGTGATCCTTTCCCAAAGCCATTCCTGCCTTTACCCCACCTGGGCATCAAGGGCCTCCTCTACCTTCTTGGCACAGGGGACTGCTACTGTCATAACCCATCAACCTTCCCTGTTCTAAAATGTCCCAGCCACAGGAGCCTAAATGCCAGCAGGGTCTAACACAGCTTTTACAAAACAGAGGGTGCCCAAAGAAAAGCATCCATGTGACACAGTCATAGGGAGGGGTACAGCGAAAAACAGTTGAGTGGGAGCTCTGGATGTGGCACCACGGCTTGGAGAGCAAATGCAGCACAGAGAGGTCCAGAATTAAGGTGATCTTTAGTGATTGCTGTGCCTACAGAACAGGGGCGATGCTGGAAAAGGGAAAATGCTGGTTCAGAGAAGAGCTCAAGAATGATTTGCAAACTTGCAGTACAGTAGAAGACAGAAGAAACCCAACTCCTTTTCCTGTTGCTGGGCAAAACAAAAATAAGACTCGGTCACACTCAGCAAACACCTGGTGGGCACCTTGCCAGTCCAAACCAAAATGAGCTCCAGCTGAGCACAAGCACTTGCAAGTCAGAAATCAAGGTACCTGTAGCAAACGGTGCAGCTGCTTCCTCGTCCAAACCAGCTTCAATGTGAAAAGAGGGGTGTCCTCAGCTGGGGTCACCCAGATCTGCTCTGCCCACAGCTGAAAGGCAAGGAAATGTGGGAGAGGGTTTGCTCTGTTACCCACGGAACGAGCTGGACCCAGAGATGTAAAGGATGGGTCTGGCTTCCTCTTTTCCCCACAATTTCTGCGTGCAGTTGCTGCCCGCGCAGTGCTGCAGGCAGATCAGGGAACCGGGGTGACAGCCATGGGGAGGCGGTCATTTAATTTAGAGATAGGGGTGAGCATGGGAGGGCCCATCTCCTTCCCAACTCCTTCCCATCTCCGTGGGGCCGTGCCAGCCCAGTGAGGTCTCTGCAGGTTTCCTCTTGGCTGTCAGGCTGCAGACGCGTTGCAGCAGCCGTGCCAGGCTTTTAACGCGCACACAGAGCCTGCACAGCAGGACGGGGCCGGCTGGGCTGGCCTCCAGCCCCGGCTGCCATAAAACGGGAAATAAGGCAATTGGAGCAAGACCACAGCGACCACCAAGCAGCTGCCACTGGCAGGGCTGGGGCACTCTCCCCCGCCAGGCACCAGCAGGCAGCAGCACATTGCCCCATGCCGCTAAGTCCCAGTGCGCCCGCAGACTGCGGTGCAGCATGAGCACACGTAGAGGAGGAGGAGGAGGAAACAGAGGAGGAAGAGGAGGCGGTGGCTGCTGTGTCTCAGCCAGGCTTTGCCCTCCTCAAACACCCCCGGGGAGCAGGGCAGCCAGCAGCCCCGGGATGCTGCATGCAGCAGACAGCACAGCCTCGCTCGCGGCGCGGTATGGAGTTTTCTGCTCATTACAAGTTTTATGAAAAGCTGTTGGCAAAAATGCGCATTTTCTTTGGCTGCGTTTTGAACGGATCTGGCAAAAATGTAACATTAGTGTCTCCCCTTGAGAGAACTTTATTGAGTGGAACAAAGTTGGATATTTTTAGCTACCCATTGTTAGCTGAAGAACAAAGCCATAACTAAGATATTTTGTCTCTTACACTGAAACGGGACTATCAGACAAATCCATGTACAGTCATATGTGGCTGCCCATTCAGATGGAGCAGAAAGAGGGAACTATTTTTAGCTTGATACTCCTCACATACAACACATTTCCCCTCCCCTGCATGCTGGACCACCAAAACACAGGGGCAGAGCAGCACCAGAGAGGGGATGAGGGGTCACTGACTTTTGCCATCCCTCAGGCCATATGACAACTGTCATTTGCAGGAGAGATCAGGTTATACCATTCAAAAAAAAACAAACAAAAAAAAACAATCCCATCATTTTCTGCCATTCTGCGTATTTAGTTGTTGTTTACTCAGAGCTGAACTGATGTGTGCTTTACCAATAGGCAACAGGGAGAAGTCGACCAGGACCCTGACGGATTTCAGCAAAGCAGCAGCTGCACCACCCAGCGCTAAAACCCCAACCCTCTTCCCAAAATCCCACAGGTGCCCCAAGGGCCACCCTGATGACAGAGGAGACCACTGGTGGAGGGGACCACTGGCGGTGCCACAGGAAGGAGAGGGTGTGGGCAGCTGCTATAGGGCTGGCAGCACTGCTGCCCTGTCCCGCTTCGTGCAGCCCAGCCGCGGGATGTGTAACCATTTTGCAGCTGCCAAGGCAGCATTTTCAAAAGCATTAACCCTGAAAAAGCCCTGTATGAGGCCAACCCAACCACCCTTCAGCGCTTTAGAGCTCTACAAATGAGATCAGTCGTTTATGTCAGGTAGCATTTTGCAATATGTTCGTTTAAATGAAACAAAGCGGTCCATAAATGCCCTGGATTTTGGAACGTGAGTGATGCCGGGAGCTTTCCTAAACAGTTTTTGTGGGTTGCATCAGTGAGTCATGGAGAAATCGCATTAAGTGGCTGAGCGGTCAGCGCAGCCAGAGTGACCCTCCCCAGCACCCGGTGTCCCTGCCAAAGCAGGAGCACGAGGAACAAAAGCCGGGAGGGTCGCACTCTGCAGGCAGGGCAGCGTGGCTGGCGAAGCCTTCCATAGCTTCCAAAGGGCTGCAGCAGAGCAAGGCTCCTGAGGCAGAGCTCAGACGGCCCCTCACCATCACCCTGTCCTTGCACAGCTCCATCCTCTCCTCCTTGCCTTGCCCTGCCTGTCCCTATGGACGGCTAGCTCCTGACCTCTGACGTGCACCTTGTGCCTGGTCCTAACCTGTTCCACAACCCACATAGGGTGCACATAGTCCAAGACCTGGCAGGCACAAGTGGCCACCGAGGCCCCAGCAGTAGCCCAAGAGAAGCAGCAGGAACGCCTGACAGTGCTCCATTGCCCCGCAGGACGTTGGTGCCATGTGTCAACAGAGCTACACACACGTGAGAAAGCAGCCAGAAGAACAGAAAGATGTTAAGTAGGAAAGGCAAATTACCTGCGAAACTTTCGGCTGAGCTAGAGTGTCCCAGAGGAGATGCTGCTTTTGTGACTCCTTGCTTTCTCCGCGGGTTGGGGCTGCTTTTATCAGGGAGCAGTGATTGTTTTTATAAACTTGCAGCACAGTAAGAACTGGTTTAAAATAGAGTGAAAGGAGCTGGTGCGGATGGAATTAGACAAACTCTGAGGGCTGCTTCTCCAAAAATAAATTAACTTCTTGCAGCCCGCGGCGCAGAGGCTGGGAGGCCGGGGCGGCCGCGGCTGCCGGGGGGGCGCTCACCTTGCCCGGCCCGCCGGGGGGCGGCCCGGGGGGGTGGGGAGGAACCGGGGAGGGAGCGGGGCCGAGGGGGCCGGGGCCGCTCGGAGCCCCGCCGCGGCTCGGAGCCCGGCTCGGAGCCCCCCGCGCCCCCCGCCCCGCGGCCCGGCCCGCAGCCCCCCGCCGTGCCCCCGGCGCCGGCCCGGGCCCGGCCCCCGCAAGAGTTAAGGAAGGGGCGGAGCCGCCCCTCAGGGCCGGGTGGCGGCGGCCTCCCCGCGGGGCGCGGGCCGGCACCGCGCTGCCAGCAGCACCGCCGGTGCTACCGGCACCTCTGCCACCACTGGCACCAACACCTCTACCGCCACTACCACCGCCATCATCGCCACTGCCACCGCCACCTCTACCGCTGCCACCACCATCATCACCGCTACCACCGCCACCTCTGCTGCCACCGTCATCGCCACTACCACCATCATCAGCGCTGCCACCACCACCTGCACCATCACTGCCACTGCCACCTCTGCCTCTATCAGCACCATCGTGTCCGCTGCTACCAGCACCACTGCTCCCACCACCACCACCTCTGCCACCATCATCGCTACCGCCACCGTCATCACCACCCCTACCTCCACCGCCACCTTCACTACCACTGTCATAGCCACCACCAATAACACCTCTACCACCACCTCTACCTGTACTGCCACCATCATCTCCACTGCCACCTCCACCTCTACCGCCAATGTCATTGCCACCGCCACCATCATCACCACTGCCACCTCTACCTCCTAGCTCTACATGGAACCACATAAATATTAAATTGTATTTCAAAGAGCGTTGTCCAAACACCGATAACCAAGCTGGTGTGGCACACCAGGTGCAAGCAGTGGTAGGGGCCAGACAGCATCCCAAGGGCTCCCCAACAGGGTCCTGTGCACTGAGTACCCCAGGGTTGGTCCCTCTCTATTTGTTTTGGGGTACATCCAGGGGAACAAGGCATGTGCCCATACAGCCTCTGCAGCCCCCACACCCTACAGACCAGGCTGTGGTCAAGGGATGCCAAAGGCAGTTCTGGGGAGGAACCCTGGCTGGGAAGGGGGTGCCTGCAGCTCCCCTGTACCTCAGGGACACAGCCTCACCTCAGCAATGGAGCTGCTCTATATCACGTTCACTGCATCAATAGGTCCAAAAGGACTTGATTTCTCCAGGCTTGAACCTGGAGTGAAGAACAAGTTGCTGCTGAATGACCTCTGACTTCATCTACATTTCAAAGTCCTGATAACATCATTTTCCCACCCATAAAGCCCCCTTTCTGGGCTCAGGTTAACCCAGACCATCTTCCACAGCTGAGCCAGTGCAGCAGCAATAGTGCAGCATCCATCCCCTACCTGAGCTTGCGCTTCAATCTCAGCCCAAGGAGGCTCACAGACCACCACTGCCAGATGGAAGCTGGATACAGAGAGCCTCTTCGCAGTGCCATCCTCTGTACCGGCACTAAATGGTGGCTTCTGAAGGCAGGAGCAGCCCAAGAGGAAGGTTCTCTGCTCAGGCTGCCTCGTTTCCCTGTTAACCCCTAGCCCCAAGGCCCTCTCAGGCTCCCTGCCCACACACCCGGTATCTCTTCCGTGTCTGCCCCACACGCCCTCTCCCTGCGGCTCTCTCCTACAAGGTGCAGAGCAGAAAGACATGCACCCACATGTGCCACCACTGCTGAGGATGGCCGTGTCTGCAGTTTGCCCACCCCAAATTTTACCCTTTTAAAAAACACCACTGTTTTTATGGTACCAGCAGGTCACTCCCGTGAAGAACCCCCCACGGGTGCCTGTTCCTGGGGAGCCAAGAGCCCTTCTTCTGGCCAGCATCCAGTGCACGGGCAGCCTTTGCAGGGCAGGCAGGATGCTGCTCCCCTGTCCAGGGAAAATCCTTTTTCTTCTATTTATTTATATCTGGCTTGCCATAAACTCACCCGGCTGCGAACCTGCTGTTCATACTAACAAACTTTGCTAAACTTTTTGGTGTGTCCAAAAGCTGCTGGCAGGCAGACGTACACTGCAGTGAGATCTCCCCAGCCCTTCCCCTGCTCTCCCACAAGTCATCATCTCCCACAGATCCTCGTCTTCTATAAATCCTTGTCTACTACCGGGCTCATTTACACAGCACTGGTAAGTGTAGCCCTTCTGCTCTTTGGCAAAGCAGCTCTTCATCTAGGAGAGATTTAAGACAGAGACCCAAAACAAACTAAGGGGCATGATGGGCCCTGTGGAAGTCACTTTCATACCAGATCCAGACAATCTGCCCAGGAGAGGTCCCACAGTCTGTTTCACAGAACTGCTGAACCACAGACAGGCTGAGGTGGGCAGGGACCCTTGGGTGCCTCTGGTCCCCCCCTGCCCCAGCAGGCACACCCTGAGCAGGGGTCCAGCACCACGTCCAGGCAGCTTTGGGACTGGTGTGGCCTCACCAGTGCTGAGTAGAGAAGGATCACCTCTCTTCACCTGCTGGCAATGCTTTGGCTAATGCAGCCAACAATACCCTTAGCCTTCCAAACTGCAAGAGCACATTGCTGACTCACATTCAGCTTGGTGACCATGACTCCTGGGTCCTTTCCTGCAGAGCTGCTTTCCAGCAGGGTGCCCCCAGCATGTCCTGGTGCCTGGGGTTGTTCCTGCCCAGGTGGACGAGGGTTCCTCTCCAGGAGGAGGTTCCTCCCCAAGCTTGGACAAGGCAGAACTGGGCTCTAGAAAGTGTCTTTTAGGAGCAGGAGGTTTTTGGACTTGGAAACATCGGGAAACAGAGACATTGCTGAGGTGGAGAGCAAAGTGTTTCTGTACTAATTTGCTACATAGTAACTGCCTTGTGATTTAAGCTGTTGTCATTAGGGTTCAGAGTTAACAATCCACACCAGGCAGTGGAACAATCTGTCCTTCTCAGATCTTTATTCCAAGCCATCTGCTGTCCACAATGGCATTGCTACAGCAGTTCTTGGGCTCTCGGTGAAAGGTCTTCACACTAGAAAGTCTCCCCAGCAGTTTTGCAAAAAGACCCCAGGGGGGGAAGGAAAAGGAGACAGAACCCCAGTTCAGGACTGGTGGCTGGGCCAGGAAAAGGGGGGAGAGGCAGCTCCAGAGGGCTACAGATGCATCTCACAGACAGCTTTCACAGGGAGAGCTGCGACCTGGGGCATCTGGCACAGCACAGCCACGCTGCTTCCCCAGCCAGTCTTGGCCTCCCAGCACCACGCGGGTGGCGCGTTCAGTTTATTTTAGCCATTTCAGTGGGGAGACGGAGGATGGAGAGGATGGAGGATCAGAGGCCCGGGATGCGTGGGCAGGAGGGGGGCGGGGAGCCCGTGCCTCCAGCACGTGTGACACGCGTTTGGTGTCACCGAGTGGGGAGAGATGTGAGCAGGGTGAAATATGAGCTGTGGGTTGCCGGCCGCAGCTGGAGGAGCTCATCCCGCCTGCAGCCTGGCCCCAGTCCCTCTCAGGGCTGCTCAGCGAGAGTCGGTGTGGATCCAGCACCAGCTGCCTAATGGAGCCGCCAGGATGTGGCCAGCAACTGTGCACTTTTCTCTCCCAGTCCTTGCATCACAGTTGCTCCGTACGTGCTGGGAGGGTTAAAACCCCCCAGTGCCAGCCTGGCTCACTGGAAGCCCAGCCTGGTTTTGGCCCCACACATTGCAGGTGCATGCCACATGCACCCAGATACATTGATCATCTCAGTGCAGGAGCCCGCTGTGGCTGCAGGTCCCACAAACGGCTTGCAGACTGTGACACATCCCCCAAAAGAGAGCAGAGCCTGCAGTGCACAGTAGGGACTACCCAAACCTTCCTGGGGATGGAATAGTCCCAACGCATTCAACACAGCTGAATAAAAACCACACTAAGCACTATTAGCCAAGGAAGGGCACGACAGCAGCCACCCCTTTGGATGGGCTTGCCAATGAGCAAGAAGATGCGGTGCCTCCTGCCAAGAGCTGCTGGGCTGCCGGTGCTTCTGTGAGGTGCTCAGGCAGCAGCGGGATGCTTCCAGCACAGTGCAGAGAGGTTCAGCACTGGAGATGGCTGCCCCAGGTTTCCATGACTTTATTTCAGCCGTGTGTGAGTGCAGGGAGGTTGATTGTGTCTGTTCAGAAGGGATTGGTTTGCATCAAATCCTGGTGTGTTGCACTCATGGTTACACGTGTGGAGGGTGTGCAGGCACCATGAGCCCTGCAGTGAGGTGCGCTCCAAGAGTGCTGGTACGTGTGCTGCCCACAGTCTCTGCTTCAGCCTAAGTCCCCCCAGCATCACCCAGCACAGGGGCATTGTCCAGGAAAAAGTCCATGCTGGAGCTGTTCCTGTGCTGTTGTGCCCTCCTTCTACTGAGCTGCACCAGCCCCTGAGAAGACTCCTTCCCTGCCTGCTATCCAAGGGGATGGCAGGTACAGGCTCCAGCCTGTCCCCAAGGTACATCAATCAAGGAAAATATTAACAGTAGTAGTAAGAAGGAATAAAAACAACATGCCAGTACCTGTGGAGCACCAAGCTGCCATGCAAAGGAAGGCACAGCAGCCCTGGGTCCCCAGTGCAGGCAGCTTTAGCAGCTTCTGTCACCACAGTGCAAAATCCAAAGTCCCCAGTATCAGCAGGATACAAGAATGGGAGATGGGAACACCAGTCCTGGGGGCAGTGGGTGTGCTGAATGCAGCAGCTGTGCCCTAAGCACAAGTAGTGGTAGTTTCTTCACCCATGCCCCTGCCCTTTCCCAGGGATACAAATACATCCAGGGGACCCGCAGCCATCTGGCCAGCCCCAGGGCTCTCCCACATCAGGATGCTCTGCCCAAAGGCCAGCCCTGTGACTCGCCCACCTCCCATGTCGATGGCACCTGGCCCCATGTGGACGGCACACGACGGACATGGGGCACAGGCACAGCTGTCCCTCTGCATTGAGACGAGGTCACCAGCAGCTGAAGGGACCCTGCTTCCCCCAGCCTTGCCACAGACCCCATGGGGCTAGGGTGCGGGGCACCACGGATGCAGCCGCAATGCACTCTCCACACTATTCTTAGGAAGGGTAAAGTTTATACAAGAAATTTAAGCTTTAAACCCAGGCACCATAAATAGTCTATTTTTCAAGTGCTGCAAGTCAGTTGTAGGCTGGGAGCCAGAGCCAAAATTTGGCAGCTGTCTTTGTTTAATGATTAATTAAAATGAGGTAACAAAACGAGACATATCTATTAACGAGGGTATTTGCAGCGTCAGTAGAGGATTCCAAATGGCTGATTTTTTCCCCTTTTAATCTTCAAACTTCTTGTTAGGAAAACAAGTTCTTCCTCCGTCCGTGGTGGGAAGGGCTGTGCCGCGGCCCCTTGCCCTGGTAGCGGGAGGGGAGCAGCGCACAGGCACGGCTTTATCTTTATGGTCTTCTGCCTTTAAACAACGCGAACCCTCCGCATAAAGATTTTTCCAGCTTAGAAATTTTATTAGACCTTCAAGTAAACTTCAATGGAGAGACCGTTGGCTGTGACAGAGGCAGGAGAGGGAGGTTTGCACATCGCTCCAGCTCTGTGCTGCCCTCTCCCTAGCAAGGGGTGGCGGATACTGCAAAATAAGGACTAAAACGGGAGCGCCAGAGGCTAAGGGGCATTTTCCAGGCTCTTTTTCATAAATGCCAGATAAACAGGGTCAAATCCACATCCCCAGCCTACTTTGAGGGAGCAGCTTGTGTTTTCCCAGAGCTCTGTGCAGATTGAGCCCAGGCACCTTGGGAAGATGTCACCAGAGCAGCCAGCAAGGAGGACAGTGCAAAGAGATGGAGCGAGGGAGGGTCGTTCCCGTCTGCCAAGCTCCCAGCTCATCTCCTGACACTGGATATGTTTCAGAGCTCAGAAAATCCAGTGGAGCGCAAGGACGCCTCGCGTGGGAAGTACCCGTGGTCACAGAAGGGTTAATGCATATGGGGGGGGGGGGGGGGGGGGGCAGGGGCAGTTCTGGGAGGGTGCATGAAGCAGGTTCACCCTCCCCAAGGCTCTGAAGGCTTAGCCACATGGGAAAGCACCCAAGTATGAGGAAAAGGGAAAAACATCCCAAAATAGTTTAGTCTTGTTTTTTGCACTGAGACGCCCAGACAGGGTGGGAGTTCTGGTTGTGTCTGAGCTAAAAATTACAGTAAATAGCAAAGTGGCTGCAAAGCCCCATGTTCTGGATAAGAAGGACATGTGCAAACATCGTCCGTCAGGGAGAAGACGTGCTGGAGGTGAAGGCCCATAAATAAACTGGGGGGGAATGGAGTTACGCGAGCACTGTGTCGAGGGGTGAACCACAAACCACCCACTGAAGCGTGTCCTCTCCCCAGCAAATCTTGTGGCTCTGCACATGAGGACTGCTCTGAGCAGGGGCAGAATCCTGGTGTCCCCGTCTGCAGTTGGGCCCATGGGGTCGAGGACCAGCAAAGCCCACCTGGCAGCAAAGCAGGGCTGGATCCACCATACTGGTTGGAGTGTCCCACTCTGGACTGTCCCACTCCCTCTACACCACTCCCCAGGCACAATTCAGCTGCTGATGAAATGCTGGCGTGAATACTGAGGTTGTAGGGATGATGGCTGTCCCTATAAGGGGCAGGGAGGTCCTGGGCATTTGCTCCCACAGGGTCCCATAGCAAGCTGGGCAGGAGGGCATGATGTGAAGCTGGGGCTGGAGTGATGCAGACTCAGAGAGGAGGAAGGCCCACTGCTCCCCCTGGGCCCATGCTTTCCACGGATGCTCCATGGTCCAATTTACCTGTTCAGGGCTTGCACATGTCCAGCACCAGCTGCAGGTCCCACAGAGGGTCCTGGGATGGGCGAGCTGCAAAAACACAGCTGCTCATGGTGTGGCTGGAGCTGAGCTCGTCCTGGGTGCCGTGCTGTCCTCGGCAAGGCAGGGGCCCCAGGCACTGCTGATGTCCCTGGCATGGACTGAGCTAGACGGGGGCTGCTCCAGGGCAGGGGCTGGGGCACCCCATGGGGCAGGAGCGCAGAGTAAGCGGGGGTGTTCTCCTGGAACACTGGGTGCAGTTCTGGGTCCCCAGTACAAAAGGGACGTGGACACACTGGAGTGAGTCCAACACTACAAAGATGCTGAAGGGACTGACCACCTCTGCTGTGAGGAGGGGCTGAGAGAGCTGGGACTGCTCAGCCTGGGGAAGAGGAGGCTCAGGGGGATCCCATCCATGTCTCTAAACACCTGAAGAAGAGTTCAAAGAGGATGGAGCCAGGCTCTTTCCAGTGGTGCCCAGGGCCAGGAGCAGAGGCACCAGCCACAAACTGGAGCATGGGAGGCTCTGTCTGACCACCAGGAACACTTTTGTGCTGGGCGGGTGTCGAAGCCCTGCACAGGTACCCAGAGAGGTGCTGGGGGCTCCTTGGAGATGTCCCAAAGCTGCCTGGACGTGGTGCTGGGCCCCTGCTTGGGGTGTCCCTGACTTGTGGAAAACGGACTCCACAATCAGTAAGATTGTACAGTAGGTATATTTATTCAGCACTGGGCAGCACAGGGTGTAGTCCCGCCAAAGTCGTGCGCACCTGATGCGGCAACTTGCCTTGGTTTTATGCAGTAAAGAGTTACATATGCATGAAGTTTCACAATACACCTATACATATTCATAACCTGTCCCCGCTCCGTATTAAAATTAGTTCCAAGGAGTCATTTCCATAAACTCCTCCCATCTGCGCTTGCGCAGTGTATTCTCATGGTGGTCATTGGGGATGAAGGTTGGTGACTCTTCCTCGTCACCGCTAGCTGACCTCTTGTCTCTGCGCAGACTCAGTTGCTCCTTGGCTCTTGTCCATCTGCAGGACCAATTTCTACCAGTTTCTTAAGACAGGCTCACACTCTCATTAGGAGACTGACCTTGGTAAGGGGCCCACAGCGTCTTGCTTTAGGTAATTTGCACAATGCACCCTAGTTAGCAAAGACACTAAGTAGCATCCTAGTTCAATGCCCTCAGCGCTCTATCTCTACTTGATAAGATTCTCCTAACTCCCTCTCTCATCCCTGCTGGGCCGGGGGTGGACCAGAGGCACCCAGGGCTCCCTGCCCCCCTCAGCCAGCCTGTGGGTCCGAGCAGGAGCCGGCCCCGCACTGCCACCCCCCCTCCCGGCCGGCGGCAGCCGCGGAGCCGCGGTGCCGGCCGCCACCTAGGGCCGGGCCCGGGCGCCGCAGGAGCGGGCGCGGGGCTGCGGGAGAATCGCGGCCGCGTCCCCGGGGCGAGGCGTTCCCGTCCCCTTCTCCCAGCAGCGGGCGGTGCCGGCGTGGCGGGGGCTCCCCGTGCTGGGCACTGCTGCTGCCGTGCACCGCCCGCCCGGGTGGCTGCGGCCTCGCCCCGTCCGTGTGCCCGGGCTGGGCTGGGGCAGGGCCTGCGGGCCGCGGAGGCCCCGGAGGCCGCCTGCTGCTGCGTGCCGGGGCCGGGCCGGGCCCAGGCGGGCGGTGGGGTGGAGGTGGCTCCCAGGGGCGGGGAGGTCCCAGTGCTCTGAGCGTGGGTCTATGGGAACAGAGCTGGGGTATTCCCAACCCTTGGCATTCAAGCTGAGGGCACGACCGTCACATCAAAAGCCAGCCTTCCAAAACTGCATGTGGCCTGCTTCCCAGAAGCACGCTGATGAGGACAGCAGTCTGGTGGCGGGACGCCGGTCTGGTCTTTTGAGACCTTGCCGTGCAGGGAAGCCTTCTGCCCATCCTTGGGAAGATCAAGCAGTCCCCTCACCCATGGCGGGGAGATGTTTCTCCACGTTGCCCCTCGCTCTCCCTTGGTCCCAAAGCACGCTGAGCCTTACCCGCTATTGAAACTTGGCCCTGAAGAGCCCCTCTGGTTGGTTTCAGTTCGGTGATGATCCGTCCCGGGCTGGAAGAAGCCAGTCGCTTAAGCACAGGGCTGGCTCTGCAGAGTGTGATCAGGCCCAGATCACTTCTCTGGCAGGACAAAACCAACCTCCCCAGTCATGCAGTAAGAAGTACAGATGTGTCAGGAGAAGAGAAAAGCAGAGCGCAGCAATAAATCCTCCTAAATCAGAGGCAGGGGCTATTCTCTGCACACCTGTTATTTGCCACATCCTGCAGCTGCCAGGGGAAAAGGTAAAGGAGGAAAGGCTGGGCCAGGGCACGTGAAGGCAGGGATGGACTGGGCAGCAGGGTCCTGGGGCTGCCAAGGTTTGTGCAAACCAGGGCCAAAGTCTGCAAGGAATGTGAAGAAGAGAGGAGGAGGTAGAGGAACCAGTGAGGCTGAAGCTGAGGCTGCCTGCACACCCTCCCTATGTGTTCTTGTGTTTCCAGGTATTTGGATTTTCTTAGCATTTATCTTAGACTAAACTTCCTGGTTTCAATCTGATTCCTGCTATCTGCCTCTCTAAAGGCTCACCTAAATCATGTAACATCGGCAACAAATTCAGCTAAAAAATGCTGGGTGGGTTTTCATGTTCTATGGACAGAAGAAGACAGAGTAAATTACAGGGGAAAGGACCTTGATCCTTCTTAAACAAACAAACAAACAAACAGGAATTGATTTTGTTTATACTTTTGACAGCCAGAACTGGAAATAATCAAGAGGCTCTGCCACTGAGTGCATGGTGTTTGCCTTCCTTTAATTGAAAGAGCAGAAAGCAATGACACCATGACAGGAGTGACTGGGAAAGAGATTTGCCTCTGCAGGGGGTCAGATACATCCACATGCCTGCTCTTATGGAAAAAAAACAGGACCAGGGACCTGGATGAGATTGCAGATAAGAAATGTAAACTCTTCTTTAACGAAGCTCCCTAAGTCATACCTTGCTGTTCAGCTTTGCTCCCCGAAATCATTCTAAATGCAGGTATTGCTGCCCGAATAATTTGTTTATCTTCTCTCATTAGCTGCCTATTTTTCCCCCTATTTGTTTTGTACCTCTTTGAAGGGTTTACTGCGTAAGGCAGCCCCTGTGATGCCCAGTGCTGCTTTGTGAGACTTTCCTGACAAATATTTTTGTTATTATCAAGAATCAAGTATTCTCATTGTTAGTTGTCAGTGAGAAATAAGCCTTTTTTTAATAAGCAAAATATCACTAATCTGAGGGATAAAACACCCAAAAATTCAATTCCTGATGTGATTCCATCAATTATGTCAATTCAAATACAATTTTCATGGCAAAATCACCATTGTCAAATTGATTTATCTGCCTGGATTCCTTGGATGCCTGACCCTCATTATTGATGTCTTTGATAACTGCAGTTGCTCTCTCCCTCAGAAGCACTAGGTCAAATCCACAGCCTCAGTTCCTCGGAGCTAGATTGGGCAGGCATTTTGATAAAACCCCTGAGCTTCTGGTCTTCAAGGAAGAGGGGACCCTGTGTGAGACTCTGCTGTCTCAGTGCTCTGTGCAATCCAGTTTGCAAGCCGTTTGTGACACTGTGACTCTGGTATTGGCCTTCTTTTGTTCACTGTCACATCATATGGAAGATCTCTCAATGCTACATGTGCTGTTTCTCAGTGTGGGCATTTCTCCAGGGAGGTCCCCGCCTTGTCTATATTGTAACTCTCAATCAGAGAGCACATCTAGTGTCCACAGACTTTGTTACAATGCCTTGTTCCCCACTTCCCTCATGCTCCAGGTTTTATTTACAATTAATTATTTACAAATTTATTTTACAGGGCAGAGCAGCCAGATGCTCCTTCTCTCTCCTCAAGTCATGGTTAATGCTACTCACCACTAGGTTAAAAGACCCATTAGCACTTGGACTTTTCTCTCTTTGAAGATGTGTATGCAAATAAACAAATTTCTTCTTGATCTTCAGTTTGGTAAGACCTTGATGGGGCAGGCTGGACTTTCTCCTGTGTACACCAAATGTCAACCATGCACAAAGACGAGGAGCTTGGAGCAGGGAGCACCAAAGATACTTTTGCTTTGCAGCTGCCTTGCAGACAAAATCCTGCCTGTGATGGTGATGGCAGGGGTAGGAGAAAGGTACGGACAATAAGGAACCTTGCATCCACACTTCTGCTGCGAGCAGCATGAATGTGGAACAGCCTAGAGGCTTGGTGCTTTGAACATGCCTCCATGGTGCACACTGGGAACTGGAGGATGGACACCAGCAAGTAGAGAGGTGATGGTCACTAACATCCACATGCCTCCCCCATGTTGGCAAGCCTGCACCCTGGCTCGCTTACTGATATCAAGCCATTGGCTTCAGCAGTTTCTGGCTCCAGCGCTCCATTTTACTGGGCAGCATCACCATGGTCTTGACAGGCAGCCGGCAAAGCTCCTCTTCCTTGTAAGACACAGGGCACTATGGGCTGGCTTTTGTTGCTGAAAAAGCAAAGCTCTTCTACCTCTGGGTAGCTATGTGTGAGCACAAATAGGAGGTGAAACCACTAGCCCACTTTGGGCTGGCTCAGGTTATTACAGGGGAAAATCACACTCCTTTCAAGAGGTGAAGGCAATTTTGCTGTCCAAACTAGAATGAAGGCAGAGGCTGCTATGGGCTCCCTTGTTCAGTCCTAGACTGGGAAGTGATGCCATTTTTGCAGGACAGTGTGATGTTCAAGGGACATGCTGGGCCGATGTGCAAGTACAAGTCACTCAACAGCTGCAAGCTCTGGGGTTAAGCAGGAGACAAATGAGGTGGTGTGGGTGACTGATGGCTGCACAGGGTGGTGGAGGTGGGAAGGGGAATGTGATGAAACAGCAACCTATCCAACAGGGCACGGAGCACCAGCCTGCCAAATCGGTGCCTTTGTGCACCCAATGTGTGTAGGTGTATCCCAAGCTCACTAGTCACATTGCTCTTTTGCACACCATCTGCTCCTCTGCTCAGTAGGGCTGAGTTCACCCAAAGCTGTGTGTTCATGGCTCAAAGGGGTGGTGCCCACTGCCATGGGGTCAAGTCAAGGAGCAGCAGGGCAAAACAAGCTCTGGGCTCCTGTCATGGAGTCCCCAGCTGCTCATCTGGACCTGCTTGCACTGAGAAAGGAGAAAATTGTTCTTTGTAATCCAGCGCTGCCAAATGCCAGCCCATCCCCAAGCTCTTGTTGGCATTACTCTGACATCCAGTACAGAAGAAACAATGTGACGCTTAGAGCCGACTCCCTGCTTGTCCTGCAGCCACCCTGGGAATGTCAGACCCCCATCAGCTTCTTTGCTGACCATGGAAGAAAGCACAGAGCTGACATGCCAAGGAGCATCACTCCTGGCAAGGCCTCTTCTCCCTGCAGCCTGGAAGGACCTCGTCTCTTGGCCCTGAGCCTGCACCCTGCCCCGGGTCTATCCCAGCTCTTTGCCATGTCGTATCCTTCTCAGCTGTGGAGCAGATCACCTCCACCCTGGTTTCAACTTCCAGACACGTGTCCATCCGCAATTCAATTTTGTGCTGTTTACAGCCCCTGAGGTGCTGGCAGGGCAGGCAGGAGTTCGCCTGGGGCAGCAGGGAAGGGTGTCTGGGACAGCCTGGTCCTGGAGCACCAATGCCCTGGGCCATGCAGCATCCTACAAGGAAGTCCCTTGGGCTGCTGGTGGGGTACTCCTGACCACCGCTTGCACTGCTGAGCTACAGAGGGACCTGCCCAGTGCTGGGCTCTGCCTCGAAGCACGTTAAGGGCTGGCTCCTGAGCACGCCCTGCAATACCCAACCACTTTGGTGCAGAGGACACATGCATTGAGCACCAGCTGAGCTCTTCCAGCTGCACACCCAACAGTTTCCCTCTCTGGGGAAACCCCCTTGCCCAAGACCATTTATTTGTGGTTATTGCTGTGCTCTCAATGTCTTCCTTTCACGTTGCTTCTTATCACAGCTGGGCTGGTTATTTTCAGAAGCAACAGGAAACCTCAGTGCACCACTGACCCACCTAAACTCTTCATACTGTCCTGTGTCATCTTTAATCTACATATAAATCTGCTCTTTTAATAAAACTCTAGACTACAGGGGATAATGGATAATCACTGTAATATACAGTCTCTGGATTAGCAAACAAATTGAAGCACTGGCTTCATCTGGGGAAAAATCCGAGAGATAAGCACCCTCCCTTGTTTGTTCATGGCATCTATTGGGATATTACTTTTAAATCTCTCTTATGGCACAGCTGATGTTATCGCTTCAGCTGAATTAGTTAACCAAACTCCGCATTACTGTGCATTATTTAAGTAAGGCCAGATGGGGTATGTTTCCTCACAAGCCCCACGCAACACTGATTTCATAACTACTCCCCAAGCTGGGGCTGATTATTGTATGTGATCTTCACAAGCTAGAAAGATGAGGCATCAGGGGGAAATGAGACTGTAATTTTACAATGGTGATCAAAGGGTTGGAAGAGCTGTTCCAGGTGACCCAGTTGCCCCAGTACTGCCTGCTCCTGTAGTGATGCTCAGCTTCATGCCCCATCCCAGCCTGGCAGGAGCCCTGACTGACCACAGCTTCCCAGATCGCTGATGATCACTTGCAGGCAGCCCCTATCAGCACCAGTGCTGCAATTGGGAGGTATGGGATAAGAATGACCTGGGGACAGCCCACAGGCTTTATGTAAGCAGGAGGAGCCCAGAAGGAGAATGTGTAAGCAGGAGGTTTTGCTTCAAACCCTGATCAGGTTTTGAAGTCTAGCTTCAGCTAGACCAGAGAGCAAGCCCTTGGCCCATTATTGGGCAGGGAGGTGGGGGTTCCTCCTCTGCAGGGTGCTGCCCGTTGCCACACTGGTGTCAAACATCCTCCTGCAAGAGGCCTCAGTCCCTGCTCTGCTCGCAGCTCCTTGGGAGAAACTCTTGGGTGTGCTTCTCACACCCTCTGCAGCCACCACAGGTGGGCTTGGGAAGCCTGCCCTGTGCTGCAGAGCAGCATGCCAGTGCAGGACCTCCTGCATGCAGTGGAAGCTTACAGGGCAAAAAACATCCTCAGTCAGTCCTTGTAGCACCATATAAGCGCTTTTGAGAAATACAGAGATGCTGCTTGCAGCATTAATGTCTGTGGGCAATTCCTGGGCCTCACCACTACCCAGACAAAGCTCACTGCCTCTGTGCACCCAAAACGTGCACTGATGGATCATGGCTGTTGTTCCAGATTACCCTGAGAAGAAAGGGATAGCTTTAACATCCAGGATTTAAAACTATTCCCAACATACACAAGGTCATGCCCCATATTTGAACCCAAGATCTTCCCCAGCTTTACCAAGCACCCTGCCTATAATTCCAAAGATAGCTTTCCAAGGAAATGTGAATCATGACATTTAAGTTGGCAAAATGCACGAGCCATTCATTTTATAAGTA
The DNA here is from genome assembly GCF_965140915.1 of Aythya marila. NCBI lineage: Eukaryota > Metazoa > Chordata > Aves > Anseriformes > Anatidae > Aythya > Aythya marila. The sequence goes on along the minus strand of NC_139059.1, from coordinate 11,882,222 downwards.
CTGCAGGAGCTAAGCCCTGGGATGTCCCTACTTCTCTGCCAGAAAATCTGTAGGACTAGGACACTCACCCAAAACAAGGAGCACAACTGTAAATGAGAATACGTCTCCTTCTGAACTCTGAACCAGTCTGAAATTTCTTCCCAGAATGTGAGCTGCCATGAGAACGTTACAGCTGAAATTGCAAAGGACAGTACTGTGCTGTCACTAATACCTATTCAGAATCAGAGTTTTTAAATTACTTCATGTGAAATCCTCACAAGACTGTTGAGATGTTGCAAGTAGTTTTGTTACTTTCCAGAATTTGCTGGAATCACAGCTCTAAACACTAGACTGTGCACATAAAATCAAATCAGCAAGGTTAAACAAAATTGCCAGGAAATATTTGACTAAAAATACCACACAACCAGCATTAACTTAACAACTAAAGAAATTTTGGCTGGAAATCCCATGCCAGCTGGTCAGAGCCCTAAGAAAGTTTTTGTGCTCCCAGAGGTGTTAAAAAAAAAAAAAAAAAAAAAAAAAAAGGCAGTTGTTTTCATACTTCCTAATTATTCACCTGAGCAGAAAATCATTGAGAAAGGGAAGAAGGGGCAGGAATGCACAGATCCAGTACACTCACCTTTAGGAAACTCCAACTGCATTTGAGTTTGGGAAACAATTTAAGACCTAAACTGATTTCTCTTCCTGTGTGGCTTCACGGAGCAGAGCCAAATGCTGTGAGTGAGCTTTAGGCTGCAGGACTGTAATATGGAAAATGTGCATGAACACAGGGCTTGCCATTCGGAGGAACAATCCCTTTATTTCATCCAGAAGTGCAGGAAAAAAAAAAAAAAATGCTGATTTGCTGATATGAGCTATTGTGTGAAGAGATGGGAGTCTGGAGAGATGGAAAGGGGTTATGGATTTGAACAAAGACTGACAGAACATCTGTAAACAGCCACAGCGGGGCTGGAGATTTGAGCTTGTGGGCAGGTCCCCGCTCAGACTGCTTGCTTGGATCTCTGGAGAAGAAAGGGAAGAGCATTGGCACTGAGAATAAAGGGAGAGTGTTTGGAAAGCAACGGGCTGAGAAAGATAAGGTTCACCTCTGGAAGTAAGGAAGAAAAGGCATATTGATGGTTCGGGTCGCTTATGTTGGGGTACTCTGGTTACAGTAAAATTTATTGGTTCTTTTTGAAGCAAATGGAAAGGGAAAGCCCCAGAGAGCTCTGAGCGGGTTGAGAGAGCTCGGAGATAAACAAAGCTGCGGCCTGGATCAGCTCGTGCTTGTGAACAGGCCCGAACCAGGCTCGTAGGGAAGAGGAGCTGCTGAAAAGCAGGGAAACGGCGAGGCGTCTCCTGCTCGCACCGGGCTGCTCGGGGCCTCCTGAGCGGGGCCTCGGACACGCTGGGGACAGGGCCCGGGTCCGGACCCCGCCCGCCCCCACTGGGACGCCCCCGCCCGCGGGGCTCAGCCCGGCTCAAGCGGCAGGGGAGGGGCGGGGGGGTGCGGGGGAGGCGCGTGGCGTTGCTGGTGGCGCGTCGCAGGGCGCTCGCGAGCACCCGCTGGGCCCCGCCCCTCAGCGCAACCCCAGGCGGGGCGATTCCCATTGGCGAGCCCCCGTCACGTGACAGCGGCCGCTCTCCGGCGAGTCCCTCGGGGCCGCCGTTCCCTTCCCATTGGCTCTCCCTCGTCACGCGGCGGGGGCGGGGGCGGGGCGCGGCGCATGTGGAGGCTGGCGCGGGTGCTGCGGCCCGGCCTGGCGGGGCGGGGGGGCGCGGGCAGGGCCATGGCCGAGGGGCCGGGGCCGGGGCCGGGGCCGGGGGGCGGCTCGCGGCGGCCCCGGGGCGTCCCGCGGCACGTGTGGGCCCGCGAGCGGCGGCGCGGCGCGGGCGCGGCGCTGGGGGGGCCCAGCACGGTGTACGCGCAGGTGGTGGCCGCGGGCGGCCGCGACGCGGGGGCCTCCGTGTTCGTCTTCTCCGAGTTCAACCGGTGAGCGCGGCGCCGGGGCCGGGGCCGGGGGCGGCGCGGGGCGGGGCGGGGGCGCGGCGGCCGGCGCTGACGGCGGCCTCCCCGCAGGTACCTCTTCAACTGCGGCGAGGGCGCGCAGCGGGCCATGCAGGAGCACAGGTGAGCGGCGCGGCGGGTGCGGGGCCGGGCCGGGCCGGGCGGCGCCGGGCCCCGCTGAGCGCCCGCTGTGTCGGCAGGCTGAAGATCTCGCACCTGGACTGCGTCTTCCTCAGCAGGCTGGCGTGGGCCAACGTCGGCGGGCTGCCGGGTGAGCGGCGGGGGGGCTCCGGGGGGGAGGGGGCACGGCTGGGGCCGGCGGCGGCGCCTCCGCCTGCGGCGGGGTCAGAGCGCGGGGCGCCCGCTGGGAGAGGCGCCGCCTGCCCAGCGCACGGGGTTTGCCGGCCCGAGGGGCTGCGGTGAGCAGGCGCTGCCAGCCCAGCCCGGAGACCTTCGCGAGTCGGGCCGATTTATGGTGGAAGGGTTCTGCTCCGTGCTTGTTCTCAAAGGAGGCTGAGGTTAGAGCAGATCGTCTAGGATTTTGTTCACTACGATGCTGGGAATCTCCCAAAAAAAGTAGGAGGCTAAGGGGCTCCCCAGGTAACTTGTCTGATGTTATGGCTATCGAGATCCGTGGGTATTTTCAAGATTTGTAGGTATCGTCTGTGTCTGCAGAGATACGTGACTCATTGAAACTTCCACAAGGCTGTGGCAGAATTGAGCTTGGATCCAGGTTCGGGCCTGGTCTTCACAAGATGCCCAGTGCTCCTTGGCAGCAAGAGGGAGCTTTCTGGTACAATCTGTCAGTGGGTCTGTGATAAAGCTGTTTCTCTGCTGTGTTTTAGGTATGATTCTCACATTAAAGGCTATGGGGCTTCAAAGATGTGTTTTCCTAGGGCCACCAAAGCTGGTAAGTAGTGGAAGCTTGCAGAAAGGGGAGAAAAGCCTTCACGTATTGATGCTTACTTTGCAACTGGGAGAGCTGGTGTCAAGGCAGTGAATCATCTTAGAGGTATCGGTGAATCATCTTAGAGGTATAAGGTGCTGATTTAGTGCCAGTCTGAAGGCTCTGCTGGGAAGGTTTAAAAAACAAATCTCTTCAGTTACGCTTGAGACAGCATCAGGCTTCTTCTAAAGTTGTCTTGTCAGCTAGTATCCTGGAAAATTTCAGGAACAAAAAAGAGCATCCTTTGTTTTCCTGACTGCTCTTCCTCCCCACATCCTCTTTTGATAGGAAGTTGGTATCTGATAGCCAGCCAAGCCATGGTATTAAGCTGGTAATGATTGCCTTAAGCAGAAATTTTCCAGTCTTCCTCCTTATTTAATTTCTTCTCAATATTTAGTGGGAGGGAATGGTGATTCAAGGGATGGGAGGAATGGGTCTTCATTTTTCTTTATCTGAACTCGTGATGCCCACTGGAGGTGGGACACCTGCCCAGTGCTTTCTGGCTGGCTGCATGCTGCCAGTTTTCTCTTGAGGGGTGTTGATCCGTTGGCTTCATGAAAGTAAGTTTTAACTTCTGAAAGTGGTACTTGTAGTTTGCACTGCTGAGGGGTGGCCTCCTGACTCGCTGTCTCTTTTCCAGCAAAACTACTTGAAAGCAATTCGGCTCTTTCCTGGACCCCTTAAAAGAATGGATTTGGGTAGGTACATCATGGGAGCGCAGCTAACGTAAGCTTGTAACTTTTTGTTTCAGCTGTAGCTAAAGTTGCATTGAATGTTAACAACTTCAGAATGAAGACTCTAGTTACATCCATTCAAAGATGGTTTTAAATAGTTTTGATCTGATGCAGTGTCCAAACCCATCCCAGGAACTGCTTGGAAGAAAAAAGTGTTTCTAACTCTGGTTCTGGCAGGCAGCTGCCAGTCTGCCAGACTAGCTCATGGAACTCAGGTTTAAAGCAGTGTTAAGGCAGTTTGCTCTCAGGGTCTGCCAGTGGGCTTGTTTACCATGGTGTTAAAGACTGTTAATGTGGTCAGTGGACTTTTAAGATCTTTAATTATTCTTTGATCTTTGCAGTGGGGTGGGGAAAGGAAAGGGAGAGATTCAGCAGGTTTTATTTAACAGAGGAAAATATGCTTTTCTGATATTCTTGTAGAGCATGAATATGTTCTTTTGAACTTCTCAGTGACTGTTTCTGATCTCTTTCCAGCTATGCAGTTGCACACAGAGCTGGAATATAAGGATGAGACGATGACAGTCCACCAAATACCTCTTATAGGTGAGCATGTGATGCTGTAGGCAGACAGGAAAAGCACTTGTTCAGTAATTGTACTTAAGGTGATTCAAATAGCAAGCTTGAGTAAGGAGAGGCTTATGAATTTACATGTCCTCAGCAGAAGGATCTCTTTCAAAGAAAGAAGACATGCTGAGTCAGCCTTTGTTCCTTTTGTTGTGGGTAAAGAATGGCATGTGAAACATGACTGAATCTGGCTTTATTAGCCAGCTGAGTTTTCTTACTACTGAAAGCTGCAATACTTAGGGCACAGACATAACTTTGACAGAGTCTAGCTGTTTTGAGAGAACCTGAAGGATTTCAGGTGCTGTCAGATGTTTAAGAGGCTGGTGCATGCAAGAGCAAGTCAAACTGGGGGGAGACAGTCAAACTGTCTTCTGGTACAGTTTGAACATGAATGTCATGGAAGAGGAAATACTGTCCATGCTTTTCCTATTTGTCTCATTTGTTTGAGTGATTTGTCTTGTTTTCTTCAATCTGGGACAGGAAAACCACTAGATGCTGAAAGTATGTTTCCTCAGAGTCCGGGATTATCAGCACAAGGTGAAAATGGTCCAAAAGGTGACACAGAGCCTGGATCTCCAAGAGCTGCACATCCAAGCTTGGATGAGGGCAAAGGAAGAGAAAGCCCAAAGGAAACAGGTGAAAACAATGGGAAACTCTTAACTTTCTTGAAATAAAAGCAAATTAAGAACAGTCATATGTCCTTCAAGCTGTTTGTCTTGTGGCAGTGAGGTCTGTAGAGGAGTTTAGCTGCAGAATTACAATGAGCAAATTGAGTTCTGGTAATTTGGAACTTGATGCAGAACTATTAAGGCCTAGAAATAGGGCATGATTCCTACCTGGGGTGTGCTTAGACAGTGTAGTGATTTACTCCTGGCTGGAGTGGGTGCTCCAGCCTTTGCAATATAATTATGAGTGGATATTGGGATTGATAAATTTTCAAACTTGTGTTTTATTTATTTTAATTTTGTACCTGAAGGCTGTGGGTTCTCTGGCCTTAGGTGCTTGGAACACTTTGCTGATAGCTGCAAGTTGGCTGGATGATGTTGCTTCTGTTATTGCTACAGCAAAAAAAAAAAATCATCTTAGCTTTAAGGGAAGTGGCAGTCATTGAAGATACTTAGTAGTTTTGCTTTCTTTTGCAGGTGATGAACAGAAACGTGCCAGCAGGCATCCTGATCTGGTGATGGCTTTCCTTTGTAAAGTATGCTTGACCACAGAGATCTCGTGATCAATATTTTATCTTGCTAAATAGATGTACTTGGCAGTAGTAATTCCATACAGGGCTTCAAAAGGTATTTGTGGTTCTACTCTGCAAAGGTCAGAGGAGCTATAGTATGAGTAGGAACCAGTGAAAACTTTTTTTCCAGTGGCACTTTGTAAAAAGCAGCCAACTAAGAGTATACAAGTTCCATTCTTGTTTGATGCTTACGTTAGGGAAGTCTGTCCCACTTGCATCACTAAAACAGGAAGGGAGAAGCAGTAAGATGATCCTGGAGAACCAAAAGGTGTGGTGATAGCTTCTGGGGACTAAGTTAGACTGCTGTCTGTGCAACATTGTATAAAACTACTCCACCTTCTTGTCTAGAAGATGATTTGTTAAAAACTCGTTGTTTCATGTCTCCAGAATGGTGTACATATAGAACACTGGATTTCCCTTGTCTTAACAGTGGGGAAGGCTTTGTTTCTCAGGATCTGGTATTGAAGGGAAAAGGGGGAAAAAATGAAAAAATCCCTTGGCTTCTGGGGAAACAGCTAAACTGGAAGAACATGGATCTTATTTCCAGGCAATGTTTAATGTTTTTTATGTTACCAATAATTTCTGTGGTTGTTTTTCAGATTCATCCAAGGAAGGGAAAATTTCTAGCAGTTAAAGCACAGGAGATGGGGCTGCCAGTGTAAGTACAGGAGCCCAGCCTGTGGGATGGGGCAAGCCCAGGCATATTGATGGTGCCAAGCTAAAAGTTTCGGTGGCCTTGTTTTCAGGGGAACTCCAGCCATTCTGCCCATAATTACAGCTCTTAAAAATGGGGAGAGCATCACTTTCGAAGGCAGGGAGGTAAGACGAATGTGTGTTTTCTGCTATGGTTCAGTGTCATCCTGGGGCTCCAGTGAAGGCGGGAGGATGGCACAGCATACCCCAGAAAAAGACTGGTTACAAGTGGGCATTGGGGCAATTCCAGTTGTGGGTGGGTTTTGTTTGTCTGGTTTTTAATCCTTGTTCTTAAGGCAAGGATGGGTGATGGTTTTCTGCTTATTCCCTCTCATCTCTGCTCATGTGTTTGTTCTTCTGCTGTTTCTGAGCTTTGAGTGGCTACTTCTGGTGACTGGCCCTTGTTTTCAGCTCCAAGCTGTTGCTGAAAGTGGCTCCTGTGACACTGGGGCTGTTGCAGGGGTGTGAGTAGAGAAGTAGCTCTGACACAAGTCCATTTGTGGCTATGGATGTATGCCTGCAATTTGTTAGGGCTTCTGAGCCTCTCCATCGCAAGTCCTCAGAGCCGACTCCTTGAGTGAATGAGTGGAGTTGATCCCTGAATGTTTTAAATTTGGTGTTTGAGTGCTTGTGTAGCTGTTGTTGCCTCCTTACTCTTTTTTTAGCTCTTAGACCACAGATTTTTAGTGGTTCCTGTGTGCAGGGTCTTACTCAGATGTTAGTTTGAAGTGAGAGGCAGAGTTTGCCCTGTCCATGTCATGGGTGTCATGACATGAGTGTCATGTCCATGTCATGAGTGAAGATCCTAACCTAGGGGATAGGACTGACATATCTTTGTCATTAGAATTTTGCAGAGCCTCTTTTCTTTTTGATACTCTTTGTTACTGTCTCCAATGACATCCTGCTAGGAAAGCTGAGAAAGTGTGGGATAGAGGAGTGGACAGTAAGGTGGGTTGAGAACTGGCTGACTGGCCGAGCTCAGAGGGTGGTGATCAGCAGTGCAGAGTCTGGCTGGAGACCTGTGACTAGCGGTGTTCCCCAGGGGTTGGTGCTGGGTCCGGTCTTGTTCAACATCTTCATCGACGACCTTGATGAGGGAATAGTGTCTGCCCTCAGCAAGTACACCGATGACACAAAGCTGGGAGGAGTGGCTGACATGCCAGAAGGCTGTGCTGCCATTCAGCGAGACCTGGACAGGCTGGAGAGATGGGCAGGAAGAAACCAAATGAGGTTTAACAAGAGCAAGTATAGAGTCCTGCACCTGGGAAGGAACAACCTGAAGTATCAGTACAGGCTGGGGGATGACCTGCTGGAGAGGGGCTCTGAGGACAAGGACCTGGGGGTCCTGATGGATGACAGGGTGACCACGAGCCAGCTGTGTGCCCTGGTGGCCAAGAGGGCCAATGGGATCCTGGCGTGCATTAAAAGGAGCGTGGCCAGCAGGTGAGGGAGGTGATCCTCCCCCTCTACTCTGCCCTGGTCAGGCCTCACCTGGCCTGTGACCAGTTCTGGGCTCCCCGGTACAAGAAAGACAGGGATCTCCTGGAAAGAGTCCAGTGGAGGGCCACAAAGATGATCCGGGGCCTGGAGCATCTTCCCTGTGAGGAAAGGCTGAGAGACGTGGGTCTGTTCAGCCTGGAGAAGACAAGACTGAGAGGGGATCTCATCGATGTTTGTAAATACCTGAGGTGTGTGAGACAGAGGGCCAACCTCTTTTCAGTGGTTTGTGGGGACAGGACAAGGGGTAGTGGCCACAAGATAGAGCACAGGAAGTTCCACACCAACATGCGTCACGGTGAGGGTGACGGAGCACTGGGACAGGCTGCCCAGGGAGGTTGTGGAGTCTCCTTCTCTGGAGATATTCAAGGCCCATCTGGATGCCTACCTGGGCAACCTGCTCTGAGGAACCTGCTTTGGCAGGGGGGTTGGACCCAATGATCTCTTGAGGTCCCTTCCAACCCCTTCAATTCTGTGATTCTTGAGCAAGCTGTTAATAGCATCTGAATCTGCAGTGGGAACGTAGAAGCTGCTAAAATTCCATTCTTGACGTGGCTTATTGCCTGTTCTAAGACCAGAACTAAGATTTCCCGTGACACAGCAAAATGCAAACCTGTGTATTGGGAGGGCAGAATGGGAACAAGAACTGCATTGGCTTGTTTGCCAAATGTGGAGTGAGGCTGCTTAGAGCTGATTCTGTGAGTCTTGACAACCTGCTGGGGCTTGCTGGTAGAACAGCTGCTGAGCCTGATGTGACAGTGTATGAATGGTAGCTTATACAGCTTGACCATGGTGTGGTTTTTGTGTATCTGCTTGCAGCTCTCGCCTGAAGAACTGTGCACCCCTACTGATCCCGGCCCAGTGTTCATTGTACTGGAATGTCCTCACGAGGGCTTTGTGGATGCTGTCTGTGAAAACGAGACCTTCCGAAGGTAGCAGAGCTGGGTGACCTGAGGTGTTTGGGGGAAGATGTCTGTGCAGAACCTGTGGGGTTCTGTAATTGTGACAGGTCTGTCTTACCAGGCCCTTCAGATGAGGAAAATTGCACTGATGTAGTGCTGTGGAGCAGAGCAGATGTTGCTTTCCTGTGCGGTGAGCCTGGATGCTTAGACTACACCAAACATCTCTGTGGGGCTTGTGCAGAGGCACATTAGGCTTCTGAAAGGCTCTGCCTATGTTGTTGCTTCTGGAAGAGGGCAGAGGCCCTGCGTGGAAGAGGGGAGGTATCTGCGAACAACTGGCTTGAGCCCTCAGAAGGGAGCCTTGGGCCCACTGTGGTAGGGAGCATCAAGCTCCTGGGCTGTGCTCTTGAGATCTGTGTGTGCATTCTTCTGGGGGGTGTACTAAGGCTGGAGTGGTGGGGGATAGCAGGGTGATGAAGGATCAGTGCTCAGCCATCCTTCCTGTATTTGAATGTGCTACAGGTACCAGGAAGGGCTTCCTGAGAACCAGGTGGCCATGGTTATTCACATGACTCCAGAATCAGTGCTTCGGGACAGCCGTTACCAGCAATGGCTGGAAAGGTGCGTGGCTTTCTGACTACTTGGCTTTGTCATTGTTGGGCATTGCCACTGTTGTGTGTGCTTCCCAGAGTAGGATTAGATGCTGGGTATCAGCATCACAGGGCTAAAACTTTGTATATTTTATCGTTGTCTTAGATTTGGACCTGGAACTCAGCACTTGGTGCTCAATGAAAAGTGCTCTGCAGTGCACAACCCACGTAGCTACAAGATCCAAACCCAGCTGAACCTCATCCACCCAGAGATCTTCCCTCTGCTCACCACCTACCAGAGCAAGGTAGGCAAGGCCCTGCTTGCCTGTGTACCTCTCCCCTGAGTGAAGCATGTGTTTAATGTCACTTCTCTCTGTAGGAAGAAGAGGCTGTATGTAGTGTGCCCATTGTGCGAGGAGAGTGCCTTTTGAAATACCAGTTCAGACCCCAGCAGGAGTGGCAGAGGTCAGTGGGAATCTTTGTGGGTTCCCAGTTTTTGAGTGGTGGCTTGAGGCATGTTTTCAATGTTACTGTATGCTGAAGGAAGACAATATGTAGGTATCATTTGCAGATTCTTGTCCCAGTCCCTGAAAGCCTAAGAAAAGGTATATGAGGACGTGGATGAGTGAACTGCTGAAAACATCACCTGGCCAGTGGTTCTGGAGGATTGTTTTCATCCCTTGCTCTGGTAGCCTCATGTGCCTGCCTCTGTCCTCTGCTTTGATCTTAAGTGCTACGCACCCAACTGTGGCTCTGCAGAGCAGATGGTGGCAGAGAGAGATTGTTCAGGAAGCCTGGTGAAAAATCTACCATTTGAACACCCAGAAAGCCTGGTATCAGCTGAAAGCTGCAGGTGGTCAAACAGATGCAGATTCCTACATTGTTGCTTGCTTTGTGGATGAATAGGAAAAGCCGTTGAATGAGGCTTTTGAGGGCAGAGGGACATGATACAAGAGAACAGCAGCTGTCTAGACTCGAATTTCTGGCTCTCAGGCAGAATAAGAGTTCCCAGATACAAAGAAGAGCTTAAGTTTCTGTTTTTAAGGTACTTGGAGGCCTGCTGTACTGTATACACTATAATGCAGACTGAGGACACAAGACCCCCCAGCTTCTGACTGGTGCCTGGAGCCCTTTCCATGAGCCAGCACTGTGTCCTTCTGGCCAAGAAGGCTACTGTTATCCTTGGGTACATTAGGAAAAATGTTGCTGGCAGGTTGAGGGAAGTGGTCCTTCTTCTCTACTCAGCCCTGTTGAGGCCTCACTTGGAGTACGGCATCTAGTTCAGGGCTCCCCAGTATGAGAGAGACATGGAGGTACTGGAGCTTGTCCAGTGAAGATGGTTAGGAAAATGGAATGTATTTTTTATGAGGAAAGGCTGAGAGAGATAGGCCTGTTTAGTCTGGAGAAGAGAATGCTGAGAGGGGATTTTATCAATGTGTATACGTATCTTAAGGGATGGTGTCAAGACAGCGGAGCCAGGCTCTTTTCAGTGGTGCCCAATCATAGGATGAGAAGCAACGGGCACAAACTGAAACACAGGAAGTTCCATCTGAATATGAGGGGGGGAAAACATCTTTACTGTGAGGGTTACAGAGCACTGGAACAGGTTGCCCAGAGAGGCAGTGGAGTCTCCTGCTCTGGAGATATTTAAAAGCTGCCTGGCTGTGATGCTGTGCAACGTGCTCTAGGTGACCCTGCTTTTGAGCAAGGGTGTTGGACTAGTTGATCTCGAGGTCCCTGCCAGCCTCAACCATGCTGTGTGTGATTTTGTGGATTGCTCTTCCAGGAGTCTCCCCGCTTCCCATGCAGAGCTTTGCAGAGCCCTCTAGTGTCTGACAGCCCTCTGGACCTGGACAGTGCACGGGAACATAGTGCTTTTACATGAGCACCTTCAGTTTGGTGGGATGATTATATTGCTGGGGTGGCTCAGCCTAACCAAGCCTTTCTGGCCCATGCCATACTCATGAATATATGCCATTGCTCAAAATGAAACCTGGAAAGAGCGTTTGACCCTTTGTTGTAAGGCTGTTGTAAGGTACAGTTACTTCCAGAGCAAGGTGCTCTTTTGTTGTTGTTGTTCCATTCCATGCCCCATCCTGATACCTGGCCTGTTCTTTCAGAGATGCGGTGACTGTCTGTGATCATGATGCATTTGTTGCTGAAGCCCTGGATCTCCCTGACTTCCAGGCTCGTGTGAAGGAATGCAAAGAGAGCCTGCCTGCTGTACCAGGTAAGGATCAGCAACTTGTCTTGGCTAAGTGTCATGACAAGTAGGAGGTCTTGATGAACCAGTGCGTTAGAGCCCAGCAGAGCTGTGAATGTTCAGTTTTCCTGCTGCCCGAGAGGTGCTCTAAAGTCCTGCTGGAGCTGTGTAGATTTCAGGCTGAGCCCAAACTCAGATTGTTTCTGTTGAGTTACGCAGTCTTCTGTTTCTGTTGTTCTAAAGCTGCTAGATTTGGGGATTAAGCACTGTTGGGGACAATTCGAGTTGTAGCACTCGTGTGTTATTTGTGGTGACTGCTTGCATTGAATGCCGTCATAGCAGTCAAAGTGCAAGCCCATGTGTTTGGGAGATGTCCTCCTCTAGAACTAGCTCCTTGTAAGGCATTCTCTGAATTTCAGTTGTACTGGTGGTAGTGAGGCTTTATGGTATGGTACAGCACCACTGACTCACTCCGAATCCTCATCCAGAAAGTTAGGGCACTGTGGAACAGCAGCTAGGTCCCTCTTGAATTAGCAGATCTGTGTTCTCCAGCGAGCAGAGTCTTCCTGTGCCTTCCTTGGTATATGCAGCTATGTGTTCTGCTGTGCTTTCTTGATAGTACCCGCCCTATCTTCCCTTGTAAATTCTGATACATTGAGAAAGCCAGAGGCTGAGCCAGGCAAAGAGGAATGTACTGGGCATATAGACTCTGGAGATGCTGTGCTGTTGATCTGAACCATGTCTGAGTAGGCAGTATGTGGATAACACCTGCTTACAAATTCTTACTGTGTGTCTTCTGCAGAAAAAATGGATGCTTATCCCGAAATTGTATTCTTGGGAACAGGATCAGCAATTCCAATGAAAATCCGAAATGTCAGTTCCACGCTGGTAAATATTAGGTAAATCCTGATTTCACATGTGTTTTGCTCAGGGAGGCTCAGTATCTCAAGGGTGTTGCCCAAGGGCTGTTTTGACAACAGTGTCAATGACACACAAGGCGAGTGCCCCTATGGGTGGAGTCTGTAGGACTTCTGTTTCAGGCACCTGTCTCTCTGTAGGTGGGGAAGACTTGAGAGCTACTTGTAAAGACAAGCACTTAATGCCTTCATTCATTTTGCTGCCTGCCGTAAGAGTGTGTTCAGCATCAACACAATACCAGAATGAGTTATGCAGTCTTTCTAGAGCCTCGGCTAGTAGGACTGGAGTAGCAATAGAGGTAGAGCACTGAGAACTCTCTGACCTCCAACCCAAAAGATTCCCCCACTCTGAATAGGCGCTGGTCAGAACTCATCCAATGACTGCCAAATGTCTTTGCTTGTCTTGCCAGCTCTACCCAATCCCTGCTCTTGGACTGTGGGGAAGGAACGTTTGGACAGCTCTGTCGCCACTATGGAGACCAAGTTGACCAAAAGCTGTGTAACATAGCAGCTGTGTTTGTGTCTCACATGCATACCGATCATCATTCGGTAGGTTTAATGCCTTGGAAGGAGAAGGGGCTGTGTGCTGGCCTGCTCTGCTGTGTGGGATTTGGATGTGTGTAGCTGCAGTTAATGTTGTAGGCTGCCCGGCTCCTAAGGGCTGCAGTTTCCCCTCTGTGCTCCCCAGCCACTGCTGCATGTCTGTTTCTAATCCCCTTTTGCTTCCTGTTAGTGGTCCCTGTAGACTTGCCAGGATCATCCAAACGCTTTTTTTTTTTTTAATCAGTGTCCAACCCAACTTCCTTCAGTGCTTTGCAATAAACTGTCACAGAAGGACCAGTTGGTCTGTTTGAGATTGGGCCTGATGAAGCCAAGCTGTTCATTGGTCTGCTGTCTTCAGTCTGGAAACCAGTCTGGGACTGAGATGCTGGCTGGGGGCTTTCTGCCCTCCACCTTTCTTTTGGGAGCAGACATAGCACTGAGAAAGGCTGAGAGGCACGTGTTCTGTGTGGGCTGCTGGTCATCAGCTTGTGGCATAGGTGGTGATAGTGTTCCAGCAGTTGAGTTAGGTGTAGTTACTGGAAAAACAGTAGTCAGGTATTTCTGACTGTATATTTTCCAAAAACTGCACCTGGATGAGTTGCTGCAGCACTGTTACTACTTATGCACCAGACGTTTATAGCTTTCTGTTGTTTTCTTACCTTTGCAGGGCTTGATGAACATCCTGATGGAGAGGCGGAGAGCTTTTGTAAGTTGTGCTGTTGTTTCACTGCTCCTAAACTTGCTTTGGAGTGAGGGGAAGGGAACTTCCCCTTATTGGTGGAAAAGCACTATCTTTTCCCTAGGCGATTCTTCACTGTGATTTGGTGTATACATAGTACTGATTTTCCTTCTGCCTCTGCTTTTCCAGGCCTCCCTTGGTCAGGCTTTTAGCCCTCTGTTCCTTGTAGCACCAGAACAGATCATGCCTTGGCTATATGAGTACCACAACCACTGTGAAGAAATTCTCAGAGACATCAAGTGAGTGTTCTGTGTGGTATGTGGGGAGATGTCATCGCTTCATTGAAGGCTGCTCTGACTCCTTCCACTGTGTAGGATTGTGATGCATGACTTGCAAAGGAGAGGGTAGGGTTTGTTATTCTGTTGTGCTACTTAAGAGACTTGCATGCAGATTAGGAAAGGGGAGTTGGACAAGTGTAAAAGGATTCCTGAAAGGGAGGGAATTTAGCAGTGGGGAAGAAGTGTTTGAACAAGTTACTGGGGTGCTGGATAGTGAAAGCAAAGGCAAGAACACATAAGTGAACTGAAGTATTTTGTTTGTAAGGCACTGAAGACAACTTCTGTGAGAAATAGGCTGCTCAAAGATGAGATCAGGTTTTCTTTGTACCTGTCCTTAGTTCTCTTTTCTCCCCTCCCTCACAGAATGGTTACTTCCCAGTCTCTTGTGAAAGGCTGTGAGAACATCAAACCTAAAGTCAAAGGGTTCGTCAGCTCTTTGTTAGAGATCTATGACTTGGCTGAGGTAAGCTCATGACCTGACGAGGCCAGGTGCTACAACAAGGGGCAAGAGGGGACCTGAGGTGTAATGCTTGTTTCTTGTTCAGTTTCAGACTTGTGAAGTCCAGCACTGTAAAAATGCTTTTGCATGTTCGATGATTCACAAATCTGGCTGGAAAATAGTCTATTCTGGTGACACAATGCCCTGCATGGCCTTAGTAAAAATGGGTAGGTGACAAAAACCCTCTGAAGAATTTATTTGATTAAGGCCTTGAACTTAGTAACCGAAGTGCCGAAGTGGGCACCCCCAGCCCTTAGTGCTGTGCCTGCAACCGAGTGAAGGGCTAAGGGGGGTGGGGGTGGAAGATGAGACTTCACAGGCTTATTTAGGCAATGGAACTAGTTTGTGTTCAGCTGAAGATTGAATGTACAATTATTTACACAGGGAAAAATGCTACTCTGCTGATCCATGAGGCAACACTGGAAGATGGCATGGAAAAAGAAGCTATAGAGAAAACACACAGGTGGGGTGTGTTCTGCAGTCTTAGCACTGTGAGGAAGGTAAAAGCATTTAGCTGGGCACAGACCTCGGATCTGATGGTGAAGGGCCCAAGGCTGTGGTGTGTGCAGAGCTCTTCAGCACTAAGACTGGCATGTTGCTAGCTGTAGCAGTTGTACTCTCACAGCTTTCCTGAACATTCCCAAAGAGAAATCAGGAAAGCTTTTAAGTGGACAGTAATAACTCTAGAAATAGACTGGCCCAAAGGAAAGGCTCTCTGCTTGATTGCATTTGAGGACTAAGCTCAGCAGGTCAAAAGGTTACCTACCCCTGTCAACTAGCTGCACAATTCAAACGGCTTTTCAGTTAGTGGTGCGAGTGCTGCCCCTAGCAGAAGTGGGGAGCCTTGAGAGCAGCTTCTTGTACGTAAGCTGAACTTGCTGCCACCCCAGTGATGAGAGTTTGTCCCCAGTTTGTAAATCACTTAACAATTAAGCTTCAAGTTAATTTGTGTCTTTCCTGCACTCTTGAGTCATTTGCAAGTGGGAGACTTGTCACCTGTGCAAGTTGTCAGAGGAAAAGGTGCCTGGGCTTGTGTGCAAGAGCAGGACACCTTGTGCCCAGCAGGTGTTATATCTAGTGCTTGCTGTTGGTGAGATGTGACCTTAGATGCAAGACACAGCCTGCTGCGGCCTGTTGGAGAGGCAGCATTAGCCAGCCCGTGTGTCACAGATGTGCATGGTGCCATGTTTCTGTTCCTTTTGCAGCACAACCTCCCAAGCAATTCAGACTGGGATGAAGATGAATGCAGAGTTCATCATGCTCAATCACTTCAGCCAGAGGTATGCCAAGATCCCACTGTTCAGTGAAGACTTCAGTGAGAAGGTTGGAATTGCATTTGATCATATGAGGGTAAGTTGACAGCTTTGATCCATACTGCGGGAAAGGTTTCAGTGCTACTTGGAGCTGGCTGCTCATGAATTAAATTATCTATTTCTAC
This sequence comes from Aythya marila, assembly GCF_965140915.1. NCBI lineage: Eukaryota > Metazoa > Chordata > Aves > Anseriformes > Anatidae > Aythya > Aythya marila. The sequence continues at coordinate 11,866,455 of NC_139059.1, read as the reverse complement.
TGATGTATTAACACACTATATCCTTTTGAGAGCAGTTTCCTGTGAAACAGCTCCTTTTACAGCTGTCAGGAGGTGTCCCTGACATGGGAGAGAATGGGTGGCACACAGTGAGCAGTTTCACTTCAAGACAGGTGCTAATGGCTCTTGTCCATTCTTAACATTCTAGATATTTGCCTCATGTCACCTTTATTCTGTTTGCTACTGCCAGCTGAAAAGGTATTTTCACTTCGAGTCCTGCTGCCTTCATAGTTCATGTGCTGTCTTAATGACTTTCTGCAAGACATCCGGGAACCTAAACCTTGTAGAGCTGCTTTTTGTACAACTGCATTCAGTACAGTGAAAATAGCTCACTAGCCAGTTAAAGCTGTACTATGTGCACATCCTTTCCTGTGAGGAAAATATAAGTAACTTGGTATGTGGGATTGGTGGCCCGGCTGTTGCAGGGTTGAAAATGATCACCTGCCTGCCTAGTGTACATGCAACTGAAGACCTTCAAGTGTTGGGTGCTGTACAGAGAAAGGGGCAATGTCCTGCCAGCTGAACAGGCAAAAGGGGCGGGGAGGAAAGCAAAAAAGCAATTCTCAAACAGTTGCTCCTGTGCCCAATTTATTTCAGGTACGTTTTGGTGACTTTCCAACTATCCCAAAGCTGATCCCACCTCTGAAGGCTTTGTTTGCAGATGACATAGTAGAAATGGAGGAGCGGAAGGAAAAACGGGAGCAGCGCCTTCTGAAGGAGGCTGCGATAGTCTTGGACAAACTGGCTGGTGGTGAGAATGAGGAAACACAATGCCAGAAACGGAAACAAGCCAAGAGCCCTCAGGAAGTATCAAACAAGAAGCTTAAAACAGTGAACTGAAAGAAAACAGGTTGAGAATTCTCTGCTCTGTAAGGGGCACTCTGTCCTCTGCAGGCCTCTGAAGTTTGCGGTGCCGAGGACTGCCTGCAGATACAACGGGAAAAGGGTCGGGCCTCAGCGTCTGGGTGTGCTCAGTGGATCTCCATGGGCTGAAGCTACCAAGCATGCTGTAAGCAGCTGGGAGTCCTTGTGGCAACAGTATCTATCCATGCTGCTCCTGTTCCTGGGTCTCAGCAGTCCACGCCAAGTCTTTCAGTCAAGAGTTCTGTCCAAACTATTTTATTTTTTGGTTTTATACTAGAAACTATTGGTAATGTAGCAGCAGCAGTTACAATCTGGGGAGCTTCAAAAGGTCAGGTCTGAGAAGACCACAAAGGGCTGTGGGTTCTGCAGAATAAGGTGGGCAGGTCTCTGGATATATGAGTAATGTAACTAGATATCAGGACCTAGTCTGTAGGAGGAAATTTCACAGTAAAATGGGACCCGATTAATTGCTTTTAGAGATGTAGGTTGATTTAAGGATCTGAATGCTGCTGAGTTCCCATTTCAGTTTGGTTTTCTTGGTTGATTTCTGCCCCCCCCCCCCCCCATCAGAATGGTTTGCTAAAACCTTTATTTACAGTCTGAATAAACCATTCACTATCATACATTTGTGTGTGTTTTGCTTGGATTCATGAGGATTTGGTGAGAGCTATGAACTACCTGACTTGTTCTAGAGAATGACCTTATTTCAGTGTTGCTGCATTACAGCTTAAGTGTAAAGACAGATACCACCCTGCTGAGCCTTGTGCCAGCTGTGGTTGTGTTTTTGTGTTAGAAAAATCATGCCTGCTTCTTTTACCCTATATTGAAGAGCTTTGTTCCTCACAGTTTAAGGGGGTAGTGCTTGGGGGCAGCTTTTGAATCCAGTACTGGATGTAGGGGACAGGAAAACTGGCAAAGGAAGCTGACATAGGACAGGTCTGTGGTTAAGAGGGGAGTACTTTTGAGGCTTTCTCTGGGTCAGACTTCCTCCTGCTGCTCTAATTACATGCCGTGGAGGAGGCGGGGAGCAGCATTCGCAGCTTTTTCAACAAGTGAATCTGTAGAAGGAACTTGAAGGCTCCAGGCCCCCAAGTGCTCAGCAAATGATAATAGCACACAAAAAAGACTTATGACTTCATTTGAAGGCAGTAGGAAATACACAGACAGCAATGCATCTACTGTGGATTAGCTGTGCTTTAACATTACGCTTGTCTAAGGAGGAAACATAGTAATTGATGCAGCTGGGTACTACAGAAAGTTCCTGCTTGGCTGTGAAGAACAGCAGGGAGCTGGGATCAGTGATGAGCAAGGACTGAGCAACCACTTGTTACTGCACAGGTGTGAATAGGATCACTGTTGGTTGCCTGGATCTTGTGCTTCATGCAGAAGTAGCACAGAGCCTTTTGTGAAGCCAGGGATAGAAGAATGGGGGCTTGCTTAATCACATTAATGATTTCTAAATAAAACAATTGTTATTATTAAAGCCAGGAATGGAAGAATGGGAGCTTGCTTAATTGCATTAAAAATAGATGTTGCTGAGTGTCTCTGCTTACTACTGTGAAAATTGACTGAAACAAGGAGTCTCAGGGCCCCCCTCACAGAGGATGTTTCCTGACAAAAATGGGGAACCTGTCTCAAAAAACAGCTGAGACCAACCTCTTGGTTTGGACAAGAGTCAAGGAGCAGCTGAGCCTGTACAAAGGCAGGGGGTCAACTAGTGGTGATGAAGAAGAGTTACCAGCCTTCATTCCCACGGCCCCTGGCAACCACCACCAGACGGTACTGCACGAGTGCAGATAGGAGGAGTTTATGGAAGCGACTCCTTGGAGCCGAGTTTAATACAAAGTGGGGACAGGTTATGAATACGTGTAGGTGTATTGGGAAACTTCCTGTGCGTGTAACTTCACTGCATGTAGCCAAGCTGCTGCGCTGGGCTGTGCATGCCTTTGGGAGCTACCCCGCGTGGGCTCGGTGCTGAAATAAACCGCGTACCTACTCGACGCCTCATTTGCTTTGAGCTCTGCCACGGCTCGTTCGTTGCTTTTGTTACGCGCCCGGAGCCAGGCGAGGAGGGCTCCTTCCCTCGGGGGAGTCGCGAGGGTTTCGCGGAGGGCGAGGCCGGCCGCTAGGGGCCCGGCCGCGTCCCCGGGCAACGGCGGCTCCTCCCCGCAAACACCGCCCGGAGCCGCCGCATGGAGGGCGCCGAGGAGGAGGCCCCGGACCCCCGCGCCCGGTGGCTGCTGCGCTGCGCGGCGCGGGGCCTGCGGGGGCCGGCGGAGCGCTGGGAGCGCGGGTTGTGCCGTGCCGAGCTGCGGGCCTTCCTGGCCGGGGCGGCGGGGCCGGCGCTGCTGGCCTGGCCCGGCCCCGGGGGGCAGCTGCTGCTGGGCCCCCCCCCGGCGCCGCCCGCCGCCGGCCGCCCCAAGGCGCTCTTCTTTCTGCGGCGCCCCGATCCCGGCTCGCTGCTGTGCGGGGACCTGCCCGCCGACGCCCTGCAGCACCTGGCCGCCCTGCTGCACGAGGTGAGGGCGGCCCCGCGGCTGCCGGCGGGGCCCGGCGCTGCCCTCGCGGGCCCCCGGGGGTTCCGGAGCTTGGCGGAGCCTCCCGGCCCCGGCCCTCGTCCCCGGTGGGCCCGCGGAGTGGCGGTGACCGGACCGCCGTGCGGTCGCGGGGCTGGAGGCACCCTCGGGTCCGAGCCCCGCTCCGGCCAGCGGGGACACCGGCAGCGGGCTTCGGGAGATCTCTGGTGGTGGAGGCCCTGCTGCCTCCCTGGTTGCCCCTGCTCCCTCGCCCCCGTGGTCCAAAAGCGCTTCCAGGCGTTCAGACGGAGCCTCCTGCGGTCCAGCGCCTGCCGAAGGGCTCATGTTTTCCCTATGGGATCTTTGGGAGGTGTGAGCGCTCCCTGTTCCCACCAAGAGTCGCTCAGCTACGTGACGTTGCCTGGACCAAACTCCTGACCCAGAGGGGTCTCTGCAGCGACGCTGCAATGGAAAAGTAAAGGAGCTGCTTGTGCTGAGAAATTCTGGTGATGCTGTCGGTGTAGTAAGAAGCTGACCGACTGACTGGGTTCCCAAGAGCAGGCTGCCTCACTGTCTGTCTTTGATTTTGCGGGATAACGCGTTATTTGCACAGGGAGCTTTTGTTCTGAGGCATTTGATGAGTTCTGTGGTCTCGGTAAGTCCACACAAACAGTGTTTTTTTTGTATCACGGTTTTGTTTATAGATGGTGGCAGGTAGCGTATGGTATGTGTTGTAAACACCATCTGTTACAGAGAGATTTCGGGGTAGGAACACTTCAATAGATGCTGTTCGATCCCGTTTTTCTGGCTGCCTTCAATAAGATGGGATTGTGCACCTGGATGGCATGTTTGCAGGCTTCTCCTCTCAGCTGTTCCAGATGGATGCAGCATTTACATAGGGAGCAGATCGTGGCTGGGTTTGGTCCCAGTTTCTGCTCAAACTTAAAGGAAAACAGAACGGTTGTCAGCAGAACGGGGGGTCTGTGAGAAGGTGAAAAGGGTCTTGAATTTTTTGAGGCTGCACAGAGCGCTTCTTGTAAGGAGCCTTTTACTGGGGGTTTTAGGTCAGTCTTAGAAGACTTTGGTCAAAGGAATAGTCTGTGCCAAACTTCCCATGGGTTACTTAGGGCATCAGCACACCAAAACTGCATCTTTATTCAGTAGGGAGCTGAGCTGTGGATCGCAGCTGAGGTGACCTTTTGTACCTGTCACACACAAACCCTTGGCATGGCCAAAGGGAGCACACCTCCACTCTGTGGAGCTGGGGACATGTTCTGAGTCCCCTTTGTGTTTTAACAATCTAATAAGAAAATAAAACAGCTAGTATGCCCGTTACAGTAATACCAGTACGAGCAGTCCACGTGATTTAAGTAATAGAGAAAAATCTTGCTAGTAATGTAGTTAAAGCTGTTGAATATGAGCTCCACACTCTCTGCCCACGTTCCTGGGGCTGAGCTCCCCCTTCCTGCGTCCCTTTGGCCATGGGGTGGCTGATGCCGGTCTTCCCCGGGTTAGCAGTACCAGTGGTGAGCATGAAGAGCCGTCAGCATCCTGACTGCCCCAGCACGGTACCATGGTGGTGCTGGGGTGTTCCGTCTCAATTTTGGGTCCAATTGTAGCTATTTTTATACCTACCTACCACAGCCTGCTCCCCTCTCATCAGCCCTGGCTACAGCTGCTTCCTGCAGCCTCCCCATGGTAACGCAGGGGCTGGTGTTTGGCACCGGGGGTGGCCCAGCTTTGTTGGGCCGTTGCCACAGGCTGTTTGCAGGGTACGTGACAGCCACTGCATTGCTTCCACAATGGGAATGAGCCAAAACCAGCCCAGGTGAGCCCAGGTCACCCTGAGACCTTGTGCTGCCGGTACAAAGCCTGGAAGTGGCAAAAGTCACATTAACTGGGCCACAGCTTGGGAAAATAACTTAAAAAGCAGCCTGTGCTGAAGACCTGTGGTGCAATTTGGAAGGGGATCTAGGCAACCCTCACCAAGAAGAAGGTCCCAGAGGGTACCAAGAGAGCTCCCCCTTCAGCACGCTGGGGTCAGCCCTGCTGCTCTCAAAGGGCAGCCTGAAGCCTGAGCCCCTGCCCGGCCTGCTGGCAGAGAAACAGAGCGAGCCCTGAGCACTGGTGGTATTGTGTGCAGGGGGATGAGAGCCCGGCCAGGCTGTGAACCCTTGGAGCTGTCCCCAGTTGCAGGTTTGGGGGCTGAGACAGCCTGAGCAGCTATAGGGCTGGGATGCTCGCTTTGTCTGCTTGCTGCTGCCCTTTGGCCCTGCTTGTGTCGGGGAGCTGTAGGAGTATGTGGGTACATCAGCATGTGCCGCTGGCTTTCTGTGAGAACAGCACAGAACTGTCCCAGTTCTCACCTTGCACGGCCAACAAAATAGCTGGGCGGATGCTCTTAAATACCGTCCTGGAAGCCAGATTGTCCTGTGCCCTCCAGGTGCAGGGGAAGCCCCGGGACAGTTGATGGAGGTGAACATGGTTGGTAAAGGAGCGCAAAGAGTGCTGGACACCAGCTTTTTCTTATTAGTACCTGTAAGGGTGCTGAACCTTGTGATCCTCAATGATGCACAAGAGGTGTGAGGTTGCTGGAGCTGGAAGCTCTCACACACCCTGGTCGGAGCCAGGGCAGCAAGTTTCATGGGTGGGTTTCATCTGGACAACAGCTTAGATTGGCAGCAAAGCGGGCCTGCGGAGAGGTCCCTTTGTTCTGACCTGCCCTTGTTTCACACAGGCAGCGAGCTGCTTGGGACAGCAAGGAATTCAGGTCTCTGAGCTTGGCTGAGCAGGGACCTTAGGGCCTGGGGACATTTCAGTCTCCTGCAGCTCTTTTTTATCCATTGCTTTTTCATGACTCCTGCTACAGGTGATTGTGCCCATCCTGACGAACCATAAGAACCACCAGGGCTGGCCACAAGTGGTGTCACAGGACATTATACATCATGTCCACAGCCTAAAAAATGCTGTCTCCATGGTGGTTGGCCAAGTAAAAGGCAGGACCGTGCTCCCTCTCCCAGCAGGCTCAGAGGGAATCGAGAACATTGATCTGGAACACGAGAAATTGTGAGTATTGCCCCGTGCTTTCCTCTGGGTTATCTCCTGCTGATGCGTTGGACCTCACCGATGGTGGTGGCTCTTCTTGCTCACCATCATCTGCTGCTCATCCAAGCTGCCTGGATGGGTGTATTTTGCTTTACCTGCTCTCTAGTTCATGGCCTCTGTCTCTGGGGACCATGCAACACTATAGGCAGGTGGGTGAAGCTCAGCAAGTGCAAAAGCAAAGGGTACACAGCAAAGCAACAAACTGCTTGGGTCGATGGGATAAACCCTGTGGGCAAAACCTCTGCTGCTTTGCTGTTGCCACTGAACAGGAAGCCAGTGCTCTCCTGGCTAAAATTCCCCTTGGTTTCTGTCTGCCAGAGCGTGCCCCGCAAATGCACTGCTAGAAGTTATGTGACTCACTTGTTCATGATTCATGCCGCCTGCTTGGTCAGAACTATTCTGCCTCCCTTTAAAACTAGATTTATTATTCAAAGGTACATGAAGAAACATCTACAACTTCCTGCAAGTCATTGCCGTGCCTGGGCTACATGTTTGCACCCTGTGGGGCCTCAAGAGTTGTGTTAGTGTGGTGGGATTGATCACTCAGGACAGGACGTGGGGCAGGTGGGATTGCAGGAGCCATTACTGCTTCCAAGGCAGTGAGGGGAACTGTCCGCAGTGTGCCAGCCCGTCTAGAGTGAGAGAATTCATGGCAGCGCAGGAGAGTGGGTTGAGCAGGAAGAGAAGAACAACAGGAAGAGAGCATCTTGCTGGGGGGATGGCTCTGCAGGCTGGACCTGGAGCCCAAATGGACCTGATGCTTCAGGGACTGGCTGTGCTGAGAGGTGGTGGCTGGCTCTTCCACCGTTTCTTTTATGAAACCATGCTCATCAAAGTGTGTTGCTGCACATATTGCTGTGGTTGCTGTTGAGCTTCATTCATTTTCTCTAGGATGTAGTTCCTGTACTAAAGCAATGGCAAAATCTTAAAATTGTTTGATGGTTTTGTGGTTTTGAAATTTGAAGCTAGACCATTCTGTAAAATCCAGCTGCTCACATGGTCATTTGAAGCAGATAAAGCTGAGTAATAAACACAAACAAATGGAAAGCAAAGTTAACTGGGTGGTCTGTTATTTTGCAGCCTGGAGCTGATAGATAAATCCCTTGTACATGCCACTGAGTCAGCTATCATAGACTGGAGCTACCAGATCCAGAGAGCACTGAAGAAAGAGTCCTCAGAGCCTCTCCTGCAAGGCAGCAACCCCAGCCCGGAGGTGGAGCTGGAGTTCTGGAAGCACAGGTACCCCGGGCAGCCTGGCCGGAGCGTGGTGGGCTCTGGTGCTGGCTGCAGGTGGATGGAGGGCGTGCTGGTGGCAGACAGAGCTGCTCTGCCAGTTGAAAAGAGCAGGCTGCCTCGGGTTCGTGTAAAGACTTCAATCAAGGCAAATTGCTCCCACACATAAAATAATCGCAATCTGCAAAGTGTCTCAGGGACCGTGGGGCAGCTGGCTGTATTCTAACGTAGCCCTAGCCCCGGCTCCTTCACATCTTGAGGGAACAGTTTTGTAAGTGCTCTTACCATCACAGTTCACTAGGAAACAGCTGCAGCAGTAAGGGCTGATGGACACCTCCCTGGATGGATCTATCTTCTTTTTTTCTGCACAAGAAACTTATTTTTGAGGCCTAGAAGATATTTTACCTCCTAAGAAACAGAAATCTGGTTCTGTGCCCCAGAAGAGCTTGTTGCTGTGCCCTGTGGTAGTGGCAGACTAATGTAGCTACTACCGCTAATGTGTGTAGTGAAGACTAATGCAGCCTTCTCAGAAGCTATATTTTATTTTTAAAAAATCTGATTTTAACAGGCCCTGTCAATGTTTTTGTTTGTTTGTTTGTTTTAAACGCAGAGCTGATTTCTGAGCTCAGCCTCTCCTGGCTGGAATATGCTAGTCCTCTCAGCCAGTCTGGGAGTATGTTTTTTATCCACAGGCATGCAGTATGTCTGGGGCTAAAGGAGCATCTGGTGCTCGCAGATGAGAGGGGGTTTGGGACATTGCTGTCTCTCCATGGCTGCAAGGAGACCCTGGCCCCTACAGCAAAGTCTGCAGAACTTTTCCATGCCACAGCAGTGTGGATGGGTTTCAATCCCACAGCTGAGCTGTGCTTGGCAGGGGTGAGGTGTGAGCAGCTATCCATGGCTGCAGACTCTGCTGATGGTAGAGACCTCTGTCAGAAGGGCTGACTTGACATCTTTGTGAAGGGCCTTCTGGAAATGGTGCAGCTTAGCTGGCTGTTGTTCTCCCATCAAAGTGGGCTTTAGATGCTCAGGAGACAGGGCAGGGAATTCCCTTGGGCCCTTGAAAACATCTGTGATGTGTTGATATGGGCTGACTTAGGGCAAAACCCAGCCCACAGGAGATCTCTCACTAATGCCTGCAGAAATAACTGGTGGCTTCTCTCAGCAGTAGCGGAGCTGCCAGCATGGTGGGTCTCAGTGCCAGCTGTCTGTCCCACAGGGCTTGTCCGTGCCTCCTTCAGAAGCTTCTTACTGATTTCATTCAGCATTGAGACTCAAGCTGAAGGGGATCTGGAATTAGGGCCAGGGAAATGGATGGTTTGTGTGGACAGCTGATGCTGACCCAATACGGACTTGTAACATGTCTTGGGTGTCGTAGGTGTGATGACCTGGAGTACATTTACAGCCAGCTGACGACAAGGAAGGTCAGGAACATGATGGAGGTGCTAGAGAGAATTGAGAGCAGCTACTTCCCAGTCTTCAAGTCTATGCTTATGGATGTTGAAGCAGGTGAGGTACTGGGGCAGCTTCAGCCTATCTGGATGAGTTGTGCTGACTTCTGGCCTTTGCTTATATCCTGATTTAATAGGTTTCAAGCTGAATATGTTTGTAATGGTGCTGGCCATTAGGAGGTCATTAGGAGGTCACTGTGACCATGGGGACTGCAACCACATTGCTGGCCCTGTTGCTTTTTTGTGGCGTGAAACTGGTCAGCTTGTGCTTGTTCTGATGTTTTTTTTTTTTTTTTTTTTTTTTGTTTTGTTCTGTTTTGTTTTGTTTTGTTTTGTTTTGTTCTGTTTTGTTCTGTTTTGTTTTGTTTCTTTCCATACTGGAACAGGGTTGATCACTGGTCTGTTAAGCTAGACTTTTCCCAAAGGTCAGGGTGAGCAGATCTGGGAATTCAGTCTGTCATAATAAAGCATTCACAGCAATGCAGCAGGAATAGCCTCAACTGATCTGAAACACGGTGTACCTTGAGAGCTGATTTCACCAGGTCTTGTGGTGTCAGCCTGCACGGGAGGTGTCGGGGGTGAGCATGGCCTCCCACCCTGACCCTGCAGGCTGTGCTGTGCAGGATTGCTCAGCTCTGCTTATTCTGCCCCGAGAAGCCTGGTGTGTGGCTAAAGGCACCCCAGTGACATTTGGTGGGATTGAGCTGTGTCTAAAACCTCTATAACCATGATGCAGCGAATGTCTGAGCCATCAGTTTTGTGCCCTGTCTGAAATTACTTAAATTCCCCTGCGAAGCTGCACAGAGGATCTTTATGCAGTGAGCTGTCTGGCTATGTCCTCATCCAGAATGTCCTCCGAGAGCGCACAAGGTCTGGCCAGCCCACAGCTCTCCTTGCCACCTTTTCAGATTGTTGCAAGCAGCTGAGTGGTGTGGATGGCCTGTAGGTGGTGTTGTGCACTAGCAGATCCATCTTCTTTTCTTTATTTTGCCATTCTGGCACAATTCAGTGAGACAGGAGAGCTTTGAGCAAAAGAATGAAATAATTGCATTTTCTAGTGTAGGGAATTAAAGGCTTTTTTTTGTTGTTGTTGTTGTTAATAAGAAGTCTGGTAAGGAAGGAAGCATATTTTTCCCCGTTAATCAAGCAGACTTCTGCCTTAAACGTGAAGTTATATGAAAGTAGCACAATCTTTATTCCAGTGCGCTTTGCTTAGGGGAGTTAAGTTCATCCAAAGGAAATACTACAAATTCCCCTCTGCAGTGAGAAGCAACGTCGTCCTACTGCTCCATGCCCTGTAGCTCTCCATGAATGACCCTCTGCATCCATCTTCATCCCAGCCGTTCAGGCTTTGCTAGCTGTGTTCATGATGGCAGATAATGCTGTTCTTCACTTCTTCACATAGAAACATTTAATCTATTAAGGATGTTTGTCACACTACACATTGTACAAGTTATTTGGGCTAGAGAAGCACCCCCTGTACCAAGAGTTCATTGTTAATTAATTCTTCAAGAGTCTAATCAAAATACAACAAATATTAGATTTTAGTATAGCTACAGCAATACTAACTGGATAATCTGGGTTGTAAGTGTGAATTCCCATTACAACACAGATCAGATTTGTTTGCATCAGCTTTTTAGTCTCTGTCCCTTTCCCTGGTGCTGTGCTCTCCCTGCTGGTGTGGTGGTAGGGCTTATGTCTGCGTCCTTGCATCCGTGCTGGGAGGGCAGTGCTGCTAGTTGGGGTTTCTTCTTCGTCTTGGATTTTGGGGTTATCTTTATATGCATTCAGATACTTCTGTCACTTCTCGTTTGTCTATGGATTTAATTACATAATGATCACGTGTTTGCTCTGTAGGATAATTCTTTAGGGTAAAGTCACGCAGATGTACAAATCAACTCATGTCAGGGTAGCTGAAAGCTTTAGCTTAACTTGCTGTTGGACAGCTTTGCTTTACAGTGCTGGGTCAGCTTCTCCCAGTGGTTCTCTTGCTTCAAGTGGCCTGGCCCCAGATGGGTGCTGTAGACCTGGCTTTGTTGCCTTGTCCCTTGCTGTGCTGTCAGTTTGTCTCCTTTCCTGATTATTGCCTCAGATGAGCAGTGGTCAAGAAATTTTTTAGTGCATGGGTATCTGAGTATGTGTTGTGCTTGCTGGGATGGTTTGCTTTCTGGCCCATAACCTGACACACCACAGCTGGGTGGGATTCACCAGTTCTGCTTTTTCACAGCTTTGACTGAAGCCTGGGACATTCACCTGCACCTGATGCCCCTCAGACGCCATTTGGAGGCCATAGAGAAGGCTGAGTTCAGCAAGGTGAAGCCTCTCCTGCTCCCCCTGCTCCACGTGGTGTGTTTGGCCTGGGTCACCTCCCAGCACTACAGCGTACCCGCGCGGTTGGTAGTGCTGCTCCAGGAAATCTGCAATCTTCTCATCCAGCAGGTGCGTGGCCATCACTCTGCTGTTTCCAGAGGGCAGTTTTTAAAATAATGTCTCCGCTCTCTTCCTCTCCCCAACCCATCTGTGGCAAAATTATTGTTTTAAGCCAAGTTTAACTTGAAACGTGTTCAGCTCAAGAAGTGACTGTTTGATGGGATGGCAGAAGTGATCTCTTGGGTGTGATTTTGCTGTTCCAGGCCCTGGCATACCTGTCTCCAGAAGACCTTCTAAAAGGGGAGATGGAAGAGAGCCTGGGCAAGGTGCAAATGGTGCTCAGCATCCTGAATGCATTCAAAGGGGCATTTGAGGACAGACGGGAAAAACTTCACACATATTATGCACCAGGCCAAGAAGTGAAGGAGTGGGACTTCCACACCACGATGGTGTTTTCAAGGCTGGACAGTTTCCTGAAGAGACTGGGGATGGTGGAGGTGAGGATCTGGTCCTGAAAGATATTTCAGGCCTTCAGAAGAGCTCTATAGCCATGAATTCACTTGTTAACACCTTCACTGGGTGCCAGGGGATGAGGCTACTCACTGCTCATAGGTCTTCTGTAGCAGCAAGTCTGGGACCTTGCTTTACCTTGCCCTGCTCAGTGAATGAGTGAGCTACACAGCTGTGTCCTTCTGTTCATGTTGGGACGTGTGTTTATTCTTCTGGAGAACCCTGTGGGACTTCCCTTGCCCTCTGGGGCAAGGGAATGGGGATTACTGAGGGCTGTGGATCAAGCAGTGCCGTCTCTGGGCCCTGTGCTCCTGCGGCTATCAGACACCCCAGAGCAGGGTCTTGCCTGGCTGGGAGAGGTCATGCATGCCCCTCAAGGCTGGGCACCGCTTGGCTGTGCTGTATGGGCCCGGGGAGGAGCAGGGGCACGGTGCTCACCAAGTCATCCCTTCATACCCCGATGATCTGTCAACCTGGGGTGCTGCAGCTCCCATTTACCTATTTAAAGGCAGATCTGGGCTGCTATTCTGCTTCTCTTGTTCTCTGTAGTGGAACAGAGGGTTTTACTGGCTGAAGCAAGCTGTATATTTTTATGAATTATTGAATTAACTGTGTTGAAAATCACCATGACTGATGACTGTTTTAAAACTATTCATAACAGTGGTTTCCAGTAAGGTTGGCTGTGCAGTAAACCAAATTATGCTTGCCAGTGTAGAGATGAATATAAATAGACATAGGAGTAACTGCAGGTCATCATGAGAACAATATGAGTGACACTAATTATGCTCTGTAACTCTCCAAAGGCTCTGGGGCACTGATGGCTCATTGCTTGGTTACTACGAAAATGAGCTACAGAAGAAAGTCATTACGGAGCGTTTGAGGTGCACATGCACTGCCGTGGTGGCAGAGAGTGGGGCGTGATGTCCCTTACCTCCAGGGACAGTGAAAGGCTGCGACGTGTGCAGTCAGGTGGAGGATCTGGAGGGTGCTGAGATGTGAGCTGTAAAATGATAATTAACAGCATCACACACACTAGCCTGTTAATGAGGAAGGCTTCCTCCTCTCTCTGTCTCTGTTTCCTCCTCTTTTCTTTTCAAGCAACCTAGTAAGATGAAGTGAAGGGCAGCTGTTCTATCTGTTACTTTTGCCTTACGAAGTGTTTGTTAAAATGGATGTTCTTTTTCTACATAGCACACATGCATTTATTTTCAAAATTTTGTATAGGCTACAGTTATGGGTGCATAGTTAGCTCATGAACATGTGCAGAGAGAAGGGCTCTTTCTCCCACATTATTTTGCTGTTCTGCACTGCTAATGTTCTGTAAGCCTGCTGCCTGGCTAGGGTGGCTCTGTGCTGGCACCTTACCCTCAGCAGTGCAGGAGGATTCAGCAATTGGTTCAGCAAGCAGTTGTTCCCTTGTCTGGAAGCCATTCCCGATAAGCCTGGCCCTGGTGGGAGCTGTAAGCACATGGCATCTCCCCGCTCCTGCCTCAAGGGTGGCACTGAAGTCTGATGGTGCCTTGGCGTAGCATGGGAGGCTACGGACCACAGGCTGCATCCCATTTGGCAGCCCCATCCAAAAGGCGTAGCCACTGGCCAAATGCTGCCTGTTTGGGGTGCTGAGCTCTGTGTTCAGGGCTGTCCCTGGAGCTCTGGATGGCTGCAGGTCCATCGCTGTGCTTGAGATCAGCACATTCCTGCTCGTCCTCTGAGGCTGCAGACCACCAACCAGTCCTCGCTTCCCCACCGAGCTGGACTCAGTGGTGGCAGTGCTTCTGCCTTGGCTGGATCCTGAGAGGTGGCAGCGGGGGGTGGTCAGGCCCAGCCGGGCTGCAGAGGATGGGAAGGAAAAGTCCCTCCTACCCACCTCAGTAGAGATGGGCCTCATGTTATTTTGAACGTATCCCCTAAATACTCTTAAAAGCAATTTCACAGTTGGCACAGTATTTCCAGTGGCAGCTGCAGGTCCCACCAGAACGGGATGTGCTGTGTGCAGCCATCGGTGCCTGTGGTGGGCAGGATCCAGCTCCCCCCTTCCTGCTTGTGCTGCTCAGTGGTTTGCCTGGGGAGGTCCCACAGCATGACAGCGAGTGCAGCTCCCTGGTGTGACAACTGTTCTCATTGTCTTTGTCATCATCTTAACCTGTGTGTGTCTGCTGGCTTTGAAGGACCTCCTGACAAATGCCTTGGACCTGATGAAGCTGGAAAAGATAGAGTTCAGCGGGATTAAAGGGAAAGCCCTGAGTCAGCAGGTCCTGGATGTGTATGAGGAATTCCAGGAGGCATACAAGGTGTTTGCAGAGCGAACCTATGACTGTCTCGACCTGACCAACACGGTAGGTGGGACCAGCCTGCAGGAACACCAACACCATGTATGTGTTTTCAGAGCAGCGATGAAGCCTTAGTCCATGTGCTGTCCTACTGTCATCTTCCCACCTTTTCATTCCTTTTGGTATGATCTGATCTGTCACTGCAGAGAAAACTGTCGCTGGGAGCCACTGGCCTTTTCTGCAGAGATATGGGAGCTCTTGCAGGTTCATAGAATCATAGAATATTCCAAGTTGGAAGGGACCCACAAGAATCATCAAGTCCAACTCCTGGCACCACACAGGTCTACCCAAAATTTTAGACTATGTGACTAAGAGCACAGTCCAAATGCTTCTTAAATTCTGACAGGCTTGGTGCAGTGACTACTTCCCTGGGGAGCCTGTTCCAGTGCCTGACAACCGTCTTGGTGAAGAACCTCTTCCTGATATCCAGCCTGAACCTCTCCTGCCTCATCTTGACGCCATTTGCTTGGGTCCTATCAGTGGTGATTAAGAATAGATTGGTGCCTGTCCCTCCACTCCCCCTCATGAGGAAGCTGTAGGCCGCAATGAGGTCTCCGCTCAGCCTCTTCTTTTCTGGGCTGAACAGGCCAAGTGACCTCAGCCGCTCCTCATACTTGTTCCCCTCTAGGCCCTTCACCATCTTCGTCGCCCTCCTCTGGAATATTCCCAGTCCTCAAAGTCATGGCTCAGTGGCCATGCAGATCCCAAATGCTCACACTAGCACATGTCATACAAGCAGGGTACAGCAAGTGAGCTGCTGTCCCCCTTATGGTCCTACTCTTGGCCTTGACACCAAGCAGCATAGCCTGGGTAGGCTATGAAGGAAGGATAGGAATGGCATTACTGAAGGAGTCTTTGTCCTGTGATCTCAGAGTATCTGATTTTTTCTGCTTGTCCGATTTGCCCTGGGATCAGTTTGCTAAATCTAGCTGTCAGGACAGGGTTAGGGCTATACATGAAGCCAGAGGAGGGAGTGCTAAAACAAATGGCCATAGTGCAGCTTGGTGGTGAGGAGCTCCTGTCCCACGCTGCTCATGGGGCAGTAGGTGTCCAAATGGAAGATAATCCTGGAGCAAAATCCAGCAGGCTTCTGACTTGCTCAGGTTTGTACTGAGATGAAGGGTGAGCATGCTGGTAGTGGGATGCAAGGCCAGTGCCTTGTACCTAGAGTGACAGGGCCTGTCTGGTGCAGTGATGGGCAGCTTGCACTTCACTCCCTGTAGTTCCCAGTAAAATCTCTGCAGTGGGAGGCACAACCCTAGTGCTGGCTGGCTGGGTCTTGCTGGGAAACTGCTTGCCCCACATTGCTCCTTTTTCAGGATGGAGGGCATGGAAGGAGTGGTGACAATGGCTCTGCAGAGACTGGCTTGATTTTGGTGATCCCTTGGCCTTCTTTGTCAAGCTCATTCTTTCAGTGCCTGAGTTTTCTACCTTCTGTTACCTCTTTTTTTCAGCTAAAACATGGTATCTGGTTTTGCTGAAGCTCAGTGATGGTAATAGTAAAAGCTGTTGCCTTGCATTTTGTCCTTCCAGATAAAAGACATATGGCCTAATTTTTAGCCACTTTGTCCAAATTAGAAATGCTGAAGTCTCATAGTTTGTCAAACCCAGTCTTTGATTTAGGCTCTTTTCCTGTAGGAAAAACAAGCAAACAAACAAGCTTTTGCTCTTCAGCTTCAAAGGATTTATTACAATCAGGGCAAGGAAATTAGTGCCAGAAGATGATGGAAGTTGCAGAAGCAGAACTGTTGAAGTTGCAAGGACCTCTGGAGACCACTTAGTCCAACACCCTGCTCAAAGCAGGGTCAGCTAGAGCAAGGTTGTGTCCAGTCAGGTTTAGTATTTCCAAGATTGAATATCCCCAAGGGTGGAGACTACACAACATCTCTGAGTACCTTCATGGTGTCATTTCACAACCATTTCATGGCTTGCTGTTCTGCCTTCCTACAGGATTTTGAGCAAGATGCCTTTGATTTCCAGCAAAAAGTAGAAGACATGGACCGGCGGCTGGCAACTATTTTCATCCAGGCTTTTGATGATGCTTTGGACTTGGAGCATGCCTTTAAGGTTTTTATGTCACATCCATTTTGTAGAAGGGAAATCAGGGAACCTACAGGTAGGCTGTGCAAGAGGAGGGCAGGCAGTACTGTGCCTACAGGTACATGGGGCTGGTGTTTGCTGACAGTGGGACAATGAAGCTTATAACTTTGGGCCTTTTCTCAGTGACACTCAGGCTTACAGGTCCCTCACAAACTGTTAAACCAGAGAGCTGCTAGCAGGGTGTTTGCTGAAAGCTTTGGGAGTATATGTGCTCTTGCCATAAAGACGGACAAAATGGAGCTTTGTTCAGTGTTTAAGAAATTGTTCAAATCATGCTTTCAGTTGCCAGTTTTATTTTTCTGTCCATGAGTTGGAGGAATTATGCTTTTTCTAGTAAAAAATGCTGCTATGAATTGGGTATTACTGTTAATATACAAACATCATAGAATGGTTTGGGTTGAAAGGGACCTTAAAGATCATCTAGTTCCAACCCCCCTGCTGTGGGCAGGGACACCTCCCACCAGACCAGGTTGCTCCAGCCCCATCCAGCCTGGCCTTGAACACCTCCAGGGACGGGGCACCCACAGCTCCTCTGGGCAGCCTGGGCCAGGGTCTCACTGCCCTCATCAAGAAGAATTTCTTCCTAATATGTAATCTAAACGTACCCTCTTTTAGTTTAAAGCCATTACTCCTTGTTCTATCACCACAGCCCCTGATAGAGCCCTTCCCCAGCTTTCCTGCAGCTCCCTTTAGGCACTGGAAGGGCACTGTGAGGTCTCCCTGGAGCCTTCTTTTCTCCAGGCTGAACAACCCCATCTCCCTCAGCCTCTCAAAACAGAAGAGTTTCTCCAGCCCTCTGAGCATCCTCATGGCCCTCCTCTGGACTCACTCTAATAGGTCCGTGCCCTTCTTATACTGGGGGCTCCAGAGCTGAATGCAGTAGTACACAGGTGTATTTCAGATTTCAGTTCTGGAAGCTCAGGTTTTCTAGAAATAAGGCTATTTTATTTACCAATGAATCAATCTTGCAGAAAAACTAAATGGGTATTTTCTGAAAAACCTTAATGTAAGTGTTTGTTGAAACAATTGTAGAAAATGATGGTATTTATCCTCAGGTTATTTTTGAGAAAATAAAAAATTTTGAAGTGTTTGAAAAATGACAATTGGGATATGGTTCACCTGCAGAGAAAATGTGAGCTCTGTAATAAGGGGAGAGCTATCTGGAAAGAATAGAGTAAAGAAAAGAGAGAATAGGTAAAGAAAAGAAATTCCCCTTCCCATGTGCCCCCTTGTTGCACATTAGTGAAGCACTTGGGTTAGTGAGGAAGTCCCAGTGGATTTCTCTGCAGAAATCAGGGTTGTGATTGTTTTCCCCCTGCTTTCTTTTCCTTGCACAGTTGCTGTACATGTATGGGAGCCTTTTGGAGCGGCCAGTAATCGCTGCAGATACTGCTGACAAATACTCTGTCCTCATTAGCATGTTCAACAGTGCTTTGAATGATGCTAGTTTGATCTACTCCAGGCACATCCAGGCAGAGCTGGAGCTCGGTGAGTAAATTTGATTATATAGATAATTGGATTTAGATGAATTTTTTGGGGAAAATAATCTGTATTTTCTAGGGAAACCAGAAAACCACTGCAAAAATTTTCAGCTGCTACATCTCCTGGTGGAAATGGAAATGCCTGGGAAATCTCTGTTCTTAGTATTAAAGCAAATAGTCTGTTGGGGGGCAGGAATATCCTTTTGTATGTGTATACATGGTATGTAGCTCAGGGTGAAGATACCTGCTGTGTTTTTCCCCTAGCAAGGGTGTGACAGGAGTTTTCTCTCCACATTTATGTGCTGCCTTTAACACTCCATGGGGCTTGAAAACCCACTCATGTGCTCCACAATGTGAATTTACAGTGTTTCCCTTGCAATACTGTAAATACAAAGTATGCAAGTGGGAGTTCGTAACCAAAGGTTTAATCAACCTTCTCCAGGTTTAGTATTTCCCATGTGTGCTGTAACAGGAGTGAATGGGTAGGGTTCTATTAGATTATGCATGGATTTTTGAGTAACAAACCATTCACTCAACTCAGAAAGCTTGTACAGGAAGCAGACAAGATCCAGAAGAGGCAACATTGGTGGAATTAGCACAGGTTAACAAAAGGAATGAGGAGATTAATTTAAGGGGGGTGTGGTGCAATTGCCTAAAGTAACTAGGAAAATAAAACTGACATTCACATTTTAAAGAAAATTTACAGCATTGAAGAGGCTTTCAGGGTAGGGCGTAGCTGCATTACCTGAGCGTTCCCTAGGCTTCCAACCTTAGATGCTATCGTGATGGGGGAACCTGGTGTGCTAGCTCTGAGGAACAGTACGGAGCATAGAGTGGAGTGGAGACACCATGGCTAGGCTCCGTACCAGGTGGGGACTCAATTGTTCTTGTGCACACCGAGACTGATAAGCTTCACTTTTTGCTACCCTGAGCCAAGGACCTGTCATGTTTTGACAAATGCTGTACCCTAGTGTACTTTTGCTCATTATAATATCATTATAATACCAAAACACACCTCCATCTCTAAAGCTACCTTCCTCCAAGGTGCGACCACCCCTCACTGAGCATGCGCCCTGAATTTCTCGAAGCCTATACCTTTAAATAGAAATGGGAAAACTTTTCACCAATCATAACTAAGATATGCTTGACTAGAGGCACTTAAGCTCCACCTAAGAGATAGAAAATAATATAAATTGGACTAAGAGAGAGGGGATGTCAGGGAAGATACCATCGCTAGGGGAGATACCATCCTGAGGGAATACACCATCCTGAGGACCTCCTGACTCCTGGGATCATTCGACAGGCTGAGGCTCTCTTTTCCCCCCATTGGGATGCCTTTGCGTGAGATTTTGGTTATACCGTGTGTCTCCGCAGAAACTTGGAAATCTCTATGGAGTTTTTGAGCCTTTTTAACACGTTAATTTCCAGGCTGCACACCTGTGTATTTCATGCATGCTAGCTTGCTTTTGCAGACCGTAACTATCACTGGCAATCCAAACCTGTGTACCTGTTGCTGTAATAAATTGTGCACTGTTCCTAGCCATGATAGTTCTCACTGAACGCAACTAGAGTAAGGGTGGTTATATGTTATTGGTGAATCCGTGACCGTGCTAATTTAGTGAATCTGACCAGACCCATAATAGTTACTGCATTATTGGGGAATCTGTGATTGTGATAGTTCAGTACCTGGAATCTGACCAGACCTGTAACAGTTAATTGGCTACACCCCTTCACACGACAGGGTGTTAAGTGGATGTGAGACAAGATGGTCAGAACTAGCTCCTGGTCAGAAATCCCTAAATCAGTGGTTGGGGGGAGCAGGTAATGCATCCCAGGCAAAGGATGCCTCTGTATCAGCTCCATTTCTAATGTTTACTGGGCTTCTCAATTGATTGGAGACATTCCCAGGTCCTTATTCAAGGTCCAGAGGCACTAGGAGTCCTTTCCTGGTCGCAGACCTGCATCAGTGGATGAGATGCTGGGATTTAAGGGAGCAAGCTGGGAAGTCAGCATGGTTTTACGTAGATGAGTTGCTTTTCATTCATCTTTGAGGTTACAAATGCAGTATTTAGACAAATATCATTTCAATCTGCCCCCCCCAGGATCCCCTCCTGTGCACAAGAACATGCCGGTGGTAGCTGGAGCGCTGGGCTGGGCTCGGGAGCTGAGAGCACGAATCCAGGCACAGTTTGGTTGCTTCCGGCACATCACGCATCCGTGCGTGTCTGGCTAAGTCTTTTATGACCATCTTGATACCTTTTCTCTAATCAATCTGATTTTCTTTCTGTGTTGAATGTTATTCGATGGTTATAGCTGAAATATTTCTTGGTCAAAGAGGTGTGAAATGATAGTACCGGCACTTTTCAACTTCCCTACAATCTTTTTTTAAGGAACTCATTAACTGGATTTGTTTGGAAGTGGTTAAGAGGCACAGTGGGGTATTACGTGGACTTTTCGGCTTTCAGGCATAGTTCTAGGTTACAATTGAAAGACATATTGGAACCTTTTCCCCAGCAACCCCACTGCATGTGTGTTCCAGCACCTCCTTGGGAACAATCCAGTCCTGGGCTTCCAGCTCTGATTCTGGGATTGCCCAAGCTGTGAAGCGCCTTTGCTTGGTTGCTCAACTGGTGCTGGGCTGGACTCTTTTAAGATAGGCCGAAAGAGCTGAGTTTCAAGTTGGTGAATGCGTGAGGACGTGACCTGGGCACTGGCAGAAGACAACTTGCTCAGTGTTAAACAAGGGAGAAATCTCCCAAGACCTAGGAAAGAAACTAGTGCTGGGATATTTTTCACCCGAATGTTTGTTCTTGTGGGTCTTCTTGGAGAAATGTGACCCCACACTTGCATCTGCCAGCTACCACACCTGATGACACCACCTGTAGATTTAAACATTGATGAGACAGCATATAAAAGTGCCATAAGCAAAACAGTGTCGGACATAGGAAAACTGAAGACACCCCAGGGACTGAACCTTGTGGCTCACAGCAATAGCTTTGCTTGTGCTAGAGGTGATTCTGAGTAAATGGATCCACTTTTTTTTTTTTTAACGTGCTTGACCCAAATAAGCCATGTCCATTAATGTCCAATATTTGCAGCCTTCTCTCACTGTGTGCTGCCATTATGTAAGTGTCTTTAACTGCACTGTTATTCTGCAATAATACAGACATCAATGCAATGAGATAGGTCCTTGGACCATCCTCAGCACAGAGCCCAGGTTATCACATCCTGTTTGAATCTGAATAGCAAATTTCGCAAACCACGAAGAAGGACCCAGACCTGCATTTTTCATTAATTTTCTTCCCTCTGTTTAGAGCAGTTAATAACATGCGTGCAGCAGGAGTGACATGATTCTGTTTCCTGCAATACAACTTGGAGAAGGATTCAAACAGAAGAAAGATATTTTTGCTGGGGCTTGATCACTGCTTGTCCAGTGGTGACCTCTTGAGCTCTTCCTGTGCTTTCAGCTGAACTTGCAGTAGACAGAAAGTGTCCTTTGAGCTCACTGGGAGTTTGCTAGGTTTTAAGCTGATTTAGTTTTTGTCAAAATATTCTCCAAAATCAGCAACTATTTTCAGGAATGTTGGAAATTGTGGGTGAACCTGTAGAAAAATTCTTAAAATAATTACTTTGACTGGTTGCCTCCCTTGGTTTGGAGGCATCTGTACAGCCTAGGTAGTGTGGCTAGTGTCCTGACTCCTACGCTGTGGGATGTCTCTGCTCTTCCTCGCTCCTGTGGTTTATGGGACACAAATCTTTAAACTCAAAAAGTGCTGTTTGATAAACAGGGGTTGCCATACTCTGTGTAAGCCCAGTATGTGAAGCTGGGAGCATTGGATATGTTCAAGAGGCCAGTGTTCCTCCAGTAGTATTGATCTCTTCTTCCTCCCTGTATGTGGTTCCTATTTTGCAGATTGCCATACAAACACACGAGAGAGGCTGCCCAAGCCCCAGTGCACTCTTTGTGCAGCAAATTGATTTTTGGTGATATGATGGGGTGAAATGCAATGTCCCCAGTCTGCCCTACAAATTGAAGGGTGATCTCGGGGAGGGGGTGGATACAGACTGCAGTCTTACAGAGCTAAACACACGTTTCCATGGGCAAAGTAACGCTGAGCTTTTTTGTTGTGCTACCAGCTGCCTGGACTCTGCTGAAGGAAGAAGGGTGATAGAAAAGTATGAAGAAATACTCCAGCTGCTTGACAGGTAAGGGGTGGTGCAGGCCAGGCTGTAGCTGTATGAAACAATGTTCTCTAACCCACCTCCCAGCATGTTTGCAAGCCCAAGGCCTGGGATGTCCCTTTCTAAGTCAGAAGAGGTCTTCTGATGAGAGAGGAGGAGGAATCTTTTTGCTATATGCCACAGTCTTTCTGTGATGTCTTGCAACGTAAAACTTTATTGGAAAGAATGGGTTCCGTGCAGCCTAGCATTGGTCCAAGATTCTGCTGGGTGTAGAAGCTGCTGTGGTAGAAAACTGCAGTTCACTGGAAGTCTGAGCTGCTTGTGCCCATTCCCAGCATGTATCCACACTGGCTGTAATACATATTTTCCACAACTCTAAGTAGATTTATTGTCCCTCACTTAGTGACTTTAATTTTGACATTAAATCTGGACTGATCACTTTGAGCTTTCCCTTGGGATGAGACCACCTCCCCAGTGAGGACACATCTCTGCAGGGCCTGCTGTCTGTCAGCAGTGAAGAGAGCTGAGACACCTGACCCCTGGGGAACACCAGGCAGGTGGAAGCAGCTCTGTTCCTAATGATCACAATAAGGAAAAAAAAAAAAAAAAAAAAAGCTGGGGGGAAGGAAAAAAAAAAAGCTGATAGTTGTGGTGCAGCCTTTCAGAAAGGGAGATCCTGGGTGACTTCACCAGAGGTGCTTTCTGGGTGACATTTCCCAGAGCACTCAGGTGACAACGTGATTCAGAAGGGACTTTGTTGTTTGGGTGGTTGGTACTGTACAAGTCATGCAAGGAAGCAGGACCTAGTTTCAGTCCCCAGAAGTGTCACTGATTTCAAAAAGTGCTGCATTTCCATGAGGCTGATGGTCTCCTTCTCTAAGAGAAATGAGATCAACTGCATCCACCCCCCAGGATTTGTATGGTTTGAGGCACCTGTCCTGCATAGACACTTGGGAAATGCCCAGTAGTTGTTTATCTGTTAGGTTAAAATATCTAACTTCAGGCCAAATGAGCAAGTATATCTCCCAATCTGTTAAAAGTGGTACTTAGGTGTTTATCCTCCTGACTTGACTCTGTCACTGGTTTGGGGTATTTGTCTTTGGAATCAAGTTAATTGTGGGAATGGTGTGGATGAGTTTTCCCATCCTGCATGTTCTTCAGCCCTCAGAAATGGACTTTCATTTAATTATACACACATCCTGTGGGCTCAGTAGCTATATGGTGGATTTTTTATTTTTATTTTTTTTACTTTTTTTCCCCTACAGGTATCAGGAAAAGCAGTATGTAGACTGGTCCCAGACGGTCTCTGAAAAATCACAGTACAACCTCGCTCAACCACTCATCCGACGAGATCCAGAAACCAAACTGATCGCAGTCAATTTTGATCCCCAGGTAAAAACTGCTGCCAGCTACCATTCCTGCCTGTCTGTGGGCATGTCTTCCTGCTGTGCAGTTTTTTTCTCAGTGTACCCCGTCATGTAAGTGAGATCTGGTGGGATTGGCATCAGATCTGTTCTGCTGACATTTGTGGAGTCTCTTCTATGATAAGTAACATGATTTTACCATCCTCTTTGTGGGCTCTATCTCCTGATAAATTATCAGGATTAAGATATAAACAGGGCAAATTCTAGTGACAACCAGTCACAGAAAGTCCCAGAGTACCCAATGTTTAACTGGTGTTGGTATCTTCAGATGAGACTTGCTACTGGTTTGGAGACTGTTGGAGCATCATCTACAGAGGAGGGTTCATGTTATGTGTATGTGAACTCTGGGTTTCCTGGACAGGTATAAAATACCCCATGAAGGATTTATTTTGTTACTGCAGTATTGTGCCTGTTGGTTTTCCTTTATTGCAGTGCATGAGGCTTAGAATAGATTTAAGATCTTTTCTCTGTCCCCTAGGGTTTCTCAAAACCCTGTCTTGAGCTCAGGTAGGATGGACCTTTTCCAGGGCAGATACCAGTATTGGACTAAGAGCCTCTGGGGCCTGGTGGGAGCCAGGATCTGTGAAATGTAAAAATGCCATTTAATGGGGAGAGGTGGAATCTTAGGGACTAGGGACATGTTGGCATCAAAAACTTCTGTTTCCTGGGGTATGCTGCAGTTAAAATGTTTAGGTTTTACAGCTCATTCAAGCTTTGCCCTTAGCCAAAGGATTTGTCTTTTTCCTTGGAAGCTCCATGCTAAGGTGGGAGCCAAATGGCCTCAGGGGATATTTTCCAACCTGGTGAGAGGATTTGGAGCCTGTGATGTGCTGAGTATGCCTGCTCTCAGCCCTTGTGGCAGTCTTTGAGTGTTTCTGCACTGCTCTTCTCATCTTTTCACACTGAGAACTGTCCAGTGCCCCAGATGTCTGTTTAGCTGCCCCTTCATCCCCTTCAGAATAGATGTGAGCACCTCATTTTGCCTAGAAGAATGTATTTTCCACCCCTTCAGTGTGGAAGAGTCTTCCAGAACTTGCCTTCAACGGAGGAAGGAGAGTGAGGAGAAGACAACTCCAGCCCCATGGTGGGGAAGTCCCAGACCTTCCAGTACAAAGAAGAAAGGAGGAGAACTTGGCTGCATCTCTCTTGCCATCTTGTTCCCTCAGCCCCCTCTGTTTCCCTTTCCTCCCGCTCCATTCTCATTCAGCCCCCTTTCCAGAGTGCCCTCTGCACCCTTCTTCATCCCTGCTTTCCTTCTTCTCATTGCATCTGTTGTTACTTTGGTACTGAAGATGCTCTAAGTGTATTATGAATTCACTTCCCAGGAAGTGTGCTGTCCATTTGTCTTGGCCAGTTCTGTTGGGTGTCACATTTTGGCTAATGTAAGATGGTGCTGGGGAGATTTCAGGAACCCCTTCCTGCCCCTGGGGTCACCCAGGGCAGTGACTCCTGGCTGTTCAGTCCATGGATTTATGGCTTCACCTTCTTCTGTTTATATCTGCAGCTTCCCAGTTTTCCTGTCTGAAATTAGGGCAGGGAATTGGGACTAAAGGGCACTACTAGAATGGGATCAGAGGGTGATTTCTTTCCCATGCCTTCAAAGGAAGGGATGACACAATCTGCCAACCTAACAAGAGAGTGATTTTTAGAGAGCTGCCCCCCAAGCTCAGCCACAGTCAGGAGTGGTCCTCACCCTGGATGCTGCCTGTACAACATGCCAAATTTTTGTCGCCCTCTCAACATGTGCAGTTCCAGGAGCACTTTACCAATAAACTGAATGAAGATTTTTAGTCTTAAAAGTGATATATCATGCTGGAAGATCTCACTGTTCTTTTTGTTGCAAGAATACATTTATACTGGGTTTATAATTTAATAAACCCTCTTAGTGTAGCCCATCACTATTCAAACATGCAGTGGCACTGAGTGCTTTTGGTTGGGCTAGGAGAGGTCAGCAGCAGAAGGCTTTGCTGGAAGGTGGACACACTGAAACAGGAGTCGCTGGGTTTGGGCCATGGTATTTGTTTATATTTTAAAGCCAGTCAGTCCCAGCCAAAAAAACAGAACCAGAGTCTGGTCCATCTTATCTTTTTCTAAGATAACTGTTTGCTAAGCTCTGCTCACAGACAAAATATCCCTGAAAGACTATTGATGAGCATGGCTGAGAGATTCAGAGTTCATCATGGCTTTTAGAGGCTGCATGGCTTTGCTTGCCTGGTTGTTAGCAAAGCTGTCTGTCTTTGGCAGGAAAGAAAATCAGAGGCAGAGATCAAAGGAAGACAAACAGTACAGATTATGAGGTGTCTGGGTGCTTTTCAGAGCATGCAGATTTGTGAACAAAACAATAGAAAAATCCTAAAACATTCAGAAATGATTGAAGAGCGTCTGCCAGTTAAATGGGGAGGATTGTCTTGTGTTCAGCTCTGTCTTGTTTTCCAGCTGTTTTCAGTGCTGAGGGAGGTGAGCTACCTGTCCGGCAGCCAGATGGGAGACATCCCACTAACAGCTGCAGCAATCTATTCCTCCAAGGAATTGTACCGACAGATGGTGGCCAACTTGGAGCTGATGGCAAACAGATACAACAAGATCCTGAAGACAGTCCTGGAGGTTGAGTACCCTTTAATACAGGGGGAGCTGCAGGATATTGACCTGAGGCTGAAAGAGGCAGAGGAAACACTGAACTGGAAGATGGAGGGTGAGCTAGCTGTGTGTTAGGGAACATGAGTACCCTTGGGTCTCATCACATTCTTCCATGCGCCCAACATCTGTCACCTGGTTCCCAGCTGCAGTTCCCAGCATGGCAGCAGAACCAGTGCTGGGGAGATGAAGGGCAGCGCCCTGCTTACCTGCTGTTTTTCTGTCGCCTTGCTCTGCTGGGGTTGTGGGTGGGATTCTACTCCCTTCAGGTTCAGTCTAGAGAGGACCAAATTTGGGTTTGTAAGAGCTTGCAAGGCTGAGATTGAAACCTCTGCTTCCTGTTTGTGCTGGCCACCCTGTGCCAGCCCAGGCAGCCCTTGTGTGGCTGCATGCCTGTGTACCCAAGGTGCTGCTTTCTCCCAGTCGTGCAGGGAGTGGAACCAATGGTCCAGCCATTTGGCACTGGGGTTGGCTTGTCCCAGTAAGGGGCAGGGCCACCTAGATAACTTTTCCTGAAGGCTGAAATACTGCAGCTGCAGGTCCATGCAGCTGCATGACTATGGCATGATTTAACCAGTGTTCTTGCTTGATCAGTTTTAACTGCAAAGCAGAACAGAGGAAGACAATTTGTTTCCTTTTGGTGAAAGCAAACTGCTCACTGGTGGAATATATATTTCTGTCATCAGGCTTGTGGTATGAACAAGTGTCTTCCCTTGGGAACATGCAAAGCAGAAGACCTTATGCTGAAGAATCTTAACCAGGGAGCTCTATTGCACAACACAGATAGAGGGATTTTCCTACCCTAAGTTCTCTGCATCTAAACGCAACCCTCACTGGTGCCTGGGACCGTGCTGTGGGTGCAAGGTCCCTACTCTAGTGATGGTGACAGGATTGCACAGCCTGGTGACTGTGCTGTGCCTTATTGAGGTAGGACAGAGCTGGCAGCAGCCTGGAGCAGGGAGTTGCTCTGTCAGTTGTGATGGTAAGTCCTGCATTAATGATGGGTAAGAAATACACGAGACCATAGGCCAAAAAGTCTAATGGTGTGTGAAAAGTTGTACCAGCAGCTCTGAAAACGCACTCAGTCATTTCATTTCTGGCCAGGTGTGTGGGATCACATCTATGTGGTGATGGATGCTGTCCATGACCTTGAGCGGAGGACACAGAAAGCCAAAAACAATGTTGAGGAAATCCAGACCATCGTGCGATCATGGGGGTCACCCATATTTGAGAGGAAAGATGGTAAAAAGGAGTCACTGCTGAACCTGGATGACTGTAAGGATCGTCTGGAAAAGCGCTACGGCCTGGTCCGAGAGTCAGGGCTAAGGATTCATTCACTGCTGAAGGTGAGGGGTGGGTGTGATCCCCAGGGGTTTGTTGTCTCATTACAGTCTCTGTGTCTCTCTCTGCTCTGTTGAAATTGTCCAGACCTATTTCAACTTAAAATTAACTCTCAACTCCTTTGCAAGATTTAGCCGGTGTTAATTAACAACAGTATTGATGAGTGAGCTGGTGTGACTGGATGGTGTGGTAGTGCTGACTGGGCACTGCTGGAGACCCAGTTCAGGGCAGGAACAATAGCAGCTGCAGCCCAGTGAACAAGCCCTAGCTCTCGTGGAGCCGCTAGAGGGGAGTCACGCATCAGGCTTTGGGATCCCAGTCAGAGGACAAATCTCCCTCCAAAATATATACCTGAAAATACAAAGGCAGCTGGCTGCAGCTGACCTTTCAGTTTCAGAATTGTTTTCCCACTGAGGGAGCAGGAGGTTATGCTGACAATCCAGGGAAAAGCTAAGTGACGGGAGAAAAGCTGCTACCCAAAATCGTGTGGTTTTCCAGCGACACTGCCATTGCTGAGTCTTCTTTGGAGTGCAGGAGAAACCCCAAAGCTCTGCTTCTCACCTGCCTGGTGTGATGTGCTTTGCAAGTTGGGCACAGCACTTTGGCTGAGAGGCCCTCTCCTGAGGGTCATCATCTGGCCTTGGACTCTGGAGAGAGCTGGCTGACCCTCCCTGGGACACCAAGCCCTTGCTGCTCACTGTGCCTTGCTGTCTGCAGTCAGTCCTGGGCCTCTCACACCCTTATCTTTGCAGTCAGCTGGGGCAAGGATTTTGTTCTGCTGCCACTCCTGTAACAGGCTCAGACCCCTCCACCTACCACCCATAAGATGAGGACACCTCCTTTGGGGGGGGACAAGGAGGGCATGGGCTTGTGGTGATGGCAGGAGGGCAGGCGTCACTCACATGGTGGCACCGCCAGAACTGTTTGCAGGGGCAGGAGAAGCAACAGTGAGGATATGGCAGGGCAGGGGACCTGATCACAGCAGAACCTGGGAGGCTGCTGAGATGGGTAGGGAAGTGGGTACACAGCCTGGCCCCGTGGGGATGTAAGGAGGAAACCCTGGGGGGATGGGTCTCTGCTGTGACCCAGAAAACCCTGAGTTTCCTGGCTCAACTGGATGAAGGGAGCACAGTGGTCTGAGGAGGGAGGTTGTTGGCAAACCCTTTGTCTTCTGCTCCCAACCTTTCCCTGTTTTTGAGGTTTTTAAAGAAACCCTTTCTTGAACTTAAAAGCTCTGTGGTCTTCTCAAGATGGCTGTTTGTAGGGCAGAGGTGTAAACAGTCTGCCGTGAAGGCCTGGTCCACTCAAGGTAACAAAGAGATGCCCAGAGCTGGATTTTCACGCACTGAAATGAGCCTGTTAGACCCTTGAGCACTCTCTGCCTCAGGTGTGCAAAGCAGCCTTGACCTCTGGGACTTCAAAGGAGGAGGAAAATATGTTGCAGAGCTGCTAAGTCTCTTCTGCACTGAGTTTGTTTTTACCTTCAGTTATTTAATTTGTTTCAGGTTACAAAGCAGTCTGTGGCAGAAGTAAGTAGTCATCTGTCTAGTCAGATGTTAGTAGTAACATCTGTCTGGTTTCCAGTCCGTCCATGAGGCCAGTATCCACGTGCTTACTGGCACTTGTCCACAGCTGTGAGCAGCTCTCTTGTAGGACAGACTCAGCCCTTCTGTGTTTGAAGGTGTCTTCGTCTTCTTCCAGGAAAATCAGAGCCTCTTAACTGCAGACCCAGCATCTGATGTCTGGAAGGCCTATGTGGATTATGTGGATGAGATAGTCCTGGACGGATTCTTTACTGCCATTGAATGCTCACTGAAGTATCTCCTGGAAAATACAGGTAACTGATGGTCCCTCTCCTCTGGTCATGGTGCTGTGGTCTTGCCTAAGGGAGGTTTCTTGCTTTTCTTTGCAATGGGAGCAATGCAGTTTGTGGCTGGGGTCAGTGGGTTGTGCTGGAGGGGAAGGGAAGCGATGGCTTTTCTGTCTGTCTCTGTTGGGATTGCAGCATTTTGAATCCTTTGTGCACAGCAGAGGTGGGTTGCACTGAATGGAGCTGGAGGAAGAAGCATTGCAGAAGTCAGGTCTCTATTACTTGTTTCTATTCTGCACTCTCCCTTGTGTCTAGGAGTTGCTCTTTTCTTCCTGAGTTTTTACTGTGCCTCTTGTACTGTCAATAGCAAGCACTGGGGCAGCCTCCAGACAGGGTGGGTCTCCTGGTCACAGGGGGGAGGGATGGAGAGGACAATGCACCATTTGCAGGGATTGGACAGACAAAATCGAGGATTCATCCCAAGTCTGTACTACCAGCTTGGACATCACCCATCTCCTGCCTTCCTATGCACAAGGCATCAGGGTTTTACCATCTTCCACTTGTGGACAGTCTTATGAGCTGGTTCTGCTAATGAAAGGCATGGAAGAAAAACTCAGTCTTCCAGCATCAGTCCAGTGAAGAGAAGAGGTGGGTTCAGGAGTCAGCTGTATCAGATCTCCTGCCTAAGGCCACTGTGGAGGTATGCTAACTCTGCTGTGAGCAGCTTGTGTTTGGCTAAATCACATCCCAGAAATGCTTCCCTCTTGGATGTGAAGACACACTGAGTTGGAGAATTGAATCAAGTTCGTCACCAACATGCACATAATTTCACATTTGAATTTGGCTTCAGTTTCCTGTTACTGTGGGTTTTTTTCATGCCTTTTTCCAATAAACTAAAGTGCCTCTTGGGTTTCTGATGTTTTTCTCCTTTGCAAGTACTTATGCACTGTAATTGTTCAGCTCTCAAACTCCCTTTTGATTAGCTGAAGAGCCTGGTCTCTTTAAGGCTTCACTCCAAAACATTTTTTCCAGTTCATAAATCATTTTTGTCTAATCTGTTCTCCAGTCTGATCTCCTGTAGGTACTAGAACATCAGCTAGTTTGCCAGCATCTCCTCTGGGCTGTTTGCAGGCATAATGTCACAGGACCCAGTGAGCAGGTGTCTACAATCACATCTGCCTGTGTGCTGATGGAGCACACTGTGTGCTTTGTGGTGGATGTTAGTGGTGGCCCAAGATCATTTTTGTCTGCTTGTAAAAGATGCTGATGTCTCTGGTCTTCCTTACCAGATCCCAAGGCAGGACTTGCTCCTGTGTTTGAGGTGCAGCTGGATTTAGTGATCCCAGATGTGATTTTTCGTCCCTCCCTGGACCCTGGCACAAATGATGGCTTCTATGACATGGTGGAAGGTCTTCTCAATGACATCTACCGGATCTCATCGCTGGTGCCCAGGCTGGCCAAGCACAGTGGCTTCCCCCACTACCAGGTCTGGTGGCTGTGGAGCTCCCTTGTGCCTTGTGACAGCACGGAGGCACTGCTGTCACTGAGCTCTCCTCTTCTCTCCTAGGCTGACATGGAGGACATGGCTGATCTGGCTGACATGCGCCATGACCTGATGGGACGCGTGCAAGCTGTGATGGCAGCCTGCTGCAATTACCGTAATGCCTTTGACCACTACTCTTACCTCTACAGTGATGACAGAAAGGAGTTCTTCCGCCAGTTCCTTCTCTACGGACACATCCTCACTGCTGTAGAAATTGAGGCTCATGCAGAGGATGGGGTCCCTGAGACACCTCCCACGCTTCAGCAATTCAAAGAGCAGATTGACTCCTATGAGAAGATTTACGAAGAGGTGAATCACATTGAGCCCATCAGCATCTTCCAGAGCTGGTTAAAAGTCGATGCTCGACCTATCAAGGCATCCTTGCTGAATGTAATAAAAAGGTGGAGTTTGGTATTCAAGCAGCATCTAATTGACCATGTCACACACAGGTAAAAGCTGTTCCTGCCTCCCCTCCCCAGGACCTGCGCTGATTGAACCGGGTGTCTCTTGTCTTGACCGGGCTTTATCATTTCACGCTGATAACAAATACAGGAGCAAGGGTAGGGGGCCCATACTGTATACAAAATTCATCACATCCCCTGCATCTTCTGTCCCCTGGTCTCTGCTGGGTACTGAGTGGGTAAAAGTGAAAGAGTTATGTGGACTTGGTACCATTAACATCCCACAGGCAGACTCTCCTGGGACGTACTGTGTGGTTTTAGGTAGTATGTCTGTTTATCCATTTCTCTTGATCCAGCCTATCTAATCTAGTAGTCATGGGGAGATAGTTTGAAAGTCACAAAAAAGGGGGAGCTTTGGAAGCAAGATTGAAAGTAATGGTTTCCTTGGTCTGAATAGCTGCTCTGTTACATCTTTGTGCCAGATGATGCATCAGGTGATATATCTGAGTAGCTGCAACTGAAGGATACCATAGGTCTTGGATTACTTACAAAGAATTATTTACCGACATGTGTAGTAGTAAAGATTGTTGCATTTGGTGGATGGTATGACCTCTTCTGTTGTGGTGGTTTCATCCTGAAGGATAGCTAAACACCACTCTCTCCCTCCTCAAAGGAAGAGGGAGATAAAAATACAATGGAAAAGGGCTCAGGCATTGAAATAAGAACAGGGAGTTTGCTCACCAATTACCATTATGGGCAAAACAGACTCAACATAGGCAGATTAATAAAATTTATTATCTAATTACTAACAAGCTAGAGTAGTGTGAAACTACAAGCAAACTACAAACACCTTCCCCCCATCCACGCTCTTCTACATACTCTTCCTGGGCAGTGCAGATGAACGGGGAATTGGGGCTGCAGTCAGTCCATGACATTTTGTCTGTGCTGCTGCTTCATCCTCTCTCTGCCCCTGCTCCACGCGGGGTCCCTCCCACAGGATGCCGTCCTTCCCGAACTGAGCCTGTGGGAGCTGCCCACAGGCAGCAGCACTTCAAGAACTGCTCCCACATGGCTCTGTACCATGGGGTCCATCCCCCAGGAGCAAACTGCTCCAGTATGGGTCCCCCACGGGTGGGTGGCAGCTCCCGCCAGACCCCCTGCTCCTGCGTGGGTTCCTCTCCATGGCTGCAGCTCCAGCCTGGGGCCTACTCCTGTGGGGGCTCTCCATGGGCCGCAGCCTCCTCCAGGCCACATCCACCTGCTCCACCAGGGGCTCTTCTACCCACGGGGGGGCTGCAGCGTGGAGATCTGCTCCATGTGGGACCCATGGGCTGCAGGGGGACAGCCTGCTCCACCAGGGGCCTCTCCACAGGCCGAGGGGGAACTGCTGCTGCGTGTCTGGAGCGTCTCCTGCATTCCTGCTGCACTGACCTTGTGGGCTGCAAGGCTTGTTCTCACATTGCTGACTCCTCACTCTCCCAGCTGCTGTTGTGCAGCAGTTGTTTTTTTTCCCCTTTCTTCAGTCTGCACTCCCAGAAGCCCAACCAACGTCGCTCATGGCTCAGCTCTTACCAGTGGCAGGTCCCTTTGGAGCCGGCTGGAGCTGGCTCTAATCTGACGTGGGGCAGCTGCTGGGCTCTGCTGACAGAGGCCCCCCCTGCAGTCTCCCTGCTATATAACTCTTGCCATGTAATCCCAGTACAAATGTTCTTTTCAGGACCACGATTCCGAAAGGTAATTTCTATGCAAAGAGCATTTATGTAACTTTAAAAATAAGCAATTAGGGGTTCTTGCTAAGAATCTTTGACTCAGCAGTTTAGTCTTTATTAGGTGAAGAATGTAAGGATACATATTCACCCAGCAACATCCACAGAATTTAAGCAGGCACTTAAAATGTTTAGAGAACAGAAGAGTGGCTGTGCTAGGAAAGACCAACGATCCAGGAGCCCATCAT
Source organism: Aythya marila (assembly GCF_965140915.1). Lineage (NCBI taxonomy): Eukaryota > Metazoa > Chordata > Aves > Anseriformes > Anatidae > Aythya > Aythya marila. Next base: position 11,833,188 of record NC_139059.1, on the reverse strand, counting down.
GTCTCTGCTGACTATGCCCATTAGTGGATGAAATTAATAACTGGGTGTAACTGGTGTGGAAGCTTTCCCGAACTCCCCTTCATTGTGTGTTTTCCTGCTTTGTATTACATAGCTTGAATAACCTTGAAGAGTTCATAAAAATTGCCGATAAAGGGTTGAGCAAAAAGGTTGAAAAAGGAGATTATGATGGCTTGGTGGAGATTATGGGTCATCTCATGGCTGTTAAAGAAAGGCACAGTGTCACTGATGCCATGTTTGAACCCCTGAAGCAAACCATCGAACTGCTGAAGACTTATGAGCAACAGCTGCCAGAGGAAGTCTATAAGCAATTAGAGGTGGGTAAAAACTTGTGGTGGACACGCAAATTTGCCAAGGAGCAGATGTCAAAGACCTTGTGAGTCTGAGGAATATTGCAGGAATATTTAAGACCCCATTCCCAGTCATTAGAGGGCCTCAGTGGATAGTGTTTTGCTGTTGTGGGATGTGCCTTAATAGCTCTACATTTTGGAGTTATATTGAGATTTTCTTTTAAAGCAGAGATTAAGCCTTTTGTTATGTATGAAAAACATAGAATTGCCTGCTCCAACTCCCAGCGATTACTTTTGAAAAAATTAATGCATTTTCAAATACATCTGTTAATTAGGTTGAATTATAATTATTTTTAAATAAGCCAATTCTTGGCAACTGTGGAGATGGGGAGGATAATGTTGGCAGAGGAGTTGTGTTCTCAGAGGACTTAAGTCTTCCACTGGATCTGCAGCACCAAATCTTCTTGACTCAGAGGACATAACCAGGAACAGGTTCTGGAAGTATTTTGACACATTTCCAGATCTGGCTCTGATGAATTAGTTTTCTTTTGGGAATTCCTTTTGCGTCAGTGAAGAGGACTGTGAGATGGGGGATGAGTGCTGGGAAACACTCAAGACAATGTTATAGTACAGAAGTGCACAGGTACATGCTGATAGATACCCTGTAGTCACTGAGTGCTGTGCGCAGAGGGGTCTGGGCAGGATCCAAGAATGAAAGCAGGGCCTTTATGGGAGATGTTGCTGCCTTGTGCACCTGTGCAGCAAAGGCTCCTGTTCTCTGCTGCAGGCTTGGATGGCAGCTGGGGGGTTTAGCAATTCCCTGGTTTTCTGCTTTTCCCTCCAGATGCAGGTGATAAAAAAATAATTTTATTTTTTTTCTGTCAAGTGCCAGCAACATGTAGCTGAGTGCCTGATTTGCTTCCATATGTGGTGGGACAAACAAAGGGAGGTTCTTCTCAGTACTGCTCCCTCCGTGGCTAGGGACACAGATGAGCTGGAGCTGGTAGTCTGGATGAGAAGGACAAGGAAGCAGCTAGCCATGTGTGCCCTGCCTTGTTCATGTGGCTCACCCATAGTGGTTTCTGCTGAGGCTTGAATGCAAAGTGCCAGAAGAAGACCCCTTTGGAGGGACTAGCCACTCCATGGCTATCTCTGCTGCCTCAGAGCTGCTTCCAGGTTATTTTACTTCTTTCCATAGTGTTGGTGGGTCTCTGTTAGTCTTCTCATCTGTGATCCAGAACTAAAAGAAACCCAAAGTCTTTGCTGTTGGCTGCAGACCCAGGAAAGAAACCAGTCCTATTTAGTACTGGTTTTATACACACAAGTTGGAGGGATTTGCCCCAGAGTTCTGCTTCTTAAACAGATCAGATATGTCTTCTATCAGGTTTCGAATACATCCTACCAGCATTTAAATTTTGCTTGCAGGAGCTGCCAGAAAAATGGAACAATATAAAGAAGCTGGCAATAGCTGTGAAGCAGCATGTGGCTCCTTTGCAGGCAAACGAAATGACAGTTCTGCGCAAGAGCTGTGCAGTGTTTGATGTTGAGCAGCACAGATTCAGAGAGCGATTTCGGAAAGAAGCACCATTCAGGTACAGGCAAATTCTAACACCACAGAAGCCCCAAGGAAAAAAGCTTGATGGGTCATCTGTGAGTGTCCTGAGGACACGTGTTGTAGCCTTTGCATACATTTCCTAGCTTCTCACAGTGTTGTATCTGTTATGCCTGGGGTTTTGTGTTGCTGGGAACACTGTCCAGAGTTAGCAAAAGATTGGATTTAGATGCTGAGTGTGCAATACTGCTTTAAGGTGGCATCAGTACCGGCATGTAGAAGCACCATCAGCGTGTGCTACAGATGTTTCATCTCAGCTTTGTCTCTTGGAGGCACCCTTTGTTTAATGTTTTCTTTAGAAGTTGTTACAATAACATTTATTTTTAGGTTTGACACCAAAAAGCCTTATCAACTGCTGGATGCAAAGAACATTGAGATTAAACAAATGGAGTCAGCCATGACCTCGATATATGAATCAGCTGGTCTGTTTGAAGTCGTGGTGCCAGATTATAAACAACTGAAGCAGTGCAGAAAGGAGATACATCTTCTCAAAGAGCTCTGGGATGTGATCTCTGTTGTGAATACTAGCCTTGATGACTGGCAGAGCACCAAATGGGTGGATATTAATGTGGAAAACATGGATCTTGAATGCAGAAAGTTTGCAAGAGAGATTCGGAATTTGGATAAGGAAATGAGGGCATGGGATGCTTTCACTGGGCTGGACAGCAGGGTGAAGAACATGCTGATGGCTTTAAAAGCTGTGGCAGAACTTCAAAATCCCGCTATTAGAGAGAGACACTGGGATCAACTGATGCAGGTGACAGGCGTGAAGTTTGTGATGGACTCAGACACCACGCTGGCTGATCTCCTGAAGCTCAACCTGCATAACTTTGAGGATGAGGTTCGTGGAATTGTGGACAAAGCAGTGAGAGAAATGAGTATGGAGAAGGTCCTGAAGGAGCTAAAAATGACATGGAGCACCATGGAGTTTCAGTATGAGCCTCACTCACGGACAAATGTTCCATTGCTGAAGTCAAATGAGGAACTCATTGAAACTTTAGAAGATAACCAGGTGCAGCTGCAGAATTTAATGACATCCAAATATATTGCTTTTTTCTTGGAGGAAGTGTCTGCATGGCAGAGGAAGCTGTCTACTGCGGACTCTGCCATTTCTCTCTGGTTTGAAGTACAGCGTACATGGTGTCACTTGGAGAGCATATTCATAGGCTCAGAAGATATACGGACGCAGCTTCCCGAGGTAAGAAAGCCCAAGTCTCATTTCTTCCCTTTGTAAGGGGTTGAAGGAGATCCTCCACTGCGTGAAATGGGGTTGTCTATAATGCTGCATTCCCCAAAGTGGGACTTTTCTCCTGCCGCCTCCCTGTTTCCAGAGACTCCTGTAGTGCTGCAGGAGTTTCCCTAGTGCTGCCTGGGGATGTTTTCTTATTGCGTGTTGTGCCTAAGCCATATGGAGAAGCTGATTTTCTTCTCTCCACTGCTGTGTAGCAAACACGGAGTTACTTGAGACTGAGTGCAAGGCTGCTGGCTTTGTTCAGTGCTGCAGGCAGGTTCCCTGTTTGCTTGAGGAGAGGGGACTGGGGTAATGATGCAAATGTTGCGAGTCCTCAAAACAGAGCTGAACCAAGCAGCTCTGGCAGCGTCCCCTTCCATGCCTTTAGCGATGGCACAGGGGGCAGCAGCTGTTCTCTCTCCCTCTCCTGCTTCAGCAGCCGGTCATTTCCTTGGAGGTGTCTTTAGGAGTCCATCTTCTAGCCTTATACCAGGTTCCTTTGATTATTGAGAAAATCCTCCAGGCTGTTTTTTGGCCCTGCTGGACCACTTGCATCCATGCTGAGGGATCTGCCTTTGAGTGAGCTGCAGGTTACCATGTTCCCACTGTCTCCATCCGTGTACACTGTCAGGTCTTGGCTGTAGCCCAGAGACTGCAGCCTAAGGCAGGGTGTGCACAGCCCAGTGACACCCTGATAATGGGTCTCCATCCCTTTGCCCTGGTCTGCATGGAATGTCCCTCTCACTGCTTTGGGTGCACTGTGCTTACTGGGTGGTATAGACAGGTCCTAAAAATCAGAGCCATGAAGGCTGTACCATGTGTCAGCAAGCTGTTAATATCCAACAGCTTTCTGATGATATGTATGAAATTGCTTCACGATTTAAATCTGCATCCTACTGGGCAGCTGTCTGCAACTCAATACCCACCTGGCTAGTGGCATGGGTCAGCAGCCTCTTCCCTTCTCTAGAAGAAAGGGTGAAACTTGGTGTTTCTGGAGGCTGAACACCCTCAGGGTGCACCCGGGGCTGGGGGACAATGTGCCAGCGAGCACAGGATGCGTGTCTGGAGCCTCCTGTGTGGCTTGTGTGGAGGGTTCAACCCTCCAGCCAGGACTTTGCTACCATGGCTGAACACAGGTTAGCATGGAAGTGCTACCAAGAAAGGTTGGAGTTCTTTTGTGGCCTGATTTGGGAGAAAGGGAAGAGCAGAATCATTTTGAACATAGCTTTACTTATTCTTCATTGTTTAACTCCAAAAATTCAGGCACTAGGCATCGAGCATATTTGCAAGTGTGTTCCTCTGCTGCCAGCATGGGGTTTCCATGGCCCTGCTCAAGGCAAGGAAGGGCTCTGCTCTGCAAGAGTCACCATCTCCATTTCAGGGGTGGGCAGTGGGGCTCCTGCACTGTGCCAGGAGGGGAAGAGTAAACGTCCACGAAGTCAGTAGCCTTTCCCTTGAGGCAGGGTCTCTTGCTGCTATGGCCAGGGAAGCTTGATATATTATCTGAACATATGAGAAGAACCATTATGAGCAGACATTCAAAGGGGAATTCAACCCCATGAAAATGGTTGATCCTAAGCACTGACTTCTGCACAGCCACTTGATCCACGACCCCCTTGGGATATAGCGACAAGAAGGAGAATGTCTGATCGGAGGCTTGTTTTGGGTACATGAGTGGAAGATCCCTTCTGAAATGGTGGAGGGGACCCTTTCTGCACTGGGCAAGAGGGACTCTGAAGAGAATCTCTCCCTTCAGCGCAAAGACAGTACCTAGAGGATGGTGTCTTTTAACATAAAATTTGTGTTTTACCATGAATATGTCCTTCTGCGTTGCTTTTTAGGACTCCAAACGCTTTGAAGGTATTGATGTTGATTTTAAAGAACTGGCCTATGAAGCTCAGAAAACCCCAAATGTAGTTGAGGCCACTAATAAACCAGGTCTGTCCCAACAACTGGAGGACGTTCAGAGTAGGTAGGTAGAACTTTGGTCCCAGGTTTTTGTCAGAGACTGGGATCAGCTCTAATAGGTTAATTTAACCTGTGCTCTGAGGCTTTCTTCTTAGACTGTGCCGCGTCGTTTGCATTCACAAGTCACAGCACTTCTGATCTTTCTTGAGTCCTTTTATTTGTGATTCATCACACTGAAGCCCCCATAGTGGAGTCTGGCTTTGTGTACATGCAAATTCTCATCCGTATTGATGAGAAGCGTATTGATTTGCACACATACAAAGGTAGGCATACAGCAGGTTTGAATAACACATGGCCTTTACTGCCACCCCAAAAACAGTGTCTTAAATATCTGCTTAGCAGTCCAGGCAGGAATATCTGCAGCAGAGCTGAGCCCATGTTCTTTAATTTACAAAATTATCTCTGCATGTATACCCTTGGCACATGGTATAGCTAGACTCCCTGAGAAATACCTTACTGTCCTGAGATGGATATGCTTCTCACTTAACATATGAGCTAGTCTGCCTGGAACACACTGAAAGCTTAATATGATAGCTATTTTGTCGGTAATAACTACCCTCTTAAAACAAAGGTTTTTCTTTTTTAATCAGATAAAGTCAGTGCTCCTCACAGAAAACTAGCTGCATGTTATTTATGAAGTTTGTAAGCTCCGCAGCAGTTTAGCATGTAAACACTGAAAGATTTATTTTAGGTTGGAGCGAACAAATTTTCTTTCAGGCTTCATGAATACAAAAAGCTGACTAGGTTTGAATAAGACTTTAAAATACAGCTTGTTAGAATAAAAGCAGTTATAGAGACTTTTATCCCAGTGTGAAATCACCTGTGGAAATTAGGAGCTTGTCTAAAACAGCAAGTCAGACTGCAAACGCTTTCCAGCTTCTTCCACTTCTGTTTTTGCTTTTTTGTGAGGCTCCTCTGGCTCCTAGGCTGTTTGACTGTTGGTAGCATGGAGAGGTCTGTGAGTTTCCAGGTGCTATGATGTCCTGTTAAGGAAGTGCTTTAGAGGACCAGGCCACAGGTTCAGCTCATGTCTGCATTCCTCCATGGGAGGGGAGAATCTGCTTGATAACCTAAACTGCAGTATGAAATACGAAGGGATATTTATCTGCCTGTCCTGGGTTTTATTCATCTGCTTTGTTTCTTCAGGCTGTCTCTGTGTGAGAAGGCTTTGGCTGAATATTTGGACATGAAGAGGTTGGCCTTTCCCAGATTTTACTTCATTTCTTCTGCGGATTTATTGGATATTCTTTCCAATGGCACCAACCCGCAGCTGGTAAGCCTTGCTCTGTGTCGCCTTTGCATTTTCCAACTGCCAGTAGTGTTACAGTGGAAGACACCATCCTGGAACTCTCTTGTAGCTTATCCTTTGAGTGCTTTTCCTAACCCTGGCTCACTTGTTTAATAATTATTTCACAGCTAGCTGTCATCTGTCATATAAGGCATAAAGCTGTACGAGAATGTCCAAAGGAGGGCTACGAAGATGATGAGGGGTCTAGAGGGGAAGATGTATGAGGAGCGGCTGAAGTCCCTGGGTTTGTTCAGTGCAGAGCAGGCTGAGAGGAGGCCTCATGGCAGCCTGCAGCTCCCTCACAGGGAGCGGAGGGGACAGGAACAGGACCCGAGGGAACGGCATGGAGCTGGGACAGGGAGGACAGTAGTTGGACTTAATGCTTCTGTGTCCCTCCCAGCTCAGGATATTCTGTGATTGTCTGAAAGTCAATGCACACTGCGTTGTCTGATGTAGCCCTGGTGATACTTGTGGGTTGTTCTGAAAGCACTGCACACAGCAGAGCTTGTTGATGTTTCTGATGGTGCAAAACTGTTGTTTTTGTTTGTGCTGGGATACGGTTAGCTTAGAAGAAACCCTTGTTCTTGAAGATCTCAGCCAAAACTTGTTGCTGACCTTGGACTTTGAACCTGGGATGCCACCCTTCAACTGCTGTTGAAAGAGCTGCAGACTGGGCATTCAGACGTGGAAATGTTGACAGCTAACGCCATCCTGGAGAGGTCCCTTTTTCAGGCTGAAAAGGCATTTGCTATTCAGCCACTTCTTCCTTTCCCGGGTGCAAAGGCCTTTTGGGGTGTCCTCATTAGAGGTGAAGGGAAGAGCATGAAACCAAAGAGGCAAGACAGCTGGTGGCTGAACAGTGAGTGGCCATGGCCAAGGCCAGCAAATAGAACTCCTGGGTTGCTGTCCATACCTGCATGCCTCTGGGCTCAGGTGTAGTGTCTGACCTCCTGTGCTGGAGTTCTGGTCTTTCTGACCAAGGCAGCTTACCTCCTCCAGCCTGAAGGATGCAGCCATGGGGATGCTGCCTGAATGCCAGGTATGGGGAAATCACTTGCAGTGCACCATTCCTCCTGTCAAACTTTGGTTTCTGGATCAGCCTGTGGAATAACTTCTTGTAACCTTAGGAAATGACCTGACTGTGTTCTTGCCAGCATTCCCCAGATAAGCACAGACTCCTCCTCTCCCACAGTGGGCATAATTCAGAGGATTCAGTCCCGAGAAGACCTGCATAAGTTTTTCCATACAGAGTGTAGTGATGTTAGGGTTAATTATTAGTGCTATGGGAGCCACTGTCAGGAAGCTTCAGCTACTTTGTCTGGTAGTGCTGTGTTCTGTCTGGCCTTGCTTGGGACGCATTATTTGTCCCAAGCTTGGTTTATCAAACTGATCAAAATATTTGCAGCAAATGAAGAGTGTTGGATACAAAATAAATACTTTATTCCATCCTTCAGTAGTGGATAATCTCACCTTCTCTATGCTTTCCATCTAATTAGGAATATGAATGTATGCACAGAGCAGGGGTCTGTACATGCATTTGGAAATGTTGCTGTTTTTCACTAGCCTTTACCACTGCTTATTATCTGCCTCTGCTGCTGGGTAATTTCAGCCCTCAGAGCATTACAAATACATAGTTGATTGATGCTTAAAATGGAGAGGAAAATAAAAATGCAGGAAACAAAAGATACTATGTCAAAATGCTCCATGGGGTAAGAAGAAATTCCTGGTGTTTTCTCTGTTATTTGAATCTATTTGCAATAACATCAAAGTAAATGTCAAGTAGGATCATACATGGATACATTCTCAGCCTTTCCACTGTAGTTTCAAAGTCTGATCGTTCCTAAAGGAGGATTAAATACATAATGCTATTATTCTCTTGAACTGGATATTGAACTTGCGTGGATTCAGGTGTATTCAGGGCTGCTTTGGCAGGATTATAGCAAGTACTGGAGTATGTCCGAAGCTGTGCAGACTGGCCCATATGGGAGTGCATAGTGGGGATGTGTGAGCAGAAATTTCTAGATGTAAGAAAAGTTTTCTGTGGTTTATTTAAGATTTGAAAGGAGAGATGTTTATCTTGGGAGTTAGTGAGTGGCAGCTTCTTCCTGGAAGTAATCAGTAGTCAGGATTTGTCCCTGCTTGAAAATGCATAAGAAGAATACTGAGATATGTCAGCCTGCAGGTTGTAAGAGGGAGTGCTGTAATTTTTTGTGAGTCAGGGAGTCAGAATTAAATGGATAAGTCCACCCATCTTTCTCTGAAAGCATTGGCACATTAGGCTTCAGCACACCAGGCATCTCAGGCTGTTCTCATCTCATCCCACCTGTGGGAGTTTGCCTGGGCTCCATCTCCCCATCCCTGGCTGTCCTTGAGAGAGGCATCTCCTCTCTGGGACTGCTTTGTGGGCTGACCCTTGCTGGGAGAACAACAGCCCTAGGAGAAGCCTGCCTTTGTTGGCAGTGGTGTGTGACATGCAGCGATTTACTTTGGTAGTGATCTGGAAGAAGTGCTGGTGATCTGCTCAGCTCTCAGAAGGCAAGTGCTGATGCTGAGAGCCTACAGCAGCAATTCTGGCCCCTCCCTGCTGACTTTTCAAACTTAACCAGGTGTGAACAGAACAGGGTTCAATTATTCTTTTCCTTCTGGAAGAGCTCTTTTGGTCAAAATGGGGATTTCCTAAAAGGTGTGGGCTGAATGGGATATTTCTCAGTGGAAAAATGTGTTTTATTAAGGCATGTCTGCTTACTAAATCAAGGAGAAATAGATGTAGATGTTAGGAGGAACAAGAGGCTTGTGACCCTGGCCATGCATGAAAAGTTGTGGTCCTACCGAGACATCCAACAGCATGCTTTTTGAGTATGACTCTGCTTGTAAAGTGTGTATGATGATGGCCATTCTGCTTGTCCCGTCTTGATCACTTTATACAATTCTTTCAATTATACATTCTTTTTGCAGGTACAACGTCATCTTTCCAAACTCTTTGACAACCTGGCCAAGATGAAATTCCAGATGGACTCTGAGCAAAAGCCAACCAAGATTGGCCTGGGAATGTACAGCAGAGAGGAGGAATATGTCAGCTTCAGCGGACACTGTGACTGCAGCGGGCAGGTCAGAAGGAAACCTTGTGCATCAGAACTGTCTGGTGGGGTCTGCTCTCCCACCCCTTATTTGGACTTCTGTCACCAAGATGGGGTAGAGCTTCAGTACTCTTCCTTTGTGAGACAAAGGCTGGAAGAGGTGGTTGTGTAACTTTACTCCTTCTTACTCCACAGCCTCACTGTGGTTAGGTTTTCACTGAAGTAAGGCATAGGCATTGCAGTCCACAGTCATATGAAATTTAAGAATCCCATTATTGCTCAGCTAATGTGTTCCTGCAGTTGCACCTTTCTGCATGGACTGTTACAGGAAGCTGGAGTGTGTATCAGTCACTGAACTCCACAGAGATGGAGCTTGCTGAATTTATACTATCTTCTCTGGGAGGACTTAGTCTTTGAAATACTAATTTCAGAAGAAATCTTGTTTGCTAGTTCAGCAGCAGCTTTTTCTGCTGCTGGGAGATTGTGCCCACGTCCTAGGTGTGATTCTTTTCATGGCCTGGAGGTGGAACATGCTGTTCCACTCATCGGTGGAGTTCATTTCGGTTTCTTCTATAGCTGGAGTTCAAGTAAAATCTGCCTGTCATTGTTAGAGTCTACACATGCCAATCCTGTAGTAATGGAATCATTTAAGTCAACTGAGTCTGAATGAGGCTGAGGGATGGCTAACTCAAGAGTTGAGATGCTTGTGCCATTCTGTATCTTCACTAATTGCCAAAAATGCTTAAAAGCAGATGTGTTACTGTGATTTTATCTCGTCTCCAGGTTGAGGTCTGGCTGAATCACGTACTGGACAGCATGAGGGCTACAGTTAGAGACGAGATGACAGAAGCTGTATCAGCTTATGAGGAGAAGCCAAGGGAACAGTGGCTCTTTGACTACCCTGCCCAGGTATCTGCTGCTGTTCACCTCTTCTCAGGCTGGTGCATGGGAAAGGCAGCTCTGGGCTTCCCCTTCAGTCCTGCCCTTCCCATCTTAAAGAAATGTCTTCTAGCTGTGAGTGGGGGGTGTTCCTGGTGTCCACTGTGCTGTCCAGGAGGGATGGAGGTTAAGTTGTCCTTTATCCTGTCAATCTCCTGATGGATTTTCCAGGCTGATCCCCATGCAGGTAAAATACACATTTGGTTGGGTTACATATCTCATGGGCTTGAGCAGTGGCTATTTCACCCTGTGAGTCAAAGAGAAGTTTATATGCCCAGCGAAGGAAAAAGGTGCAACAGGAAAATGAATCGTGAGGTCTAATGAGAGGAAAGAGCTACTCACTTGCACCTTTGGCAGCCTCGTGGTATCCAGCTCTTCCTTGTCTGCTGTGTCTGGCATGCAAAAGGTGCTCACTTACAAATAAGTAGCTGCTAAATATGTCTGTATCATTGATATGCTTTAAATGAATATCATAGGGCAGGTCCCTGTTATCCTGTCTGTTATGAATACTGTATCAAAAATATTTATTTTCATGTCATGGATACTTCTTCTTTGATCTCCCCATGAGACACTCAAATGTAAGGAAGTTCTGCTGTTTTCCTTGATACTGAGTCAGCCCTTTTCCCTAGGTGGCTCTTTCCTGTACCCAAATTTGGTGGACGACCGAGGTTGGGATTGCCTTTGCCAGGGTGGAGGAAGGCTACGAGAATGCAATGAAGGAATATCACAAGAAGCAAGTGACCCAGCTGAACACCCTTGTAACCATGCTGATTGGGCAGCTCTCCAAGGGTGACAGGCAGAAAATCATGACCATATGCACCATTGATGTCCACGCTCGGGATGTGGTGGCAAAGATGATAGCGCAGAAGGTTTGTGTTTGCAGCTCAGCATGGTCCTGGTCTCATTATTAGAGTGGGGTTTAAGGGAAGGATGGACCAACCACAAGCCGTTCAACTCACTGCCTCAGTGGGAGATAGAGGGCTGATTTTACTTTGGCAGCGTTTATGGTGAGGAGGCAGAACGCCTCTGTCAGCCATGCAGTGCTGCTCTGCATCAGGACCCTACAACACAGAGGGTCTGCTCATAACTGCCACAGACTCATGCCAGGAGTGAAAGAGTGGCCCTAGGCCCTTGTGCCCAGGCACATGTTGGCTGGCAGTGGCATCATGCTGGGAAGCTGCTGGATGTGGTCTCAGTTATGGATTTAAAAGGTCAGAAAAAGCATTCAGGCTTTCTGTTTTGTAGCCTTCTTGATCTGGTGTGGGGCCACAGGGACTCCTTCAGGTCTCCCTTTGTCCTGCACACCTTTTGTGCCAAATGTCTAGCCCTGTAGCTGGATGGGAAGGGGTCCTGCATGCACTGGGTTTTGGCTCCACTCCCAGCCTCCATGTGTCCTCTCAGAGGCAGCCAGCCTGCTCACAGAGCTTCTGGCTCCAGGGGCTCAGCTTGGCTTGGTGGTGCCTGGGCCCAGTTTGCAGTAAAACTGTCCATCTCCTGGTGGCCTGACTGCCAGTTGTGCAGAGAGCACTGGCCATGGGCGTCTTTGTCTCCTGTCCCCAGCCTGTTTCCCTGGTGCTGTCTGCGGCCCCTTCCTCGTCAAGACAGCCTCTGCTCCTGCTCTTACTCTGTTTGCTTTATAAGATCCTCTTCACAGCTTGCTGCTTCTGAAGTCTCCTCTTCAGAAGTCTTTACGTGCTGCTCTTGGCATCCCTGGCCTTCCTGTGATGGTGCTTGTGGTTGTGTTGCAGGTGGACAACGCGCAGGCGTTTGTTTGGCTGTCGCAGCTCCGGCACAGATGGTCAGACGAGGAGCGTCACTGCTTTGCCAACATCTGTGACGCCCAGTTCCTCTACTCCTACGAATACCTTGGCAATACCCCTCGGCTTGTGATCACTCCGCTGACCGACAGGTAGGTCCTCAGGCACAGCTGGGCTTCGCCATGCAGTCAGACACAGTTGCCAAACATGGATGGGTTTAGATTTGACACCCACGTCCATTTTGTTCTTTCTCCATGTCCCAGTAATCTGGTGGCAGAGCTTTAACTCTCACCTGATTTGTGATTTGATGGTAGTACCTGCTAGGGTATCTGTGCCTCAGTTACTGGGGTGGGATTATCTCACAGATTAAGATGCTCACCTGTGGGTGTTTGCCTTTGCATGGGATGTCCATGCTATTTAGTTGGTGGTTCTAGAAAACTTTTTTTCCTATCTTGAAGTAGACACCTACTGCTTGGTTCAATTGTCACAATGGGGGCACCTAGAGTGATTTGAGATGCTCTGCAATGTTCTAGCTGTCTTCCAGCTGTCAATCCAGAAACACTCAAGTCTTCTGTGGACCCTGGGTCACATCTTCCCACCCTGTGACATCTCAGTGGCCAGGAGCACCTCAGGTGGCTCAGGCCAACCGTATTAGCCAGCTGAGCCAAGACCCTGTGTATCATCAGGTTTTGACCATATTGACTGCAACTCTGTGGATTATACAGGGAGTACAGGCACTGTGTGTGTGGGCACCTTCCTGGTGTCTGCCATCAGCATGACAGAGGAGCTTTGGGGCTTGCTGCAGCGTTGTGTGGGACCATTACTAGGCCGTCTGAGTAGATTTCTGCAAGTCACAGGGAATGGGATGCTCTGGGCTGGATAGCACTGGACAGCAAGAGGAAGAGCTTTCAGAAAAACCAACCTTTTCCCATGCTGTGTGGGATATGCCCAATATCAATGATCGTTATGGGGTTTCAAAGAAAGCTCAAGTCTGGACATGAAGACCCATCAGCAGACTGTGGTGGAAGACGATGTTTCTCTTAGAGAAAACAGAACCAGGCAGAGGTGGTACAGGAGGAGCTTTAGCTTGCACATGCACTCTGCGCATGTATTGCTTTGCAGAACAAATGATCTCCTGGGTGCACTATCTCAGTCCCATTGCTCTGCACCCCAACAGTGACTTGTAGGACCAAGTCTCAGTCTTGTTCTTTTCTCCCTTCACCTTTTGCTGTGAAAGATGTTACATCACCCTGACGCAGTCACTGCACCTGACCATGAGCGGAGCACCTGCAGGCCCTGCAGGCACTGGCAAGACAGAGACTACTAAAGATTTGGGGCGAGCCCTAGGCATCATGGTGTACGTGTTTAACTGCTCCGAGCAGATGGACTACAAGGTACTGCTCCCCCCTTTGCTACAGTGCTGTTATGTTGGACTGGGGATGTTTGGGGCCTGATGAAACCAAAGGACTGAGAGTAATCCAGCTGAGATCACTCTGGTCCACCACCTCTTCTCAGATCTCTGCTATGTTCTTTTCTGTTGAACTCCTTCTTCTTTTCCCGTTTCTTTTCTAAGACTTGCATGCAGTTCTTTGGGAGGCAGAACCCTGAACTGTGATCTCTGCATCATTACACCTTTCACTTCCCTTTTGGAGTTAGATTTTCATCTGAAATGCTTCAAAAATTTTGGCCTGTTCAGTTGAGACTGAGGCTGTGCTACTACCTTGGCCCTGGTCATTTCTCCCCATCGTGTTCCTGGCATCAGAAGGAACCTGGCCTGGCTTTTTCAGGATCCTTTGCCAGAATAAAGGGAAAGCCTGCTGAAACTTCAGTCACTGCAGAATGTTGGATCATCAGGTTGAGTTTTGCTCTCTGCTGGTCTGGCATGGTACAGTGATTTTGGTAGCCTCAGATCATATTTTATTCAGCTTATGGGCTCTCCCAGGAAGTAGGGCCATAAGTAATTCAGCACAGGTGACCTTTAAATGAAACTAGTGCACAGATATATCGAGAAAGTGCAATTAGCAAATCAAGTGGCAAACTGTGCAGAGCTATAAATATTATAATTGAGTTGTGCCTGCTGTTCCCATGCACTTTTCTGAATACTCACAATAGACTGTAAATAGCTATAAATAAACAGGCTGGGAAATAAAATCTTTATTTATTTATTTATTTTCTTCTGGAGTTGCTTCCATTTGTAATTTCATTCTTGTAAGTTTGTATTTTTTTATTTTTATTTTCCAGTCTTGTGGGAATATTTACAAAGGCCTTTCCCAGACAGGAGCCTGGGGCTGCTTTGATGAGTTTAACAGGATCTCAGTTGAAGTCCTTTCTGTGGTGGCTGTACAGGTGAGTGGAGAAATGCTCATAAAACAAACAAACAAACAAACAAAAACCGCAAACAAGACAGAGCCATGTTGTATTCTTCACAGTGAGAGTAAATATGGAAAGTGCGTTTTGCTGGTTTCACAGTTCGGTGTGTAGGCAGGTGAGGGATTATATCCCAAGATTAATCACATGAATATTACAGCACTGACAAAATGTAGCAGTAATATGCTGAAAACATTTTTGTTGCTTCTTCTCCTTCCTACAATTATAGCATTTGTGTTGAACAATTCTTTATAGCACCTTTTTCCAGATCAGTATGCACTGTGGCTCTGTACATAGTCTTCCTGAGGAAGACACTTGTATCATTAACATGCTGTGAGATAATTGTAGCACATCATTTCAGGGGGGAGAACTGTGTTATGGCTATTCAATCTGCCATGCAGGGAATAATTTTCATGGAGGAGAGGGGGATGTTTGGGACTAATCCATGATCTGCTGGACTTCCTGGGGGTTACTTATGGCCTTCAGTCAGGCACAACTTGTGAATCATATGTGACAAATAGGAATATATCGAAGATAACAAAATTCATGCTAACCTGTCACCAAGACTCTGCAGTCTGTTCTCCTTTGTTTTCATGTGGATGTAGGTTTCATTTCAGTATCTGTCATGAGAGCATGATGAAATGTGTACAGAGGGCATTCCCAGCTGAGTGCCACAGTTCTTAGAAGGAAAGCCTGCAGCCCCATGGGTGCATCTTGGTGCATGCCCATGCTGATGTGGGACAGGTGATACTCAGGAATTGGAACCCCCGGCAGATCTGCAGCCTTGCTTGATGTGCTTGCCTCAGATACACTGAGACTATGGAGTTAAAATTCAGAGAGGGCTACTTGATCTGTACGTGGTTATACAGAGGAGTTTTCCCTAAAGGATGGTTTCTTGTCTCCTTCTTAGTTTAACTTGTTAAGTTCATTTAATTGTTGAGTCCTATATAAAGCACATATAAAGCAGCCCTGAGAGAGGGTCCGAAAAGGAGACTGTCCTCCCCATCATGCTGGGGAGTTCTGTTCTCTTGTGCTTATATGTATTCTGGCACTTTGCGTCATCCTCCTCCTCCCCTTACTGGCCAATGAGGAAATCTGGAATTATTTTACATGGAGGGAAGGATGGTATGAGGAGAGGCTTTCTGCATGCTGCTCATTTGTACCCGGTGAGTGGTGAAGGAGCATCGAGGGGAAGCACTGCAGGTGTGAATCCCCTCTGGCAGGGGCTGAAATCTGGGACAGTGTGGCAAAAACCACTGGGCATCAGGGTGAGAGCAGGCCCTGCTGCTTCTCCTGGCACTTGCTTCGAAGGTGAGAGCTGTGTCTGGATGTTGTCCAGATCCTATATCACACTGATGTCCTCTGAAAACACCAGGGAGGGATGTGTGTGCAGAAAGGCTGTCTGGATAACCTGTAGCTTCCAAACTCCAAACAAGAGTTTGGGTGGAGAGAGGGGGCTTGGTTGCACTGTCCAGAATGAGACAGTTCTGACATTGGCAGCACTGAAAATTTTGAACCTCAGGGAACTTTATTGTGAAAAACTGGGATAATGAAAGATTTAAGTTCTGGACCCAAGTGTCAGTTGAGTGCAGGGTTTTAGGATCCCAGTGTTTGACTGAGGTGCAGAATTCTTCCTAGACTCCCTTTTGGACTCAATTTTTCAGAAAAAAGATCTAGAACCCAGAAGTTTCTATACTCTTGTAGGTGTTTCATCCAGAGACATTCTGAACCCCTCTATGGACTCTTCACTCTTCTCATCTTCCTCTCAGTCTTGATTAGTACCTTATGTGACATCCTAAAGAAGCTCCAGGCGGGTACAGGAGTTTGTGTGTCTTTCCCTCAATTTCTCTTCCATCAGATTCTAGTTTAAAGTTGTCATTGAAAGAAAGTCTTTGAGGATCTTAAAATAAAAGGGGAAGCTGAACAAAAGAAGCCCAGCTATGACTCAACTGCTAATGATTCTCTCGCTCCTGGCTGGAGCACCGCATCTGAAGAAAGCAGCACGGCTGTCATTCCATCATCGTGTCTCCTGGCTGCTATTAGGAGTGTAACCATGGCGATGTTTAATTGGCTGTCTTAGTCATGCAGCTAATGTCGATATGGTTCCTTACAGGAAAAAAAAAATAATCGATTAATTGCTTAACTTTAAGATAGCAAACATTAGTAAGGTTAGAGTGGTGAAAATAGATTTCTCCCTTGCTAAAGTTCTATTTGCCAAAAGATGATCTAGCTTTAATAAACTCAATCTCTTTGGAAGGTGAGGAATGAGAACAAAACTGCAATCAGGCAAATGAAAAAGATTATAATATTAGTGGGCGAAGGTAGCAGGGGAAGCCTTCTGCCTTGTGGTTTTGGTTTAAATTAAGCATCTGATGTCTCGAAATCTTAACAAGTGATATAAAGCTTGCTTGGTGTAAAGAGGCCAGGTTTATTGGGAAATGCTGCTCCTTTTCTGGGCCTAGCATTTTAGTCAAGGGGCAGGACAGGCACAGGAGGGTTTTGGGATGCCCTGAAGACACCTGAGTGTGGGGCAGAGGAATAGGGTGAAGTGTTGAGCCCGTGTTGTGTCAGACTCTTGGGACTGCGCTGGGGTGTTGGCTGTGTTGTGGGGGTGTGGGCAGCCCCATTTTTTTCTTGGTGTCTGGTCTCCTGCTAGGCAAGGAAGTTGAAAGACGTGACTTGGCTGTTAGTGGGGTTTTTGCTATAAGATGTGCTGAGAAGTCGTGGCTGATGTCAAAAGCCTGGGTGAGGTGCAGGTGGCTTTGGGGGCATTTTATACTCCTGGGCTGTTCATGTGGACCCATGTTCCCCAGTGCCTTTTGGAACAATGGTACAGATTCTTGCAGCTCCTTTGCACTTTGCCCAGACTCTTCAGTTCTCTCCGCTTTGACTGTGATGGGAGATTGATACTGGCACACAGATTTACTCCAGTGTATAAAGATTTATAGAGTTGGTTAAAAAAAAAAAAAAAAGAGGGGTGGGGGTGAAGGATGGGGGGAACAGTGACAAGCCCTGTCTGTTATGGGGCCAAGTGTCAGGAAAGCAGTACTGTCTTCTGATGTGTCTTCTGATGTGTTTTTTCATACCTGAAAATAACTACTAAAATTTTGCCTTGGTTCCTAGGTAAAGAGTGTGCAGGATGCAATAAGGGAGAAGAAGAAATCCTTCAATTTTCTTGGAGAAGACATTAACTTAGTACCTTCAGTAGGTATTTTCATCACCATGAACCCTGGTTATGCAGGGCGAACTGAGCTACCTGAGAATTTAAAAGCTCTATTTAGGTGAGTCTGGGTTTCATGACTAGCATAAGACTGGCAAAAATTGTTTTTTTGGGATGAAGAATCATAGAATGGTTTGGGATGGAAGGGACCTTAAAGATCATCTAATTTCAACCCCCTGCCATGGGCAGGGACCCCTTCCACTAGACGAGGTTGTTCCAAGCCCCATTCAGCCTGGCCTTGAACACCTCCAGAGATGGGGCTTCTCTGGGCTACCTGTTCCAGTGCCTCAGAGTAAAAAGTTTCTTCCTTACATCTAATCTAAACCTGCCCTCTTTTAGTTTAAAGACATTACACCTTGTCCTATCACACTTCCTGACAAGAAGTCCCTCTCCGTCTTTCCTGTAGGCATCCTTTAGGTACTGGAAGGCCACTATAAAGTCTCCCAGGATTCTTTTCTTCTCATAAAGAGAAGACTTTTCTCAGGCTAAATAACCTGAATTCCCTCAGCCTGTCTTCATAGGAGAGGTACTCCAGCTCCATGATCATCTTTGTGGGCCTCCTCTGACTTGTTCTAATACTTCCATGTCCTTTAATACTGGGAGCCCCAGAGCTGAATGCAGGGCTCCAGGTGGGGTATGATGAGAGCAGAGCAGAGGGGGACAATTCCTTCCTTTGCCACACTGGCAGTGCTCCTTTTGATGCAGCCCAGGGTGCAGTTGGCTTTCTGGGCTGCATGAGCACATTGCTGGCTCATGTAGAGCTTCTCGTCTACCAACACCCCCAGGTCCTTCTCCACCCAGCCTGGATTTGTGCTTGGGATTGCCCTGACCCAGATCCATGACCTTGTCCTTGGCCTTGCTGAACCTCGTGAGGTCCGCACAGGCCCACCTCCCAGCCTGCCCAGGCCCCTCATGACGGCAGCCCTTCCCTCCAGCACATCGACCGCACCACGCAGCTCAGTGGCATCAGCAGACTTGCTGAGGGTGCACTCAGTTCCCCTGTCCATATCCCTGACAAAGATATTAAACAGTGCCGGTCCCAGTGCTGACCCCCGAGGAACACCACTTGCACATTGAGCTGTTGACTGCAACTCTCTGAGTGAGACCATCCAGCCAATTCCTTACCCACCAAGTGCTCCATCAAAAAAATCCATGTGTCTCCAATTTAGAGACAGGTGTATCATGGGGGACAGTGTCAAATGCTTTGCACAACTCCAGGAAGATGATGTCAGTTGCTCTTTTCCTGTCCACTAATACTGTAGGCTTGAGTTTGTTTTTGTGGGGAAATGCATTGGGGATTCACAGATTTCTACCTTGCACAAGAAGCCAGGGTCTGTGAATACAGAGGCAGGGAAAGTGAGCTGTGTCCCTTGCAATGGTAAAGTCCGTGCATGACCTGATTTACAGGAGTAGTCCTGGAAGATAATGCTGTACATTCACTGCCCTCTTATGTCTGCAAACCAGCTCCTCATTTGCAGTAAACAAAGGCTGTTGTCGCCTTTTCTCTCATTTTTTGTACCTGAATATGGTGAAAGCACAGCCTTGGTCCTTCAGCTGGACAGGGCATGATCATTTGTTTGCTTCCCTTGCACTTAACTGTGGAACAGCATTCCCAGATGGCCACATCTTCTGTGTGCTTTGCTCTGGGATTCATTATCCCACTTGCTTTGTTACCACACGTCTCTCCATGAGCTTTCACAGCCATTTCCCTAGCAGCAAATTTCTTGGACATGTGGTTGGTGGGCCTGCACAGGGCTCTCACTCCCGTTTCCCTTCCCCTCCAGCTCCCACACTAGCACTACTTGTACTGGGAGAGACCCATCCTGTTTCAGGAGCAGTGCTAAGACTTTGCATAAGGTGGGGGAGAGGCCCCAGTCTGTGTCAGTCTGTAAATTCCTTGGCCAGGCCACCGTTTTTGTCCTTTCCCAGGTATCACACATATAATTCACTGTTGCTGATTCAGGCAGTGCTGCCAGCATTTGGTATTCTATCCAGCAGGATAAGACTGTTGCCTGGAAAGGCAATCTTGATTCATTTTAATAGAGAGGCTTCAACAATAGTATTTTCTTCTGAGTACTGTGTTTTTCCTTCATCAGTGCTTGCACAGGTGTTTTCACGTGAACTTAAAGGCAAGCTCATGTTTCAGCTCAGAACAGAGCTCAGAGAAACCCAGCAAGAGCTGGACAGGCAGCTCCTGTGCCATAGGGATTGGCATAAGCAGCAGTATAGAATTAGAGAATCATTGGGTGGTTTGGGTTGGAAGGGACATTAATGTCATCTAGTTCCAATCCCCCTGCTGTGGGCAGGGACACCCTGTAATGTAGGCTTTATATTTTGCATGTATCCTCTGAATTCAAGCCCACACAAGTCCTCACTAATATTGGCAGCTGATTGTTCCTGTTCCTTAGAAGACCTGCAGTCAAGAAATATTTGTTCTGCACTGTTTTCTCTCCTGTCTCTAGGCCATGCGCGATGGTTGTGCCAGACTTTGAGCTGATCTGTGAAATTATGTTGGTGGCTGAGGGATTCATTGAGGCCCGAGCATTAGCCAGGAAGTTCATTACTCTGTACCAGCTCTGCAAAGAGCTCCTGTCCAAGCAGGTGAGCCCACTTCTGTGTCTGGACAGTTCAATGAAGCATCTTGATCTTCAAAGTCACCAGGAACAAAGTGCTTTGCCATTTCAGCTCTGTGGCTCAAGCTTCTCAGCTTTTCTTTAATGGCTGTGGTTGTGCTGGCAGCTGGGAGAAGGTTTGTGATCAAATTGTTTTACTAGGGGATCTGCAGGGACGTAAGTACTTGACCAGCTGTATTACAGTGAGAGATTTTTCTTGGGGTTCAAATGATACCATGTTTGGGGTAGTGTTCATTGACCCTTTGCTTTCCAGTCTGTTAGTTCCTATTGATTCTCCTTCCTGCGATGGTTTTATGATGTCTGTCCCTCTCTGAGTTCAGCCTCATGGTTCCCTGTCTTGTCAGATGTTGACCAAGTAGGGTTGCTTTCAGTGCAAAGCTCTAATTAGATTGTTCTTTGTCATCATTTGTATAAATTGAAGCTGGGTCCAGAGAAGAACTGAATCGGGACTCCAGGTGGAAAACTTGACTGTGGCTGTGCCAGCATGAGGCCTGGGGAAGTGCCTGGTTACAGAAACTTTGTGCTCTGTCTCAGAGGGCTTGGTGGAAACTGTGGTCTGTCACTCGGAACAGTCAGGTGTTGCGTTGTGCTCTGAAGGGTGCTAACAAAGCAGGAATATAAAGAGATGCTTGTTGGCTTTGGATCTCTAATGCCTCTCCGTGGTCCTTTTTCAGCAATGACCTCACTGGCCCTGCTCAGTGGGCTGCATCTGGAGCCTGATGTGACCAATGTGGTAATCTTGTGGAGAAACCTGGGTATCTGGGACCTCATAATTCACTAACAAGCCTTTCACCTGGGTAGCTTGTGCAAATCCAGCTTGGGCTATCATGGGTCTGGCTGGCCATGCTTTAGCTGTGTTGTCATTTAGGTGAAACAAATTGCTTAGCTCTTGCTTAGTGTACGTCCTACTGCTGTTTTTACTGCTAGCTCTGAGCCCACATGGTGGTAGGAACAGCTGAGCTGTCTGACTCTTTAATACTGCCCCTGACAGGAATCTCAGCTACTGAAATGGAAATCAGGTTACTCAGGCTGGAGGAGATCTCTGGCTGCAATGCAAATAACAGATTTGGATGTATTTCCCTTGCCAGCTTGTCTGGCCATTTGGAGCTGCTGGGTCTTCCCCCCGCACAGTGGTGTGCTGTCTAAGCATAAATTCATCCCTCCTTTTTCTCCTGTGTAGGATCACTATGACTGGGGCTTGCGGGCTATCAAGTCAGTGCTAGTTGTTGCTGGCTCCCTCAAGCGAGATGACCCAGAGCGACCTGAAGATCAAGTTTTGATGCGCTCTCTTCGTGACTTCAACATCCCCAAGATTGTGACTGATGATGTACCGGTGTTTATGGGGCTGATTGGGGATCTTTTCCCCGCGTTGGATGTGCCTCGGAAACGTGACCTGAATTTTGAGTCTTTTGTGAGGCAGGCTGTGTTGGACCTCCGACTGCAGGCTGAGGACAACTTCGTGCTCAAAGTAAGACCAAGCGATCTTCTGCCATACCTACATCTCCATCAGGTCATATGGGTTTTCTCAATCGTCTTTGCTTCTACAGAGAGAGCTCTGTGCAATATTCTCCTTGCTGACTGACCTTGATGGAGGACGCAGTGTACTATGATGGTTTTGATGTATTCATGCCTGCCAAAAGACAGCACTGACTCACTCCCTGAGTTTACAAAGAGGCTAACCCTTGTAGCTTCATGACAGCATGGCCTCTGGAGAGCAGAGCCTTGTCAGCTAATGGCTGAGAGATGAAAATACTGGTGGAGGTTTGACTGCAGGCTGAAGTTTTCACCCATTGTGATTAGAGTGGCTATACCAAACTCAAGGCCAAATTGATTTGTGCATCTTGGTCACACCTCTCTAAACTAAAAGTCCAATGGGATCTGCTTTGTAGAGCTGATCTGTAATATGGCATATTTGTATGAAATTTGGCCATGTTTTTCTCAGGTGGTGCAGCTGGAGGAGCTGCTGACAGTCCGGCACTCTGTCTTTGTGGTGGGTAAAGCAGGCACAGGCAAGTCCCAGGTGATGAGATCTCTGCACAGGACTTACCAGATAATGAAGCGACGGCCTGTCTGGACAGACCTCAACCCTAAAGCAGTCACCAACGATGAGCTTTTTGGGATCATTAACCCAGCAACAAGAGAATGGAAAGATGGTGAGTGTATTTTCATCCCTGAATCTGTAGGAAAAGAAGGAATTATTACTATTTTTTTTTAAATGAACTGTTTGAGCAGCAGCCAGATGACTGGTTCTTTGTGTACAGGTCTCAAAGCCTGCTTCTCTGCTGCTCACACCCACATGAGAGTTTGTGGTTGAAAGGATTTATAGGATGTTTTAGCTATTTGATCTTCAAATGGGAAGTGTAGCATAAACCTGCTTTATCCTATTGCCCTAAGGATAAATGTCATGTCTGTGAAGACCAACAGTTACTAGCTCCTAAATGGGGCAGACAGTCTTTTGGAGTGGGCTGGACTAGCGACAGAAGAGAGGTAGGTGCTGGGTTCCCCTCTGCCCTGGGGTGTACATTGGGGTCCCCCAGCATGTGCCATCACTGTCACTGGTAGCAAACACAACAAGCCCTCAAAGTGACGCTTTTCCACCACAGTATTTTCCACCAAATATTGCTTTCTCATATCTGCAGTACATCATAATTTGCCAATCTGTTGATCCTGATCACTCCTGAGGAAAACAAGTTGCACATTTAAAACTTCCTGAAAGGTCACGGAGATCTGGAGTGAAACTTTTGGCTCTGTCTAATATGGAAAGGCAGCTTTGATTTACGTTTGTAGCAGGTTTCAGAGGTGTGGGGGAGGTGAGGGAAGACGTTGCCGTAAATCATCCTCGGACAGAATCTCACCAGGAGATGAACTGCCGCCCACCTCTCCTGGCCTCCACTGCAGACCTGACCTGACCCTCCTGATTTGTTCTAGTGTCAGAGTTAATTTCATTTTAATTGTAATTAGGGACCGTAAATCAGAAATGACAGAGGGGAGTGTGGGGGACAGCCTGAACTATGCAGAGTGGCTGCAGCAGCAGATCGAGGACTGCGGTACTGAACAGCAGGAGGGACCTTTTAAAGGCGGGTTTCCAGTCTTTTCTAGCCTACAACAGTGTAGATGGCTCTGTCCTGAGGTTTCAAGGCAAATATCTTTGTGTTAACTAGTCCTTAAAGTTTTGTTTCTTTTTGTCAAATAGCAGCAAGGAGACTTTTCCCACAGTCCAGCAAGAGATGATGCTGTCATCCCATCACTCCATTCATTAATGGGAGATGAAAAAGTTGTATGTCTTAGCTGGTAAAAAGTCCCACAAGGGAATCCTAAAAGTGTTCTTTGTAGAACCAAGCTCCTCTTTTAAGCCCCAAGATAGCTTTGTGGTGTGGATGCACAAAGTTAGAAGAGAGACACTTTTCTCTCTGCTGCTGTTGTGGTGCATGTGAGGGGAGCATTGATGCTCTGAGACAGTAGATGTTTCTGATACTATTGGTCTTGGAGCAGATTCAGAGACAGTTTCCAAGGCACGTGCTTAACATGTGAGGAGCTGAGTGGAGGCAGACACAGTGAAATGTTGTGGTGTTTTTTTTTTTTTTTTTTTTTTGACTTGATCTCAAAATCAGATACCTGTTTTGGGTGAGCTGTTCTGCATTTGCTCTATGCAAGCTTTATCTTTGGTCATATAATGCCACTAGCTGTTCCTGGTCTGGATTCTGGATCACAAAGTAATAGCTTGCCCTGGAGAAAAGAAGACGGCTTGTTACAATTCACTAAGAGAGAGGTGCTTTTTTTTTTTTTTTTTTTTTTTTTTTTTTGCCTGATTGTTTTTTCATGAAGACCAGCATCTCCCCTGGTATTTTCACGTGTAGAGGACAGCAATAATTTTGTGGAGTTTTTATTTTCTCTGCAGTACTGCTGTTCTATTCCCAGCATCCTTGCTATTCTTAACATTCATTATTTACTGCCCTTGAGACACTGTATGCTCTGTCTCCTTGATTTTACTGACATTTTGTTCTGTCATTCAATGTCATTCTATGCTTGTTCTCCCCTCAATCTCACTAAGGCCATGCCCCGGCATTTAATGCATCTTGATTTCCCTGAAATACTTTGAGCCACAAAAAAACACTTAAAAGAAATTCCAAGGCATATTCAGATGGCTTTCCCTGTGTTGTGTAATTTGTACCTCCTTCTGCTTCTGAGTATCTACTCTTCACTTTTCATACCCCTTATTCTTGGCAGGAATGAAGCTCATGTATAGGCCTTCAGTCATTTTCATAATGATTTCTTCAAAGCAAACTAGACCCATATCATGATATAGAAATGCTTCTTACTTAAAACATGTACAGGTGCGTAGAGTTTTGAATGCTTAAGAGGAACGCATTTATTATGATAGTTTTTAGTAGGATGCTAGAGAAAAATGTTAGAGCAGGTGGCAAATTTGTTCATCATGATATTCTTGTCATCTTCCCAGGACTGTTTTCATCAATCATGCGAGAGCTGGCCAACATCACACATGATGGTCCCAAGTGGATGGTACTAGATGGGGATATTGATCCGATGTGGATTGAGTCTCTTAATACAGTGATGGATGATAATAAGGTAATTAGTATAAGTTAAAGAAGTGGACATTCCTTGACTGCATGGTGTGGTTCAGCCTAGGAAAAATCACAGAATCACAGAACTGTAGGGGTTGGAATGGACCTCGAAAGATCATCGGGTCCAACCCCCCTGCCAAAGAAGGTTCCTCAGAGCAGGCTGCCCAGGTAGGCGTCCAGACAGGCCTTGAATATCTCCAGAGAAGGAGACTCCACAACCTCCCTAGGCAGCCTGTTGCAATGCCAATGCCAAAATGCCTATGCCAAAATAACACCTCCTAGAATAACGCAATTATGGTGATGTTTCTTCAGATATACAAAGAAATATTGCATAAATAAAATGGTGCATGAGGAAAATAGCCCAAAGCATGCTTTCGTGGGAATTTCCCTTTCCTGTAGAACTGGTATCCTGAGTAACCACAGATGTCCTGGTCATAACTTCAGGCCCTTTAAAAATGGCGAATAGGGTCATAATTCTGCACCTTTTCTCCCACCCTAAGGGAGCCCTGCTGTTCATTCTGGTCTGTGGAAGAGAGAGGGATCATTCTACTGCCTGTTAGAAATTAGTTGCTTTGCTTGGAGGAGCTGAGCTGACAGCAACCAAACCTTAGTGCAAAGTACTGAGCACTTTTCATTCCTCTTCCCACGGGATGCATTAATCTCAGGATTAAGCTGCCAGTTTGTCTGCCATGTGCAGGTGCTGACCCTGGCAAGCAATGAGAGAATCCCACTGAACCCGACGATGCGGCTGGTCTTTGAGATCAGCCACCTGCGCACAGCCACGCCAGCAACCGTGTCCAGAGCAGGTGAGTCCTGGGCTGAGCTTCAGTCAGGGATGCTGCATAAAGAAAGCAGGGTCTGTTGCCATTAAGCAGTCTTTTGTTGGGCAACTTGGTCCCTGCTGAAAGTTCCCAACCTGGGATCACGCCTGCCTTTGGTGGGCAGAGCATGTCCCAGAAGCACATGGACAAACTGAGGACTCTGTCATCATACATACGTGGAGCTGTGATCATCTTGGAGATTTACTCTGAGCTCTCTGACTGTTGTTGAGGACAGCTTCAGCAGTGCTGAGAGAGTGCTCCTGTTGTGCAGGGCCCTGTGTGGACAGGGTGGGGTGTAGCTGGTTGTGTGAAAGTTGCTGAGCAATTCTGCTGGAGGAAAGGAATGGTCTCTGATGTGTCCTCATGTTTTTTTTTCTTTTACCCTGGGTCTAAAGGGATCTTGTACATCAACCCAGGAGATCTGGGCTGGAATCCTCCAGTGAGCAGCTGGATTGACAGGCGAGAGATACAGTCAGAAAGAGCCAACCTGACCATTTTGTTTGATAAGTACCTCCCGCCTTGTCTGGACACCCTTAGAACAAGGTAACATCTGCAGAGTGATTGTATCTCCACCAGCAAAAGCAGGGGGACACCTGTTACCTTCCAGACCAGCTGTGCTGTGCTGGGGCTGAGGGGCACATGGCATGGGTGGCAGGGTTTCCTCATGGCCCCTTAGAGCCTTGAGCATCACTGGCTTAACTGCAGAGAAACTGCGAAGTGAGGTCTGGGTGCAAACACTCCTGTCCTTCCTTTGTTGGCTGGGTCTGGTTTTCATCTGATTTTGATTGGTCCTGTACTTCTTGTGTCAGTGCTGCATCTCTTGGAAAGTAAATCCAGGAGATCCTAAAGAGAAGTTGTCTTGGTCTCCTGATGTATCAGGCTTGACCCAAGTCCACTCCACAAATCACTTTTCAGTAGAAATTTTAGACCATTGCTGAAGTAAAGTTTTCAGCCTGCTGTTTGGAAGCTGAGAGACAGCAGATCTCCTTTTTCCTTCTTCCCACTTTTTTTTTTTCTCCCCATCCTTCAGTGGTAATGAAGAAATGGGTGTTTGTGAGAGAGGATAGGATTGCTCTTGAAGCAGTTACCTCTTGAGTTTCTTTTCCTGATGCATTTGAAAAAAAGGAAGTCAGTATTTGCAGACATCCAGCCTGCTGGACACCAATCCAATGTATATGAAGAATTTGGAATTTTGGAAAGGCCCTGATGCTCCTTGGCTTAAGTTAGCTTCAAGGGGATGCCACCAGAGAATGCAGTTCTTGGTTATTGTGAGAGACAGCTCTCTTAATCATAATGTGATGGGGACTGGCCAAAGTAGAGTCCCAACAAACCTGAGTAAGGAAGCTTCTCCCATACTCTGCTTCCCAAACTTCCACCTTCATTAAAAAACAAACAAACAACAGCAACAACAAAAAGGCACCACGACCAAAAATAAAGAAAAAATAAGCATACAGTTGAACATGGGTGCTATCAACCACAATGAGGATGTTTCAGAAGGGTCTGATGTAGTGAAAACAGTGGCCTTGGAAATAGGAATTGGGCACCTTAATAGGGAACTGCTCCCTGTGAGACCAAGCTGGTTGCAGCTGTTGGCAGCAAGTCCACTGGACATTTCCCACTGTGTTGCTTAACATTGTGTCAGACCATGAAATCCATAGGATTAGAGCTGCAGACAGCCCTGAGCTGAGTATTTTGGTACCTTACTTAATTCAGAAATTGTAGAACTAACCTTTCAAATAGCTATAATTACTTTATGGAAGACTTCAGTGCTGCTGCATTATTAGTTTGGAATTCTGTAAGTGTAGCTTAAATGAATGTAAAATGGCAAGATGAAAGGGTTTATTTTATTACTCCTCTATTTGACCGCTTTTGAACTTGTTGGGTTCACAGGAAATCATTGCCTTTAGCAAGTCTTCCATTTTACTTCTTTCAAGAGGATCAAAGTTTTAAAATGCTTGAAACTTCTGATTACTGTTATTACTTGTGTATGTGCCAGTGCCAGCAGGTCCAAGGAAGAGAATGGGTGTTCCCTTTATTTCTGTACCCCTGAAAAAGACACACACTGAAGAAAAGTAAAATGCTAATATTCCAAAAAAGATTTTCTAGGCTTGTCTTCCTGTGTTGTAAGTGACTGTGTATCTGGACCCAATTACATTTCCTGTGCTTTCAATTTCCTTTGTCTAGGTTTAAGAAGATTATTCCCATTCCTGAGCAGAGCATGGTTCAGATGTTGTGCTACCTCCTTGAATGCCTTCTGACAGAGGAGAACACACCTCCTGACTGTCCCAAGGAGCTGTATGAACTTTACTTTGTCTTTGCTGCTGTCTGGGCCTTTGGAGGATCGATGTTTCAAGACCAGGTAAGAAGGAAGCTGCTGCTTCAGCAATCTTCTAAACAGGCTTCTTTTCCTTCCTTCCTCCCTCCCTCCCTCCCTTCCTCCCTCCCTCCCTCCCTAGTACTTTCCAAAATGTTCTTTATCAGTAATGTCAGCTTCTTGCATGTAGATGATAATGAACTAGAAACCTGAATGCAACAATTCAGTTTGCAAAAGACCTCATTATCTGAGGTGTAGCACCAGAGCAGAAAGGCTGAGGGGTCAAGCGATAAAGGCAGAGGGTTGTTTGCTTATTCAGACTTGTTTCACTGGGGAGAAACATGAAGTTAATTTATAGAGGCATGTGGATATGTATAATGTGATCAAATTAAGGCTGATTTATCAGATGAATATATCAGTGGGGCAGTCTTGATCATCAGATTGTGCAGATAGGCATTACATTATGCAACACAAACCAGATGGTGCTTTGCCACCACTGGCTTTTATTAAAAATAAGTTTACATCAGGAATCAGTTGTCCTCAATTTGTGATAAAAGCGTGTAAGAAAGAGATGTGGTCAGTGGGGCAGGATGGGAATTACAGGTGTCCATTTAAGTGGAAGTAGACAGTAGACAGTTGATGTACTCTTTGCTTGGAGCATCTTTTTGCTTGGAGAGCCTGTGGGGCTGTTAGAGAAGCTCAAAAGTTTGGTGCCCTTTGGGTACTGAAGTCTTCAATCTGGCCAGAAGTGTTATATGGCTGTTGAGCATCTGTGCAAATCATACACGAAATGTGAAAAAGGGTCCCTCTTTAGAGGTTGTGAGTCTCTCAGGGTCTGGCAAAGGCTCTTCTGACCTTTGTCAGGACCTCTTGTCTCCCTTGTCTCACTTTAATACAGAAAAGTAGCTGCACAGCCAGTTCTCCTGCTGTCGGGGAGGTTGGGGTTGATGTTTGCAGGCACTCACCGTGAGCTCCCTCAGGGCAGCCGGCTGTTTGGTGTGTTCTGGTGTGAGCTGCTGGGCTCAGCCAAGCTACTGAGGGACTGATGTCCACACCCAGGATTACAGTGCTTGAGGACACAGCCTAGAGACCAAGATCTTCCTGGTGCAGGAGGGTTAATCAGGCCGTGTATCACCAGTCTTTAATATTCTAAGTACACTGGTGTCTGAGAGGTGGAGTAAGACAGGGTACTGCTCTCCATGCTGCTTCCCGCAGTGCATCTATCCTATGGATTAATCACAGCTGTCAGCTTCCAAATCCATCAGCTTGCTTTAGACGGGGTGGGTGTGATCCCTTCTATGATGGTGTTATTATAAGACTGAGTTTTCTCAAGGTCATCATTTAATACTGCACATTTTCAGCCCCTCGTCAGACACTGTCGCTCAAAAAGCGGGACAAGCACAGACATTTCCTGCTGAGCTGGAGCACAGCTGCTTTGGTGGGGGCTTTCTTATGGGAACACCATGAGATATTCTATAGACTTGCCCTGGGGAAGCAGGCAAGGATGAAGGGGGATTTATTTTCACCCTGGCTCCCTGTTCTGCCCCATTTCCCAGCTGCGTGGCTCAGCTTGGTGCAGCCTGGCTGTCTCTTGATTTCCAAGTAATTGGAAAAGCTGCTGTTTTTTACAGCTTCCCACTGTTAACAGTAATAACGGACAAGATGATGGTGGGCTGCATGTCCGAGCACCACTGTGACACTGCTGGTGTTGGGGCCACCTTTGGGTCTGTTCCATGGTGTTGTGCCTATGCTTCAATGATGGTTTTGCATCCTCTGCTGGCCTTGCTGCCTCCAGGATGGCTTTGTAAGCTGGAGAATTTGAATGTCACTGGTTCAGAAGCAAGCAGGAGAAACGTGAGGCACCTAAAGAAGGGTTTAAGAGCGCACATGGTACCTGAAGTCCTGGACTTTGAGTGCCAGGTTGTCAGCAAGTGGCAGAGGGATCAATGTGAGCAGTTGCAATGCCTGTGTCTAGAGTTATGTTGGGCATCTGCTCGAGCTGCTCACTGTGGGTCTGTCCAGTCCCTTCTGGGAATCTGTCAAGTGATTGTATCTCCTCATCAAAGAACACCTCATCCCTAAGTCTAAAGCATGTTATCCTGATGTGGGGGTCTGCTCAGTGCTGGGGGACTGCTATTGAGGGCTCAGAGGTCGAATTCTGATCTTCAGCAGGCCCCTGTTTTGCCTGGACTATGTGGGAGGTCCCTGGAAGGATCTGACACCAAAGCTCTTACCCCAGCTTGGGCAGAGGCCTTGCCATTTGCAGATTTTGCTCAAGTGCTCTCACAGGGTCTCTTTGTATTTTTTTCATGTGCCTCACCAGTGGCCAGGAACACCTGCTGGACTGCTCATGTTTGCTTCATAGCAAGGAACAGATACATCCAAAAATGATAAGCAGCACAGCCTGAGCTAGACTTGGTGCCTACCTGGACCCTTTAAGTTCTCTTGATGGCTGTGAGAGCCCAGCTTTCCCAGTCCTTGTGGCGGACTTGACCCCTCCATTTCCCATGTGCCAGCTGGGAAATAATCAGCCTCAGTGTTGTCAGTGCATTAAAAAGAAAATTGATTAAAAAGAAAACAGCAAAACCTGGAAGCACTGCTTTTGCTTGCTCCAGCAGTACAACTGCTGCCTAATCATGGGAGCTTAAGGCTCCTTCAGCAAGCTGGTGGGAGCGCAGTTGTGTGGCAGATGGGTGCCATGTTCCCCACAGCCTAGCTCTTTTACATCCCAGGATCAGTCTCTGGCATCGCTCTGTGTGGCCCAGCATGGTTTGCAGGTATTTCTGCACTGCCAGGGCCTGGTGGGCCATCAAGCAGCACGCTCTTGCAACCTTTGTGTGGGTTGCAGGAGGAGCTGTGCACAGGCACAGCAACCCTCCGGGAGATTTGGCTTGGAGGTTGGGCTATGCAGGGCTGCTTTTGATGCTCTGTAAATGTCAGAGCGGAGAGTGTAAGGATACAGCAGTCCGAATGAAGGGAAGTCTGATGAAAAATGATCCAATATAAAATCTGTTTATTGCTCTCCATTGAAGGTGCCCTTCGTGTTGACCTTTTGCTGCTGAAATGTCAGGATAAAGAGTCTGGAAGGCTTCCTGCTTCTCCGCGCTTGTTGGTGGGTAGCGGAGCCTCCGTGTAAAAACAGATGATAGATTTGCCATTTCAAGGCTCTGGAATTAGTGGAAATCCATATAGGGTTTTTATTAAGGAAGCAGTTTGATCTGAAGACTGTTCTGGCAAAGGAGCTAGGGCTGGAGCATCTCCACCAAGCTGCTCTGTGAGGGAAGGCAGGCAGTGCAGCTCAGTGCAGATGCAGGCAGTTTGGATGTGCAGGGGCGAGGGCACCCTTATGAGAAGGCTTTTAGCACTGAGGCACGTCCCTCAGCTGAAGGCTGCTCTATCACTGGTGCTGAGGAGTTAGAACAACAGGAGAATGGAGAATTAAAGTTATTCTACCTCTCTGAATAGCACGAGGCTGCAAAATCAGGGATACTAATAACCTGTTTTTAAAATCCTCTTTTTTTTTTGGTGGATGGTAGCTCAGGGGACTTTACAGTGACTGTTCATTTCATTTCAAACACGTATTTCCTGATGGAGGCTTATCAGTCTACAGGCAGCGTGTTGGCAGTCCCAGTTGGGTTTCTGTCCTGGAAAAGCACGTTGCATGGCTATGGGGAGGAGAGTCCCATGGATGCCCCAGGAAGACTGTTAAAACTGACTAAATTTTGCATCCAGTATTTCACAGACATCTTTTTAACAGCAACTTTCCATTCCTTCCCCTTCCTGCTTCTCCTCAGGGCAGAATGCTGAAATACCCACTGTTTGCATGGGGATTTGCACAATATCATACAGGAGATCAGTAACAAGAAGGGAAGCTAACCACATTTTGCAAGTCCTGAACCATTGTCAAAAGCAAAAGCATCATCCCAACTCTTGCAAAATTTCAGATGCTCCAAAATCTCCCTGCGTAGAAAGACATAGCGGGGAAAGCCGAGACAGCAGATGCTTCCAGGGCAGTATGGTAGAAATGCAGCAGAGCTGAAGGGGCCTGGTCCCTCTCTGGTGTTTTTGTGTAGTGGTACAATTCTGCTTCTCCAGAAAGCTAGAGCTTGAAAAGATGCCAGAAGACAACAACAAAGTATTAACAGACTGACATGATTTATGAGGAAAGGCTTTAGTATGCATGCTTTGACTAACCATGACCACAGATGTAGACGGATGTTGTGTCCTTGTCTGTTGGAAGAAGCAGGCACCAAGAATCAATCAAGTGCTCTGTTTAGTCACAGGCACGTATTTCTCTATTTCAAATTGATCCATCCATTTAATCTCAGACATACCAAGAGTGATCAACACAGAGGATGAATTATTTGGGTGAATAAAAAGGAGTGATGAGAAGAAGTGGAGAAAATGAAAAATTAGGCTTAAGAATAGGAAAAAGACTAAGATCATTAAATTCCACAGTATATTTTAAGGACCGGTCCCCCTTTGGTAGACTCAGACCAGATAACGTTCTCCATCACTGATGAGATGGAGAATCTTGATCTTGAGATTAACATATTTTTGTCCCCTCTTGTTTTGCAGCTTGTGGACTACAGAGTGGAATTCAGCAAGTGGTGGGTAGCAGAATTCAAGACTATTAAGTTTCCCTCTCAGGGAACAGTCTTCGACTTTTACATTGATCCCGAAACAAAGAAGTTTGAGCCTTGGTCTAAACTGATTCCCCAGTTTGAATTTGATCCAGAAATGCCATTACAGGTTTGTGAGCAGTGTGTAGCTTTGTCAGGAAGGAATTAATGCATTTTAGTGGTTGTAAGCGGGTGTTCTGGTGAAGTATGATGAAAGGTCAAACATTTCTTAATAAGGATGGATTTCTGCATGAGGTACTACTAATTATCCAGTTTTCTTTGCTGTGTTTTGGCTGTGAAGAGTAGTGTTCCAATGGCCTTTCAGTTATGACCTATGTACATCAGGGGCAGGCTCAGATCCACCCCAATGACCCAGGAGCGGGTGCCAGGGTGCAGGCAGAGGGGTAGATTTGGCCAAGGTGTGTGACCCACAGAAAGAAGTGGGATGTGACACAACGTAGTGACAAAGCCCCCAAGGCGCCATGTTGTCATTCTGTGCCAACCTGAAAATAGGGGTGTTTTTTATGATTTGGATGAAAAAAGAAAGTTTCTGCAGGTAGAGGATTGTGTTTGCCAGCTACGCTTTTCCTTCCTTTTAGACGTGCCAGTGGAAACAGATGACTTGAAAAAAATTGTTACCATTTTAGAAAAATGTCTGTGGGGAGATCCAGATGCTGCTGCCAGCATCCAGCTGTCAAGGTTTCATCTCTGCAGACAGTTTGATTGTAATGGCTGGCAGAAGCTTATCATTCCCCTTCCTGGTGTGATCTAGAAACAGGGGTCTCCTCACCCTGGCTTTCCCAATTTTTCTTCTCCCCAGAACATGGCTGTGGGATTTGTGGCAGTGATGGGAATCACTTGCTTGTTATTCCTCTCTCAGGCTTGCGTGGTGCCCACTACTGAGACGGTCCGGCTGCGGTACTTCATGGACAGGCTCCTGGAGCGCCAGCGCCCTGTGATGCTGGTGGGCAATGCGGGCATGGGGAAGTCTGTGCTGGTGGGGGACAAGCTCTCCTCTCTGGACACAGATGTGTACATGGTAAAGAAGGTCCCGTTTAACTACTACACCACCTCTGCCATGCTGCAAGGTGAGGCAACAGCTGAGACATGGGATTTCTGCCTGGCAGGGCACCCAATTCTCATGATTCCAGTGGGGTTTGAAGTGGAGCACTCACTGTGGCACTTGGAGAGGAACCTGTAGGTGTGCTGCCTGTGTGGTTTGTGTGCTCTCTGCTGACAGTGTGAAACCCTGAGCTCACTGGCCCCTGGTTTTGTGGGAGATGACACTTTCGAACATGCGGATTTGAATTCTGAACACCAATGACTGGTTCAGGGTTTTGCCAAAGTGTGTGCTTAAATCTGCTGCTATTTCACAAAACACACAGCTCGTACTTGACTTGAAGTGTGTCTTTAAGATGCTTCAATTATGCCCATGCAGAATAGGGGAATAGGGTGAGATTCTTGGCTAGTATCCAAACATTCCTTAAGGTGCAATGACAGGAATTGCATCCCAGTTAGCAAAGAGGATGGTGCTAATGGAGACATGCAAGGCTGTAAGCCAGGGATGCTGGCTTTTGGTGCTGTCTCACCTTTTGGCCAGTCTCATAGCCCTGAGCAGGGACAATAGCCTCCTTTTTCTCCTGTCTGGTCCCCTCTTTCCTTTTCTCTCAATCTGGGGTCTCCATGAAACGCCCTTGAGTTGGTAAATGGGTTGTGCTGTCTATCTGTCCACCTGACTGCCACTGTGGGGGAATGTGTGCTCATTTATTGCTGTGCGGATGGTGCGAGCGTGTGCAGGTGCTGCGATTTATACAGACAGACCTGGCAGTGCATCCCTATTTACTGTGGCCATGAGCTATGGTCTGAGACGGGCACTTTCGTTCTCTATAGAGAAGAGCAAGTCCTCTTGCTTGGGAACGAAGACGTGGCTATGAGATTAGCATTGTGAAGCATGATTTATGCTGCTCGGCATGCTTCTCTACTGCTCATTTTTTAGAGTTAATTTGTTCTTTTTTTGTGCAGTTTGTCAGTTGGCTGCTTTTTTTTGTGCCCCAGCAGGCACCTCTTTAAATTTGTAAAACATGGGTACAAAGCAGTTTTTTTGTTTGTTTGTTTTTTATTCTCCTCTTTAAAAAAGGTAAACCTTAAAGCCAACAATTGCTTAGACAAGGCGCCTGTTGGTGCAGAGATTTATAAGAAGCAGAGCATGGGTCTTTTATGGACAGCACAGGTACATGCTTCAAACCATCCTTATGGGTCCTGTGGCTCATAAACAGCCATGTCCATAGGGACAAACGGAGCCAGACGTCCCCTCCGCCATGGTCTGGGGCCAATGTGGGGGATTTTTTGGTGTGTTTTGACCAAAAGCCACTCTCTATTGCATTTGTTGTTCTGAAGTTTGCTACTCTCAGCTGTTTTGCCTGGACTTGGTCTACTCCTCCGTCTGCTTTGTGCACTCTTGGACCTCTGCTCCCCCTGGAGATGCAGACCCGTCTTCCATGCACCCTTCCTCCTTTGCTTCTGGGATTCAAATCCTTTCTGCTCCAGATCTGCCTGTAGAAAATTGCAAGACCCCCCCCCAGTTAACAGGCAGCAGGCAGGAGGAATTACACTAGCAAAGCCCCATTTGCAGTGACTGTTTCTTTCAGGTGCTAATTTGAGTATATCAGGATCTCGGAGGAAGAGACGTGGACACTTTATTATTATTATGAGATATGGCTTTGAATTAAAATGCAACTTTCACGAACATGTCACTTGATCCACAGTAATTACATTTCAGTGTGATGAATCTCCTGCATACTTGTTTAACCTCAAAAAAGGCTGATTTTATATGTTAATTAAGGACTAATTAAATTTAAATTAAATGCTTATTTGAAACACTTAATTTAACCTGCTACCAGAAATCTCAAATATTATGTTTTTATTGAAGGGGGAGAGATACTCTGCTGAGGCAAGATTCATCATTTTTCTTAGCACAATTCATTCCTTTGTGCAGCAACTGTCTGTGACAAGAAATCAGCTGAATTTTGAGTAGTGGGAAAGAAAAACTCTCTGAAACGCACTGAAGCAGTAAAAAAAAAAAAAAGTGGTGATTTAAAATATATATAATTCATGGTCTGAAAAAAACAGAATATAAATCTCCCTTAATAACTTCTGCACATGATTAAATGCACAGTTTTAACAAGGGGAGTTTTATAAAAGTTCCCAGTCCCATTTACGTTTGCAGGTCTTGTCTAATTACAAAAAATGCTACTTAC
Organism: Aythya marila; assembly: GCF_965140915.1. Taxonomy (NCBI): domain Eukaryota; kingdom Metazoa; phylum Chordata; class Aves; order Anseriformes; family Anatidae; genus Aythya; species Aythya marila. The sequence goes on along the minus strand of NC_139059.1, from coordinate 11,797,191 downwards.
CATGCTGCTATATGTCTGTTGACAACCCAGTCTTGTGTACATGAAACAAATTCTGCCTCCATCTTTGAAAGAGCGGTGAGCCCCCAAGACTGAAGATGCTCTTGAAGTCAGCTCATGGGAGAAAATCCATCACATCTGAGCAGAAGAGAACTTCTGTTTGTTTTTCCACTTAGTCAGTAAAGGTTGCTCAGGCTGGAATGAATAGCTGTGAAGCATTATGCGCAGCAATACAGGTTGATTTTTATTAAATATCAGCCTGGTGTTGTAAATATTCATTATGTTTTATAATCTACAACATATAACCTCAGCCTCCTGCTAAAACAAAGTAAAATCTTCCAAAACTTTGAAACAAGAAACTTTTCTTTGCATCCTTTTCCTTCCTCGTGCATGACCCTACTGACAATGGGGTGGTATTTTGGCAGCTCATGTTCGAAATCAGTCTTGTCAAATTATCTGGAGATTTGGGTATTTCTGGGGAGGGCATCAGGGAACTTGTGCATCCTTGGTTAATAAAATTAACATATTATTTAATTTGTCCTGATGATATCCAGGAATTTGCCCCTCAAATCATGGATTCCTTTTGCCTAAGAGAGGGAAAATGCATCTACTTTCACAAAACCAGTGGCATGATATAGGTCAGAATAAACCCAGACAGTAAGATTTAGTTTAAAAAATGATGCAGAAGGGATTCAGAGTCTCAATCTTGCTTTTGTTTGATCTGAAGTAGATCTCTTTTGTAGCAGGCTATTAGCTTGCCATATTTTGTTTGAAATAAGGAACATACCTTTCTGGTTTGGGTTGATTTGGACCAAAAAGCTGCCCAAAGGTCTCTGCCAGCCCTGTGCAGGGCTCCCAGCAACTCTGCAGATGCAGCTCAGGGGCAGCCACTGTCCTGCTGGTGAACAGCATCCTGCGCCAAGATCAACTGTTCCTCCGAAAAAAGCAGCAACCATCTCTCCTTGTGCCAGCTGCGGGGGGCCTGGGGCTTTCCCCTTTGCTGTGAGAGCAGTCCTTCCCATCCTGTGCACTGCTCGGCTCCTTGGGGATGATGCAGCTGCACGCAGCACAACATGGAGCTGGGGTGGGAAGCCTTTTTTTGTTGTTCTGACATGAACCCTCTGTTAGTTTAACTTTGCATCTCTGCCTCCATACAGGTGTGCTTGAGAAGCCTCTGGATAAAAAGGCTGGCAAAAATTACGGCCCTCCGGGTACAAAGAAGCTCATCTATTTCATCGATGACATGAACATGCCAGAAGTGGATCCTTATGGGACAGTGCAGCCCCATACACTCATCAGGCAGCACCTGGACTATGGTCACTGGTAGGAGGCTGCTTGGGCTGCATCATCCAAGAACTTTTTGTTCAGCTCCAGTCTTTGGGATGAAGTTGAAGTACAGTTCTCCCTTCCTGGCCTGCTTTTGCCATTTCATATTTCTGGGGTTGGAGGCTGATGGGGACACACTCAGGTCTTTTCCTTTTCCCCAGCAAAGCAACTCACTTGCTCCCAGCCTGGTTGAGAGGTGCTTTGCTCTGCTCCTGGCATGCTTTGGGGCTGTGGTCTTGATGCAGAGCCTACAAGAGGAGTGCGATGCTGTGCTTTGATGCCCTGCAACACTGAGATCAGGGGAAGGCAGTGGATCTGGCCTCTGCTGGGATGCAGCCTCCCTGCTGAGCCCCTGCTGTGCACACCTGATGTTTTCAGGCAGGCAGCAGCAAACAAGTGTTTTCTAGGCAGAAGTAATTTGAAGAAAAAGAAGTAATGGTGCTTGGGCAGGGGATGGGTGCATTTTACATGGTAGCTGGTAGTGCTGTGAGGGACAGGAATATTCTCATCTCTCTACATGGGGAATACCGGGCAGGGAGGTGCAGCAGCATCCAGCTTCTTAGCCATGTGTGCACCTGAGCTTGACCAAAAGCTTTCTTGGTATGAAGACAGGCAGAAATTCAGGACTTCCTGGGTATAGAGACAGGCAGAAGTTTGGGGCCATGGGTGTGGGTGAAGCAGGAGTGGGGCAGAGAGACGTTTCTGCTGATTGCACAGGTCAGAGTGCTGGTGGCACACAGGATGCAGTGTGGCCCCTCCTGGGCATGTCTGGGTTTTCAGCCCACAGTCTTAGCAGTGCCCATAGGATGTCACATGCGTAAGGGCTTTGCTCAGAACTTCTTATCAGCTACTAAATATTAGCTACAGGTTGTTGAAGCTGAAAGATTTCCAAAAAGAGAGCAGGACTCCTGTGTGTCCCAGGACAAGGCTGGACACTGCCTTGGCAAGGTGCAGGGTTGGACCTCCAGCTTCATTGCAGCACTGAAGCCAATCTGGACTTCAGCAGTCACCCAGCTGCTGCTTTTGTTTTGCCCAAAGGTACGACAGGACCAAGCTGTCGCTGAAGGAGATCACAAATGTGCAGTATGTATCATGCATGAACCCGACTGCTGGCAGCTTCACTATCAACCCACGTCTGCAGGTAAAGCCCTGTTCAGGGTCAGGCACATTGCTGATTTTATTTCAGTGGGTTATTTAAGCATGAAGCCAGAGGAAAACCAGTGGCAGGTGCTGCTTTTGTTTTATCAGCAGAAATTGCATGTTTCAGTGGGGTGACCATAAATCATAGTAGTAAGAGATCTTGCTCCCTTATTGTTTTTCCTCACGTTCTGCTGCTCCGTCAGAGGAAGCAGTCACAGGTTGCCAGCCAACTTAGCACCTACTTTTGGGACAGTGTTCTGGTTCATACAGATTTTGCCTTCATTAGCTAGTATTTACCTCTGGAGCATAGCTCATTAAATCCTTTTGGTTTCTAAAATTTCTGATGGAGCTGGCAGTATATTCTCATTAAAAAGAAAAGAAAAAAAAGGGAAAAAAGATACGTGACCAAGCGTATTGATTTTTGGGAGCTGAGAGACTTGACCTTATTGGTAATATTCAGTACCGATGTTATTTAACCCTCCCTCTGAGGCAGGAGGTGTCAGTGGCAGCCTGTGACAGGGGGCAGAGACTGATGGAGGCAGCCTGGCTGTGCCCTGTGCCTGCGGATGAACCACTGAGTGGTTCCTGTGGACCACTGTGGGACACAAACAGCAAGCAGAGGGACAGTGCACTTTCCAGCAGTATCACAGTTTCTTGGAGAAGCTTCATGACTAGAGTCAGCCTAAGCCATTGTTCCTTTTAGCTGCTCTGTGGTGTTAATAGGAAGCATCCCATGGCTGGAAATGGGCACCTCCTCTGGGGAATGAGTCCCACATCAATAAGGGGTATTCTGGGAGATGGCACCTTCCGACACACAGCGTGGCTGTGGCCATCCTTTTCTGAGAGGGGAGAGGTTTTCTGGGATGCCAAGTGTGACTGCAGCCTTAGTGCCAGGGAAGAGGCCAGGGGCTGTGTTTGGTAGATCAGATGAAGCCAGGAAAGTCAAGGCTCAGGGAAGCAGGCTCAGAGTGAGGAGGTGAATCCAAATGGGCTGCTAAATATAAACACCTTTACTGCTAGGTTTATAGGGCTGTAACAAAGGTTCAGGTAAAGTCTATTGAATTTGAAGCACTGAAACACAGTGTTTGAGAAGTGTCTAGGCTCTATTGGCAGATGGTGAGACCATCAGATGGACTGAACTTCTCACCTAATAGCTGTGAAATGCAGTTGAAAATCTCTCATTCAGAGTGCAAGAAAGAAGTCACTTGCCAGTTTTTATCTGGAAATGGCCTTGTTCTGGGTGGACAGGAAGTTCCCAAGTGCCTTTTGATGGAGAGGTGGTTGCCCAGCTCTCTGACTTTTCCATCTCTTCCTTTCTTTTCCTCAGCGTCACTTCTGTGTCTTCGCCCTCTCCATCCCTGGGCAGGATGCCTTGTCCAGGATTTACAGCACCATCTTAATGCAGCACCTGACGAGTGGGAATTTCTCAGGGGCTGTGCAAAAATCAGCTCAGCAGCTGATCTCTCTGGCCCTGGGCCTGCACCAGAGAGTAGCTGCTACTTTTCTGCCAACGGCTATCAAGTTCCACTACATTTTCAACCTGAGAGACTTCTCCAATATCTTCCAAGTAAGTGCAGTTGTCACTGGAGTTGGTTTTGCCTTTGTAAGTCTCAGTTCTACTTGTGGGGGCATTAATGGCCCTGCCCTGCTATGGGAAGTGTTTTTATTGTACTGAAGCAGGTGGAGAATATTTAGTGGGCTACTGACTATGCAGACGGGGGAACAGTAACTATCTCAGCTGCCCTGGCTGGGGCCAGTACCGCATGTGAGTCTATACTGGCACATCCTTATATTTTCTCAATGTTCATGTACTCAGCACATGCATGATGGATGACATTTAAAGAGCTGATAAATAACTCAGTTGAAAGTCAGATCACAGTTACTGAAACTGAATTACCACCAGCACCAGTTCTCAACCAAGTAGAAGTTTCCAATCTCAGTTGTTTGGCTTTAGAAATGTTTTCTTCTAACAGTGATAGATTTTTTTTTCTAAAATCTCATACTTTGAAGCAGTATGAGAGTTCAAAGAGCCTTTTAGAGCTTAAGATTGATTAATAAAGTTGGAGAAAGTTGTCAGCAGCAAAATTAAGAGGTTCAAATCATCCCAGCCTGTTGTACAACCCCAGTTTGTAATTTGTTCTGTCCTTGTTAATGTTTATTTTACTAAGTAAGTAATAAAGGCTCAGTGCCTTCTGGTCTGGTCTGTTAGGCTGGAGTTGCAGGAATGATAAGCAATGGAAATCTAAGAACAGGAACTTGAAAAAAATAATAACCCTATTGTATGAAGGAGGAATCATCACCAGTCTATGGCTTTGGGTGTGGGTCATTTAAAGTCCTGGTTTCTAGTTAACCTATGCTTTGAGAAGCAGAGAGAGAGAGAAAAGAAGCATTTAGATGGGAAAATTTAAACTGTGGTCTGTTTGAAAGGTGTTAAAGTTTTGGGATATTTGAAAACATCCTGTCACATCTAGATGCCAGGACTCTGGGGTAGGGACAGTGATAGGAGCTTAGGTGGCTTTTAGTTTAGCTGCTGGAGGAGGGGAATCTGGCTTCTTGGTTTTGTATTTATTTTGTATTTATTTAGATGGTAGTTCTGTTTTTCTTGAAGTCCTTCGTTATGGTATTTGCTCTCGATATTTTCTTACCTTAAGTATTTTAAGTTTTTTGAGATCTACTGATTTCATGCTTAGCTCCGCTGGAACACAGTTTTATTCCTGAAAGTGAGTGTGAAAGAAGTTCTGGATTCTGGGGGTGCATTTCCATGTGCTCCATTCATTATATCTTCACAGACTTACAGTTAATTCTTAAATGACCTTTGGAGGTCTCTTGTCCAGCCACCTGCTCATGCAGGGCCAACTTCAAAGTTCCTGGCTCTGAAGATCACACAACTTCCTTGGCTCTTGCTGTACTGTTAAGCTCACTCTGTTGTGTAGCTTATATATCTTTACTTTAATCAGAATTTCCTTTGCTGCAATTTGTGCTTGTTGCCTATAATCCTTTTGCCATGTACCTCCAAAAAAAATAAGGCTCAGTCTTCCTCATTATGACTACCTCACTAGGTAATCATACATGGCAGTAAGATTCCCCTTTACCTTTTCCCTTTCCTGAACAAACTCATTTTTCCGTGGATTGAACTTCCCACAGCTTTTCTCCAGCCTGTCAAGGTCCCTCTCTTTGGGGTAATAACCTGTCTGCTCAGTCAGTGCCATCTGCAGATGAGTGTGGTCTGTCCCACTGCCCTGGTCACGGAGGAAGATGTTATTGCCCCAGTACCAACCCCTGAGGAACACTGCTGGTAGCTGGCCTCCAGTTAGACTTAACAACATTGGCCTTTGAGCCAGTTCTCCACCCATCTTGCTGCCTACCCATCTGGTCTGTGTTTTCATAGAATCCTTGATGTGATGACATCTGAAAACAAAATAAAAACCTACCACTAATAAAGAAAAACAGGGTCATCCGAGTTTCCTTACCCTTTGGGAAGAGAGCGAATCAGTGAATGTGAAGTTTGTAGGTCAGTGTGTAATGCCTTTTTCAAATTCCTTTTAATCCCAGACAAACAATCAAACACAGAATGTGTAATAGCTGCATATATAAAAGGCGTTTGGGGATTGCTGTTATACCAGCTATGCTGTAATTATACACACAGCCGATGATAACTGTTAAAGGCACAAAACATATGCAAATTGCAGCTCTGGAGGAGTCAACCCTTGGAACGTGCTGCCTCTGTACTTCGTTATTGAAGGTTCTGCACAGGTCGTTAGCAACAGCTCCATTTACAATCTGTCCAATGGCTCTGTCATTATCATACCATATTAGATATTAATACAGTACCTAAACATTTAAGTAGGGCCTTGCAAGCCCAGCTTGATTCCCTTTGTCAAAACTGCCTGACAGCTCTTATGACAAGGAGTCCTATGCTAATTGTCTCATTACAAAATGCTTAAAGAACCTGTACCTTAATTGTTGCAGCTAATGAAGAATGAATGAGTTTGAACCTAGTATGCATTTCAGTGTTGCACACACACACACACAAAAAGGAAGACTACCCAAAAGCAATAGTCAGCAGTAATTCCTTCTGACAGACAGATACAGGAACTTGTTGCTTTCATGTTTGCCCTTCTTCACCCACCAGCACCTGGCCTGCTCTGGTCAGGCTGATGTTTGCTTTCCTTAGTACGAGGGTTCAGCTGTAGGTGACTCTAGAAGGTATTCACTACAAATGACAGCAGAATATCACAGAGGTCTGGCTAGGCAAATAAAACTTTGTGAAACCGAAGGGAAAAGAGCTGCTTATAAACCCAGGGGTTGAAGGCTTGGCTGGGAGTGGTGGGTTGACTTCACCAAGCAAAGTTCACATTTGTCCTGACTAAGCTGAAATGTCCATTTCTTGGGATGTGAGCATCTTAGGTGGAATTCCTCTTTGCCTGGCTAGTCAGCAGAGGGAAATGGGCATTTTTGTGTGTCAATCAAGCTCAACTCATCCTGGGAGAAAATAGTGGAAGAGCTCAGAGGAACTCTGGTTCTGAAGTACCCTCTTCATCAGTGGTGAAAGGAGTCTGAGATGACTGTTCTGCTGTCAGACATTGACACTGTGCAGATCTAAGGAGGGAACTGGCTCCAGATTGAAACGCTCAGCTTCAGAACTGTGAGGATAACTAGGTTCATGCCAGGCTGGGGAGTGCAGCCCAGTTCCCTCAGCCAGGGGCACAGGTGTGGTTTCACTTGGTTGCCCCAGTGTGGGTGTCTGTTGCTTTCTGAAATGTCAGGGCATCCCATCTGGGTTCTGGGGTGTCTTCCTGTGTTGTATCAGCCAAGCCCATGTGGATGTCTTGCCTGAACCATTCCCGGTGAGGAGAGACTGGAAATCACTGAACCTGATGAGTCTTTGGGTTCATCATCATTACCTGTAGCTTTCCCTATGTAGCAGGTCCCGGCTGTGGTTGAAGCTTTGCCTTGCCTTTCTGTGGTGCCTTTTCTTGCCTCTGGGTCCCACCTTGCACTGCAGAGTTAAATTGATTGATACGGTTGAGGCAATTTACCCTTGATTAAAGAAGACAGGTCTATGCAGTGACAGAGTGGTGGATTATGCTTTTTAAAAATATATTCCCTGCTGGCTCACACCAGAGGAAGCTTTGTTGCTGTCTTTCTTTACATATGAAAGGGTTACCATGGTATTATGCTCTAAATTATATCTGTCATCTCTAAAATAATCATAGACTCAGCAGGGTTGTATTTTGCTTTTTATTCCCATTTACAACAAGATTTCCAGGAGCATGTCACATTAAGATCCACGGCAGTTGAGAAGAGATGGCATCTCCCAGCCTGGCTGCACGATGATAGTGGTGGTTCCATCGTGCCTAGCTCCTCTGCACGGGCCCTAGCAGCTGGCAAACTTCACCCTCCTCGGCACAAGGGAGGGATCTTCATACATACCCATAACTGAATTTGCTGAAGCTTCAGCCTCACGAGCACCAAAATGCACCTTACACATGGTCTGCTGGTGCATGCTGTGGTAGCCAGAGAGCGGAGACAGCAGAGGCTGTGAGACCAGTGCAGGGTTGGTGGTGGCACCTTTGTGTTGTTCCTCAGGCTGGTACAGCTGTGGGCCTGACTTACCTTTGGGCTTGGTCAGGATCTGGTCATCTGGGCCCACATTTGCGATGCTGAAAATTTTGCTTTGCCAAACTATCTCAGATGCTCATTTGTCTATCAGTGTGCTCTGAGCTGGTCTGGTTTCAGAGCTTCCCTCCCCTTCTGTCTTGCCTTCTGTCATTTCTATTCCTAGGAGAGATCCAGACTCCAGCGGGTGCTTATGCATTATTCCATCAAATGCAGCATCACAGTATAAGGTGAAAATGGGGTGGTTAGGGTTTGTCAGTCCTCCCTGGTTAACATGCTTAGAAATTGGTACAGTACCTTTAAATAGGACTCTGGATTGATGGCTAACATCCTCTTTATTAATGTCATGTTCATCGCTGTTTTCGTGTCAGAGCTGTAACACGACAGTGCCGAGGCTGCCCCAGGAGCCCCAAGAGTAATGGCAGGAAGGGAGGCGGGCAGGGTGCTTAGCCCAACAGTGCAGGATGGCTGGAAAGGGGTAACTGTGCTGCACAAGTTGTTATTTTAAACGTTATTGAGGTTGCAAAGGGAAAAAGTAATTTAATTTTTATTTATTTATTTATTTATTTATTTTACCTTTTCATACCTGAGAGAACTCGTGCTTTGTCACCTTCTGATCCGTGGAGCATGTTAGCTCTCTCTTCACACTCACCTCTGTGCTTTCCCTGCCTCCAGCTCCAAGCCCAGCGGGCAGAGGCTGAGCTGCACTTCCTGGTGCTTCACTCCCCTCTCTTGGTTGCAGGTTGCTATATTAGCAGCAATTCACCCTGCTGGCAGGCAGCTTTACAGGGTGCAAAGTTGAAGAAGTGCAAAGAATTAACCTCTTGGCAAACACAGTGTCTAGACTTCATGTTACATTTATTTGCACCCTGATTTCTTGACAGCTGTTGTAGTCTTCTGGGTTTTGCAAGAATGGCTCAAATGTCTCTGGTGCTGATACTTTTATTTTTATTTTAAATCAAACATTCAGGTTCCCTATGCATGTGGGTTTTATTGTGTCCTAAATAGGAATATGCAAACAACTGCTTTGACTTACCCAAGGTTGTCCTGTACATGCAGAGCCCTCTTCTGCTTCTATTTAGGCTGTCTATGTGCAATCTATTTCCGTGTAAAGATGAAGCATGCATACCTCTGAGACCAAGGAAGGCTTCTGAAATTTTGGGTAAACTGATGGTTGTGGAGGGGTTACAACTCGAGAGGTGGCTGGAGGGTGAATGTGCTAGATGGTTTCTGGAGACCATTCCTGGATGGAAGGTGGTGATAACACTGGGTTTGAGATGAGTGTGTGTGCTTGCACTCATTAGTGGAGCTGCAGTGGGTATTGTCTTGCCCCAGCCCTGGGTGGCCAACTGCCCAGAAGAGCTGACGTTGTGAAGCACAAGCTGACCGATGCTTGTCACTGCTTGCAGAGCTTTGATGGGTAGCAGAAATACCTCAACGCTTCCCTCAAAGCAGCCATGGTGAGTGCAGAGTGTTATAAGTTGCCCCCTTAATTAATTTTCAGAGAGCATTGCATTAAGAATAGAAAGGAATTTATTGAGTAAGCAACAGCAAGCAAAACAGCACTGGGCAGCCGGGGAGGCTCGGCTCTGCCAACGGCACGCACCTCACCCCCGCCAGGGTCCCTTTTTATATCTTGCTAATTCCGGGATTACGCAGCACATCCTGGTATATTCTGCGACTGCGCGCACTGTTGCTAGGGGGTCGTCTCTGTCCCTCTGGTGGTCGTGAAGATGAAGGCCGTAGTCTTCCTCGGCGTTGTGGTTCAACTTCTTTTTTTATTTGGTCATGTTGGCCCAGCGTGAGACAGGAAGGCAAGAAGTTGATACACTAGTTTAGCAACTTATCAGGAGATGGTTACATGAGCTTTGCAGCAGTGTCTTTGAACAAAAGAGGCAACTGAGATGCAGAAGGAGAGAAGGGGAGGGGGTTCTCTTTTTTGTTCCATTAAGCAAAAGAATTTTCATAGTGTCTAGCCAAGCATTATACAGCTCCTTACTTCAGCAGGGAGTTTTCACAACTCCCGTTCCTTAAACAGAACTCCTTGTTTTTATAATACAAAAGACGATGAACAAACATTTATTGTGTATTACACAGAGCACACCAGGGACAGGACATGTTCCCTGGCAGGCTGAAGGAATCACGGATGCTGTTTGCTCTTCTTTTCATGGAGATTGTGGAAGGAGACGAGTCACAGGTGGGGGTCAGGCCCTGCCCTGCAGAGCCGTGCCAGCCTGTCTCCTCAGCTGCGGTGGGCATAGTGATGCCTGACAGAAACATGGCAGATGAGTCGTGCTGGGATGATTAGCATATTTCCTGTTTCCATGCCAAATGCGCATCATCTCCTGGGGTGATTATTAAGCTTGTGAGGAGCCTGTCTTTCTGGATTACCACATAATAAATCCTCATGGGATCGGTCTCAGCTGGAGGGTGGCTCTTACCCTGCAGCCCATCCCTGCACTCCTTTGCAAGGTGCTGGGTGAGCCCTTAGACCCTGATGGCACAGTTGGTCCTCTGAGCAAAAGCCTGTTCTGCTGTTTTGCTGTCTTATTTTGGATGTTGGGATATTTGGTATGGTTGCCTAGAGAAGTCTCCACATGGTGGAAGACTTCCTAACCACTTTCTCGCCATTCTGTTCAGGAGCAGGAGCTGAAAGGTTTGGCTGAGGACTCAGCGGCCAGATGGGCATGGCAAACAGCGGTTATCCTTTCTTACACCATGTTGGCACCACATCCAGCACAAACACAGTGACCCACAACCACGCATCCACCATGGCCCGGCTGTAGGCTCTGTGGCACCTGGGGGAGGCTCAGCCTTGTGTGCAGAGCATCCCCATCGCAGTTTGGGGTTGCAGCTGGTCGTGCTGGAAGAGACTGGCAGCACTGGTTTCCAAAATGAGGAAAGGGGAGATGTTTGGCCATTAAATTAATAAATTCATTAAAGATTATTGAACTGTGGGTTTTCTTCCCTCTTAAGTAGCCTTATGTGTGCTTGCATAAAGACCACAACATCTTTTGTGGCTTGAAGTGTCTTTAGAGAGACTGAGTGTTTTTAATCCTAATTTTAATCAGTTTAGGACCTGAGAGGTTACACCTTAGCCCTTTCTCTTGTCGAGTTGTCAGCAGTTCTATCACTCATTTTGTTTCTGAAATAAATAAAATAACAATTTGGCAGCTGTAATGACAAATATGAAACCCAAATGATTTGAGCCATGGGCCAGTGGGAACGAGAGGGAATGCTTTACATTGCTTCTAATGCATTTTATATTTTATGTATAAATAATTAGATGTTAGAAATAAAAGCTGTCTATTTAATTCATGCTGTTGAAAGCCTTGTGTGCTGTTAATAGGCTTAGTTATAGGAGACACCTCTTTGAAATATAATTCTTTTATGCATTTTAATAGAGTTCATGGTAAACATACTGTGATAAGCAGACAGCAACTAATATTTCCTGTAGGCAGAATGCACCTGATTAAAATTAATTGATTTTTAAAAAATCGTCACCACTAACATTTCTGAATGAATTTTTCCTCTTGAAAAAGCACCCATAGCATGGTGTGAGGGTGCAGAGGGACCCACGTCTGGACTGGCAGCTGGCTCTCCGTCTTCTTGGATGCTGAGATCAGGATCACCAACACAGCCAGGCTGCACTGAGCATCCTGTTCTGGATTATTAAAATGAATATAACCAATATAAACCGCTTTGGGAAATTTCGGGTAATAAAGTGCACATTCTCTAGGGGCTGTTAAGTAGGGGCTTACTCAGAAGTTCGATGGCAGTTCACTGTAATAGCTCTGCATTTGTAGTTCTGCAGCCCTGTTTTACTGTGGTAGCCTGGATGCTGGGGTTGGTCCCTCAGGTTTTGGGGGGTTTCTGTTAGTTTTGTTTTGTTTCTTTTTGACTATTTCTGCTCCCTACAGGGCCTTCTGTTCTCTACCCCTGAATGTCTGAAGCAACCCCAAGACCTAGTGAAGCTCTACTTGCATGAGTCAAACCGGGTGTACCGTGATAAGATGGTTGAAGAAAAGGATTATGGTACCTTTGATAAAATCCAGCTGGAGGTGGTGAAGAAATTCTATGATGTAAGTGTTGAGGTTCATGACTCTGATAATAACATAACACGCTCACAGTCAAGGTCCTTGGGAGAACAGAGCTTGACTTGAGACCTGCCCAGGTCTCACTTGCCTGGAGGGCAATGCTTTTGATGGGAGCCCAGGAGCAAATTTTCTGCACCATGTGCTGGACTGCTGATGTTGTGATATAAGTAAATGATGCATTCCATAAGGGTGTTGGGAAGAGGATATTTGGCCTCTGTGAATTAATTTAATTGCTTTATTTAAGTGCTTTGAGACTCTCATGGCAAAAGCAGGAAAAGGGTCAGATCCCCTTTCAACAGGAGCAAAAGGGCTATGCAGGCCTCTCTGCTTTTCCTCTCTCCTGAATAACCTTTCAAATGAAAGCTCTAGATGTGCTTTCCTTTAGACTGGTGCAGCAGTGCTACTATAGGAATTACACGGGTATCACTGAAGTGATAAGTAGTGCAGACAGTTCTTTTTCCTCCAGATGTTATCATCATCCACGCATAGCCTAATGTTATGGCAATTGCTGCAGGTCTTTTCATGTGGCCACATTCTCTTATGGCAATGGGTTGCATTTTTATGCCTCACAAAAGGTTGTGAGCAAAGGATGTCAATATCGGGGCTTTTTTCTTTCCTCCGTTTCCCTCTTGCCTCTCTTCCGCCTTTTCCAATGCACAGGTACAACTATAAAGGTATTTTCTGGAGCACTGATATTTTACTTGGAAAGATGGCATCGAGCTACAGAGTTTTTTCTGGTGCTTATTTAAACATGCATATATATGTTTCTTTGACAGGACATTGAGGAGACTTTAGAGCAGACAAAGCGAATGAATGTTTATTGCCATTTTGCTAAAGGCATTGGCGAACCCAGCTATAGACCTGTTCCAACCTGGGAAGAGCTCAACCAGATCCTTGTGGAAGCCATGGACAACTACAATGAAGTCAATGCTGCCATGAACCTGGTACTATTTGAGGATGCCATGTGCCACGTGTAAGGGGATTTTCTGGCTTGATAATCTCATTTTAGCATTTATATGCATAGGTTGCTTCCATAGAGTTGTAGGCACCTGTAGTTATAGCTGATGGAGCTGGAGGTGTGCAGAAGCTTCATCTCCCCACGTGACACATTGACACGTACTGCACAAATACTGCACTACTTCTCTAGCTGGCGTTTGGAGGGCACTTCTGAAACCATGAGGGTGACTGGGGCTGTGAGTTGCAGGTATTGCATGCTGGTTGTTATTTTAGACATATACAAATAGGTTTTATTGCATAGCAGGACCCCCCTCATCTGAATGTGGACCCTAAACATTTTGTGAAAGGAAACCTGTGGAGAGTTGCATTAGATCCTTGAATTTTGTTCTCAGTCATTTGCACATCTGTGTAATGTATTTCCTTCTCCTTTCCTTTCCTTATTGCAAAGATGGCCAGGCCTTCATCTTAAATGATTTCTGTCCAGTAGGACTTGGCAGGTGGAATAAGAATTGGACAGAGTCCAAATTGCCACCAAACTATTTTTTCATCAGCCGTGTCCTTTATATAGGTCTCAGTGGAGATCAGGATTGATTGCTGACATGTCTCTTGGAGTGACATTTTTCATCCCATTCAGAATACAATTTCTTAGTGAATAAAATATATATAGAAAAGCACCGGGCAGAGAAAAAAAGAAAAATACTGATATTAATGAGACATTTTGTATGCTGCAATTTAGTTGCCGCATCAACCGTATCCTGGAGTCTCCCAGAGGAAATGCGCTCTTGGTTGGTGTGGGTGGAAGTGGCAAGCAGAGCCTGACCAGGCTGGCAGCCTTCATCAGCTCTCTGGAGGTTTTCCAGATCACTTTGAGGAAAGGCTACGGGATCCCTGACCTAAAGGTAGGTGGCTTTTGAGGCTGAGGTAGGGAAAAGGAATTAAAAAGCAGAATTTGTCCTGAAAACTTTGTCCTGCTTAATACCGATTAACACTGGTGTGAAGATGCAAAAGCTCCAGCCATGATATTGCACTGCAGAGAGGAGTAATCTTTGCAAAATATCTCGCTGAAGCGTGTTTACACGGGCTGACCTGAAGTCCTCAGCTATTCCTATGAGCTGACCAGGACTGACAATGCTTCAGCCCAAGATTTCATGTGGGCAGTGGGCAATATTAAGAATGCAGCAGAAAAGTTCAGATTATTGATTATAATTAAAACAAGGCATAGTAATTAGCTGATACATGTCTGTTGTGGAGTGATTTGGAGGTGAAAAAGGAGCAGGAGAGAGAAGTAGAGATCACAAATCATACTCAGTTCTTCATCTGGCATTTTAGGTAAGGGAAGGACTGAGTAGGCAGTGGGTGGCTCACTATAGAGAATATGTGGTGTGCTTATATTTATGCACAGACTAATGAGCTTAAGAGTTATAAATCAACATTTAAAAGTATCACTTAAATGGTTTAGAAATACATTGTCTACTGGCAAAAGAACTCTCCTTAAAAATGTTGTAAAAATTAAAATCACAATAACTCCAGTCCATTCTGTCTGGGAGACAGGATCTTGGGTTCCATCCCCATCACAGCCAGGATGGGAGGTCTCAGTGTAGCAAGTGCCATTGGCCTGGAGCACAACTGGTGTCTTCCTGTCCTTAACCCAGGCTTTCCCAGATGCTTACAATTTTTCTCAGTTCTGCACACAGGAACTGCTTAGTTCTGGCCTTCTCTGCCATCAGACTGGGGCTCTCACCTCTACCTGCACACTTCCAGCTCTTGGTTTCCTGGTCAGCAGCATTAGGTTTTTGAAACGTCACTATCTTGACCCTGGAGGGAGAAGAAAGAGTCTGGGAAGTGGAGATCTCCCCCCTTGTTGACAAGGGAGTTGTTCAGGAGTGTCTGAGTGGACTCAATGCACACAAATCCATGGGTCCTGATGGGATGCATCCACGTGTGCTAAGGGAGTTGGCAGCAGTGATTGCCAAACCGCTCTCTATCATCTTTGAAAGGTCCTGGAGAACATAAGAGGTGTCTGAAGACTGGAGGATAGCCAATGTGACTCTGGTCTTCAACAAGGGCAAGAAGGAGGATCCAGGAAACTACAGGCTAGTCAGTCTCACCTCTCTCCCTGGAAAGGTGTTGGAACAGCTTATTCTGGATGCCAGCTCCAAGCAATTGGAAGAGAAGGTTATGAGGAGTAGTAAGCATGGATTCACCAAGGGGAAGTCATGCTCGACCAACCTCATTGCCTTCTATGATGGCATCACCAGCTGGGTAGATGGGGGGAGAGCAGTGGATGTCATCTACATTGACTGTAGCAAGGCTTTTGATACTGTCTCCCATGACATCCTGCTAGGAAAGCTGAGAAAGTGTGGGATAGAGGAGTGGACAGTAAGGTGGGTTGAGAACTGGCTGACTGGCCGAGCTCAGAGGGTGGTGATCAGCAGTGCAGAGTCTGGCTGGAGACCTGTGACTAGCGGTGTTCCCCAGGGGTTGGTGCTGGGTCCGGTCTTGTTCAACATCTTCATCGACGACCTTGATGAGGGAATAGTGTCTGCCCTCAGCAAGTACACCGATGACACAAAGCTGGGAGGAGTGGCTGACATGCCAGAAGGCTGTGCTGCCATTCAGCGAGACCTGGACAGGCTGGAGAGATGGGCAGGAAGAAACCAAATGAGGTTTAACAAGAGCAAGTATAGAGTCCTGCACCTGGGAAGGAACAACCTGAAGTATCAGTACAGGCTGGGGGATGACCTGCTGGAGAGGGGCTCTGAGGACAAGGACCTGGGGGTCCTGATGGATGACAGGGTGACCACGAGCCAGCTGTGTGCCCTGGTGGCCAAGAGGGCCAATGGGATCCTGGCGTGCATTAAAAGGAGCGTGGCCAGCAGGTGAGGGAGGTGATCCTCCCCCTCTACTCTGCCCTGGTCAGGCCTCACCTGGCCTGTGACCAGTTCTGGGCTCCCCGGTACAAGAAAGACAGGGATCTCCTGGAAAGAGTCCAGTGGAGGGCCACAAAGATGATCCGGGGCCTGGAGCATCTTCCCTGTGAGGAAAGGCTGAGAGACGTGGGTCTGTTCAGCCTGGAGAAGACAAGACTGAGAGGGGATCTCATCGATGTTTGTAAATACCTGAGGTGTGTGAGACAGAGGGCCAACCTCTTTTCAGTGGTTTGTGGGGACAGGACAAGGGGTAGTGGCCACAAGATAGAGCACAGGAAGTTCCACACCAACATGCGTCACGGTGAGGGTGACGGAGCACTGGGACAGGCTGCCCAGGGAGGTTGTGGAGTCTCCTTCTCTGGAGATATTTAAGGCCCATCTGGATGCCTACCTGGGCAACCTGCTCTGAGGAACCTGCTTTGGCAGGGGGGTTGGACCCGATGATCTCTTGAGGTCCCTTCCAACCCCTTCAATTCTGTGTGTGTGAACTCTAAATTTGGGACTTTGGTATGAGCTGCAGTACTTGGAAAGTCAGTATTTATACTACAGCAATTGCAGGGCTGTGTCTGTAGTGTCATCATTTTTGTTTTGATGACCTGTGGTTGTACGCAAGTTGTTTGTGTTGCACAAGCCTGTCCCACCATCTGTTGGGTATTCTCAACTCTCTTCTGTTTTCAGGCCCACTCATGGGATTTCCTAGCTCCTACCTGCCTATTTATTTAGGAAACCTGCACTTCCACCTAGAAATATAGATAAATCCCAACAATAATAAACAAGTTTTAAAAGCACCTCAGTGCTACTCTTTCTGTGGAGGTGGAAGGTAATTTGATGTTCCTGTCTCTCTGTATTCATTTTTCAAAGAATTTATGAAAGATGGAGTGTGTTTTTTTTTTTTTTTCCTCAGCTATGGAAGAGCAAGATGGTGACAGATCACCCTGCTGTTGGCCCCTCCTGCTGTTATAATTAATCCAAATTTCTTAGTGATGAAAGTTAACAAATGAGTCTTTTAGAAGAAGCGTACTTGTTGAATTTCTAAAAGTTCCTGGGGTAGTGGTTGGTGTGCAATTTCAGGCACCCTTGCATGTCTTGTGTCCTGCTTAGAGATGCAGGAAGGAAAGGATGGACTTTGAGCTGAATGATGGTGGTTTTTGCAATTTCACAAGCAACCTGGATTTCAAAAACTGTGTCCTTCATTAGCAGGGCACTATCCCCTTAGAAATGTAACAGCTTTTACAGGTGAGCAGGCTGTGCTAACATCTCTGTATCTTGAGTGGGAGAAATTCACAACTGGAAAAATCCTTGCTTGTACAAGGAACCTTCGTCTCTTCCTCACAAACGAACAAAAACATGTTATAACACTTGAGAAAAAATATAAGTTAGTTTATTATTATACTTGTGAAACCAGAGAGATCTACAGCACAGGGATACCAAGGATCAACATTTCCAAGCACTGCTGTCTCTCCCGAGTTCATGTGGTGCCTTAGCCTCGGTCCAGCCTTACTTGGTAATAAGCCTTGCAGGGATGATAGCAGCAGACACCCTCATGTCCCTGGGAAGGCTCAGCCCTGAAGATGGAGGGTGTCCAAAATGCATTTTCATGATAATTAATTGCAATTGCTTTGTTTGCGGGTAATGGGAAGATTCTGATCCTACCTGTTGAGGGTGTGGTGCCTAGCCCACGCTTTGCAGGAGGCAGGTGCAACCCTGAAGTCTGCTTGCTTTTCAACCTCCAGGCAGACCTGGCGAACCTGTACCTGAAAGCCGGTGTGAAGAACATAGGCACCGTGTTCCTAATGACTGACATGCAAGTGGCTGACGAGCAGTTCTTGGTGCTGGTAAATGACTTTTTGGCATCAGGTAAGTCTTGTGCTGTTTTTATTTCTCCTCTCCCCCTTTCCAAAGTGGATTTGCTCATGGTAGTTTATCTAGCACTCTGGAATATGCTGAAGGGCAATATATGAAGCAAGTTGAGTCAAATTCTAGAGTAGAATTAACACTCAGGTCTCCTCAGTGAGCATGCGCTCTATCAGGTTGATTTTTTTCTTTCTCTGCAGTCTTATACCTAGTTTTTCCCGTACTTCTATGGTATGCTGCCTGTGGATGTTAAGTGATGTCTGTTGTGCTATGGCAACTGAGGACAGAGTCAAAGGAACATATCAACAGAAGTTTGACTGTGCATCCACATGCTAGTTGTCTGATAAAATAAGATTGCTTCTGGCTAGAACATTTGACTGGAGTATCTGTGAGTCAGTGGATGATGCATAGCCACCAGATAACCATGTCTGTGGGTGTCATGTGGCTGCTTATCCTGTTCCAGTCCTTTTCCTCTTCATTTTTTTCTGGATGCATCTAAGTTTTTCAGTTGCTGGTTGCCCGAACAATTGCAGAACAGTCTGTCTCCATGCAAACGCCTTGTTTCCATGCAGAATATGGCATGAGTGTGTGCATGTGGGAAGTCCCCATGCATGGGGGAGCATGCAGAGGTGTCACTGTGATAGTGTGAGGTAACCCAGAGAGGGATTATTCCCCAGACTCCCTGGTAAATCACTGCTATAACTATGTGCCACTTGTTGCCTTATTTATGAGCTGGAGTGGGAAGATACCAGCTGGTTCAGGTGACCTCCATGGATGGTACAGGGTGGAGAGTTGACAGCACAGGAGAGCGTTAGTTTGTAACTCCAGAGTTGACATATGTGGCTATAAATTGGCCAGATGGTTTGAGCAGCAAACAAGTCCTGACTGTGATGAATTCATAACCAGGTGTAATGACAGGATGCTGCGGAGGGTGGCAAGTAGCTCCCGCTGTCTTCATTGCCTACTGTAGGTGACATGAGCATCTCATAAAGCTCTGCAGTGTTCTGCAGCCAAGGGGCAGGACAGCCTTACGTTGGGATGTCAAGGTCATCTTACAGCTCCTTTGAAAGGCATTGTGCTTTTTCTGTGTTTGTTTTGTGGGGAAATGGGGACAGGCTGAAAGGTTCAGTGTCCAAGGCAGCAGCACAGACTTGGAGCCAGACTGAGGAGGTGGCCATGCAGGGACCCTGCCTCTCGATGACATGAGCTGGAGCCATACAGTGTGTGCTGACTGAGCTGGCTTATTGCTGCTCTCCTTTTATCTGCATGTTTGTTTTTTCTTTCTTGTTTCACTTATCATCCCTTAAGAAACCAGAAGAAAATACATATTTTTATTATAAATCAGCAGATTTCTATTAGTATATTTTCCTAGCTTGATTTGTGCTCATATTGATGTATCTCATTCAATAATGATGATTTCAATTAAATCAGATGCCAGAAAGGAAGCAAATAGGTGATAAACTAAGAAACCCCAAGGGAAGAAAAAAACAAACAAATAAAAAACACCAACTTGGTTGGGCATGTTTTTGGCAATCAGTTGTATAACAGTTAGCTTGTAGAAATTTTTGAAAGGTTTCTAAAAAGTTTTTGAAAAATTTCTAAAAGTTCATATTTTAGAAAGTTTTAGTGCCCTGGGAGTTATTTGAAAGCTATGGAAATGTCATTGAACAGCTGCAGACTGTACACGTATCAAATTCATTTGCAAAACTAAAATGATTTAATTATCACACAAAGCATATTAGGTATTTGATTTTTCTGTAATCAAATTAGCACCGTAAATCAGAAAAAAAAAAAAAAGACTTTCTATAGTTTGACTCTCTTCTATGTTTGCTTACCCTGGGCTTTTATAAGAAAGTTGGCTCTCGCAAGTGTTTATTTTTTAGCAGAATGACCTTCTGTGCCACCTCCCTGCTGCTGGGGCTCTTGGGTGCCTGTTGCGGTGGCTTTTCTGTGGGAAGGGAGGCACCTGTTCCACTTTGCTCTAAGACAGCAGCAAAATCCAGGCCAGCAAACCAAATTGTACCCTCTTCTCATAGGTGAAATCCCCGACCTCTTCCCAGACGATGAAGTTGAAAACATCATCAATAGTGTGAGGAATGAAGTCAAAGGCCAGGGCCTGGTGGACTCCAGGGACACTTGCTGGAAGTTCTTTATAGAGCGTGTTCGACGACAGCTGAAGGTGAGACAGTGGCTGGGGGAGTTTGGGTCCTTGCCATCGACCTCAGTGCAGGGGCACGGGCTGGCAGTCCTTTGGGCTATGTTTTAGGGACATCAGCCTGCAGCCTGAAGGCTTTTCTGCCTGTTTGTGTTGTGATTCTCTCAGCAAGTACTGAAGCATAAAAATCACTGTCTGTAGTCATCACCTTTCGGGCTTTAGACAGCGCTATGGGAGTTGCAAGTTTTCTCTTTCAAGAGCTGAGCAGAACCAGCCTTTCCATTTTCAAAGTAATGCACTGGGGGTTCAGCTGGGGTGCATCAGGACTGAGTCTTGCTGCTAGGATAAGTTGCACAGGGAATCCATCTTCAAGTTGTTGACAATCCATAGCCAGAATAATTTAGAAAACATTATCTTAAAACCAGAGCTCTGGGAACTGAGTGGGCATGACATGCATTCAGGATTTCTTTGATTGCAGACCATATTCCCAGCCTTATAAAGGCCTTATATATATATGTCCAAACATCCTAAGACAATTTTGATACTTTTCATAGAATCATAGAATGGTTCATAGAAGGGACCTTAAAGATCATCTAGTTCCAAACCCACCTCCCACCAGACCAGATTGCTCCAGGACACATCCAGCCTGGCCTTGAACACCTCCAGGGATGGGGCACCCACGGCTTCTCTGGGTAGCCTGGGATGGGGCCTCACCACCCTCACAGTAAAGATTGTTTCAGTTATGTCTAAACCTACTCTCTTTTAGTTTAAAGCTATTTCCCCTTGTCCTATCACTATGCGCCCTGACACAGAGTCCTTCCTCAGCTTTCCTGCAGCCCACTTTAGGCACTGGCAGGCCGCTGTGAGGTCTCCCCAGAGCCTTCTCTTCTCTAGGCTGAACAACCCCAAATCCCTCGGTTTGTCTTTATAGGGGAGGTGCTCCAGCCCATTGATCATCTTCGTGACATCCTCTGGCCTCATTCTAACAGCTCCACGTCCTTCTTGTGCTGGGGGCCTGGAGCTGAGCGCAGGGCTCCAGGTGGGGCCTGATGAGAGCAGAGCAGAGGTAGACAATCCCCTCCTTGCCCTGCTGCCAACCTGCTGAGGTGCAGCCCAGGGTGCAGTTGGCTTTCTGGGCTGCAAGTGCACGTTGCTGGCTCATGTGGAACTTCTCATCCACCAGCAGCCCCAGGTGTTTGCCCTCAGGGCTGCTCTCAGTCTGCAGGGTCCCAGACGAGAGAGTCAAGGTGGGTGATGAGAGATGACTTGACCTTTCCTTAGTGAAGACAGGTCCTTCTTCCTAGTGTTTGGTTTGTGTTGGTGGCACATGTTCACTGAGGTGGGGTGGCCTGTTCCACTTTTGACGTAAGTAGGTCCATGTTTAGCATAGGGAACAGGTGGAAAACTGAGCTTTGGGGGAAGATTTGGGGATCATGCCACAGTGCAGGTAACCAAGGAGAAGGAATCCAGTCCTCCTCCTCCTCCTGCCAGTGTGAAGGAGAATTTCTGACAGGTACCAAGGCTGTTTTGTTGCTCTTCTAGCACAGTGGTTGTCGTCTGCCCCTCTCTGGATGTATTTCCCTTGGCTGTTCAGGTACACTGGAAGGACAGTGTGGATGTGATTTCCTTTAGGCTGATCTGTTTTCCTTGTCTGCCCTTCTCCTTAATGGCATTTAGAGCAGATGGATGGGAAGTGCTGTTTATTGTCTCCAGCATTTCATGACAGCATCGTGCATTGTGCAGAAAGCTGATCAAGCCATTGCTGGCCCAGGGTGTGCTGATCCTCAGGGAGCAGCACAGCAGTGGGACTTGGCCTGATGGAGCATTAGCACCAGTAAACCTTCTGCCTCATTGTCTTGGGAGAGCAGTGCAGGTGCAGAAGAGGGCTTTTGTGCATGGGTGTTTTCCTGAAGCTTGCCTGGCCCTCAGAGAGCAGCACAGAGGTGCCTGAGGCTTATGCTTGAAGGTGTAGGAAGGTTTTCTACATGATTGTCCCGTGTGTGAGCACACAGTGACTCTGTCAGAGGAGCAGCACTTCTGAGTCCAGCTGCATCTTTTGAGATGGAAGTGAAAGTGGTTGTGTTATAGGCTGGCTTTCATAGCTTCTTAAAAAGTGTTTTTGGCCCATGTTGAAGGTGTTGTTGACGCCTTATAGAGATGTCCAAGTCGATGGCAGCCTGCCCCATGGCACTCACGAGGCTGTGCAGCCAGGGCTGATGAGCTGGAGAGGGGTGAATTATGCTGCTTTCCACACTGGCTTTTGCTCAGATACTGCTACTTCACTGTGTGGTGTAAACCTGCCCATGTCCTTGTTTGTGCCTGTTTAGCAGAGCCCGTAAATCCAACAAGAGGGGGCTTATAGGAAAAGGCTCGTGGTGGATGGTGGTGGCAGATTCTGGTCCTTGTGACTTACTTTGCTGTTAAAGCTGGTGGTGGGCAGCAGAGAGGAAAGGCAAGTTGCCTTGTCCTGACTTCACACCCTAGGCAAGAATGCTGCCTCTGGAAAAGGGAGAGGTGGTGCCTTCCTGGGATCAAGGCAGCAGGGGAAGGAAGGACCAGTCTGCAGGGAGAGGCAGGTGGAAGAGGGAAGGATGCAGAACACAGAGAAGACCGAAAAAAAGTTCAGGGCTGGGAGGGTGCTGAGCAGAGGAGGGAACAGGCCCTTGGCCAGGCCCCAGAGTAATGAAAAAGATATTTTGCGGAGACCCCAAGGCTCTGCAGTTTACTGCAACACAGAAGCTTTTACCAGTTGTTGGGCTGAAAAAAAAAAGCCTGGAAAACAAAAGGTCTGCTGTGTGGAAATGCAGGGAAAACACATTCCCAAATGCTTTTACTTCCATTCCACTTTGATTTTTCCCTATTAAAAATAATAATAATAATAATAATAATAATAATAATAAAAAGGTAGATAAATAAATAAGCTTGATAAAAACAGACTTTGAGTTTGAGCCACATTAGACCTTTTCAGAGCTGGCTATTGGGGAAATGATCCATGCAGACCTGCCTCAAAACCATGGTCCTGCCAGGAGAATTTAGATCCATTCACTTTAATTCCTTGTTGCACCAATTTGATCTGGATGCTTGTTCCCTGCCGGGCGAAGCTTTGTGTCACTGCTATGGTGGTGAAGAGTGGTTATACAAAACCCTGGCTGCAGCGTTGGAAGTGTGCCAGGCTGCTGCTTTTGACCATAGCAGCACTTAATGCCACTGCTTGTTTTTATTGCAGAGAAAAAAAAATGTGTTTACTGCTAGACTACGCCTTTTCAACGCCAGGCTCGCTGGCATAAAGTGCAAGCGCTCAAGGATCGAGGTTACTGTACCCTTAGGTGCTGGCGTGAGGTCTCCCTTTGGAAATGGTTGGAGGAGCCCGGGCTGGGCTGTGTGCCTGGAGCTGGGCCTCTGCTCCCGGCCGTGCCTTCTCAGCTTCTCCTTTCTCTGGGCTCCTCAGGTCGCACTGTGTTTTTCGCCTGTTGGCAGCAAGCTGCGAGTGCGCAGCAGGAGGTTCCCCGCCATCGTGAGCTGCACGGCGATAGACTGGTTCCAGGAGTGGCCACGGGAAGCCCTTGAGTCCGTCAGCCTCCGTTTCCTGCATGAGACAGAGGCTGTGGAGGTGAGCATCTCGCCTGGCCCTCAACCAGAGGTGCCTGCACTGTGCCTGGCTTTGAGCTCGTCTGCAGGGTGCAGGTATTGGCATGGCTGTGTGGTGCTCGTGGCTGCCAGGTGCGGCCGCATCCCTCCGTTTAGTGCAGGCGGTGCACTGTAAGATGAGAAGAGTATTGCAAAGGATGCTTTGCTTGCCTTCCTTGCCCACAGGCTTTCATCCAGGACATCTGGATGACTTTGTAGAGGAATTGCTGGCAGCATCATACTATGTTAAATTTAATTGAGCAAAGTTTGTGAAATATGGGCCAGGTGTTTCAGAGAGTAGCATGGACCTTAGCAGAAGCAGGGCCACAGCCACCAAGCTCACGTGTATTTATACACTTATGGTATTGTCAGCGAGATGATTGCCTTGCTAGCAAGAAAGGCAGCTTACAAATCAGTGCAGAAAATAACCCAATGGTTCTGATTATTCCAGGGAACAAATGCTTTTCTCTCCACATGCGTATCCGAGAGTCTGTAATTCTCAAGGGTAAAAGGATGTCAAGTTCTTATTGATGAGAACCTGCTACTGGACTAATGGAGATGCAATTCTGTTTATTTTTGGGGGACAGAATTTTGGAAGAATAAAGTCTATAGTGTTTCTTTTTATGTGTGCACTTTACCTATTTATACAGAAGAAAAGCCCGAAGTTCTACATAAAAGGGTGTTATTTTATAGAGTTGAATGCTAGAAAAATTGCTTGGTATAAGATAAAGTAAGAGATAAAAAGATACAAAAAGAGGTATAAAGAACATGAGCAGCTGAAGTTATTTTAGAGATAACAAATGAAAAGGGATCAACTCAGATCTGTTATGCCCTAGATTTTTCTGCAGCAGTATAAAACGTTAATAAATTCCTTTATATATGGCGCAGGTCTGTACTATGTACAGTTGTTCTGTGTAAAATATTTTCTCCTTGTCCTCTCATCTTACTTTCAGGCTTCAGTGAAAGATTCAATAAGCAAATTCATGGCCTATGCTCACATGACTGTCAATGAGATATCCCGATTGTATCTGAGCAATGAACGGCGATATAACTACACCACTCCCAAGTCATTCCTTGAGCAAATCAAGCTCTATCAGAATTTGCTACTGAAAAAGGGCAGGGATTTAACAGCAAAAATGGAGCGACTGGAGAATGGCCTGGAGAAGCTCAACAGCACTTCTGCCCAGGTGAGAAAACCCTGTTGGTTAAACACTGCTGGTTTTTCTTGTTTGGTCCAAAGGAGAGCTTGACAGGCTGATGCTGTACAGCATGTAAAATTTGTGCTAGATCTGGCTCTAGACTGGCTTGAACTGGATTCCTGGAGAAGAAGTTCTGTACTGGAAAGAAGGGAAGAGATGTATGTGTCATATCTGCTACTTGGGTGGTGCTAATCTTAAATAAAAGATCACAGAAAATAAAATGATATAGGGATACAGCTGGATGCATACATCTTCTTTACATGGTTGTATTTCAGCTGCAGTGACAAAATAGCTTATAAAATACAGGAAGATCATTTATTTTTGGAGTTCCATCCAAGAAATCTAAATAACTTTGGTAAGATTCATGTATTTTATATTAAGTAAAGCGTCCTTTTAAAATAAAGGTAATGTTCATTTTTCCTTGTGTTATGTTATCTGTCTTGAAGGAAAGCCAGTGCATGTCTGAAATGTAGATTAGCCGTCCTGAAATCCCCTGCTGAAAGCATCACTGGCGCGCTTCTAACGACTAGATGTTGTTCTGAGTATTTCACAACCTCTCTTCAGTGACTCAAACAGCCTTTCAGAGCTTTGCTGTCTACATCTGTTGCTAAACTCCCATTTTCTCTTCATTTCATATTCTATTAACTCTTAAAAATGTTCACTTACAAGCTCCTACTGTGGCAAATGGGCCTCTCCTGAAGCTGCTTCAATGAAATGCAGAGGTTGATGTGAATGAAGGACTAGCAGGTTTGACTTCTTTCATATGTGCTCTGGTGGCATAAATCAAGTCTGTCACACTTAACAGGATAGATGCCTTACTAGAAATTGATATGGGGGCTTTATTAGTACCTCTTGACTCCCATAGCCCACATCTCACATCAAACAGTTGCTTTCTTCATGGTGCAAGGCAGGTCTTTGAGGACACAGGAGGGCAGCAGGCATGTTTCATGTCCCCTCTGCAGGTTTTAGTACCTCCTTTGAAAGAAGGCAGCTGAGGTTGAACATTAATTATTGGAGACCTCCCATTGTATCTAGTGAAGCCAGCCCGAGCTGAAAGCACAGGCCCTCCCTGCAAAGCAGACCTTTCATCTACCTTACCCTTGGAGGCAAATAATTGCACTACCGTGTGTGGTGCTTCTGTTTTTGATGATAGCACAGTGGTGAGCAAGATGGGTTCTGTTCTCTGTTGAGAGCACCTGATGGGAACCTGGCCTTTTGAGAGGGAACAAGGCCCAGGAGTGTTGGCCGAATGTGGGGACCTTCCTGTGTTCTTCAGGCTTACCTTCACAGGGACGTTGCATTGACAAGGGTTTCCTGACAAGCCACAACATAGGTGCTGAGCAGTGGTGGATGGGGGGTGAGATGAGAAGCCATAGCACCTGTGGGGCTTCTCTCTTGGAGGTTTTGCTGTTGCAAAAAGGGTAAAAGAATACAAAGTTCACGTCTGGTTGGAGAAAGACAGCTTGTGAAGTTGATTAAAATGCAGAGCAGTCAGGACAAATATGTCAAATTTGTATCTAAAATTAGCACAGGGGGCCTAAAATTAAACACCTAAATTATCAGATGTGTGTGACAGTCAAAACTGCTGTTGATTTGAAACCAGAGTGTGGATGTTTAATGTTACTGGAAATCTTACCAGAAAGTTTGGTCTTGAATGTGGATTTAAGTGTCTGAATTTTAGCATTCAAACATGGAAATGGTTGGGCTAGGAGCTCAGGTGTGCTGGTGGTGCTTAGAAGTGGTACGCTGTGGGTTTGTGTTTTCCACGCAATGAAGGAGGATTTTGATATCTGGGTGTGACCTGGCTGTGCCTCAGGCCAGAGGACTAGCAGTCCCATTGGCAGCATTCCCCAAGCTCCTGGTGCTTGGGTGCCAGTGAGGAGCTAGTTATGAGTTGTTTGCATTTTTATAGACAGTTCAGTGTGGCCTCAGCATGGGGACACGTGCAGAACACTTTTTGACTTAGCCATTCTAGTTTCAGAATAACCTCTCCCCTTCCTTCTACTCTTCCCCCCCAGTTCCATTTTTTTTTTTTCCTTTTGACATTTGGTCTTCTACTTTTCTTCCATTTTTTCTTCAGAGGAAGTGTTTTTCATTAGCTTGTTAGCCTAACCATCTTTCCCTGAAGATAGTGGCTGTCCTTCTCAGTACACAGAAAAACAGAAGATGGCTTCCAGTTATTAGGACATAATAGATTTGGGAAGGTTTACACGATGAGTCATTTGTTTTTCAGTGGTGTTCACTCTGAAGAGGTCAATGCTCTGCTCAGAGCCCATTGCTGAGTAATTTTGAGAATGACTTCAGTTAATATTGCAAATCTGGATTCCAGATTCAAGTCTTGCTTGCTCTATCAATTAATTGCTGACCTTTGTGATGTATTTTGTGTTCTTGAAACAAGGCAGGGACAATCAGATAAAATGAATCTTCTGGGAGTCTGCCCTCCAGGTTTTCTGTTCTTTAATAATTCCTCTTATTCTGTCCTGGTGGTAGGCAAGTACTTCTTCCTTCCCTGTTGGAGTCACAGTATATTACCCTTGAATATATCGTTTGCTTTGTTCTTTCGCTTTCTACCTCACATTACTAATTGCTTATCAGCAACTGTCCAGGACTCAGGAAGCCGCTCGCAGGTTTTTCACATTTCTTACCACAGTTTGAGGCTGAATACCGACATTTTCTGGCCAGTGATGGTAGTCTGTGTGCTAAGGCACATGCTGGATCTGTCTGCTTACACCTTGGTCTGGTTATTATCCCGATGCTGCCTCTGGGAAGGAGGGTAGTAGTGATCTCTCTTTGCTTTGGGATGATCATCTGATGTGATTTTCCATGCCACCTTCATCTCCATTTGTAGTTGCTCTCTTGTAATTCTTGCTTTCTCCTGCTTACCAGCCATGTGTTACTCGAAAGGAATCTTCTGCTTTCACCAGTGCTGGTAGACACTGGAAAAGTCAGCAGTGTTTGTCTTACCTCCCCTGGATGTGGCAATGAATCTTCTGCAACATGTCTGAGTTTTTATTCATAAAGTGTGTCCTATGGCTGCTCCACTGTTTGATGTAACGGCCTGTGCCTTTGAAGATGTGTGAATGCCCAGCCCTGTGCTCTTGTTCAGGACATAAAATAGTCTCTTCCTGCTACTCTCTGTGGAGCTGCTTCTCACCCTGTGGCCCCGGAGGCCCCGTTGTACATGCCTGTGGCTACATGTCAGATGCCCAGACCATGTGCACCCTTGCCCCTGTGCCTTTTAGTGCCTTCCTAGGCTCTGTCTTGCAGACTGTGTTTCTGATTTTCAGCCTTCCCATCCCATTGAGTATTCACTGTTTCCTTTGCACTGAGACCAGATGAATAGGGATTCTTGGCTTCGGTCTCCAGAATGGCTCTTTTATACCTCTTATTTGTCTCCATCAGTCTTCATCTTCTTCATCTGAGCACCAGCTCCAAAGAAGAGGTACTAAGTGACATGGTATTTTCCATGCTGTTCTCCATTTGTATTGTGCTGTTTTGTGCATCACGTTCCTTTCTGGGCTTTGCTGGTAGCCCCAGGCAGGAGCACCATGGAGCTGACTCCAACATGACCAGAGAAGAACAACCTAGAAGTATGCTCAAAGGATTGACCTGGAGCTGACCTGCTCCAAATCTGAACGGTTTATAACATTTCTGTATTTTTGTGGCAGAGTGGACTAGGGGTATGGGGTTGTCAGTGCAAGAAGTGAGGCTGTGTGACTGCTGGTGAAGTTCTGGGCTGTGAGAGGGCAGAAGACGGGAGCTATGCTGGGAAGGTTTTCTGCACATCCCTAGATCGTAGATGTTAGTGATGGTCAGGCTTGGCCACTTCTGGGTTTGGAAACCTAGTTTAATGGCTGAAAATATGACAGGCTTCTGGGTTTTCCGTCCCAAACAAACAACCCCTACCCCAACTTATCTCTATGTACAAGAGCTTTTTGGATAGAAGGTCCTTCTTGGTGTGAGAGGTGGGAAGTTTGGTACCTTCTGTTACTGTGAGCTCTGTAGACAGAGGAGAACTTTTCACGCTTCTGTTCCTAACAGAGCTCTGCTGAGGATGGCTCCATGTGCCAGCGACAGGAGCACAATTATGGCTTCTGCTGTGCCTGTGCCTTCCTGAAGGTAAAGACATGAGGTCTCCCAGCAGAGTGCCCACATATGAGCAGTAGGATATGCAGAAGGGGAAAAACGGATGTGACAGACTGTTTGCTTTAGTTTGAAGTGAAACTTGTCTGCTGTGCTGAAGGGGTGAAACTGGAGGAGTAAGGTCATCAGTTTGCGTTCCTGGCACTACCCCCAGGAACTTACTGAGGACAGTGAGTTTCATTATTTAGGTATTGCTGATTCTTTCTGTCCACTGCACAAACACTGAAATTGTCCCTGCTCAACTGCATTTGAGCTTTAGCCTCATTGGTTAAAAAAAAAAAAAAAGATTTACTTAACACATTCACTTATGTTGCTGTAGGTAAGGAAGGCTTCAGGTCACCAAACGTCCCCTAGATGTGGTGAGCTCTAATGGTTCAGCAGAGCCCCAGGTTAATGTCACAGCTCCAACCAGAACTGTTCTGCTGGGAATTTAACATGTAACCCAAACCAGCAGGGCGGATGCCTTCTCTGTAGCACACACTTCTGTGCGTCCAGACATTAGGATTTCTTTCAGGCAGGGCCCTAACTGAATTTCCTGCTCTTTTTTAATCCCAACAATATGTGCTTGGCTGAAAGCGGGTTTTGTCAGACTGTTCTCACAGGCTGTGCTGGGGACTGAGTTTACATCTGTTCCTTTTGTAGAGCTGTTGGGAGCTAGTGGGTTTTAATCCCTTGTTTGTCTTGTCCTGGTCGTGTAAACCCATAGAGCTGCCATTCGTATGTGCATTCCGCACATGATAACTGATTTGGGGCAGAAGGTCACAAGCCAGATCTACAATCAGCAAAGCCTCCCACTTCAATTTCCTGCAATCTCAGAAGACTTAGAGCTGCACAAGAGGTTGCTCTCTGTTTGCTGACTGAAGGGATTACATGCTCCTGTGAGCCTGGAGCCATTTGGATTTACAGGCGTGTCTTTGTGCTGGTTAAAACAGCGTTGTAGCACTGGGCAGCAGGAGATGGAAATGCAGTATGCAGTGCAGGAGCACAATGAGATTCCAAAGAAACCGCTTTCCACTCGAAACTGATGATGAACATCAATAGCCTCAGTTTATGTGGCTGTCGAATTGTTCTCTCACGTCTTATATAAAAACAGAATTATCAACAAAAGCAAACGTCTGACTTTCCTTGTAGTGCTTTTACATGGTAAAGATGTACCCAAAAGCTATAAACAATCCTTTATGAGCTCAACCACAGGACAGTGAAAGACTCCGCAGTCTGCACAGAGGCTTTGTAAAATTATTGAAACAGTCAAAATTTGGAGAGAAAACAGTTGGTTTTAGAGATAAAGCTTCTGTTCTTAAATGAGAGCCAGTGTGAGCATCCCCACTGTGTGGCACTTCAGCCATCTCTGGAGGGGGCAGCTGCCCTGCAGGGTATGAGCAGCCACTCGGTGAGTGTGGGGCAGGGTGCACGTGGAGTGAGCAGGGGGCTCGGGGAGCACTGGCTCCTGGTGCATGGCTCCTCAAACCCAGCACACAGCAAACACTGCTTGCTCTGTTCGCTGGTGTCGAGGTTGAGAAAAGAAAACGTGGATGGATTGTAGCATGTATTGTCTCATTGCAAAACATCGCAAAGGAATGCCTCCTCTATGGGGTATGCAATGTAACATCAGATCTTGTGTTGAAAGATGGGTGAAAATTGTCTGTGTTTGGCTTGTTAACAAGAGCAGCTTGCTGCAAGTATCTAGTGGAGCTCCTGTGTTGTGCAAAAATAATTCCAGGAACACCTAACCTGAAGTCTTCCATTTTCCTCAGTGGATCCTGCTAAAAGCGGTGCTTGCTTTGCCCTTGTACCTTTGTCCTGTTCCCAAGCAGAGGCAACAAGCTGGTCTGAGTCAGCATCCCTTAGCAGCTCATCCTGCTGGTGCTGCTTTCTTTCTTACTGGGTTCCTTGCTGCTTGCAGGCTGCTGCAGTGTGTGCACCATGCACGTTCTCAGTGCCCCTTACCTGAGCAACCTGGAGCAAAGGAGAATTGCAGTGTCCTGCTGATGGCTAGAAACACTGCTTTTCTGTGTGCCCAGGGCATTGCTCACTTTATAAATGGGCCCTCTGTGCTGCTCAGCCCCACTTGAGTGTGAGCCCATGCTGCTGAGCAGGGTGGGGAGCACGATTTTGAGCATTTGTGTACACACGTTTCTTTTCTCCAGGTGGATGACCTGAAGGCCAAGTTGGCAGCCCAAGAAGTGGAGCTGAAGCAGAAGAATGATGATGCTGACAAGCTGATCCATGTGGTGGGCATGGAGACGGAGAAAGTGAGCAGGGAGAAGGCAGTTGCTGATGAGGAGGAGCAGAAAGTGGCGCTCATCACCCAAGAGGTTGAGCAGAAACAGAAGGACTGTGAAGAGGACCTGGCCAAAGCTGAGCCTGCCCTGGAAGCTGCCCAGGCCGCTCTGAACACCCTCAACAAGGTAGGGCAAAGGCTCACATGGAAAGCCAGTTCCTCCTTCCCCTCTGCAGTGGGGGCTGTCGCTGCCATCCTCTGGCTCAAGTTTTGGGGCATCACATTGGTCAGGGCGGAGGTGCCAGGACCAGCAGTGCTGAAGTTTGCAAAACCGTGCATCACCAGGACAGCCTGCATGTACCTAACATGTCTGTCTGCTGGTGGGTGAGCAGGCCTGGTGTTGTTGTCTGTGATGTTTTGTTTTGGTGCAAGAGAGAGCATCGGCACTGTTCACTCTGGGTATTTCTATGCAAGTGCACAGCGGGAGCTGACAACCACAACGCTGATCTCGCTTGGTACAAGAAGTGCTGGCAGTGAAGTCTCATTCATTCCCTGTTTGGGTATGTCCAGCACCGAGGTGCTGAGATGTGTTGTGGTATTCAACAGTGCCTCTGGGCAGGGCAGCACACTGTCCTGGGCAGGCAATCTCTTGGTAGAGCCAGACGTTGCTGCAGGCAAGACCACAGAATCATAGTATGTCTACTATTGGCATTGGAAGGGACCTACAAGGATCATTGGGTCCAGCTCCTGGCACCACACAGGTCTACCCAAAAATTCAGAGCATGTGACTAAGTGCACAGTCCAAATGCTTCTTAAACCACTCCAAGGGAAGAAGCCCTTGGGGATATCAGTAACCAGGAGGTAGTCCCCTGCAGTCAGAGCGGTCCCAAAGCCAGTGATTTAAGGAAGGCTTTTGGTACCTTGGAATGTTTTTTACTTCAAGAGTGCTCCAGGAATGCCTGTTTGTAGCCCTACGCTGAAATGTGCCCCAGAGACACGTCTCTGCCATTTGTCTTCTGTCTGCAGTGTGCACAGCATCTAGAGCAGCAAACTCCCACTGCACACAAGGCAGAAAAGTGGCCATGCACCATGTAAAAATCAGATCATAATGTCTCAATCATGCCTCAAATCATGGCTCAGTCATAGCCTTTTTGGAGGAGAAGAAAGGAAGTCATTAGGAGTGTGTTTTCAAAGTGATTACCTTTCAAAAAAGACGTGGCTTTGCAGCGAAGATGTGTTGTTTTGGCTCTCATTCCTGGAAGGGAAAAGACTGTACAAAGGGAAAATGTTTGCCTCCTCATTAGTCTTGGTTTCATGTTGGAGCTGTAGAATATCTCATTAGGCACAGATTAGGGAGATGCTGGGATTTTTCTAGAGACCTGTAAAGCAGTGTTAGCAGGGCATTGGAAGACATGAACTCCTTTACCTGCTGATCTGAGATGCATCAAAGAGCTTGACTTGCTTGCTGACGTGAATAATCATCAATATTCATGTGTGTATGTATAGTTTCTCCCTAATTATCTAAACCATCTTATTTGGACAGTAATCCAAAAGTCAAAAATGCAGACCCAGATATACTATGTTAGAAAACTTGGGAAAACAGGTTTTAGAGACAAAAATGCCCTTTTATTTCTTGGAGTGCTGTTTGCTCCCCCATGAAGGTGCCTCGGCTCTTTCTCAGTATCCACATCCCCTGGGCCCTAGAATGCAGGACATGGGACTCCACAGATCTGGCATTTTGGCATCTCGTTCTCCTTTTGAGGGGGGAAATCACAGCACACCAACTTGGGGACTGCCTTCCCCTGCTGTGGGTAAGTGTTTGGCATGGAGCAGTTCTCCAAGAGGAGGTAGCAGCTGTCATGCAGAGGCAGGTGGGCAGCCCATGCTGCTTGGCCAGCACTGTACGGTTTCTGCACAGGAGACAATGAGTCAGAGAGTGACGGTATCTAAAGCAGTGACCCTCCTGCACTGTTGCCTTCAAGGAATATCCCCTGAGATGATCCAGAGGCATTCAGGGATGCCACAGCAGTTGGTGTTTCTGAAGCAGGCAGCACTAAGTGCAAGCATCCTCACAGACTAGGTCTGGTTCCTATCCCAGAGATGCTCCAATGTGTGGAAGAATAATTCAGAGCAATTTATTGAATTGTCCTGTGACAGAGCACTCACTTCTTAGTGAAAAAGGAGCGGTACCAGTACAGCATCCCACTTACAGTGAGCTACAGGTTGTTGAACCAAGGGCTGATGTCAGAGCCCTCCCAGCTACCCCAAGCAGCACAACCCATTGTGGCCCTGGTCCTGGCCAAACTGGGCAGGGGATGGGATGGAGAAGGGCTTTCAGATGTGCTCCTCTCTGCTCACAGTCAGCTCCATGTCACTGAGCATGTTAATTACGGACATTTTATACTGCAAATGTACATGGCTCCCAGGGGTCTGTCTCTATCAGCTTGATTATTAACAAAAGCTAACAGCAAGCAAAGACCACATTTGGTAACAGCTTCCTAGCAGACACCTTTATCCCAAAAATGAATGCTCAAAGAAACCAAACTTGTTTCAGAGTGAAGCTGATGAACTTCAGAAAATACAGAACAGAGAATACGGAGTAAAAGCTATTGAGTGGTAGAAATAGGGACTACAGAAGTTCATGGATAGATATTTCCTAAACTGGTGTTGACAAAGCCATTATCCTTGTTTCAATATAGCATGGCGTCTGAGAGCAGCTGATTTACCTGTACTGCTTTTTCCTACAGAAAATTTAACTTGTGTATGCACAGAGAGGATTTTAAGTATCAGCTGAGTTTTATGCTTAGGTTAAGATCTGCCCTGCTTGACGTTAGGGTCTTGGTAAAACCACCTGTGTTGACAGCACAAGTGTGCCCCAGGGATCAACCGATCCTATCTGAGAGACAAACAGCTCTCTCTTCGGGCGCACTGCCTGTTCACAGCACTGACTGCTGTCCTGGTGAAGGCTCTTGGTTAAAGGGCCTAAATTCAGGCTGGATGATGGATCCAGTGGATCCATGCAAACATAATGCATATGATGATGGATGCACGCAAACTGAGCGCATGGGTGTCTCTGGCATTGGGAGTAGCTGAGCCCAAGGGGAAGCTCTGTGAGGCAGTTTTGGAGGGGCTGGAGGCTGTTATGTAGAGGTTATTTGGAAAGGTTTTTCTTTTCCTGATCCCACTCTACTGAGAGTGCATAAAACTCCTTTCTCTAGAGCCCTGGCTGAGTTGCTCTGGGCAGAGGGGCAGGACCCAGGCAAAGGTTGGGAATTTCTGGAGGAAAACTGTGCTGTGCTTGTGTTGGGTGAGATACTAAGAGCTGGATGTGGGAGACAAGCACATGTTATAAACATGCACGGTGGTGATTTAGAGACATTAGTGTTAATGCCAAGCAAAACCCAGTCTATCAGATCAATAGCTTGGGAGCCTGACTCTATTAGCAGCGAAACAAAAAGAAATCCCATTCATTTTTGTCTAAAAACCTTGTTTTCCCTTTTCAGAAGAATCTGACAGAGCTGAGGTCCTTCGGGTCACCACCTCCGGCTGTCAGCAATGTCACGGCTGCTGTGATGGTGCTGATGGCCCCAGGAGGAAAGATTCCCAAGGACAGGAGCTGGAAGGCAGCAAAAGCTGCCATGGCCAGGGTGGATGGGTTCCTGGACTCTTTGATCAAGTTCGACAAGGAGAACATCCATGAGAACTGCCTCAAAGCCCTCCAGCCCTATTTACAAGATCCTAAGTTTAAACCCGAATTTGTGACCACCAAGTCCTATGCTGCAGCTGGCCTCTGCTCTTGGGTGGTGAACATCGTACGCTTTCATGAAGTGTACTGTGAAGTGGAGCCAAAGCGGCAGGCTTTGAGCAAAGCCAACGCGGAGCTGGCGGCTGCCCAGGACAAGCTGGCCAGCATCAAGGCCAAAATTGCCGTAAGTTTGGAAAAGCAAGGCAAGCTGTGGGATGGGCTCACCCCTTAGTGGGACGCATGCAAGTCACTGCTCTGGGGAGAAATCCTTTGCTTTGGAGAAAGCTGCTTCTCCACACTCATGTATTTTTAAAAGGGTAGATCCAAAGATTTGGTAGATTTTAGGTCTTTTACCTTCCTTTTATTGCTACTTTCTGTGTTTCATCTGTTTTGCTCCAATCATGCTTGTACCCTAACAGAAAAGGCTAGATATTAATTCTTATTATTCCTACCTAATTTTTAAAATGTAATTTGCCTCTAATTGTGAGCCCTCAGAAAACTCGTTATCTCAAACCAGTATGTGTTCCCCGTGTGATGCACAGGGGCAGAAAAACAGGAACTGGAGGCTGGCTCCCATGGCAGCACAGTTCCTGGTGACGGGCACGTTCTGCAGGATGACGACTGCTCCAGTAGAGTCTAATAATTTGTCACGGCATGGCTCTCTGTCAGCATATCTTTGTATTATTCTTACTTAGATTTTTGCTACTTAAGGAAAAAAAAAAAAAAAAAAAGAATCTGAATAGATTAAATTACTGCATGATTAAAAGTGAATTTCTGTGGAGAATAGTCTCCATCCATTCCCACATAAGATGTTCAAAACCATACTCCTTTTCTCCCCCTGTTCTATATCTACCAATAGCAAAGTGTGGAAACCAGCATGAGGGCATCCTGCTAACCTGTCTCTTGGGCAGCAGAGCAGCATCTTTCCATGACCTGCTGCTCTCCAGCTCCCTTCTGCCACGAGCAGCCCTCACTTGTGCTCCAGAATGTGACTTCTTAGGGTGCCGTGGGTCTGGGATCCCTCTTGGTCATGGATGGATCCTCTGGGGCTGTGCTTTCATACTGGCACCACAGGTCATGCAGAATCCCCTTTTGAAACAAAAGTTTGTTATCAGCTGTCTGACGTGGCACGGCTGCCAGCTTCGTGTCTTACAGTAAGTTACGTGACCTTGCAATGTCCCCCTGGCAGGGGCAACACAGTCCCTCAAAGCTCACTGAATATGCACCTCTTCTCCTAGCACATCTTCATGTTAGAATATAGCTGACTTTCTTAATACCTCCTAGGGCTGCTTATTCTTTAAATGTTTACTGCCCTTTTAATTAAAAATATTTTTTAAAATCTACAGAGCTCTCTGGTAGTCTCTTCATGCTGCAGATAAAGAAGGGCATGTGCAGCACCTGAGCAGGGATGGATTTAGAGGTCTTTAGACTCTCATCTTCCCATCTCAGATGTGAAATACGATGCTGGGGAACCAATGACATCCCATTATGTTGTTTATTTCCAAAGCTTTTAATACCTGGGCTTTTTTTTTTTCCTTCTTTTTTTTTTTTTTTTTTTTTTTTTTTTTTCCCTTTAAAGAAGTAGGATTTTGGTTAAAAAAAAAAAAAAAAAAAAAAAAAAAGAAAAGAATGGCAATCTAAGGGGATTTGGTGGTACTCCACTGGCACATACTTGCAAAGCTGACTCTTTTAGGTGAGTTATCCCGCATTTGCAGATGGGCAAAATCTGCTCATTGCGTGGGGGTGGATATGGAGGTATAAGCTTGAATATCAAGCTGGGATATCTTGGGTAGCTTCACTGACGTGATGATGATTCATACCTGCTTAGAAAGAGACACGGAGGTGCCAATATACCCACCTTTAGTATTAAATGAAACTATTCTGATCATCCAAAACACTAAGTACCTTCCTCTCTCCTTTGTTTGCTTGGGAAATAAGGTTGGTATGAATCTGGGGAGGGGGAGTGCAGGAGCAAGATGCATGCTGGCAGCTGTGGTGTGAAA
Organism: Aythya marila; assembly: GCF_965140915.1. Taxonomy (NCBI): domain Eukaryota; kingdom Metazoa; phylum Chordata; class Aves; order Anseriformes; family Anatidae; genus Aythya; species Aythya marila. The sequence goes on along the minus strand of NC_139059.1, from coordinate 11,760,178 downwards.
TATATCAGATGTATCACTGATATATCAGTGTGTACTAGGCTGGGGTACTGCAGGTGGGTTCTGCTCTTTATCAGATCTTTAATGGGGTTTTATATAGATTTTATATATATATATATATATATATTCGAATATATATATAAAAGTATGCACATATATTCATATGAATGCCAAGATACAAACATTTTGTGTTATGAATTCCAAGGCAGTTTGAGAAGACTGTTTTGTGTTTTTCAAGATACAGGAGAGCTGCAGATATCCCTAATATAATCCTTTTCATTTTCAAGTTTGTTTCTAGTACATAGCTTGGACAGTGTTAAAGTGATTTACAGACAGTTAGCCTAAAACAGTTTGCACTGGCTATAGATAAGATCAATTATTACTTCTATTTCTCTTATCAAAAGTGGAATGCTCCAAGTACTTGTGGGAGCTGTTGACTTGTTTAAGACCAAAGTGTAAGCAGGTCTGTCCAAGCAATAGTCTCTCTTTTGCTAGCATGGGTGGTTTGGGCTCTTTCTGCCCCATCCCAGCCCTGAAGCCCTTTGCAGCTCACCTGCATGTGTGAAGGTCCCACCTAATGCTGTGACCCAGCTTGGGTTCCTCTGGAAGAGCAAAACAGTGTGCAGGAAGTGCAGCTTGGAGGTGGCTCCAGCATATCTCTAGTTAAGTTATTCAAAGAGCCCCTTGGGGTTTTAAGCAACAGCTTGAGGAATCAGCAGAGCCTTGGACTGAGACCAAGGTGGCTGAAGCATCAGGAAACACAACTGTTTTCTTAGCTGGCCTACTTGTTTCTCATCTGTAGTGTTGGCCATCGGTACTTGGTTATCAGGACCGCTTGGCCTATCTTTCCCAGTTCAAATTCACATCAGGGCAGAGCCCCAGATAAACTGCCTTTTTGTGTTCTTTGTTTCTGTTCCCTGCAGATGAGGTGGGCTACAAGCACGTGAAATTGCTCAGCATGTTGCTGCTCTGAGCTTCATCCCAGGTGCCATATAGCATGCAGCATTGTGGAGCTTGGCTCATCTTGCCTTCAGGTTGAATTGGGTCTTGAGAAGGGGTTTCCTTAAAACTGTGCTGTTGTTTTCTCCTTTTCCTCCTATGCAGCGCCTCAATGAGAACCTGGGAAAGCTCACAGCCAAGTTTGAGAAGGCCACTTCAGACAAACTCAAATGTCAGCAAGAAGCTGAAGCTACTGCATGTACCATCACCCTTGCAAATCGGCTGGTGAGTGTCAGCAGATGGAATGGTAATGGCATGAATGGGAGGTGTCAGGTGCTGCTTAGATGCCAGCCATGTGCACAGTACATTACATCCTCTAATTTTTATGGAATATATTACATTTCCTGCAGAGCAGCAAGTTTTTAGTAATGAAAATGATTTTGCTTTGGCTGTTTTCATACATCGGGGTAGGCACTGCATGTGTTTAAAGAGGCTGGCTATGCTCTCTTCACAGCTCTCATCTGCTTTCTGTTATTTAATTGCATGATCAAATACTGATGGGACCAAAACTACATGACCAGAAGATCGTATAATAAAGACAAAGCTGGTATACAAGTAGCTTTGCAGGTTTTAAAGTGACAAAAAGCAAAAAGTGAAAAGCTCTGAAAAAGATGCATGTCTCCGTTATCAGTCCATCGGGGTGCATCACAGCCTGTTGTATCTTCAGAACACGCAGCCTCCTGGTCTTCTGCTGGGGCAATGCCCTTGTCACTGTTTCACAGATAAGAGAGAATGGCTGCTGCAACTGCCCATAGTGCTTTGTATTTTGGCTTCCCCAGCAGCCATTTGGAGCAAGCCAACTCTCCCATGTGCAATGAAATGGGGTGGTGGGAAACAGTACGGGGGGCGGAGGGGCTGGAGCTGCTTTGAGCAGCTGGCTCTGCCAACTCAAGCCCAGAACTGGCACACAAAGGCACCGCTGACATTATCTCAGTGGAGGGCACCATGCTTTTAATGCTTTTAAAACATCTGACTCACCCGATCTACAGCGAAGCTGCAGGTAGGCAGGCACTGCTGTGAGTACAGCCTCACTTGGTGCAATTCCTCCCTGCTGTGGCAGCTGGCACGTGAGGCACCTGCCTGGCGTGGTGTGCGGCCTGCGCACAGCTGCCACGCATCTCGGAGCCTGGGGTGTGGGCAGAGTCCCTGCCATGCATGGCCCCATCCTGGAAGCTGTGTTGCCTGGCCTTTGTAGCTGATGCTGGGCTTGTCCTTTCTCCCAGGAGCAGGGCAGATGTTACGTTGAAACCACTCTTGCAAGACTACACCTGCACCTTCAGGAGAGCATCCTGCCTGGTCAGCATGTGGTCAGGGATGGAAGGTGGAAGTTGCTCTTAGTCTCTCTTGTAGAAGCTGCCTCTGCTGGTTGGGCTGGTGGCAGTTTAGAAGACAAAGGTATTTCTAGAAGCGTTGCTGGATGCAGATTTCTCTGCTTGTTTTACCAGATTGTGGCTGTGCTAGGCTGTAACTTGTAGTCATCTGTCCCGACACAGCATGCAGCGATAAGAAGAAAAGATAGACAAATGGTTTAAACTTATTGCCTTGGACATGGAGAGCTGTGCACAGTCCTCCATTTCCTGCTCTCAGACCTTCCTAAGTGACCTTCAGCAAATTGCTTTAGCCTAGATTTTCAGAGCTGTTTAGATTTTGGGTGTTTTTTTTGTGGGCACATGAAAAATACTGCATTTAGTGGGGCATCAAATGCTACCAGGAAACTGCACACACTCACCTTCCTGCATGCTCTGATACTAGGAAACTTTAAAAAACAAAATAACAAAATAAGAAAAAAAATACTTTTGTCTTTAATCTCCGTGTGCCTTGTTGGAAAGTGGGATTGCAGCACTGCTGTAGCACAACTGGCTGCTTTGCAGACTAATAGTCAGGACTAAGATGTACTCAGATATAAAGGGTCAAAGACAAACAGCAGGTAAGTCCCTTCCTACACTGATTTAGATCTCTTTTATGCAACCATAGAAGGAGTTTTATGCTTTCATGTTCTTCAGGTTAAATCGCACTGAATGCTTCCAGAACCTTTAATTAAAACAGGAAAGTAGCTTTTCTATTTGAAAAAGACGCGTGTATTTCTGGGGGCATTTTGCAGGATGAGTATTTCCCTGTGTCTTTCCACAGCCTAACAAAATCCTGTTTAATGTGATGCAGAGGTAGATTGTGGCTCTGAGTCATGTAGGGGTTGGTAAACACAAAGTACAAGAAGAAAATGTTTTGTGAAAAAGAAACAGAAATGGTGGTTTCAGTTCTTTTCACATAAATATATATGTATATGTGTGTATGTTTTACACTGAATACAGCTTAGTTTCACCTTGATTAGTACCACTGTATCAAACAGAGCCTGATTTCATAAAGGTGCATGCTTAGCATGTGAATTTTTGGCTTAAAATGCAAGTCTTCATTGAGGTGCAACTGTGGTATTTTGATGAGGAAAAACTGCGTGTTTCTTTTTGAGGCTTTAGCTATATTAGTAAAATTGTCCTTGAAAAACCAAAATGAGCAAATATTTTAACACGATAGGTTGTCACTTGTACTGTATGTTGCTCAGTGATTTTTAAGGTTTCATAAGTTCCTTTAAAAGAAAGCTTTTGATCTGAAATCAAGATAAGACATTGGAATAAATTTTAGACAACCTTTCTGTGGCTGCAGTTGAGGTTTTTGCTATGATGTACGTGTCTGTCCCTGGTCTGATAGCATGGGGTTTGTAGCATGGGTAGTATAGTCTCAGTGAAGCTACAGCTGTAGGAATATATTTGCCTTTGAGTGTGTTCGTTACCTCACTAATTAACTGGGACTGCTCACAGGCTCAGGGTCAGCACCTGCATAAAAGCAGAGCTTGTACAAGTGCTTTGCTGGTGCTGGACTCTGTCCTTCATTGGCAAATAACTGGGCATGGCTGTCATTCTTCAGGTACAGGTTTGATGATTTATTTCACATAACAGTTTAAAAATGTGTCATCAAATCCTTCCTTTTTCTTTCCCCTTGAAAGGCTCTGGTTGCTCTGGTGGCTGGTTTTGGGAGGAATCCTTTTGCTGTCAAGGCTTTGGGAAACCTGCAATTGCAAACTTCAAGATCTTGAAATTGTTCAATCAATTAGGAAACAGTTAAGCACAAACTTCTTTTTCCATCCCGTTCCTCTTTGTTGTTGTGTGAATGGGTAAAACCACCATATAGCCCGATCTGGTCACCAGGAAGTGACACTGATCATTCCCGTGGTTCTTTCAGTCTCTTATTTACCAAACAAGACTGTTTAGGTGATTGGGTTTCAAGTCTTTCATTGAGGATACTTCCAGAGAAGCAAACGAAACAGTGAAAGGAAAAATGAAGATTCATTAGTGTGGGGCTTGATCTGTGCATCAGGGTAGATGAGGATATTTTGATTTGGGGGTAGATAGAGAACATTGCTGGAATTTAGGCTTTCTACTTTTAAATGTGATTGTTATTTTTCAGCCCTTCTAGTCCCTGCTGACGTTTCTAAGCCATTTTCATTTAGATTGAATTTGGGCTTCTGTTCAAGTGCGGTACATTGCTGTGGCGGGGACCACAATTTGTCACGTCCTCCTGTGCTCACAGGGGTGATGCTTGGGGAAATGGACTTGGAAAATGGTTTTGCTCTGCATTTGGAAGCATGGAGACCTTTGTCAAGCTGCATGCATAACTGCAATGAGCTAAACTTCATTTTCTCCATAGTTTGCTAATGTCATTGTCTTCCACCCCCAGCTGGTGCCAGAGTGTGCTCTCCTTCCCCCAGCATCAGGTTGAAACTCTCTTTTCCTTTCATCATTAGCGAAAAAGCAGAGCCAGGTGGAAGCAAATCTCTATTTCTGCCTCTAGGATCATATAAAACTGGAGCATCACATGAGTGGCAGTCTTTGCAGTGCTGAGGAAGATGAGTGCTGGCCAGTGCCCATGGTTCTGCTGGAGAAAACAGCATGTTTACTGTTGGTCTCTAGCTGGCAAACATCAGTCTCACAGTGCTGGGTAATTTTTTCACTCTGACAGTCACAAATGGTGATAAGAGACGAAGAATCTGGAGTAGCCACTGTCAATCCCGGGCTTTTATAAAGCACAGAAAGATGGGCTGGGATTAGATTGTTTGCATTATAGTTTTGTTTATGGCATGCCAGAAGATGAATACACGCACACACAGTCATACCCCACCACGAAGAGTCTCTTGTTGCTCCAATGAAGGTATAGCCTAAAAAAGAATGTAACAGCAAACAAAACAAAACAAAACAAAACCAGATATTTGTCCTGTTCAGTGTGTGCTGCTGCAATGTCTCCAAATGCAAAGATTTGGAAAGAGGTGTGAGTGATGCTCTCCTAATGCTGCAGCTAAGGCCCATAAATGATCTCTCTGTGCTTCCTCCCTCCCAGCCCTCTTTACCCAACACAATTGAGCCAGAGAAAAGCTTGAAGAGATAGAAAGACTTTACAGCCCTCTTGGTGTGGGAACCACCAGGGCAGTGCTTCCCGCAGAGACTCCCTGGGGCTCCTTGAAGTGCTGGGCACCTTTTCTGGTTACAGGATGGAGCTGCTCTGTGAGGAGCTGCTAGCAGGGATTGTAGCCAGGGAGCACTGAACACAGCTCTAAGTGCAGATGAACAAGTTATGTTGATGCCAATGCCACTAACTGTTTTTAAAGACCTGGTTAGAAAGCACAGCTTGCTACTCCAGCTGTCAAAAATGGATCAATTTTGCAGTGTATATAAGGAACATCCCAGCTTACTGTTGTGCAATGCATTCCTTCTTTTGTCTCATCTCTGGCTCTGATCTTGGAATAGATCCCGACAACCCTTACTAATGTGCCATTTATTTGAAATCCTAGATTTATCACTACGTAACTGGGCAGGAATTAAGCTCCCAGACTTTGAAAAAACCATATTTGAGTCTTCATGAAGAATACAGCTAACTAAACACAGGTAGTAGTTGCTTTGGATTGAAAAATGAAGCAGGTGAAGACAAGACAAGCTGAACTTCCAAAGTGCCTTAATTTGAGTTTTGCATTTTGTGAACTGTAGATGACCTAGGGAAGATGCTCCAGGATCCAAGGGACAGGGACGAGGGAATGTCTAGGGATCTATGGATAAGAAAATGGAGGATGGCTGCTGGTGGTGTTTGTAATTTGATACATGCTAATGTGGCAGATGAAATTTGGTGATGACAAATGCAAAGTATTGCATGCAGGGAAAATGAACCCTAATCATGCATTTACATTGATAGGTCTTAATTGCACTATTATCACTCACATAAGAGCTCTTGGAGTTCTTGCAGAGAGTTCTCAGAAACAGCAGTGCAGTACATGTCTGGAGGCAGCAAGGCAGACTGAGTGTTAGAAATTGGTAGGAAAAATTGGGAAGCTAAAGTTAAATAATTATTCTATCAGTCCAAATCTGTGGTGTACCTCCATCTGGCATGCTGAACACAATTAGGTTAACCCATCAGAACACAGTAGGTAACCTAGAGAAGGTACAGTGATGTATGTATCTGCTTCCATATTCAAAGAGAGGAAATAGATTAGGACTCTTCATTTTGGAAAAGAGACCGTGTAGTGATGGATGTGACAGAAGCCAATAAAATCATGAATAGTATGGAGAATTAGAATAGGGAATGATTGTTCACTGTTCCTCATTACTAAAGAGCAAAAGGTCATCAAATGAGATGAAGAGAATTCAAATAATTTCTAGGATCTGATAAAGAAGACACCTGGGATTTCTTAAAGAGATTAAAACTGGCAGTAGGGTGTAATCTAAGCAAGGACCGAGACTTAATGAAGATGGCCAGGATATGAATAGGTAAAAAATCACCTCAAGAAAATAATTAGGAGTATATAGAGAGTCTACAAGTGTTAGAAGATCAAATAATGATGACTTAGTCTTCTTAGAGATGGAGAGCCATGGGAATTTACCTCAAGGAGACTGGAGGAAGGATCTAGAGGTACTTCACCTTTAAAAACTGCAAAAGAAAGATGGAGAAAGTAGACTTCTATGCACTGTTAACTAGAGTTAAGATTAAGGATAATCTAGCTATGATTCTACCTTAAAAGTACTGCTTTACTTCTTTTTCAACAAGTAGGATGAGACCGAGGTGTGTTCAGCTTCGGCTGGATTCCAGCAAATGTCCAGCACAGAAGAGGAGCAGGGCAGGCACATCCCACGCTGCCTGATGCCTGATATTTTCCAGGTTTTGTATGCTCCATTTCAGTGAACATGGCTGCATGTGGTAAGACAATAAGACTGAGAAAATAGAAATGGAAAATCCGACAGATGAAGAAGCATGATTAGAGTTGAAATAATTGGATGGCCTTGGTATGGGAACTGTAGGAATAGGATGAAATCAAGTAATACATGATGCAGTTGTGTAATTATGGAATTATAACACGTTTGTCTCTAAACCAAAAGATCATTGGCCAGCATTCACAAGGACCAAGTGAATCTACTCATTCAGGCTTTGGCCTGCAAGTAGCCCCAAGGAAGACTAATATGGTTTTAATACATTTAGGAAATGTATTAAGACTAGGCTTATTAGTCAAGTTTAGGGGGTTACTAGGCAAGTCCAAGGGTTTACCAGCACACACTGAGATAGTGAAAGGCACTGGGGAAACCTCATCTTTGTGACCAGGATGGTGAGTCATGATGATGAAAGAGGAACTCAGCTGGAGCAGCCTTATGGATGGCTCTGAAGTATAATGGGACAAAGAAAATTAGTAGCCCCTCCTTCTGCTCCTCAAAGGGTAGAAAACTGCTTAGAAGGCAGTTTTCACTGGATTCTCAGAGATGGTTGGATTTGTTAAGGCAGGAAGGCCACCAGGGGCATTTTTGCAGGTTTCTGTTAGATCTTGTTGTTCATCAGATCATTTATGATTAAACGATCTGGAAGAGGTGGTGTCTAAGCAGGTTGCAGTTTCTCAATAATATGAATACAGTAGAGGTGAAGACTATGAAAAATTGTAAAAACGATACCCATGATGGAGGTATGAAATGCAGAGCACACAAATGTAAAGTCATGCATGTTGGAAAAATTAGTTTTTACTTTACATGCCCTGTAAGTGATGCTGAGCCAGTTATTATCATTCAGGAATAAAACGATGGAGTTAGAGTTCTTTGAGCGTGTGAGCTCTGTGCTCCCAGAGGAAAAAGAAATTAAATTAACAAACCCCAAACCAAAGCTGAAATTGAATGTTAGCATTTATTAGGAAAAGAACAAAACAGGAAAAAAAAAAGTCACAATCTTGCTATATAAATCCATTCCAAATAAATCTTGAATATGCAGCTGTACCTCCACCCCCTCTGCCATACCTGAAAGGATGTAGTAGAATTGGAAATGGTGCAGAGAAGGTAATGATAAAAAGAAACTGGAGGATAAAGATTACATCATTCAGTAAAGATAAAGATTGCAAGGACAATCAAAAGGCTTCTGTATGAGGAATTATTGAATAGACTTAAAGCTCTTCAACCTCAAAAGGAGACAGCAGAGGGGATATCAAGGGCTTGAAACCATGAGTGGTATGGAGAGGGTGAAGCAGGCGTGATTGTTCAGTGTTTTTCCACTGTGAGAACAGATTTCAGCAATTGAAAAGGTCAGACAGCACATAAAAGGATGCACTTTTTAACAGAAAGCATAGCTAAACTGTGATTCCTGGCTGCAAGATGCTGAAGGTACCTGGAGGCTGGTTGGCATCCATGGCACCTTAGACTAAATCATGAAGAAATAAATCATCAGTGGCTATTAAGGCAAAGATAGTGGTGGTATCAGCCCTCCTGAGGACCTGTGTTCTGCATATCAGGAACAAACTAATTTAGGGGAATAGGTTATTCAAAGTGATAACACTTACAGGGATTTGTGTTAGAGCTGGCCCTATTTAACATCTTATTAATGAGCTAGGAGGAGGGAACCACCCCTTTACATGGGGTGGTTTGCAAAGACAAAGATCTAGAGGAGTTTTAAAGAAAAACAAGAAATAAAAAGAATCCTAAGCTTGTGTGAACTATAGACCAAAGAAGAAAAATAGAAAATGCTGGGTGGCCCTGGTTGGTGGCAGAGACATGTGATTAGGGTGGAATATTTAAATTAGATGCATATTTCCAGATCATCCTGACATCAAGAGGGTGATTGTGAATTTGGCCATAAGCTTCAGCATTCTTGATCTCAAAATCCATAATGCCAATTTAAAACTCTGTTGGGTTCTTATGGCTTGCGAACCTGAAGGATACATTACATTCTTTTTTCCAGGCTGTGTTTCTTAATTGCTAGAGCTGAAGTCGTCTATAAAAAATAAATATAAAATAGGGTCAGGATCTCTTCTAATCACATGATTTGGTGAACAAGGGACCCAAAAAATGCCAGTGGTCAAAGAAATTGGCTGTGCATGTAGAGATGCCTCATTTTGCAGGGAGATACCATAGCTTCCTCAATAGTGGTAAACCCCCAGTTGGATGGCTTTTCCATTGGACGCTCATGAAAAGTGTCCCTGAGCAAGTGTTTTCTGTATGGGGTCTTAAGGGAAAGGAAAATGTAGACCTAAGGGGTTTGTGATTGTAAAGGCAAAATGCCACCTAGCAGAGGTCATAATAAACGGTGTGAAATAGCTGAAGTTTGTGGCTGTTGGAGGGGAGCCTCTGAGTGAGAGAGGGTGTAATGCTGAGGCAATTAACAGTTGATGGGCTCCCACAAAAATTGTTGTATTAATTCCTGCTGAGGAAGGAATGCATCTTCCCTCGATGACTTTAGAGGAGGTCTGGAGCAGGCAGATGAGACTCATTAGCAGGACCAGCCTTTCATAGAACAGGAGGATTTTAGCAAAATAATTGTTGGGTATTTCACATCCAGATTTTAAACTTTGGGAAATGATGTTTGAAGTCAGGGACAAAATATGAATGTGGCCAGATCCTCAGGTATTACTTACAGAACAACTATAATGATCAATTTGACCTGCCAAATTGTAGGTTGGAGGACTTGCCTCTGAGAATGTGAGATGGGCTGAAGTTGTGAAGGACTTCAAACAGCAACAGAGCACCTTGTGTGGAGATGTCTTACTGATTACAGCCTTTGTCTCCTACCTGGGATACTTCACCAAGAAATACCGGCAAGAACTCCTGGATGGAATCTGGAAGCCATATTTGCACCAGTTAAAAGTAAGCCCTGCTTTCTCTGAAAAGCAGTCGTTACTGTGCATGATATGGCCACAAGCTCTGTTGTCCATACGGGGTCTCCTAAGTGAGGTCCCACCAAGCTGCACTGTGAAGCAAGTCATAGCCATGCTTAATTCACTCCTCTCTGGGAAAGACATTGTGGTCTCCTTGACCCATGCAAGTCTCCTTGACCCATCCATTCTCCCATGGATAGAGGAGAAGTCCCTGTGCAGCATCTCAAATGTGGAGCCCAGTTGCCAATTTTTACAGGAGTCAGGCATAGCCAAGAAAGAGAGATATAGTATGGAAAAGGGACTGCTTGGAGCAGGCAGAGCTCACTGCCAGCTCTTTGGTAGGCTTGGAAAAACTCCAGATGGTACTTCGTGTAGGACATGAGCTCTATTCATTCTGGTCATGCCTCTCAGCTGGTTTCAAACATGTGTTGCTGTTTTGACCAGATGGAAACCATCATGCTTCAGGTTTGCTTAATATTTCACTAATTTCTACCAAGTACTTCATACATAAGTAAATGCAAGTGCTCTGTCTCTAGCAGGATTGAGCTTTTGCACATCATTACCTAACTGGATGTTATAAATCCTGGTGAAATGCCAACAGGCTTTTAAACAAGGTCACAACTGGCAGTGATGCCCAAATCAAAAAGCCAAGAAAATCGGCAAGTCAGAATGTGAGAGAAAAAAAAATAATAATCATCCTGCTTTCTTAAAAAAAAAAAAAAAAAAAAAAAAAAAAAAAAGCTTGGTTAAGAAAGGAAGTGTTGTTCCAAAAATGGCCTCTCTTGATGCTTAGAAATTTCACAGAAGTTGCCTGTATTTCCATGTGAAAATTAAAGACCCTTTCTGTTCAGATGACTGGCACAGATAACTTTCTGGTTGTCACACCCAGAAGTGGCCTCCCATGTCAGAGAAGTGTTTCTAGAACTGCTGATGCCATTTTGCAACACAACAGCAGGCTGATGAGGGTGTTAATTATATTCTTCCAAGCTGTCATCTCAGAGAGCTTGTACACAGCAGAGTGTGGTCTGATCTTGCTCAGTGTGGCTGCAGCCGTTTGGGGCTCTCAGTACTCTGCAGGCAAAATCTTTGGGATCCATGCATAATTTATGCTCATTCACAACAGGAGTGGCAACAATACTAGATCAAAACTACCCTGTAGAATGGTAAGCCACTGATAAATAAGACTTCTCAATTCTTAATTAGGCTAACTTTGCTTAAATTGTTGTTTGCTCATCTCTGGAGTATATTGCAAGCAGTACTCTCCACCTTGTACTTACGTGTTTCTCCTTTCCTGCCAGGTGCCCATCCCTGTAACTCCATCCCTAGATCCTCTGACCATGTTGACAGATGATGCTGACATAGCAGCTTGGCAGAACGAGGGGCTGCCAGCTGACCGCATGTCCACTGAAAATGCCACCATCCTCACGAACTGCGAACGCTGGCCCCTCATGGTGGATCCCCAGTTGCAGGGTAGTAAATGGATCAAAAACAAGTATGGTGAAGACCTCCGAGTGATCCGAATTGGGCAGAAGGGGTAAACATCAGTTTTATCTCATCACAGTATCTTTTAATGGCTATCTGCCTGTCGTATTTGATGAAGAGCATATGTTTAACTGCAGCCATCAGAGCCAATTACACTGAGGAAAACCCTTAAATGTATTTGTGCATGAGCTGCTTATTCATTACCAAAATGATAGAGATTCCTCATTAAATAGAGGGGCTGTTTAGTGCTTGGCCAAGTTACCATAGAAACTCTTCTGAAACAGAGAATGAAAAGAGCGACGTGCTGGAGGCTGAGCTCTATGTAACACAGTCCTCCCGTACCTTCATGCTGTGTTGTGTCCTGACTCTTTTCCCCAGAGAGATGAGTGGAGCTCCTGGAAGAAGGGAGAGGGTGAAACTGGCTTGAGGCTTTCTGTTCCCTGAGATCCACATGGGCTAACTCTACTCCCATGTTGGCACCAGCTAGGAGGTTTTCTTCACGACACCTCTGCCTTGTTCTGCCCAGATAGTTTGTGGGAAGGCTTTTCCACTCCTGGCGCTTATCTCTGGTCAGAACACTGTTTTCTGCTATATCAAGTCGCACTGATTTCTACCCACTAGTAAGGACTCCCAGCTGGAAGGAACAGACCCAGAGTTACATTCCTGCTTGGAAATGAGCCCTGAGACTTTTTATATATATATATATATATATATATATATATAATTTATGTACAGAACAAGGCATTGGCAATAGGTGAGAGTGGCTTGAGAGCTCAGTGCTTGCAGGTTCATGCAGATGCGGGGATGTTTGGCTCTGCCTGCATTGGAGTCTGATCTGATGTCTCACAATGTCTTGGGGTTGCTCAAGTTCTTTCAGTGGTGCCTATTCTGCTTTCCTCATAGAAAATAACAAGTTATTAGTTTTGCTCTCATGTGGGCTGACAATACATTTGGAAATGGATATACATGTATTGTTTTATAGAAGCAAATTTCTGTTTCCTGGCCAACCAGGTCACCATACCTTGCAGTTTTTCAAAGGAGCTTGGGGAAAAGTAAGGATGCCAGAGGAGACACCTAGCTACAAACCTCCAGGTTGGAACAGGAGAAATAGACTCCATAACATTTATATGCTGCCATTACAGGCATCAGTACAAACATAGAACATCTTTTTCCCCTCCTGACTGCATACCAGCTAGAGGGTACTCTGAGAGGGGTGGTTTTGTGTGAGGTACTGATGTTTTAGCCAGTGGAATTAGCTGAGTGGTTCCTTTGATGGGGTAGCAGCAGTTGGTGAGCACCCTCCCTGCCTGCCCAGGGTCCTGCTCTCCTCTTTGCAGAGAAGTAAGTTGCGTGAAGTGCAGAGCAGCCACAAAGGAGCAAGCACAAGTGTGTGGCCCTTCACAGTGCAGAGCATCCCTGACCAGCAGTTAGGCACTGTGAAGAGGAGCCCAGTTTCCTTGTGAGGAAGGAAGAATTAAATGATAGTCACACTGTCCTAAATATGTCCTTAAACCCTGTGCACAATGGAACTGCAACCTGCTCTTCTTCCTAGCTGTTATGTGAGGTTAACTGCACCAGTAGATTCTGGGGGAAAACAAAGTGTTTGATAAAAACAAAGCAGTCTGAGCCTTTTCTGTTCTCTGCTGCCCATGCTCTTCCCTTGAGAAAGAAGATGCAGTTGTTACTGCTTGTCCCTGGGAGACCTGAAATCCCATTCTCTCGCCAAGACTCTGCCCCTTTCCATACCGCGTATTGACACCATCCTGCCCCTCTTCCTCTCTAGCAAGTTCTGGCATGTGCACATAGCTGCTTTCGCAGTGCAGAGCCCCCCTCTGTCCCCTTCACGGCCTCATTGTTGCGAAGCATCGCATCCAGCCTCACCATGACGGAGGCCAGCACTGTCTCCCACAGGTATCTGGACACGATGGAACGAGCCCTGGCTGCGGGAGAACAGGTTTTGATTGAAAACCTGGAGGAATCTGTGGATCCAGTTTTGGGGCCATTACTGGGGAGAGAAATGATCAAGAAGGGAAGGTGAGCTTCTGGAAGGCTTAATGGCATGTGTGCTTCCATCATGGTGTTTGGGATCTTTGTGCTGTTGTGCTCTCCTTTTCTGACCTCAAATTATGTGCTCATCTATGGCAGCACTAACATCCTCCCTTCAGAAGTGAGAGCATTTTAAATCGGGCATTCACAGGCAATTCAGTCAAAGCATGGCTTTGAAATAAACCTGGCTTTTTCCTTTAGCTGGACAGTGCCATTGAAACCTCATGTAAAAGTGAGACCTTTTGTATAACGATTTTGGTGTCTGTAATTGGCTATCCTGGTCCTGAACTATTACTAAAATAGCTATTGCTGTTGTGAAGAAAAAGTAACCTTGGATTTTAGCAAACACTAAATCATTTAGGATTACAGCTACAGATGTAAGCATTAGGAATATATAAGTGTTCCTTAATGAGGGCAAGTTCTTCAGGGCAGTCACTGGTCATCCTCCAGCCTGGAGGAGTTCAGAGAGAGGGGCAGCAAGGGATTAACATTTTTGTGCAAAATGAGCACATTTTTAGAATGTGCTCAAAGGCAACCAATAAAACCTTGTGCTCAGAGCTAAAGTTGGATCAGGGACTCTTTTGATGCTGTTTCTCCAGTTTTTGCAGAGCAAAGTCACCTGCCTTTAGAAGGATGCATGTTGCTTGGGCTTCTCCAAGTCCGTGCCTCCTGCAGCAACCCAACTGCAGTCCTGCTTCTAGCTTTCAGAAGTAAAAAACAAAATCCTGGCTAAGTGCTGGATCTTCCATTCCTTAAGTTCCTTGAGGATTGTTTCCATACTTAACTGTGAGTTTAAAGTTTTCCAGGACCAGTTCAAGTCCCAGTGCTTTTTGGTAGAACACACGGATGGCCTTTGGTAGTCCTGGCACAGGAACGCTTCTTAGAATCAGGGCACTCCTGGACACTGCCATGAACTGCTTGTGCTGTGTGATCTCTCTCTGCCTCATTTTCCCAGCTGTAAAAGCAATAGAGGTGCTCAAGAAGAGACGTAGTCAGCTGATGTTTGACAGGAAAGTGTATTCAAATTCCTGTGGTGACACCACTGTTTCCATTACAGCCCAGCTGCATCCCTGAAAGCATCACTGTTGCCCTCATACATGTCCAGTTTCCCTTTTCCTCTGTTTCCCATGTGTGTTGTCAAACCTGGGTTCAGAACACCTCAGTTCCTGGGGTTCAGCCTCCCTGCTCTCTGAGTTTTAGACTGGGTGGAACAAGAGAAAGCTGAGTTTTCCCAAGCGATGTTACCTCCCAGGAATGGCACCAAGCTGCTCTCTGAACCCAGCTTCACTGCTCAAGCTCAGTGTGATCAGCCAGCTTGGCTCAAGCCCACATACAAGACAATTTTATCTGATGCCAGTTAGAATCTCAATGCTGGGAGGCTTTTCTTCCATGTAATGCCAGCCTTAGGCAGAATACGGTCTCCATACAAAGCAAGGAAGGTTTCTGGCACATACTGACCACCCCAATGCTGGAAACTGTGAGTCTTCTCAAAGAGAGGCCAAAATTCAGGGGCAGGACTGTGGGGTTTTTATCCCAAATCAGGAGTGTTTCAAGTGGGTCCAATTTCAAATACTTTCTGCTTTAAAAGTGATTGCTGTGTGCAAAGTCCCATTGCAGGTAGATTCCATTGGCTGATACCACCATTTGTATTTGGGTGAAACATCCTGGAAGAGATGTGAGCTCATTCTCCTGCTGTAATTTCAGGTACATTAAGATCGGGGACAAAGAATGTGAATACAACCCTGCTTTCCGTCTCATCCTCCACACAAAGCTAGCAAACCCACATTTCCAACCTGAGCTGCAGGCACAGTGCACCCTCATCAACTTCACCGTCACACGGGATGGCTTGGAGGACCAGCTGCTTGCAGCAGTGGTCAGCATGGAGAGGCCAGACTTGGAGGAGCTCAAGGTCAGTAGCTGGGAGCTTGCACTAGGAGGCAGTAATTTTTTATTTTTTATTAAATTCAGCTATTTTAAAACAAATAGCATTTCATGTGCAAAGGTGTAGAGATCACAGAGCTCTCTGTAAAATCAAGAGATTTCCCTCAGATGAGGATTTTTTCTTCAACTTCTTGTTTTCTTGGCATTTTGGGAATACTTAAACTGGAATTTCAAGTCTTTTTTTTTTTTTTTTCCCTCAAAAAATTTGGGTAACAATATCTCATCCTATTCCTCTTGTAATTGGTAACTGAGATTCTCATTATGTCATTTTTCTCTAGACTTTACCTCCAAAATAGTATCTGTGGAATTAATCTCACTTAATTTTATCCTTTTATGGCACCAGACTCCCACTGTAAATATTGTGAGGCTGGTAACTATTTTTTTTCTGTTCTGGTTCTTCTTCCCACTGTCTTGTAATTGGCCAAAATATTCTCTCCCTCTCCCTCCCCCTCTCTCCCTCTCCCTTTCCTTCTTCCTCTTTCTCTCCCTTCTTTGTTTTTGTTTTAATAAGTATGTCTTCAGTTTCAATATAACTTTTTGAATAAAAGCTTTTTTGCTAACAGCACATTTAGCAATATAATGGATATGTATAATACTAAATATTTACTGAGGGTGAGAATAAATTTACTGCACACATTCAGTCAGGCCAGGCCAGTTTTGTAATAATCTTTTCATTTAATGAGATTCTAAAACACGTTAGCTGTGCAGTCTTAATGATGCATTTCGTTTGAAACAGACTCATGTGCTAACGAGCCAAAAGATGGCATAAAAAGTACGTAATGAACTGATTTAATGTGTAATCCGTGGTTATCTTGCTGGGACCATGAGGGACCCAGAGCATCTCCATCAGGCACCCTGGCACTCGCTCATCGCTGTCATGCACAGGCTGTGTGCGGGCACTTGCTTTTGCTGATTTGCACAGAAGGGGGCTGTGTGGGCTGACCATGGGTAGCACAGCAGTGTCGTTAACTGCTGGTACATTTAGGACCATTCCTCTTAGCCTCAGCAGTGCTGCTGTTAATGGCTGTTGTCACAATAAGAAAGACAAATTCAATATCATGTGCAGTCATCAAATCCACTATTAGGCTCTGGAAATTTGTCATCTGCAGCACTTCCTCCCTTGCTATAAAAGAACTGTGTATTAGGGAGCAGTGAAAATGATGTGAAATGAGCATCGTATCTTTTGGAGTCCTTGCTTCTTCAGGATGTGTGCGCCGTGGAAGAGGAAGGTTGGACACAAGAGCATGGAAACCTATCCCTGGGTGTCAGCCATGCCTCCAGCTCCAGGGGATTTGGGGCTTCATTAACACTAAATAGATGTAGATTAGTGTGGGATGCAATTTTCCTTTTCTGTAGGAATATTTAAGACTTTTTTTTTTACCCCCTCTGATTCTCTTCTTCTGCCTCTATTTCATTTACTAACATGGACAAAACCACTGGGGCTGCTGTCTGATAGCTGTGGGGAGATACTTGAAAACATGTTTGTATTGCCGGATTCCCCAAAGTAGAGGCCACTTCTCAAGGTGTGCTCTTAGCAGTTCTTTATTCCCTGGGACAACAGGGATGGATTTGGCAGCTGGGGAAGGCTCTGACGCATGGGCAGATGGAGGTGGCTCCTACAGACCTGTGCAGTAGATGCTGTTCTCAAAATCTCCTTATGGAGCAACCTTACACATGGAGACCAGAATTTATTGTTAATAAAATGATCAACTTAATAGAATCATCATAGAATCATAGAATGGCTTGGGTTGGAAAGGACATTAAAGATCACCTAGTTCCAACCCCCCTACCATGGGCTCTAATCTAGATCTCCCTTCTTTTAGTTTAAAACCATTCCCCCTCATCCTGTCAATATCTGGTTGAGCAAAGAGTCACTCTCCAGCTTTTTTATAAGCCCCCTTCAAGTACTGGAAAGTTGTGATGGGGTCACCCCAGAGCCTTCTCTTCTGCAGGCTGAACAGCCCCAGCTCTCTCAGCCTTTCTTCATAGAAGTGCTCCAGCCCCTTGATCATCTTTGTGGCCCTTCTCTGGACCCATTCTAACAGCCCCACATCCTTCTTGTGCTGCGGGCCCGAGACCTGGACACACTACTCCAGGTGGGGCCTCACCAGGGCAGAGCAGAGGGGGGACAATCACCTCCCTCCCCTGCTGCTCACCCCTCTGTTGATGCAGCCTGGGATGCAGTTGGCCTTCTGGGCTGCGGGTGCATACTGCTAATGCTGGATCATGTCAAGCCTTTCATCCACCAGAACCCCCAAGTCCTTCTCTGCAGGGCTGGTCTCAGTGAATTCTTCTTCTAGTCTGTGCTCACATCTGGGATTGCTCTGACTCACGTGCAACACATTGCACTGGACTTGTTGAACCTCATTAGTTTCATGTGGGCCCACTTCTCTGGCCTGTCCACGTCCCTTTGGATGGCATTCCTTCCTTCTGTTGTATCAACTGCACCACTCAGCTTGGTGTCATCTGCAAACTTGCTGAGAGTGCACTCGATCCCACTGTCTGTGTCACTGATGAAGATATTAAACAGTACCAGTCCCAGGACAGACCCCTGAGGGACACCACTCGTCACTGGCCTCCACCTGGACATAGAGCCATTGACCACCACTGTCTGGGTGTGACCTTCAAGCCAACTCCTTATCCACTGAATGGTCCACCCATAAAATCCATTTCTCTCCATTTTGGAGACCAGGATGTCATGAGGGACCATGTGAAAGGCCTTGCAGAAGTCCAGGTAGACCGGTCGTCCTTTGTCAACTGATGCAGTCACTCCATTGTAGAAACTTTTCATTGTAGGACTTTTCAAATAGGTGGTCTCCAACCTGCTCTTCACTTACAGTGGGCAGGACTTTGCTCCCCCAGCCTCCATCTATGGGTTCAGGAAAATGAATGACATGGGAAGCCTGACTGGCAGTGAAGACTGAGGCAAAGAAGTTGTTGAGTACTTCAGCCTTCTCCAAGTCTGTCACTACCAGTTCACTCTTCGCATCCATCAGAGGGGGTACACTCTCCTTGGCCTTTCTTTTCTGAGCAATGTACCTACAGAATCTCTTGCTGTTATTCTTTGCATCCCTTGCCAAGCTCTGTTCCATCTGTGCCTTGGCTTTCCTGATCCCATCCTTGCATATCTGGACCGCATCCCTGTACTCTTCCCAGGCCACATGTCCCTGCTTCCACTGCCTGTGCATTTTCTTCTTGCACCTCAGTTTGACCAGCAGGTCCTTGCTCAGCCGTCCCAGTTGTCTGCCCTCCCTGCCCTCTTTTTTATGCAGGGGGATGGAGAATTCTTGTGCTCTAAGGAAAACATCCTTAAAGAGTCTCCAGCTCTGCTCAGCTCCTTTGTCCCTAAGGACAGTGTTCCAGGGGATCTCAGCTACTAGGTCTTTAAACAGCTTGAAGTTTGCTCTTTGGAAGTTCAGGGCCCTGACTTTGCCAGGTCTGTATTCCTCAAGATCGCAAACTCAACCATGGTCACTGTGGCTCAGACTGCCTCCAGTCTTGACCTCTTTAATGAGCTCTTCCATGTTGGTGAGCACCAGGTAAAGTAACACTTCTCCTCTGGTTGGTTTGTCTAGTACCTGGACCTGGAAGTTATCCTCAACACACTCCAGGAATCTTCTGGATTGCTCACAGCCTGCTGTGTAGTTTTCCCAGCAGACATCCAAGTGGTTGAAGTCCCCCATCAGGATGAGAGCGTGTGAGTGTGATGCTTCTTGTAGTTGAAGCAAGAATGCCTTGTCCACAGGCTTCTCTTGATCAGGCGGTCTGTGGTAGACCCTGAACGCAAGCTGTCCTTTATTGGTGTGGTCCTTAACTCTCACCCATAAGCTCTCAACCTGCCTGTGGCTGTTTCTCAAAGGCAACTCTTCCCAATCAATTCCTTCCCTGGCGTAGAGGCCAACACCCCCCTCACTTCATTCCCTGTCTATCCCTTCTTAAGAGCTTGTAGCCCTCTATTCAAATGTTCCAATTATGTGATCCATCCCACCATGTTGATAGTGATAGTAATCAGGTGATAGTAATCAGGTCATATTTGTCTAATTGCACCATGGTTTCCAGTTCCTCTTGCTTGTTTCCTATGATGCGTGCATTGGTGTAGAGGCATTTCAGCTGGGCAATCAGTCGTATTGCGTTTCTAGAACCCTGCCTGATTGCAGTGGGACAGTTCACAAGTATTTCCCTGCCGTTACTTAGAGTGATAGTGTTCTCAGGTATGCTTTCTTCACTCAGAGCTGCATCCCCTTCCCTCACCACATCTAGTTTAAAGCCCTCCTGATAAGCCCAGCCAGCTTACTGCCCAGAACTCTCTTGCCCCTCCTGGACAGCTGTGCCCCATCCGGTGTCAGCATGCCTGATCCCTCAAAAGCATGTCCAAGATTATTAGTCCAATTACAGTAACACCGACACTTTATGCGTGTTTTCTCAACAGAGTCTGCTTATGGAATCTCTTTCTTCATTATTCAGTCTTTTTGTTCCTTCTTACCTTTGAACTGGCTTTATATCATTCACAGCATTGCACGCCTGCTACAATGGGTACGCAGAGTCTGAAACCTCAGATACCATGGCACATTTGTACTCTGCCACGTTTTTGTTCTAGAGGCAGTTCAGGCTGTGCAGAATAACTGCATGCTGTGACTCTGAATTAAAGCCAGGCTAAAACAGGTTAAGGGAGTAGGGAGCTGGCTTTGAGACAACCACGGCTCAAAGGAACTGAAACCAATTCAGGCCAAGGCAAGCAACTACAGGTCCTGAGACCTTCCCTGTCAGGTCTGCAGGTGTACTGCAGCAGTCCACCATCCTGGTCACATGGCTTGCTGGGAAATTCAGGAAGAAAAAGAGCTCTTTACAAGTGGATTGAAAATACAAGGGTTTTGTTTGCTTTGTTTTGGTTGAATGGTTTGTTTTTTCTCTGGTTTGTGATGTTAAGATAATAGAGTAAACCCAGCAGATAGGACAGGTGGCTGCTGTGGCTCACTGCAGTCTACTATCTGACCTGGGATGGTGCTGGTAATGAGTCCTGCCAAACTGCCCGTAGGCCTTTTTTTTTTTTTTTTTTCATGAAGCAAGATTTTAAAGGGTTTTAGAATAACCTGTTTCCCTGAATTAGCACTGTTATGTATCAACTGTGAAATAACAGATAATGAGCTCCACTGCAGAAATAAGAAATGATGACCTTGCTACTTCTGAAAACAATAGGAGTATAAAGCTGCAACAGATGCAGGCTGTTGTGGGAAATACAGCATTGTGTGCCCTTCTAAGGGTGCTTTTCAGAAATTGCATGGTGATTACAAGCTATTGGAGCAAAAGTCACACACATCCTCATTAAGAACTGCAGGGCTTACAGTCTGTGGTCTGGAATAATAGCTTGCAAAATGTCATTTTTCAAGGCATGCTATGCTTGAGTGACAGGAACGTACAAAATTAGCCATGTTAGTTTTCTGTTTCAAGACTTGTGAAATATTTACCACCATGTTCAAACTCCTGTGTGTAATGCCTAAGGAACAGGCCTTTAAGAACAGCCATTTATAGCTGAAATACCAATAAACGGCATGCTTCAGTGCACAGTCTGCTGAATACTTGGCTTGACATTAACATAGAATGAGTGTGTGCAGCAAGTATATGAAATTTCAGCCCAAATATTGAAAGATTACTTATTAATGAAAGAGTTGGTTAATCTCTTTGAAAACCTCTGACAACAGAGCAAATACTAGTGCCTCCCTTTTGTGGGACTGGAAGAGACATGGGGATACATTTACCATTTCTGGCAATCTTTCAGCCCCTGTGGGTGGTTGGAAGGTTGGGTAGGTTTTCCAGAAAGAGTCTTTGGAGGATTAAATCTCTTGGTTCATGCCACTGAATCTACCATGGGACAGTTGATGTGACCCATTCCATATGCGCTGCACATGCACCACCTCTGCTACTTCATGGAGCTGGCTAATTTCTGAAGGCCTTTAAAACATTATTTTGCAAGTTGTTTGAATCACTTCATTGTGTCACTTAAACACAGTGTCTGGACTTAAAACACTACTCTTTGACAGAGTATTATATAACAGTGTGTTAGTGGTTGACTTTATTTTTGTAGGGGATAGTCACCAGGCTTATAACTTCAGCATCCAAACTAGATGCATGACTTTGCTATGGGATGTTTTCTGTCATGCCATTAAAAACAGGCATTTGCAATAGGACCCCATAGTGAAATAATATAATGCACTTGAAGTTCAGCAAACATGTAGAATAGTGCAGTCACATTTCATAGAAGAGACTCTGTTCTGGAGGACCATTTCAAAAAGAAGCCAGATGAGTTTTTATTTCCACTATGAACAGTGTTAATCACTGGTGTTTCTACAGAAGAGGGAAATGGAACAAGTAGCTGGGGAGAGCCAAGGGAGAATTATTTCACAGAAATAGGAGCAATTTTTGGTAGAATTCAAAAGGTCTGCCCTTGAGGCAAGATGATTGCTGATTGTCTGTTTCTGCTTGGCTATCTTCGCATTAACTTTGCAAACCCTTTTTTGTGGGGCCTCCCCCAGCATGTACAACTTTTAGCACATCTAGCTGATGGGCTGTGAGGTCTTGAGGCCAGGGTCCAACTGGGAGCAGCAATGAGCAAGACTGTGACTTTGCTCTCAGTTCCGACCCTGAGATGAGTTGTGCTCATCTCTGTGCCCTAGTGAGCCTGCTATTGTTTCACCATCTGCTTTCAGCCCCTCAGTTCTCACTGCCGTTGGGACCGGTGTTGACTTGAAGTGGGGTATGCAGAGCTTCACAGGGGGGTGAGTAGCAGCTATGTTAGTATGTGGGCTTGCTCCATAGGGACTATCCAGGCTGAATTATGCCTAATAAATAAGTCCTTTTAAGAAAGAGATGCAGGATGTGTGTTTGAGAATGTCTGAATTGGCTGCATGTCTTTTCCTCTTGTTTCATTTCCAGCACTTTAATACTTTTCCAGTGGAAGGGCTCAGTTCTCCTGATGCTTTCTGTGCTGTTCAGGATTTCTCTGAATCAATGATACATTAGGTGTGCAGTGATCCTCAGAGCTCTCCCCATACCCAAGAATCATAGAGAGCAGGAATAATCAATATTGGACTGTGGCAATGATTACTTAGAAGCCTATCCCTGTGAAGGTGGTTAATCCTTGCTTTACTACATGTTTTGTGGCTAAAACTTTCTGCACTGGTTATTTGCAGTCAGATCTCACGAAGCAACAGAATGGATTCAAAATCACCTTGAAAACATTAGAGGACAACCTGCTCTCTCGACTGTCATCGGCATCTGGGAACTTCCTGGGAGACACAGCACTGGTGGAAAACTTGGAGATCACTAAACAGACAGCAGCAGAAATTGAAGAAAAGGTAAAAAGACAGTGATAGCCCAGAGAAAAATGTGTATGATGTTATCGTTAAGGATTTGTGGGTGAAACATAGCCTCTTTGCTATGCTGGTCTGTATGACTTCTGCTGAGTAGTAAATAGAAAGTGGTATAAATTGAAGTGCTCTCCATTCTGGCCAGCTTTAAGCTATTTAATTCTTTGGAGCTTTTGTATGTTAAATGGACTATTTAAGACCAAGAGAAAATGGCAATACCTGATGTAAAAATGATAAAATTTACACACTGTAGCAAGGCAGCTTTAAACTGCTCCAGCATAATTCTGAATACATCATACTTCTTCAGTTAGGTTGCATTTTAGTACTGACAGGGGACTAGAGTCTGTAGAGCTTGTGATCTCAAGTAAATCTGCAAGAACTTGAGTATTTCATACCCATCCGTTCCTTAGGGTGTAAATCAGCTGTTGCAATGGCTGTGCACTGTCAGTGTTGTCATTTACCTGGGTCACCTTGCTGGCCACATGGGGATAGTTAAATGGTGGTTTTGCCCTGATGCTAAGGGAATTTGAGAAATGTTGTCATGACAGGATTGCAATAGGACTTCTGTCAGACCATCCTCAGCTGCTGCCCTCCCCAGTCCTTTCATCTTCACAGCCTGCACTTGTCCTCCAGCCCATGGGTCCTTGCTGCCTGGATAGGTTACCCATGTGCTCAGGTCAGGCTGGAATTGCCTCCACATGAAAAAATTGAATGATTTCTGCTAGCTCTTTATGGAACATCATATGCATCCAGCTTCCTAAGGATGGTATGCTCAAAGGGCATGTTGAAGGGATGTTTTGGTATGGCAAGGTTGGCATCTCCTTATTGAAGAAAGTGTTCTTGAGATGGTTCAGCTTCTGAACAAGATGAGGCTGAAATGTTGGTCACTGCCAACACTGTGGCGATGGGGATGGATGTTGGACTTTGGATTTGTTTTTTATGATTTTGGTACCCACATGGAAAGCAATCTCAGGACAATGTTAGAACTCTGCTTCTCAAGTCAACCCCTACTCTGTTCTTGGTTTGTCTACACAAAATAATGTTCAGCCAGTATTTTCTTTCCTATACCAATTCTCCCCACTATGTTTATGAAGAGCAACTGTCTTCCCCACCTTTGGCTTTTATGCTATTAGATTTAGTAAGCATTTTGTGGGTAGTACAACTGAAAGTTGGCTAAGTCGAGGATAGACCCTGGCCTCCCTGTGTAGACAGTGAAGAGATGTAAGTGCTACCAGAGAGGGCATGGGGATGAGGAAAGCTCATCTGACATGTATGGGTGCATTAGGTCTGTTCATGGCCCATGCAGGTGTTTGTTGCTGCAAACTTTGCAGATGCTTTTTTTTTTTTTTTTTTTTTTTTTTTTTGAGATTCTACAGCCCATCATTGCTTTCAGGGACGTGCAAACAGACTAATCCCATAGATCCCAACATGTGTTGGTTGCACATAACAGGTTAAGGCTCAGTCAGAGCTTCATTGGGAAGGTTTGTTGTGCTCAGATCATGGCAGAGAGAGTCCCAGCAGTGTGCATTTCTCTGGGGGCTGTGTTGTGCTCTGCAGGTTTGTACCACATATGCTTGAGCCCCTTTCTGCCACATCCCCACTGAATGGTTCGCTGAGCTAGTTGGATCAGCGCTGAAAGACACTTATGACTGTATGTAGTCTGAGCCTAAAATAATCCCCAAGAGAATCAAGGATGTCACTTTATGATGCTGAAGTGGATTAAAAGAATGAACAGGACTGAGATGTTAGAAGAGTGATGTATCTGCCAAAAGGATTTTCACCATATCCATCACAGCAGCTGTGCTGACACCTGACCATCCAGGCAGGGGTGCATTAGATGCTGGAGAAGAAAGGCAGCAAATAGCCATTAAATTGTAGCAGTTCTCAGCCTTGGGGGAAATCATCTCAAGAGAAGCACTGTCTGTTCAGCCCTGTGTTATTAATGATTTGCACAGGAGGGGACAATTAGCAGGAGAAGCTCATTGATGATGAAAATAATTCCAGTTAGTGAAGAACAGGAACTGTAGTGAGAACTCTGGAGGGGGGGCTTGGGGAAGCAGAGGACTGGACAATGTGAGTATAAATGCAGATAAATGGAGAATATACCAGGTGGTTGCTAGAAGCAAATGGCTCGAGCCTGATGCACCATGCTCTGGAGAGCAGAGACCACATGCCAGTTGCCCACTTCTTGACCTAGTGTCTTTGTGGCAGATAACAACCTTCCCTTGATCTGCATGTTCACTCAATGTGCAAGGATGTTTTCACCATAGTTTTGCTCTGTGTTTTCCTTCCAGGTCCAGGAGTCAAAGGTGACGGAAGCCAAGATTAATGAGGCAAGGGAGCACTACAGGCCTGCAGCCGCACGGGCCTCTCTGTTGTACTTCACCATGAATGACCTCCATGCCATCCATCCCATGTACCAGTTTTCTCTGAAGGTACTGTCCCTGCTCCCATGGCAGCAGAAGGCAGCTGAGCTCCTTCCTTCTCTTACCAAGCATAAACGTTTTCTCTTGAGGGTATTTGAGCTATGAGGGTAATTTGAATAAGAAGGTAATCTAATCCAATTCCTTCTGCTCCTTTGGTTTTATGAAAAAAAAATATTTAGAAGTCTACCTATATTATTATTAATACATGTTGTAAGAGTGTTAAGTAATTACTGGGAAAAGTTTGTCTGATAATTCTTGCAAATGATGAGCAGAGCGCATTTATCTCTGCCCATGGTGGTAGAAATAGTGTTTTATCAGTAAGCCTGCAAGACCCAGTGATGAGCAGCATGAGTGTTGAAGGAAAAGGTACGATTGTGCTACATATTGCGTGTGGGCTGGCATCTGTATTTGACTCTCCATTTGCTGGTCATCTCCACCTCAGGTGGTTAGATTGAGATCAGGTTAGATCAGCCTTAATTAGCTTTTCTTTCTTTTCCTTGGTTTCTTTGTAAGCAAGTGAACTGAAGTCATAGTCACAGTGAAAAGTCACAGTCTGACTTA
The DNA here is from genome assembly GCF_965140915.1 of Aythya marila. Lineage (NCBI taxonomy): Eukaryota > Metazoa > Chordata > Aves > Anseriformes > Anatidae > Aythya > Aythya marila. Next base: position 11,734,208 of record NC_139059.1, on the reverse strand, counting down.
GAGGTGCATTAACAGCCTTTATTACTAAAAATTCAAGTTTTTTGCAAAGTAGAACTCTACAAGCCATTTGTTATCTCCTCCATATGCACAGACTTTTTGTCCTGGCAGATCAAGATGAGCAATGGATTTGAAAAAGATCATCTTGGGAAAGAGCCAATAAAGTACTTTTTTTTTTTTCTGTGTATTTTATATATTTATGCACAGAGATTTTGCACAGCGTTTGGAGTCACTTTCTCCCTCAGTTAATCTTTGCTTTATATTTGCATTTAATTCTGTATCTGTGATGTCATGAGGGTCATAATGTCTGTGCAGGTATTTCATAAGTTAATGAGAATTGCTGCAACCCTTAGCAATTATTCAAGATCTTGATCTTGAAACAGTCCTGACTTTCCAAATGACACAGTATTAAATCATCAATTCTCTCTCTAAACACAGTCCTGTCCTGCTGCAACCACAACACCAGGGATTTATTGCCACCTTTTGTACAAAAGGCAAATCATGCCCACTTCCATCTGTCCGAGACAAGAAGAGCTCAAACAGCTGGGGCTAAGGAGCCTAAAAGCTTCCTATGGTACAGTTGCCAAAACCTTTAAGATAGTCAACAGCATGGTGTGACCCCAGACTTGGGGCTAGTATCTGTGTATGGTTGGTATAGATAATATGTACGTGACCTGAATGCTCACCACCTGTCAGTGCGAGCCCACACGCATGCTTAGCTACAGTTTGGAGGAGCCCTCACATGGGCTGTGTTCTTGCTCTTCTCACAATGTCATCCAGTCATCAGACAGAAGAGGAGGACTCCAACCTTTCCTACAAGGATCTTAGACTAGAAATCCAGATGGGATTTTTGGGCATCTTAACAGCTGGCAGGCTTAACTGCAGGCATGCCTGTGGTGTCAGTATGGACACCCAATGGGGATGATGTTGGGAGAGAGGCCACTTCTTGCCCTGTCTGTGCTCCTAAAATATATGGAGAACAGACATAGCCAAAGGGGCTGTGCTCCAAAGGCCTTTTTTTTTTTTCTTTCTCTTTTTCTGTCCTATTAACCTAGAATATCCTCTGCTCAGCAAAGTATCACTCTGTAGTGTATGGACACATTACGTACAGAGCTGGAAATGGTGTCTCTCCTTTGGAGAACGTTCTAGCCTGGAGCTGTTTCTGCTCGAACACCTGGAGAAGATTTCCAACATGACAAGTTGATGGCAATGTAATTATCACTGGTCCTAGTGATGGGGCTGAACTTCCTACTCGCTGTGTGGCAGCAAAGCCTAGTGGGAAGGCAGCAGCTTTTGTGGGAATGGTCGTGTTTCCAAGTTTCTTGGTTAGCTTTGAGATATTGGCTTTCCCCTTTATGGCAAGTATGAGTGGGCTGAGACTCCGCTTGCTGCAAAGGAGGAGCAAGATCTTTAGAGTGAAATATATGCCCAGTGATGAATTCATAGCTCCTGTCTTTGGTTCATGTCTGAGCTTCACTTGATCAGTTGTTTTCTGCTCCTTGGCTGGTGGGGAGGGAGGCTTCTCTCAAACTATCTCCTTTATCCTGGAAGCTCCTTAGGCAGAACCCCTCTTTCTGTGTCCTGTTTGTGCTGCCCAAGACAGTGGGGCTGTCTTGGCACCTGCACAGCTTCTAAGGACCTGCTGCAGTAAAAATGGTTCTGGCCAGCAGAGCTTCTGGGTATTTATTGAAGAGTTCCATTTTTAATGTTTTAATGCATGGAAAACATTTTTTGTTACAGGAGAAAGGTATTTTGGGGAATGGAGGGTTAAATGAGATGGCATTGTAATCTAGTACTACTTCTAAATGGTTTCTTACATTGCCAAGTGACCTGGAAAAAGTAATTGAGAGAATACAATATTTTGAGCCACATCCACAAAGAAGCTTTTCTTTTCATTATCTACAACTCATATGCTGAAATACATTTCCCAGGAAAATGTATGTATCTTTCATGCAAGGGTGCCCTTGGAAAGATTAATTTTCTACATATACATGGCAGATACAGGAGTGTCTGAAGTTTCACCTTTAATCTACCTCATCTGTATTTTGTTTGTTTTATGTTTTCCAGTTAACATTAGTAATGTGTATAAATACATAGATAATTATTTGGTGAAATGTTTTTATCTAATAAATTTTGATGACAGATCATAAAGCATTGTGTAAAGATACACAGAGATGATTTTAAAAATACTTACAACACAGCTAAAAGCCCATTATAAATTAGCAAACATGAGATTTATATGTGACTCCACAGCATGTTTTAACACTTTAAAGAAATGTAAGTAGGAAAATCCATTCTGCAGTTACTTAATAATGCAGTAGGTATCAATGTTACTTTAATTTGTTGAGGCATCATTCTTCCTTTGTAGAGCCCTAAACATAATGCTGTCAACATAGCCGTGACTCGCCTGGTTGGTGTTATTAATTTGTATTGGCCTGGTTATTTCCTATTAACTTTGTCCCAGTGTATCAAGTCTTTGCATTGCTAATCAGGATATAGGCTTTTTCTTTTTCTTTTTCTTTTTTTTTTTTTTTTTCTCTAGTGTCGCCTGATAATTTGCAAATGGATTTTCTTCAGTCTGTTCTGGAAGTTTTTAAGTCTTTTTTTTAAGTCTTTTTTTTTTTATTTATTTATTGTGTTATTTTTAAAAAATAAATTTAGATCAGAATGTTTTTGCAAGAATCCTTAGTATCTTATATAATAGCATCCTTGTTGATGCATGCACCCACTCCCAAGGGGAATTTGCTGGTTGATTAATCCCACTTCCATATGGTGAAGCCCTGCCTGCCCTTTTTACCCAGTCCTTAGTTGAATCCAGGCAGTAAAATACTCCTTGGACATTTTTGTATGTATGGGAATTGCTTTTTCTAAGTTCCAACAATGTTTCTGAAATGAGAGGTATGCTTCCCTCTGGGAACACCAGTATCTTTGGCTCAATGTTTGTAGAGAAAGTGGGGTGTGTAATCACTCTGAGAGAATGTACTTGGTCTGAGAAATGTTTTCTATACTCATTGTGTCTTAATTCAGTCTGCCTGTCTCCACACTACTTTATTAAGCCCAAGCAATCACAGTGTCATGGGGTTTGTCATCAATGTCTGTCTGTATGTTCACGAAAAAGCACCTACAAGCAGACACAGAGACTGGTCTGTGGATGTTTCACCTGCCTCCTGAGGCTGTGGACTGTACTGCTGGGTGGGTGGGCTGCAGAGATCAAGTGTCTGAGTTGGCTTCACTTATTGCAGCACTTCAGGTAATCCACACAAAGAGCGTCTGGAAGCCATTGTGGTCTTTCTGTCTCCTCACCTAGGCATTCAGGATTGTGTTCCAGAAAGCCATGGAGAGGGCACCTCCAGATGAGAACCTCAAAGTGCGAGTGCTGAACCTCATTGACAGCATTACCTTCTCCGTGTTCCAGTACACGACCCGAGGGCTGTTTGAGTGTGATAAATTGACCTACACTGCTCAAGTCACATTCCAGGTAAACACCACTGTTGTATGCCATTTGTATGCAATGAATTATTTTACTGGCAAAGATAACAGCATGTGGAGAAGGCCTGCACTGTTACAGCCATGGCCTCCAGCATCAAAGCAGCAAATACAAGGGTTGTGGAACTGATTTCCTTCTCTGCCTGTCTTGCTGATAACAGTCACAGATGCTGTGTTTGATTTGCATTACACTGACAAACGGTTGTTTGAGAGAGACATACCTGCTTGCAGAGCCTGAAGAACAGAAAAGGAAGCTGGTCTTTGAGTCTGATTATTTTTGCCAAAAGAAATGCATGTTACATAGCTGCTATTTTTTTTTTTTTTTTGTCTAGCGTAATACTATAATTTTTAGTCTACAATTTGAGCAAGGAGACATTTGTATACCTGTGTGCTGAAATCAAATTCAGACAGTAAACAGCTCTTGGCATTATGTTATGAAGTTGTTACTAAGTTTGTGCAGTGAATGACTACTTAAATGCCTCGACATGTAGAATGCAGACGTGAACCAAATTTGAGCTGCACAAAATACTGCACAGGTCTGCCAGTGATTGCCATGATCTTTTTTTTAATTCTACATAGCAAAATACTGTGTGTAAAAGAAAAGGTAAATGTATATATATGAATGGAACTAATGGTATATTTAATTAATTGTCTGCGTGTTAAGGGTCAACTTATTTTTTACAGTCAGGCTTAATTCTGAACCAAAAGACACCTACGTTTTCAAATATATTTGAATAAATTTAAATAATTTATTAATAAGCATTATATATATAATACTTATATAATAAGTATTATATATATTATATAAGTAGCACACATCACTACATCATGCTTTGAAAATAGTTAAGGAATCACTTCAGCGCATCAGGAAAACCAACATTCACAGTTACAGTTAGATAATGAGACCCAGGATTCTCCAGTATAAAAAAGTAGCTGGCTATTGAACTGAGTAGCTCATTACCATCGTTGGTGGAGGAGATGCCAGGCATGCTTCTGAAGCCATTGCCTTGTAGGCAATAATGAGGTACAGCCTAGCATTTGTGACAGTGAAATGAGAAACTCACCATTCCAGCACTGCTCTTTCTCCTCCCAGAAACTGTTCAGGATTTTTGGACTTTGTCTCTGGCATTTCGGCAGTCTGTCAGTACACTTGGAATGGCAGTTCCAGCTGGGATCATGAACCCACAGGGCTCTCCAGAATTACCTCAAGTATTTTTCTGGCAGTCTTACTCCACGTGTTCCCCAGAGACACCATTGGTGCTAAAAACACTGGGAGTAGCTGAATGGCCAGATGCTCTCCAGCTCTCTGTTGTCTGAGATCTCAGGGACCTGCTTATTCTCTTGGTGCACGTAGTGTGAGGCTTCTGTTAGCACTCTCTCATACTGGAGTATGTCTCCTGTTACTTTCAAAATTGAACAAGATGGTGAGAGATGGGCAAGACCTTAGTAGCAAGGGATGCTACCCTAGGGATACATGCTGTGGTTCCTTGCAGGAGTTATCTGTTATTTAGCTGCAGATATCAAGTACAGGGACTGCAGCACATCCTCCAACCCGTGTCTCTGCCAGCAGTGTGAACCTAAACTACAGCTTTTGCCACATACATGTAGTTTTCCTATATATTGACCTTCTTAAGTTGCCTGTCTTTATGATTATTCTGGGTTCTCTTTTGGGGAAACCCAAAGCATCTGTAGGGTTTGTTTCATCACACCCCTCTAATATTGGGCACTGTGTACTTTTTAGCTGAGCATTTGACAGCTACTTGAGTTGAATAACTAATCTGATAGAGTACGTCACTGCTTTGTATCCTGACTGCTCAAGGATATCTTGTTTGTTTGAAATTACAGATACTTCTGATGAGTAAAGAAATCAACGCACTAGAACTGGATTTCCTACTAAGATACCCAGCACAGACCAGGGTCACAAGCCCTGTGGAGTTCCTGTCTAATTACTCCTGGGGAGGAATCAAGGTACCTTTCATCTGAGCTGTGTGAAATCAGCATCCCGTGTCTCTTCTGAGGGCCTTTCAGCAGCCGTCAGATCAGACCTTATAGCACTGGGTGAGCAAAGTTCTGACTATGTATAAGAAGCAGCACAAAAATGCCACAGAAATTGAGAGTTCTGTAGGTACCTACAGTTGGGTAAAATATACTTTAAGGTAAAAGATCAATTTTGTGGGCTCTTTGTGACTCTACTCCTGATGTGTGTCTCCGAGAAGGTGATTTTTCCCATTGAGATTTAGGCTTTTCTCTCTGTAAGATGGGAATGAGAATGTCCTCTGGGTGTTGTGGTTACAGATTGTAAAGGACATTGACATCTTCACTGTATGTTGGAGGAGGTGAGACTTAAAGGCATATATGACCATCTGCAGAGATGTCCTAGGACAGAGCAGTGCCAGGTGATAGACCTACAAAAAATGCTATCGTGGCAGTGAGGCAGTCTAACAACTGCCATGTGTTTTGGAGCGAGAGCTGAGGAAGAGCATCCTAGAGAGGTGTGCATTACCCCAACTTTGCACCCGTTTTTCAACAGATGTGAATTGTGCTGGATTTGGACCTGATTCAGCAGGGCATGATTTGTTTTATGGAAGGGATAGGAATATTTTTCAAGTTACACGTGTTTGTTCACACCTTGCCTGAGATTGTACCTTTGTTTTATTGTGACAGCTGATCATTCTCTGGCACCTGCTGGGATTTAAGAATCAATTTTATTTATAACATGCTGCTTTTATGGGACATTTCTGTGGTTCTGTGAAGTGGGGAGGAAAGACATCCTGGTTTCATCAGAATAGTTCTTAAAATTTCTTCTGGGACATTGGCATTTCCCTTCCTTTCCCTTCTAACACACTGAGAGTGTGTCTAGTTCCTGGAGGATGACCAGACAAGGTCTTAAGGTCCAAGACATCTCTGATATTATTTTCCTGTTCATACAACTTCTGGTGGCTAACCAGAGTTTTGCAGAAGTCCTGGCTTGTGGTGCCACATGTCCTAGTCAAGGCTATGCTCGGCTGTGCTTTGCTTGGCAAACACCTTCTTTTAAGGTAACCCAGAGACAGAACTCTAAGTTCAGGCAACAGTTCGGAAATCAAATGGAGTTGATGCTGCTAGTCCAGGTCACCCACAGAGATTTCAAATGATGGTGAGGAAATATTCATGCCAAACATCTCTGCTCTGACCAGGAATTACCATCTCTACCTCTTCACCAGCAGTGAAGGTGGAGCCTCTTCCTCATTCTGCAAACAGAAGCAACCTAGCTCATCCTGAAAATGTCACTATCACATTTTCAGCCATAAAATAAATTTGTAACTTCTTGCTAAACTAACTAGCCCCGTTCATCCTCTCAAAGATGTATTTCCATAATAATGGAGGATTTAAAAAAAAATAAAAATCTACGCCCTTTTCTTTAATCACCTTTTGTTTACTATTGGTGCTTTGCTGTTTAGACAGCAGCAGCTTTCTTTTTGTTATCCCTTTGAAGACAAATTAAATGAACACTTAAGGTTAACACACATAATTAGGGAAGCTCAGCCACTAAGCCCATGCTTAGCAATAGCGTATTTTTTCTTTGGACTGTGTGGTGTTTATAGATCGTACCTGCACATACATGTTATTGTTTGAAATGTCAGGCTTTCTAAACTCTGCTCTGTCCCTGCTCATGTTTAGCATGGGGATATAAATCATGAACTCTGCATTTCAGTTCCTCAAGTCCTTCTGAGCTGGAATTCTTTACTGACTGAAAGGGTTCTGCACTGCAAAGCTTCTTTCTACTTCAGTCTTACAAGCTTCTTCTGGAAGGTGAACTTACTTCCACCATATATTGCACAGGTATCAGGCTCTGATTCTCCTTTTGGAGATCCTTTGGTGCATCATAGAAAACATTATACTCGTAGTGCACAAGGATGCCTTTATCAACCCTGCCTGAAGGTGAAACACTCTCCATGCAGACACCTTCTCTATTTGCAGTGAGTTTTCTGCTTCGTGAGATGATGCTTTCTGTGCCAGCCAGCTCCATTCCACACGTGGGTATAACGGCCTTTCATGTACCCCTGTGCTCCATCATGATTGCTGCAACTGCCTCACTACTGTGATGATGTTGGTACAGTCAGCTCAGGCTTATAAACACCAGAAGGAACATCAACTCCCTATCATTCATTCTTCAGACTTAATTCTTGCCATTCTTGTGTATTTGACATATCCAGGAGAAAGAGCATTGAAGTGCACAGCATACTGTGTCTGAGCTGGCCATGAGACCAGTGGTAAGGAGCTCATACTCATCAGAGCTCAAACAGTGTCAGTGCATAACTGCACAAGGTTGTCTTCTTTTCCATCAGCTGCATGCCCCAGCTTTATTGCCAGCAGCAGCCTGCACTCACTATCTTTCGCCCATCCATCCGAAATTGATGTGGTGTTGGGTAGCTATCACTCAGTCGCTATGTGTATGGGGATTGCTGGAGAATTATTGTGAGACACGTAGAAATGTAGAGGGAGCATAGAAGTGGACTGCCGCCTGAAGCTGAATTGCAGTAACTGGTTTTCTTTGAGGTAAGCCCTTCCCACTCAGCTTCCTCTCTCCTTTTGAGTCTCTTGGGGTTTGTGATTGAGATGGAAACTGCGCAATACCAAGAAGAAGCTGCTCTGTGCACCCTTATGCTGAGCTGTAAGATGGCAGGATGTGAATGCGTCCAGGAGGGCTCCAAGAATGAGATGTCTCTAACCTCACTGTGCATCTGCTGTCCCCGTGAACTGCACATCTCGAGGAGCTGCAGCCACTGGTCAATAATCTGCCCTAACTTAACATATTTCAGGATTTCTGGATAATGAATTCTTCATTATCGGCTACTGAATACTCTTCAGATTGTCTTTTGTGATGATTGTTTGCAATATTGATTCTACTATAAATAATACAGCTGATGTCAACTTTATTAGTGTTTATGTTCTATTAATGTGTGTTGTTTTATTAGCCTTTGAGTTTTTGGCAACTCCAGCTACTTGAGGCATAGTTTTAGTACAATCACATTTTGTCACAGACTGCTATAATTAGGTTAATTAGTCATGGCTTCTATACAGCTTATTAGCAGGCTAAAATCTCCTTTTCTTTTATCAGAAAGATTAAGTGCTGTAATAAATTGTTTCTTCAACAAAGCTTGAGCAAAATACATTTCAGATTCATATTTCAAATTTGAAGTGGAATTTAGCATTCTGTATAATTTTTTCAGAGGAACATTGAAAATGCTCCTGCACAAAACACTGCATTTGCCAGAGGTATCAGGCCAAGATAGCTGTGCCAAAAGAAATGAATATTGATATTTGTGGCCCATTCTGTGCCTCCAATTTTGGGCACATTAACCTCAAAGAAAACCTCATTAAATGTTGAGGACTCTCGGCATACAAACAGCCTTGTGTAACTTAGCAGATTATTTCTTATTGTTGTTTGATTAATAATATATACAGGCTAATAGTGCTCTGCAGTTGTGCAGCTGTTTTCAGCTCATGATACTTGCTCAGTTGACACACATTTATGGTTTTATCTTCCAGCTTCTTTTAAGTTCAGCAAAAAGTTTCCCAGAGCTGTGTGCTATAACATTTGTGCCAGGGAAGCTCAATATTTACTACTGAATGAAGAAATCCATGTACCTGTCTAGAAGGGCTCAGTTTTTAGGGAAAGGTAATATTTTTTATTAGATCTGCTGATATTCTTGGAAAAATAGGTAAGTTACAAGCTTTTTAGTGCTTTCTTAAGCCTGGCACAGGAACTGAATTCAAACTTAGTACAGGTTGAGAAAAAGCTGCTCTGAGCTTAACTCAATTCAGTTCCTTAGTCAGCCTTTATGGGAGAAGATAATTCCTGTGGAGCCCTTGTGGAGGCACATTTGTTAGCTCTGGAGTAAGGGGAGAGGTTAGCAGAGGACACAGCTGCCAGCCTCGGTGCAAATACTGCCTCTGGCTTGTGGAAGGGTTAGTTAAGAGCAGGATAGGGAGAAAACTACGCCACTGAGTAAATCTAGTACCTTTCCTGAGTCCTTGACTTACGTGTTCCATAGTGTTGGTTGTTTCAGTTACCACTATTGTGGGTATTTAATAGTGATCCCTTGAGAAGTCAGAAGTATTCTTTTACTGAGGTTTTCTCTCTTTTTTCAATTTCCTTTATTACAACTCAATATAATTGCTTCACCTGCTGTGTTCCCTGTTCTTAGCTTGAAAGTTGTGGTTTCTGTTGGTACTTCTGAAGAAGTTTTCTTCTCTGCGTGCATGCTTGTCTGTTTCTTCTGACTGTTGGTCACTTTTATGTGTAAATGTATAGTCACACCTTAGACCACAACGATACAATGCTGCTACTGCTTGAACTGCATAGGGCATCAGGCCAGAAATGTGTGCAAGGGACCACTTTTTCTTCCCCCCCCCCCCCCTTTTTTTTTTTTTTTAAGATTGAACTTAAAACAGAATCAGTGTAGAGGTGGTCCTTTGTAGGTTTTTCCCCATTTTTTCTCCCTTCCTTTGTTGGAAAATCTCCAGTGCCAAAAGATCATGGAATCACGGAATGATGAGGATGGAAGGGACCTCTGGAGGTCATCTGGTCCAACTCCCTGCACAGGCAGGGCCACCTAGACCAGGCTGCCCAGAACCATGTTCAGGTGGCTTTTGAAGATTTCCACGGAGGGAAACTCAATTTCCTCTGTGTACAACCTGAAGCTGAAGGTATTGTTACCTGTATAGGAGATGAGGATTGTCTGAAATGATGCACTGGGGTCCCTTCAACCCAGAGCAGCATGTAGAGCTGCTCTTCATCTGTCCAGAAGGCAGTCAGCTCATGCCATGGTTCTGCTCTGAGCATGGATACAGAAATGGCATCATCAGGTTCTGTGTGTCAATGTGGCCCTTGCTTTTGTGGTTGCCTTGGCTGCAACTAGCCCTTTTTAGGAGATTGGGGTGGGTCTCAGGCCACTGAGACTAGCTCAGTGTTGGTGAATGGATTTCTCTGTGTCTCCCAATGCTCTGTGCTGCAAACTTCTCCCATGCTCCAGCTCCCTTTGTGCTCCCTTCCTGTGGAGCCATGTCCACATTGACCCCATGGCCTTGTGCCTCCTGTAGAACCATTGCCTGTGATTAACTGTGTGTGCATTTGGCTCCTGCCTTGACAGCCTGTTCCCTCAGGCTGGATAGAGGCAGCACTGGATCTCTATTACATAAATGAACATTTCCCAAGTCTGATTTTCTTTGTGATATTTTCTGCAGTGCGTTCTCATTGCTGAATGCAGATGTGTCCCATAGGATAAGTGAAGCTAGTTAATAAACAGCAAGAATACACCTGGCCAACTTGGATTACTTCTTCATCCCAATCATTTCCCCCCTCTTTTTCTGAAGAGGAAGAATTTTCATTATGTAGATATGAAAACGCTACTGAAAAGGCATTGTTTAATAACGTGATGTTGAATAATGAGCTCTAAATACTGAATTCAGCTTTCGAGGAGGAGAACAGCAGTAGACAAAGTAGTGTATTAACTCCATATTTATATTTTTGCAGAATGTGGATGATAAGATTTTGTGTGTGGCTTATGAGAAAAAATGCCATATCGTATATTTTACATTTAAGAAAACTGGATTTTCCTGACAAAAGAACAGAAAATGCTCTTCCAACATTCACTTTATACAGTTTTCAGACCCTGAAATTTTTCATTCTCGTCAAAGATTCATTGTGATACAGACTGCTGCATATATTGTGTTCTTTTCACATAAGCAAGGTCCTTTGATCAGGCTGGTCAGATATGAAAGACTTGCAGCTCACAGCTTTCTGTGTACATTCAAAATTATTATTATGCTAGAGAATCATAGTCTTAATTAAATCTCTTCCATTAACTCAGTTAACTCAGTTCTTTAGATGTACAGCCTTTTAGTGCATCTTTGATAGAAAACATTGATTATGACACTCCAATGTGCATTTATCTGCTCTCATCTGTAAGTTTCTTAAGGACATTCATCTGTCCTCACCAGCAGTCAAGTCTCAGAGAAATATTCACAGCATCTCAGAATACTACTTGAGATCCTTCTGTCTTTTGTTTCCTTTTCTTTTTTAACCTGCTGGCTAATCATGTGATATTTATCTGAGATACAGCAGAGATTTTGATCTCATCAAATATTTAAAGACGTACTTTGTTGGTTTGATTGCAGAGTGGAAATTGAGTTTTTCTGGATGTCTCTATGGCCATGTCCTTCAATTGCAGTGCACCCTGCCATGACTTGGAGCCTGCCGTTAGTTGGTCATTTTGAATGGTAAATTCCTTGCTCCCTCTAAATGGAATGGAAAAGATATCTTTTAGATATCATATATATATATATATATTTATATATATAAAAATATTATATATATATATATATTTAGACATTGTGTATTTTTAATGTCATATTGCTTTGCTTGAAAGATAGGAAAAAAAATCAGTTGCAGTGCACTCCTGAAAAGATTCGAGTAAGCTGTGGTCCCAAAAGTGGCTGCAGAGAGCAGAGCTCTGCTAACAATGAAGGGAGTGCAAGCAGTCATCCCACTTTGGACCCAAAATATTGTGCCTAGGTATGTAAGATGTGTTTAGAAGGGCAATGAAGGGAGATGGCTGGGATATGGCTCCTCTTTATAAGTTCATCTGTTTAAATCTACATCTTCTGTAAAGGTTCTGTTTGAGCTCCTTATTTCTGTAACATGGTACAGCTCATAACTGTTTCCTTTGCGTGGCAGTGTTGAGGCACTAAGTGTCTGAGGCATAGTTCAGCTGACCTCTGACATCTCTAGAGCCATCTCTGGAACCCTGCTGGTAACACCAAGAAGAACATAATAAGATGGCCTTCTGCGGAGGCACTGATGATCTGAGAACCATCCCCACTGTGTGCACCACAGTGCACCTCACTATCACCAGTACCTGAATAGGAACGCCCTTGTGCAATGAATATAGTCCAACAGAGTCGTGGGGACACACTCACCACTTCACTCAGAGTTGTCCAGGCCTCTGCCCTGGACAAGTCTGGTTTGATCTTTGCATATTGCATTTCCCGAAGGATGTGTAGATTCTGGAAACAGAGGCAAGCAGTGAGAAGTGTCATGAGAACATGACTGTGAGGAGAGATTGAGGAGGAGAAAAGGAGGAGTTATGTCTGACGGCCTGAAGACTGAGGGTACAATCTTCAAAAAGGCTTCTCTGAAGGGAAGAGAGCAATCAGTTTTATAAATAAGTCGAAGATAGAGCAAGAGACATCTCAAAGTACTGCTCAAAAATTCCCACTGGACATTTGGAAAATGTGTGACAGAGGACAGTGAAGGACTGGCATAGATAGCTTGTGATTGAAGTTTGACAAAACCATCATGTCTTTATTTTTACCTTCAGAAGAGATTTCCTCATGAGTTGAATAATGCAGGTAGTGTAGCTAAACAGAGAACAACACCTTCAGTGAATGAATAATACAAGCAAAAACCTAGTCTTGGAAAGATGGAAATAATCCATCATTTTCTACATTAATTCTCCTAGTTAACAGTAGTATTCAGATGGAGTAATTCATCTGCCTATATGTCTCCTTCCTGAATGATCCAATCTATCAGTTTGAGCCAGATGCAGGTTTGACTTCTTCCAGGAGCTCTCTTTCTCCAGCTGTGAGGATGCTGGTATTCCTAAGGAGATGTGAGCCACCCACAGGAAATGAAGAAAAGAAATTATGAATATTTACTTATATAAGCATAATTTACAGTGTGGGTGGACAACGGAAGACCTTCAGAGGATGTATTGAAAACAAATGAAGTTGTTTCCAAGTGTCATACATTCATGCAGCCACTCTGCTTTAACCCCATTGCAAATTTCACACATAAACTTCTCCAAACTATACAATGCCATGTACAGACAGATAGCCTAGGATGCTGAGTTGTGATGGGACTTCCCTGTTCCTCCCTGGGAGCACTGTGTCTCCCAGGCAGGTTGCTGGAACATAGCTCCAACATGCGCAGCCAAGCTGTGGGGACAGCTGCCCAGCTAGAATGCTTTAAATTACTGCAGCGTTAGTAGGCTTTGAATCTAATCCTAATTCTCATTTTGGAAGCACTCCTAACCTGGATAGCAAACCTAACCTAGCATCTGTATTACTTAGCAAAGTATTACTTTCCATGTTAGTTATGGTGGAGCAGAGCATGGTAATGAGGAGCTGCTTTGGCTAGGCTTGCCCCAGAGCTGTTAAGAATAGAGCTAGATGATGCTGGGGTAGGATATTTTAAATTATGGAAATAGTATATATATAATAAAGTCTTTAAAATGTTTTCTTTTAGTGCCAGTGGGAAGAAAACAAAGAGATAATCTCTTTTTGATTTAGATTAAATAAAATGTTATGAAGCAGTGTCTAAACTTGGGACCAGTTTCGACTGTGTAGTGTCCTTAGAAGAACTGTCTTTTTGTGATAAGAGTATATGTGCTTTCTCTAATAGATTTACAAAAGCTTGTTGCTGTATATCTGGCAATAGAAGATAAATTGCATGTGGCAGCAATGATACCAGGCCTAAGAAGCTGTTCTTTCCACTGGAGATTCAGCCTCTGGAGGCAGCAAGCAGTGAGGGTGAGATGAGTACCTCATCTCATTGTGCCCATCTGCCTAGGACCTCTCCTTGTCCTTCTGAGACATTGTCATGTCCTTGTCTTCAGGCTCTTTCCCTTTTCCTTTTGGCCTCTGGTTGATTCTCTCAAGGAGTGCACATCAGCAACTCTTGTGCTGTGGTAACTAGGGTTTCCTTCTCCAAGATGATGGCTGATACTCACTGTATTCCCTACAAGCTTGGGGGAAAAGAGTGGGTTTACATTTGTGAGTTTGTGAACTTCATGGAACTGCTGACATTTCAGCTCCAATTTAAAGTTGGTTCTGACTTAGAGGAGAAACTGTCAAAGCAAACTGAAGTGATAAAGCAAATTGTCTGTGATTCAGTGAATGAAAAATCACTCAGAGAGAACAACAATCCGTGCTTTGACATAGTGTGAGAAGCCCTGTTTTGCTGGCAAAGTCTTATTTTGTGATATAAACCAAAGACCCTCCTGTTTCCAGCCATCAGAGATGATTATAATGTGGGTTGCATAGACGAGAACTAGAGCCCTCCAGTCCTTTTGCTCATATTTTATTTTGGTCAATGTTTTTTGTCTCTCTTCATTTCCATGACAACTTTAATTGACAAATTTATTCTTCATTATGTTGACAAAAATAGCCTTACTACACAGGTTGATCTGTCCCTATCTATGTTCCTGCTTTACCTCCTGCTGCTTGGAAACAGTGATATATTATTGTTGGTCTAAGATTCTTGGAAAATATCTCAGCAGGTATTGAAAAGCAATTAATATTCACAGAAAGATTACTGATTGAGATAGCTTTCACTGCTGCAGCTTTTAAATAGTAACATATCTTATTAATACCATCAGTCCTAATAAATGCAATTAAAATTGTTGACTAATGAAAATTTTAGTGTTAATTTATATAATAGAGACTTTATACTTGCAATTAGAGCTTTCTTAATTCTGCAACATGTTGTTCAGGGAGAGAGGGAGACTATCATCTCTGATTACATGTCTGTCATTCTGTAAGAAGAAAGCAGTTTTTCAGAGTCTCCCTTGTTAACATCACTAAGAGAATTCTCGAAGCAGCAGCAGCAGCCAAAGTTCTGAAGTGATATTTTAAGTAACTCACTTCAAAAGTCAACAATGTTAAAATGTTTTATATAAGCACTTGCACTGATGAATCCACTGAATTCAGCATTTACTACTGTTTTGTGCGCAGGTAGGAGAGGTGCATCAAATATATTTATCACTGCAAGGACAAGACACTTGGCAGATCAGAATGTATGGTGTTGCTCCAGTGAATTTCAGTTTCTCATGTTCTGTGTACTGGTTTCCAGTTTTCCACAGAAAGCAAGATGTGGCTCTGATTTTAGAGCAATGGCTTCTGCTGCTGAAATTTCTCCACATCACAAATAATCCACTCTTGGAAGCAACATCTGTTGAGTCACTACTTTGCTCACACCCTTCTTCACACAGTTCTCAGTGTCCCTGGCAGTTTGGCATGGAGACGAAGTCAGTCCATTCTGCAGCTATTGAGTGGTATTGCATGTGCTCTGCTCTCATCTTTTTTTTGTAGAGTTACCGATGAAATGATGACTTTGGTCAAGGCTTGACTTGTTCCAGAAGCATGTATAGAGATATCTACAAGTAAATCTGTGCCTATAGCTCTGACTCTGGTCCTTGAGCACTTGACCTGTGAAGAAAGATAGAGTGTCTTGTATAGGTTGAAGAAGACAACCATGCAGCAGCATCATAGCAGCCTACAGCTTCTGTTAGGACAGCTGAGGGATGACTGAGCCAAGCTCTCCTTGTTAGTTGCAGTGAATGTAATAAAAGTTTCAACTGTCACAGATTGCAGCTAGGGTGGTTCAGATTTGACATAATCTTTGCCAAGAGGGTAGTGCAGCTCTATAACAGAACACCCAGAGGGGCTGAGGAGGCTCCATTTTAGAGTTCAGCATTTTGGTACCATGGCTCCCAGCATGAGATTAGACTGGAAACCTCCTGAAGATTTTTCCAACCATTGCATCTGTCATGCTATGAGTGTAATATTCAGCAAATGTTCTGTGTCAGTGGCACTGACGGGGATCAACCTTGTGACCTCTTTCTCTCCATCATCTACTGGTGTTCTCACTGCTGAAAGCATGAACTCATTCATTATAAGGAGCCTATTTGATGTGCTTTTTCCCCTGGTTCACTCTCCAGGTTGAAGCATGGTTCTAAGTAAACTCAGTCTGTTAGAAAGACCAAAGTTTAACCCTGCTCTCCTACTCTCATTGGGAAGCCTTTCCAGAGGGACAGTATGGCTTTCCTTCCATTCCAGCAGAGTGGCCTGCAGTGTCTTCTGCCTTATTTGCAACAGCATCATATCCAAGGCAATCTCTCAGCGGTTCTGTCAAGGCATTTGCTTGACTTTCAAAGCCCTTTGAAAAATGTGTATTTTTTCAGTTGATCTGAACAAGGTATGACACCAGCATTTTTCAAGGCGCTTTCTTGACTGCTTTCTGTAGCAGAGCTGTATGGGATGTGAGCTGGAGCATTAATGGTGCGGAACACCTCTGCCCATCAAGAAGTTTCTGCTTTGCTCTGAGCATGTCCTTCTGTTTCTATAGCAAATAGCTCATTCACTGTCTTTTATACACCACTTGTCTTTTCCTCTTCATGTTCAACTGCTTGCAGCTTTAGATTATGCAAAATATGCTGAAGATGTTTGTTTCAGCGAGAATTTTGCTTGAAATCCAAAAGAACCTTACAAGTAGTGCAATATGTTTTGCTACCACTTGTATGAAAGATAATTTGGATTCTTTACTTCTCTGCGTAATATTTATAGACACCACTTCTTTACAGTGGCAGGAACATTAAAAAAAAAGAAAAAACTCTAGCTACATTTTCATTGTAATTATCATTTAGGCACTTCATTGCTCAGCTGTACATCACCTCCGGATGTTCCTCAGCTACCTGTTTCTGCTACAGGCCTGTAGCACCAAGAAGCTAGACTTTGTATTTGGGACATGAAGAACCCAGTGATCTTACACTGGCACAGTAGTTTACATGTGTTTATACAAAGCATGTCTATACAAAGGCATCACCTGCCCATTGGGCTGTATCTTAGAGGTCTTTTCCAACCTAAACAATTCTATAATTCTTGGATTTACAGTTTGCATTTAATGAGATTTGTGGGTCTGTGGTTGCTCAGCTGCATGGCGAAGTCCCAGTTTTGTAGTTTCTCACAGTGCATGCACCAAGCTATGCAGACAGCACCCCAGACCCAAAGGCAGGTTTTACCATCAGTTGTGGTTTTGCTGCGCAATGCCTTCTGTTGAAGCAGCAGGGAGACTATTTACAGACTTGCAGCTCATGGGAATGCCAGCAGTGTGCTCTCCTGTCAGAGGTGGGCTCACGGTTTCCAGCCCACATTCAAATCACTCATTTCTGGGATAACTCATAGTACCACGTGCTGGCTACCTGAGATTGTTGAGTTCTGGTTTTGAAACAAGGAGAGCAGATTTCCTCTCACTTTGGGTTATGGAAAGCTGCATTGTGGATGACGCCAGATTTTCCTGTGTTGTCCCTTCCAAACTCCCATGTCACCGTGCCTGCGCTGCAGGGGAGAAGACCTGGATGCAGTTGTGGCTTCATTGGCAGGAGAAGGTCCTCGCAGTTATGTGGGTGGAAGCCTCAGGGAATCTGTGTTAGGTGCAGCATGATTTTAGAGCTGACACTCTGTGGGCAGCCTTGAGACGTGCTTCAGTTCAGAAGATGCAGGTGGTAAAAAACCCCTCAGAGCATGTACCTTCCACAAGTATGAAACTGTCCCCAGTCCCCCTTTGCTGTGGCCTTGCAAATCACCCATGTTGATATCTGTTACTGTGACAATGTGCTGACAACAGAGCAGGGAAAAGGAGAAAGGACAAAATCTGATCTTTGTGGGGTTCTGGTTGTGGTTCCCAGGCTCCAACTATGGCCTTTCTGATAGAGGAAAGCATGAGCAGCCAGTAGTGTTAGAAAAACAGTTCAAGTTCAAGGACATATAGGACTGTTTTTCTGAAGACCTTCCTTGAATTTTCTAGGCTCTCTCATCTATGGAAGAATTCAGAAACTTGGATCGGGATATTGAGGGTTCTGCAAAACGGTGGAAGAAGTTTGTTGAATCTGAGTGTCCTGAAAAGGAGAAGTTTCCCCAGGAATGGAAGAACAAGTCAGCTCTGCAGCGCCTGTGCATAATGAGAGCTATCCGTCCTGACCGCATGACCTACGCAGTCAGGTAGGGGTGCTTCTTCACTGGCTCTGTAATGCTCTTGCTTATCAGGCAACGTTGGGTCGGTGTTTTCTAGGGAACAGGAGTAATTCAGGAATATGTTTAGATTTATTTATTATGGATATGAGTTCGGCAAAATGGTTTACTATAAAGGGGTCTTGATTGAATGAGTTGTCTCTGAACTCTGCAAGAGTCAGAGTCAACACTTCATTTAATTGAAATTTCTTGCTTCAGGAGATCTAACCCTGATATTGCCAGCGGTGATGGAAGCAGTATAACTAGCACTGAGTAAAGAGCAGAAATGCAAAGCCAGCAACGAGCACCATCATACAGGCATTACACATGCACTAGAGTCTTTTTATAATCAATGCAACTTCTAGAATTCGTTAAGGTCAATATTAGTTACTAGATTGTTTATGGCTGTTGTTCCTTAGGAGCAAGAATAAAGTGCAGAAGTAAAGGGAAATCTCATAGAGGTGTTTGTTTGTTTCTTTCTTTCTTTCTATAAAATTCAAAATTTATGTGATGCTAGTTCTGAAAGTTGTAGGTGTGAATTATGTATTAAAGGTAACTAGGCGAGTCTAAACTTTGTGAACATATGCAAAAGCAATATGCTTGTTCCAGGAGAAACTAAAGGTCTTTCACTCCATTAGGACTTTTTTTCTCCTTCTCTGTCCTGGTAGTCTATGATCTGACATTTTTACAATGCCTCTTATGCCACTGCCTCTCAAATAGTTTATATTGCTCCACCATCTGGAATGTGTGCATATACAGGTGCACGTAGCAGATTGTATTACTCAGTGCATGAGCTACATTTCTGTTTGTGCTTTAAAATGCACAGAAAAATGCAGTCAAGACTTCGAGTGAAGTTTCATTATGGTCAGTGTTATTATATTTTATTCAATCAAATGCTATAATTTATCATAATTATGCCATTCTAAACCATCTTCTTTTTCATTAGTTACTCTTCTAGGGCTGGACTATCCATGTGTTCACTCAGCTGAAAACACTGCTTTTCCTTTTCTTATTTAGCTTGAGTAGAATAAGCTTTTGTCTTTCTGAGCTTTTAAGTGCATATTTTGTTTCAGCAAGTTTAATTCATTTCTTTCAGTCAAAATAGTGGTACTCTTACAGCTCAAAAATAACCAGAACATAAAATTTCAATTTCTTTTATACTTTTGTGAAAAGGTAAGAGAATCCACATTCTAAAGTTTGGCTGGATATTTTTAGAGCTATGTCAAGCTTTTTTGTTTGCACAAGAACTATAAATATGGGGTGGTTTTATTGTTTGTTTCTTACATGGAAGTAGGGTAGAACATAAACACGTTCAAACAGTAACAGTTTACAATGCCTTCCCCAAGACTTCGTAGATGTTTGTGACTAAAATTCTTCTTGAAATACAACATGGTCAGAAAGTAGTCCCTAATGGCCTAGGAAGAGCTTTTGTTTAGGCAAGCAAACCTCATATCCCCAAAGCAAATGCGAAACTATTAGTGGTAATAATGACAGTCAAAATGCCTTTGATTTCCTGATTTCTCCTTAAAAGTATCATACCCCGCAATCCTCTCTTCAGCCAGCAGTCTTGCTAAAGCAGATATTGTTCCCTTAGAGAGGAAATCTGATGCTCCTAAGAAATTCAACTCTCTAAAAAACACATGTGTATTCATCTGCCCTTTTCACGTCAGTCTGTAACTTCTCGTAGTCTGATGTAGGAAAGCAAAGAGGTCTTTGGATTGAATTTAATAGTCAGC
Source organism: Aythya marila (assembly GCF_965140915.1). Classification (NCBI taxonomy): domain Eukaryota; kingdom Metazoa; phylum Chordata; class Aves; order Anseriformes; family Anatidae; genus Aythya; species Aythya marila. The sequence continues at coordinate 11,714,157 of NC_139059.1, read as the reverse complement.
ATCCATGATAGGTACCACACAGAATGCTAATAGTCATCTGACATCCCTCTTTCCTAATTGTCTTCAAAATTGTATTGAGTCTGTGACTCTTCAAAGAGTGGGAAACCCTTCAAGCAATGTGCTGGAGAGCTGCATACTCTCACCCTGAGGATTTCAGCCTCAACATTCCTGGTTTAGCCAGTAGCACTTCAACAGCATGGGTCTTAACAAATTCATTGAGTTTTTGACTCAATGAATTTGAGTCAAAAACTCACTGAGAGTTTCTTCTGCAGTATAGTTGGATGCCACTAGTTGTTTTTCAGTTCGCAACTTGCAGATCTTTTCCTTCTATGTATTAGTGAGGATATCTGTAAATCTGTTTGCATTAAATTCCTTATTGATGATCAATGAACTTCACTACAAGTATAGTTGTAACCTTCCTATCTCTCTGAGATAGGTGCTTGACAAGAGCTTAAATGTTGTTAAGGAGTGAAGGAAGAATTCAGTATCCTAATCATAGGTGAATAGGGTCATTTTAGATACCCTAGAATATTCCTACTTCATCGCCAACTGCTGTTCAGAAAGGTTTAAGACCTTTTGTGTCTCATGTCATATGTACCAGCATCATGCAGATGGTCTAGAAAGCATTTGGTATCTCAAGTAAGATGGTTACCATCCTCCCTACACCTTGCATTTACCTGCCTTGAAAGTTAGATTTTTCAGTCACTCTGCATAGCAGGTCCATGGGGATATTAGCATAGGGTGTTTTATTCTCTAGGCTTAAGGAACCATCAGGAGAAACCACTCTTATCCTGACTGACTCTGCAGGTGAGGTCAGTGCTCTACTGTCCATCACCAAGAACTTTAACTTTCTCAAGAAGGAATTCCAAGTGCAAAGACCTATTTCACACTTCAGTCTTACTGAAGAACATCAGCAAGGGGCTTGTTGCAACAGCTTGTGCTACTATGCTTCCACATGCACAATGAGGCTAGATCAGTCCAGCAGCTGGCAGGGTATAATTTCACAGAATCACAGAATGGTTGAGGTTGGAAGGGACCTCCAGAGGCCACCTAGTCCAACCCCCCTGCTCAAGCAGGATCACCTAGAGCATATTGAGCAGGATGGCATCCAGATGGGTTTTGAGTATCTCCAAAGAAGGAGACTCCACAACCTCTCTGGGCAGCCTGTTCCAGTGCTCTGTCACCCAAACTGTAGAGAAGTTCTCCCTCATATGGTGATGAAACCTCCTGTAGTTCAGTTTATACCTGTTACCCCTTGTCCTATCACTGGCCACCACTGAGAAGAGTTTGGCCCCAGCCTCTTTATGTTGTCCCCTCAGGTATTTGTAGGAATATATGAGATCCCCTCTCAATCCCATCTTCTCTAGGCTAAACAGGCCTGGCTCACCTATAGGACAGTTGCTCCAATCCCTTAATCATCTTTGTGGCTCTTCACTGTACTCTCTCTAGATGTTCTACGTGCCTCTTGTACTGGGGAGCCCAGAAATGCACACAGTACTCCAGGTGTGGCCTCACCATGGCTAAATAGAGGGGAGGATCACCTCTCTCAACCTGCTTTCCACACTCCTCGTAATGCAGGCTAGGAGCCCATTGGCCTTCTTGGCCACCAGGGCACACTGCTGGCTCATGGTTAACTTGCTGTCCACTACTACCCTCAGGTCCCTCTCCTCAGAGCTGCTCTCCAACAGGTCAGCCCCCAGCCTGTACTGGTGCGTGGGGTTGTTCCCCCCCCAGGTGCAGGACCCTGTACTTGTCTGTGTTGAACCTCATGAGGTTCCTCTCTGCCCAAATCTCCAGCCTGTCCAGATCCCTCTGAACAGCTACACAGGCATCTGCTATGTCAGCCACTCCTCCCAGCTTTTTGTGTCATCTGTAAACTTGCGGAGAGTGCACTCTGTCCCTTCATCCAGGTTGTTGATGAATAAATTCAACAACACTGGACCCAGTACTGACCCCTGGGGGGCACCAATAACCACTGGCCTCCAACTAGATTTGGCACTGTGAGCACAACCCTCTGAGCTCTGCCACCCATCCAGTTCTCATTACATCCCAATGTCCGCTCATGGATCCCACACTTCTGGAGCTTGCCCAGGAGGATGTTATGGGAGACAGTGTTGAAAGCCTTGCTGAAGTCAAGGTATACAATATCCACTGTTCTCCCCTCATCCATCCAGCAAATCATCTCATTGCAGAAGGCTATCAGGTTGGTTAAATACTAACTTCCCCTTGATGAATCTGTGTTGACTGCTCCTGATCTTTTCCTCCACATACTTAGAGGTGGCCTCAAGGATGAGCTGCTCCATCACCTTTCCAGGGATAGAGGTAAGGCTGACTGGCCTGTAGTAGCCTGGGCCTTTCTTCTTGAAGACTGGATTAATGTTGGCTTTCTTCCACTCCTCAGGCACCTCTTTTATTCTCCAGGACATTTTAAAGATGATAGAGAGAGGCTCACCAGTTCCCTCAGCACCCTCAGGTGCATCGCATTGGGGCCCATAGATCTGTGGGTGTCTAGCTTGCCTAAATAACCTCTAACCCAATCCTCTTCAACCAGGCGAAAGTCTTCCTCTCTCCAGGCTTTCTCTCATTTCCAGACTTGGTAGTACATGGGGGCTAGCCTTAGCAGTGAAGACTGAAGCAAAGAAGGCATTCAGTGACTGCCTTCTCTGTATCCGCCATCATAGAGGCACCCGCCTCATTTAGCAGTGCACCCATATTTTTCTTAGTCTTCCTTTTGCTGCTGATGTATTTGAAGAAGCCCTTCTTGTTATCCTTGATGTGTCTTGCTAAATTTAATTGTAACTGGGCCTTGGCTTTCACTGCATCCCTGCATTCTCTGACAATGTTCCTATATTCCATCCAAGGAATCTGTCTCTTCTTTCACATCATGTACACTTTTTTCTTCTGTTTAAGTTTTCCCAAGAGCTCCTTGCCCATCCATGCAAGTCTCCTGCACCCCTGGCTTGACTTCTTTCTTGTAGGGATGCACTGATCCTGAGCGTGGAGGAAGTGGTGCTTGAATGTCAGTCAACTCTCCTGGACCCCTTTCCCTCTAGGGCCCTGGCCCAGGAGATTCTTCCAGTTAGGTCCCTCAAGAGGTCAAAGTTAGCTCTCTTCAAGTCCTGCCCTGAGGGATGGACCTTTGAAACAATGCTGTATGACTACGGACTCTAGCAACTGGCACCTTCTGCCACAGTTATGTACTTAAACAGACTCCTCAGCTAAAGGATCTGTCAGCCATGACTTCATATAATGCAGAGAAGCTGCAAGCCACTCACATGTCTAAACAGGACGCTTTTTCTTTTTTTCTGGTACCATTTCACAAGTCCTACTGCTTATACTGTGGACCACCCCTATGAATGCATTAGCTGTGGACATCAAGGCTTTCATGGAGCCAAGGTCTGATGTAGAACAAGAATGTTGTGACTTTGTATCTCATGAACTTCATTAGATTTTTGTGGACTGAAGCTCTCCAGCAGCTCTTTAGCAAATCTGTCCCCAAACCAGATAAATCTACTTTTAAGAGGTACCAAACAAATTGGAATTTCTTTCTTTTGCAATCCCTTTGGCATTTGTATTCCAACTGCCTTTCACTAGTCCTTGAAGGAGTCTCTCAGGTCTCTTAGAAAGAATTTGGCTGCCTTATTCTGGTATCATCCCCCAGTTGAAAACTGGTCGATGTTTTTGTTCCCCTAGTACTGAGGTTTTCAAAAGGCTTTAGTCATGCACCTTTGCTATAAAAGCAACTGCTCCTTCCTGGGGTTTGAATATAATGCCTCTTCCTTTGAATCAATGTTCACTGTGTCATCTTTTTGTAAAGCAGTGATTTTTGGTAAGCTCACCCCATGGAAATTCACCCTGAACGTTCTCGATATGCTGCCTACTGTTTAGGCAGCTCCTGATGCTCAGTTGTATTTTTCCTTGCAGTTCTCATGCAGAGGCTAAGCTGCATGTGCTGGATATTCTTAGAGCTCTTCCCTTTTATCCTTCCAGAACAAAGTAATTTTCTAAATCACACAGACTTTTTGTGGCTTTTGGTGATACATCTGAAGTAATGCTGTTGCCTCTCAAATGCTGTATGGATTACAAAGTATGCAGCAGTTTTCTATACATTAACTTAACTATTTCTTCTCCCCTGTGATATCTGTGTCAGAACCAAGCCAGTACTGAACTGTATTGAACTTCTTCACACAGTGCTGGGTGGGTAGGTCCCACTGTTTGTCCATATCATTTTGTTATTTGTCAGATACTTGTGTGCCATGTGTCATTTTACATCTGTTAAATGTACCAAATGTTGATAGTGAGAGGTCCCAGAGCCCACTCTGCAGACCCTCTCTAAAATGATTTTATACCCATTTTTTTTCATGAAATTTGATTTGTTTGAATCAGCAAAATTAAAATGAATTAATTATTTGCAGGGGAATCTTTCTTTCCTGAACAATAGTAGACTAGAAAAATTCTTTTTCTTTCCGGCAGAGATTTTGTAGAAGAAAAGCTTGGCAGTAAATATGTGGTAGGGAGACCCCTGGATTTTGCAACATCCTTTGAGGAATCAGGACCTGCAACCCCAATGTTTTTTATCCTGTCTCCAGGAGTTGACCCACTGAAGGATGTGGAGAAACAAGGTAAATAAATCATGTCTGTAAGCATACCACAGAATTGTGTTTTATCTTCTGCATAATTATCTTGGCATGACATTTCATTTTTATTTATTTTTTATTTTTTTTTCTCATCTGTTTGTGGATAATGGAGTAATCTGGTAAATAACAGATAATTGTGAGACTATGTGATTGTTTCTCTTTTTTTTTTTTTTTTTTTTTTTTTTAAAGACTTTTGGATTTTTATCTAAAGTTTGATTTAAACTTGTCTCTTTCCTGCAGTTCTGAGGTTTCCAGTGTGGTTCACACAGCAACAATCTCTGAGTTGGTCTTGTACACAACCTATAACTTACATCAGAGATATCTAATATGCTGTCAGATAGCTAAAAATAAGCAACAGCTCCCTGTAACATTCTGCTGGTTAGTGGCAGAGTTTCTGTTTTTTAATCCCATCCTTCCTGACTTGTTTTTGGTGTGGATGTTATGATGTAGTGCTGTCAGCTGGCTTCATAGCCAAAGTGGCATCACTGAGTTGCCTTGTTTGAGAAGCCAGTGATTGTTGTGGAACATCAAGTGCTGTAGTCAGTGCCTGTGCTCTGAAGCTACCAACACACAGACTTTTTCTTCAGGTCTCAGCTCCACTGTGGATGCATTATGATTTTCAGCCTGAACATGGCAATTACAGTACATCAGGAAATGGGGTCAGCTTCTTGCTGGACCACTGCCAAATTTAGGTCACTGCAGTCACTTCTTTTGAGACTGTTGCAGCAGAGGAGCTCCATCCTTCTGGAGCAGAGGGCCAGATACCCTTGCGTATTGCTTTAGGGCTGCTCCAGGTTGCCACTGTGTTCATCAGATGTCTTTTCTCCCTTTCTCCTTTTCCAGTCATGTAATACCCACATCTCTAAGACCATTGCTCGTGGTCAAGCCCCAGTGCTAACGTACATCTAAACTGTATGAATTACTTATCAGACAATCAGCAGAGCTGTTGGCCAGTTTTCAGCAGGCAGGTCTCTAGAGTAAACCTCAGCAGGGCTGGCAGCCCCAGCAGAGTCACCAGTAACACAGAACTAAACCATCATTCAGATGAGAGGTGGCTGACGACTTCCTTCCTGAGCTGTGGGTTCATCTTCCTCTCTGTGATGCATGTTCTGGGTCCTCCCTAATAATGTCCAAGTCAATCCCAGGCTAGATCGTGGTATTTGGTCATGGGCAGCTCCTGGGCTTTGCACTGTATTTTGATCTCTTTCTGCCCTGATATCAGGTCTCATTACTGTAAATTGAAGGGGACTCCATGAGGAAGGTGTTGTCTTGTGCCTGGCTTCCCATTGGAGCCACATTGGTGATCTTGTCTCTCCTGTGATATTTTCTTGTGCGGGAGATCGAGCACTAAAAGCCAGCCATGAGTGGTTTAATCGGAATTGTAAAGATATGTGTAGTTGAGCACCTGGGGTTAGTCAGCTAGAAAAGTTACAGCAAGTGTAAGTGAAAAAAAAAAAAAAACAAATTGAAACTATTGCTTCAGTGCAGCTACACTAGCCTTCAAGTCTGCCTCGCTGGGGTTTGGTCCAGATTTATTATTCAGTATTTTCTCTGTCCTTCATTAAGTTTTATTAAAGTGCATGTCTGACTTGATAAGTCTTTTGAATGGAAGATGACTTCTTCCAGATGCTGCCCTCTCATGGGGCCTTTCCTTTGCAATATGGGGAGGACCCTGAAGCAAACACTGTTGGTCTCGGAAAGCTTCCTGTGACCCTGCTGAGGACAGTCTACCTGCACTGTGCTCTCTCTTCTCCCCTCCAGCAAGGAGGAAGTCTGGCATCGTCTTTTGTGAGGCAGCCAGTGAAGGCTCACTGTGTGTCCCTCTGAAGTCTGTTCCTATCCATGATGGGGAAATAAAAACTGTGTTTTATTTACATTATTAACCACCTGGTTTAGAGCAGTACCTACCTTCTGTAAATTTTCCCCATCCCTTCTTGAGAGGATGAGTCCTGAGGGCAGAGTTACTCTGTGAGGAGTGGATCAGCAGCTCTCAATGTTGGTAGCAACCAGAGATGGTGAGAAAGAAAATTGGAAGTTCTCAAATATGGGTAATGCTGTGTCCTATGGGTTTTTCTGTAGTAAGGCTAAGCAGAAAACCTGAGCAAATGGAAGGGTTTGGATATTTATGTATATCCCCATCTGTTTCCAATCTTGTACCACGAGCTGCATCCTCAGTCTTGTTAGACGAATCTTTTCCTTGTTTTACTATAAAACTTATCTGCTTTCAGCAGGAATTAAGGGTGCGTATGCTGTCTGCCTGTAGAAATATGTGTAGGCAACACCAAGAGAACAGCACATGGGGGCTCCCTGGCTGTGCTGAATGCATCCTGCCGCACTGCACGGTGCCAGCATGGATGTTTGTGGGGTTGCTTCCCTGCGGGAGCACAACGCAGTGCTCATCCTCCAAAGGAGGAGCCCAGAGGAGCATCAGGGACAAAATAAAAAGACACTAAATAGTTGCAATCTTTCCTACAGAGCAGTATATTAAAAGATATGGTCTTTGGGGTTCCCACTGTGCACTGTGTGGGCCCTGGTGAATGAGGTGGTCTCCAATGGTCCTGCAGGTCCTGGAGCACCCTTTCTGATGGGATCTGCTGCAGCCTGCCAGCCATGGGCCTTCCTACAAACATAGCAGTACAACTGGTGGCATCTCTACACAGCCAAAATCCAAGATGAAAACAGAGGGGTGGCTGATTCTTAAATTTGAGAAACCAGGAAGCCTTGGTCTAGGTCACAAGACTTTCACACAGATTTTGTTTCTGCTGCCTGCTCAAGACCAAAAGGGTTCTTAACCTCACTGCTGGTTTGAGCATACATTCACATGGCACATTTCCCCACTGAATGATATCTTGTTAAAAGACTATTTAATCAGTAGGAAATTACTTCTTCCTGGAGAAGAGGAGGCTGAGGGGAGACCTCATCACAGTCTACAACTTCCTCGTAAGGGGGTGTCGAGAGGCAGGAGACCTTTTCTCCATTAACACCAGTGACAGGACCCGTGGGAATGGGGTTAAGCTGAGGCAGGGGAAATTTAGGCTTGACATCAGGAGGGGGTTCTTCACAGAGAGAGGGTGGTTGCACACTGGAACAGGCTCCCCAGGGAAGTGGTCACTGCACCGAGCCTGTCTGAATTTAAGAAGAGATTGGACTGTGCACTTAGGCACATGGCCTGAACTTTTGGGTAGACCTGTGCGGTGTCAAGAGTTGGACTTGATGATCCTTAAGGGTCCCTTCCAACTCAGGATATTCTATGATTCTATGATTCTATTTTAATTTCTACCACTGTAAAATACGTTTTTATACAAGGTTTCAGGGGAATAGTGTTCTTTAAACAAGAGGCACTTTGTAATAATGTACCTTTGTATTGATGCTGCTCAGTAATTAAAAGTAGTTTGGAAGAAGCCACTGCTGTTTTCAGTGCTTTGGCAAGGAGTGTGTGAGAGACAAGATAACTCTTGTAAGAAGCGTGATAGCTCTTCTGTGAGGGTTTTAGATAAGGCTGAACTCAGCCAGGCTGCTGCTGCCTGAGCTTGGCTGTGCTGCATGCCATTCCAGTTAAAAAGTGCTGAACATTGTTTGTTTGTTTGTTTGTTTGTTTGTTTTTTTCAGGGAAAAAACTTGGTTATACGTTTAACAACAGGAATTTCCACAATGTCTCCCTTGGACAAGGTCAAGAGGTAGTTGCTGAACAAGCTCTAGATCTGGCTGCAAAGGAGGGTCACTGGGTCATCCTTCAGGTACGGTGTCTTTGGAAACAGCTTTGCCATCTTCCCATGTTTCCTGGTGCTGATCAAATTAACAAGGGCAGGCTATCATTCCTGTCTGGTGGGAGATGGGACAAGACATTATCTGCATGTTCAAAACTGCCAGTTTCCACCTGTTTCTTGCTGTTATCTGTTTTTATCAGACTTTGTCATCTTGGTTCTCTTGCTCTTGAGCCCTCTATGGAGTATGTAGTTGAAGGGAGTCCTCTGAGAGAAGGCTGTGCTACCCTTGACTGTGGTTTTATTTGCTCCACAAATACATTAAGAACGTTTCCTGAGAGCTGTTAGATGGTTCTCTTTTGACCACTCAAAACCTGCTATGTATTTAAATGAGCAAAAAGAATATGTGCTCTGCCGCAGGAAAGGCAGAGGCTATCTGCAGTGGAGGTGTTGTCGTTATGCATCCCAAAACAGGTAGATGCTTAAAGCCGTCTTCAGAACTCAGCAAAATGTTGCCAAGTCTTAGGGTGCGAGGGGAGTTCTGTCTTCACCACGTGCTCTCCAAAGTCACTTATTCCGTGAGTGCTTTGATTTGCTAATATGCAGTCAGTGATGCTAGCTTTCTTTGCAGGTCTTGGGAATCCCCTTGATTTCCTTGATATGGATTTTATAAACATTTATTATCACTGAATTGTTTGTATAAGGTTTAGGTTAAGACAATGCTTGGAGTCCTGGTATGAGCCTATGGGCCTGATTTTGGTTTTTGAATTAAATGCCACTGATATTTTGATCTTTCTTCATGCTCTTGCTGCAAGCTTCCTCCAAGGTAGACAATTCTGAGCTTTTCCAGGGCTTTTAACATAGACAGCTGCAATGCTAGCCTCCGCACTTGAGATGGTGGTAAAACTAAGCAGCTTTATAAAATGTCTTCCATTCAGTACTGCAACGTGAACTTTTTTTTTTTTTTTTTTTTTTTTGTTCCCCTCTAATGGGGATTATTTGCTATATAGGATCTCTTTTAACTTAGTGTCCATGTCTGTTGATTCAGTACTAGCAGATGAGTAGTATGGGCCTCAGTGTTTTTGTTTCACCCATTCATATCTCTGGTAGGCAAAGCAATCAGTAAAAGGTCTCAGTGGACCCTGAATGTGAAATCAGAAGAGCTGCAGAAATGAGATTTGTATGAAAGAAGGATTTTGATGGTCGAGCTAACTGGCTTTCCAGAAACACCTGCCAAGTGTGACTATCTCCAGTGGCACAGAGCAGACAGGCTCCCCTGGGAGCTGACAGAGGAGTTTAATGCAGCTGGCTGCTAGCAGGTTTTGAAGCAAATACTGCATAACGCAAATTCAGGAGGCATGGCAGTGGCAGTGAGGACAGGCTGCTGGATGCCAGCACCGGGTCTCACTGGGGTCAGTCAGTCACCTGGGATTTTCTCTGCTGTGGTCACAAAACTGAAAAAAATTCATACACATAGACATCCTAGTATAATATTGTGATTGGTTTAGCAGAAAGTAATGTAGACAAGGCTGATTAAAAACAGAGATCAGAGCTCTTTCTTCATGTTTTCATAGTCACCAACCTTCTGAGCAATCCAGGCAGGGCCCCACGGGGAGATGGGTGTCGTGTGTTGGTTCACTCTCAGGACAGACTTGGGAACATCAAGCGAGTGTTTGAGGCAGGCAGTGCCATTTCTCTCCAGTTTCTGCCTTTGGTGTTGTTGGCTAGGCCTGTGGAGTGACAACAGGGCAATGGATCTTACCTGTCACACAGAAGGGCCAAGCTGCTCCACTCCAGATTGTGCCGCTGTATTTCACTTCATGTCCCCATTTCTTTCCAAGGCTTTGATCTTTATGTAAAATGAGGAAAAGGGAAGGGAGAGCAACCTGAGGTGCTAAGTAGGTATCCCCTAAATTGGGCGGGTTGGTCTCAACTCTTTTGTGGTCAGCAGAAATCCATCTGAAATCAGATGGCCCTCTGGGCAAACTTTTTTGCAAGGTTGAACAAATGTTTTTTTTGAGGCTGAAATGCTGACCACTCCAGATATTGATAAATCAGTATCCAAACTCATCACAGCAGGAATGAATGAGAATCCCACGAAGGGGGATCCTGTCATTTCAGTCATAGGTGGATCATGGCAAATATTTGCCATATGGCAGTTTATTTGACAAGGTCTTTCCTTTGAGGCTTTTGATGACAGATACCTTACAGCTTCAGGAGTGTTTGTAGATCAGTTACACAGGACCTGGAACGACACAGACAACTCGATATACAAAAAATGCCCCAGAATTTATAAGTCATCACAATAATAATAAGAGAGTGGGACAGAGCAGATCTCAAGAGGCAGTCAGGGTAATTTTACCCACGTTAATCAAACTCATTGTTTGGAGGCTGTATGCCACCCACAGGACAGCTACATCCAGGCTTCCCATTTGCTGTTGAGCAGACAACAAATTGTTCAGCTGTTAGGTTCACTTCTGCACTTTATTGTCCACTGATCAACTCTTCAGGTAACATGGAGTAAAGCTCCCCTGATAACCACTGAACTTGCTGTCTCATGTAAACCCATACATACGCTTTCCAAGACAAACGCTTGATATGCTCACCTAAATGGCTTTTATGCATGTAGTTCATTACCGGTCTTTGATTGGAACCAGAAATAATGATAGTCAAGTACTATGAGTAATACAGAGTCGGGGAATTATGTTTGTGGGAATCAGTTATTAAGCGACATTGAAACAGATGGGAAGGTCTTACTGTTTTGCAGTAGCAGGATCACTGTTCTTACGTCAGGAAGGGCTGCTGATGTGGGACTGATTCTTTATGAATTGTAATGACTGGCCAGTGTTACCCGCCGAAAGGAAACCAGCATCATAGGAGGCAAATTAGGAGGTTACCCTCTGCAGCAAGTTTCACTACAGAACTGATCTCTGGGGCTGTCAAGCAGCTACACCATACCTGGTTAACGTGTTGCTTGATCATTACAAGATAGAGGCAGCAGAAAAAGTTGATTCTGAAGCAGCAAGAACAGTTTCTAAGTCTGCATTCAGACTGTGTGGCAAGAGTTGTGGCTGTATGGGTGGGAGAGCTGAGGTGCAGAAAGGAACCTGAGGAGGGTGCACATCTGTTGACTCACCCCACTCCTGAAGGTGTTTAATTCCCATCACTGGAAATCACTTTCACTAAATATCTCCAGTACAGGCTGAGTGACCATCTCAAAACGTCTTATAAAAAAAAAAAAAAGGTACAGAAACCAAAGCTAGCCCTTGGCCTCTAAGTTTCAGTTTTGACAAATTGATATCATCTTCTAAGAAAAATCTACCAGAAGCATGCTGGCCAGCTTTAGTGTGCTCTTTTTGGGCCATAGCTCTCTGCTAGTGCCCAGCAGGCAGTAGCCAGCAAAGGTTTGGTCTCTTGTTAGGTAGCTAAGGTCTGTTAACAGCAGTTGAAACGGTCTTCATCTCCATGGGTAAGAAAATGAGACAAAACAAACAAACAAACAAACAACAAAGCAAAACAAAAAGCTTTTAAAGCAGATTTTGTCAAGCATGAAATCCCACTGCTTTGGCATGCTGAAAATGCATGAAGAACATCAGGAAAAAAACAGGTAAGTGTGAATAAATGCGCATATTAGTATCTTGCCCCTCCACCACCACCTTAATGTTTCTCTTGGGTTGGAAGAAAATGTAAATAGTGTTTGTATTCTTATTAATAAGGTTGTGAGAAATGCAGGATCTGTCATGTTACAAGCTGTGGGATACACTTGCAGGTCATTTACTGAGAAAACAGGTTTTCTTTTTAAGAGTTTCCAAATGCTATATATTTCTTTTGCCCCAAGGAAAAAGAAACTCTCTTTTTTCTTACTTTTTAAGGTGTGAGATGGAGTTACATGCAGACTTTTGGGTGATGGAAACCAGCTCATTTCACAAAGGCTTGTGATATGTCACTTGGAAGGGGATAGCCAGCTTGGGCAGAGAAAAGCACTTCCCCTCCTGCAGGTTCACACAGGACTTCTCTGAGAGGTGGATGTGCTTACATGGAGCATCTCTAGCAGATTGTGCAGAGACCTGGGGGTCCTGGGTGTCACACAGGAAGCATATTCAAGCAGGAGGAGATCTGGCAGTTGGACTGAGCATTTGTTTACAGCCTGTTCTCTTGCCTGAGTTTCTCTGAAATATGTGAGGGGTGCCTGGCAACTGCAGCACTGTGACCACTGTGAGCAGTGCGGGTCCCAACTAAACTGTGCTGCCATGTGCAGTGTCTCCTTGCTGCAGCACTGGGGCTCGTCTGGGCAGAGGGTTGTCACCTCTTGGGCATCCTTCATATGCACCAATCCCTTGGTTCCTTCATGTTTCCTACCTTCCCAGCTATGTCCGTAGGGCTGGATTGGTGGGAAAACAGACCTCATTAGGGCATTGTCCTAGGAAAGGATGGTGCAGGAGCCCCAGGCCTGTAGCACTTGGTGTTACATGCAGTTTTACACATACACCAGGTACCACCTTCCTCTCCAAAGCCTTCCATGCATTGGAAGAGGGGTAGCGTTCAGTTTTAAAGGGGAGATAGAGCTAATTGTCAATTTGTTCCTTATGGCAAGTTCTGTGAACTTGGAGGTAGGCAGCAGCCAGGTACCACTGCTAGGAGATAGACCAAGGTCCAGCAGGGCTCTGCCCTCTGCAGCTGACATCTTTCCAGCTCATGTAAAACCCCATGCACAGTTGAACAATCTCCTATCTCCTGTGGTGCAGCTCTGTGGAAGATGAGCCCTGCCACCAGCAGGCCCAGCATCCAGATCCGTGCCATTCCTCTAACAGCATCTTCCCAAGTCACTTGTGACTCTCTGGTCCCTGCTTGGAATATTTTGGCTGAGGGAGTCTCGGGGACAGTTCTCTTCCAGGGTTAGAAGACTTTGTGTCCTTGAGGGCTTGATGTTCAAAACACCCACACAAACATACTTTTCTTGAAAACAAGATTTATTAAAAGTAGGAGGAAAATCAGATCAAAGAGAATAATGTGTTCAACTCAGAGGGCTGGATAATCTGTATCCCAGAATATTTAAACAGCGGTGGAAGAAACTATGAATCCATTGCAAGCTTTTGTAATGAATCTGTCAAATCAGAGGCTGCCATCTGACTAGAAAATAACGGATTATTTAGCATATATTTCTAAAACAGACAAATTACTGGAGCAGACTGGTCTTAACTCAGTAATATGCAAAGTTTCAGAACAAACTTTGAAGGGCAAAATAAGTAAGAAATGTAAGTAACAGTAACAGTTGTATTAGGAATTTGCTGAAGATAGATCAGGCCTATCAGATAGTTTGCACTGCAAAGGTCACTGACTTTTAAGAGGAAATAAACTTGCTGGCCCTCCTTGAGCCAGGAAGGTTGGACCAGATTACCTCCAGAGGTCTCTTCCAGTTTTGTTCTGTGATTCTCTGAAGTGCAGCAGCTCTAATTAATGAGAGCTGTAGTAAAGCTGCAGGTGCCACCCAGGAGTGTATCAGCAAAGCTGTAGAAGTTAAATGTTGCCAGCAGAACTCCCAAAGAATAGTCAAGGGACTAGTCTCACTTAAGACATCGCCTTGGCTCAAAAAAAAAAAAAAAAGTGTTAATGGATTTGCACTGGTATATTATTAAGAGAAGTATTGTCAATACAGATGAAGATTGAAATGTGATGCAGGACAGCTGGGGAAGACTATAGGCCTGGAGTAGTCCAAACAGGATGAAATTTAGCAGAACAGAGCAAAGTTGTGTGCTCAGGACTATAGCAAAGGGGAAAAGAGCTGCTTCAGGTAGGAGAAATCCCTGACGTGAAAAAAAGCAGGTAGGAACTGGAAGTGGAAAATTATCCTGCTGTCTGAGCAGTGAAGGCCCCTACAGTCTCCCCACAGGTGTGGTAGCAAAGCCTTAACTGTTCTCAAGAGGGTGTTTAGTAAGTTTACTGGTGGGGTCTTGGCATGGATGTTGTATGTCTGATTTCCTGTTTTCCCTGCTGTCCTGATGTGTGTGATGTGACACATCGTAGTGTCACTGCTCATCCTAGTGACTGATGAAGGTAGGCGATACCAGGGAGGGAAATCATGTCAGGTCATGAATTTATTATGCCTCCACTAAGTGGGTGTGGTGTAGTGATCACTCGGACACCAGGGTTCTTTCAGGATCAGTAACCTGCTACTTCTTTATTGATGACATAACATTAGCTCTCTCTTACTGAGACCTAACTTCATCTTTCATATTGATGGGCATATCTTCATTCTTCCTTGTTGCATTCCCATCTGGAGGACAGGCTCCCTTCCTATACTATTTGCCCCACAGCAGTACTTTTCCAACTTTGCCCCCGCAAACACCCAGCAACTTCCATGCCTTAATGGCCAGAGAACAGCAACCCCAGATGGCAAGGTGTCTCCTGAATCATCCTTCTTTGTTCCCTCTAAACTCTTTACATTCCTGATGGCCTCATGGTTAAGAGTCTGATGTTATCACCAACCATGGGGCTTGTCGACCCCCATGGCCACGCTCTCCCACAGGTGGGGGAATAATAAGCCTGTTTCTATATGATGAGCTTGTTGCAAGCAGAGTTCTTGTCAATAGCTGTGGGCACCTGAGGAGTGATTATTCTAACCTGCCTTACACGCCACTCCTAGGTAGGAAATATCTTCTGTTCTTCTCTCTAGGGTGGAAGAGAACACTTTAGGAAGCTGAGATGCTCCTCACAGGGGGTTTCAGCCACCCTAATAACTGCTGGAGGGGCCACACAGCAGGGCACAGGAGGATTATGGAGGGCTTTGGTGAAAATGTCCTCACAGAGGTGACTGAGGAGCTGATGAATCACAGAATCACAGAATTTTCTAGGTTGGAAGAGACCTCAAGGTCATCGAGTCCAACCTCCAGAAGGGAGGGAGGTTCTCTGTTGGACCTGATTGTCACAGAGAAGGAAAAGTGATTGGGGTTGTGAAAGTCAGGTCTCTGGTGCGTGCAGTCTCATTTGTGTAGGGAGAAAAGAGCTCTGCACATCAAGGAGCACTAAGTATGTGCTGGCATAAGCTGTGTCTGCTGGGTTTCCCTCTCTAGCCCTATTTTGAAGCTTTTTGCCAGGGCAGTGACCATCAAAATCACTAAATGATGTTTTTCAGCCTAATGGCAAAGAAACAGTAAATTTGTTTACATGTTTACAGCTGTAGATCTGAATGAAATGATGCAGGGAAGAATTCAGACATTAGATATTCCCAATTTAATTGTAGTCTTCATCCATTAGCTGAAATGTCATTTCCCTCTCTTTGCAATCATGTTAATTTAATTCTTGAGCATCTTCCCATTTTCATAGGTTGTTGCTTCACTGAGTCAGCTTCATGTACTAAATTGAATAATAGTGAGCTCCTAGAGCAAAACCGTATGAGATCCAGACGTTGGCACAGCACTTCTTACTGCATCATAAACACAATGGAGCCTTTTTCTGTGCGCTTCACCACCAAACTTAGCTTCAAGCAAGAGATATATACTGTCCTGTAACAGACATATTGTCCGTTCTAGGCTCACAAAAGCATTTGGCACTAAGCCTCTGCTTCAGTAAAGAAAAAGACTACTTTGCCTTCCAGCTACAGTATCTTTTCATTCCTAGGTGTACATGAAAGGAGAAATACCCATTTTTCTTTGCTGTGCATTCTATCTGCTCTTCACTACCTATCTTTAAATCTTTTATCAAATGAATTTTGGTGAGATAACCTCCATCACTGTCTTTAAAACTTTGGGGAATCAAGATCAGTCCAGGTTTTCTGTAGTTCATGCTCATTTGCTCTCAGGCTTGGCAAATCCAAGTAGTTTCTCCTTCCACTAATGTCTGTATTTGGGTTGAGGTCCAGACCTGAGTTCTGGACTGTGGGGTTCAAACCAAGACTGAAGCGTTAGAGTGGTTGGAGGAGGGGTGAGGACAAACTCAAATGCCTTCTCAAGCCTTAAATTGTGCCACATTCTGTCAAAATACAAGTGGATCCATGTTATCTCTATTTTTCTGTTGCTGATCAAAAAAAAAGAAACATCCTGAACAGGGGCCAGGAGATACCCAAGCTGGCAGCTGCCATTGCAGAAATGATTTCAATACACCTCTTCAGAAGGGCAGTGCCTTGCCATCGTTTCTCTCTTGAACAAGCTCTCTGGTCTGACCATGGACTGCTGAGTCCAGCTGGCCCTGTATCTCTTCTGGGTCCTACGAGCCTCTCTTTAGATCCCCTGTTATGCTCCATTCAGTCATTCAGTCACCATTTACTTCCTTCTTGTGTTTGCCTTTGTACATGAATTTTTCAGTCCTATCTGCCATCACCCCTAGGTGATGCCTGTACTTGTCAGCTTAGCAGTGCCAGGAGACATTCGCCAGGCTGGACCTCAGCTGTCTCTCCTATCTCATTGTCAGCGCAGGTTCTGCTCCTGGTTGTGGATGAAAACGGCTGGGTCTCTCCCTGACAGTTCAGGAGTAAGGATAGGCCAGCGATCATTCCCAGTAGACATCTCAGATATAACCCAGCCTGTTTTGGAGTGTAAAATGGGTCAGTAGTGTAGAAAGGGGCAGTTGTGTTGACATTAGGCCCAGGAATGATCTTATGCACATTTCATTTACTATCTTCAACATTTAGACATGTCTGTGCTAAAAGAAACTGCAGAATGCAGTTTCATTCAAAAAACTGGTCTAACAACACTCAGGTGCTTGCAGGTATCCTGGAAGTGCTCTAAATTTTCAGGCCAGTCACTGTTTTTTGTGGTTTTATTTATTTATTTTTTTTAATATTTTTATTTTCTTCTGTTCCCTTTCCCAAATTGCATTTGCATTCTCTGTACCGTGTTTAGTGGAAGGGTCACAGATCAGCTTATTTTTACTACTGTAGCAGAAAAGGGTCAGGTTCTCATTTGGAGCTGCAGCCACAGCAGGTGAGGCTTAAACAAATATGAGAGCAGTGAGGTTACATAACACAGCTTTGGTACAGCCAGTGTTGGCCCAGCCAAGATCCTGAGTGTTAGCAGAGTTGTAAAGAGCCCTCTCATACCTGGACTGGCTTGACTCAACATTGCCAGTCCCTTTATAGCTAGGCCAGTATCGCTTTTGTGTCTGTACTGGTGAAATCATGCCACCAAATGTAGAGGAGATGCATCCATAAACAAAAGGTGGGAATAGCTGTATAGTTTCCAGTGCAGCAAAAGCTGAGCTGCTCATCATTGCTTAGTGGCTAAGACGGTGAGCAGAGAATCATAGGTACCAAAACACTGAAACCACTGAATCATAGAATAGCCTGAATTGGAAGGGACCCACAAGGATTGAGAAGTCACTCTTTGTAGATGAAATTAAGCTACTTAGTTTGCCCAGCCCAAGTAAAATGGCGGGGATCATCGTAGGGCCTGCAGTGACACAATGGACAGCATGCTCAGAGGTGGGGTTCTTCTGGAGCTCTGGGGTGGCCTCTCTGTAGAACTACAGCCCAGCTTGTTGCTCAGAAATAGCTTGGCCTCAGAGACCTGTGAGCAGATGGTGGTGGTGGCTCGGAAATGGAGTGTGCGTGCTCATCCATTTTGGTCTCTGAGTCCTGTAGCAGCACTCACAGGATCGTAGGGCTGGCTAAAGGAGGATGGAGCTGTTCCTGCACCTTGTTGTGTGGTGGAACCCCACACCACCACTGAGAGGAAGCATGTCCAGGGGAGCAGACCCACAGTGCCCCCTCCCCATCCTGTTTTACAGCCCACCATGAGCAGGAAGATGGAAGTGCTGGGGCTGTCTCTGAACTGCCAAACCTAGCTTTCAGATTTACTGTTAAATCTGTGACAATTTTCTGAGAGCATCTCATAAGGGAATGAGGCATTGTAAACACAACTAATCCCCGCTGCTCCGGGAGGTGATTGGAGATAAGGCGTGAAGGAGAGAGCCCCTCTCAGGAACATGCAGGGTCTCCAGCAACTGTCAGCAAAAGGAGTGTGCTGTGGAGTGTCTGTGGTTTGTATGTATGTGCTGCTATTTCTGATGGTTACCACAGCAACACTTGCGTCCTGTGATACACGTTCTGCCTTGTGAAGTACAAGCACACAGAGGTGCTTGGAAGTGCATTCCCAATGAAAGAAAAGCCTCTGGTGTTCCCGTCTTTCTGCACATACCCCCCAGCCCTGCCCGTGGACCCTCTTTCTCTGGTACTTGCTCTCTGTCTCATACTCTGTGATGCAAAGTAGGGAAATAACAGAGGGTGAGATGGTAATGGTCAGTGTGCACAGGAAGATATTTCAGGTTCCTTTTTTTACCCTCTTATCAGCTGTTTGCTTTTGGCAGGATTTGGCTCCCACCTGCTTCTTTATCTTTCCATTCATAAAGAAAGGTAATGTGCCCATGAATTGTAACCCAGTTTTACCTGCAGCCAAGACTGAGCCATGAGCTGTGACAAAGTGGAGATGCTGGGGAGTTGTCTTTTACACAACAGCTCTTTTCACAGACCTCAAAACACAGAAAAGAAAAAAAATATAAAAGAAAAAAAAATCAATAAAGCAATGAATTAACTTGCTTTGTCCTGCATAAAATGTGTCTTTTGGAGGTCTTCTGGAATCAGGAGTACACAAAAACTGTTGCAGTGTAAACTACACAGTGTGCTTTAGGGAGATAATATTGACAGTGTATGAAGCCCTGAGCCACAGAAAAGTGGACAGGGCTTAATTATCTCCTCTTTCTCCCAAGGAAGAGCTAGAGGCAGCCTATGAAACCATCAGGAGGCAGGTTTCAAAGCAAGCATGCAAAGCAAGCATGGGGAGGTGTTTCTTCAGTAGTTCAACTGTGATTGGTATTAAGGAAGCGTTGCCTATTTTGTGTCATTATTGATAATTAACATAACATTCAATTATTATGACCGCGTATGTTGTCATTAGTCATGTTCTGTCAAGTTGTGTTATCTGACTGCTGAGAATTAATTTGAAAGGTTTCCTTCAAACCTGTGAATTTTCTCCACAGCATGTCTGTCCTTTTAGTATATTTTTTTTTGAGCTGTATGTTTATTTATGTCTGCTTCTTGCTTAAGTATTCATTTGATCAAATCATGAATTCTTAGTATCAACTCATGTTTTGCTGCATATATTCTTTTCCATCCATTCTATCACAAAAGGATAATATGTAAATGCTTTGATTATTTTTAGAAGTGTTTCTTAAGTTGTCTGTGATACTGAAGGCAGTGATGCTGACAAATAATGGTCATTGGTGTCATGTCAACACAAGCTAAAGCAATTATTTTTCAGCCATCTAACACCACAAAAGCAGATGTAGGAAGAAACTGCCAATTAAAGATGAAAGCAGGCTCAGGTATATAGTCTGTGATTAAACTGATACTTAATGCACAGTTTTTCTTATGCTTTTCTGTTGAGCTGTTCCCTTAAATTACTAAATCTCTGTAGCTGTTTAAAACACTTTGGTCCATTCCCGCTTTATTCTTGAACTTCTAGACTGAGTTGGTTGCCTGGACCCTGGCAATTACCTCATCTCTTGAAATTCTAAATACCTCAGACAAGCACTGGTGTGTTAACGGTCATATATAATTGCATTTTGCCTGATGCTGTTCATATAGTTGGTGTTTTACACTGGAGTGTCTCTTCCCCAGAACAGGGTTGCTTTGTTCAGGCATCTTCTCATTTGCTCCCATGCCTCAGACTCCATTTAACCCATATAACATCAGCACAACCCTAAATCCTTTCAGGGAAGGAGACTACATTCAGTCTCCTTCCCTGAAAGGATTTAGGGTGCAGTTTTAAAGAAGAAATGTTGCTCCCAGTCATGTGAATCAGCTTTGGGGCAGCAGGACTGGGTGTGCAAGGTATCCATGTGTGAAGCAGTTGCCTTGTCAGAGCCTGAGGCTGACTTGTGGCAGGAGTTGTATGGCAATTTATGGCATCAAAAGGAGTTGTATGGCAAGTTGTATGGCATCAAAGCAACCTCATAAAATCTTGGGCAAAAAGGGCAAAACTGAAGGTACCAGGGAGTTGGTTATAACATCTAAAATGTGGAGGACTTGGGCAGGGAGACAGCATAGGAATTTTCCCTGAGATCTTGGTGGACTTTGTACCCAGCCCCACAGAGAGAAAGAAAATGGAATTAGTTAAGTGCACATTTTTAGAAGACGTTGTGGTTTTGAAACCACACTTACTCTGTCACTTTATGATTTAGTGCTTGCATCTGGGTTAGGATAAGATGACCCACCTTCTCTATGATGCCCTGGTCAGATGATTAGTTCAGCTCCAGACATCTGTGCTCAGGCGTGCCCATTTCCAGTACCCTTGAAAATTGGTACAGATCCAGAAGCAGAAAGCCACTGTGAAGCAGCAGCTTGTACTGAAGATGTGCTTGTGTCACCAAGAACAGACCAGAGTTCTTCGTGATAGCTGAGAAGGGAGTTGCTCTGTGCAGAAGGTAGGGACAGCCCACTGGCTGCACTGTTGTATAGCTGGGTTGTGGTGTGTGCACAGCCAGGATGAGCATCCATGTGCACTGTAGTCACTATCAGGGGTCAAGAAGTCAGACTTCACCATAACAACATATATATATTTATGTATATATAGGGGGGGAAAAAAAAAGTATGATTGAGATACCAATTGGAAATATACCAGTCCTTAACCAGATCCCTCTACAAAAGTGACACTGGGTTTTGCACCCAAGACTTGCCAAGGACGTGGTGAACATGCAAGGACAGTCACTGATATGCAAGGGGTGCCGATTCCAGATGTGACTGAGTTTTTAGCCAGATTTCTTATCTCCTGAGGCACTCACAGCTCCTCTGGAGAGATGCATCGCCATCTGGTCCTTTGTGTCTCATGGAACAGCTCTGAGTGCTGACCCATCCCTGCTAGCAGTCTGTGACCATAGCCACCACTCCCATCCCAAACCGTGCCCAAAGCACCTCAGCCTTTCCTTCTCTGCGGCTGCTCATCCTCTTCCTCAGTCCTGGATGGAATCTCTCCACAAGCAGACTGTGAGAGGCAACCGAAACCTCCAGAACAAAAGTTTTTGTGTTTTCATGAGGGAGCTCCCTCAGTGCTCTTCTGTGCCATCAGTCCATAAAAGCACCGTGCTGGGGCAGACAGCCCAACTCCCTGCCCGTCAGAAGGCAGGCCCAGATGCTGAGGGAAAGGATGTATGAATAGGGTAAGCATGCAGCGATGTGTCTTGCTGTGAATCAAAGCTCAGCTTCATTCCAGATTCTCTCAACCTCCACAAAACCCTGATACAATGAATTCTCAATTTAGTTATGCATCATATAAGAATGTACTGCTCTGTTCATGCCTACATTATTATCCTTCATTCATCACCTCCACCCTGATCTCTCTCTCCAAGTTGGCAAGTCCATGTCAATTTTGTGGCTTGTTGAATGGAAGCTATATCTTTCTGGGGACAGAGAAATCAGAACTGGGTATTGCATCCAAGATGAAGGCCTGCCATGGATTTATGGAGTGACATAATAATGTTTCCAGTTTATTTGCTGTTTCTTTGCTGACATTTGATTGCTGTTGCACTGCTAAGCATTGAATTGTTATTTGCAGAGAATAACCATAAGGACTCTGAGATCTCTGAGTGGTAATAGCTAATTCTGAACCTGTCATTGTTTACACATATAAATAGCTAGGGTTGATTTTCTGCATGCATTACTGCATCTATCAACACTGAATTTCTTCTGCCATATCATAGCCAGTCATTTAGAATGATGGCACACTTTTGCACTTCTTTGCCATCAGGTTTGGTTTTTACTACCTGGAATTAGTTTGTCTTATGACTAATTTTGTCAGCTCACTAATCATTCACTCTTTCAGGTGGTTTTTGAATATGGTGAGCAGTTCAAACCCTGTGAGTAGCTTCCCAGCCTGTTTCCTATGCCTTAATTGGTTGCTTGTCTCTGAGACCTTCTCCCTTAGCTGCAATAAAATTGTTAAGTGAAAGATAAATATTCTATTTGGATTAAGGTACAAACATGGAGAGACACTGGCCCCATGGAGGCAATTCTTCCACCTTCCTGAGTGATTCCTGAAGCTGGTGTGGTGACCTTCTGGAGATACCTCTGCCTTTCCAGCAATCACATATGGTGACACGCTTAAATTTGGGCATCCCCCTGTTAGCAACCTAAAATGGGTTGGAAGTCTTAAGTTTCTCGTTTTCTCTAATTCACACCATTTTTGTGTTGATTCACTGCTTATTAAGGCTCCTACCAGTTTGTCTAGTGCCCACTGAGCAGTAATGGACCACTTCCACATCTGAGTTTCTTTAGGGTGGCTACCATCTGGTCCTAGTAAATTGTTATTATTAGATTATTAATTTGTCCTAAAAACTCTTCATCTGCTGCTTCAATTTAAGAGTCTTTCTGGTGATTAAGGGACTGGAGCATCTGTCATATGAGGAAAGTCTGAGAGAGCTGGTATTATTTAGCCTCAAAATGAATTAGCTCAGAGGGGTTTGTCAGTTGGTTTAAATACCTTTTGCCAGAGGGAGTACAGAAGATGGAGCCAGGCTGTTCATAGTGGTGCCCAATGAAAGAGCAAGAGGCAATTGGCACAATTGAAAGAGAGGAATTTTTCCTTAAATATAATAATTTATATTTATTTTTACTGTTAGGGTGGTTGAAAAGTTGCCCAGAGAGGTTGTGGAGGCTCAGTCCTTGGAGTTATTCAAAGACCTATCTGTACACAGTTCTGGGCAGCCAGCTCTGTCTGACCCTGCTCTGCGCAGGAGGGTTGGATGGATGACCTCCAACCTCAGCATGTGAGTGATTCTGCCCCTGTAAAATAGGCTATAAAACAGGATACCCTCCCCAAAGTCTGCAGTGAATATTCCTCCAAATATGAGCTGTTTTGTGGTGGCCTTGCCTTTCTTGGGCACTCCCTATACACCTTGATCATCTTTTAGTTTTATAGGCTCTGTGGTAAGTTTCTTGTGCCTGGAGAAGGTTTTATTATTGTTTTTTATTGTTTTCAGAAGATTGCTTTTTAAAATCGTTTTCAGCCTTACCATGACTGGATTTTGTGCTCTTTTCCGTTTTTCTCATTTGGACATGATTTCCTTTTTCTGAAGAATGTAATTTTACTCTTAATAGTCTCCATTACTCTGCTATTTAACCATGAGAGCTCCTTTCTGATCCTTGTTATAGGTGATATATATTTATTCTAAGTCTCTAATATGGTTTCTTAGTGTAATTTCCTTGCCACCTGCAAGCAGTTTATCTTTTTGGCATCTGCTTTTTAAGTTTAGGAAGTTCCTTGTCCTGTCTCTGGATGGGATAAGTCACCTTCCACAGTGCCTGTTAGCAGAGCCAGCTTGGATTGCACACCTAACTTTAAAATTATGGTGGTTTTAGACCAAGAACCCCTGCTGTAGGTGATCTGTCCTGTTCCTAGTGTAAGAAAAGCTATTTTATTGCCTGGAATTTTAGAAAATTATATAGGACTATAGCTGGAAAAGTGAGGCAAGTCTGCATTCATTTTCTGATCTCTGCATAATACTGCTTAATTTTCTGACAGATATGTGTACCTAGTTGCATGAATAATTAAATATTTTATGTTAAGGGTCTTTGCAAAACCACCAGCTTGACTTTTTCCCACTAACTTGCATTTACTGGTATTGATGGCCCTCACTGATACTCTGTTAAAAATGAACAAACGTCTGGGGCAGTAACATTACTTCATCAGCCGTACGTAACTGTAATGAACAGGAGATTGTCAGCCCTGAGAACACAAACAACCCATGAATGGCTTGCTTAATTGCTGGTTATTTATATTGACCACTGTGAATTTAAAAGTAATGTGCCAGGATATTTGGGTCTGTGAATTACACACAGGTGTAATTCTTGGGGCAAGTATCAACTTCCAGTGCTTAGGCTTGGTGGGTGCCATTCATTTGTGTGATGGATTTGGTGCCCGATTAATGTGGGTGTCAGCAGGGGGGACTGATGAAGCCGTGTCCCCTTTGTCCCTGCCAGAACATCCACCTGGTGGCCAAGTGGCTGAGTTCTTTGGAGAAGAAGCTGGAGCAGCACAGTGAGAGCAGCCACCAAGATTTCCGTGTCTTCATTAGTGCGGAGCCAGCACCCTCCCCGGACAGCCACATCATTCCCCAGGGCATCCTGGAGAACTCTATCAAAATCACCAATGAGCCCCCAACCGGGATGCACGCGAACCTGCACAAAGCCCTTGACAACTTCACCCAGGTAGGAGGGGCAGCGGGGACATCCCGTCAGTGGTGGAGCAGCTTGGAGCTGCTGGAGCTGTGACACGTGGGGACTTCGCCAGTCCCAGGCTGAGAGGGTGTGAGTCCCTTTACATCTCATAGTCTCCAGGTCCATCAAGCCCTTCTCTGTTCTCCAGATCTCTTTCCCAGCACTCATTTTCCAAGGGAGAAATCCTGAATGGTCACATTCTCGCAGATGTTCACAGCCAGATTTCTGTCCAATTCACTCATTTTATCATCAATATATAATTCTTAAAAAGACTGTTCTTTTTTTTTTTTTTTTTTTTTTTTTTTTTACAGAATCAAACTTCTGAATACAGCATTTGGGAGAAACTTTTGTCATGATTTGACTTGACTTCTGTATTTGTGTCACTCCATTTTGGGCTGCTGAGTGATGTATTACAACTGTCATCTATCACTCGGCAACATGGAGAGGAGACCAGCTTAAACCTTGCATTTTGCCCTGCTGGTTAACTGGGGTTAGAGATCTGACGCTGCTGATGCAATGCATCCCAGATCACTCTTTGAGCAGTTCAGGGGGACTTTGCCCTGTGTGCCTCAAGGCCCATTCTGCTCAAAACCTCACTGACATCACAACTACTGTGATCTAGCGCTGCAGTCTCTCTGCAAGGAAGGCTTGCTTTTCCAGATGAGGATAAAGTAGTCTGTCTTGAGTATTGGTGTCCCATGAGGAGAGTAGCCGATGGTAGGTTGTTTGTTGCTTTTATCACATGCAGCCCACATTTATCATATACCCACATTCCCATTGCAATGGCCACCGTCCCTGCTCCTTGCTGCTGGACTGCAGCAGTCTCCTGTGCAGGGGACACAGAAATGAAGCTTGTGAAAGTGATGGGTGAATATTCTTCTCTTGGTGACTGCAGGGGCAGGGATCAATGTATATAATGATGGCACAGGAATGCTCCCAGTGCAGCGTAGTGCCTCCCCAGGAGCATCCTGGCCTGCCAGGAGGTGCTGGAGCTGTCGTGCATCACTGCTGCACTTCTGCCCACCCCATTTTCTGCATGAGCCAAAGGGCTAAGGGCTAACTGCTCGCTTTTATGGTGATACCTTTAGTAAAGACACAGACCATTGCACTCAGCTGCCCTGACTGCCCATTACCTTCATTCGCACATCACCACTGTCTTGGCATGCTGAGTTCTCACAGCAAGACCCTATCTGTTAAACCCACAGCCACCAGAAGGGCCTGAAGGCATTCTCACCCCTCAGACTGCTTCTTCGTGGCACTAGGACCACACTTACTGTAACCTCTCCATTCTGCAGATGGCTGCTCCAGAAGCACACAGGGCGCATCTTGCAGAATGATTCTTTCCCTCCATGTTATTTGGAACCAGGCTGGAACAGCCACAGTCTGTGCTGGACCCCAGGCACAGGTCCATGGGGCAGGGAAATGGGAACAACCTTTTTTTGCACATGGGTACAGGGGGATCTCAAGTTCAGGAGCTGCCCTCTCTGAGGAGGTGAGGCTGGAAGCCACAGCACAAGGATTGATGCCCACAGTCAGAGAAGATTATTCCATTTTTATCTACTGTAGTTCATCATCCTGAACTTCACAAAATATCCTGAAGAGTAAGGGAGGGGAGAACCTTCACCCAAAGTAACATTTTAATCCTGCCTCTGCTCGTTTCAATCAGATAGTAATTAGCATTTTCTAAATTGCTGGAGTATTATAAAATGTCTTTTCTCACAAATCCTGGAGTGAGTAGGTGGGGCTCCTTTACACTTCATTTCTCTGCTTTGTACAGAATAGATGTTCAAATTTAACTTTTAGCTGAAAGCCGCAAAGAAGGTCCATTATTGTGTGTGGGGAATATTGTTCTGCTTTGTAGCTGAAATAAAAATGCACAACGAAATAGAGAGACCAAATGAGCCTGAGATGGGTTCATACTTGGTTTTCATTCAAGCAAGCTCTCCTTGAAGTTCAGAGGTGTTTTCTGTAATGGGAGAGGCACTCAGTGCATATTTGTACCTGTTCTTCATTGGGTTGGTGATAATTAAGGGGGCTTCAAGGGGAAAATAGTGCTTGGGCAGTTCTTGGTCCTTTTATGCAGTTAGCCAACGTCCTACGTGTTTTGCAGCAACTGTTTCCCCTTGTTCAGCAGAGACCCCGAACAGGGGTCTCTAACAGCTGGTTAGAGGTCTAATGTAACAGATTTTTTTAGGTGAAGGTAATGAAGAGAAGTCACACAGGTGTCCTTTGTGGTCTTTGTCACGTAACAGAGTGGAGCTACAGGGACTGTTCCTGGCGAGGAGGATGGAGGGGCTGGTGCAGCTGCTCCCTCCTTGCTCAGCCCCAGGCTTAGCTGTAGAGGTCAGGCATTGTGGACACGCAGCTCCTGGGGAGGGCTTGCAGTGACGTGGGTGGAAGTGTAGGCAAGTCCTTCCTAACACATTCGTTGCCCAGTTCTGGGAAGATTTGTGTTGCTGGCTGTGGGATGTCCCATCACCCTCCTCCTGTGGGGCAGGGGATCTGCTGCTCCTGCCAACACCAGGAGCCATGCAAGCCTCCACCATGCTTCAGCCACAGAAAGGGGTTGTAGATCCATCTGTGAGAGCAGAGCTTCAGCCTCATGCTGTGCGTGCACCTCCAGATCTTCATTTTTTTGCTCTGCTGTCCCATGGCAGTGATGCTCATACACTAGGGACAGGCACAGCTGCCCAGGCTCTCTATCAGTGCGACCTGAGCTCTTTAGAGACTGGTTCCCTCTGTGCATTTTCACTGATGAAATGACTCAGGCTTCCTCCCCTTCACCTCTGCCGTCACAATTGTGCCCACTCGTTTGTGTGTGTGTAGGTATTCAGACTTCAAGCATAGCCTGGAAGTTGGGCAAGGAAACCCCAGATTCTGTGCTGACTTTAAAGGGATGCATTTGTGGGTTTTGTGAATGGCGGTGATTTATTTTATTTTCCCAAGCATTTGATCCTCCCTGCTTGGATCTTTGGCAGTTCCTCCCATCCCTGCCTTGGTGCAATGCATGAGGTCGTGCTGTCAGCAAATCCATTGCTGCAGCGTGCAGCCAGGCTGGCTGGGTGCAGAGCATCGAGTGCAGCCCTTCTGGGAGAGTTCCCTGCTGCCTCAGCCCTGCATCTCAGAGGAATGCTTATCCAAGGAAACCTTTTGTACCCAAGGGGCAGGAAGGAACTTGGTTCTTCCAGATGTAGTCCTCCCCAGCAAGAGCCTTGCCTTGGGCTGCTGCTCCTGTCTGTGGTGCCTCTCTCCATCTCCCTGCATGGGATGTGGGGCACATGCTGGTGCTGAGTGAGGGCACCTTTCCTTCCCCTCCTGCCTGTCAGGGATGTCTTCCTCATACAAAGGTGGAAAGGAAAACATGAATTTGGAAACGATGCATTGGAATTTGCCAATAAATTTGCAATGCAAACTCACTGTCTCAGAGAATGAGGGAATGTGTAGTTAAGCAGAAATGAACTGATAGGGCAAATCAATTCACCCCTGTCTGAAGTCTGATACTTGGGAGGTGGCATAGACTGACACAGCCCTGCCTCTCTGCCTGTATTGCAGGACACTCTGGAGATGTGCACCCGGGAGAATGAGTTCAAGAGCATCCTGTTTGTCCTCTGTTATTTCCATGCCGTGGTGGCAGAGAGGCGCAAATTTGGCCCCCAAGGCTGGAACCGTTCCTACCCCTTCAACACTGGAGACCTCACTATCTCTGTTAACGTGCTGTACAATTATCTGGAGGCCAGCTCAAAGGTGGGTGAATCAGTAGGGGCTCTTTGGTGGCTTTTAACGGCCAGTGATGGGCTGGCTTGTGCTGAAACTACTGGGAATTTTCCATGAATGCCTTTTCCCTCATATCTTTGTTTTTATAACATCACAGTCTGGTATATCTCTGCTGGTGAGGTAGGAAACAATGCTGCTCACATCTGCAGCAGCTTGTAAATCATATCAAATAGTGCCTGTAGTCTTCATTCACTGGAAATACATAGTGGTCTTTGATTTAACAGAATTTAGAATACATTTGCATTTCAGTGGTAAACTGCATGAAGTCTATGCTGTGATCCAGTTTTTCCTGGGCAGGATTTAACTACTGCCTAATGTTTGTTTACTTAGAAAACTGAAATAGTGCAATGGGAGCACTCACTGTGCAGGTCGATACTTAGAGCTGCAGCCTGTAGCTCAACGATGCTGCTGGTGGGGCTCAGGCTGCCTGAACTCTGTCATGCCCTCCTGCTTTATTCTTCAGGTCCCATATGATGATTTACGCTACCTCTTTGGTGAGATTATGTACGGAGGTCACATTACAGATGACTGGGACAGGCGACTTTGCAAAACCTATTTGGAAGAATTTATTAAGCCAGAAATGCTGGAGGGAGAGCTCTTCCTTGCTCCAGGATTCCCCCTCCCGGGGAGCATGGACTATAATGGCTATCATCAGGTAAACTTTTTGTTCTCTGTCATTATTTATACACATAAGTGTAATGTTTTCTATAACTGCCCGATAATCTGTTTTAGGAGGCAGTGAATAGGACTGCAGTGTTTCAGCATACCTCCTGTTATTTCCCATTATGTGCTGTTTCTGTAGATGTTTCAGCATTCCCTTGGATGAACCAAGTCTAATGGTAATTTACTACTTCATCACGGGTCCATTCTGTTCATGCATGAATAGAACAACTGTATTGGTTCTTGAGACTTGAGCGGGGCTCCTGGAAAATTACATCCACATACTGTTTGCTAAAATGGCCCTTTCAAACTCCTTTTATCATCAGTTTTGATGCGAAACAGTGAAGGGTCTTGTTGATCTACTTACTGATCTCATCTGTTCTTTGTACACAAATGCAGCAGCAGGGACAGGCATATTAGGCTGGTTTTGTTCATAAAAATTAACTCCTGGAAGCTAAATTCCCACAAGGGATTTTGGAGTATTGATGCTGAAACGAACAGCAGATAATTGCTAGAGAAGATCCAGGCCTGAGATAGGCAGCCAAGCCAAACTTTAGCAATTACCAAATCCTCATGGTAGGAGTAAAAGCAGTTCTTTTTTTTCCGTAGCCTCCTTTGTCCCATTAGTGCTCTGATGTTCAAACCGTGAGCAGTGTTGTATCAGCCTGGGCTTACTTTCTTGGGTGGGTGATAAATTTTAGCACCCTGAGCTCTGAAGGCAAAGCGTCCTGGGTTGTGTATCTAACCTAAGCCTGCATTTCTCCATACAGTACATAGACGACAGCTTACCACCAGAGTCTCCTTATCTGTATGGCCTCCATCCCAATGCCGAGATTGGCTTCCTTACCCAGACCTCGGAGAAGCTCTTCCGCATCGTGTTAGAGATGCAGCCCCGGGACAGCAGCATGGGTGAAGGAGGAGTAGTGACCAAGGAAGAAACGGTGAGAGCAGTAGAGAAAGGGGCTGTTGAATTTTGATAGCTGTTCTCACACCTAAGCAGCCCTGTCTAGCTCAGGTTGGACTCACAACTGCTTATTATGACGTGTTCTGTTTTTGCCAGATACAAACCAAGTGTCTAAAACCGCCAGCCTCATATTATGCAGAACATCATCATGGTGGGATGTAATTGGAGTATTGTCAGTAATAGGACAGTGGCTTTTAATTACCCCCTGAACTGCAGTGCCTTCATTATCATCCCGTGATGACGTTGCAAATAAACCTCTGTGGCCTCCCCTGTCTCTGAGCCATCAGTCCCTGTGCACCAGGCTGTGACTGGCATACCGATGGGCTCCCATGCGCACTGTCTGCTGGGTGCAATGTGCCACCCAGTGCTCAGCCCATCACTTACTGCTGCCACCAGGTCCCACCCAGCTCCAGAGCTCCCAGGGGCCTTGTAATTCCTTACTTCTAACTTAACTCATTTACTATGCCCATGTATCAGACTGATCTCAGCTCTTCCTCTTGAAACTCACAGCTCATTAAAATCTAGCCCAAGCATTCATAACAGGATCTGAAACCAGACAACACTTGCTCAGTTTTTTATTTCTGCGGACTTAAGACTTCTGTATCAAGTGCTGCAAATTAATTAATGGCTAATAGGAAACTTATGTGAAGTTTGTGGTTTCACATGTTTCCTTTGGCTTGGTATGCTGCTGGGGAACTTATAGACCTTGCCTAACGGCTACTCAGAAGTGGTGGGCATGTTCAGTCCATGCAGGAGTTTGAGGTAAAGGGAATAATCCAGAGGTAGCGAGGTCAAAGGAGATGCTCAAAGATAGCAAATGTGAATATCTTTCCTCCTATCCCAACCCCTTTTGTCATTTAATTCCAATTTGAGTCCTTGGCCAGAGAAGCAGAATTATCAGTGGGTGATCCAGCCAGTGGAGGATATCACAGGGCAGGGCTATGCTGCAGTCCCCTGGAGACAGTCAAGTTGCCCTCAGGGGCTTCATGATCACAGAAGAAAAGCAGCCTGGAAGCAAGGTGGGTCTTGCCCCACTGCACTGCCTCCTGCCTGGGGATGCTCCCACAACTAATGTTCTCCTGGAGGTGATCTCTCTCATTTCCTGAGGTATAGCTGGCACTGGCCATACCCCTTTCACTCAGTCCTTCCAAGAGAGTGAGGAAGGAGTTGTGTCTTAGCTTATCCTTTTGAGGATTTTCAGCCCCTTGTTTGGCTGAGGCAGTTTTAGAGATCTTGCAGTGAAATGGCTGGGAAGCTGTCTTTTTTTTTCCCAAAGCTCTGACAAGTCCAGTTACTCCCACAAGTTTCTGAGGCCACATTACAGAAAATGAGCCATTATTGCTGTGATAAAGTGAGAGCCAAAGAGATTTGCAGGGAAATTTCAAATTGCAGAGTATTTCTATACTGCACCTCAGGTGCAGCTCAAGAGCTTTTCCAGCTGAGCTTTAGCTTCAGCAACCTTGCTGGTTGCAATAACAGCCTACACATTGCCAATTCTTCATAATGTCTGACGTGTGTGGAGAGTTTGGAGAGCAGCAATGGGAAGAAATAGGAGTACAGAGTCCAAAATATGAATGCCAGTGGGCATGGCAAAGAAATTACCCAGGGGGTGCCTCTGCCACTGGCTGGCAGCTGTCATTGTCAGCCACACACCAGCTTTTGTACGTGAAAACCGTTGGAACCGTAACTGTGTGTAGCACGCTCCTGAAAAGTCCTTGAGGAAACAGTGTGAGAGACTTCCATACCGAATTGCTCAGTGGTCCACATGAACCTTTGTATCTTAATAATGTAAGAGTAGAAATGTAAAATATTGTACATAAACAATGATCCAATGAAGATTAGGGGCTTCATGTCTTATTGTTAACCAGAAAGGACTTTCCTGTTGTATTTATTGTTTAGGTACTAGAGGCATCTTGTTGCATTGTTTTCCCTGTTTAGTATTTAGAGGTATAAGGCACCGTTTCCAACGCAAAATAACTTTGTTTTATTACACCTTTATTCCATAGATCTGTTAGTTCAGAATGCCAAATTCAGCTTAAAATCCAATTTTATAAAATCACCTCTCTATCAATATACCACAGAAAAACAGCTTATGGGCTCAGATTGTCCCACAGCTCAGCTGAGTCTGTAGCCCCCTCAGTCTGCCTGCATTGAGTCTGACCTTAGAAGAAGTACGAGTACAGACCTGAGACTTGAGAAGAAAGCAGAATGTTACATGTCACACTGACATTTTTAAGCCATCATTTTGAAAACTTCTCATCTGACATTAACTTTTGTAATCATTTGAATTTTAATAGGATGGGGCAAGCTCTTTGAAAGGTGCAATGCCCAGGGCAGCTGACACTGATTCTTTTTGGAGACAGGAACTGGCAGATGGAGTTTTCATCCCATGTTCAGACAGCTGTCAGTTGAGAAAGCCCCGTTGGCCATTCACTAACATCCCTCTCTCTTCTCTTTCTGGCACACAGGTGAAAGCTCTTCTGGATGAGATGCTAGAGAAGCTGATAGATGAGTTTAACATTGCAGAACTGATGGCAAAAGTGGAGGAGAGGACACCATATGTTGTAGTTGCCTTCCAGGAATGTGAACGCATGAACATCCTCACCAGTGAAATAAAGCGCTCTCTCAAGGAACTGGACTTAGGGCTGAAGGTAGGAGCTCTGTATGCCTGCAACCACAACATCGTTAAAATCTTGATGATGAAAAGGTGCTCAGGGAATAAAACGGGTCACAGTCTGTATACAGCACTGCTAGCTGCAAAACCAACTTGACTCCATGGGAAAAGATTCACAGATGCATTTCAAACAGCACATTGTCCCCAAGCCATGAGCACAGACTTTGGATGGGGTTAAAGATATACATAATAATGATGGCTTCAGGCACTTCCTGATACTGTAGCACAGCAACAGTAGTTCTCTCAGAAATTGAGAAGCAGCCTATTTAAAACTTAGCCAAAATATCGTACCTTTTCACAAAACATCCTGTTAATAGGGGGGAGTTTGTAGCAAGGTCTCATTAAAGGCTGAAATCAAAGGAAAGATTGGTCATGTGTAAGGATGCAAGAATATCCAGAGCTGTGAGAAAAAAAGGCAAAAATAATAAAAATAAAAATAAAAATCAAGAGCTTTGGAAAGGCTAAAACTCCCTTTGCTGGGTACGAGTCAATTGCAAATAGAAGAGTCAGGAGCTGGCCTCCCTTATGGAGATACTGTCTATGATTGCTTCATGCACAGTTACTTCTCCACCCTGATAAGAAACCAGACTGATACAGAAAAATTATGTCTGTGTCCTTCTGGGCAGTGGCTTTGGCCATTGCTTACAGAGAACAGTGAAGGGCTCTGGGGCTGGCAGGACATGCCAGGTTGTATGCAAGCTTCTGGGTTCAACAGGATGCAAAAGAGGGTTGTGCTTTGAGGTTGTATCTGATGGTAGGGGAAGCCATCTTCTGAATTCCCTCCCAGGCAGATGTTGACACAAAATATAAGAGGCTGTTAACTTCATATTCAGTAATAAATGGGCATAGATCAGGCTGCACTGACCTGCCTGGCCAGCCCTATGAGCTTGAAGCAACTTTCCTTCTTCACTTTGTCATCTCAAAAGACTCTTCACAGTGACTGTGTTTGCTGCACATCCCTTAGAAAGGGACATGCCTGGAGGTCGTGGTACAAAGCTGGTGGCTTCAGCGCTACCCTGATGCCTCCTCCTCATCATCGCCGCAAACTTGCTCTCTGGGCAGTTTCATGGTGTGAGGCAGCAACTAAGGACATCAGTCTCTGGGCACTCCCTGTTCCATCATTTTCCAAATGGCAGGTTGTCATCCCATTCTGCCAAAACTCAGCTCACAAAAGTGCTCTGCATAGCATGGGAGTCACCATGCTTGAAGAACCTGCAACTACTTTGTCCTGACACCATAGACAGGGCTGGCAGGCGAGTGAGGAGGACCTGTCCTGAGACTGAATGACAGCCCCAACAGTCTTCTGAGGGCACCTTTGAAGAAAGATCTTCAAATGGTATATCTGCAGTGCACACACAGAGGTGCTAGGGGTTGGCTCTGGGATTTTAGGTGTTTGCAGCTCAAGGAGAGGATTAGGCTGCTCCTAAATCCCAGCCTCATTGTGCTGTGCACTGAGAATCCAGCAGCTCAGACCAGTGCTAGTGCAGGCACTTCTGCACTGTGTTCGCTGCTGATGCTTCTTGTCTTGATTGAAGAGACAGACATACCATAACCGCTTGGTGATGGCCCAGTATGTTCAGTCCATTTTGAAATAGGATAATATTTATGTAGTCTGTTATTACAAACAGATTTCCTTTATTTTCTAGCATGAGGCAGTGAAAATTCTTTTTTCCTGAGACAGATGGAAAGAAGTGATTTAATGTTTCAGTCCTTGAGCCCCAAACAAGCTGTAATTGTAACTTGGACAAAGTGTAATGATTAGATTTAACACGGAGAAGAGTAACTTATTTAACATTGGTAGGGAGAATGAGTGGAAGCAGGGGCCTAAATAAACCACAGGCAATATGTACCGTGGAAATCAGGCAATAATAGAAGGGGCAAATTTCTTCCCAAAGCCCTGCCACAAATCATGGCAAGGAATTGAAATAGCATCTTCAGAAAAGGCACCTCTAATGACTACAACAGCCACAGTGCCTACAGTGGGATTCAGAGACCAAAAGGCCAGGACTTCAGGACTACTCAGAGTAAATACACATGTTCGTGTTAACATTTCTTAATCTTGTGTGAGCTGAAGAAACTGAAGGGTCTTAGATACAGCCAGCAGGTGATCCTTCTGTGCCTGTACACAGAGATTGCTTTGGGTCCCTTCAGACTGAGTCAGGTGCTGTACAGGGCCTGTGCCACTGCTCAGCATCACTCAAGGGGCCCTTCCCGTGCCTTGGGTGTCTCGCAATGGCCGGGGCCACTGCTGCTGGCTCCTCCTGTAGGCAGCGGTGCTGTCCCAGCTTGGCAGCTAGCTCTCATGCTCGGTTTGGAAGAGAAATCATTCTTTAATTGTTCCTTCTGAGAGCAGCTCCTACGAGAACCATTAATGCACGTTAATCTTCTGGATTGGGAATCTTGACTGACAGCACTCAGAGGAGGAGAGTTTACATAACAGGAGCCATGGATCTCAGAAGAGAATAAATAAAACACAGAGGAAGCAAGTCCTATTGTTTTTAACAGACTATCTGCTAAAAGAAGGCAATTTGGAAATGTCATGGCTAATTTGAATTTTTGAATAATTCATTGTGTTTATGTAACGGAAAGTGATTGTTTGGTCCAAAAATAGGAGACATCCCAGTAAGAGGGAGAGAAATTGCAATAGCCTGGTAGCCATCAAAAATAACTGACGTTGCATTTCAAAGCCCTTTTTTCTGGATGACTTCAGTGAGACCAGTGGCTGGGCTGAAACACTTGCATGCTAATGTTGTACCCAGTATCATTTCTGTGAGCAGATTTTGCAACTTCAGTGAAGGCTAAGCCTCCATTAGGATAATAAATATTGTAAAAAGATACAGTAAGA
Organism: Aythya marila; assembly: GCF_965140915.1. NCBI lineage: Eukaryota > Metazoa > Chordata > Aves > Anseriformes > Anatidae > Aythya > Aythya marila. The sequence goes on along the minus strand of NC_139059.1, from coordinate 11,678,698 downwards.
CCAAATTTCGTAAGGCTAACTGGGGGGAGTGTTTTGCTGTATCAAGTGAAAATAACCTTAACTGAGAAAACAATATGTGACAATAGTCTGCTCATCTTGAGGGAATGTCTGCAGGATGATTAGGATTTCCTTCAAGGGTGTCTTTAACGAAAATTACACCCAGTGTTTGGGGAAAAAAAAAAAAAGCTTGAATCATTCCGGATGCACTTTAGTATTCAGCATCTGAAATGCAAATGTATGCATAATTGTGTTTGGGCAACTCTATGAGAGAGTGGCTATAGATGCTTTGAACCCCTGCAGGAGATTCCAGCAAGTATGCTTAAATGCGCAGGCTTTGAAAATTGCTTTTCTCAAGCCTCCCTGAGAATTACATTTGGTAATTCATTTGTTTCCTGAAAGTAAAACTAGACAGGATATATGATCACGAGGATTATGTTTTTAAATCAATCTATCTGACTGCACACATTTTACAATATTTTTACCAGCTTCAAAACCTTTCCAGGAGTGAATAATGCTTCTGACTGTCCATGCCAGAAGATCCCATGGTTCTCAGTGTCCTCCTGTGACCACTGCAGTACTTTGCCCATCAGACAATTTCTGTCTGGTCCTGCCATAGTTTTAACCTGACACCAGCCTATTGAATAGGGAACTATGTTCTCCTGAGACATGTGATGATGACCTATGTGATACGAACGAGGAAGGAACCAAAATGTGACTTCAGAGTTTGTGTGCCAACAGAAATTGTTAAATAACAAAACCATGATAACTGTTCCCAGCTGAGGTCAAATCATTTTGACAATCTACCAGCTCCTCTGATTGGATATGGCCGTGCTTTTCTGTTGTGTAAGCTTTAATTGCAGGTCACTAAATTTTCTTCAAATGTGTTATAAAGTGAAAAAACTCAGGTACCTGAGGGGAAATGCATGGAGCATGCACTGCCTTTATATTTCTGTGCAGCTGCATAGCAAATACCAAAATGAGAGATCGTTCTCAAGGGTGTTTAACCTTTGTGCTTGGAATTACTCAGGGCTTTGAAGACCTTTTACCAGGTAACCTGCCATTTTAAGATTCCCTACAAATATAAAATCATTGAATAGAAATGGTGAGGTGAGTTACTGGCAGACACTTACCTGATTCCTGCTCACACAAAGATGTTGAGTAGCTTTATGAAACCAGGGAGGCTGGTGTGCATTTTGAAAGACAGTTAGAGCTGTTCTGCTTGGTTTAGGACTACCAAACTGTCCTGCTTCCACCAAGCCATTCATTTAACCTCATTTGTCACATCTAGCTTCAAGAGCATTAAAAAAAAAGACCATCTTAAAACCTCTGTACACGTGGTTTTCTCTGTCCACTGGAAATCTGTTCTCCATGGGGAAACCCTGCAGGTTGAGTTGCTTGCTTTTAACGAATCATCTTTAGAGCAGAGGCTTAATAATCCTTTGTGTCAGTCCAGCCTGTTGAGAGATGCACAATTCCCAGGGAGGGGATTTGTGCACGGGAAGCCACGGATTGTGGAGAGCAACTCTGAAGGGAGGTCCTGGGCCCGTGGTGGCTTGCAGACCTGAAGGCAGTGCAGAAGTGCTCTCAGCTCTGATTTGAGTTGGTGGGTGCTGGGGAGACACAGCCCACTGAAGTACCGCCCTTGCTTCTTGATATGCCCTAACTGAAGCACTTATTGCCAGTTGCCAAAAAACTATAATTTTATAGTTGAAATTTAGAAATTTTTATGGGGGAAAACAAAAGATAAATATTCCAAGTCTAGTTTAAAAAGCCAACATGGATATTCCTGGTGCCTGAATTCAGCTGATGTCCTTCCTCCCATTGACAAGGCACAGTGCCTGCACAGATGTGTGCTCAGTCCTTTGTTTAAGCTGTCATCCAGCACCTCTGTGTGTTACGTTTGCAGTGTGGTTAGCTCTGGGGATGACAAGTTCGGTCACGAGCTTGGGTGTCTCTGATCTCATCATGCTATACATACCTTAAGAAAAATGCTTGCTAACCTGGGAGCGCCAGCATGCCCTGAGTCTTGATCACCCAGCACCTAGCCTGCCTCCATTTGTGACTGCCAGGGCCATCAATAAGGACGCTTGTTACTGCATTCCTGTGGTCTGGCTGGGTCTTAGCTGTGATCTTGACTGCTGAAGCCTGTCAGTGCAATCTGCAGATCAGAGCTTGGCGGGGAAGCAGCACAGTCAGTGTAGGAATAAGCTGCAAAGATTTTCTAACTGCTGGACTCTGACAAGCTTTGCTAAACATTTGTCGGGTTGCTTTAAAAGGATTTCAACTTTTGCTAAAGCTTCATAAATTTCCCTGCCCCTGCAAAGGGCACCTCTGCTGACCTCATGGCTGGAGGCACTGGAGTCCTGTGAAAGAACAGTTGGAATTTGTTAATGTGAATAGACTAACCCAATTCCCTCGCCCTCATTCTCAGCAATGGCACAACTGAGTTCAGTTAATCATTCCAAAAACACTGAGCCTGAGGGAAAGAGAAATTATAAGTCAGATAAATTTTGGCAAAATGATAAGGGGACAAGAGTAAGTATTTATAATGGACACCAGCGATCAACATCGTCTCTGAACTGCTACGGTGCATTGTGCCCTGCCATCTCAGCATGGGGCATGCAAAGTGTTAAATTGTTCAGGGCACTGTGAGCCAGTAGCAGCTGAGCCCGCAGTTGCAAGTTCTGTTTTTGCAATCTGGCTGGTCTGAGTGTCACAGAATCACAGATCAGTTGCTCTGGAGATTAAGTCCAATTCCCCACAGCCCCGCTCAAGGCAGGGTCAACTGGAGCAGGTTGCCCAGGACCATGCCCAGTTGGATTACCAGTATCTCCAAGGATGGAGACTCCACAACCTCTCTGGACAATCTGTACCTGTGTTTGAGCACCCTCACAGTAAAAAAAGTTTGTACTTGTGTTTCAGTGGAATTTCCTGTGCTGAGGACCGTTCCCCTTGGCCTGTCACCACCAGTGTATGCCGCCCCCCCGGCAGTTTGTGAGCCCTCTCTGTGTGCCCCTCTGTGCAAACTACTGCACAGGCTGCTGCATCTCTTATCAGCCTCTGTCAGCTGCACTTCCAGCATCAGTGCCATTCAGACATCTCTTGCTTAGACTTAAGGTAATTTCAGATGGATACAACAGGAATTTTTTTGATTTTCAACTAGCAGGGGCCCTGCTGCAGAGTACCAGAAGTTCAAGGGGGATGCTGTTATGCAGAACCACTTTTTTTGACCATGAATTGATGTTCCAGCTCTTCTCCTGTTTGGGCCAAACTGATGCAGATTTCTAAAAGCTTTAATAATTAACTGCTGGGTAGAGGAAAAGCCAAGTTTCTCTATCCCACTTGGCTGAATCATATCTTAATTTGTTGTGTGTTTCCCTGCTGTGAAAGAACCTGTGATTATATTTGCAGGCAACACGCGAAGTCAAAAAGAAAGACTTGCACTGCAGAGTATTAAAGGAGGAGGGGAGTGAGGGGAAGTGGAGGAGAGGAAGCAGAAAAGACTTGGTGTAACAAACATTTGGACAATTTGGAGTAGGTTATCAGAGATCCCAATGCCCTGCTCTGGTAGCGTTGGTGGGAACAGCTTTGTGCCTCTGAAAATCTGCCCTATAAAGATCTTCAGTCAATGAGAAAAAAACAGAAGTAACACTGGGGCAGCTGAAGGACAGTCATGCTCACTGTCACTCCTACATTGCTTTTCCTCCAAGTAATAGTTTTACAGTAGGGGTGATAAGACTGTAGGAGTATTAGGCTGCAGTTGGTGGTATTCATGAAAACCCAGAACGCATGAAGAAATTCACAGTACGCGAACACTGGTGACATTGTAGGGTGCAGTGCTCTTCTATGCTTCCTTGCTCAGCCTCTGCTGTCAAGCAGCTTTGTTCAGTTAAACAGTTGCTGCTGCTAACTGTGCCCTCTCTTACTCAGGGAGAGTTGACCATGACAAGTGACATGGAGAACTTACAGAATGCCCTCTTCTTGGACACGGTGCCAGAGTCCTGGATAAAGAAGGCCTATCCTTCCACGGCCGGCCTGGGTATGTGGTTTGCTGACCTCCTCACTCGCATCAAGGAGCTGGAGACCTGGACAGGAGACTTTTCTTTACCCTCTGCAGTGTGGCTTGCTGGGTTCTTCAATCCCCAGTCTTTCCTGACAGCTATCATGCAGTCCACAGCGCGAAAGAATGAGTGGCCTTTGGACAAGATGACCTTGCAGTGTGATGTGACGAAGAAGAACCGGGAAGATTTTGCCAGTCCTCCTCGGGAAGGGGCTTATGTCTACGGGTTGTTCATGGAGGGTGCACGCTGGGATGCACAGGTGAGCTCCCAAGGCTGTTGTGTTACAAGAGGAATCACAGACTTTATGCCCTAATTACTTGGTACTGTGCTCTGTGAAACTTCCCAGCCCAGACAGTCACACATCTAAAGTAGAAGTTTGACCTGCTTCTATAGAGGTGGGAAAGAACTGGATCTCTCTGCAGCCTTGGGTAGGGATCCAGGATGGTCAGATGGATCACCACTTAGGAGTGGCCTGTTCTGTGGCTATGAAGGGATTTCAGGCTGGCCAACTTGGACTGACATTTGGTTTCTGCAAGGTGAATCTCAACCTCAGTGACACTGACAGAGTACATAAACAGCTTCTGGTACTCAAGGTGTTAGGAAAGACACATAATGTGGGGTCCTCTCAGAATTGTATAGCCTCTGCACGTTTGCATGGTTGTGAATCATGCAATCATTAAGGTTGGAAAAGACCTCCAAGATCATCTGGTCCAACTGTCCCCTTATTACCAATGTCACCCACTAAACCATGTCCCAAAGCACCACGTCCAACCTTTCCTTGAACACTCCCACGGAGGGTGATGCCACCACCTCCCTGGGCAACCTGTCCCAATGCCTGACTGCTCTTTCTGAGAAGAAATGTCTTCTAATCTCCAACCTAAACTGCCCTTGGCACAACTTGAGGCCATTCCCTCTGGTCCTATCACTAGTTACCTGCCAGAAGAGGCCGACCCCCAGCTCCCCACACCTTCCTTTCAGGTACTTGTAGAGAGCAATAAGGTCTCCCCTGAGCCTCCTCTTCTGCAGACAAAACAACCCCAGTTCGCTACTGCTGCCTTCGAAAGTTACATGACAGACTTTTACTGTGTCACTACTCTGTCCTCTGCTTAGCAGCAGTGAGGAGAAAGGAGAGGACCCTGAGAGGTCCTGATCCTACCTCTTCATATCTCCAGAGCTAAATGGGTGGTATGTGCCAACACCAGACCACAGTCCCCCCGCTGTTGAATGGTGCATGCTGTCATCTGCATAGATAGGGCTTGTGACCAAAAGTGAATGACATCCTTCAGTCATCCCCTTAGGATGGCAAATAAAGCTTGCACGGAGGTCTAACCTGTATGGCCAAGGCAGACTCATGCTGACGGCCCAGTGTGGTGTGGGGGAGGCAAGTTCTCGACAAACAGACAGCAAGAGTGGGTGGCCCTTGCTCTTCTTCCCCTTTCTGGATGTGACCCAATGCCCTTTGGCCATAGCAGCTAGCTTCGGGGCAGCCAGGGTGAAAGCCATACTCACCAACCAGGAACATGAAGGGAAGCCTGCTCACTTGCTATTTCCTGTCCGTGTAGCTGTCAGCACTGCTCTTACAGAGCACCTCGTGCTGCAGCATCCCAAAGGAGCACACTTGTCCCTGTCATTCCTTCTGACAGTTGTCAGCTGTTAGGAGTTAAGTTTGCAGAGCGAGAGCCATTAGTCTGACAAATCCCCACTGGGCTTGGTCCTGTGAGCTGCCTCGTCTGTTGGTACCACGAATCCCAATTTGTGCTATGCGTGAGAATTAAATGACAGTGATTCATGCAGCTCTTCTTCTGGGCAGCCAGCGTAATGCTCCTGCTGCCACTGATCTGCAAGGGAGTGAAGGGTGATCAAAGTGGGTCACCCAGAACTTACTTATCTGTGTCAAGTTTGCCCTCTCAAAGGAGGAGGTTTTTCTTTCAGGGGCAGCTCTTCAGAGCCTTAACCTTTATCTCTTGTTGGGCTTGGTGGTAAGATGCTGACTAGAGGGACCACTCCTGTTATATACCATATCCCATCCTGACCTCACAATTCAACTCTAATACTCTCAATTTATTTTTCAACTCTCTCCCTGCAGTAATTTTCCATGAAGGACAGAAAGTTAGGCAAAGCATAGAACTCACTGACTGATGTATCCTGCACATTTTATTGCAACCCTTGGGAAAGGCAAAGCTCCAGGCCATTTCTTCTCTGGGATCCAACGTGTATGCTGGGTCTGAGGAGCCACAGACAGTGAGAAACATTGGCAAGGACCTTGTCAAAAGGTTGCTGTAAAGGTCTCACATGGTTGTAAGGTCAGATCTCCTCCTATGTTGGATTTGTCTTTGCTGACAGCAGAAGTCACTGCAGAAGCCCAGTCCATTTACCAAGCCCCTACAGTTCCCTGCCTGTTCCTTTCCTAAACCTTTGGTGTGGCTGCCGTACAAAAACAAACAAAAAAACACCCTTGTAGCACTTGGAGGTCACAAACCCCTGCTACAGGGAACACTGGATTTCACTTGCCCTCAAGAATGAACATTTTAAGGTGATAAAAATCAGCTGGACACAGCAGAATAGAGAGGGTTTTTAAAAAGTGCTGTTCTTGCATGTCAAATGTTCCAGTAAAAACAAATTCCAGTGATTGCTGTTATGTTTTCTGTTACCATCATTGCCACCATTACTAGAAAATGGCTGAGTTCCGCCTAGTTTTGCCTTTTCCCAGGCGGTAATGGAAGTAAAGAGTGAGAGGTTTTGGTGGTGTGAAGCCAGAAATCTTTTGGGGGTACGTGTGGCTTCTCTCCTCTGCTCCCTCCAGTATCTTGTATGGGTGACTACATTCAGCAGTGCAGTTTCTTTTCAGAGACAACCTAGACTTCAGTAAATGTATTTTTCTGGTTACGTTTTCCTTTTGATTGAAAGATGCCAAGCAATTACGTTTATAGAACCATTCATAGTCTCTGGGTATCATGCTTCAATTTATTTCAGAAAGAAAAAGAATATTTTCATATGTTGCTGCTCACACCAAAATATCATTTCTACCCAGTGGAACTATTCGTTTTACCTGTAATCCAGTGAGCACCAGTATACATGAATGGATGAAAAATTATTAAAACAGCTGCACAGTTATTTTGGGTTGTATACTTCTTCCAATTAATCTTCTGATAAGAATGGCAGGTCATGTTTAGAAGAACTCCTCTGGGGAATACCTCCACTTTTAAAATAATATTTCACATTTAGTTTTTGCTTCCAAAAGGGAGAGAATTCCTCCTGTGTTCTCCTACTCACATTTTTCTATTTATTTAAACATTTATGTTTGCCCTTGGGTGTCTTAAATTTATAAAACATTCATTACAAAACTGCAGGCTGCTATTAAATGAAATGAAACCAAGCAGGTTATTTTGGGTCCAAATGATCTGTTGCTGTAGCACTGTAAAAGTCAGTGGAGCTCAGCAAGACACGGTTTGACTGGTAACACTATGAGACATTTTGTCTCAGGACTGTGAGACTGCTGACTGATTCCTGGCTTTCTCACTCCCAGGGCTGAAGCGTTTGATGCCAGGTGTGTGCCCTGCTACTCACCAAGGGCACTGGAGCATGGTAGGACAAGGGGAGAGGTAGGTTTTGTGCCCCACAGAGTTTTGCAGTGTATAGACAACACACTGCCTTGTCCTTGGAAGGTGTGCATGGAGTGCTGAGCAGTGGCTTGATACTGTCTGTATTTTTCATGGCACACCACCTAGAGCTTCAATGTACTTTATAAAGCTAATCCTATGCAAAGCACCAGCCTTCAACCAGTGGAGAGGCTTAGAAGGGACAGATCTGTGTGGTGAGGAACAATAAGAGCACACATTTATTTGGTGGTTCAGGTAGCTCAGTATCTTTGGGAACAGTTGCATATCACTCATTTTTTTATCTCATGTGCTTCCCAGAAGCTAGTATAGATGAAAACAGCATCAGTGTGCAGCCCAGCCCTGGTATACCCAGTGCTGTGATCCCTGACCATCTCAGCTTGCCACATCCTTCTGCTGAGTCTATGGTACATCAAATCTCATGCAACAGAGACTGAAATTTCTTTTTTGGGGGGGGGGGGGAGGTGGAATGGAATGTGACATGAAGCCTTTGCCTGCAGATGTCAACTGTCAGTAATGCCATGTATTTGTGAGCTGCGAGAGCCAGAGTGGGATTTGGTTGAAGCTGGGGTCTCTAGCGATAAACATACAATGCAGCCATGGAGGGGACACCTGCAAATTGTGCTGTGAGCAGCTGGCCTCTCATTTACAGTTGTTTTTGAAAAATGCATAATTTGGCAAATACTTTTCCATCTGTACCTCAATTCTGAAACTAGTCAGAATTAACAATTCATCTCTCATTTGGCGGTGGTGGACAGAACACCATTAGGGTTTCTCCACTGCATACACTATGGACAGCTCTTCTCATTCCCCATCTCCAGCTGAAGATGGAGATGTCTCTGGACCACCTTGGAGTGATGTTCTGGCTGCGCTGCTGGCTGGATCACCAGCCCCAGTGTGGTGGTTTTACTGTGGTGATTTTACTTGGGAAAGTTAACTCCATCCCAGACAGACCCAGCACGCCCAGCTGGCAGTATCAGCCCCCTGCCCTGCAAACAGATCCAACTCTAGCTGAAAGGCAACCAAGCCACGCAAAAAGGTTCTTAAGACAACAGACCCTAAATAAGATGTGCCCATGCTTGTAACACCCAAAATACAGTTGAGTGGAAAGGGATGTTGGCTCAATGCATTTGTACTTGGGCCCATTTGTCATCATCTCTGGCTTGTGACAGCTGCTTTGTGTCCTTTGGCATGTGGCAATGTATTATCTCCACTCTTCAGAGTGACTGTTGAGAAGCCAAGACAAACAGAAGTGAAGACTACTTTAGGATCTGCAGCCTAGAGCTCTCTGAGCACAGAACAGTGGCTTTTTACTGGGTGTGCTGTGACAGTGGTTAGAAAAAATTCCTTTCAGAGTGGAATTAATTTTGATTGTGCAAGCGATAAAAAATGCAAATGCAAATCAGCCCAGACATAACACAATGATATGTCCCATAGAGATACCTCTAGGAGATATCAGATCTTGTTAACCTAGAAATAGGTAAAATATATATTGGAAATTTGATTTGAATTATTATCAGTTTTAAAAAAAAAAAAAAGAGAGAGAGATCTGATCAAAATCTGATCTCAGAGATGAAAGATATGGATTTAAAAAGAGAACATCATAATGTTTGATAAATAGCTCCTATGCAAGGTATTATAAGAATTATTTAATGTTTGTTCAGCACATTGGAAATACAAAATCCTAAATCAGAGTTGGGTTTATCGTTAGCTTAGTGTAACAGATGGTATTAGTACAATTAAACCAAGATGTATTGCAAGAGGGATTATTTTTCTTCACTCATTTGCAGAACTAAGCAAACTATTAGAAAGGTTGAATCTCATCCCACAACTCTGATCTAAGAGCATTTGAAATAATAATGATATGTGAAGCTAAGCTGTAGAGAGAAGCAATTTCTTTAGCACTGAGAAGTTTTATTTCCTTTTCCATATTTGTTTTCATTTGCTCTCTCTAGCCTCCATTAGGCAATTTTGCAGGCTTTCCTGGAACTTGATTGATGTGGAGTGCATTTTAGTGTCAGAAAGAGAAACACAAGTTGCTGGAGAGACCTGAGTTAGCAAAACAAGCCGTTGATTTCTTGCCCTGACAGCATCCCATCTTTCTCCCAGGTCAGGCAGCCTGCTGAGACAGAGCATTGCTTTGGAGAGGATAATGTGGGCTTGTTAGTTTGAGATTATATTCTCTCAGGCATAAGCCACCTGAATCCCCTGTGCTCATGAGAGCAACTTTGAGACTGGAAACAAGCCCATGGTACCTTTTGGGGCCCTGCAAACATTTTCTGCAGTCAGTACACAGTAGACAGGCTATCCGAGGTCATGCTCAAAGTGTGGTGCTATGGTGGTACACTTGATGTCTTTTATGCTCTTCTCAGGGGAGTGTTGTTCTCCAGCCTGAGCCCTGCTCAGGTGTCCACTGTTGGTCCTAGCACAAACAATGTTCACAGAATCACAGAATGGTTTATGCTGGAAGGAACCTTAAAGACCATTCTGTTCCAATTCACTTGCCATAGGCAGGGCCCCCTGCCCCATCCAGTCTGGCCTTGGGCGCTGCCAGGGACGGGGCACCCACAGCTCCTGGGGCAGCCTGTGCCAGGGCCTCACCACCCTCATAGTAAAGAATTTCTTCCTTATGTCTTATCTAAATCCACCCTCTTTTAGTTTAAAGCCACTACCCCTTGTCCTGTCACTACATCCCCTGACACAGAGTCCCTCTCCAGCTTTCTTCTAGGACTTAGGTGGCCCTCACTCCCTGTGAAGTGGTTCTGGTCTGGCAAAACCCTGAGTAAGAGCTGGGTATAGAACTAATGTGATGGCCCTGGACATAGGCAGGACTTCTAGGCTAGATGTAGATGTAGACAGGAGATCAGGAGCTGGACAAAGACATGGACAGGAGCATTGTTCCCTCACAGATTTCTTCTCAGGCACATGTGGGTTTGGGCACCTGGGGACAGCGGGTATCAGCTTGTACCAGTCCCCTTGGAATAAGCTACATTTGAGGGAGACATCTGAAGAAATAGGCAGGTGTTTGATCCAGGCCCTCCTTACCTCAGATAGACTTATCCAACCCCTTGATCTCAGGGGAGATGTTTGCACTTGCCCTGTAAGGCCAGCCTGTATAAACACTACAGGTGATCATGTGTATTGGGGTACAGCAGATGGAGGTTTTGGCAATCTAACTAAGACCTCTTCTTTCCTTTGTAGGCTGGGATAATCACCGATGCCAGGCTCAAGGAACTAACCCCGGCCATGCCTGTCATTTTCATCAAAGCCATTCCAGCTGACAAGCAAGATACCCGTAGTGTGTACCCATGTCCTGTCTACAAAACACGCCAGAGAGGGCCAACTTATGTGTGGACTTTTAACCTTAAAACTAGAGAAAATCCTTCCAAGTGGGTGCTCGCTGGTGTGGCGTTGCTGCTACAGATCTAGGCTCACCAGCAGAGTGCCTCATTTAAAATCCCTAGCAATTTCTTTCTCAGACAATTTTGAAAACACAGCTTTGCTTAGACTAAACCCAAGCTCCATCTCTCTGAGTAGTGACCTCTAGGCCTAAATAGAGTCAGCAAGGAGCTGAGAGAGGTACAGACACTTGGACCAGATTCTTGACTGCTGTAAACCAATGTCCCTTGGTTCCTGCACTGCTGTGCTGGAAGATCCAAACCCACACCCAGATTTTCCATACCCAGAGAGTGTTAAGCTCAAATCTGAAATTAAAGTTCATTTCTCTTTCATGATTCAAAAGTAATTTCGCCAGAATCATAGGTAGTTCAGTGATGTGTGAAATTCTTTACATCTTGTTCTTTTCTGTATGTGAATGTTTCTTTCTCATAAGTGTAATGTTGAACCCAGCAGCTGTGGTGGATGTGTTCTGTTTCTTGCTAATATTCATGTAAACTTTAGAACCATTGAAAATAGTATTAATATCTAATGTGATTAATATAATCAACAGTAAAAATGCAGCACGGGGCTTATTTAAGAAGACTATTTCGTAATGATAGAAAATTACTAATAAAAATCATTGTTCCTGGCCTAGTACTGCCTGGAGACCAGTATGACACATTTACTTATTGTGTGGAGAGCGTGTGCAGTAACAGGTGGGACAAATGCAACTGTTTGGATAGTTGCACTTGTAAATGTGAATGGAGTGGGTGAGAACTGATGAGTTCCAAAGAGGGATGATGGGCTGTGCATTACCTCAATGAGCCAGGCATACAGTGGTTTTTGGTCTGCAGGAGCTGGGACATGGGGAGTTAGGGTTGCCTGGGGACCTGGAGCTGTGCTGCGCTCTCCCTGCAGACTGCAGTGCTTTGTGGCATAGCACAAGACCCTGCCTCTGCTCTTTGCTGTTTCTCCTCCTCATCTGGTATATGGTATCCTGCTGCCCCTCACCATGCATGTAGCCATGGGTTTTTCATCAGTGGGGTCACTGCCCTCTCTGAGCTTGATGCAGGTATCTGGCATTGTTTGCTGTATCTTACTGATACAACTCTAACCTGCCATATGGCATCATGCCCTCCCTGAAGATTCATTTCAGGAATCCTGTGAAAATCTCCTCCAAAGCCTGGGCTGAGCCCAGTGCTTCATCTCAGTGAGCAGGAGCTTACCAGCATCACCTGAGGACTCTACAGTGAACGGTCTCCAGAGAGGTCTTTAAATCAGAGGTTTCATCAGACAGCTTCCTCGGCCAGAGCATCCTAAAGAAGTGGGTAAGTGTGAAACCCCCAATGATCAGAAAGCCAAAAGCCAGGAAGCAACAGTGCTGATGTTCCCCGCTGACCACGTGTTGCAGTGCAGGGAAGCAGGGGTGTGTAGCATGGTCCTCTGCTGTCACCACATGTCATACTGGTCTGCTGGGAAGTGCTCCCGTGGCCTTGGTAGCTCTGCCTGCCTGTGTGCCAGTCAGTTATGGATGCTCACAAGGGCTCATCCAGCTTCCAGTTCATCTGGGTCTTGTGGAGAGCCCTACGCTGGGAGATGAAGAAAAGGATGATTCAATTTGCTGCCAAGGAGCTGATCTATGTTTGGTAGTCTTCAACCCCCCTTACTTGCATCTTGCCACTCCTGAAGGGCTTCCTGTGGTTGTGGAGCCAGCCAAGGGCTAGATGTGCAGAGGCTGCCGCAGGCTTCATGTTTGGTGGGCAGCACTGGGTTCCTCACAGCCTCATACCAAACTCATATCAAAGGCTTTTAGGTGGCCTCAGCTCACACTGATGGGGGCATCCCATACCAATCCAGGGCATCTGCTTTCTACCCAGAGTGATGTAGGAGGGTGAGGTTCTCTGGTTTTGTGGGAGCTCCACAGTAACTGTCTTGGGCTGAACAGTGTAGCAGATGTCTTCCTGAGGGATTGCAGAGATGCAAAATCCTTGTCTTTGCAGTTCTGGAGAACACTGACCTTCTAGGGCAAGGTTAGATGAGGACACTTTCTGGCAAGAACTTTGTTTAGTTGTCAGGCAGCAAGTTACGGCTTAGCAAAAGACATCTGCAGATATGTAATACAAGGGAGTGAGCTGTCAAAGCTGCCTATTTTAAAAGTGCACTTAACCTGTAAATGACGTAGCCAGTTCTGTAGACTAATCCAGATGTCCACTGTCTTGCTAGAAGATGTCTGTTAGTGGGAGAGCTATTAAATTAAATCAAATTCCTGCTAATTTAAGTTAAAATCAAGAGCTTTGCAAGTTGAGTGCATTAAATTCTCCATGTATTTGACCATATAGTACGTATAGATGCACAGAGCACTGCTGAATTGAACACGTAAAAGCAGGAGCAGAACTGCAGAACAGCAGTGCATTGTGCTCCAGATAACATTGCTTGGTTAGTCCTTCTTTGATATTTCTTGACAACTCCTTCTGCCACAGGCTTCGCACTGTTCCATAGGATTTCCTCCATTCCGGAGTCTGTTACTGTCAAAAATTTCATGTTTTCTCTCTTTCAGTGCCCCCTCTTCCTTTTTCCAACATACCATAGCCTGCTCAGTATTGCCCTCCAGTTGTCCCCATACCTGAAGGGAAGGATAAGTCCACCAATTCCTCAGGCACTGCTTGCTCTTTCCAGAGCAACAGCCTGGGCTGTTCTCCTGCCAGCTGAAGAAGAATGGGATGTTGACAACAAAATGGATCCGATTGTTTTATTATATATATCTTCCTGCATAATTCACCAGTTGGGCAGACAGGGTAGTGGGGAGATATTTATAGATACTAGAAATGTCACCAGGGTGCTCATTCTTCATCCTTTGAAAATCATCACGGGAAAGAGTTGGCTGCAAAATGCTACAACAGGAGAGTGAATAATTTGGTGCTTTAGGGGAGGAGAAAAAAATCTGACAGGCATGAGATTTTCCAACCATATCTGCCTAAAACAGGCAATTAAATATGGCTGGCCAAGCTATTCATTAGGAGTAGTGCATCAGTCAAAGGTGAACTTTTTCTGTCCGTGAGCTCTTCCAAGACAGCTGCCTGCTTGGCGTTTCCAGCGTACACCTTCCTGCCCACCTGTGGTCAAGGGGAATGGGGCTGAGCTGCGAAAGACCCTGTCACCAGGGCTGGCACAGCCCCTCTTGTGTGCAAAGATTTGCTCCTGAAGGCAGAGGAGCCCTGCAGCCCCTGTGGTGCTCACACACCACCCTCTGAATGGCAAATCGCTGCTTGGAAGGCCTGGTGTTTAGCGAGAGGCTGGGCAGTGAGGATCAGGGCTCCTTATGCAGAAACTGGTTGTGTTTTTTCAGGCTGGCTTTTCTTTCATACCTAGATGATGTCTCTCATCACTCCTCACCAGCTGGATTGTGGCTGCTTCTGCTCGTGTCCTCTCAGAGAACCCACATAGCAAAATGAGGGTAAGACCTGGCCTTTGGCAGAGCTGCTGAGCACCAGCAGAAGCCATGAAGTGAGCTAGCAATGGTCATCAGCCAGTGGCTGTGTGGTGGGGTGGCACCTTCTCATGGGAAGCAAATGCTCAGCCCCTCATGGCAGGACATGGGGATTTCAGATGGTGCCACCTGTCTGGCTGGAGGAAGCTGTATGTCTCTGTGGGACATGTATCAGGGCAGAGCCTGGGGCAGTAGGATTTTGCTTTGGCTTCAGCATGGCATCCTGCAGGGTTGTCCCTTGCTGAAGAAGGTCTGAAGACAGGGCCCCATCAGGGCAGGTCACTTCTGAACTCTGAATCTGAGGTGTGAGGTAAAGCCTGGGTGCACACAGACTTATGCACCCCAGCGTCATGGGGCTGCTGGACCATCACCATGGGGCTGCAGAGTTTCACCCATCACCATGGCTAATGGCCTCAGAGTCCAATGGTCCCAGTTCCTGTTCAGCACTAAAACCCTGCCTGGTGTTAAAGCAGTTTTTGTCACCTCTTTGTGCTTCATGCCGATCCACAGAGACAACAAATGACACTATCCTTGGCAGTGTCTTGATTGGTGTTGGGGTGGGCACCGTTCTTCATCCTACAAGGGCAAGAGGGAAAATTCAGAGGAGTCCACAGGACTGGTGCACATCTAAGGCTTCTCCTGACACAGGAATCACACCTCATTTTTTAATAAGGAATAACAAGACCAAAAAAAGATAATAGTACTTTTATTCACACTCTCCCAAATTTCACCCCTTTTACATCAGCAGGAAGCTTTGAATGCAAACCCTATGTGGACTATTGCCCCTTGAGTGCTGGGCTGCTCACTATCTGGCATCTCAGTACAACATTCACGTGCCCTGACTTTGGGCACTGAAAAAGTAAGTGTCTCAGTCTGAGCTGGTCTCTGGGCATCCTTTGCAGCCAGCAGGAAGTGGCTCATGTAGCGAGACATCTAACCCATCTTTGCAATCTCATCATGAGATCAAGGTCTGTTGAAATGCCCAAGAGACGCCAGGTCTGGTGGAGATGCTGAGATTTCTTACAGCTGAGTACAAACTCCCACCCTTTTGTCCTGTCCCATTTCAGCCACGTCCTGCATCCTACGATTTCATGTGGCACTGGATGCCCAGGGCAGCCCAATAAAGCTCTCACCTATTCTGAGCCTCTCTGCAGCTCACAGAGCCCTGTGGGGCTGGTTTGGTGCTGGCTTCTCAAAGAGTCTGTGGTCGATTAGTTAACTCCAGACTGCTGACATTTTCCAAGGGGAAAGAAGGAGTAAAAGTAAAAGAAGGAAAATTGTGCTATTGAACACTTCATATCAGCCAAAATTGAATGAGCTCTCCTGGGACAGTGAAAAGGCTTTTCCATAGCCTGAGAGTGTTGTACCTGCTACAAATTATAATCAGCAGTACACATTTCAAAGTAAAGTCTTCACAAATGCTTTGTAATGGTGCCCAAAATGTTGAGGTTAACCAACTCCATTCTACTGCAACCATTTCTCGCAGAGCGAAGGAAAATGAAGGCTCAACATGTGAAAGGAAAACCTGGCTGGTGGTCAGTAGATTGGTTGCACTGGGGCAAATTTATTGTGACTATTAAGAGGCACGGGCAATGCCCAGTGATGCAAATTCTGCACGTATTACTGCTCAATTATTTACAGAACAAAACCAGCTTTAATGTATCAGCTAGACACATTCATTTTATAAAGTGGCATTAATACATTTAATTAGCAATGGCTTATTAGATTCATGTCCATTATTATGCATTGTTTCTTAAATGACTGTAATTGCCCAAACAAATCTACAAATATATTTACCTTGTTAATGGTTGTGCACCTCATTTAAAAAGCTTTTAGACTGCAGAAGACATTCATGGAGTCATGAGCAGCCCTTCTAATTTGAGTGCTAGTGTGCCTGTTAGTGCAGAAGGATTATTTAAGGCTTTACATACTTTGTTAGAGCTTTTCAGCCTGCTTATCTATGCACAGACTTCACAAAGTTTTCCTTTAGGACATTTACATCATTCATTCCAATTGGTGTCAAAAGACGTGAGAATAAAGCCCAAATCTGCATTCAATATCTTGGCTCAATACTCCAAAGAGTGTGGCAGGAGCTAGGACAGGGGGAACTGAGTGCTTTTGTATCTCTGGTGTCTGCAACACCTCCAGTGTTGGGGAAGGGCTGTTTCAGGGTTCCTAGATTCACTGTTGAAAATGCTGCCTTGTAGAAACCAGAACCTTTGCAGTGTTGTGTAAGGTCTGATGAAAGGTTCACAAGGAAAAATGTCCATGATCGAGGTTTGGTCCAGGCCAGCAAATGTGGACTTACCTCTGAGCTGGGCAAGCAGGGGGATGCTCCAGACCACAGTGCGGCACCCGGCGTCTCAGCTGGAGGCATAGCTGAGCCGCATGGTGTGCCGTCGGCTGTGCTTAGCAGAGATCTCCACTGCAGCCTCGTGCTGGAAAGTCATCAACACCCACGGTACATGTGGGATTGGATAAATGGAGAAATGATTGTAAGAGACAGGCAGAGTTCACAGGGTCTTAGCACATTATACAGTGAATGCATAATTGTTGAAGGGAAATAAGTTTTGTTAGCTGCTGCCTGACAGATTAGCCGTCTGGATGTGGCTGTTCACTCTCTCACAACAGAGGCAGGATAAATCGGAACAAAACCAGCTTTTTCTTTTGGAAACCACTTTCCCTTCTGCCATTACCATGTGCTATTTATGGAACTGGATTGTTATAACATTGCCTACATGTTGCCTGTGTCCTGTCTGCTTAAAAAGCATTTCAATTAATTACTGTAATGCTATTAGTGGGAAGAAGCGACAGATAGGAAGAAAATGATTAGAAAATGAGAAATAAATTACTATCAGAGGTATCAGAGGTACTCACAACACGGAGTGAGTTTACCTCCCTTCGGAAAGGTATTTGATACATGGATGGATACGATGGCTGCCTGCGGAAGAAGGGAGGTCTGCTCAGACTGGGGTTGGCTGAAGATACTGGTGGTAAGCACGTGGAGATGCCTCCACCCAAGGAACCTGGTGCAAGCCAATGTCATTAGTCTCTTGATAGGTGTATTTACATGGGAAGCTGGGATGAATTGAACAGCACAGACAGGATTTGTCCCTCCTCATGCAGACCTGGACATTCACACTTCCATGCCAGCCTCCGGGCTGGTACGGATCAGGCCTCCAGCAGCTGAGTGGGGCTATTCACGTGATGAGCAGCAAATGCAACAGGGCCCCGCTCCTGGCCTCTGCACCAGACGCAAGGCTGGAAGGTGGCGGGGATGCCAGCTACCAAAATATTGGAGGGTTCACAGGCCCCAGGGCTCCGGGCTGTCAGGGCATGTGTCACTGGGGAGAGCTCTGCCTGCTCCACTGCTGATCCCCAGTGGCCCAGGGACTGGTCGCCAGCAGACTCGAGTTTGCTGCTTGCCTTAATTAATTGCCCTGAAGGAGCCACGCTTTGGGATGGCAGGAGTGCAGACAGACGCTGACCTTTCCCCAGACCCTTCCCAGCTGAGGAATCCCCTCCCCAGGGAAGGTCTGGGGGTACGGAGTGCCAGGGAAGCCATCTCCAGCCGTGTCCCCTGCTCCCCATGCCCCAGCCTTTTTATGTTGTCCCCTCGGGTATTTATAGAGGCTGATGAGATCCCCTCTCATTCTCCTCTTCTCTAGGCTAAACAGGCCCAGTTTACCTATAGAACAGATGCTCCAATCCCTTAATCAGCTTCGTGGCTCTACACTGGACCCTCTGGGGTCTGTTCTACATCCCTCTGGTGCCGGGGAGCCCAGAACTGCACACTGTATTCCAGGTGTGGCCTCACCAGAGCTGTGTAGAGAGAAGATCACCTCTCAACCTGCTGTCCACACTCCTCCCGATGCAGGCTAGGATCCCGCACAGTCCAAGTCTACTCTCCAGGAGTCTGTCCCATCTTGTCCTGTCACACCAGGTCCTGAGCACCAGAGAAGGGGGGTGGCCCCATGGGATACCCCCCATACGCACCTGTGGCAATACTGTAAGATGGGGTCACACAGGATGCCCATGGCCTCTTTCTCACCCTCAGTGCCAATGTGACAGGGTGCTGGATGTGACAGGTCCACCCCTTGAGGTGCTCTTGCTGGACTCTGAGCTGCAGTTTTCATGAAAAGCTACTGAGGTAGCTTGGGACAGCAGAGAGCACCTGCAAAGGCCCCACCACCACACAGGTCCCCTCAGTGTTAGCTCAGAGCCCATGCCAAGCAGCTCGGTGCATGGCACAGCACACCATCCCGTCGAGAGCATCGCCCAGCATGCAGTGTCCTCCTTCCCATGGCCTGCGCTGCCACAGCAGGGCATGATGCTGAGGAGGAAGATGCTCTCCATGCACTGATCCTGGAAGATCTTGGGGTCCCCAAGGCTCCAAAGCCTGCTTTTACCTGACACATTTCTGGGGAGAGCTGAGGGCCCTTCCCTCTGCACCTCCCTTTAACAGCTCTGATAAGCGACTGGTGGCTGCTTTCACGTCATTAGAAGCTCAGCTCATGCATGCACCAGGCTGAGAGCATGGGATCTGCCAGATATTCATCACAAAACCATCTTGCTGTTAGCAGATTCCTTCCATATGTTCCTTAAATGGGGTGAGGCAGCGCCCCTCTCCTACCACTCATGCCCCAACCTGCGCATTGTGCTCTGCTCCACAAGATCCTCCTGCACAGGGCTCCTTGATGCTGACGGAGCAGGGGGAGGGGAGAGGGGTTGCATGGCATGTCCTGCCCAGGAAATATGAGGGAGGTCATGAGCAGCAAGCTGGAATCCCCACAAGGTCTGGCCTTCACTTTCCAACACAAGAGACATCGCACGGGGCATGAGGGAACATGAATATGAATCTAATTATGGTGTGGAAAGAGTTGTCAGGCCTGGAAATCAATTAACTGTTCTTCAGAAGGACTGAGTTCCCCAAACTGAGAAAAATTATGAATAGAAAAATGTAAAGGCAAAAAGAAAATGGACAGAAAACTAAAAATTCTTTAAGGAAAGTTATTTGGAAGCAATTCCACAAGCAGAAAGGCAGGTGTAAGATCACAGTGAATGGATGGCATTAGCAACTGCAAACAAATCTGAATGCAATGCAGTGAAACAGAGGAAAAGCAAACCTTCACAAACCAAACTGTGAGATGTAAGAAATCAGTAAGGGAAGTAAGCAGAGGTGTTAGTATCTTCTGGGATCAATGCACTCAGTTGGTTTTCCTGTGGCTCTCCCTAGAAGATCTGGGGCTATTGCCCACCCAGCAATGTTCACTTTTGAGCTGCCCTCAAAAAGATGGGAATTTCCAAAGGCCCCACAATTTGTGAACATAATGAAATGGCCACCTGTGATGACCCAGCTAGATGAGGTGCTTAGGAAGGGAGCATGAATGAAAGGCCATATGCAGTCCCTCTGATGCTGAATGAAATGCCAGCAATGTGATTATTGCAAGTTTACAAGGCTTTAGAGGGCATAGGTCTGTCACACAAACAAATGATGCAATTACTGGTTGGGCTGACAAAGGTATCTGCTCAGATGTAATAGACTTAGTCCACAGGAGGCATTTCATTTATTGATGTATAATATGCTAATAAAATTTCGGTTTGGGAAATGCAGAGTGAGGGGGTGGGTTTTGGGAGGAAGGACTCCACCAGGAACTGCGATCCCAGGGTGCCCTAACTGCAGAAGGGGAGCAGTTCAGTGCTGGCAGCAGACCTACATGTCAGCATTGGAAGAGATGCTCAGAGCATAGCAGTTAACTGGGAGCATCTCAGTTTTGGACAAGGATACCTGAGAGCTGATGCTTTTACATTACAATGTGTTTGGTTACTAGCCCGGCAGTAACCCCAGGCACAGAGCTGAGATGTCCCTGTCCCTGCAGGTGTAAGGAGAGCAAAGTGATTGTCTTCTCTTCTGCTCCCCTTCCTTGGAGACAGGTCACCACAGGGCTGTTTCCAGAGATGAAACCATCTCTCTCTTGATCATGCACACTGCACTCTGTCCTCTGTGGCCTTAGCATGAACCCTAAGGGTGAATTGGCTTCTGAGGGAAGGTGTTTCAGCACTCCCTAGAAGAACCAGTTCTGACTCTGCTGGGAGATTGCGCTGGAGCCAGCAGCACCTCGTGGCCAACAGCCAACACGCTTGCCTTGCCTGCCTGCGGGCCTGATCCTGCTCCTCTCTCTGTACCAGCCAGACCTCCTGCTTTATGTGTTTGGTCTTAGTAGTCATTTGTCCCTAGCCTGTTTGGTTTAGGAACATCTGGGATGGGTTATGACAACAACAGCATCTGGTGTCAACCTAGCCAGGTTGGTGGGACTGAGGAGCAGGGACTGGGGACATGTGTCAGAGAACTGCTGGGGCAAAGTGTCAGGCTGCCTGTGCAGGTGATGGTGCGTGGGAGAAGAAACGAAAGGCATCACTGCAAATTAACGAGACATTTGATTGCTGTCTGGGATATACTTGACTTCAGAGGACCTCTGCATCTGGGAGCAGTGCCAGTAGGCTGAAGAATAGAATAATTGGCATGGGTTGATGGGTGGATAACAATAAAAAAGCTCTATTAACACTGACAGGGGATGAGATTGGAGAATTGCTTTGTCAGGGGCCATCTCTTCCCCTTCAGTCTTCACATGCATGCAGAGGATTGTCTGATTTAAGGTTAAATCTGTGTCTAAAGAATAAGCCAGAATTGCTGTTATATGAGAGGCATGAAAACAACTTCCTCATTACCCTGGCCACCACATATCACCCATCCACACCCACTCATCCATGGGCTTATGATAAGCTGATCATAATGTCAAGTAGTAAGGGTTCCTCCAAATAGTCCTTGTGGCCCCATCCTCAAATCTATGCTAAACCTTTCTGTCTTTTTGCTGTGTTATACATAAATATATATGTACAAAATATTTTTATGATTTTTTGTTTTTTAAGATATCATGGTAGCCAAAAGGGTTGTCTGGGAAATCAAAAGGCAACTGAGTCCTTCCCAGTGGAGAACAGCTCAAGGAAAACCATTGCCTGTGCTCATCTTCAAAGAAGATAGCAATCAAATGCTTTCAGTCTTCCTGGACGATTGTTTTATTAGTTAAACCTGGAGAACTGAAAAAACACAGAAAATTTACTCATGTTATAACATTTCCTTGTAAAGACCAGTCAGGAAAATTTGTGGATGGACTCCCAGAGAAGGTGGTGAGTTAGCAAGAGGTGATGAGCAAACACGTCTCTCTGCAAAGACCACTTAAGAACTGGTGATGCCTTCGCAGTGCTGCAGGGACTGACTGCCACTGCAGGCTGTAGCTAGGGCTCCTGCAGACAGCAGTGCGGTGGGTGAAATCACACCAGGCCAAAGACACATCTTTTCCAGAAGTGGCACCTTGAAAAAACTGACAGGGAGAGTTCACCACTTCTGATGGTGCTTGCTCCTGTACCATTGTCTCTGGTAAAATCTGCAACTTTTATTTCTAGTCGGTCTATACCTAGCTTCAGCTACCAGATATCAGTCCTGTTGTCTTTCCCAGTGTACTGCAGAGCCTTTCAGAACTTGATGTTTTTCCTCATTAAGTTACTTATTTGTTGCGAGCACATTGCCTTTCAAGTCTCTCTTCAATTAGCTAAACAGATCAAGTTTTTAAACCCTTTACTTCAAAGTGTCCTCTCCTGTCCTCAGAACACTTTATGGCTCTTTTTTTTGCACTCTCACACTTTTTATCATTCCTCCAATGTGTGTGGCTGGCCTCAGCATAGTCATCTCCAGAAGACAAAGTCACCTCCCTGCCCCAGCCCTCTCCTCTGTTCCTATATCTAAGAGCAGTGTTAGCTGTCTTGCTGCTGAGCCACGTGGAGCTGCAGTGCTGCTCTGAACCCTAAATCCAGGTCAGTGCTGGGGCTTTGAGGATCAGCTTTGGTCATGGCTGCATCAGCTGTGAAGCCGTGCCAGAGCTCTCTGCAGTCACACTGGGCAGCTTACCTTTAAGTATATATCTGTGTTTATATATGAAATGGAGGCTGTATCTTGGCTGTGTTGATCAGCTTTAAAACCAGTGGCCTGGGTTTGATCCTGCTTGCTGTCAGCCCTTGTCTTGCAGAGTGGAGGAGCTGGCAGCTCACTCAGAGCTGTGACTGCAGAGGAGCAGGGCAGACACTGCTGCCAGCCACTGCTGTGGTGTGCCTTTTGTGCAGGAGGACGTGCAGCCCCCTACAGCCCTCGCTGTGGTCCCCTCCAGTGCCCCATCACCTCCCAGCATGTCAGCACAAATGACCTCCTTGTGTCAAGCCACAGCCGGCTGGCATGCTGCAGCGGCAGCAGCTGGAGGAAAGGACAAGGGATGGGGAGTGTGATCCTTTCCTGGACCATTTTTCCAGCTCCACTGACCCGTACACTTCCTGAGCTGGGATTTGCATCTGATTCTACAAGGAGAGCAGAGAGGGGTGCAGGCTGGAAGAAGGTGAGATGGTGGCTTTCCCAGAGCTTTTTCCCTACCTTGGTCATCACCACATCCCACAATATTTGGAGCTGATCCTCTAGCACATCCTCCCCACTTCTTTCCTGTAGGCTTTGTGCACATAGAGATGAACGTGCACTGACTTATTTTCTAAAACTGATCAAGTTTTTAGCAAGTTTTCGCAGAAGGATGTCCCAGCCTGAATCAGGTATGACTGCATGTTGTTGCTGTATAGTGGGTTTGTTAATTAACAATGAAGGAGGTGGCTGCCTGCTCCTGAGACAATGAGAAATCGACTCCTTTTAAATGGAAATCCTTTGAATTCCAATGTACTAGATCCAGGACATTGACTAATAGGCTGTCCAACAGGTGCTAATTTGAATTTACCTTGGAAAAAAGACGTGACGTGGAAGGTGGATTAAATCACATAATCCAGCATTTGACTAAATCCATTTCTTGAGCTCCTTGATCTGTCCAATTACCTGATAGCAAGCTGCCTTGGAATAATATCTTCAAACTTTAACAGGGGTGGGTGAAAATCATGATTTGGCACCTTCAGTGCTCATAACTGGGCCAGTAAATAGGGCAGCATGTCCAATGCAGCCTGGCATACCTTGAGGATGAGCTGTTGCCACTCCTGACCATAGTCCATCAATGGCAAGTCCCATCCAGCATGCTGCAGGCTGCAGGAGCTCTCTGGTTCCCCCTATTCTTCAAGTAGTCAGGCACATGCCAGAGGGATGGGAGCTCTGCTGGCATGCAGGGCAGAAAGCAGCAAAGCAGGACCCTAACTTTGCCCTGTCTCTACCTTGCAAAGTCCGCAGCAACTGTCTGCCCTGGAAGCAGATGAGAAATGTCCAGCCTGATGAGCTGCTGAACCCAGCTGTTTCCTGAGATGTTTGGTTCCTCTCCCCATCCATTTGAAGAAAAGGTGTCATGTCTTCCCATCCACTCACCTGCAGATAAAGGTAGCACTGAGCTGGCTGTCCTTTGTGGACAGAGAAACAGCCCAGCCTGGTGGGACAGGGTGAGCAGACGTGACCAAGCTGCAGTACACCTGGTTCCAGCAAGCACCAGCCTAGGGGGAGTGGAGAAGATTAAACCAGAATCCAAGCTGGCTGCCAGATTCCCCTTGTGGTAAAGCTTTTCCAGCACAGTTAGCTGATTCTTTCATATTTAACACTATGCATGTCCCCAGGCTGAGCTTTTCCAACATAAGTAGAACAGGGATACCACACCACCCATGTTCAGCCTCCCCATGCAGTCCTCCTTTTTCCACCTGGTCTTTGGAGGCTCAGGTAAGAGCATCTCTTCAATTCCACAGACAGGGGGATGTTTCTGTGTAAACACAACCGCTAAGAAAGTCTGGGTAAATGCCTCTTTATTTTGCTCACAGCAGGCAGCTCAATTTGTCTCTAATGAGCACTAGCATGCTCTCCTGCTATCAGTCATAGCAATTACCCCGGACTCACCAGTTGCATACAGAAAACGTTGAAAACCAACAACAACCTGCAACATGCCTGGTGACATCAGTGACACTGTGGCAAGGCCACCAAACACATAGGAAGAGGTGAGTCAATGGCTTCATATGAACACCGAGGACAAGGCATGGGGGCTGCTGCATCTCCTGCTGCAGGAGGAGGGTGCTTTGCAGCAGGGTGAGCACAGGGGTACCTGTGGCTGGCAGCTCTCACCCTCTGGTGGTTCCCACGGGTGGACAGCAGGCCGTGGGGAGCTACCACCAGCCCAGGGCTTTCGTGAAGAGGCATTGTTTTTTGGCAAGAGAAACCAATGGCCCTCCATATGTAGGAGCAGAGGAACTTGTCCTGGTCCATTTTAAGAGCTGTCCCCTGAGACCTTCTCCTCCTTTGTGCGTTAGCCCTACATAATGAAAGACCTGGGTCTGCAGAAGTTCACTATTGGCAGACATCTCTCACTTAGATCAGAGGCCATGGGGCACATCTCCAGCAAGAAATCTTTGTCTTTTGCTCAAAAAGACATAAATTCTGCCTGTAAATTCATTTTTTTTTGCTGAGGATGAGATGGGACATGGAGATGGAAAACAAGGTGACCTCTGCCCATAATCAGGTGAATTTCCTTCTTTTTGCCTGATGTCCAGCAATACTGACAATGAATCATACATAGTACCCACCCCAGGGGAAGGGGATGAAGGCATAAATAGGCCTGGCTGCAGGTGGCCTGCAGAAAATGGGAGAGCTGTGGCTGCTTCGGGTTGAACAGGCAGAGCTGAGAGCAGATCTCTGGGGTAGGTCTACAGTTTGTGGTCTCACATGGCCCATCTCTCCAAGAACACAGGCTGCAAATCCCTGCTGAGCTGTGGCCTAGAGGTCCCTGAAGAAATGCTAGCAAGCTTTTAGGAGCTTTCACTGGTCTCTCTGCATGTCCAGTATGGCATCCTCTCAATCCTCCCACAGGCACTGGGGGATTGCAGCACCATCAGCCTCCTAGGGAGTACAGGGATGAGCTGAGCAGGGTTTTCCGCCATTCAGGGAAAAAGGAAAATGCTCAGAAATAAATGCTGGGTGTATTTTGGAGGTGTTTCTATTCTCATCATCAGGTGATCTAAAGGACAGCTCTGCCAAAACAAAAATAATATTCTACTCAAAATATTAAAATAGAGACTTGTGAATAATAAAGTGTCTGGAGTTCTATCCAACCTCCTGTCACATATACAGGATATAAATTTTCATGCATCCTTCTTTGCAGACTGTACGAGGGGCTATATTGCCAAAGTGGTTGTTCTAGGTAGCCTGCTGCTTGGACTATTTTTCTACTGCTCTCTACACTCAAAAAGGGCACAGTTAAAACTTTGTGAGAACTGTACTTCTCTTTTTCTGAAGTCCTTGGTTGTACTGCGTAGTATGCAAAGCCAGGAGTGAATTTGCCTTCAGCCCTGACCTAAAATCAGATCTGTGCACAATAAAACAGGTTAGCACCAGCCCACCTGCCTCATACTTTTCCTTTTAGAGAATTACAGCCAGAATTAATCCTAAATTCATCTTAATAAAAATAATGAGCTTCAAAGGAGATGGAGCAGAGCAACCACATATCAAAGGGGGATGTTATAACAAGAATTCTTGCAGTTATCATAATTGACAACACAGTAATTGAAAGAGAGCAGTGGCTTCTTGATAGAAGGATAGCTTCTGGGTAAGTAATGTGAACTTTTTGTTACTAATTAGATTATATTTTGCACCAGATATATCACAGGTTTTGGTACTACCTCAGTTCCTTTTGGTAAGTGCTTTGTCTGCCACACTCCCTGTGAAGATATGTGCATGCTGTCGTGGCAGTCAGGGCTGGTGGGAGGCACATGGTTCTGGCTGCTCAACGTGTCCCAGGGGAGGAGACCCTCTTCCCAGAGGTTTATAATTTTGGTAAACTTTACTCAGGGTGACATTTTTTAGGAAAGATTCTGCATCAAACTGAAAAAATCCTGGACAAAATTCTGAAAGCTATTTGAAAATATTTAGATGTGTGAACTTTGGGGCTGGGAACTAATGGGTTTGTCCAAACAGCCCCAATGCCTGAGAATGCCTATTCCTATGAACATTCACTCACATTCAGATGATTTTATATGCCTTCATAAAACAAAAAACAAAAACAAACAAAAAATTGCTCAGTAGTGTCTGAAAGATGTCTTACACGGAAGCAGTGAAGTGTGTTCAGACTGGGACAGGAGAGGAACTGGGATGAGTTGGGCAAAGCTGCTAGGAGTTGGTGGGTGTCTGTCTGGAGTATGACATGAGAAAGATAGGGGAGGCCTGGGAGAAGAAGCCGGAATTGTATTTTACTGAGTGTTTATTAAAAACAACTAACCCGAGGCAATTCCACAAGTTTGCACAAGATGTCCTAGCACCAAATGCAAGGTGAAACCCTAAATCAATTAGTAAATACCAACACACCCTCCCCAAAACCAAACCAAACCAAACCAAAAAGTAAAAACAAAACAAAACAAACAACAACAACAACAACAAAAACAGCTGTGTAGTCCATTACAGATTGCAGATTCCTTTTTTCATGTGTTTCCATCTCATGCACTGAACAGAACAGATCTTCTCCAGGAACATGCCAGAGCTGGGTGCTGAAGGGACACTACTACCTATAGAGCCCTACATCAAATTTGGAAGGAGTTTTCGGAATGGAGTATGGAAGAGCTTTTGGCTGATGGGGTCATGGGCAGTGTTGCTGGTCGATGGCTGGAAGTTTGGTGCCTGTGTCTCCATGTGCTGCCTGGGAAATCATGCACAAAAGACAACACTGATTTTGGGCCTTATTTTCCAGACACAATAGTACTTGATTTGCAGAAATTCATAAATGCAGCTGAGACTCTTCCTTTACGTCCCAAAGATGCTCTATGATGGTAAATTTTCCCAAACAAGTTCCTTTTATAAACCTGGCTCTTGAGAATGCACCAACACAAATGCTATTACCTTTCCAAGCCTTATGTCTTTGTACAATAAGAAGACATTGGCCCTTCATCTGGGTGTCTGGAGATAAACTTACCTTTATACAGCCTGATGTATTCTGGTGATGAACGCAATTAAAGAGGCTCTTGGAAATGAGAGTAGGAGATGTGAAACAGGCAATAAAGAAAGCATCCTTTCTCAGGACCAGGACTAGGAATTTGTCTTGTCTGCTGTGAACGCCAGGCTGCTCGGAGAGCAAGGAGACAACAAGGGACGGCATTTCTTCCATCAGAGAGCACTATTCAGGTTGGTGGTGAAAGAAATAGTCACAGGACCTGGACATTAGTTATGTCCTGTGACCTGGACGGGACATTATTTATGTCCTATGAATGATTATTATTTATGCCGTCTTATTTGACATGGGTCAATTTCTGGACTCTTCTCCACAGAGGCCACCCATGCAGGCCCCTGCTGCCAAAATCTTGCCACATAAACCCAGTACAAAGGCATCTCTGACCAGTGGCTATGGGGCAGAGGGACAGTTCAGGCATCAGAATCTCATCTGATCACAAGGGGCTTTGGCCAATAGTGGAAGCTTTAAAGTCTTTGAGCAAAGTTTTCTTTGGTGCTGACAGGTTCTGATGGCAGAGGGAAGGAGAATGATTTGTCTTCATAGCTAATTTTTTTAAGGCAGAGCAGGAGTAAAAAGGATTATTTATTTCCATTAAGTAGCATCTTGCCATGGTGCTGTTTGCTGTGGTTCTGTGTGGACACTGAGCTGCTGGTAGTGCATCTCCTCCCTGTGCCTGCTCACTTGTATTTGGCCAGTGACAGACCTGCCCTGCATGGGCAGGTTTCTCCCTCCTCTCTTGACCACTAAAGCAAACACTTCATAAACATGGCAGTGCATGTTTCCCTGCTTGCATGCTCCACTGTGAGCTCCCTCTTGGGCTAAGTCAGTCTCTAGTTGCATGCAAGGATCAAAACACAGGCATGGAAGATGATTTAGGAGTGCTGCAAGCAGCTTCTCCTAGTTATCTGCATTTTTTTTTTCCTTGAGTTACTTGATTTATCAAAGTCCTCAGCCCAGTTATTCTTCTTCCATTTCCCACTAGAGCCCAGAATAGAAACCTCTGTGCAATACGTCTCCTTGGGGGACTCCCCAGATGGAGCTCTGCTAGCTGTGGCAGCACAGATACAACGGCAGCACAGATTCTCCTGACTTCTTATCACAGAGTTGAGCCTGAAAATCCCAACGTTCTGACTGAGCTGAGTGCTCCCATGTGCTTGATCGCTGCCAGTGGTTCCAGGTATTGCAAAGACTGAAGGTGGCCAAATAAGTCCGTGCTGCCCCTACAACAGCCCTTCTCCCAGGCTCCTTTGGTCTCTTAATGCTGCCACTAACACAGAAGATAGGTGAAGTCACTGGTAAGGGTTAGATAACCTGAGTCCCAGTGGTTTGAGGGCAGTTTGATGGAACAGAGGTGGCATGAGGAGCAGGAGAAAAAACACGCCTTGCTGGGGGATTCTTTGGGATCTGGAGGGCCTGGGTAAAGCACGCAGCAAGAGTCTGCTGTCCGGGGAACTTTGCTGGTGGAAATCTGAGCAATGCAGCAGGCACTCACTTCTTAAATAAGCTAAAAATAAATTCTTCGATCCAAAGTAATCCCTCTTTGGGCAGCCCAAAGGGCAACTGGTATTAGGCAACTCTTTTACCTTGCCGTAGGACATCTAACTTTCAGTTACTGCATCAGGGTTAGATGAATCCTGGCCTGAAAAGACTGAGGTAGCTCCTGAGCTTTGTTGCAGCCAAGCAGTTTTGATCACAGCAGGCACCTCAGTCCAACGTATAAACCCTACAAAATCTCTGAGCAGATCTGGCCCCCAAAGAGTTCTGAGGCAGCAGTTTGGCACCAAATGTTCTGAAAGACAATTTAGTCATCCCTGAGATGACTTCTACTCTGATGCAGTCTTATGGCAAGCAAAGAGAGACACCAAGAAGATGAGCAAAAAGGACTTCCTGGCCATGCTTGGATATTGAAATGGACACGTGCTGCAAATCATCCAGATCTGTCCTCTGTCCCCTGATGGATATCCCTCTCCTACAGCAACTGAACTGAACTGAAGAGCACTGCTTTTTTGGCAGATGCAGAATTCAGTCAGCAGCCTGAAGTTCAAATTAAAATAAACAAACAGTGCTTCCCAAAGCTCGAGCTGCTACCTGGCATTTCGACAAGGAGGGAGATGGGGCACTGGGGCGTATTCCCAGGCTGCTCCTGACTCACTGTATGACTGGGGTGAGTCATTTCCGAAGGTCTCTCCTTCTGATGTCCTCTCTGCTCTGCAGGGAATCGTAATGCTCCTGGAGGCTCTTGCAAATCTCCATTCATTATTAAATGCCTGTAAGTGCGCTAGTGCCTGGGAGGAAATGCCCTGTGGAAACAGATCCCTCCTTCATGGGCAGAAAGCACATCCAGGCTTGAAGTGAACTTCAACTCACAGAACAGAAGTGCTCACCAAATTGTGGGTTTTGTCTATGAAAATAGCTGAGAGAAAGATGATTTATTGTTCAAAGAATTACTGAAGCAATAAGTCTTAGCAGCCACATAGCATTTATTACATCAAGAAACATCACCCATCTGGTCTCAATGCCTTATAATGAACAACTATACCCA
Organism: Aythya marila; assembly: GCF_965140915.1. Classification (NCBI taxonomy): domain Eukaryota; kingdom Metazoa; phylum Chordata; class Aves; order Anseriformes; family Anatidae; genus Aythya; species Aythya marila. The sequence goes on along the minus strand of NC_139059.1, from coordinate 11,648,609 downwards.
GCACCCAACCAAGGAACTTGGGGTTGCTAAAGCAGACTTGCTTTTCAGAAAACAACTCAGTTTTTGAAATCACACATACTTAGAAACTTCTCTTTTCTTGTTAATTTGTTCCAGTGATAGTCCATCTGGCTTCAGGTCTTACCAGCTGATTTTTCTGATGCTGGATAAAAGAGCTCCTTAGTATCTTACAATTTTCATTCCCTAAAAGTGTTTTCACTTAGTGATCAAGCCACCTCTCAGCCTCTTGCTATGAACTAAAATGCTGATCTTTGTAAAAACCTCACTGAAGAGCATTTCCCCGTTCAGTTTTGAGTTTGACTCTTTCTCCACTAAGACATCTGTATCCGTCCCAGGAGTCCTGCTCCAGTTCCTGGAGGGCTGACTTCTTTTACTGTATTCTGGCACTTTTTGTTCAAAGGACTCAGAATACCCTTGCATCAGAACTTTCCTCTTTTGTTGATCTTTGCTTCCAAACCCCTCTGTGTCTCTTGCAACTTTTAGTAGCAATGATTTTACCTTTATTTCTGGGTTGCTGAGCTCAGTGTTGAACAGTGTATGGTGTTATGCTAAGCCTTGCCAAATACCACTTGCAACAGCTCTTCAGAGGGTAAACCCCACTGAAACCCAATCTGAGATCTGCCAGATCCCTGCTGCTGCACCCATTTAACATCAGCTTTCTCAATAATGTGCAGTGATAAAATCTTAATCAGATTGTCAAGTAGCACATTATCCAATACTGAGGAAAAACTAAGTGTATTGCATCCTTGACAGACCAAATTTTAATATTAGAGAATGATTTCAAGTGTCTTTGACAAGATCTATTTTCTCAGTCCCATACTGACAGGTGTTAATTATCTTGCAGTCCTTTTATTCGTCATCCGTTTTCAACGTCTTTACAAGGCAACTGAGAGCAGGGCTAATCCTTAGGTTCTGGGAAACATCACCATCTGTTGTGCTGTAGCCAGGGGTGGTGGGATAGCTCCTGGGAAGATGAGGCTTATTGGGCTGGCCATTCCTCCCACCCAGACTCTTGTCCTCCATCAGACTACTCCACCACCTTTGTGGGTTCCCAGCAACATTTCTGTATTTTTCCCTTCAAGGAGAGGACTGTCCGTTCTGGCTCTGGATCTTACCCTCCCCAGAGGGACAGGTTGCTGCTTTGGTATTCAGTTTAACTCCCTGGAGCCCTGGCTGTGCTCTGTGCCAACAGCCACACAAGGAGGTGGCATCATGGTCTTGCTGTTGAAGTGACCTGTAACTAAGCCATCTCCACTACACAGAAGAGACTGCTGGCAAAATCCAACCCTGTTGTTCCCCAGCTGACCCCCATCATGCCCATCCACAAGGCCTACCAGGTAAAGGCCTTTTCTTAGATGGTTTCTCTGCCCATGGCTAGTCTTGCTCTTTCTGTGCTCCACTGCCTCAGTCCTCAGAGAGGACACCTGCTCAGCACGCCCCTGCCCTGCCAGCTCTCCTCTGTGCACTGATCTCCAGAGACACAAAGCAGAGTCTTCATCACCACACCTTCATCCACAGAAAGTGGGAGTGAATTGTGCCACACCCTGGCTGTGTACGTGGGTGAGTGCCCACAGGGACCGCTGCATCCCTCCACACAGCCCAGGAGGACCCTGCCAAGTGACCTGGAACAGGGCAGTCTGTGATGGCCTGCACTGGATCAGGCCAGGCACTCTCCATGCCACCCATCAGAATCCCTCCAGTCACACAGTCAGACCCTGTGTGGCAGGAACAGTCTGGCAGAGACCTCATCTGGGATGCTGCCAGGTTGCCCATGCCCATGGAGATGCCCCTCTGACCACCAACAGGGATCCTGTGGAGATCACCTAGTGGGGCCAGCAAAGACGGCTGGATATCAGAGCTTAAGGTCCTCACCATAGAACTGAAATCAATTATTACAGGAATTGGAATCAGCAGGTTTTATTGTCCTTTGAGGCAAGAATTGGCTCCAGCTTCATCTCAGTCATCATTGGTTCTCAATGCCATAAATCCTGCTGTTCTCTTCAATACCTTTTATGGGAAGTGAAGAAATTAGCTAATTCCCCATTGCTCCCTCCCCACTTATTAGTACTACAAAGGGTTGGGTAATTATGAATAGAACCGCCAGGCAAAATGAAACTTCTCCCTTTAAAATGCTTTTTAATTAACTCTGCTGGGTTTGTGTGTTTCTTAGGAAGTGCTGATTATGCTTTGCTGACTTTGAGCTCCGCTTTTGTGGAGACAGGTGATCCCCAGCACAATCCCAGCCAGAGGAGCAGAAAGGGGCCCCATCTTCTCACCAGACCTGCCCTGGGAAATGCTTGTCTTCTCTTGAGGGCAGTGGTGTGTTACAGCCCAAACCTTGTTTCATATGTTTAAGTGGAACATCAAAGGAACAGAAAGCTATGGGGAAAGCCTGAGGAAGAGCTTTGCAGGTGAGGGGTGGTGATGGGGTAACCTCTGCACCATACTGAGGAGGTGGTGGGGAAGGATCCCTGGGGCTCAGCACCCTTTCGAGCTTCATACCTTGGCCCATAAGGTCTGCAAGGTGGCAGAGACAGGGCAATCTGGCACCAGCAGATGAGGAGAGCTTCTCCCAGAGCCTGGCAGCACAGGGACAGGCTGCTGGGGCTCCATGCTGGGAGTGAAGCCCCGCTGTGGTACCTGCCCTCCTTCAGCCTATCCCAGTGGGGTGCTGTGAAAGCCTTCTGATGCCTCAACAATTTCCATTTCCAGCAATCCTTCCCAATTACCAGATATCATTTTTTTTTTTTTCAACATATAAGCAAATTTGCATAATGCTCAAGGCAAATTAATATTAAAATTAAAACACAAAATCTGACATCTCCTCAAAAAAAAAAAAAAAAAAAAAGAAAAAGAAAAAGAAAAACACTGCCATGTTTCCCAGAAACCCCAAACTCAGAGCTGGCGGAGGTGAAAGTGCAGTTGCCCCCCCATGGTAACTCTTGTCACCTCCCCCATGATGAGGGATGTTTAGTGAGGAACACACTCTGGCTTCACTGGCACTGCTCGTACCGTGGATGAGTGATGAAGAAACTCCTACGTGTGCCAAGCTGCCAAGGAAAGTCCTCTTTGAAGCCTCCAGTGCTATGGGACACTTCACTGACTTTGCAGTACAGCCTTTTAGATGGATAGTGAATCACGGCTTGCCAATGTAAAATTAAAGGAGGCCAATTTTAAAATAAAATCTTATAGGCTTGAGCGACAAAATTTTACAACTTGTAATAATATCTTGCTTCTTCACTCTGCTATTTCCTGGCATAATGATGAAATGCAATAAATAAATACATAAAAATAATGACTCTTCCAGACCTTGTAGCTTTTGTTTTAATAGATGCTATTTAAATACACACAGACATAAAGATATCTACCTTTCAAACGCTGGTTACAAATGTTGGGAAGGCTGCCAAGAAAATGGCCTTTTATTTTTCCCCAATAGGTATCAAAAAGGAAACAATTTATATGTTGAAATTGCCTTTATTTTTGAATCCATAAATATTTGTTACTGACAAAAGTGGAAAAATCCTTAAGACTCTAAATTTTACTAAACTGATAATATTTTTGTTTACAGTACATACAGAATGTGCTTTTACAGGTAAGTATAACAACAAGAATAATACAGAGAAAAACAGTCAAATACTGCTCATCTTGAAGCTTGTTTAATGGTTAACCAAGAGTCTGTGCAAAGTTACAGATACAAATGTACTTCCTCTTCAGTACTACTGTATAATAAACATGGAATCCATAAACTGGGCTAAAGCACAAAAATATCCACTTAACCCCTCTTAGGAAATATTGTCCCCCAAACTAAAAATATTACAGTAAGAAGTGTCTTTCTCAGAGCCAAGAGATTCTTGCTACAAAAATGTCTAGCAGGTTTACAGATGGAAGGCTGGGAGTGGATACGAAGCACATGGGCGGAGGGTGGGGATTGGGGCAATGCACGTCTCCTCTGGTGGAGACCTCCTGTCGGGTCATGGTGGAGACGTGGGATATCACCTTGCTCGCTGCTCAGATTTGGCTTCCAGATTTATTCCAACATGTTCACAGCACGGGTCTGATTCTCCCCTTGCCCCCAGCAAGTGAAGCGTAGGTTGGTTTTCACGGCTGGGGTTTTGTGCTCAGTGAGGGCACGTTCTTGCAGCCTTGAACCAGCTAAGAGAGGCTGGGAACAACACCTTCCACCATCCACTTACAGACACACAACACAGAAGTGGTTGTTCTCTAAGAAACAACCCCAGCACAGGCTTATTGCTAACAACACATTTTATGAAAATATTTAAGCCCCCTTTTCATATATTTCCCCTTACTAACTTTTACTCAACTGAAATACACCTGATCATGAAATCTGTATGTGTTAAATATATTTCAGCAGAGTCCCTCCTTCTGGACCAAGCATTAAATTTGAAACAAACCTAAGACAAGCTACTTCTCCATCACATGAACTGCAGATGGCAAATTGATCACAAATTAGAACACTTACTTCAAATACAATTAAAGTTACCCTGTTTCACGATGGTTTTGTTTGTTGTGGAAGAAGATGAAGAAATCTTCCCAGCTACCAGGAACTACCCATCTCTTACAAAAACTTGATGCCAGGCTCTTGCAGACTTCTGGTGGGAAAGCTTCTGATAGACACAAGAACAGAAATATACATGCAGGAAGCCCAGATGCATGGGATTAGCTTTGCAGCCGGCCAGGTTAGCAAAACAGTAAGCAGAAATTAAATCTAGGCCAGGAAAGGAGGGCTTATTTCCAAGTAATTGTTTCACCCACCCACCCACCCACACCCATCCCCCAGTAACAGAGCATCGTTTATAAAAGGAACATTAAAACATTGAAAAATATTTCATTTTTCCGTAAAACACAATTCACTGTCATTAGAAGTCTTTTATGACAAAATTTCTGTTCCGTGTGGTGATCCGCATGGTTCATTAAAAATAGTTTTCCACATTTCAAAGAGTGAGTCAATAAATTTTGGAAGCTTAAATTCGTACAGGGTCATTTGGAATCTAATGACATTTTACAGTATGTATATATATATATGAGTATTTATGTATATACACATATACATACATGTATCTGTATTAATGAGATAATTGTATAAAACCCATTGCAGCTCACTATTAGGTGTTGCTGCTTGGGGAATGCAAATAATTATCAGTTTGTAGGAAACAATATAAACTTTTCTACATCACCCTCCCCCAGTCCCTGCACATGCACTCTGGGAACTGGATGCTCCACAGATGTGTGTTTCCACCTGTGAGTTGGAGAAAAAGACAGATCAATTCTTCATAGTACATTAGGTTAATCAAGGCAGATTATATTTTACTGTACAGAGGAATGTGACTGCTTTCTGCTTTCCTCCTGAGTGCAGAATGAGATGGTGACTCAGACAAGAGAAGAAGAAAGCAGAAAAATCACAGTGCAGGTAACAGCATCCTTAAGAGCTGCTGCCTGCCAGTGGGACCATGACCAGAAGGAAAGCAGTGGGAAGTCTGGGGAGCTGCATCCCCCTACCCAGCACTCTCTTTCCAGGTAGACACCGGATTGCAACACATCAGACATGATGTGGCAGGACAATGATGACAAATAATAATAAAAATGCTTTGCTTTTCTACAGTGTCTGTTGTGAGAGGGTCTCAAAGCACTTCACAGACATCATGGAACGAACCCTCATAATGTCTCTGCGGAATAGGAATAGTTGCTATTATCATCATGTGTTGACCACAGAAAATGGAAGTGCTAGGGACCAGGCTGTGGACCTTGACTTCCAGTCCTGGCCCAAGGGTCTTTTCAGTGACAAACTCTCAGAATGAGCAATAAGTTAAAAATGATGAACACCTCTGTGTGCTGAAATGCTACAACTCTAGATAGCAATACATTCCAGCACACAGCTCAAGCCATGGGAACACACAGTGCCCAGAAACAAATTGCAGTCATCCAGGCCATGGTGCCTTCTCAAAGAAATTGCTGAAAATTTTGTGTGGTAGTGACAGAGTCCCTGAAGAGATTTGGCCTAGAATTTTATTTTATTTTTTTTAATGGTTCTCATGGGACACATCTGCTTGAGACTGTTGTGTAGGTGGAAGAGGTGAGGAAAAAGGGCCACGATTTCTTTGGAGGATTATTGCCCAGTAAGACAAGTTGTCAGAGGGCTTGTGATGTTAGTCAGTATAAGAGAAGGCTCTGAGGTCCTGGAGCACAGCATAGCATCTGCATGGGCTACTCGAGTGAAAATTTTCCATATTTGCATCTGGTCCCGCAGCTTCTTAGCTCACAAACTGAACACTTAGACAAGGACTAGAGCTTGAGACATACAGCCATGGAAGTGGAAAGAGAGGAGCGTTCACCTACCCGTGGCCTCACATGGTCACTCTGCTCCTCTGTCCCTGCCACCTCAGCTCCTGGAGAGTTTAGATTGGACTCTCCTCTCCCACAGTGTTCTCATTTCCCTGCTTGCAGAGAAGACCCTGGCTTTGTATGGTCCAAAATTGACTGGAAAGGCCCCAGAATCTCAGTAAGGACTGCCTCCCCATCAGTAGTGTGCACTTCTCTTCTCTTCAAATCAGTCATGAATTTCACGTTGCAGGAAAGTCACCAAAGGCAGTGTTTTCACAGGGATTTGCATTCTGTGAAGAAATAGCCAGTGACTGAGCTGAGGAGCTTGAAGGAAGTTGGGGAGAGGAGTGTCCATCAAAGGAAAGGTCAGGAGATGAGGTGTGAGCCTTTTCTCTCTTGTCCCTCCCATGCTATTGAACTTCTATCCTGATCCACAGATAAATTTGTCTGTTGCCCAGAACAGTTTTGCCCAATGCTGCATGTTATTGACCATCTGGACCATGGAGACACTTATTTGTTCCTTCCCATATCAGTTTCCGTCAAACAAAGCCCCAGTACTCCTCTCAGATGAATTCTATTCTGAACACAGTCTCCATCAGGTGGGGCAGAAGAAAGTCCATGAACTAGGAGCAGCAACCCCAGGATGGTGTGGGAAAGAGAAGGGCCTTGGATCCCTTTTGAAAACTGCAGCACAGTGAAAGTCAGCTTGGCTCCCCCTCTGTGGCCTCTCTAAATTCCACCTGGAGTAGACAGCATGCTCCTCGTGCCTACCCTGCACCAGAAGATGCAGGTGCTGCATCATCAGCTGCCACGTGAGAGTCAAATTCACAACAACCCACAATCCTTGTATGTAGTATTGAGCTGGGAACAGCATTAAGGCCAGGAGGTGGGAAGTATTTGAGGGGTGGAGAACAGAGATAATTTAAATGGAGTTTAGTAAAGAGTCAAGTAGGAGAAGCCTCAATGTGGGTAAGCAGAATGTGAAAAGTACCATATGGGAATGTGTTTGCAACCTAAAGTCAGTCATCTTTTCACCCCAAGGAGGGAGCGTGCCTGTCATTTTGGTTGGGTGCAGGGGTGTGTGTGTGTGTGTGTGTTGCATGTGGTGGTGCTTTGAGTTCACACCAGGGACAGTGAGTGCTGGATAGTGTCCGGCACTACTGCAGTTACAGCGCTGGGTCTGGGGGGCCTCTGAGATCCTTTCCTGGCCAAAGAAGTGCATTCTAGTGTGAGTTGGTTCTACAGAATTTGATAGGAGCAAAAATGAAGAAAATAAATAAATAAATAGATAGATAAATAAATAAACAAATCAGATCTCAAGCTGTATAGAAAGCCAGAGATAAAATCCTCACAAATTCTGGACCCATGAGTCTATTTTTTAAAGATTTTACAAATATACAGTATCTAATTACCATTATATCAGATATACAACATGCCCATTTATTATAATTATGCTGGATATATAATTTATATGCATGAAATGTAACTGCATGGCTAGGATTGGGACTCAGTGGAATTGGAATTTGGAAGGTTTCTTTCCTGGGCCATTACCTAGTAAGACAATCACAGAAAATTACCGGCCTACTTTTTGGTAGACAGACACCCTCAGCTTTGTGTTTCTGCTAAGGGACAGAAAGAGATTTGCTACATACAGAGTTCTAAGTTGCAACTGAGAGGAGGAAATATGTCTAGCAACAGGGGAACTGGGCCACTGGAAAATACTGTCAGGAAAAGAAACTCTTGTGGAGAAACCCAGGCTCACTGAAAACCATGATAGGCTTTCCTGGCAGGGGTTTTCGTGGAGTCAGGGCTTCCCCCAGTACAGGTCAGCAGCATGAAGCTGAACAAATTCTGGTGCTGTAGGCTCAGCAGTGGCAAGAAGCTGAAGAAAGAGAGAGCCTGTTCTCCCTTCCTATTTACATGTTGGAGACACTGAGATACTAGAATGTGGAGAAAGGGTCTAACAAGCATTTCAGTATATTTGTGCTTATTGAACACATCAACCCCACTACTTCCTACACTGAGAGAGCAGGCGATTTGTAGGCACTAGTATATTTTTATCTTATGAGCATATTTAATATAAACTAAATTGTTATTTCTCAGCCAGGCTATTCTTGTCCCTAGATCTGCCAGTCCCCTAGCAAAGTCTTCCCTTGAATTTGCTCCAAGGGTGAGGAAGACCAGATGGATGGGTGCTGGCTGATACCGAGCTGTCTGGAGGTGATCCCCAGCAGCCAGAAGCTTACCTACTTGCTACTGAAAGGTAGCTTGATGGCTGGCATGAGGGATGAGAACAGGGCCCCTTCCTACCAGGATGGGGTGCTGCATTTTCTCCTCCCCGTCACAGGCTGCATGAGACTGGTTCTACTTGTAGCAATTGAAAAGTCCTAAATTGATAAAAATAATCAGATAATGCAGGTGAGCCCTTGGAAGGAGCCATCTACTACTATGGCTTTCTTTGACAGAAACTGATGCATGTCAGGAAATTTCCTCCATTATCCCTCACTAACTTCAGTTTGGTTGGGTTCTCCTTATGTCATCAATGTAGGGGTGGCTTTAAAAACAACAATATGGGTGGGACTGTCAGAGAAGTCTTTTCAGACACTGAGTTATTAGAGGTTATCTTGGCCTATAAGGCCACTGCAGTATGGGGTGAGGTGGCCACCCCAGTCCTTACTGAATATCTACAATGCTCAAGGTCATGATATCAAACAGTCACCTCTGTTTTGCTCGCTGTACGGTAGTGATGGTGGTGTCCTGGAATATAATGCAGCTGCTCTACTGTGTTGTGCCGTCGGGAGGCGAATGCTTGGCGCTTGGCGGAAGTTGGGTTCATACCTAAGGTATTGTACAAGTTATTTGAGGCACTGGGATGGGAGTGCATTTTTGTCATCCTGTAGCGATCCAAGACGGGTGTGGAAACAAAGACGTCTGTGTGTGACAATGCCCGTGACATTGACTGCTCAGGGTATCCCGACCGCTCTGGGGAGAGCAGGGGGTCTTGGGAGTGGAGGCGCTCGGCGGACAGAAGCTGTTCATCTGAGAGGATCCGTTCATAGGACATGCTAAACTCCTCGGGCATGATCCTCTCAGGGGACAGCACCCTGTCCTGGGACATGGCCCTGATGGGACGGCGGGGCCTCTCCCTGTGGTTGGTCTGCTGAGACATTTTGATGACGTTGATAGGGAGCGTGCCCCGGGCTGCCAGGTCAGGCAGGTGTCTCCTCCTCATGTAATACTCATCAGCCTCTTTGTCAGCTGTGGGAAAAGAAGGGGAACAGTTAGAAATGTCAGAGCCATGTCCCACAGGCTGTGTGCTTCACACAGCCGTGGAGAAGCCTCCTGAGGACTGTCTCCAGCAGCTGGACCTGGGCATGGACATCCACGTCAGGATGCTGCCTGTCAGAGAGGCACCAGCCCTGCATTGTTGTGTGGCCATGGGCTTATGGCAAACAGAGACAGCTCCAAATGCATGGAGACAGATGCTATTCCCTGTGTGATGCATCACACCTTCCCACACCATGACACAACAGACTCCATGCGTTGCTGAGTACAGATCTTGGTACGACACGATTTAAACAAACAGCAAGTCATGGCGAAGTTATCCAACATCACCTTTGCAATACAAAGGAAGCATAGGGAAGGTGAGCTGGAGCAGCCAAGTTTCCCATTTGGGGAAACCCATGCCTCGTTTTTGGCCTCAGATGTAGATGTGCTGTGGCATCCCTAACTGATGTCATTGCATTTTAAATGTCTGTTTTTAAATAAAAAAGAAAAGTAGCTGTGGTGGGCTCTCTCTAAGACATTGAATCATCTGTCTGAGATTTTATTTTCCAGTTTTTCCAGATATTTTGCTTGATATTGTAGAATTTATCTCATGAAAAGTTTCTTGCTCATTTTGCTTCTTCTCTGTCTTAAACTATATCTTTGTTGCTCAGGATAATGATAACTCAGCACATAGACACAGACACACAGCATCATCTTTTTGTATTTCAAACATATGAGGATGTCATGTGTTGCAGATATATCCCAACATATCACTTTAATCCCAGAGCAGATGGAATAACCTGACTCTGACTCAAGCAACTTGCAATTTGAAGATGAAGCAAAAAAAAAAAAAACAAAAAACAAACAACCCAACTTTCTGGTAAAACTAACTGATGTTCATATGCCATAAGCAGGTAAGATATGTAAGATTAATCAACAGTTGCTGGGCTTCAAAGCCAGTGCAGCTTGTGGACTGCTATGATGTGCCTGTGACTGCAGGATGCACGAAGCTTCCCCACACAAAGGTAAAGTGAAGTTCTCCACCTTACAGAGAGAGCAAGATCTCTTGCAAAGTGACCTAATGGGAGCTGCTTAGCACAGGTACTACAGAGTTGAGAACGCGCATGATCCAATATACCCTTTCATTATCAATCTCAAGCCAAGTGTTGATGGGCAAAGACCTCATCTCCTATAGGCCACACACAGCTCCTAGTACCTGTCATAAAATTCATTTGCAAAGTCTTTTGCCTATAAGATAAATACAATACAGATATATCATAAAGATAATAAAAAATAACCCCTTTTCTCAGCTTTAGTATTTCACTCCATTGATGTAGGTGATGTAAGATGGGAAAGTATCAGATAGAGGAGGAGGAAAAAATTATGTGTGGTGTTGCTGAGGTTGCTCAAGTGATAAAAATTGCAAATCTCTGCTGCAAGACAGTCTAGGCAACCATGGGGTGTGTGAAGTAGATGATCCTCTCATGGGACAGCACCTTGTCCTGAGACATGGCTCTGAGGGGATGGTGGGTCCAGACCCTGTGTCCTCAAATGCTTACAGTCTATGTAGACATTCAAAATACCTAGTAGTTAAATAGGAATTTGGTGAGGAAATTGCTCTGTTTACTCTGACACGGACATAGATCTATAGGTTTTAGACATTACATTGGATGAGGAATTGGCTAGTTGTCCCACGAGGCAGAGTTATCTGAGGAAACGCCAATGCCTTATGATACAAGACCAAGTGTTGACAACACCCCAAAAGTCAGCTCACAAGAGAACAGTTTAAAATTAGTGTCTTAAGCTCTTCAGGAGGAACTCAGAGTGCTTTAAGCAGCCTGTGATGGATGCTCTCACGCACTGGTCTCCTCCTTTCCTCTCCCACATGCTCAGCGCTCTCTTTCATGCCCCCGGCTGCCGTTATTCATGTTTCTCCAAATATTCCAAATACCCTAGAAGGTTCGTGAAGAGAATGGTTGGTCTTATCTCAGCATCCAAAAATACAAACTGAGAATATGTGTGCTGAAATGCATGCCCTGTTAGCACCATCGTTTCAGTCAAGCTCTTCTTTACAACCTACTAATTGCCAGGGTATGAAGATTACCCAGAGCACTCCTCTGTTGGCATGCTTGCCATGAATTAGCTTTGCTTACTAGAGTATATATTGTAGAAATGAGTCGCTTTTTGCCATCAAAAACTTCTTGGAGGAATCTTGTTGCAAAGGTCAGATAGCAGCTCCCCTGGAATCAAATGACTTGTCCTTTCAAAATCACCTTATATGAAGCCTGAGAAGGACTGGGGAATTTTGATATGGCCACAGGAATTTTAGATATCTGTTTTCTATCATGTGGCCATAGATAGACTTGCATACACTTAATGTGCACAGACTTGATAATGATGTGTAAGGCTGGTTGCAGAATAGGAGCTGAGCAATTAGCACTTTGGCACTTGGCCTCTGCTCTGGAAGAGAGAACTGCTGCTGGATTTGCCCAAGTGACTCTAAATAGATGTAATTAAAGCAGAGAACATCCCAAATGGAGATGTGCTTGGATGCTCACACCTGGCTGTGGTAATTGCCAGCAGGAGCTAAACCAGTTTAAGTGACGTTTGCAGCAGTTTGATTCTGTTAGTGAGGTGGCAGAATCAGCTGATTAAAAGTGGTTCAAAGTTGTTCCTTGCTAATTTAGGTAAAAAATGCAGCATGGTCTACACTCTAAAAAAAAAAAAAAAAAAAAAAAAGCCAATTAGAAACATAAAAATATATCCTTTCCTTCCATTTTCCATCTCTGTAAGCAGTGTAGAAGTCTCCATGGCCTTTTACTAGCAGTGGCTAACCCATTCAGGGACCTGATTTCATTTTAAAGGTGTTCTGAGGCTCATGCAGGCTGTCTCCTTCTTTGCTGCTGAGAGACACATGTAGATGTTGGCACATCTACATGTTCTACATATTCCAGAAACATTTTCAGGTGCAGACAAACTTCACATCTCCATCTCAGAGGAATCAAAACCACAAACTCCATGCTAGCTGGCTTAAGCAGGCACAAAGCAGACATTTAACAGGCTGCTGTCTCTGAAAGGTAGTGCCAGCTGAGCAGCACTGGACTGGTGATGGAGAGCAGAGTTTGAGGAGGGGTTGGGTGCATTGTGTCACATGAGTGCCTTTGTGCCAAGGAGGAAGCTCTGTGGCAACTTTTCTACTGCAGTGAAGAGCAGTGAAACAAGCACACCTCCAGGCTTCTGAGTTCCAAGGCTCCAGGTGCTTCACCCCATGGGTGGTGGTGGAACTGCTGATGTCTGTTTATATTTGTCTGCTGAAACCCAAATGTCTCCAAGACCTGAAACCTGCTAGTCTGTTTCATCTCTTCCTTGTTGCACCAGAAAGTTCACAGGGATAATGAGGCATTCATAGTGCTATCCCTTATCATTTTATTGATGCTCATGTGATAACTGACATTTTTAATTTTAGCCAAAATAAAACTGCAATCAAACAAGTTTCTCCCTCATGGATGTGCTTAAAATTCAAAAACGTATCCTGAGTGGATTTCTAAAGGACAGAAATGATGAGTAGACAAAAGTAAATCACTGGTCTATTGATTAACAGTGAGTTTTCTCTCTCTCTCTTTTTTTTTTTTTTTAATTCTTTTTCTTTTCTTTTCTTTTCTTTTCTTTTCTTTTCTTTTCTTTTCTTTTCTTTTCTTTTCTTTTCTTTTCTTTTCTTTTCTTTTCTTTTCTCTTCTCTTCTCTTCTCTTCTCTTCTCTTCTCTTCTCTTCTCTTCTCTTCTCTTCTCTTCCTCTTCCTCTTCCTCTTCCTCTTCCTCTTTCAAAATCAGTATTATATTTGTGGGACTTTACTCATGTTTTTCAAATGCTTGGAAGTGGAATTACTAGAAATTACATTTTCTAGACATTTTTTCCCCCTTCCCATTCTTTCCCCCTTTGTTAATCTTTGGAACATTGACCAGGGTTGGTCTCATCAAACTTCAGAAATGTTTGAGTGCTTCATCTTGACTTGGCTTTAGGACGAGCTGACTTGGCCAAGAGGGTTGTTTTGTTGTTGTTGTTGTTGTTTTTGTTTTGCTTCTCTTATTTAGAGGGAATGCCTAAATGAGTGTTCTTCCTCATATGTCTCACCTCAATATGTCTAAGATGAGTGAGACAAACCCATCGCAGTAAGGCAGAGCAGAGCTCCTCCGACACTAATCTTAGCTTCCCAACCTGGTACGCCCCTCTGACTATTACCCTCTTTTGATAGTCCAGGCGGGCAGTGACAACATCGAAGAGAGAAGCCTGAGGGCTATCAAAAGGGACTTTAGGGGACTGGGTCGGTTAGTGGATGGAGCGGGAGTGCAGGTGGTGTTTTCATCCATCCCTACGGTGGCAGGGAGGGGTTCAGAGAGGACACGGAAAGCCCACCTGTTAAACACGTGGCTCCGGGGCTGGTGCCAACGCAGAAATCTTGTTTTTTTTGATCATGGGGCACTTTACTCAGCACCTGGCCTGATGGCCGCAGACGGGTCCCTATCTTTTAGGGGAAAAAGGATCCTGGGCCAGGAGCTGGCAGGGCTCATTGAGAGGGCTTTAAACTAGGTAGGAAGGGAGATGGGGCTGAAGCTAGGATTGTTGGGGCTGTGCCAGGGGGAACGATGGCAAGGCCGAAGGATAAGGCAATGGCCCAGCTGAAGTGCATCTACACCAATGCACGCAGCATGGGTAACAAACAGGAGGAGCTGGAAGCCATCGTGCGGCAGGCAGGCTACGACTTGGTTGCCATCACGGAGACGTGGTGGGACCAGTCTCATGACTGGAGTGCTGCAATGCCTGGCTATAAGCTCTATAGAAGGGACAGGCAGCACAGAAGGGGTGGTGGGGTGGCTCTCTATATTAGAGAGTCTTTTGAGGTTGTAGAACTCGAGGCTGGGAACGACAAGGTTGAGTCCCTTTGGGTTAGGATTGGCAGGGACAACAAGGCTAGTGTCCTGGTCGGGGTCTGCTATAGACCGCCGAACCAGGATGAGGAGACGGATGAGGAACTCTACAGGCAGCTGACACAAGTTGCAAAATCGTCAGCTCTTGTACTCGTGGGGGACTTCAACTTCCCTGACATATCCTGGAAGCACAACACAGCCCTGAGAAAGCAGTCTAGGAGGTTTCTGGAGAGCGTGGAAGATAGCTTCCTGACGCAGCTGGTTAGTGAGCCTACCAGGGGAGATGCCCCGCTAGACCTTCTCTTCACAAACAGAGAAGGACTGGTGGAGGATGTGATTGTCGGGAGCTGTCTTGGGCAGAGTGACCACGCAATGGTGGAGTTCACTATTCTTGGCGAGGCCAGGAAGGGGACCAGTAAAACCGCTGTATTGGACTTTCGGAGGGCTGACTTTGAGCTGCTCAGGACACTAGTTGGTGGAGTCCCTTGGGAGGCGGTTCTGAAGGGCAGAGGGGTCCAGGAAGGCTGGGCGCTCTTCAAGAGGGAAATATTAATGGCGCAGGAACGGTCTGTCCCCAGGTGCCCAAAGATGAGCTGGCGGGGAAGAAGACCGGCCTGGCTCAACAGAGAATTGTGGCTTGATCTTAGGAGAAAAAAGAGGGTTTATAAGCTTTGGAAAAGTGGGCAGGCCACTAGGGAGGACTTTAAGGATGTAGCGAGGCTGTGCAGGGACAAAATTAGGAAGGCTAAAGCTCATCTGGAGCTCAATCTGGCTACTGCCGTTAAAGATAACAAAAAACGTTTCTATAAATACATCAACACAAAAAGGAGGACTAAGGAGAATCTCCATCCTTTACTGGATGCGGGGGGAAACTTAGTTACAAGAGATGAGGAAAAGGCGGAGGTGCTCAATGCCTTCTTTGCCTCAGTCTTTAGCGGCAATACCGGTTGTTCTCTGGATACTCAGTACCCTGAGCTGGTGGAAGGGGATGGGGAGCAGGATGTGGCCCTCACTATCCATGAAGAACTGGTTGGTGACCTGCTACGGCACTTAGATGTGCACAAGTCGATGGGGCCGGATGGGATCCACCCAAGGGTACTGAGAGAACTGGCAGAGGAGCTGGCCAAGCCACTATCCATCATTTATCAGCAGTCCTGGCTATCGGGGGAGGTCCCAGTTGACTGGCGGCTAGCAAATGTGACGCCCATCTACAAGAAGGGCCGGAGGGCAGACCCGGGAAATTACAGGCCTGTCAGTTTGACCTCAGTGTCAGGGAAGCTCATGGAGCAGATCCTCCTGAGAGTCATCACGCAGCACTTGCAGGGCAAGCAGGCGATCAGGCCCAGTCAGCATGGGTTTATGAAAGGCAGGTCCTGCTTGACGAACCTGATCTCCTTCTATGACAAAGTGACGCGCTGGGTGGATGAGGGAAAGGCTGTGGATGTGGTCTACCTTGACTTCAGCAAGGCTTTTGACACCGTCTCCCACAGCATTCTCCTCAAGAAACTGGCTGCCCTAGGCTTGGACTGGCGCACGCTTCGTTGGGTTAGAAACTGGCTGGATAGCCGGGCCCAAAGAGTCGTGGTGAATGGAGTCAAGTCCAGTTGGAGGCCAGTCACTAGTGGCGTCCCCCAGGGCTCGGTGCTGGGGCCGGTCCTCTTTAATATCTTCATCGATGATCTGGACGAGGGCATTGAGTGCACCCTCAGTAAGTTTGCAGATGACACCAAGCTATGCGCATGTGTCGATCTGCTTGAGGGTAGGAAAGCTCTGCAGGAGGATCTGGATAGGCTGCACCGATGGGCTGAGGTCAACTGCATGAAGTTTAACAAGGCCAAGTGCCGGGTCCTGCACCTGGGGCGCAATAACCCCAAGCAGAGCTATAGGCCGGGAGAGGAATGGTTGGAGAGCTGCCAGGCAGAGAAGGACCTGGGAGTGATGGTGGATAGTCGGCTGAATATGAGCCAGCAGTGTGCTCAGGTGGCCAAGAAGGCCAACGGCATCCTGGCTTGTATCAGGAACAGTGTGACCAGCAGGGCTAGGGAGGTGATCGTCCCCCTGTACTCAGCTCTGGTGAGGCCGCACCTCGAGTACTGTGTTCAGTTTTGGGCCCCTCGCTACAAGAAGGACATCGAGGTGCTTGAGCGGGTGCAGAGAAGGGCGACGAAGCTGGTGAGGGGCCTGGAGAACAAGTCCTACGAGGAGCGGCTGAGGGAGCTGGGCTTGTTCAGCCTGGAGAAGAGGAGGCTCAGGGGCGACCTTATCGCTCTCTATAGGTACCTCAAGGGAGGCTGTAACGAGGTGGGGGTTGGTCTGTTCTCCCACGTGCCTGGTGACAGGACAAGGGGGAATGGGCTTAAGTTGAGCCAGGGGAGTTTTAGGTTAGATGTTAGGAAGAACTTCTTCACTGAAAGGGTTGTGAGGCATTGGAATGGGCTGCCCAGGGAAGTGGTGGAGTCACCATCCCTGGAAGTCTTCAAAAGACGTTTAGATGTAGAGCTTAGGGATATGGTTTAGTGGGGACTGCTAGCGTTAGGTCAGAGGTTGGACTCGATGATCTTGAGGTCTCTTCCAACCTAGAAATTCTGTGATTCTGTGATTCTGTAATCAGGGAGATGAGGTACATTGGTGGAGTTCTAGGAAGAGAGTGTGGAAAAGCTAAGGATGGTTTTTATTCTCATGGCTGTAAGTTAGCATGACTAAAACATGTGCATGTCTGTAAGCAAGATCATCAGAGCAATTTTTTTGTTTTTCTCAAAGGTACTTCTCTGCTTTTCTTTCTTAGCAATTCCAGTGTATTCCCTCTTCGGACTTGTCTCTCCTGTTTCAATTGGCTTTAACAGTTTCAAGCTGCCTAGTCATTTGTGATGATTCTTCAGCCCATTCCGAGTGGCTTAATATTCCTGAAAACATCAGCTTCCATTCTGAGTGACCTTTCCCACTTGTTTGGAAGCAGCTTTTCCCTGGGGTGCTGGGTAGGGCAGAATTAACATGGATGCTCTTGCTTGGCTGCATGATCCCACACCCCATGCACCACTGCTCTTCCCCTGCACAAGCCCAGCAGGGTGAGGGCAAAGTTGGCACAGAGCATCCCGTGGAGAGGCCCTCAGAGATCCTCCAGCCTGGCTCTACTGGTAGCACCCCCCAGCTGGGTCTCCAGGTGTCTATGCTGTGAAGCAGCTGTGTTTCCTTGTTGCACAAATCACTTAGATGAGTCTCCTAGACTGGGAAATACTTCATTAAGTTCTAGGCATCAAAAATCAGGCTTGTTATCCAGCAACAGGCTAGGTAAGTTTGCCAGAGCAACTCAGGAGCGAATGAGAGACTGGCACCTTCTAACGTGGATATGACTGTCCTTCACTGGTTATAGAGGTGCCTGGATGAAACAGAGACAAGATGCCTGATTACTGCAGGATAAAATAGGGTGAGGTAGATCTGACCATAGCCTCACTGAGCTCTGGCTCCTCATCTCTAGCAAGGAGATAGTAAATAAGTCTTTGTTCCTGGAGACTCCTTGATTATTCAGTTCAGATGTTCTTGGGCAGAAACTGTCTTCTCCTACTTGCCTCTGCTAACTGTGGGAAAACAAGTGACCTTTAACTGTCTGGAAAGCCTGAAGAAACCCAGACAATTAGCTGAAACACAGATTTTAAGAGTATCTAATGCATTTTGTTTGATTCAAATAGAAATATTATATTTGCTATTGATTTTTTCAGAACAATTCATTTTTTCTAAGCATGGAAGGCAGTTCACTAGAAACAAAGTATTTTAAATATGAAAAGTTCAAATGTAATAATTCATTTGCAAAGCCCAGACTTTTTTGCTGTTGTTGTTGTTCCCACAGACTTTCTGTTGTCTTTAGCTCCTACATATGCACTAAGAAAATGATGTTGCTGTCATTTTGGAAGGGAAAGTGTGGCTTCTTATTTTCCTTTGGCTCTGGAGAAGACCAGATATAAGAACATGATTCAGTTATCCTAGAGGTGCTGAGTCTATGAAAGCCCAGTGGGAGCATGGAGTGCTTAACTCTTTCAGAGCTGAAAGTTTTTATTTAGTTACCTAAACATATAGTGTGAGGCTGTTGGTTTAGCATTTGTCAAGCTCTTTGCAAGGTGATGGACTGGTCTAGACCTGACAGTGATGGGAAAATAACTTCTCTTTCCCTTGTATAATGCAGGGATTTCCTTTTAGGGCTGATGATGCTGAAAAGGTAAAGGGGTGAATGAACCCCACATATCTTCCATAGCCGATGGCTAGAGATGAACTCTCATATTCTTAGGTTTGTGTTGACTGCCAGGTGTCCCCTGAATGGAGACAGAGATATAATTGCCCAGAGGGTCAGGAATGCCTTGGGAGAGGAAGGCGGACTCTGCTCAGCACATTCTTGAAGGCATTTGAGCTTGGTACCTTAACACAAGCCTGTTTTAATCTTTTTATACAAATATCTAGAAAACAGTGCTGGAGGACAATACATATTCCCTTCTTCTGTGACACACTGAGGGGCAGGTTGGACATGGATGGAACTATCCTTTCTTCAGCTGCAAAACAAAATTTTCCAGACCCCATGGGCCAGACATTTAGCAAGGTAATGACCAGTTCATGGGTGGCATTACTTGGTTTGAGTGAATTTATATTCAGCGTGAGTCAGGTAAGCATGGTAGGAGTGGGTAGAGAGTAATGTTCAAATCGAATATACATTTCCAGATGTTGGCTGTGAAAGATGTAGGAGTTTCAGTTAGCACACATTTGTTGTTTTTTAATGTTTCAGTGAGCTACATCAATATCCTTTACTCAAGGAGCTTTCAATGACTTTCAATCTATGCACAACACGTAGCACAATGGATGAATCACGGGCTGATCATTCGCTTCATCACAACAAGAGCAGTCATTGGTGCAGTTCCTGGTGGGCGCTTCCCTAACTTCTTCCCAATAATGTCAAGAACTCGTCCAGCCTCTGAACTGGAAGTATTTATTCCAGGTATTTGCAAACCAATTGCAAATAAAAGAACATTTGGGGGGCTTTTCAAAAGATACATTTTAATGCAATTTCATCTGAGAAATTAAAATGAGTCATCACCTCAAATTAGCAACATTTTAAATCAGTAATGTTTCAATGTCATGATTTCAAGAGTTTCCCATTATCAGGTAATATCATCAAAACTGTGCAAGAACATGGACAGCTCACCTCAAGGATGCAGGGAGGGGAAAATGTTTATGGTTTGGGAGAGAGAGCTCCAAATGTTATGTCATGGATAGTCCAAGGGCTTCTCAGCTGCTTAATTTTGTGTGTCTCTGTTATCTGGCTGAATTGGGAATGTAAATTTTATACAGACTAAGGAAATAAGATCTACTTGTCATCCCCACCTACCTTCAATGAAACTATCGCAAGTATAGATACACCTAAGTAATTTTTCAAAATAAGCAGTATAAATACCTGACTGCACCCAAAAATGTCCTTGGAAACATAATAAAAACTTGATGTCTCAGTCTGGAGAGAGGGTTTTTCATCAAAAAATATCACTTATTTCAAAATCCCACCAAACTGAAGAGAATTCCATGACTTTCTGAAGAGATTTCCCATCAGCAACAGTGTTGTGCTGGAGCATTACAGAAAAGTTGTCAGAACAATGCAATACTTAAAACAGCAAGAAAGAACAGATACTAACTGGTGTGAACAGGGCAGAGAGCAACACTCCAAGACATCAGAAATGTACCATCAACCAGTGTACGGTGTGGGTCAGGACCGGCTCTGGACACACACACCATGACACATGGTGGGTTTCAGCAGTGCTCAGGAAAGGCAGAGGTGCTCCTACTGAAATGGATGTTCTCAGCCATTTCAGCAGCTTTTCTTTGGCCTAGGTTTGTCACCTGGTTTCAGCTGCTTGTGCAGATGGTGAGCACTGAGGCGAGCTTGGCTGGTGGAGACACAGCCAGCCTGGCTCATCTTGGCTCCGCCACAAAGAAAAAGGATTCTCAGGTGACTCCACCAGGAGCAGATATGAGGTAGAGGATATGAGGCAGCCCTGTGAGGGGGCCAGTAAGAAAATAACCACATGTGCTCTCATGGTAATGAAGGGACTTTTTCTCTCTACTCTTCCTTGATGGGAAGTGACAGTTGGGAGAATCATTACCAGAGATGCCAACTTGGGCAGTGCAACAACAGAGGGAGGAAGATTGTTGTCTTAAAGTTGTTCCCACCGCGGCTGATGAGCAAATGAGATACAAAGGAAATGAAATGAGCTGGCACCTACTTAGTCTCTTCAGAGAAGAATATTTACTTGGGTTTGTCTTGACAGCAGACTCGTAGGATGGTGGGAGGTGAGAGAGGTTCTGGAAGGACCGGGAGAAGGACAGATCATAAGGTTCAGTGGCAGAAGTAAGGATGTTGTTCATTCGTGGCTTGTCTGTAAAACAAAACAAAACAAACAAACAAACAAAAAAAAACAACAAAAGAGAGAAAGACACGTCCACAGCATGCACCAAAACAAGATGAGAGGTGAGCCATCCCCACAGATCTGGCTAGGGAGGAGAGCTATATCTGAGCGAGCCTCAGCAACAGGCTTTTGGGCATAATTCAGCTTGGTACCCACAGACTGGTAAAAAATGGGTCCTGTGAATCTGTTTCCTTTCCCACAGCAATTATGGAGAGAAGCAA
This sequence comes from Aythya marila, assembly GCF_965140915.1. NCBI lineage: Eukaryota > Metazoa > Chordata > Aves > Anseriformes > Anatidae > Aythya > Aythya marila. The sequence continues at coordinate 11,627,402 of NC_139059.1, read as the reverse complement.
ACTGCCATCTTGACAGCCCCCAGACAGACAGAGCAGCCCTCCTCCCAGGGGCTGCTGGACGGTGGGTCATGTATCCTGCAGGGCTGCACCACAGTGTGGTGGGACCAACCCCAGCGCATCTTGTACAAGTTCAGACACCATCACCTACCTTCACCCAAGCAAGTTATATGTTCCTCAAAGCCACAGAAATGTGTCTGTGGGTTCATTTTAATTTGGGCTGATAATCAAGTTGCTCTCTCATCATGCCAGATTTCTGGCCTGTGTTTTGAACCTGGAAGCTCCTGTACAAAGTCCAGTCCACAGCCCCAGAGATCTGGTGGGCCCTAGGGTGGCCATGATCCCCTGCACATGGGAAGCATGAAGCAGAGCTGAGCTCATCTAGGTGCAGTCACAAGACGAGGCAAGGCCTGGAGAGGTTCCTGAGGTGAGGAAGCAGGGTTGGAGGACGCCCTCCTCTACTTTTTCCACTTTGTTGGTCACTGAGGGAGTCCCCAGCCCATGTCAAAACATCCTCTGTCAGGATGCTAATGCCAAGGGCACTGCCAATAAATATTAGCACTGAACTACAATGTTAAGAGCGAAGTCCAGGCAATCTGCAGAGTTTGCCTCGTAACTGAAATCATGTCCCTTTGCTGCAAGCTGGATGGAAAAAAGTCTTTCATCAGCTCAGCTGAGGGACAGAGGCCTGTTGAGGTAAAGCATTTATAACTCCCAGGTGTTCAAATATTAAAGTAGGCAGAGATAAGAGTATTAAAAATAGCAAGAGCTGATATTGTTGGGAGCAAAGCTAGAAAAGGCTACAGGGTCATTGAAGGGGCTCTGTGTGGGCTTGTAGCAGTGATGGGGTTGCACTAGCTGGGTCAAAAGACCAAAGAGGTGGCCACTCCAAGTGTGCTGTGATGATATAAATCAAAGGACAAAATGTTCTGATGCAGCTGAGGAGCAGCAGAATGCCTAAGGCTTGGTTTCACGCCTGCCTGCCACTCTTCAAAAGGGTGCTCATGAAGAGCAATGCAACATGTGCTCAGTACTCACTTGTGCCTGAAGACCCTCTGTCTCTCCTGATCTATGGACTGGTGGAAATTAAAGCACAGCTTCTGCCCCAAACACAACTGTTTCCCACAATTATTATTATTATTATTATTATTATTTTTTTTATTTTATTTTATTTTATTTTATTTTTTTTTCAGGAGTTGTACCATCTCCTCCCCTGCTGCCTGGGTCCTCCCTGGAGCCTTATTTGAGCTAGAGAGCAGGACTCTACTCCTGGAATAGTTATTACCTGGTAAAAAGAACATAACCCCAACTGAGCATATAGCTAATGTGTCATCTCTCTGAGAGCATTATTTTTCTTCTGATGACTTCAATGCATGTCTCGCAGACTGACTGCAGGATTAGGAAATGCATCATATTCATCAGGGAGGGGGAAACAATTGATTAGATATTATCCAGTCAACAGAGACTATATCAGCATGGAAACTATATCTCCACTCCTATTAGTGTTTGTGTGGCAAGGAGCCTGGGGTAAGATCTCTGCAATTTTTACGGCCAGAACCTGTATATAATCTCTATTTTGCATGGACATTTGGGCAAGCTGAAATAAGCCCAGTCATATGTATTGTGTTCAGTGCCAAAACAGGAGCATTAATTGACTGCTTGCATGAGGTGTATGAAATTAAGTGCCACACATTTCTCTGATGGGCTTGTGCAGAATCACTGCATCTTCTTGCTGCTTTTTCCATCCAGTCAGTCAGGAACTGATCATTTTGATTTTGGCAAATTAGAAGTCACCTTGAAATTCACTACTTATCATTCAGTAAAATAAGTAATAAACTGAAATGACCAAAGATAATTTCAGATGTCTTTTGCATAATGTAGTTTGAGGGAAAGATCAGAGGCCTGAGAAGCTCTAGTGAGGAGAAACATCTTGTGCAGTTTAAATTCTGGGAACAGTTCAGCAGAAGTTTCTTAGTAGTTCATCACTCCTGCAATGTATTTAAGTCACAATTTCCTTTGGTCACTCTTTTTCATTTGTAGTGCTTACTGACTTCTATGGAAGGTGCAAGACATAGTTAATTAACAAGATGTAAATAGGGAGATCTCCCCATTTCCTGCAAGACAGATGAGGTGGCACGCTGCTCTGTTCCCCATCATTCCCACTCATTCCAGTTCAGTTCTATGTTCTGGGCAATGGGAGATGCCCACTGGAAGATGGACAATGTGCTATGGTTACTGGATTTACCTTTGAAAGTCAGTATTAGACCATGTTTGCCTCACCTCCATCCTGCAGCCACATCCCATTTCATGTCTGAGCAAACTTGCAAAGCTATTTGCAGAGGAACATGGATGAAATGAAGCTCACCCAGTGCATAGTGCACTACAGAAATGGGAACATTACCCAGCAACCTCATTTCTACTGGTTTCAAGATTCCCTTTTGCTACAGCATCGAAGCAACCGCACCTTTTTACAGCCAATGCAACATCTTAAAATTCAGAAAGTGTCTCTCTGATTAATTCAGCAGGAGAGGGCTCAACCCTGCAGAATTTCCTCTTCTGCTGAGCATCAGCAGTTTCACATTGCTGCTGCCAGAGTGCTGCATTGCTCCAGCCACAGGCAGGGCTGGTGACATGGGACAGCACTGCCAAACACACAAGGCTGCATAACATTGGCACAGTAAGTTCAGGAAGGGAGCAAGCATCTTTGTGGACAAAGACTTGGCCTTTGAAGCTCTAATCTTTCTTCTTGGGGACCTACCAAGCAAGAACAGTGCATTTCTTCTGCTTCATGGGCCAGAACTGTTGAGACAGTCCAAACCCTGTTGTACTTCCATGAAAACCAGTGGACTCATGGACCAGACTCAGAAAGGCTCCCCTGTACCACTTGGATCACGGTCTTAGAGGAAGACTTGAGAAGGTGCCACCCTACAGCAGATGGGAGCTGTGACAGTGCAGAGAGCTCTGCTCCTGAGGAACCACGAGCACTGCGGCACTGCGGGACTGCCAGAGGAGCACCTCTCCTGCAGTGGCCTTTACAAGGGCTGGCATGTCACCTGCATGGATTTTAGGAGGCTTCAGCACTTCCCTCCATGCACTAGGGATGGCAATTGCAGCTGGCCTCTGAGTGGATGTTATGAATTCACGCTTCTGCTTTATGCATATGCCCCATTACTTTATAAACTATGAAGGAAAGAAAATTGCTCTCATTTCAGGGAGATACTCATTGTACTTTCATCACTTTGCAAATTGTGTGCAAGCACAGGGCTGAGAAGCAGTCTCAGGATTTTTAAAGCTTGTGTGGTGGAGACCAGACCTGAAGTCTGTGAAGTGTCTTGCTCTGTCCTTATTCTTTGAAGACAGTTTCTTTCAAAGTCTGTTTACATGTGGAACGGAAACTTTCATGTATGAGGACAGGAGCAGATGATAACCAAGACAAAAAAAAAAAAAAAAAAAAAAGTGAATTTATGGCAAAATTTTAAACAAAGCTCAAGTGGCAAAAAGGATGTGCTCCATATTTGCATATGAGTCTGCACATATGTTGTGTGAATTTTGCAAGACATTTCAACAGATGCCTTTTAAAACATTCACCCAGAGAAACCAAACAATGTCACCTAGGAGAAGCTGATACAACCAAGCCTTCTGCTGCTCAGCTTCAGCTCATCCTAGCTTCAGTCCTCTGTCAAAGCACACACTGCTCCCCCAGCACTGCCTTCTGCTCAGCCATTTGAAAGCTCAGACACAAAGTCTTCTCTGATTTGGATGCAAGCTCTTACAAAGGGACACATTCCTCAAGAAAATCTGTTAGTTGCTAATGATGTTTGGTAGCCTTCTGTGCCAAGACTTAGCACCGCCTGAGCCATCCTGGGAATGACACGCTGCTATAGCAGGCACAGAGCTGATGTTCACACACTGGAATTAAAATTTACAAGTTGTATCTTCAGCTTTTTTGGAGGGAGCTATAAGTGTTTTCACACTTTTTTTTTTTTTTTGTGTGTGTGTGTGTGTGTGTGTGTTATAAATACTGTTATTAATAGTCTTTTGCATGTCTCACAAAGAATCTCAAAGAGTTTATACATTTCCAGCTCAGATCCTCTGTGGTGTAAATCAGCAGCTCTCCAGTGAATAGCTGTCCTTGTTTATAGGAGTTGGAGATGTGGGGTTTAAAATTCAGTTAGTAGAAAATAAAACACCTCTGCATATCAGCATGACTTTTGGATTAGGTCTTTCAGGGCTGAGTACAGAACAGCAGGTGAAAGGGTTAAGAAGCAAAGAGGGTGAGCTATACTACACACTGCAAGATGCCCCTACATGTTACAACGTATGCACATGATTTAATGATATAGCTGAATTATATCACCCAGGGACTATTGACATGATGCTTCTGAGCACACTGTGCTTAACAGGGCATAGCATAGTTACACACCACAACACAGAGTGACAGGAATAATATTGCCAACTAAAACAAAAGGAAAAACTTCAGAAATTATGATTACACTTAGCAATCACAGAAAAAGACACTTTCACTTCTCCCTAGGCTGGTTATCTTTTTACAGGGATGCAGAAAACAACTCATGGCTCTGGCATGAGAGCAGCCAGAACATAGAAGCGTGCACTGCTGGAACCAGGACTCATTCCTGCTGAATTTGAGACTGCAGTTGGAAAACATCAGCCTGTTAACTCCTTCCACCTCTCAAGTGCCTCCTGCTCAAAGCTTGAACCTGCAGGGAGGGGAAGCAGACTCGAAGAGGCAAAGACATCAGGTGTGATCCTGGGAGCAGTCCAGAAAAGTAAGTAAGTTGGTATTAGCTCTAGCCACTGAGAGACACAAATCATCCACCCTGGGTGGCTTAACTGGGGTTAAGCTGTCCTTTCAGCCCTTTGGGACTAGGGCAAGGAACAAGCCTCTGGTGGGCTGGGGGTGATGCAGGGAGCACCACAACCTTCTGGCTGTGTCACAGGGAGCTCTACACCAACAGCATTCCTAGCAATGCAAATAGTAAAGAGCCATTGGGCTCAGCAATTCTGCATGCTCTGATATTTATGATGCTGTTGTTTTACCTCCAGAACTTTTTTATTAATTAATTAATTTATTTTCCACTCATGTCCACTCAGGATAAAGACACTGTTTTGCCTCAATTACGGTTCAGGGTCTTCTGCTTCTGTAAGAAGAGCCTGAGGCCAGTGTCAGAGCTATCCAGTTCATGTAGCCCTTTGCTTTCCAGTGGTATTGTCATAAAGAGAAGCTTCTCAGGGTCCTCCCACAGGTGAGAATGGAGACACAGGGGCACATCTGGGTGGGCCATGGGCCACGGGCCACATCAAGGGTGTCAGAACAGCATCTATCTGCATGTTGAGGCATCCATGCTCCGCCGGGGGGCTGCACACAGAGCTGGGACCCTGTTTTAGTCCCTCCATAACAAGGCCATGAAAACAGTGATTCCTTCATCTGAACGCAAGAAATATTTAGTCTAAAAAGCAAAGACCAGTTGCTTCAATGCTGAAGTCTGTAAAGGAAGCTGTCATTGAAAACCTCTGTCTGTGCTCTGTCCCTAGGTTGTTCTCTGTCCTCTATTGACTAGAGGAAGGTCAGCACACATTATCAGAGGCTTGTCGCGTGACTCAAATGCACCCACAACCCAAGTGAAACAAATACACCCCTTGTGCTGAGGCTGGCTCTGCACTGAAGAACATTACCAGTAAATTTCCAGGTCAAGGCAGGTGAATGGTGAGCTTCATTCACCAAACACTTGGCTCCAGTCTGCCTCATGAGAGTGTAACTGGAACTGTACCACAACACACCAATCTCTGTGTACTTTGCTTTGCAAAGTTTGTGCACAAGGTGGTTGAATCACTGATTGCCACTGATATCTCCATCATTAAAGCCCTGCTGCTTTGCAGAAAGTGCAGTGAACATAATGTGTGTACTTGTTACGTAGGTTATATACTGAAGATCTGATTATCTTTAATTTCCTCACATATATTTCTGCTGGGGATAAATCTAATTTAAACAGTCCTTAATTGTTATGATTTTGTAAACAGTATCTTAAACACAATAGACATAGAACTCTCAACAAATTGCTGGAGGAGATGTGACAGTATAGGGAACCATTTTCATATCCTCTGGGATTGTCCCAAATCAAAGCTTCTGGTCTGATGTTAGAAAATTGATGCAAGAATTATTATAGCAATATATCCCCCAAAGTCCTGTTACTGTGTGGGAAGGAAGATGTCCTGAATGTTTGAAATGAAGAGAAGGGAAAGAAAGGAAAAAAAGGAAAAAGAAAAAAGGGAAAAAAAGGAAAAAAAGGGAGGAAGGAAGGAAGGAAGGAAGGAAGGAAGGAAGGAAGGAAGGAAGGAAGGAAGGAAGGGAGGGAGGGAGGGAGGGAGGGAGGGAGGGAGGGAGGGAGGAAGGGAGGGTTATAAATGAGAGGCTCACATACATGCATGTGTGCATAGGAGTTTGTTTAAAGTTCAAATGGGTACTGCTATAGAATTGAATTCACCTCTGTCAGAGTAAACCCAGACATTACCTGTGGAGAAACACTTGACCAAATTAAAAACTCAAAGTGAAGCCATTTGTTGCTTATGGTTTTTGGTTTTACTAAGTATTTTTTTGAGATGATTTTCAAACGAACTGACATAAAACTTATAACGTGAACTTCCTACTAACTATATTATTTAGCAATTTCCTTGTTATTTATATAGACATAAAAATGTTTATACAAGGCTTTTGGCGGTTTAGTGTAATTAAATATGCACTAAATATAATGAGATTAAACTTAAGTAGCAGTAAAAAATAAAGTAATAAGCTTTACAGAAACTGAACCCAGGCAGTCAATATATATTTGTCATAGCTAATGTTATACTGCTTCAGTTCTGTACACCTATCTTCTATTTTTTCATATTTTAATTTTTTTATAAGGGAATATTTTGTATGTACTTGTTTTGTATAAAGACTAAGTAGATAAACAAAATAAATTAACATATCAAAAGGTGTACCTGCATTTCACACACAAAATTTAGTTGCACATAGAAATGAGTTCTTGAGCACTCACATTCACCTTTTGTATACAAAATACCCAGTATTCCAGAAGCAGGTGTGGAATTCTCTATTTGGAGCTAAAATATGCAGCTAATGTCTAGAGCTGAAGTTTAGAGCTAAGGGAACCAACATTAAACTTCTGATTTCAGTGGAACTGAGGCCTGAAGGTTACTGAAAGCAGAATTTAGACTGAGGTCGCCAAAGGCCCATAGAAATTTCTGTAATGGGATGTTCAGTGCCCCAGGAATTAATTAGGTACATGAACAGACCCACACCAGAAAGAAAGCCAACAGCCTTCTTTCAGAGGTGAGTTGCTGAAAGTCACAATGGGGAGTTCAGAGTCCTCAGCAACAGTGGAAATGAAATCCTGGTGTGGCAGACCATGAGCTGACAGACCCACTTGCCTCTGGTTATTCATCATGGTCTTCACTGGAAAGTGTCTTCCCGAACTTGCCACATTCTACAGGACAGCACAAACGTGTCACCTCTCTGCAAATGCTTTTTGCTGGCCAGGCAGCAGGAAAAGGGAGACTTTCATCTCACCCTGCATTGGCTGAGCTGCAAACAGCACTAGGTTAATTAAATGATAGCAGCCTGACAGAAAAGATTATATACGATCCCCTCATTAATTAGTGGTTATTCCTTCCTGCATCAGAAGAATTTGGTACAATCACGCCATGATCTCATGGCTGCATGACCCACTGTGATGGGCATACCCTTGCACTGAGAAGCTGTGTGGCACAACCACAAGCCAAGTTAAAACTGAGACCCTTTTACCTCTGGGAACCTGATGTTGAATGTGAACAGCTCATGTAACTCATGCCAAATTTGCCTTTTTTTTATTTCTTCTTTCCTTTTTTTTTCTTTTTTTTTTTTTTTTTTTTTTCCTCCCTTGGGCCTCATGGACATGGATTTACTTTATTTTATTTCAGTTTGTTTATTTGCAGGAAAAAAAACTGCCGCAGTAATACAAGGGAGTGTTTGCATATGGTGCTGATAAGCTTTGTGTGCATTCAGAGAGGGCTTGTCACAGTGACATCTGCAGGCAGCAGAGCACGGGCCACCAGGAAATACCAGTCCATGGAAACTGGTGTTTGCCATCCTCCAACTGTCTCAGCTGAACAAAGACTGAGTTGTAGACAGAGGTACAGAAAGCTGCTTCCAAAACACTGTTTGGTGGAACAGATGCTCCACTGCAACAGCACATCTGGATCATTCCTCTCTACTTAGATCCTGTTATGATTCCCAAGACCATTGGGGAGGACAATGGTCTGGTGCCATTTGCTCTACATCTGCAAAAGGCTAGCTGGTTAGGTGTGGGGAAAGGAGAGCTCAGGGAGCTTGGCTTTCATCCCTCCTAGACGAGGAGGTCCCTTGCAGAGCCCTGGGCACCACATCTATCACATGTTGAGAGCCTCCTCTGATTATTGCCAGGGTTATATGACTTTGGAGAGGCAATGTAATGGGAATAATGGGAGAAAGTAAGGAACCACAAAGTTGCTGGGATGGTGAGGATAGGATCACCAGCCCAGAGGATCTGAGTTTTCATCCTGATAGGTATTCCAGTTTGCAACAATCCACTCTCCCCATCATATACATGTATACCAGGCCAACTGCATCCTGCAGACACGGGGTGGGGTGGGGTGAGGGGGAGGAACCAAATACGACTGAATCATACAGTTATTTGTAGTCAGATCATTCAAATTGCTTTGTATGACCAAACTGTTTAAAACCATAGAACCATTGAATGACTTGGGTTGGAAGGGACCTTAAAGATAACACAGATCCAACTCCCTGACATGGGCAGGGATGCCACCCACTAGATCAGGTTGCCCAGGGTCTTGTCCAACCTGGCCTTGAACAATTCCAGGAATGGGGCATCCACAGCCTCTCCGGGCAATCTGTTCCAGTGCCTCATCACTGTCTGAGTGAAGATTTTCTTCCTAACCTCTAATCTCCCCTTGTTTAGTTTAAAGCCATCAATTTTTAAGGCACAGTAGTGGAGGGAAAAAAAGAAAAAAAAAAAAAAAAAAAGAGTTTCTAATCCAAGATCATGAACACTTCTGCTTTGGTTTTGTCTCTCAAGTAGATAAAAAAGAAAAGCATCTGTCAGGTTCAGAAGGAAGTTTAACTGTTCTAGCACATTGTTACTTTGAATTATTGAATGCAATAGGGATCTGGTGGGCGAGCTATGTTAAAACCTCTGCACACAGATCACAGACACAGGTAAACTAGGCTTATCTGTGTCTTTTGGGGTAGATCTGGAATCCCAGGCCATTGTGGATGTGAAGAACAGGTGGTAGCATACAGAAAGAAGACATTACAATTCCATTCCAATTACTTTTCTCATGAAAGTAGTAAATATTAAAAGAAAACAAAAAAGAAAAAGAAAAAAGAGAGAGAAAAAAAATATTTAAAAAGGTAGTTTGAGAGTGTTTGAGGCCTTCAAATCATGTTCAATAAATATTTCTATGTTACTGCAAGATCTAAAGCTGATGTTTCCCCTGTGGCTTTGGGAGATAGGAAAAAAAAATAATTAGTCTTACAACTGAAGGTAACATGCAGACTGAGCAGCAGTAAGACCCACCCAGTAGGAAAGGAAAAGACCAAAACTTTGAGGAGACTTTAAGGCTCCAACCCTTTTTTGCAACAAATTGTGGAAGTTCCTATTCAAGCACACATGACTTTCACAATAAATCTGTTCCCTAGTATTTGTCAAGACGAAGTTCAAGAGTTAAAAAACAAAAAATGCCAGAACACAAAGAGCAACAAATACAGCAATTCAGAGCAACAGGTAGAGAGAATCAATACCTATTAGGATGAGATCTACTCATCATTTACTTGTTCCTTAGCAGAGAGGAGGTTCCAGCTGCAAGTGCTGGAGGAATATCTCACATTCACAGGGTGAAGGGTGCAGGGAAAAACAAGGAGGAGACCCAGACAAGGCACGAGGTGAATAGGGAAGAGAGCACAGAGGGCTGGGGTGCACTCAGAAGTTGCACTGATTGCACAGCGGCAGTGGGAACCAGCGACTGGTTTGGGTTTGGATGGAGCTGGGAAGAGGCAGGTGGTTTGACTGGGTGGTCTGTGATTGCTACGATGCTGGAAGGGACATGCTGCCCACACCTGACTACTAATCTTGAGCCAAGGCAATCAAAGCAAGGAGGGAGCTAAGGTAGAGCTAACACAAATTCTGGCCACATATTATGATACCAAAATCATGCCAGTTTAAGAGCCCCTACCCCATATTCACTGTCCTTCTAACCTATCTTAAAAAAATGCACAAGCAGCACTATGAGTTGAGGGGCTTGGCTGACAAGATCGACTTTTCTTTGGTTATCATTTGGATGGTTAAATCTCATAGAACTTTGCTGATGTGAAAGTGAGAAAGGAACAACCAGACAAGGGAAACCACAAGGTTGATAGGTAAAGCTATAAAAGATCGGGCCATATTTAATTGTGTGCTCTAATGTAAAATATGGTCCTATGTTTAATGTTAATGGAATACATCATTCATGCATCATTGCCATAGGAACCATTCCACTAACATTAAACATGCTTTGATACCAGTAAATATTACTGGCTGGCAGAGGAAAGTTACAACAAGTGTAATTTTGCTCTTTGTTTTCTCTTACCATGTGTAGGTGTCTGGGTGGCACTGTTTAGTATCAGGTGATTATAATTTTGTTCTTGGTCATCTGAAATTCACAGAGAAAAAAAAAAAAAAGATCCCTTTAAGAAACAGCTTAGCAAACCCACTGATCTACAGATGATAATTACAGCTCACAGTATTCACAGGAAATCTCAGCATGATTAAAGAAAGAAGAAAATGCTTAAGAAAGCAGAAGTTTCTGTTATGTAGTTCGCTTAAAATTCCAGATGCAAGAAGAACATGATAATAGCAAACTGCTCCCCTTCTGCTGAGCCTGCAAATTAGCGTTGTCTGTAAAGGTAAGAAGCATGCCCAGCCAGGAACAAACCAATATCAGTGGTGTCTTCCTGGGAGCTGCTGGAACCTCACAGCCCCAGCTCCACTCCTCCTCCATCCCACATGAAGCTTTGCAGGACATTACCGCCAGCTACACAGGTAACAGACTCTCCCACTGAGACCACAACCTTACACGATAGCAATGTCACGTAGAGTCTAGGGAAGGATCAAGTAAGTAGCTTCATAATGCAGGAGGAAGAGTTCAACAGCTGCACCTGGGCTGCAGCTCTCTCTCCCCTGAGAGCTGAGACTACCACAAGACCTGGTGGATTCATATTAAATGCACCATGCTGAAAAGTAGGAGGGAAGCAGTCAAAGGCAGCTTGACTGCTACCTTAGTGATTAGTAACTGTCCAGATAAAGTTTCCAGAAAAACATTCAATAAAGAATTAAGTGTCTTTATCCAGTACTTTTTTTGTTTGGTATGGGGATTGTATTAAAGTAGGGGGAAAAGATTTCAAGGATTTTACATCTTATGCCTAATGTCTAATCTGCTATTCTTGAGAACCTCTCATGGATATTTCACTTTGCCCCCAGGAGACCTGTTTCATAATAACTTTCTTACTGCTTTTTAGATCAATTTCTTCTTCCTGTTTACCAGGACCACGGAGAAAATCCCTGTTCTTTCTGCAATAGTTTTTTATGCCAAAGTTGTTATTTTGTGTTCCCTTAACTTTATCCTTCAAGCTAAATTACATAACTTCCTGTATGCTTCCCTATAAAATTTGCTTTGCCTTTGATTGTTTCCATCCTAGTACCCTGCATGCTTTATGATTAAACTAGATCCTTCTCCAGCCTTGTGCCCAGCCTGGGACATGTTTGTGGGAGGAGACCTTACTAGTACAAAGTGGAATGTGTGGATTTTTCCAAGTGCTCTACTCTTGTTCACACAAACTTGTATGGTATTTTCCTTTTCCATAATGATGCAAAATTCCTGGTTCATATCAAGTTTATGATTCATTATGCTTTTCCTGCTTTTCAAAAGAACTGCAACTTGTCCATTTGTTCAACAAATACAAAGTTTTTTAGTTTTCTTGTTTCAGTCCAATGCATAGCATTTTTCTCCATTTAATCAATTTATTTTCAGTCTATTTCTCGAGTTTTTAAAGAGTATTTTAAATTCCAATCCCATCCTCTAATAGACTTATGGTCATCCGAGCTTTATATCATCTGTAAATTTAATAAGCAAATTCCCTTTCCACCAGTAACAAAAAGACTGAATGCAGAAACACATCAGTTCATCTTTCTACTGATATTTACTCACTTTTTATGGTTAGTCAGCCATTATGGCATCTACCCTATCGAGGTTCATTAGCACCATGTTTCTCAAATTAGTCTCACATTACTTTCCCACAAATAACTGAAAACCTAGCTAGAGTCACAGTCCCTCATACAAGCTATTTCTCCCTGGATAAAAAAGCACAGTAATAATAATAATAATTAAAAGAACAGCTTGACATGATTTGTCTGCTACTTTATCTCACTGGAAATTCATCTCCTTGCACAACATACTGAATGTCTGTGTACAGCCAGAGTTAAAACCAGAGATTATTATTATTATTATTATTATTATTATTATTATTATTATTATTATTATTATTATTATTGGATGTCAACAGACTACGTACCTTAACTTACTTAGCATCTCCATCTAGAAAATAGATACTCATCAAATACACTGCCAGTGAAGCTTAGAAATTATTAGCCTGGCTAGCAGTATGTTATGAGCAAACCTTGAAAGGAGGTCAGGTTCCCACAGGCATTTAAAGAGTCCTTCAGTAAGTGGCCGACAGATCTCCTAAGACAGAATTTTCCTTTTGATCTTCCATTGACGGTTACTTTTAGCAAGCAAAAATTCTGCAGTCATTGCTTGTGATTTTGTTTCTGTTCCTCCATACTGCCTCCTTTCACTTTAATGTGAAAACAGAAGCAGAAGATGAACGGCATAAATTTAACTCTTTGATATTTCTGGAATCCCTCTCAGTCTGGAGGGACTTTCAGAGGTTTGGGATCAGCTAGGATACTTGTCATCCAGTTTCCAGCAAGTATGGCACAGAATTCTGCTCACTAATTTCTACATTATGTTTTAACATTTTCTGGAGTTCAAACAAATGCTTTTGGTAATACAGTTTTAAAAGACTTTACATGATGGTAAGTCTGACAGATACTTAAAAGAAATAACTGCAGTATTTTTAGACTTTGCTACCAAAAAACATTATATACTTTAGTTCTCAATCATCTGTCTTCAACTCCTATTAGATCTTTCATATTTTTTGGCCAGAGTAAGAAAACAATTTATTATTAGAAAACTCCTCCAAAAGTAGATATTTCTAGATCATGAGACTTGTCAATCAGCAACTTGATTATTCTCTTAGATAGTCTAAATATTTTGTGCTTCTGAAAAGCTTTAGAGATAAAGTCTGGGCCAGACTTCAGTTATAGTCAGTTCATGAAACTGTCAGGCACAAATGTGTTCTGGATATTGCCATTTCAGTGGTGTTTAGTCAATACAGCCAGCAGCTGGGTTGCTGAGACTGCCAGATACACAACTTTAGAGCAGTCTCCTCTATGCAGAATTTTTAGGGTCTTTGGTTGCAAAGGCAGCCATTCTGCTCAGTGTGCATCAGGGGTGTCTGTGCCCTGATAGCAACTGCTTCTCTCTTACAGCTGTTTTTCTGTTCCTGAGTTCATAGAATCACAGAATTGCTGAGACTGGAGATGTCTCTGGAGATCATCTGGTCAACCGCCTAATCAAAGCAGGGTCAGCTAGAGCAGCATTGGCCAGAATTTGGCCAGCAATTTGGCCAGCAATTTGGCCAATCAGTGGAGATTTTGAATATCTCCACTGATGGAAAGTATTTCCAGTGCTCCACCACCATCATAGTAAGAAAGTTTTTTTCTTAGATTTAATTGGAATTTTCCGTATTCCAGTTTGTGACCATTGCCTCTTGTCCTATCAGTGGGCCCCAGTGAAAGAGCTTGGCTGTTTTCTTTATTTGTCCCATCAGGTATCAATACACATTGATTAGATCCTCCCCAAGACTTCTTTTCTCCTGACTGAATAGTCTGAGCTCTCTCAATCTCTTCCTATACAACAGATGTTCCAATTTCTCAAACATTTTTGTGGTCCTACTCTGGAGCCTCTCTAGAATGTCTCTCTCCCCTGTGCTGGGGACCCCACCACTGGACCCAGCACTCCAGATGTGTCTCGCCAGTGCTGAGTAGAGGGGCAGGATCACCCACCTCGACTTGCTGTGCTTCTCCTAATGCCACCCGGGATGCTGGTGGCCTTCTTTGCCACAAGAGTGCGTCATGGGATCATGTTCAACTTCGTATTCATTATGTATTTTACCAGTTATTTCATCCATCATTTATTACTTTAAATTATTTAATTGAATTATTAAATCTATTTTTGAAAGGTTCAAACTAAGTACTGAGTAATGAGCCTATTGTATTTTATGATGACCTGTCCTTGACATTTTCACCTGGTAACTTCACTGAGCATGAAAATTTCTACACAACCATTTCTCTCCTTAAAAAGTGAGATACATCCCCAGGAGGTCTCCATACTTCCATGTGCTTTGTATAGCAGCCTGTGGTACCTATGCTAGTTCTTCTGGATTTCAGCCAGGCATAGGGCTGCAGTTATGCAGTGTAGTTAAGGACAGCAAGGACTTCCAGCATGGCTATGGCAAAGCTATTTTTCAAATCAAATTGCTAAAAACATCCAAAGATACAAACTGTTTGTCCTATTCTCTACTAATGCTGCTCATGCTAGAGGAGTTGACAGATAAAAGGCTACACAGAGATGATGGAGACACGCATTTGAAATGTGAGCATTTAAAACAGTAACTGGCAAAACTTTAGCACATTAACTATTCCAGAAGGGAAACAACAGTTTTCTCTCTCCTCGAGACACAGAGTACTCCAAAGCAGTGACTTCCTCTGGCAACCTCACTCCTGGGGCAAGATATGTCTTCACTGAGGACAGTATGACTATATCAGCATGAGTAGGAGCCATGGTCTTGTGACTCAGCTTTCTATTTCACCCTAATTCCCTACCCTCCCCTCCCCTCCCCTCCTCTCCCCTTCCCTCCCATATTTGCTCTGAAAAATCTCACATGCTCTTAGGTTACTGTTTAAGAAATTGCATCCAAAATAGTCTTATCCTGAATTATTGGCATTTTCATATGGCTGAGCTAATCAGGCATCTGAATGCAGTACTTGTCTTCATTTACAGTTTCTGTAGCCTATTGTAAACACTTTCTAAGCAATAAAATGCTTTAAAATGATGGCCGAGCCTTCCTACACCTCTTCAGGTTTAACAAGATAATGCTGTTAATTGTGAAATGCCAGTTAGGCAGAAGCATATCTATTGTAGAGACAAGGATCTGAGTTCAAAGCTATTTACTAGGAAACTCCATTAGGGAAATAAAGGATTCATAGTGCTCTGAATTGCCAGACCACAATGCAAAATTTCTGAGCACAGCTGGAGGAGTGATCAGATACAATAACCAGCAGAAAGAAAGAGGCATTTTACAGTGGGAAAGAAAACCTGTGGTCCCAGAGCCTTGGGAATCTGGGAGAAGCCACATGGACAGACGGGGCTGTAAGGGTTTCAAGTTTCTTTGCAAAGAAAATGGGCTCATACAGTTAGGACAGAGAAAAATGCTGCATCCTACAAGACTGTGTCTGTGGTCTACACGTGAATCCTATAACCGCTGCTCTGGGAACTAGAAGCCATGTGGGGATGGGACTGTGGTGGGGGCGTTAATGACAGGAGAAGGGAAGATGGAGCAGGAAGGATGGGATGCTGGGCCTGCATGAGGGATGGTGCAGGAGAAGTGTGACACAGGTCAAGAGAAGGCTGTGTCCCTCTGAGGTGAGGAAAAGACCAAGTCTTTAGGAGGGAGAAAGAGAAGTCTGCAGGTGCCAGGGGATGAGGGCCTGTCTAGGTGGCCTGGCTGCCTTGCTCAGGTGGCCTTTCTGCTGCAAGTACCAGCCTGTCCGAGCCCTCCAGAAGGCTTAATGCTACCAGGTAGGACCCAGTCGTAAGCACCTGCATTAACTTAGACAACCATGGGACCAGCCACAAAGCAGCCTGCCCTGACATCTCCTGCCTGGTCATGTCCCTGCAGGAGGCCCTATGCAGCCACCCCAGAGAAGTGGCCCCACCGTCAACACAATGTGCACAGCATGTCCAGTCCCCAGCTGTGCTGCCCACCTCATACCCCTGCCACCATCAGTGCCAGCACTGCTGGGGACAGGCCCCAGCACCCAAATTCTGCCCGTGGCAGTGACATCTTGGACGCTGAAAAGGGGAGAGCTTCTTCTGAGGCAGGCCGTCATTCAGTGCTAAGGGCATCAGATAATCTTGTGCACTGTCACAAAGCTCTCATTGTCTCTTATCCTCCTCCCTTCCTCCTGTTTCTCCAGGTCTCCCTGCGGAGGTGACACTGAGGTGGGCTGGCAGCTCCCCGTGGCCAGGCCAGGTGTCTCCTGCAGGAAGGGGGTTTCTGCTGGGCTTGGAGTCAGGCCTCAGAGAGGTGTGGGTATGGGCACATGAGAGGGGTTCAGGTGCTCCCCAGACTTTCCCAAGATCCTTTCCTCAGTGTCCCCAGCCAGCATCTCCAGATGGAGAGGAGAGATTTCTCAATTAATAATCTCCCAGATTTTGCTGAGAGTGCATTGCATTTTTTAAAAGACTTAGTCTGGTGTCAGCTGTGGCATCCAATGATTGATTTGAAGAAATGCAAATGTCTTCTTTACTGTGGATGATAAAACATGAAGCTGTAATTTTCCCACTGAATATGCAGAATGCTTTATGGTCACCAAAACAACAAAAGAAGTAGCTGAGCGACTTTGGTGATGGGACAATATGAACTCCCTCAGATATCTATGGGCAATGGGCACTGTAAGTGCCCAGAGCAGATCAGGATCAGACCCCTGGGGACCTGAAAGCATCTCGAATGGCCATGTGAAATCAGCACACCCTGGGTCAGCTCCAGGGCGGGATAGACTGAATAGCCCCTCACACCCTTCTTCTCAGAGGTGGGTCTTTGTCTGGGGAGGTATCGATCTCAGCATTGAGAGGATCTCTTCTTCCTGTGGTCAGGTTTGACAGCTCTAATTTGCAGCATAAACTGCAAAGTCAATTGTCTGCCTCAAGGTGTAAAATTCTGAGTACCTGGTGAAGAAAACTTTAAATATACCCCAAAGAATTCCCATTGTATTTCTTATCTAGAAGATGCTCTTAAGAAACAATTCTTTTTGTGTAAGGGCCTTTGTATAAGTAACCTTTCCTTTGCTACTTTGTTTTACTCTACTCTAGGGTACATTTTTTTCCGTCTCAGGGATTTTATGTGTGTTTATTGTTAATAAAAACTTGATTTATTGTGATCTCCAATGGAAAAAATAGCAGGTGTCAGAATATGGAAAGAAATTGCTGTATTTTCTGGTCTGTCTTCCCTAATAAAGTCCCTTATAAAAACAGCAAAGGAAGGATATTTTTAATATATGCCAGCTATATAACAGATATATGATAGCTCTGAAAGTCATGCAATAATTTGTGTTAGTTTTGCAGTAGTTATTAAAGCAGTGGGAACTGCTCTGGAATCTATATTTGACAGGACCAAAGAAATGGACTCAACAGAAGCCATTCCCCTATGAAATACACTTTCTTGCATTCTGCCCCTCTGGTCTTTTCAGCAGCCTCAGCGTTTGCCTACCTTCGGCCTTATTCTCCAGCTGAGATATTCAGCAAAGAACATAACAAGCAGTTTATTTTTCTGATGACAAGATAACTGTTTGCCATCTGCATTAATGAAACGAAAATCCCCTTCAAGAGCTAATCTTCCAGAGTACATAAATGCAGCAAAAGACTACAGACTTTAGGAACTGAAAGAGATGGAGACCCCCAAGGCAATGAAGAAAGCAGACCAAGAAGTGGTGATGAGAATGTAAATGCCTGTGGCACAAAGCTACCAGTTTATTATCTGCCTGTCCCCATTGGGCTTCTTTTTTTTTTTTTTTTTCACAATTTGTGGTCAAGGGTGTACCACCTGAACCGATGTCCTTCAACTGCTGCCATGCTGGTCAGGCAAAACTGAGCAGCGTGCCTGGGTGAGGAGAGAAGACAGCGACCCTTCTCTACAGGAAGCCTTCTCCCATCAGTTCAGATCAGACAGGATGGTGGCAGAGGGCATCTCCCAGCACTGGGGACTGTCCCAGGGAGCTGGCGGAGGCTGAGCCCTTGGTCTCCTCCTGAGGGAGACCTGCCCAGCCAGGACTCTGTGGTGCCTTACCAGGGTGACGAGCATACAGATGCTAAGCCTAATACTCATTAAAACCCAGCTGTCTTTCATGTACATTAGCCAATAACTACTCACCTTATACTTTTATATTATGGATATTCAGCCTTGCAGTGTTTCTGCACCTGGCTAACGATACCCACACTGACACCCAAAAAAGGGACTGTAGCAATGGACACAAGAGTCAAAAACAAAAATTAAGCTACTAGTGAACTCAGAACATCAGTTGTTAAAGGGACTGGAGATGCCAGATTAAAAGCTGTCCACAAACCTTTAATTTGATCTTCATTAAGTCAGGTTTTTGTTCCACCATTCCAGCCTATTTTTCAACTGTAATCCTATGACTCATTCATTGAACAGGATGCTCAGGGAATAAGGCAGCTATTCAAGAGTTATTTTAATCCTCATTAAGTAGTGAATGGCCCTGTTCTTTAGTATCCCACGCCATCCAAATACTGCACTGATTATGGAAACTGTTATTTTCCATACAGGCTTCCCTCTAGTTCTCATCTAAGTCTCACAAATGTCTCTATACTCTCATTACAGGTAGGGTGGGCTCTGTTAGCCCCAGATTTAAGCTGAGCAAGAGAGCAATTGTACCTGCATCTGCAAGATTTTATTACTTTGAGGAACCCCCATGGAACAGACAGGTCAAATTTTGCAGATCATACTGGGGATTTTTATTAGGATTTTGCAAGCATAACTAAGATGCTAATTAATCATATCACTTTTGTGGGGAAGGTAAGGCAGGTGCAACCATTTCTGGTTTACATGTGGGGAAAATGAAGAATGCAGGTGAAAGCACTTCCTGAGGCCATGCAGCAGCACAGGGAGGATGGAGAAGCTGGAAATGCTCCCCCCAACCCAGCTCCATCCCAGGATGGTTACTCTCCTCCCCCAGCCCCATCATCACAGCAGTGAGAGCACATCCCACTAGTTACAGCTGTGGAAGCTCGATGGAGCTTAGCACCTCTGAACATCTTGCAGGTGTTGGAAACTTCAGCAACAAGAAACCAAAGTGATGTGCAGAGGCTCTGATTAACTGAATGGCTCAGCTTCCTCCAGGCTGCTCCCAGGAGGCAGGCCCACATTGGCAGAGCCTCCCCAGCATCCTCCGACAGAAGGTCACCTACTGCCTGTCCCCTCAGCAGCATCTCTGAGGGCACAAGGAGCCTTTGCTGCCAGCCTGGCTCTGTGGTTAGCTCACATAGCAGGGTCAGGCAGCAGGCAAGTGTTTCTCACTCCTTTGGCTACTTCAGACTTGCCAGCAGGATTTGTGTGGTGGCTTGACTGCAGCCTCCTCACTGGTGGCAAGAGAGAAGCCAGCCAAGTGCTTACCCTGCCCAGTTGTCAGGTGGTGCCTGCTTCTCATGTCTTGGTGCTCCTGCTCCACTATATGGTAGAGACTAATGCCCAGAGCTACCCTGTCCAAACAGAACTCAAGGCAGATATTTCTTCTGGGGAAAAAAAAAAATCCATCTTGTGCGTAAAGACTGTATGAACTAAGATTTCACTGGAAACTTCATCTCAGCCATTAGCTACTTTTTGACCTCTTCTTTTTGCAATGGAAGGTGAAGTCTTTTGAAACTGAAGTTACTTTTATGTGGACACATGAAGAGTCTAGTCTAACGAGTGAAGGAAAGAAATGGCAGAACCCAGGTCAACCCAGATGAAGTACTTGCTGTAAGAGCAAGTTACTGATGGGAAGCTAAGATTCTACTGTTGATCTGGTTACAGTTTCTTATCAGCAGGTTTTTTATGTAAGTGTGTATGTATCTCTACAGGGACATAATGTGAGAGTGCATATGCTTTATACATATACCTGTATAAAGCACCTATGATGGGTTTTGCCCCATGCTCAGTGCACAGTCCAAACTGGAAGACTCAAACACCTGTAAGTACCAGAACTGTCTTCCCAGAAAGATCTTATTTTGGCTACCAAAGATCACATATTGCAGCTTTAATCCTTTATGTCTGACTTTCTATGCACACTTCTGGAGCCTGTCAGCATTGGCAGGAATAGTTGATTGCATGGGGGGAACTGAGGGTAAAACGTATCAGAAATGCATGATTCGAAGGCAGATGGGTGCAATCATCAAGTCTGGAGGCTGAAGTGCTTGGACAACCATGGTTAGAGGTGGTCCTCATGCAGAATAACAAAGCATATGTGGGTACAGGGGACATCTCACTTCCTTTGAAATGTTCTCCTTTCCTTGGCTTTGCGACAGGTAGGGCTGTGTATGGAAGCTGTAACTTCTTCACAATAACCAGTATTGTTCTTTCATTACTTCAAGGTTAAAGGAAACGGAGACTTAAATGAACAGTAAGAAGACCACTTGAGAAAAATCACACAGCCTGGTGGGTACACCAAAAACAGGTGGAAGATAATCCTTTGTGAAAAATGACCCTTCTCCCACAAACATCTGAGCAAACAATGGTAGTGTGAGAAGGACTGTCTCATACAATGGAGCTTCAAGTTTGCTCACAAAAACATCTGTCTGTTGAAAGCACTCAGAACTCACACTCTCAATCACATTAGAATTTCTTCCTCCTACACGTGTCTTAAATCTAGTGATGCAACGCATACCATGAAAGCTATACCCACCCCTGAACTCCCTACACACAAGTACATCTCTCCTTCATGGTGCATTTGTGTAGATATTAACTGACTCTTTCAAAACCATCAGTGCCAAACTGCAAAAGAAAACTCTCTGGAAGACCTCTTTATGAGGAAAACACAACTTTTGTTTTTAAGCAACTAGAGTTAAAAAATACACCTACAGAAAAATAAAACTATCAAAAAAAAAAAAAATCTCAGTCTTGGCTAAACTGATATTTTAAAAGAACACTGTGTTGAAGATAAAGGTTACACAGTTTCAAGTATCTCTCTCCAAGGAAACAGATACCTTTTGAAGCATCTTTGGAGAAAGCTGTTTTCTTGATGAAGAAATGTTTTTCCTCCAGGTACACAATGGAATATAAGATCAAATAGTGCAGCTTTTTCCAATGCTAACTAGACTCACCAGCAGGAGACTCTGGAAAAGAGACCTGTCCTGCACAGGAATTTTTCAGCAGCCATGCCTCTGTATTTAGAAAGCAATAGTGACAATAAACCCTCCAAAATGGGTACGTTTGAACTCAGGATTAATCTAGAGTTTAAAATCTCTCTGTAGCATTTCAGACTTTATTTGCTCTGATTTTCTTTGATTTTATTTGTTTATTTGTTTATTTATTGTATATTTAAGGCTGCCATTTCTTGCATGTTCCAGCATAAATCAGGAAAAAGAAATGGGGAAATTAACATAAGAAATCCAGATGAAGAGAAAGAGAACAGGGACCTTCTTTCTGGGACAGAAAGCTCTGAATGGCTGGAGGGAAACTGCACTGTACAAATTTAGTTGGTGTTGACAGTCAGTGCCTGTGATCTCTTCTGCATTTGAGAACTTCTCACCGACTCTCCAAACACAAAGTAATTAGATAAATATGGACTGGGTTTCTCAAAAATCAAACAGCTGAACAGGCTGCATGACTAATATTAGATAGCAATGCACAAACAGCATCTGGGGGGAGCAGTCCTGGATGCTAACCTTTGGAAACACATCTAAAATACGCAGATCACAGTGAAAACATATGGTCAGACAGGAAAAAATAAAAAAAAGAAAAAGAGAAAGAGAAAGAGAAAGAGAAAGAGAAAGAGAAAGAGAAAGAAAAAGAAAAAGAAAAAGAAAAAGAAAAAGAAAAAGAAAAAGAAAAAGAAAAAGAAAAAGAAAAAGAAAAGAAAAAAAAGTGTCCTTTAAAAGGCATTTCTGAAGATGAAGTTGATTTTGGAGGATATAAATAGTATGGGTCTCTACAGCAGAATTAGTTAAATGCAATCTTATGTGGAACACAGCCAACTATTGCACATTCAGAGTGGAGAAAGAATTATGCTAATACCTTTGGAAGAAATACATGGTTGTTTTTAACCCTATGGTATTGGCAGGAAAGGGAACACAAAGTCCTCCCCATGTTTTCCCTCTTTCATGAGGTACCAAGGGAACCAAAAAGTGAGGATGAAATCACTACAGGAAGGGCTCTCCAGTGGGGTTGGACTGCACTCTCACTATGAGAGCAGAAAGCTAATACCCTATTCAGTGCTGCGCTTTAGGGAACAGACCAGGGAAGCCTGACCTTCCCATCCCGCTCTCCCTTTACACAGAACATACAGACTACTTAGCAGAAAGCCAAAGCCAGAGGCCTCCTTGCTTGTTACACTCCAGGCATAATTCACTAGTAACAGCTTCTTGACAGAAAAAAAAAAAAAAAAATTGGATTCCCATGCAACCAAATGGGGTTTCCTCAAAACAGGTATGCAGTCAGTGATGCAGTCCATGCTCCCCTGCAAGAGTGTCCAGTGGCCCTGTATCTTATGTCATGGGCTAGAAAAACAGAAACCCCATGAGATGCTCTAACACACCCTTGTGCTCTAACTCCCTGGGTCAGGTAGAAAAGCAAACACCAGTTTGGGGTTTAGCTCTCAGGAAAAGGGATTTAAAGAGCAGTGGAGCCAGGAGGCTGCTGGAGTTCAATGGCATCCATAGCATCATGGGGCAGAGAAGAGAGCCAGTGTGGTGGCTGGTGAATTTGCAGTGTGCCTAACCTCACATGCAAAAATACTCAGAAAATTAGGGGAAAAGGAACTTCTAGCTCCAGAAGCAAAAAGGTACCCCACATAGGACTGTCTCCTGACTAGCCAGGCACATAAAGGATAGTAACTAATCCAATTCCTTTATATGGAGTGAAATTGCAGATTGAAATTTTATTCCTAAGTGAATTTGACACTCAAACTGGGAGAAAACTCAAGGGAGGAAAACCCCTCTTTATGGGTCCCTGAGCTTGGTTTAGAGGCAGGGAACTCTTCTTGTAAAATCACTTATTATGTCCAGCCACCCAGATGGAAAATCAAAACAGACTGAAACTCCTTGAGAAAAAATGCTCTTCCTCCAAGCCCAGATGTGAAGTCAGTTCATTTTCAGCACCTAATTAATTTCCTGGTCTCAGTTTCTATTTCCCCCTCAATAGCTTGGGGCAGATACTTTTCCTGTAGCCTTAGAGGAAGATGCCCACAGACCACAGCAAGGAGGGTGGGCTGTGAGCTTGCACCAGAATGTGGGCATGGTCCTTCCAGCCTCCGCTCTGGCCTGGGAGTGGGAAATGTACCTTCTTATTATCAAGATGATGCTATAGGAAATCAGATTCTTAACTCATCAACTGATTTTAAATCACACTGAAGACACAGAAATTCACTTGCTGTCAGTCTGCCAGTGAGACACAGTCAGCCTGAATGTGCCTGGACAGTGAAGCAGGGACTTTCTCATTATATTGCACAGTTCTCTGCTAGGGGCCAGCAACAAGAACATTTGTGTCATGATTGTTTGAAGTTTATTTCTTCCTTTTGCTGATTTCTGGCATTTTCTGCTCCCGGAAGCTGGACTTGTTTGCATGCTTGTTAACTGCTGAGCATTGCTTTGGGCCAGCACTATACAGACAATTAAGACCCTGAAACAATCTAACACTGATCATATTCTTAACTTCAAGCATGTAAGTTAAGTCACTAGACCTAATGAAACACTTAAAATGAACCATAAGCATAAATGCTTTATTATGGCAAAAAGAAAGTGGCACTATGTTAAAGAACTAAAAGCTCTATTTAAATCCATCCCTAATCCTAACAGCAATTAAGCAGATGGTTAACTTTAAGCATCTGCTTAAGTCTAACTGGAGTCACATTAAATGGTGTCTTTCAAAATAGAACTCCTGTAGAAATATCTGTATATGCCAGCATCAAAATCTAGCTTTTTGCTATTAATCATCTGTTCTCTTCTTGCAGTGTTTCCTTTCCATCAGATTGGATGTGGGAGAGGGTGACATGCACTGTTTGAAATAGCTGAGGACAGCTGTATTAACTCTGACCGCCAGCAGTACGACATTCCTCCTATGAAGCACAGATCTTTGGATATTTTATGCATGCTTGTTATTTTAATTTTTAAAAAATAAATATTTAATTAAAAAGCCCTTTTCCATATGCTCTAATTAGAAATTTTCTGCTTGGCTTACTCAAAAACAGCTGAAATGATGAACTACTATTTTTTCAATGATTATTATTATTTTTGGTATATTTGTAAGTCTCAGAGAGACTTAGATGTTGGGTAAATTGGATGATTAATGTTAAAGGGAAAAAAAGTCATTTAAAATGAGAAGATCTGGATGTGCTTCATAGAACTCGCTTTCCTTTTTGGGGAAGTAGAAGCACAGAAGCAGGGGCTGAGTGCGAGCTCTGTGTACAGCTGGTATCAGCTGAACTCAAAACTTAGAGTCCATCCAGTGAAGGAAACCTGCCTGGATTTCAGTGTACCAAATTGCTTGGCACACTGAAATATTTCTAAATAATGAATCTGTTTATACTGCCAGTAAGTTACAGAATTCACTGTATTCTTAGTTTTGCTCAAATAAGTCTTATGTTTGGAAACCCTATTTTAACTACTGAAGTAATAGTTTTAAAACTAGCACTGATGTAATGATGAAATTGTTAGTTTGTCTTTACACTACTTTTTTTTTTGGTGGCATCCTGGTATCTCTCCATAGAAGATGAGCATCATGTAAAACAAATGCTTTTTTTTTTTTTGTTTTTTGTCAAACTATCCCAATTTTAGCAGAAGTGTAGTTTTTTATGATAAGTATTTAAAGCCTCAGGTCCTTTGATTAGATAGAAATTTCATCTGTCTTTTCATTAAAAGGAGATCATCTCCTCCTTGTTTGTTAAAGGAGAGGAAGCAATAGCACATTACTCCTTGGAGGCCCTGAAGGCAAACAGAAGAACTCAACTTTTATTTATTTTGAACCTGGGGTTTTTAATCCAACCTCAGATTTGTTTTCAGATCTCATTTTCAGTTTCTTTAACATGGGTGGATGTAATACTGAAAATCCCCTGATAACTTATGCAATATTTACTACATTTTTGCATTGAAACCTAGCAATATGGCAGAGTATAATATTTATAGCAGTATGAACTACTCTCCTGTAGGTAAAGCAATTTCTATCTATTTACTCATTCTCTGCCTTCCATGGGAATACTTATGTTATCAAATTTGATGCTCAGCTATGCTTACTGGAACATAGCTTTTTTGTTGTTTTATTTTTTATCTGTACCAAGTTCATCAAGGCCAAGCAAAGCAGTTCTGTGGTCATATTAATTGGATATAAGTGCATGATACTACTGAAGAAGGTGATCGTGCTCCTTCCTCAGCACTTAGCCACACACTTCCATCTCTCTAGTGCCTGTGCTAGTGTATACATGTATATGATCTAGTATAATCTTGCAGGAAATCGATCAATTTCCTGATCCCATTTTCTGCACAAAAATACAAAAGTTGGAGGTAAGACTGAGCAGCTGGAGATGGGAAAGAGGGTGCTGCTGTGCCTCTCAGAGGCAAATGTTATTTTTGTCAGATTGAAGGGATCAAGGCAAAGGGACTGGTTTGCTTAGGTAATTCTGGACCAAATGTGAAGCTACTAGAGGAACAAAACTTCAATAAGCATGTGGTCCATGTCTTCAGAGTAAAGATTACAAATTTCAATAAGAAAAAATATATTTGTCCAAGCTAGATAGTTTTTCTGAGCCTCACATCTCCATTTTCTGGAGAACTACAAATTCCTCTAGTTCAAATACTGCTCAAGGACCACCCTGTAACTACGGAAAATCTGGCCTCAGCTGACCAAGGCATTTAAGATGACATAACACAGCCTGACTGAAGCCTTCTGAAGGTGGCAAGCAGTTGTGTCTGCAGCCTTTGGGTAAAATAATGCTGAGACATGGGATGCCAAGAAATTAATTACACTGTTTATTGTGTGGGTTGTCCTTGGAGAGCATGGATAGTAAAGAAGACAGAGAAAATGGGGAGAGAGATGAACTACAAAAGTAGTCAAGCAAGCTGTGTTGGGATGGTAGGACTGGGGAAGTTCTGCTTCATGGCTGCAAAACCACACAGACTACATTGCCTCCATCATGGGTAAGCCTCTCCACAGCATTCACTTAAAAATTCAGCATGCAGTGATTTAAGGGTGGAATTTAAGTGAAAGCACACTTGCCCAGAGTAATGCTGAGCAGACAGCTGGAGTGAAATTTATGTCCAAATGTGTCTGTCTGCCCTATGCAGGCCTGGGCTCCTTTCACAGTCTGCAGAGATGGGCCATACTTCTCCTTGTCTAAGATCCAAAGCAGATCACTAACTCAAGCTGTAGACATGCAGACATCTCTCCTTCTCCCTGTTGACTCTGAAAATCCACCAGCACTTTGGGGAAATCCCTTAACTAGTTTTTGGATTGAGAAGCTGGGAAAAGGAAGAGGAATAGGAAATACTCCTCTGAATAGCAAAGTGCTCTACTGAATAGCAAAGTGCTTCCTGCAGGATACAATTATAATGTGCAGGACATTTTCCCAATGCGGAAAATATTTTTTTCTGTTTTACTCTCTGTCTGCTTTGCCCTTAGATGCTGTGGTGTGTTGTTGTCCAGATGGTGCTGACATACAGAAGAGTGTGAAGTCCAGGTGCAAAGCACATCCCTTGGGGAAGGTGGCTCCCTCTGAACCAAGATATGAGCTGCAAAACCTACTGGGGAGGGACTTCTAGACCAGAGACCTAGCTTCTGGGCAGCAAAGGAGGAGAAACCTGAGCAGGAAGGGATTTTATCTGAAGTCTCTATATAGAATTTTGAACAACCATTTTCAACCAGGAAACATAGAGCCAAACACTTTGTTGGTACCACAGATCTTTGTTGACATTACACGTCTTGAAAAACATGGGTGTGTGAAACAATTCTTAAAGGGAAAAGTGGGGTGCTCAGTGTAGGCAGTATGAAGAGGGGGTGCCCTATGGGGACATTACTTTGGCACTGACCATGCAGTATGCCATTTAACACGTGTATGTGTTCCAGTACAGTCTGGATGACATTATCCTCTTTTGCACAGCTGTCCTGGTTATGGGCAACACCTTCACAATTAGGTGGATGTCACTGAGATACTGACACACAACTGGTATCAGAACCATGGGTCCACCAGACCTACTGTCAAGTTCCTCTGAGACTCTTCTCCCATCCCCTGGCCGACACGATCCTCTTCTATCTCAGAGCTCAGAAATCTAGCTTCTTTCCTTCTGCAAAACATTTGAAAGTCGGTGTGCTGGTTGGTCAGCGTCACTTAACCTGGCATCTTCAGGAAACACTTGACTTCCTCACACCTGGTATTTTATGACACCAATTTAATGCTGTCAGAAACATTTTGTTCATGAGGCTAGCAGTGTGTCAAGTACCTGACAAATAAGCCCTCTTAAATGAACTGGTTAACAGCTAAGTTGGAAGCAACTTTCCTCCTGGCAGGTTCTTTTTTGAGGCTCTTTTTGGAAGCATTTCACTTTGGAAGAAGAGATACATTTCTCCAAAATCAGGCTTGGGAAATTCTACCAAATGCAAACTCAGCCTCATTTCATGTGACCATTTTGCTATTTCGTGCATGTGCTCTCCTTTCCTCAAATGGCATTTTTGCTTAGTGTTGTATGTATTCATGCTGGTATCTTTTACCCAGACCACCTCCAACTTCAGCTCTAAATGTAGGAAAAACAAATCCACTGGAGAAATACATCTGCTTGGAGAAATGCTGGAGATCCTTCAGCACACAAAGGATGAGAACCTGTCCTATGCTGACAACGTCTACCATTTATCTTGTGAAAGTCATTGACACGTTGAGAGAAAGAAAAGCAGAGCAGCCAAGAGTCAACGTGGATTCTCCCTGCCTAGAGAAAGCTGGTGGCACTGCCAGCTCCTTCCCCCCTGCCTCCCTGCTGCTGGGCCAGGGTATGGAGAAACTGGAATGGGGCACAGATTGGCCAAAAATTTTCCTTTCAGAGCTGGGTGAGGCCCACAGTTTATTGACCATGGCTCTGTGCCAGCATTACACAAAGGGGGTGGAAGGCAGGGCTGAGGCTGCACTTGTTGCACTAGGCGTTGTGAGTCCCTGGGCTGTAAATCCAGGCTGCGTGGAGCTCTGCAGGTTGAGATCAGCCCCTCCTCTAGAATGGGTGCCTTGGTGCACTTGGCTGTCACAAACACAACATCTCGGCTGAGATTGTGTCCCATGGCCAGGTCTCAATGTGGCTGACAACAGCTTTGCACAGAGTTCGGACCAGCTCCTCCTGCTGCGTGCTGCGCTCCGCCACGTGCCCCCACTCGGCTGCTGGCTTAGGGCACGTGTCTGGGGAAAGGACTTGGCAATGCCATGCACTGGGTGTGCCATGGGAAAAAAGGCCTTCCAAGGATTGTACAGAAGTAAGTACTTGATAAGAATTGCAAAATCGGTGGGCTATCCCAGAGCTGAGCTGACATGTAGTACAGGGGGTGTAGCTGGGCTTTCGGAGCCGCTCCCCACCTGCTCAGGAGTTTTCCGGGCTCGTTTTGGAGCAGGCTTTCAGCCCAGCTGCTGAGAGCAGCTTCAGTACAAACCCATGGCTACCTTCCTGGGACATTCACATGACACTACTGTGGCTACTTGTCACCCATAAAACTCATTGTGCTTTGCAAAGCAAACCACAAGTCACTTCCCTGATTCTGGGGATCAGTGGCAGGCCCCAGAGCTAAGTGCATTGAATGCCCTGCAGATGTTCCTCAGGGGCACTCCAGGCAGAGCAGCCCCACAGCCCTCAGCTGCAGCCCCAGAAGCCAGGAGGGGACTGTGGCAGCCTGCATAAAAGCAAACAGGGGGCTCTGAGGACAGGCCAACTGTATGAAGTTCAACAAGGCCAAGTGCTGGGTCCTGCACCTGGAGTGCAACAACCCCAAGCACAGCTACAGGCTGGGAGATGAGTGGTTGGAAAGCTGCCTGGCAGAGAAGGACCTGGGACTGATGGTTGATAGTTGGCTGAATATGAGCCAGCAGTATGCTCAGGTGGCCAAGAAGGCCAACGACATCCTGGTTTGTATAAGAAACAGTGTGGCCAGCAGGGCTAAGGAAGAAATGGTCCCCCTTTACTCGGCTCTGGTGAGGCTGCACCTCAAGTACTATGTTCAGTTTTGGGCCCCTCACTACAAGAAGGACATGGAGGTGCTCGAGAGAGTCCAGAGAAGGGCAACGAAGCTGGTGAGGGGCCTGGTGAACAAGTCCTATGAGGAGCGGCTGAGGGAGCTGGGATTGTTCAGCCTGGAGAAGAGGAGGCTCAGAGGTGACCTTATCACGCTCTACAGGTACCTTAAAGGAGGCTGTAGCGAGGTGGGGGTTGGTCTGTTCTCCCATATGCCTGGTGACAGGATGAGGGGGAATGGGCTAAAGTTGTGCCAGGGCAGGTTTAGGTTGGATATTAGGAAGAACTTCTTTACTGAAAGGGTTGTTAGGCATTGGAATGGGCTGCCCAGGGAAGTGGTTCAGTCACCATCCTTGGAGGTCTTTAAAAGATGTAGAGCTTAGTGATATGGTTTAGTGGAGGACTGGTTAGTGTTAGGTCAGAGGTTGGACTCGGTGATCTTGGAGGTCTCTTCCAACCTAGATGATTCTGTGATTCCGTGAACCCTCTCCTCACCACCTTCACCCCCCTGAAGCCCCTGGGACGGGCAGCCCTGCACCAGGCTCTGCTTTCATGCGCATTTGGAGGAGAAACCTCTGCACTCTGGTACACAGGAGCACAACTCAGAAGAGCTCATGTAGGTGCTTTGCTTCTTCCATCAGGGAGAGTTCATTGATGGTCTGATCTCAGCACTCCTCCTGCCAGATCTCTCATGGACCCCCTGCCCTGCCCTGCTGGGGTGCAGGCCCACCCCAGGACCCGCGTGTCCCCAGACCGCCAGCACTGCTGCCTGTCTTGCACAGGTTGGAAGAAAAGGATTTTCTGACAGTACCTGGAATCACAGACAACCCTCCGCATTCACATATTTTGCATCTTCTAGTTCCTCTTTGCTTAAAATATCACCAGTGTTTGTTGTTTTATTTTTCCTTTGTTGTTGTTATTGTTTTTGTTTTTGTTTTTGTTTTTTTCCATTTAATATTTTGGTCAGGCTTATTTGCTCTGAGAGACACCAGCAGTGACTCACTGTGGTTTGGGAATCTCTCTCACCCGTCCCCATCTGAACACACATAGCTAGTAAGGTTCACTATTTCCATTCCACCTGGCTCTTTCTGCTGCCCTTGGCTTTGCCAGCAGCCTGGCAGCTTTCACAGCTTCCCTCGGGAGAGACCAGCTCCCTGCTGGGTGCTGATGGCAGGTGGGAGGGATACAAGAGAAAACGAGGCAGCATCCCTTTGCAAACTTCCTCTTGGCAGGACAACATGCAATTATCAGAAAGTCAGTTTTCATTTCACGGCAGCCCTCCTCTGTGCCCGAAACCCCTGTGTAGCAGGGATCAGCTTCCACGGAGGAAGCTGTGGTGTCAGTCCCAGACACATGAGGAATGGGGGAAGAGCACTGCAAAGCATGGTGACTGACCAGACATCCCTCTAATTATTTAATTAGCTATTCTGTAAGTTGTGTTAATAATTACTATTAATTAATGGAAAACAGCCCTGATGTTCTTGTTGTGGATATAAAGTACTTTTTTTTTTTTAAGTCAATTAACTCTTGACTTCAAATGTTGTGGATTTTACCTGGGTTTGGGTAAAAAGATCTAAAGGTAAGATTTAAATTTGTCACTTGAATGTCTCTTGTTGTGTAAGGAGCAACAAGAGAGGAGCTGTTACAAGACCAAATGGATCTAATCTGGTCATGAACACATTTTGGCTGGACAATAGGAGAAGAACCTGAATCAGCCATGGATCCTTGCTCTGAAAGCCACCAGGTAAGAGGAAAAGAGGTAAGAAAGGTGACGATACCTTTACAGTGGGAGAAGGCAGGAAGATAAGAGACAGCTGCCTGCAATGCAGGGTACTGGCCTCAGGCAATCCTTTGAGGCTGGGACAGATGAGTGCCACAGGGGTGGCATCCCCCAAGCACACAAATCAATCACATGGTGAACACCAGCACCTCTTGGTGTTGCTTGCAGGAGGCAGGAGGAGAACAAACCCTTGTGCTGGACTTGGGATTATTCCTATTTCTTCTCCCCTGGATATTTTGCATTCTGCGAGGGAAGCAATGAATCGTGATTCATTAGCTCCTGATCAGAATGCAAAGGCTGGGTCTGGCAGTAATAAGAACAGGTGATGAGAACACGGTCCTTTTGCTGAGATGATCCTTCCCCACCCCCCACCCCACCCCCCATGCTGTAGCAGTGTGGTGCTGGGGATACAATGCTGCACTGCTTCCCCGCAGCACAGCACAGCTCGGCACGGCCAGAGGTTCAGACACGTTAGCGTGGCAGGAGCTGATGAACAGTGAATGAACATGGCATTTTACAAAGAATTTTAGCACACTTGAAAAAATGTTGCTCTAAATCTTTAACACCCACCACCAAACAGCTGCTTTAGGGTGGAACGCTGCAGCCGTTCAACAATTCATGACAATGCTAAAAATGGATGAGTAGGATTGTAGTAACCACAAGTACAGTTTGCTCCTGGACACAACTGCAGAGATGTCTACACAGATGGCAACTCCCCAGACTCTTGGGAGACAGCAGCATGATAGGGACTACAAGCGGCACTTGCAAGTCACACTCTATGAATGATGCTCAAGAGAAAAGTTTCTAATGCAGAAACACAACCTGAGTGCATAAGAAGGTCCAGAAAAAAAATCTCATCTAGTCTTTGTCTCACCTCTCGCTCTCCTCCCCCTGCACGCATCTCTATCCCACTGTGCAAAAGAGCTCCTTCCTCCAGAAGCCATACAGACAGTATAACAGGGACTGCAGGCAACAGGGAGAAGAGCAGAGAAGCGGGCTGCAGGAAGTATGGCAGAAATATTTAGGGCAAAAACATAATTTCCTGGGGAGGTCAGGCTTGCTGGTTTGGGCATGGCTGGTGGGCTAAGCTGTGAGCTGCAGGGTGGAGCAGGGAGGTGATGTGGCTGGGAGGCAATACAAAGGGTGGGCTAACACACCCTGCACACTCACCAAGGGTTGGGGGGCTGGGCCTTATGCTGGGACTCCTTGGTGGAAAGTGGAGGGCAGAATTAACAGCATGAGTGATTTTCTTGATAGAGAGGGTTTGGTAGCTGCTTTTGTAATGGGGCTTGGAAGAGGTCAGAATTCTTTGGGGAAAAGGGTCTGCGGATTGGGCCTCAGCATGCTGTGGTGGTAGAAGAATGGCTTGTGGGAGAGGTAAGAGAAGGTGCTCATCTTCAGAGAGGCTCCACAGTGCTTAGCTCATCACCACCAGCTTGGGAAAACGCTGCAGTAATGGCATCTGGCTTTGAGGCTGCTGTAAATGGCACAAGTCCAGCCTGCTGCCTGGTAAGCTACATGCAGCTTGTGAACACAGCATCAAGCCAGATCACGATCTGTTGTTAATGTTACAAGGTTAATAATAATAATAAATAAATTGCATGCTGCAGATCCAGGCAAATAAAAACTGCTGTCCCTGACCACAGGGCTCTGAGTCGTCTTTGCAACATATGAGCTTTGTGCCCTCAGTCATCCATTCCAGCCCTCTGCCACAAGTGCCACCAGCCAGGTCATCACAAGAGATCTTGTGATTAGAAAGCTTTGCTTTTTGCTGCTCCTTGACCTGCACTGCCACAGGTAGCTGCCTAAGCATTCAGTGGCCCAGCTCAAGGCTGCCAGATGAAACTATTCATATTCACAAGAACTCTCCGAGGCCAGGGCACAGAACAAGCATTCTGTGAAATATTTGAGTTTTCCAAAATTTGCTTTTCCTCCCTTAATGGAAGAGGAGTTACCTAGTGCCAGAGGTCCCCCAGCAGAAGCCTGCAGCAATGACACAGGAACAGTGGCTGAAAGTAAGCTCTGCCCCCAGCTCCTAGTCCTGCCTGGGGCTGCTCCCACCTTGCAGCAGGAAATCATCTGGTGGACAATTAAATCTAATGGTTGCTGATGCATTGATTCCTTCATATCTGGCTCTATTCTGGTTTGAAATTTCCCTAGTGTTTGAGGGGTAAACACATCCCCAGCAGCCTCAGCCTCAGTCCTTTCTGCAGGAGCACAGGTTAAATATACATATACACTTATATACATCTACATATTTATTAATATATATATATTTAATTATATATATGAAGGACTCTCTTGAGGTCTCTTCCAACCTAGAAAATTCTGTGATTCTGTGTGATTCTGTGACTCAGCGACCACTGACTCCAGACACCCAGAAAGGGCTGCTGGTGTGCTGGTGCACAGGAGTTGGGGTCCCTCTGCCAGAGCCAGCAGTGACACTGCAGGATGCTGAGTAAAGAAGCAGAGGCCAAAGCACTTTGGAGTGACTCCCAAAGAGCTTCCAGCTTGTGGCAATGCCCATGAGTATGGGGCAATGCCCAGCACATCAGATGTGGCTTCTTCCTTATGGGTCTTTTTGCCAGGAACCCTTTGGTGCCTCAGCTTCTCTGCATCTCGTATGGTGGTGGGTGGCCCCAGCTGGCCTTTCTGTGCTGCTGTGGCCTGGCTGAGGAGCATGGAGAGAGCTGAACACAACCAGGTATGAAATCCTTGAACGAGCCCCAGGGCTGGAGGAAAAATGACTTGGCAAGAGTGCATCCCTCTCTCTGCAGCCCCAGATCTCCCCTTCCCCACCTTATTCACAGCCCACCCTTCCCCCAGCTCCTAGCCCTCGTGCTGCATCCCTAGGGCTGGGTTAGATGCTGTCACGTGCTGCCTTCTTGCTCCAGCTCTGCCACCTATGTGTCACAGACAGACTAGCCTGCAGGATGAGGCACTTCCATATGCACCTTGTGCGCTTCCAGCTATGGCCACCATCCAGTGCCATCAGATGTGTCTCTGCTGGAGACTGAAGCATTGCCTGCCCTTGGGGCCAGGGATGAGCTAACCCTGCTGCTGTACCAGGATGTCCTCCAAAGTGTTGTTATTCATGTGGTGGGGCTGGACCTGAGGACTCTGCAGCTGCCATGACATGACAGCTGTGGCAGCATCTCTGCAATGTCTGCAGTGCTGCTGTGAGGGCAGCGAAGAGGAGAGGAGGCGGCCTGCAAGCCCCACCATCAGCACCCTCTGTCAGCAGGGACAGGGTGTAGGAAGCACCTCTTCGTGCCTTAGGGAGTTGCAAACAGCTTTCTGGCAACCCCTGCTTCCTCCCCACCTTCCTGCTGGCAGGCTCACTCACCTTTCTGTTACGAGCCCCAGGCAGACCAACACTTTTGCTGCAGCCCCACCGTGGCACTTGGCATGTGAATGAGCACAGGGGCTTTGTTCAACCCTGCCACCCTCAAGGATGGCCTGAGAGGGCAGAGGGGAAGCAAGAGTGGGGCAGAGCATGGGATCATGGGATCATGAATTTTCAGGGAGTCTTAAATACTTCCCTGCTTGCTTTTTATCCTGCAGGAACCATAACAGGGAGCTGTGCTTGCTCAAGAGCTCTGCTGTGCTGGGAAAGTCTTCAGGAGAGGCATCCTGAAGAGCAGAAAGTCCTCTCTTGTCAGGACATGGCCCAAAGCCATGACAACCCATCCCAACAGATGCTGAACATCCACACAACACTATCTGGGCCTGATTCAGGGTCTGGGATGCAGGAGAAAAGTCCCACCACATCCTGAAGGAAATCATAAAGCAGCAGCCCCACTGAATGTTTGCTTTGAAGCCTCTGAAGGTCTGAACCTGAAGGTTCCTGTGAAGGGAACCTGAGATAATATGCAGTTCGTAACAAAGCTTGATCTCCCTGCCTTTCTGAACTGAAGCTTGATGTATTTGGAGGACAGAAGAGCCAGTTGTTGAGACTGCTTGCTGAATCAAGACACAGGCAGCTCTGTCCCAAGAGTGTGGACCTGTCTGGACTTGGTGCATGGCATGAAGACAGTAAGCACCATTTCAGAGCATTCCATTTAATCACAAGGCAGTCCTGTGTCTCGCTCTTCTGACTTTGTACAGCATTTCATGGGGCTCAGAACAACCCTTCTGTATCCAGCTGACCTCCTAGCAGGCTCAGGGGGTATTTCACTGGTGGTGCTGGTGTTTCCATGCACGACCATCTTCCTGCATAGGGCACATTGTGCTAGAACTCATATAACCACCAGGGCACAGACCCTGCACTGACAGGCTCTTCTCTGTATCAAAGGCAGCAGCTTGCACAGAGAAGCATCTTTGGGCATGTTTCATCTCTTTTCCCTCATCATCACTAACATGAGCTCCTAGCCACAATCACAGAGCTGTGCCACCACTGCCAGCCCTGCTCAGCAGACTCACACGAGCGTGCCCTCTCACAGCAGTGACGAGCAGCTCTGGGGAAGCCCCTGTCAGCCCGCCAGGGTTGGAGGAGCAGCTCCCCGACAAGCTCTGTGCTTCCAAGTCCCATGACATTTCTCATCTGTCAGCCACAGCCTTGTCCTGCTCCTGTCTACCTCTCTTGCATCAAATCTCTTGCATCAAAAGCTCTTTTCACTGCACGCTGTGACCCAGCGAGTTGCATCTCCTGACTGCCAGTGCTGAGGAGGCTCCAGCTCACAAATAACCCCCCCGAGCTGCGCTTCCTCTCCTGGGGGGTGGAGGAAGGATGGTTTGTGTGGAGCACAGAGGCATCAATATTTTAAAGCTCCTAATGCAGTCTCTCTATGAAGTCTCTGCTGCTCTTCTGTGCATGCCCCTTTCTAGATAAATCATTAGCAGGGAAACCAGACAGTGCTTTGCAGCACTCAGGCTGATGGCAGAGCCCGGCAACAGCACTTGGTCCCCATCAGTATTATTGCACACTGCTACTAACAAAATCTTCACCTGTGCTGTGGGCTTCTCAGAACTGTGTGGCCAGTGTTATAAATGAGGTCTCAACTCAATCTGAATTTTGTAATATTTATAAAACAAATATTTCTAAAAGGTATAAAAGGTATAAAAGCTATTAAAGGTATAAAAGACAAGTAAACAGTGCTGGGTGTGCGGGCAGTCTATGCTCCACCAACACGCACACACAAACATCAAACATTCTAAATATACAGAACATTGCTTTACATACTAAACCCAAGTATGCCTATACATACATACAATCAGGAAAGGTAACAAGCAATCCTTTAAGTTCCATAACTTAACAGTCTCCATTTTCCATTCCTTTTCTTGATTACTAACAAGTCTCCATTTTCCATTCCTTTTCACTCCT
This sequence comes from Aythya marila, assembly GCF_965140915.1. Taxonomy (NCBI): domain Eukaryota; kingdom Metazoa; phylum Chordata; class Aves; order Anseriformes; family Anatidae; genus Aythya; species Aythya marila. Next base: position 11,590,854 of record NC_139059.1, on the reverse strand, counting down.
TTTTCCTGCTTCTTTATCGAAGTAACTTCACCGTGTTGCCTTTTTTATCTTGAGGGCAGGCTCCCCTCTTATACCCTTCTCTCCACAGCAGTTCTTTTCAAAACAACTTTCCATTGGTCAAACAACTTTGCATGTAACAACAACAGCAAACACCCAGAAACATCCATGCCTTAACGGGTGGAGAACAAGAGAACCAGCTGGAGAACAAGAAACTGGAGACTGCATGGAGTCTCCTGAATCACCTCCTGAATCCTTCTTTGTTCCCTCTAAACTCTTTTATATTCCTGATGGCCTCGTCATTAAGAGTCTAATGTTATCTCAACCACGGGGCTTTCCAACCCCCATGGCCACATTCCCAAATCTCCCCCTTCTTTATTAATATCAACCATTTTCTTGACACGAATTACCACTCCATATATAACACCAGCATCACCTCTCTGTTTTCCTTATGTATTTGGTACCAGATTTGTTTTACTGGTGCAGCACTGTATCTAGAGCTGGGCAGTCCCATAGACACCCTTCATGGCCTATTCACATCCCTGGATTAGTTTAAATACTCTGTTGCCTAGCACGGAGCACTAGGTGCAAGCTGGACCTAACCCATGGATTTGAACAGACGGGAACCAGACAGCTTTCAGTGAGAGATCTTTGTCTTCAGGGGATAGGTGTACAGTCACACCTGTAACTTTCCTGGATATGCCATCTTCTAAAACCTTAAGAGAGTGCCACCAGCAATCTCCCAGGAGTCTGTAGCCCAGTCCTGCTCATTTTGTCTCACAACCAACATCAAACGGAAACTGATTTCTGGGGTTCTCATTCAGTGTGATAAAACCCAGACAGACATCAGCTCTGTGTGTAAAACTGAGCCAGTGCTCAGCTGTGTGTAGAGCTCTCTCCCTTCCTCCTTGCCCTCATATTTTCTTGGACCTCTTGAATTGCACTTTCTAGCAGAGATCAATTTACTGAACTTCCTTACAGCCTCAATTCTGCCCTGGTGGGCAACGAAAGGATGATCTTGTGAGGGCAATCCCTTCACTCCTACAAACCCAATTAGGATTGCAATCAGCCCCAGCCACGAGGGCCTCTTTCCCTGCGGACAACAAGCCTCAGAGACATAATTTCATGCTCTTGCTGTCAGCTGCCTTGCACAATTTATCTTCTCATTACCTCTTTAACAGTAGTGCTAGTCACTGACTGATCAAGGAAATAACTCCTGTGATGGAGACACTGACTTAGGAAATAAAGCAGTAAGCAATGTTACTTTGCATCAATATATATGTTGTTTCTGTAGCCAGAACCCAGAAGAGTCTGGAAAGGTGGAGTACAATTGGTTCCCAGCGTCCTGTGTACTGATGGTGTTCAAAGGTAACCCTCCTTGGCTTGTCTAATGTCATCGCAAGATGAGTGGCCTATCACAGAAACAAATGCTGGTTGACTGTACAGAAGAGAGAAGAGAGAATGGTTGATGGTAAGTAAATCCATATCTGGCAACACATATTGCAGACTCCCACATTGGAGCAGATATTTATTAGATTCTGGTGTTTTTGAAACCCCCTAGATGCCCTGGTGCCCTTTAAACTGTTGGAGGCCCCACTGTGACCCCAAGGAAGAACTGAGAAGAAATGACCCTAAGAGAAGAACATCTGGCAAAATGACTAATGCTAATCACAGAATCACAGAATTGAAGGGGTTGGAAGGGACCTTGAAAGATCATCGGGTCCAACCCCCCTGCCAAAGCAGGTTCCTCAGAGCAGGTTGCCCAGGTAGGCGTCCAGATGGGCCTTGAATATCTCCAGAGAAGGAGACTCCACAACCTCCCTGGGCAGCCTGTCCCAGTGCTCCGTCACCCTCACTGTGAAGTTCTTTCGCATGTTGGTGTGGAACTTCCTGTGCTCTATCTTGTGGCCACTACCCCTTGTCCTGTCCCCACAAACCACTGAAAAGAGGTTGGCCAAATCCCTCTGTCTCCCACACCTCAGGTATTTATACACAATGACGAGATACCCTCTCAGTCTTCTCCAGGCTGAACAGACCCAGGTCTCTCAGCCTTTCCTCACAGGGAAGATGCTCCACGCCCCGGATCATCTTTGTGGCCCTCCACTGGACTCTTTCCAGGAGATCCCTGTCTTTCTTGTACCGGGGAGCCCAGAACTGGACACGGTACTCCAGGTGAGGCCTGACCAGGGCAGAGTAGAGGGGGAGGATCACCTCCCTCACCTGCTGACCACGCTCCTTTTAATGCACGCCAGGATCCCATTGGCCCTCTTGGCCACCAGGGCACACTGCTGGCTCATGGCCAACCTGTCGTCCACCAGGACCCCCAGGTTCTTCTCCTCAGAGCTGCTCTCCAGCAGGTCATTCCCCAGCCTGTACTGATACATGTGGTTGTTAAATGACTAATGGCTTGGCAAAAGCAGCAAGCATGTGGCTCATGGTTTATGCAGAAGGACAACCCTTTGTGGCAGCTTTCCATGTTCACCTACAGTCATAGCATTTATCTGCAACCACGAAGTGATAAGGCAGCTTCTTTTTCAGCTGAATCTACCACTACCAAAATCCCTCTCACCCTCACAGTTTCTTTTCTATGTAATCCCACAGCTTTCTTGGAACTCAAGGAACCTCTTACAAAACTTGGTTCTGAATAGTGCGGTGGCACTTTATGGTAGGTACAGCTGCAGCTATGGGTTTTTATGAGGGCTTTCTGGTTGAACACCTTCTGCAGTGGTACTCTGATTTCTCCCTCTAACTGAGCATATTGCAGAAGTCCATGGCCATGCGATTTGGCAAGGAACCAGAAATGCTTTGATTCTGGAGGCATTCTGTTTTCAGGAAAAGCCTTGGCATGTTCCCTGGGGAGCAGACACTTTTTATGGTGAATTTCACTTTGCTGTGAATTCAGCTTCCAACAAACAGTAGTTCTAGAAATGTTTTGAACAGCTCAGTGCATACCCAAGCCACTGGAACTGTAGAGGCATAAAGAGGCACCTGTTTCTAGCTGTGGGGAATGGTCCAGCAGCCCCAAGAAGTGTGAACAACCCGGCAAGGACACAAACTTTCTCAGCACAGCTAACTCAAGCTACATGCAAGCAACAATACAGAGAAAAACAACTTGCATCCGAATTTCAAGCTTCCATCTTAGTAACTGTTGTTTTACTTAGGATATCTAATCCTGAAATTAAAGCTCTTCTTCTCATCTGTTTATGTGCTGGAGGACATTGTGAATTAGTGGACTTGTCCAAGAAATCCAGCAGCCCTAATATCATGATAGTTGAGTTATCTCATGATCGGTAGGAAATCTTTGCTGCAAGAGGAATGCCTCAAGGCTCCTGCAATCAGCAAGGTCCCTGAGAGGAGGAACGTAAAGAGCAGATCTTCCCAGGTGCTTGTAGACAGGAGGCAACTGGTCTGGGTTTCTGAAACTCTACCCAGTGGCATCATGAGATACCTGCTTTGACAACAACATTTTTTGTCAGCAGCACCAGCACCAAGATGATCAGTTATCTAAAAACAACCATTACTTTTGTGGATGAGTGGTCATCTGTGAGATATGCCACTGTTTGCTATGTGCAGTGAAACAGGTATTCGTTAGTACATTTGCATGGTAGTGGAAAGAGCAACCAGCCGACACCAGACACCAGTGTGCTAAGCACTGTTCAGTTAGAACCTTCCAGTCTCAGTAAGTGAGATACATGATGGATACTGTAGTGCTAAGCATGCGAACAGCCTGGAAACTGTTTGTGAGTGCTGCATCCAGCAGCTGCTTTGCTGGTTCAACATCAAGGCTACAGCAGGGTGAGCATGCAAGGCACTTTTGCCAGCAGAGATAAGCCCAGCAGTTATAGTCCTGTCTCTGAACAGGCCTTTGTCTCAGTCCCTCCAGCTTCCCTTTATTTTTAGGAGGGAAAAACATACTAAAAAAAATATAGACACACCAGCAAAGACACTGTTGGCACAGGAGTTCCCCTAGCTCCATTTGGTCCCAGCTCTCCAAGCTTGTTTTGCTATATTTGCTTCCACACGCTGGTGTGTTTCACTCCCTGAAGTAAGAAGGGAGCTGTCACAAATCATTACAGCAGGCACATCTCTGTATCTCCCCACATCCCTTGCAGGGCTGTTGGCAGTGTTTGTCACTATGCAGGAGTTTGCTCAGGCAGACCCTTCGGATTACCCTGCCCTGTGCTGCTATACAAGACAGTGGGTTGTGTGGGGAGCCTGTAAGTGTCCCTAGAGTGGAAAAGGCTGGTACAGGGAAAATGCTCCCCCTCCCCAGATGGCTGTAACAACAGCTAAGGGCTGATGTGAACATATTCACTGCCCCCACTGCTTTCACACTCCATATCCAGCCTTTACACAGCAGCCTGCAACAGCAGAAGAGCTTGCCACTTGTCATGGGCTCTGATTCTGGATGGGTTGCACATGAACTCGCCAAAGGTCTGCTCTGTCCAGCAGTTATCCCAATAGCACACCATGGCTGCCTTCACCCCACCTGAGAGGGGGGCTGCACCCAGCCAGGCGTGCAGGCAATGTCCCCATGCACTGCCCCCTCCACAGCAAGGCCATGGCCTCCAGGCATTCAAGCCTGGCTGAGGAAGCAACCTCTGAAGCAAAGCGAGCATGCACAGCCACCCTTTCCACATTGAACTACTGCTCCCTGAGTTGGAACCATTGCCACTCTACTTACAGATCTTAAAAACAAGGTCTGGATCTTGTGCTGGAGGGTCTGAAATGCCCTCCTAAGCATGGTGACCTAGTTCAGCATGGTGCCAAGGCACTGATGCAGACACGATTTCTGAATCCTTGGCCAGCACCTCCAGCATGATCTTGCCCATTAACTCTGCATAAACAAACAATCACTTATAACGTCAGGGAAAATAATCTCACCCGTAATCACTGATTAGAAATGTTTGCTTATGGCTGGATATTTATAGCCTACAAGAGGTAAATGTCACCCTCATTGCCTGCATTGCATGGGAGATATTGTTTAATTAGCAATCACAGCCTCTGGGCTGCTGCTATTTGGAATGTGAGATGAGTGCTGCTGTGCTTTATTTACCCTTCCTTCTTATCCTGTTCCTCTTCAGGAGTGGGATGCAGCCAGACTCTTCTTATCTGCAGTTGCTCTCAGACTCACAGAGCAAGCAGGACAAGTTTTGAGATGCTTTTCTGTGGGATCTGCTTCACCTCTCACCACCACAGCCACCTTGCTTGGTCTCCAGCTGTGATCTACACAGCATTTCCTGGCTACTGTGCTGAAGCCCTCAAGTTTCTCAGCTTCAAGAATAGCTCCAACAATGTTGTCCTTCCTAAGGACAATTTGGCAAAAGGGTGGAAGAGATAAGAACAGTAAGTTGATAGTGATGGAAATAAATTGACCTCAGTTTTGGAGTAAGCTTAAAGGCAGTTAGTTCCTCAAGGAAGTCCAGCTGAGTAAGGCATCTGAGACTACAGTTTTGACCAGACCACAGAGGAGAATGGGCTGGAGCAACCCTTGCTTAAAGGAGACCAGTTGTCTGGGCTCAACAATCCAAGTGTTCCTGGAGAGGGTGCAGGGACTGAGGGAACAGTTTCTAACCAGTGAGAAAAGCAGAGGCACTTGAGGTCCTAGCACATCCAGAGAGTTTGGCAGGAACAAGAGTAAGTATGAGGCCTCAGAATGGCCTGGGTTTGCTAAGAGATCAGACAGACACCTGCACTTTACACTTCAGCCTAGTGTGGGATCAGTAGTAAAGGTGACTTGCCTATGGGCCTCTTTTCCAGATTCCCAGCTTTGTTGTCCTTGATGCCTGCTGAGCACACTCAGAGCAGACTCTAAAAACACAGCCCATGATCACCTCGTCTCCACAAACAGGGTTTGTTCATGCTCTGACAAACCGAACCAGAGCAACAATCTGTCAGCAGGAGATTGTTCAGTCTCACTTAGACCATGGCAGTGCTGAGTTTCTTGCAGAAAAGCAAAAAGACAGAAGCCCATAAAAACATCTATTCTTCACTTTTTGCCAAGAGCATCCAAATGTTGTCTCGTTGTCTTCTCATGATTCTTCTACCAAGACTCTATGCTTGTGACAGAAGTATATTCACAGTATCCCTGTTACTGCGGAAATACCTCATACCAAACAGACCCAGCATGACCACAATATGTGGTAATGAGATAAGGAAGTTCGTGCCACTGTTAGCCATCAGAAAAAAAGTCATCTGAATTCAGTGCCAAGGAGACCATCTGTGCCTCAGTACTCCTCAGTACTGAGCTGATTTACGGAGGGACACAAGGGTCTTCTTCCAGCAGACAGGTTATTAAGGCAGGAGCACATTTGGCTTGACATTTGTGCAGCACAAAGCAGTTCACCTACCAACACCCTCAACCACCATAGCCTACATCTGGGCTAACCTGGGGCTCCTGTGGTACAATCAGAGGCTCTGCTCCTCCACATTTGCCTACAAGAGCCCTTTCTCATGGGCAGCAATCCCAGAGACTGGAGGAGCTCAGAGGTGTTTAAACTTCTGGGACAGAATGAGGGAATGGCCTCAAGTTGTGACAGGGGAGGTTTAGGTTGGAAACTAGGAGACATTTCTTCCCAGAAAGAGCAGTCAGGCATTGGAACGAGTTGCCCAGGGAGGTGGTGGAGTTACCGTTCCTGGGGGTGTTCAAGGAAAGGCTGGACCTGGTGCTTAGGGACATGGTTTAGAGGGTGATATTGGTAGTAGGGTGATGGTTGGACTAGATGACCTTGGAGGTCTTTTCCAATACTAATGATTCTGTGTTTCTGTGATTCTATGACGGAGATGTAGAGGTGAGGTACCGGTCATCCTGAGACTGTTTCTGTGGGACACCTCATGGCTGCACAGGCAGGATGCAGAGGCCTTCTATTTAGGTTCTGAGCTACAAGTGCAGCTTTTTGGTTGAGCGTTATCTATTGAGATAATTTTTTCTTTATCTGACTGATCCTCATTCTTTCCTAAGTAGTTGTTTTCAGTGTAGCTTTAGCCACTGCCTCATTGCCTTTATATTCCCAGGCTATCCCAGAAGACTTGGAAGAATGTATTTGAAAATTCTTACACTGGACAGAGCTTTACTAGGCAGTTTTATTGAGCTGCAACTCTTCCACCCACCTTCTCAGCTGACACACCCTCTCCTATTACACAACACAGGTTTCCCCACTCCAGGTCAGGCCCTGCAATGGCTCCCCATAAAGAATCTGCCCTCTGACTGACTGCACTCACCCAGACCAAAATTTCTAGGTGTAGTGAAGAAGCGCTATATGTTAAGAAGTGCTATAGACTGACCATAACCCCCTTTCCCTCATTCCTCTGCGCTGCCTGGAAGAGGACAGATGGGGGAGAATGTGCTTTTGGTTTCTTTCCTTTGTTTCTCATTTCTCTAGCTTGTTAGTAATAGGTAATAAATCTTATTACCTCCCTATGCTGAGTCTGTTTTGCCCATTACAATAATTACTGCATGATATCCCTGTTCTTATCTCAACCCTTGAGCCCTTTTCATTGTATTTTCTCTTTGTTCCTCTTTGAGGGGGGGGAGTGAGAGAGCAGTTGTGGTGGAGCTCGGCCACCCACCCAAGTAAAACCACCACATTAGGGATAAGCACTGTTTCCTTAATAGCAGCCACACACACTGCTAAACGCATGGAGAGCAATGTGGTATGGAAGTCCCAGGCCCTTTGTGACAGGCAGAAACCTTTTACATTGATGTCTACCATCAGTGCTTTTAAGAATGGCCTGACATTAATTTATTGCCACCTCTGCAGCCTGGCACATGAGCACTAAAATTGCACTAGGTTTAGACTGTACCACTACTCATTTGGTAGACTGTGGCATGTCTGAGTGGGTAGTTCTGCCTTTTACTGTGGAAAAGGTCTGTTGCAACTTTGTAGTTGTAGAACAACATCATCTAAGCTCATGCAGGGGCCTTTGCTGTGGCAAATCTTGAACAGAGATCATTTATTACTCAAGTTAGCCGCAATCATTGCCTGGTTCCTGCATGAACACTCCATGTCCCAGACCAAGTGCTGGCTGCAGCACTGAACAGTCTTACAGCAAAGAGAGAGCTTTTGTATTGATACTTAGTGCTGCTAGGATGGTAAGAGGAAGAACAGGTATTCTTCAACACTGAGGACTTGCTAGAGAGCCCTGGGCCAAGAAGAAAGCTGAGCTGCCTAGGTTAGTGTCTACATTAGTCTCCAGCATCCTTGGACCTTGAGACCAAAAAATAATAATAATAATAAATATATAACCAACAGAAAACCTTCTTAGTGTGGCTGTAAAGTGATTACAGACAGACCAATGAAGCAGCAGACACATCCCTATCTCACAGAGGGGACAGGACACTGGAGGAGCAGAAGCATAGGGACTATGAACAAGGGATCCCATAGGATTACAGAGGGGAAGCTGTAGAGGGAGTGAGGAGTGTTTGCTGTGGTGTGTTTAGCCTCAGGTTAACTATGGCATTATTTGGTGGGGTTTCAGTTTGAAAGGTGCATTACAAGTGCAGTGATTATAAAGGCAGGATATTAACGAGAGTTACCTTGCATTAAAGGACCAGGGAGTAAACTAAGGTGAGAGATGGCATTTCCCTGGTCAGGCAGGGAGTCTGTCATTGCTTTGTGGGATGAGGACAGGGTAATGAGTGTTAACAGGTTTTCTCACAGAGGAAACCACAGGCTTGTGGGACAGTTTCAGTGACAGGAAGGTGCTTCAGCCTTATTGGAAAGAGGTCAGAGCAACAGCTGGAGCACTTGGGACTTTGACAAGACAGGAACCTGTGCAGAGAATGTGACAAAGACTGGAGACAGATGATGTGTAGGGCCTGGCTGAGCTGGCATGGTGTGAAGGCGAGCAGAAAGCTCCCCATGGTTGTGGTGGCTGGAAGAGTTGGGCATCTCTGTGCACCATGCCATCCTGGATGTGCCTTGTTCCCACCTTTCCTTAGCTTCAGCTGTCAGCTTATGGGTAATGGGCTTGAGGGATCTTTGTAATGACCTGGAGTGGCCACTTGTGCCAGCACTTCTGAACTGAGCCACCCAGTAGCCAGACCTGTGGAAGGGATATCAGCTTACAAATGGGTCCACTGCAGAACTAAGCATGGATGAATATAACCTTCTTCAGGTTGGCTGAGGGCTTAGCCTGCCAGGTTGTCCACTGGGGCAAGGCACACTTATTTTTTTGATAAAGACAATTAATTACAACCCATCAGAACAATACAGATCAAGACACCTGTATCCTGCACTAGTATGTGTCACACACACTTGACACAGTATGGAGAGCTGCAGATGAATTAGGGTGTTATTTGCAGCTCCACATCCAAAGGTGGTGCAGCAGATGCCCTATGAGGTGGAGCACCAGAGATGTTAGAGGTAAAAGCCACTGGGAGCTTTTGAGCAATATAGGCCTGAGCACTGGAATGTCACTTCTCTCTATTTACAAATGCATTTGTGTGTCTCTAGGTAGACAACAGTTGCCTTGTGTCTCTTAAACATGCTCTATTAACTGTCATCACATTTTATCACTCCTCTGGCAATATCCAGCAACACCTCTGTAATTTATTGTCATTAGTTTTATTCACAACCATCACAGAGGTCACAGCATGTGGGGGAGAAAAGCACTTCATCCATTTCACCACAGAACATGCTGGAATAATAGCTTTTCAAGTGGCTGATGTTAAATAGATATGAAAAGATGATGTGTAAGGAGGGATAAGGGAACTGACCTTTTTCCGATGAGAGGCTCTTTCAGCATCACGACACTTGAAAGTTGGGTGAAATGAACCCAGACTTCCAAAACTGTGCTTTCTGACACCTCTGATGCAGATGTGTCCCTCTGAGCTAATCCACTTAGGCTCCCTTTGCAGGCAGGAGGAGGAATGGGAAGCACTGTGTTCAGATGTGTGAGATGAATTGTACCATAGGAATGCCTATTTCTTTCAGGACTCTGAAGAGATCCTGGTGAGATTGACTTGGAGATATCTACAATGGTCAAATGCTTCCTACATACAGGGCAGCCTGCACTTAGTGGCTGATAAACTCAGAGGAATGGGAACTGGCTTCACCCACTCTCCCTGTTGCTTTGTTGTTCCAGATGACTATTGAACCTGCCAAGGGGCCGTGCAGAACTCACTCCAGGGGCTGCTAGGGTTTACTGTAGATACCTTTCCAGACAGGCCTGTGTGTTTTCTGTAGAGAAAACAGAGTATGAAGAGTATATGTGCCCAATTGAGTTTGCGAGATATAGTCAGGATGAGACTGGATTCACACCCAGACTAGACAGTGGAGCAACATGTCCAGGATCCACTGCTGAAGTGATTCTCATGTACATAGGGCAGAATGAAAATCCTAAACATGTCAAATGTGAGAAAAACCTGGATTTCCATCATATGCACAATTCCAGATGGCAACTTTTTTTCCATTCTGAAGTTTTTACATACATTGGAATTATATTTCCATTGTCAGGAGCAGAGCAAAAGGCACTGCATCAGCCACAGTATGCTACGGGAAATGTAATCTGTCCAGTAAATGGACTGTAATGGGAGAGATAAGGACACAGGACACCCACTCATACAGGTTTCAAAAGATGTTTAGGATTAAATACTTCTGAAAAAGAATTTTTTTCTCTCCCATGGAGGAAAGGGAAAGAAGAATTTGAAAGGAGTAAGAGTAAGCTTAATTTGCCCTGCAGAGGGCAAACACTTACTCTCCTGTTTTTAAGAGATTACAGAAATGAAGCACCTCAGGTAATTGCCAATAACACTGTAACTCCCACCCCAAGTCTAACACACCTGTGGAACAGGACAAAAAAGGAGTCTGACACAAAGCTTGGCAGTTAGCTAAGTGAATAATCCGTTCGTTTCTGATACATCTTCAGCAAAATGATGTTTTACCTTCCTGGAAATCAGCTTGTCTCTCTGTAAGTGAGAGGCAGAAGTTATGATGGGCTAAAGACTCCTGGTCACCGAGACGCTTCTGTTACAGCTACAAGCAGTGTAGGCTTTCATTAGGTTGGAAAGATCCACTACAACAGTGACTTTCCCACTTACACTTCCTATGGAAATACTCTTCCAAATTCTCACTGCTTTGGTGGCCAGGAACACCTTACTCTAATCCTAAACATATCCACAAACATGTATGTTCCTTTTTTTTTTTTTTTTTTTAATGTTTCTTCCCATTTCGATTTCTCTTCTCTTCGATTGTATGCCTCTTCCCATTGTCCGAATTGTGGCTGTATTGACAATGCTCCCCCAACACGTGTAATTTGCGCCTGACATTTGTATTGAGACCTTCAATGAAAATATTAAATAGGATTGTACTTAAAGACAAACCCTTGATGTAACTTCTTTCCTGACTTCTCCCTTTCAACACAACCTCTTGCTGTCTTGTCTATGCAGTTCCTCCCTTCCCTTATAATTCTTCTGTAATCCTTATTTTCTCTAGCATCGCTAATCAGTTCCTCATGTGACACCATATCAAATGCCTTCTTAGAGTCCACAAAGATGGTATCTAACATGTTTCCTTTGTCTGAAAACTCCATTACCTTATCAGAGAAAGATATCGGATTAGCCTGCCACAATCTCCTTTGGATAAAGCCTTGCTTCGTTCTAGCCCATTTCCCACTTATATCCATGCTTTTAATTACTTCTTCCTTGCAAATCTGTTTTAAGGCTTGCATTAAGCTGAGTTCATCGTTCAGGCTCCAGATCAGGTTGTTTGCTCTTTTGTATTGAGACCTCACGTCCACGGCAGATGGCTTCTGTTTTGTCCCCAGCAAGGATACAACCAGGTGGGGAGCACTCCCTGCTCCCTCCTGGCTGCAGGGCTCAGGGTCAGCAGGGGAGGTGAAACCTCTCTGGGGACAGCTGGTGAGGTATAGCTGAGAGGAATTTCTGGTAGGCTGGGTGGCAGGGGCTGCTCAAAATCTGGAAACAGGCACACAGACAGACCTCAGAGGTGGCACCAAGACACAAGCCCAAGAGGGACTGTGCAACATTTGCCACTTCTTTCAGGCAATTGGACCACCTAGCTCAGACAGAAAGGACCTGTCTCCTCCAGTTGCTGTTCAGATGAACCCCAGCTTAGCTTGTTTGAAAGATGTTTTTGTCTATTTAGGAAAGCTTCCTTTAAGGAAAATGTCCAGGGAGATTCACCTAAGATCTGGGGATGAGTAGGAGATCCAATAACAAACTCCCATTCTCCAAACATGTAGTAGCTGGCCTGATGTGGAAGATTAACAATCCCTGAGTCTTCTGTGCTAATGTTTGTTTCAGAACCTGTGATGAAATCTCTGGTACCCCTTGGAGGTGTGCCTCAGCTCCTGGAGTATTACCTCTGCTTGGTAATAAATGCTCTCTCTCTATACTTGTGTTCTTTCTGCCCACCCTGCTTCTGATATCCTTGTAAACAACCACATAATATAAAATGGTAACCAGGTCCTCCTTTTCTTTTGGAGACATACTAAGTCTGGCTTTAATTTAGCCTCCCTTTCATTTCACGGTTGCCTCACTTATTCTTTCCTTATCCTCATTTCATTTATACAACCAAAGAGCTTTTTTCTCTGGTTTAGTACATAACTCACTTTGACACTTGACTGTTCTGCCTTTATCACTATGCTTCTTGACCACTAAGATGTACTATTTTGCTGATTATTTTTTTTTAGCATGGTTTCCCAAGTTCATACCCAAGACCAAATTTCAGCCCCACCTGAAAGGACAGTAGAATCACCTATGATCATTAAGACCCTAATGAGACCCTAATGCAAAATATTGGCAGCTGAGTAGATGAGAGATATTCAAATGAGTGTCTCCACCTAGAGAAAAATAAGCATCTTTCTGCTGTTATATATTCTGTTTGGCAGCTGCCTTGCTGTCAGTCCATACATGCTGTTTTGCCATGCTCTGCCTGTGAAAGAGCATGTGTGTACCTTCAGGCTACCACAACTTGTGGAGACTCTTTCCCAGTGGGGATAACTGGTATGGGAGACTGTGTTTAAAATTTTGACGTTGGAATTTTGGTTGTTTTATGATCTTTTTTCTGTAGATGGGCAACAGGAAACAGAAAACATCTGTGAGCAATCACGCTTCCCTCTTTGCATTGCTTGCAGAATAAGTTGTTCTCCTCCCTTCCAGGTTCTGCTTACTCCTAATCTGCCATTTTAAAATTCAGTTAATTGTGGAGCTGCCTTCCCTGCAAACTTTGCTTGGGTACAGTCTTCTAATTGTTTTACACCTGGAATTTGAAACCTGATGTTTCTGAACTGAGGTCCTCAAACTCTTCAGGTCTTGCTCAACACTTCCCTGAGTTTATGAGAATTTTCCCTTTTCAACTGAAAAGCTTTACCCCAAATTCCATCCTTTTCACTATTATTTAATTTCAGTTGAAACCTTTTATTATCATTCCACCCAAAGTTATTTTATTCTAACAGCCATTTGTAATGTCTTGCAATCCCTCAGTGTAAGTATTGCTTCTTGCTTACAGAGTGATTATTTGGTAAAGAAACATGATAATTATCATGTCTAAGGCACCAGACATTTGCAACTGTGAGTTGTTCTGGTTCTGTAAATTATTATCTATGAAATTAAAGTCACCCATGTTGACAAAATTCCTCCACTAACACTCCATTAATGTTTACCCTATCCATGCTTGATCCTGCAAGCTTTCAACTCATTATAAACACTTCTCTGATATGATTTCTTCTACCATTCATTCCCATATTAGGAATGACAATGACAAACTTTCATCAGTGTGATCTCCTTGCTTTTCTTTCTCGTCTATCATATTACTAGCTAACTCATATAGTTCTCCCCCCCTACATACCCAAGAACCAGTCCAAAAAACTAATTCTACATGTTGGTTAACTCTACCAAGTCCAATTTCACATCTTTACAGTAGCTATGTTTCTTTCTCATGGTTGTTGTGGTTGCTGCTGCTGTTCCCATGCTAGTATTCAAATCCATTCATACATGAGAGAACATTCAGACGTCACCTCCCCCTCCGCTCCCTTGTTCCCTGCTTAGTGATTGCAGAGACCTGATTTCTATACTGTTTCAGAAAAAAAGAAGTGAGGAAAATCAATCATTCCAATGCTAACAAAGTCAGGATCCATCCTTGGGACGGATGGACTCCAGACAATCATTTTAACTAGGCCAAGAACTCCTTAAGTACCTTGTTAAATGCCACAGCTCTAAGAAGGAATCAGACAGCTGGATAATGTGACAATATCGAGGTGCCGGCTCTTGGTGGAGCCTGAAGGAGAGGCATATCCAGTACATTTTAGCTCAGGAATGGGGGAATGGAAACAATCACATAATGCTATTTTTTAGTTGAAAGGAACATTCTTTTAGTTAGGAAAAATTCTTACCTAGACCTCTCAAATATTAAATATTAATAATTTTACCTCCACACTTTACTCATTGAAATTTCTGCTTTCATTACCTGACTTTCCTTCTCCTGCTTTACTATTCGTCATTACCATGCATTGCGAATGCATGAGCATCTCCCAGATTTCTCCCCTCATTTTTCCTCAGTCAGACCAGCTTTCTCCTCAGGTGGAGCCCATCTGTCAGGAGTATTTTCATCTGAGTTCCTTCCAGAGAATGAACACCCCAAAGCCTTTCTTTTAGCACCAATATTGAAGCTATCTTTTACTGATTATTTTGTCATTGTTTCCCTGCTATGTCTCAGGAGATCCTACAAATCCCACAGAAAGTTACTCAGAAATGCAGCAGTATTTGTCTCAATAAGAAATGTAACCAGTGGTAACTTTTTTACACTCACCAATACTTTTCAATGCCATATCTACATGATATGCCTTCCATCCTGATTTATTCTAGTGAAAGTCCCTCTGGAAGTACTTAATGAGGACTCCCCAACCACACAGACCTTTCTATTGTTCTTTGTGTGTTTCCAATCCTCTGCTTTTCGAGAACATTTTCATTTCTGCTTTTCTGTTTCATTTTCCATGTACTCTGTCCTCTGTTTTTCTTGGACTCTAACTCTTGTTACTTCTACTGTCCTCTTTTATTTTTACAGGCTGGGGTGCTTCTTCCCTCTCCACAGATACCTAATTTGCATTTGTGCTGATTTCTTTTGCATATTCATTGCTGCAGCAAATCTATTTTTTTTTTTTTTCCAGAGATGTTTCTATTCCAGCATCTGGCCTCTTCCTCTGCTACATGGTCTCCAAGTTCTCCTGATCACCTCATGTCTGCAAAATTTGACTTTCTTGTAGTCATTTCTACCACCTGCCATCATTTGCTCAGATTTCTATGTAAACTTTATCATCCTGTCTCTGTTTTCAGTCTTTGACTTCCTCCAGGTTAGTTTGTATTTGGCCTTTTAGAGTTACCACTCAGGAGTATTGTTTGCCTGATCCTCCTTCCTAGTTTCTATCATTCTTCTGAACACTAATATTACCTCAAATCATTACTACTGTCCAGGGTCTATAAATTGAAAGCAACACATACAAGGATGTGAGAATGCAAAAGATGGCTCAACCTTAGCTTTACCACACCCTGGAGGCCATGGAAAAAGAAAAAGAAAAAAAAAAAAAGAAAGAAAGAAAAAGGCCCAACTTTTAGCAAAAGACATAAATGGCAGTTCTGGCTTCTGAGAACTTCATCTGACCAGATTAGCCTCATTCTGGGAAACTGATGGGACTTTGGCAATTTAACTCCACTTCTCCATCATACAGAAAATGACTTAGGTCTTCTCTCTTCAGTCAGCAGATAAAGATACTTTCCCATTGCTTATGGTTTTACAGAGAATAATTCTGTCCAAACTATGCATCCAGAAAAAAACCTTTTAAAGACTGGACATTGAACAGTGTAACTTGCTTATCAAGTGGGAAAGAAATCTGCAGTGCAAAGGTCCTCTCTTCTGCATCTATTCTCTCTGAGGGACTTTTCCAGCCTCCCTGGCAATTTGGGCTTGTTAACATAGGGACACGTGCAAGAAAAACACAGTGCTCTCATGAGGGTTAAAAGCCTCAGGATACAAGCAACTGCCAGATATTTACACCCTTAACTGTGGGCTAATGAAGTCCTTAGCCAGGGAACAGAGCAAGAATCTAAGTAAGGCTTCACTAGTCATTCTATTATCAGCGCACAGATCAGAAGCTGCTCCTCTCCACCTCCCTTTTGATATACAGCCAGCTATTAGGGAGGCTCCAACACAATGAAATCAGCCCTGTTGTGCTGCTGTGGGATGAGCTGAATGCCGCTCAAGAAATGCTGTGGATGGCTGCAGTTCTGCAGAACTGAATGCCCCAGTGCACACAGCAGGACTGGTAGGGAGGGAGCACTGCATGCACCATTTGCTGCCAGCCTGAAAGAAGAGGAAGGCAAATGCAAACCAAAGGAGATCATTTTTAATGTATATTCACATAAATTTAATGCAGGGCTTTCAGGTTGGTATATCGCATGGGCAGATATGCATAGATCTTTTTGCAGAGGATCTGGTGCGGTGATCTGTGTGGCAGAACTCATGCCCTAGAGGGCCCTATTGCAAGTAACTAGCTTCCTTTCTTTGCTTTAGATTTTGAAATCAGTTCTTCAAATACTCGCTTAAGGGGTAAGTATCATGAAATGCTGGTGAAATGCCCCTGGCTTATACAAGAGAAGCTGTCCCAGGATGGGTCTCATTATTTACTTTCAACAAATATTTTTCTGATGTTTAGTGCATTTCAGCAACCACAGGAAGGTGAGAGATGTGTCAGCACCTGTAGCAGTGCTGCATTTAGAAAAGAATTGGGAAGTTATGCAGATTCAAGAAGGAAGCTGAGGCCCTTGTGATGGAGGGTTGTGGGCTGTAATTATTTCCCAATTGGTAATTCGGATGTGTTGCTTTGGAAAGCAGCAGATGGTAATTACTTTCCATTAGATGTTTGCATTTACTGTGGAGCTGTTTCAGTCCTTTCAGCATGGGGTGGAGCTGGGGCCTTGCTGAGTGGGCTGTCTGACATCTTTACCAGGCTTTGGAGCCGTCACAGCAGCTGATGTTTGTTGGGGAAGTGTGTGGACGCTTCCACAAAGCAAGACAGGCAGAAGGATAGGAGGTACTCTGGTGACCTGGGATCAGTCTTGGAGTTCAGGGTTCAGTCGTTGGGAGCAACAGCATCACAATGCAGCAAAGCACGAGGAGGTTGAAACACAAGGAGCCATTCTCTCTGGCTGAGGATTCAATGTTAAGCTCTGTCTGCAAGAGTTTATTCCTCTTGGCTCACATGTTAACATGCCCTTCTCATTCTTCATGTTCTACATACACTTGCATTCCTGACATCCTGATTGCACAAACCAGTGTAAGACAAAGTCATGTTCCATGGCACAGACGTTAGGTTCCTGTCACTTTCCAAGCAGCATTCAGTCCTTTCCTGTGCTCTTCAAGTGGACAGTCTTGCTGCAGGAGTAATAACTTTGCTTTTCTGTTTTTGTTACGAATACATAAAGGAAGTCTTCATATCCTTATTTTCAGAATTCTCCCAAGTGAAAGCCCAGTGTGGCAGGGTAGCTTCCCAGATATCCTCATAGAAATCTGCTTTAGCATACTGTGGTGTAATTGCCTGAAGTAACTAGGAAAATAAAACTAACATTCACATTTTTTAAGGAAAAGGTACAGCATTGAAGAAGCTTTCAGGGTAGGGCATAACCTGAGCATTGCCTGGGCTCCCGACCTTAGATGCTATCGTGCTGGGGAAACTTGGTGTGCTAGCCCTAAGGAACAGCACGGAGCGTAGAGTGGAGTGGAGACACCACGTCTAGGCTCTGTAACCAGGTGGGGACTCGATTGTTCTTGTGCACAAAGCTGCACTTTTTGCCACCCTGAGCCAAAGACCTGTCATGTTTTGACAAATGCTGTACCCTAGTGTACTTTTTTGCTCATTATAATACCAAAACACACCTCCATCCCAAAAGCTACCCATCTCCAAGGTGCGACCACCCCTCACTGAGCATGCGCCCTGAATTTCTCGGAGCCTATTACTTTAAACGGAGACGGGAGAACTTTTCACCAATCATAACTAAGATATGCTTGACTAGAGTCACTCAAGCGCTACCTAAAAGATAGAAAATAATATAGATTGGCCCAAGAGAGAGGGGATGTCAGGGAAGATACCACCGTCAGGGGAGATACCATCCTGAGGGAAAACACCATCCTGAGGACCTCCTGACTCCTGGGATCAGTTGACGGGCTGAGCCTCTCTTCCCCCCACATTGGGACGCCTTTGGGTGAGATCTGAATACTTGCTTATAAGTCTCTCTAGAGTCTTTGATCTTTTTAACGCGTTCATTTCTAGGCTGTGCACCTGTAACACCTGTGTATTTCATGCATGCTAGCTTGCTTTGCAGACAGTCACTATCGCTGGCAATCCAAAAGAACCTGACTATCTGTTGCTGTAATAAACCATACTTGATTGCATTGTGATAGCTCTCATTAAGTGCAACGAGAGTAAGGGTGGTTATCCATGATAGTTCAGTGTTCTGAATCCAACCACACCCCCAGACGGTTAATGCGTTGTTGGTGAATGTCCGACTGGCTTAGTACCCTGAATCCGACCGGGCCCATAACGGTTAATCAGCTACACCCCTTAACATGACACATACTTGTTAAAGTCTGTGTTTAAGGGTCTGAAACTCTTTGAAAGGTTCAACAAGCCTTTCTTAATTTTCATATTCTTATCCATCTTAACCAGGGAAATTCAGCCAAGATGGATTAGATCACAACTTAACTTTTTCTGTTAGATATTTCTCTTCCCATGTATCAGAAGATATAAGAATAGCCAGAAGGGGTAGGTCTATACTTGTATAAGCTTTATCCAAAAGGTTCAATAAGAAGGCTACGATTTTTATAAACTACATGTCTATGTCTATAACTGAATGAATGTCTGTTGCTCACTCAAAGAAGTACGGGCAGCCTGAGAAAGGAAACGTGCTTGGGAAAATATTTCAAGAACTTTGAAGTTCAAGGTTACAAATACTTGTTAGGAAGGGAAAATGTGCTGTGATTATGGATAAGCAAATCTTGGAGTAGAAGGGGATGGCAAATTTGACACAAATCTGCATACAGGCCACATGAAAGGATAGCCCTATAGTTTTGCAGACAACACAGAAAGCAAAAATCCTGTGCAGCAACAGATCTGGGTATATTGGCAGCACAAGGTCATAGAAAAAGCAGAGGGCATTCAAAACAGCCACAAAATGACTGAATGACAAGCTAAATAGGAAAGATTAAAGGAACTAAATTATGCATAGCTTGGCCAAACAGTGATTAAACAGCTGGTTGAGGAGCAAAACTGTTTAGTGTAGTCTGATGAGGGACAGCCTGAAGTTAAAAGGTGAGACTGATATTGGAAAATGGGGATTGTACATCAGGAAAAGGTTTCTAAGAAAAGCTCTAAGACTGGTTAATACGATATTTATGAAGGGTGGTGGAAATCCAATTATTTAAAACAGGACTTGACAAAATGCTGGAGAATATGCACAGGAACAAGGGTGATTTGCCCAAGGCACAATACCAGAACTGCCTAAGAAAGCAAGCGGTGCCACTTCCAATGTGGCTGTCAGTGCTTGCTCTGTTATTGCTGATCCTGTTAGCAAAGACATCCTTGTGACAAGCTGTATGCAATCGAGGGAAGGTCTTTAAAACACAGTTCATACTTGGACCAAGCCATCTCATTATTACTGACATTGTAGTAAAAACTCTTCACAACCCCAGTGAAGATTGAGTGGGTTGTGGATTTGTCTAGCCAAGTCTTGAACACCTCCAAGGATGGAGAATCTGTTGCCTTTCTAAGAGACCTCTCTGGCTGCATAACCCTCCCAGGGAAACAAGTCCAGCACCCTCCGCATCTATTTGAGGTCCAGGTACACCAGGCCCCAGACTATCCTACTGTCTGCTGGAAATTGCTGAGTTCTTCTACCTCCTTCCTGAACTTGGGAACCCAAAGCTGCACACTGTGATCCAGGGATGGCCTCGACAAAACACAGCAGAGGAATATAATTACTCATTCCGGTCTTTGACACCTTTCCTGGTGTCACAGTAAGTGCATGGTTCAGCCACAGATTAAATGCAGAACCACACTCTCACTCCCAAACATTTTTGCTTGCTGGTCCTCATGCTGTGTAACTATGTGCACACATTGTATCCTTCCTGCTCTCCTCTCCACAAAAGGGGGCTTAAGGAAGGAGCAGAAAATTTTGGTAAGATGAGGAAGATGGTTCCTTTGAAGAAAAAACCTCAGATTACTCCCTATGAGTACTTATCATATCCTAATATGTCATATATTATGGAGTGCCAAACATGCAAAGACCCCACAAACTTACTCAAACTGAAAGGAGAACATGAAGCAGATAAACAATTTTATAATGATTCCCAGTAGGCCCTACATTCTTGAAAAATACCTGCCAGAATGACAATAAAAAGTCCTTTTCCTACATAGGCCTTTTAAGGGGCACTGGTCAGCTGCAAGGTGTCCTGAGGTCCATTAGCTCTAAGGATGTCATGTAGCATGCAGCCTCAGTGGTCTGAGCTACTGGACTTTTTAGGATGCACTGTAGAAATGAAGAGGATTGGAGTCTTTGGGAATCCTTTCAGAATAACTTTTCTTTCTAAGTGTAAAATATTATTCATGTCCATGATAATTATTAGAATAATAAAGATCTCATTACTGAACCAGCATGACTATTCTCAGGTACTGCATTAAATCCTCCTTGGGAAATGCATCAGTATAAGATATGCTGATACTGCCTTTTAGCAGATACATTTGAACAACTTGCGCTAATTAACATTAATAAATATATGCTAAAAGCATAACTGGAAACTGGGCTACAGTGCACAGTTTTGGCTACTGATTGAAAATTATACCACCAGGTAAAATTTTCTGTTCAGTATCATTATCAATCTTCCAGGGACTTTTATTATTTATGTCTTCAATCAATGCAACATTTGGCTTCTGCTGTGGGCCGTATCTTCCCAGCTCACACAGTTGCTCCATTAAAGCTGCATCCAGATACCTAATGGCCTGTTGTGTGTTTAAATGAACAAATGACCAATGAGCTGTTTTCCTCATGGAGACAAAGGTCTAAATTCTCCAGCATGTTCAAGTATTCTTTCCCCACTGGATATTAAGGCCATATAGTGGAGGGCCACTGTTCACACAGTGATAATCCTGAAGGTTGCTTGGTTTCCACCCCTGCTGACCCATTGCACATCACAGTTAACAGACAGCTCAGACATCATTTGTGCTGAAGCCACTGAGCCCACAGGAGCATTCTCAGCATCTCTCTGAGGAGAGGGTTCACGGCTGAGGACCAAAAGCACAAATTTGGCCAAGGATAGGTGTCCATTTCTAACCACATGCAACGTTGATGGGATGATTATACACTTTTTCGTCTCTTTCCTCTGTGTTTCAGCCCCACTTGCCTACTCTGTTTCTAAGGATTCCCTGTGGGGTGCTAGTAGGACACCTCTCCCGAGCATTAGATACCCTCAGACTGGATATGTCCAAGCCTGGGTCACCCATGAGACTTCCTAACTACTTGATGGGATGATTGCTTTCACATGACCAAAACAGAGGCATTCTTCTTTATCAAAGTTACACAGAAGCTAAGGATGGGAAGAAAGGCATGACTCACTGTCACATAAATGAGGACAAAGGAATTGCACAGGTATAAGTCAGTAAATCCAACAATAAAGAGTTAATTTCAAGGGCAGGATACATCTGAAAGCACTGGCTGTCATAAAAATATGAGTGCTCCTCCACAGAGTGACTATCCCCCTTAAGACCAACAACATTTAACAGGCTGAGTGTGAAGGTCACCTTCATCCCAGATTGTATGCTGCTGCCAAGCGTCAGACCAGCGCCAACCGTCCTGCTCCAGACCAACTGCTCCGGTGCTCAGGGTGCTCCCAGCCCGCTTGGTGCTGGGCAGACATGGATCCCCTTTACATCATGATCACAAGAAGCATGTTTCCCATCTAAGCCAAACAATCCCATTAGGTCTTTGGGCAGTTTCAAGCTTTCAAGTAGGCATCAGGATTCCTCCACTCAGCTGAATTACCTTGGGGATTTATAGTTTAATAGTGTATAAAACAATCCAGCTACTCCTCCCTGTAGTCCTGTAAATTCTGACTGAAAATACCTTTCTTTCTTACCTAGCTTCTTCACCTGTCACTGGGATTGGCTGACATGGGAAGGGTGCTGAATGATAAAGCACTTTCACACAGGCTTCTGCATGCCAGCTGACTTCCTCCAGCTCCTCTGCTCTTGGATGCTCAGCTGTGACATCTTACCTCGCTTGTGTCCTCACTGTGCAGTAAATATGTACAGCCATGCCACTGTACCCCCATTGTGACCTCAGAGGTGGAATCAGCAGGTACAGCCTCTGATGTACTTACATCAATCCTCATCCTCCTTTGGTGCTACTGCCACCTCCACCTCCACAGGGGCAGATGCTGAAGGTTATCTAATGTCTGTAAACTGAAAAACAGAATCCAGCCTGGAACCTTGGGCTGGCACCTGGACCACTCCTCTGCTCATGTCAATGCTCTTGTGAAGCTAACAGAGGAATAAATCTGAGGAGCAGAGACTTGAGTCTAGACATACTTGAGTCTAGACACAGACACGTGGAAAGAGATTTCCGGTTGTGCCCGGCAGTGGTAGCCCTGGTAGACCAAACTAAGTGGCCCTTTTGTACCTTTTGATTTTTGCTTGGGCCAGGATTGATGGAAATCTGCAGACTCAATTCATTGTTCTCCTGAAAGTGCCAATTTCTCTTCATTGACTAAAGAGGGAGCCTATGAGCCTCACACACAACATGCTCCTAAATGAGACACTTCAAGTAAATACTTGGAATTGGTCTAGATGAACCTCTGCCTCTGAGTAATTTGTTTTGTTGAATAGAGAGTGAAAAGGTGAAAGAGCAGAGGAGAGCATTGGAGGCAGCAATGATTATCAGTGATGGGCTGAGCACCACCACTGCAGGAGAACACCTAGAGAAGAGAACATTTAACAAAGAGCCTCCAGCACAGTTTTTTGAAGAGGTCAACCAAGCAATGACCTGGATTCAATTCTTCTGGCTGACCTTTGTTGTCTGTTGTTATAGACATGAGTGACATGGTCGGGGGTAGCGGGGGGGGGGGGAGAGATTATTTGTACTGCCACAGTCTTCAGACAAGGTTTCAGAGGTGACTTGCAAGAAAACTGAAGGTTAGACCAGTCCTCCCATCACAAGAGCACAACTGGATGCTTGCTGCAGTGCTGGAAAGCCAGTTAGCATATTTTGCCTCTCCTCTATTGCTGAGCAAGGCAAACATTTCAGTGTAATGGACTTCTCAGAACTATTTTAAATCACAAATGTCAAAACAAGAATATATTTGCCATGTCAGAATATTTTTTGATATATTAATACTTTTTGACATTGATATTAAATGAGATATGCATGCCTAATAACAGAAGCAACATCTTTTTTTCTCTGAAATTGTTCTGACATACTTTGGTTCAGAAATGAGAGGCAACCCTGTTTGGGGACACAGTATGTATCCTTCCTGATACAGTATCTTACTAGGAATGCTGCTTTGCAGAACTTTGGTATCAAATACAATGAAAAGAAAATGGAAATCTCACTGTGGAAACTAATGATGAACTAATTTATCCAAGTTAAAGGAGAAGACTGAAAACAATTCTAAGCAGTTTAATGACAAAATGCTCTAATCCAGTCCTAGCGTTAGAGTTTCATTTGTGGCATCTTTTATTACAGAAACTTTACCCATGGGAATATGGATGTGAATAAAACATTTCATTTTATGGCCACAGAACCACAGAAACAGGAAGAAAAAAAAAAAAAAAGCACACCAAATTTGGAGGGTTTAAAAGCTCTTTCATCATTACACAATTGTTCTACAGAGCTCAAGAAATCCTCTAGATTTAGAGCAATTTTCCAATATAGATTTATGTTAGTCTCTTTGGAAATGCTGGTTGGATTTGGCGCAGAGGCTCAGTAAGGAGTCCTACTTGCACGCCCTGGGGAGAGCATTCAGGGAGCTGCACAGGTCAGAGTCCTAAGAAACCAATCTTGGCAATTAATTTTCCAACAAATGTGTGAAATTTGTGATTATTTGCATCTGGAATAGAATCCGCACCTGCAATGGCATCTCTGCACAAGTGTCTGCAATGGCATCCCCATGTGCAATGGCATCACCTAAACAAGTTATTTGCAGCCCAAAGGCCTGTCCTGGTTGTGTCCTGGCAGCTGACAGCAAATGTATGTGGCAGGCGGATCAATCCATCCTTGGATTCACCATCTGCTTTGGTAAATGTGCAACGTGTGGGCTCGTGAAAAAACAAAGCCCATTGGCATATTTATGACATATATATAGCTGGTATATGGTGCTGAATCCAGAGAATTTCACAAGGTAAGCAGATATGGCTACAAACCAGTTGCCTCCCTAAGGGAAAAAAGGTGAACAGAAACAAGGAGTCAATGTTTCTCAAAACCTTTTAAACATCAAAGGAAATTCATTTCAGAGAAGCTTAAGGATGCTTCGTCTGCAGTCTCAGACACCAAGAATTCACAACAAGCTGAAGCCCAGCCAGATTCCCTCAAAGAGAAGAGAGGCAGCTCTTCCAACATACTTTGAAACTTCATTTGCATTCTACAGCAGCAAATAAACCATGAATATAACTGGGCAGAGAAGAGGCCTCCTATCACTCTGATTTCATTTGCAGAATCCCAGGGAGAGTAGGAAAAGCAGTTTGAGTAGAGGAGGGCTCTAAAATTGCATTTTTTTCTTATTATTTGGTCTTTTACAACTGTACTTTCAATTCTGTAACCAGAAGCTACATCGTCTTTTTAATACAGAACCTCATGCAAGATTTCATATTAAACTTGCTAGCTGTTTTGAGCAAGTACAGCTGGAGAAAGTACATTTGTCCAAAAAATATTAACCCCCACCTACAGGTAAATTCTCGGGCTGTTGGAATCTAGAAAGAATAAGGAAAATTCAGTACATTGGAACATTTCTTGCCAAGCTTCAAGGAACATCTAGAAGTCTGCTTATCATCAGCTGCAGGTCTTAGGAGGGCTCCTGAGAGGCACCTGCTGACAAGTATCACAGGGACAATTTGTGTCACTAAGCGACTAAGCTGAATTACTGGGGTGGTTTTACTATGATAGGCAGCTAAACTACACCACAACTGTTCTCACTCCCCCTGCTCCCTTTCTAAGGAAGGAGAGGATAAAAATAGAAGAGCTCAAAGTTTGGGATAAGGACAGGGAGTTCACCCACCAGTTATTGTCATGGGCAAAACAGACTCAGGGTAGGGAACTTAGTATAATTTATTGCCTATGGCTAACAGACTAGAACAGTGAGAAACTACAAACTGCCCCGTTCTCTTCAAGTACTGCTCCAACACAGCTCTGTGCCATGGAGTCCATCCTCCAGGAGCAAACTGCTGCAGCACAGGTCCCCCACGGGTGGCAGCTCCCCCCAGACCCCCTGCTCCTGCGTGGGTTCCTCTCCATGGCTGCAGCTCCAGCCCGGGGCCTGCTCCTGTGGGGGCTCTCCATGGGCCACAGCCTCCTCCAGGCCACGTCCACCTGCTCCACTGAGGGCTCCTCCACTGGCTCTGGGTGGCAGGTCCCTTTTGGAGCCAGCTGGAGCTGGCTCTGGTCTGACACGGGGCAGCTGCTGGGCTCTGCTGACAGAGGTCCCCCCTTCAGCCCCTCACCACCAAACCCTTGGCACGTAAGGCCAATACAGTCATCATATCCTTCTTGTAGAAATGCAGCAGGCCAGGCGAGGGGAAGTCTGATGTGAGAAAGAAGAGGGGTTCTCTCTTTACTGTCATTGAGAAGACTTAAGGCCTCCTCAATGATTTTTCAGAAGAGAATGGCTGGGATGAGTCCCCAAGACTCCAGGCAGAGAGCATTTCTGAGATAGGATTAATGCTTTCCTCAAGACATCTGTTTCAAGAGCAATGACTGAGCTCCCACATCATAAGATAGACTTGTTTACCCTATGCTTTAAACTTCAATACTTCAACACTGCATCTCATGTTCTCTTATTCAGAACATAAAGCTGCCCAGACACTGCTCCCATTTCAACAACTCCATGCGGTGGCATTTTCCACTCAGTGGAGTAAAAGCTAACGTCTGCCTGGTCCTGTGTTACAGGACCAAAAGCAGACAGCAATGACCTCCTGCACACCACAGCCCAGCTGGCCTCGAGCAGCAAGTCTTCGATCCTCTGATGCATGGCTCTGAAAACCAAGTCCAGCGGGTGGAATCATGCAGCTGGAGATGTCAAAGCTTACCACATGCAGTGTCATCACAGGGAAGATTTTGTTTCACCTGCCTAAAACAAAGCCAGGTCTGGAACAGAACTGGAGGATATTTTGCTTGGTGTTGCTCTGCTGTGTGGTGGCTGTTGATATATTCACATCCGCTGTCTCTCTCTCTCCCTCCTGGGCTGCTCCAGGTATGTAGTGACAGACTTCTGACAGACATCTACTGCTGCATTACCCAGAGAAGCAGCCCTGGGATGCTTTCTCCTGCAGGTTAGCTCTTTCCTCTCTACTCCTATTTTTACTGCCCCAATACAAAATGAAGGTGGGAATCGAGTTCATTAGTAAGAGGCAGAAGCTCCTTCTCCATGCAACTAGTTTAGCACAAGGGCAATATTTCTGAAGATCCCTAGTGCAGATTCAGCAAGCCCTGGACACTCTGGTACCCTTGAAGGGTCACTTCACCTTTCACCCCACCTGTGACTAGAAGCAGAATGCATCTGTTTGCTCAACAGCCTGAAAACATCTGCTTTTAGGTCAGGCATAAATTTCAGCCTGTTTTCTATAAGCTGGAAGATACAAGTCAGCTGAGGTCAGAAAGCACCATTGAAGCAGACACTTCAACACTGAGACATTCATTTTACTCTGCAGAAGACAGTGGAAGAGCTGCCTGGAAAACTAACAGGACGTTTAAAAATAATAATAAAAAAAAAATCTCTGAATTTGTTCTCTGCTGTGCACAAGATATATTCTGAGTAAGAGAAGGTATCGAGCAAGAACCTTTCTATATCCCTGGAGAGACAAAGAACTTGATGACAACTGTCTGTCCCTGGAAGGAGCTGCTGGGATGCAGGCCAGGTGGTGGGGAGGCTCTGAGCCCTCTTATCTCCATCCAGAGACAGGAATCTCTCCCTCTTGGCCAAACTCCATCCCTCCTTCCCAGAGGTACTGTGACCCTTTGTACCTTTCAGAAGAACCACTTAGTAAGCAAGCTTGATATGGACTTTGCAACAACTTGGTTGGTTCACTCCTACACTGGTACCCGACAAATTCCAAGTAATCATAATTTCCTTAAGATTTGAGGCAGAAGCCTCAGCTCCATTTATGAGAAAGAATAGCATTTGAATTTGACAGAGACCGACAGATGCACAGACGAGACAGAAAGCAAAACACAGAGCTGAGGTGCAGAAATTCTTGATCACAACAAAACGTGCAGTGATCTTGTCTGTAAGTCTTCAGGAAGAGCAGCCACACACCCAGGATTTACACTTCACAGGAAGTGTTGTTTTTGAAAATTGGTTTCTGACTGAACTAACATCTTGCTAACCAGAAATTCAGAGAAAAAAATCATTCTGGCAACAGTAATATGCAGTATTAACAAAACAATATCTGTTCCTGGTAGATGCTCATGGTAATTGACACAAGCTGCAATGAAGCAGACAGACATGCCTATTTCTCCCTTAGGTTCCCTGCTCAGCACCTCTGGCTAGACTCGGCCTCCTGGACTTTCATGTCCTTTTTCTCACAGACACTATTGGAGCCCTCGCATCACTGGTTACCCTGGAGACAAGGATTTGGAGATACAGTCCTGAGGGAGTCACTGCTGTCAGACTTGAGAGACAGACCCTGAAATAAAGTCTTCCAACACAAGACTGGTTTCCTCAGGGGTCCGTCCAGAATTATAGCATCTGGGATGACCACTGAAGAGAGAAGTATTTTCTGAGTTCTCTCTACAAAACATTCCCTTCTTTCCTTTCCTTTTAAATAGACAGTGGCGCTGTGATAGACAGTCAAGTTTTCTAGATTCTGCAAAAGTTTGTACAGCTCTAAAGTGTCCAATGAAATGCTGGTGCATCAGCTAATTGTTTGCATTCTTCTGCAAGGCTTTATTTTACTGGTATATTTGCAGCAGAGCTTGAGTTACCCAGGTTCAATTTGGATTGGTTGGCTGGGCTGCCCTGCATCTTCCTCAGAATCCTTTGGTGACTCACAGAAACAATTATTATCACTGCCTTTTTATTTCTTGTTGGTGCTTATGAGTACCTGCCATAAGATGGACACCATAATCTAAGATCTGGGTAAGCACTGTAAGCCCATCAATATTTTGTTGTTCCTGCTGTTACACGTTTCTTCTGTCTTTCTTCTAATACCTTCTCTTTGAATTTTCACTCGCCAGGCTGTCGCTGAATAGAAGGTGTTAGACACAGCTCAACCTAATTAAAATCTTCTGACTTCTGAACAAGAATAAGTACCGTATACACAAATGTTTCAGTGGGAATCTGTTACTTCCCGTTATCCTTGACATCTGGTCTAACTGAAGCTTAGACTGATGGCTCTGAGATTGGATCTCCAGGCTATCACTTTCTCACAATTTTATTGATTTATTTTTTTTTCCCAGATTTTTCTTCAAAACCTTTCTCAATACTAATCTAAATGATTGGTCTCTCCTACAGCAAAACAAGAAGGTTGTTGGCCATGTACTGGCCAGTATAACTAGAGCGGGGTACTGTGTGCTTAGCACTTCTAACACAGAGTACAGACTTCCCATGACCACCTACAAAGCAATGAATCCAGACAGTACCAGGGTAAAAACTGTCCTGAGTCATTGGCTCCACCTGGTGCAGCATATAAAAGCACACACCTACAGCTCAGCTTCAGGAGACAGAAGGTCCTTTTGCTAAGGCTAATTGCATGAATTCAGTGCCAGACTGCTCCTAGGCCCAAGCAGTGCTGGATACTTGCCAGTTCCCAATGAGCAGTGAGTATCTAGAGTCTTAACCTACAGCCATGATGCAACTTTTGCAATACTTTCACACCACTCATTCCAGAAGCCAGTAGATGGGATCAAACACGCTACAGAATTAAATACCTTAAAAGCTATAGCAGACAACAGGCAGATGAGGTCTGAGGAATGGGCAGGGCACAAGCAAAGAGGAGACTAAAGAAATCAGATAGTGAGCAGTTACACCTAAACATCAGCATCAGCAGGTGATGTTCAACTATTGCTGCTGCAAGACAAGAGCCCTTCACCAGTGATACAGGGCA
Source organism: Aythya marila (assembly GCF_965140915.1). Classification (NCBI taxonomy): domain Eukaryota; kingdom Metazoa; phylum Chordata; class Aves; order Anseriformes; family Anatidae; genus Aythya; species Aythya marila. The sequence continues at coordinate 11,561,541 of NC_139059.1, read as the reverse complement.
GGACCATGAGGACCCACAAGTCAGCCTGACTTTGGCATGGTGTCCCTAAGTTGTCTTTCTGTCCCATTTGTTTCCCTTGGTACTTGAAAACCACTGTCTCTGAGCAAAGGGAATAATAGGACTTCCTGAGCTTTTTTCCTCTCCAGCAATGCCATTTGAAAGTGTTGTTATTTCTTATGTCAAACGTTCAGGTAATCTTTATTCAGGGAGTGGCTGAAAAGATGTGGTGTCCTGGGATACTGTCTGGGGTATTCACCTGATTTCAGATAGATAACAACAATTAATAAGTGCTCAGTGGCAAATCCCCCCATATATCCTTTATCTTGGCTGGCTGTCAGGGCATATCATACACAGCACCATGATTTCTGTAGATATATCACAGTTTGTTAAAGCAGATGTATAAGAAGAAGTACAAGAGAGGGAGAGTATGCTGGGATGACTGATATAATCCAATCAACCCTTGTCAAACGGTTGTGCTCAAAAACAGGAGTGAGGAGGGACCTGACATACAACAGGTGTATCCGTTATTTGCAATACCATTACTTACATGGCAAATTGATGATAGTTAGGTTCTAATTAATCTCAGTCAGATATGAGTAATTTTTGTAATTTTTCAAACTACACTGCACAAATTCTTGATAGTTCTTAGGAGGGAACCTCTGTCCTCCAAGATCTCTACCATTTATCTCCCCTCTTAGCACCTCTCCTTCCTCTTGGAAGGGCAACTAGCCACTGATGGAAGCAGATGAAGTACCAGTGCTGAATGACACATACAGGACCAACAAAACAGAAAATTTTGCTGAACCAAATACATGAACCTGTATTCCCAGGATGTTTCTGACAGAACATGAGGGAAACAGCTTCTTATTCCTGAGGTTTGATAATGTTCTATTCAAGCCATCTAAGCTTGCTTTCTTCATTGACATACTTTTGCAGCTCTATTTATGCCAAGATATTTTTTCTGTCAATCTCTATTTACACTACTTCAGTATTTTTCAAAACATCTGATTAAGTTTGCAATAAAGTTTCTAGTGTGAAAGAGAATCAAAAGAGGCCAATATCATTTTCAGAAATGCATAGAAAGCCATTATCTGTTATTGACACTCTCTACATGGCCATAATTTTCATGAGAAGCCATCTGAAATACTGTATTTATTTTGACATGAGGTTGCAGAAGAAAGAGTTAAGAAAACAGAAATAAATTTGATGGGATAGGGGGTGGCGCTGGAGAAACGGATGAGAAAAACAAGTACCATATTCCACATCTCAGATATATCTCCTAACAGCCTGACTGATAAGAATAGCAAAGCAACCTGCAGATTTTTATTTTTTTTTTTATTAGCCCTTGAGCAAGGGTAAAACATATGCAGATAACATAAAGATCACCTTTGGTCACAGTAGGTTTATATCAAAAATATTCCATTTAAGCATGCCTAAGGCTTGTAGACAACTCCATGCAACAGGTAATTCAGAACAAGGGGCTGATTTCTCCTGCCCACTTGGTCACCCAGATCCACCATAACCATCAGATCATACAATGAGCATGTATTGTCTCCAGGCCTCCTGCTGAAGCTGCTGTGTAAAGACTGAGAAAAATCAATTTTGCTGGAAAACAGGAAGAAGGTATGAAATATTCTAGACCCTAGCAGTAATAGCATCCAGGCCACTGATTCCAGACTCTTGATCCAAGAGACACCGTTCTCTTCTCATCCAGTGACTCAACAATGTGAAACATATTCCAACTAATCCATTGATTTTTATTGTCATTAGACAATAGCTTTCTTAGGTGCTGTTGTAAATATTATTTTGCATCTCCTTGTACCTTATAACTGTAAGCACCCTTAAACATCCAGATCAGTTATAGCTGTGACTCCCCAGTCTGTTTAAACCCCAGACTTACTCACTTCCCCAGCAAAGCCGATATCCAGGTCTTTCCAAAAAGTTCATGTTGAATGACAAGTCCAAGTAGAAAAAAGTCATCCAGCTGTGATAAACAGCAAGTAAAGACCCTGCCAAAATATAGGCTGCAGGAAGACCTGGCTCTAGATTGTGATCTGGTCTTTGCAGGACCATGCAAAGCGGTGCATGCAAAGTGGTGCATTTGAGTCAGAGGTTCACGGGCCATGTAGTACATCTACCAGGCTACTCAGCACTTTCTCCATCAAAGTGGTTGTGAAAGTTGACTTCACAGGTCTGAAATCACCTCAACACTAATTACTAATAAAGATTAATTATCAGAATACTGTGATAGCAGGCAGGGAGCTTTATAATTTCTAAGTGGCTACAATTAAAGTTTTACATCAGCAGCTGCTTTGGCATGAGTCATGCAGGAAATACCACGATATGAGTGCAAAGCCTGTTGAAGCAGGTGGCCTTACGTAAAAACATGTTTTGGTCCCTATCTTTCCAAGAAACATTCACCGGCAGTGAGTACAAACCAGACAGAATTCTTAATAGGCTATGCTGGAAGAGTTAAGGGATGGAGCGCCCATAGAGCAGCCGTGTGGTAGAGTGCAGACATGGGAATCCATATCAGACCTTCTTCTCAGGCAAAGTGGTTAGGTGTGGGGAGCCCCAGAAAGATAATAAGAGTTTTTGGGTATTGGTGAACTACGTCTGTTTTGTGTGGATTTATATTAAGCTTCTTGATTGTGACACAGTACCCATGGGATAGCGTGTGTCTCTTATGGGAAAGGCAGTCATGAGTGAAGTGGAAAAATACCTGTTTTAAAGAAAAACTTAGGGGATCTGAGGAGGAGTAAAATAACTCCAGGTACTCTCTGCATGGATCTAGATGGTGCAATGGAAAAGGGCTGTGGCTGTCTGTGAATTTGGGGAAGACCAGACACAGTGGTGATGCCTGGGAGGATTGCTCTGTGGAGGATGGCCAGAGAAGACAGTTTTGTTTAATGTTTAAATGTTTAATGTTTAAATACTGGCAAGGCTGGGAGGAAGGCAGAACTGATAATGAATTGAGATCAAGGAGGTTTAAAAACAACAATGACAAAAACAAACATAACAAACTACTAGGTGTAGGGGCACATGCCATGGAAACAGTGAAAGAGCTCGGGCCAAATGTGCAGCACAAGAGACTGCAAAATGTCTTAAGAGAAGCATCTAGGTAGAATTGAAGAGGGACAAGGATGAATAGACTACAGGCAGAACATTGCTTGCACTAAATATGCCCTGACAGACACTAGGAAACACTTTCACCCTGTGAACAGAAAGATCACTGGACCCACTAAGCACTGAAGGGGAGGCTGCAGGGTGCCTGTTGATACTGAACTGCTGAGATGCTGTGTTTGAGACTGATGAATGGCTGCAGGGAGACTTCTGCAGTGGTAGCAGGTTATGTAAAGATATCTGATCTTCTGAAAGTAATCTCCAGAGACCTGAAGCATAGCAAACTATGACTAGTATGGGCATCTTGAGTGCTTACCATGCATACATGCTGAGGAGTTATTGACCATCCAGACCTCTCTATTAATAGATTTCTTTTGTTCAGTGTTAATGGCATCATGATGCACCATGCTGTTACACAAATTGAAAGCACTGGAAGGCAACTTATCCATCAGAGGGTTGTTCTGATGCAAGCAGATAAACAGTCATACAATAGCAAACAACAGACATCTCCAGTGACAGCCATTCCAAGAGTCTGATCCTCAGCTGAACTTGGTTAATAAACAGGGCAAAACATATTATAGCTGCTCAATACTAATATATATATATATAAATCCACTTTGATTAATAATAAAAGATTTTCCTTAATTCTTGATAACTGCTAAGTAATTTCCATCCATTTTTGCCATGATTTTAATTCCTGGTGTATGAAAAAAAATCAATTCCAGCTTAAGGCATATTAAAGTATTACTCCATCTGAAGATGTGATTAGACTGAAATGTACAAGGCTGGGTGTAATGGTCTTGCTCTAGTAATGTCACTAGCTAATTAGAATCCCTTGTGATATCATGGCTGTGCTATGTTTCCCTCCCATCAGGAGATACTTCTTTGGCAGGCTCCAGTAGGCAGTTCACCTACAAGTGATGTGTCCTGCACACTTTAAACTGCCACCTGATTCTACTTGCTCCTGCATGCTCTCCCATAAACCTTTGTTTAATCAAAAAGATACTTCAAACAACAATACATTAATTGTCACTAGGAAGCATGTTGTCAGAAACTGATCTGAGTTTTCAGTGTAGGAGTCCTCGCTCTTCATGGGGCACAGAACACAATAAAGAGACAAGGTATTTCAAAAAGGGAAAATGTAGTCTTGGTAGTGCTGAGAAGCACATTTGTGAGGCAAGGAGGCAGGTTGCAGTCTCTGAGAATGATCAGCATAAGGCAGAGTCTGTGTGCCCAGAGTGGGTCTGATAATTGTGCAGGGGGAGTAAAGATGGGCAGAGCTCTGGGGTGGGAGCTACCTCACCTGATCAGAGATTTTGTCTAGGTTCCTCTGTTCCCCATGAAGGCCATTGCTAGAATGAGTAAAGTAATCCTCCTAATGGAGTCTCTGCTCCAGCTAAGTTTATCTGCACCTGTGTCCTTAGCTCCCATCATGAGGAAGGAGGAGGGGTAGATTTATTCTTCCTGCTGTAAGACAGGGGAAGTGGGGTATACAAGATCAGATTTTGGTAGCACTTAAAAATGTGCTGTGAAGATTGGAGGAGTTTTTAAAATCATCTTGATCAGAGTTACTTCAAATATTGGAATTTTGGATTATTATTTTTTTTTAAATAAGGTTTTCTAGTTGTGTTTTGCTTGTTTGTTTGGTTGGTTGGTTTGGTTCGGTTTGGTTTGGTTTCAGGAAACATGGCCTAGATGAGTGTCCCCCAGGAGTCAGTACTGGGTTCAGTCTCGTTCAACTTACTCATCAACAACCTGGATGATGCAACAGAGTGTACCCTCAGCAAGTCTGCTGATGACACAAAGCCCAGAGGACTGGCTGACAGCCCAGAGGGCTGTGCACCATTCAGAGGGATGTTGATGGGCTGGAGAGTTGGGCCGAGAGGAACCTCATGAAGTTCAAGAAGGGCAAATGCAGGGTCCTGCACCTAGGGAGGAATAACCCCAAGCACCATTACAGGCTGGGAATGACCTGCTGGAGAGCAGCTCTGCAGAGAGGGACTGGTCCATCCTGGTGGACAGCAGGCAGACCAGGAGGGAGGCAGCATGTGCCCTTGTGGCCCAGAAGGCTGAGAGGATGCTGGGCTGCATTTGGAAGAGTGTTGCCAGCAGCTCAAGGGAGGTGATCTTCCCCAGCTGCTCAGCCCTGCTGAGGCCACACGTGGAGCATTGTGCCCAGTTCTGGGCTCCCCAGTACCAGAGGGACATAGAAGTACCGGAGCGAGTTTGGAGGAGGGCTTCTAAGATGATGAGAGGACTGGAGTGCCTGTTGCACAAGGACAGGCTGAGAGAACTGGGCCTGTTTAGCCTGGAGAAGAGGAGATTGAGGGGAGATCTCAGTAACGTATATATACATACCTGAGGGGAGGGTGTCGAGAGGATGGGGCCAGTCTCTTTTCAGTTGTGCCCAGCAACAGAATGAGAGGCAACAGGCACAAACTGAAGCACAGGGGGTTCCAGCTCAGTATGAGGGGGCACTTTACTGGGAGGGTGACAGAGCACTACAACAGGCTGCCCGGAGAGGATGTGGAATCTCCTTCTCTGGAGATACTCAAAACCTGCCTGGGTGCCATCCTGTGCAAGGTGCTGTAGGTGATCCTGCTTTGCGAGGGGTTGGACTGGGTGATCTTCAGAGGTCCCTTCCAACCCTGCCCATTCTGGGATTCTGTTTGTTTTGTTTTGTCAAGTTTGTTAAGGTCCACTCAACTTGGAGCAGTTTTCTTGTTTTTCATGTGAGCTAGGCTTTTAGAGGAGAGAATACCTAGTACCTGCTACCTTATCTACCCCATGTGAAGTGCCAGACTTTCTGCACAACATTTCAGGACAGGATGCATAGAAACCAATGCACAGAGCAGGCACTTGCCTGGGTCAGCTGGCAAGAAACGTTGAAGAGGGAGACCTAAACCTTGGTCCTCCTGTGTTGTTTCTGTCTTTGCTCCTTGCTGGAAGAAGGGTTCTTTTTCAATTCTCTTGTGACGTCCTGATTTCTGTTTGTGGCTTTTAACACCCTAGTCACAAGCTAGAAAATCAGGTTGAAAATCAGGTTCCTCCTTGAGTCTTATCCCTTGTCTGAGTTCAGAAAGTGCTTCCTATCAGAACACTAACAACAGCATCTAAAAAGAGAGGTCTAACTCTGCTCACATACCAAGTTTTCTCTAGTTTTGATGGAATTACAAACTCAGTCCAAGGGACCAAGGTCTGAATCAGTCATATGATCTGGGACCAAAATACTAAGTTTTAATCAAGTTATTGCTGTTAAACACCGGAGTCAAATTCATCTCAACTTTCTATGAGTTGTTCATAAGAAATGTTAAGCTGGTTAAACTTTGATAAAATCTACATTTAAATAGCAGTCTCCTCTGAAGTAAGAAGACTTATACTGATGTGTGAACTGAAATAAGATTGACATTTGGAGGACGTGAAATCTTTTGGGAAGCCCTAAAATATCCCCTAAGTAGGTCAGCTCAGTGACCTGGATCTGTACTTTTAATACAGGAGTAGCCTATATTTTCTCAAACTGTTTGGTGAATAACAATTGTTTTTTGGGCTGTGGATTTATTTTTAGTAGTTAAATGTGACCTTTGTAGGAAATCCTGTAATGAGAACAGTAATGAAGCTGGCTAAGGGTGAGCCACCCCACATGCTTTGATTTAAAAGTGATAAACATGTACCATTCAACCCCAGCCATTTCTGGAAGAAACAATCTTAAATGCAAATTTTACTTCAGGAATCATGTCAATAATTCCAAGAAGTATAAAAGGAATTTATTCATGGCACAAAATATTCCTTGACTTGCCAGGTAACTAATAAACATCACTGGAAAAACAGATTTCATTAGGAATTTAGAATGAAAGTAAAAGCCTGGGAAAGGCCAGAGGTTCCCCACTGCCTTGCCAAGTCCAGCTCTGATTGCAGCAGCCACCATCAAGGAGTCCTTCAGATCAACCCCAAAATAAGCTCCCTTATTTTTCCTTTGTAAAATGGAATATGGCCATTTAAGTACAGAAAAGGCTGACCCTTCCTCCCAGTTTGGGTTACTTAACCTGAACTAAAAGCCCTGCATAAGAACCCTAATTCATACAACCCAGCTATGGGAGAAACTGCAACCTAGATTGGAAAGGGAAAGCTCTTATCTCTGTCTTACGCCACCAAAAATATATCTGCCCAGCCTTCTCAGGGAGTTAATCTCAGTTACCATATGCATTACTCTGGTGATCTAAATTCATACTGGGTTCATGGAAAATGAATATATGTTTGAATATTCTTCAGCCAAAGGATGAAATTAGTCACAAGATATTAAGTAATGGATATATCAAATGATAAAAGGAGTGGCTTCTCAAAGGACACCGTGGAGGCTTTTTTCCCTTTCTCAGGCCCTTAGCAAAGATCTGGCTGTCTCTTATTAAATCAAATGCTCTAGCTCAGCTAGCAGAAGAAAGAAAGATGCATGGATCACATGGTGAAGTGTATGGCCTGGTTGTGCAAAAGATCACCGTAGATGTTCATATGGATCCCCAGTGTCTCCAGTCAACAAAACTCTTTTGTTTCACACAAGGCTGTGAGGAGCACATCTTCACTACAGTTTATTGTGAATATCATAGAAGACACAGCTACCACCTTTATTCTTTCCAGAGAAGTAGGATAATTGTTGCTATCCCTTTGCTAAGATTCAATTAATTACATTGAGAAAATAGATGGAATTCATCAGAACTAGGTGTTGGTTTTTTTTTTTTTTTTTTTTTTTTGCTTTGTTTAGTTTTGAATGATATGAAATTATATGGAATGTAGTCCTGTGTGTGACATCAGATCTGGTACGTTTTGTGAAAGATCACATTACAGCTCTGGTCAGCTATAGCAGCTCTGCTTTTAGTGCTATTAAGTTACCTTGTCATTTTCCCTAGCTTTTTTCGCTTTTCTGCTAGCTCCAAGAATTTGCTCCTTTTCCTTTTTTTTTTTTTTTTTTTTAAATATTATTGTTTTATTATTTTTTCAAAAGTAGGCTAGTGGCTGCTAGAAGAATGATGCATTTTAGATCATTAGAATGCACATACAAAAAAAAAAATAGTTTCTTCAGTGAGTTTCTTTAGTACAAGCTTGAAGTGTGCCGAGGGATATATGGGCACCACACAGCAAATGAAAGGCTAATGACACTAAAGCAAAAGTTTAGAAGTTCCTTGTAATGTGAGCAGAGTGTAGTCCATGTATGCATGCTACTAAGTTTTCTGAGAAGCTGGAACTGTGAGTTAAGAGGTGCTTATGTCAGACATCTATTCCTTCACACTGGTTAGTTAAGGTGATGAAGTGGTTGGTCTGGGAGATAAATTCCTGGAGTATTCTCACATCATCAGCTAAGGACCCAAGCTCTTCAGTAAGCAACCGTTCTTGCAGTGGGAACACCGTTTCCCTATGCAGTCAATTAAGGATTAAAATTGTCTCCAAAAGACAATTCAGATTTTTAGTGAGATGTTTTGGTCATGTAAGATGAGTCTTGATGAAGTGATAAGAGATGACGTTTTAGTGGATAAATATCAGATAGGACCAAGCTCTCCAGTGCTTTTGGCTGCATCTTCAGAATGGGTCCAGAATACTTTTAGTATTGCATTATTCCAGCATGACTCCACTTTGTCCTCTTCTTCATAATGACTTTTAATGATCCATCAATTATCTGGAAGATTTCACCCTTCCAAGCTTTGACTTCAAGGAAAAATGCTGATGTATTGGCACTTGCTAGCAGAATACATTAGAAAAATAAATCAGACTGTTAAAGGGATATTAAATGGGAGAATGATTTCCTTAATACTTTTAATGAACAGAAAATTCTGACTCTCTTTAAATGTCAATAACATTATGCAACCATCTGCACAGTTGACTTAAAAGTCAATTTATTTGGGTATTTGGTACAAATCCATCTTAAAATAATACAACCAAGAGATATGTTGGCATCTTGGTGGTCTTTTTGATTTATCTATGGAAAGACTGACAAAACGGGACCCGGAAGGGGTGTTAGAGTATTTGTGATACACTTCTTTCCCCTCCCTATCATCCCTTTTTAAGATTTGCCCTCAGACTGCTTTTATATTCAAAGTGTTCTAGAAATTCAATGTAATGTCAGATTAGAGACTAGGTCTCAAGTAAAAAAATACATCCAGAAGACTGACTTTTATTTATGGCTAGAATATGCAATTCTTGTACTCGTGTTGGCAAGTTCTAACTAGAACACCCTTGCTAACTCCAATGACAGAAAGAGCTCAGGGAATCTCGGTATGAATTACACAACTGGAACCTTAATAATAACATAGGTGAGCAGGGTCTGCCCATTGTCTCAGTGGTTAGGGATGCTTGTGTGTGCAATTACATTGTTCTACTGTAGCTGTATGTCTGAATGGGAAGTCAAATTCCAGAGGGACCTTGACAGGCTTAGGAGTCCCAAAAGACCAGGTCAGGCTTGAGAGATGTGCCTGAGCAAGCCTCATGAGGTTTAACAAGGCCAAGTGCAAGGTCCTGTAGCTGGGCTGGGTCAGCCCCAAGCACAAATATAGGCTGGAAGTAGCCCTGAGAAGAAGGATCTGGGGGTGCTGGTGGATGAGAAGCTTGACAGGAGCCAGAAATGTATGCATGCGGTCCAGAAAGCCAACTGTAACTTGGGCTGCACCAACAGCAGTGTGGCAGCATGGCAAGGGAGGGGATTGTCCCCCTCTGCTCTGCTCTTGTCAGACCCCACCTGGAGCCCTGCACTGGGCTCTGGAGCCCCCAGCACAAAGAAGGACATGGAAGTATTAGAACAAGTCTAGAGGAGGTCTACAAAAATCATCAAGGGGCTGGAGCACCTATCCTATGAAGACAGGCAGAGGGAGCTGGAGTTGTTCAGTCTGGAGAAGAGAAGGCTCTGGGCAGACCTCACAGTGGCCTGCCAGTGCCTAAAGGGGGCTGCAGGGAAGCTGGGGAGGGACTTTTTATCAGAGGGTGTAGTGATAGGACAGGGGGTAATGGCTTTAAACTAAAAGAGAGGAGATTTAGATTAGATATGAGGAAGAAATTATTTATAATGAGGGTGGTGAAGCACTGGCATGGGTTGCCCAGAGGAGCTGTGGGTGCTCCATCCCTAGAAGTGTTCAAGGCCAGGTTGGATGGGGCTGGAGCAACATGGTGTAGTGGAAGAAGTCTCTGCCCATGCCAAAGGGTCTTTAAAGTCTCTTCTAACACAAACCATTCTATGATTCTATGAACAGACACCTTTTTTAAAAGTAGACTGTAATAACTACCAGAATGAGAAGACGTAGCTTAGTTTCAAATCCTTTCCTAATATGCAAATTTTATCTTTAAGCATACTTTCATCTTTTTCCAAGGAAAAATATGTATTGGGAAAACATGGAATGACACTGAAGTTTTGAGTTGATCCCAGTGTTAGGCATGATCTAAAACATCTGAAGCTGCATTTCCTGTAGCACATTTCTTGTTCTTGGGTCTTCCTAAACCTGTCCTGTTATGAGAAAAGCAGGCATGTACTGACTTATCTGTCAGACACTGTGTGGGGTTCATCCCAATATCTTTTAGTCAACTTAAAGTTGGATGTCTTAAGCTAGGTTTCTGTGCTCCTCCTGCAGTAAAAGGAGAAAGAAAGTCATTTCCAGAATACAACAGAGACAACCTTAAAATGATGCATCATTCTCCAGAAGTGCCCGTCTCCTGATCATGGCAGGAGGTGGCTGAAGTCTTAGATCCTAGCCATTGGGTAGCTCTTCAGCTTGTGTGGATGGCCAGAGCTCCCCATGTTTAAGCCAATACATCTTTTCATAAGTGGGAACATCTCATTTCTTAGTGAAATGCTGTATTATCTGGGTAGGTGATATGAACTCAATATGGTCATTTATTCCATACATTGGAAGAGATGTAAAGGAGCCATGATGGTTTATAAAGGTCTAAACACGGTGGATAGCTGTGTTTCTGGGACTCACAGCACAAAGCCCTGTGTTGAAATCAAGAGGGAAATTACGTTTCTCTTCTGAGTCTCCACAAGAAACAGATTTTATGTACTGATTTCACTTGGAATTAATTTGAATTCAAGAGTTTCAGGTAAGTGGGATCTATTTATTTAAGTACATTATAAATTTTGGGGCATGAGGCTCAGTTTAAAGTGGTATCTACATTTAACTCTAGTAATAAATAGCTCCAATAATGTTTCCATAGCAGTAGCTTTCTTATATATTTCACATACTGAAGGTTAACTGCTTCAGAAATACTTTGGATGGACAACTTCTCTTGGAGTAACCATTGCGACTGCCTTATAACTGTATTGATAGATATCACAATTATTAGTTTTGAAACTGGTGAGCAATTCTAGCTGTAAACAGCAAATCTCTTACAATAATCTGCTGATTATTATCCTGCTGAAATAGTTGGAAAAGTTCCCTTGAAAGCTAAATGTTGAATTCCAACACCACACTGTTCACTATGGCAAATGTGACTTTCAGCTGGGTGTACTCAGCCTCTGGAACTACTGACAGGAAAGAAACCTAATTAATGGGAAGTTAAAAGAGAATGACAACAGCTGAAGCAGGATTACTAGTGTGAGCTTTTGCTCTTAGTTTTTTGTCATTCTAGAGAAATATTTTTTTAATGTATTTATTTATTTGTTTGTTTGTTTGTTTATTTATTTATTTTGAGCAAAAGACACAATGCAGACATTTTGAATATCTCATTTAAACTATATGATTTGGAGTCTGCTACAAAGAAACATCTGATGGAACAGATGCCAAAATCACTGGGGAAATGACTGCCTGTATGTTAAACATCCCAAGATCTCTAAATATCCATGACTTTCTCAGCTTCCAATTGACAAGGTGTTTTCTGGTGGCGGCTGGGATTCTTTTAATTAAAATTAAAAGAGGAGAAATAAAAACTTACGGAGTGGTATACCTTGCAGCTACAGATCTAACAGCTGGCACTCTAGAGAGGGAGAGATCATGCCCTTAATTTTACACTCACAATGTCGTATGGTGTTCAGAAACAGATCAGACAATTTGGGGACATGAACCATCATCATGACAGTTACAGTCCTTGAAAGAGTTCTGCGGTTCATCAGTGCGTTTTAACTCCCTCTCCATCCAGGATAGATTGACTGGTCATAGTACTACATACTACCATATCTTTGTTAGAGGTCCTGCCTTCACAGAAGGACGATGAAAATACACCAGCCCTACAAAAACAATGTCCTGCAGGACACCTTTACTTCCCCACAGAAGAGGAGAGATGGTTGCCCATCTCCCATTTTCCTCTTAAGCAAAGTCACTGGCAATCTGGCACATGGCAGTCCCAGCTGGCCATGCTGTCATCATCTCCAGTGCCCCAAGAATGAGCTACTCCCCACCTGCACTGGATACACTGGTGAAATAATAGACGGGTTCCTTCTGCAACGAGCAGGGAAACGAGCTGTGCTTTAGTGACAGGGTACTTTTCAGAGCAAGTCCTTACTTTGAAAATGTGCCTCTCAGGAGAGAAACGACCTGAAATTGTTCCATTCTATGGCTTTCTGAAGCCCAGTCACCTATGCTTGTTCTGAAAAGGAAGTAGAGGACAGTAAGAGTTAAGCCTATTTCACTGTTTTCTTGTCCAGATTTTGTTGGGAAAAGATTGGTGACAAAAAAAAAAAAAGGATAGAGCTTGTGATCCAGCTGGTTTCAAAGCTCGTCACAGGTTCATGGATTGAGTGCAGAAACTCTCATGTTTATTCTGGAAAAATCTAAATAAGAAATAACAAGCAGGACATAATGTCCCAGGGCTGTCTGAGGAGGTGGGCTAACAGGAGCTGGTGGTCATAGTCCCCATCTTTGCAATTTATTCTCGACAAATCTCTGATTTTCCTTGCTATTCCAGGTTCTGTCCATTTCCTGAGGTAGGGAGGTGAAAGGAGGATTTGCCTGTTGCAAAACCTTCTATCAGGGTATGAAGGACATACCAGACAATTTTTCTGAGAGATGAAGGTGTCCTCCACATCTGGCAATGCCCCTCATTGGGATGCTAAGGATTTGTTATTTTGCCTAGTAAATATTCAGTGTTATGCCTCTCAGTGCTCACTGCTGGGATTTACTGATGTACCCATCCATGCTGCACCCACTGACAGGGGAACATCCTTCCTTCCCCATGTCTTTTGAGTTTTGAAAGAGCCAAGCTGACAGGTGTCTTTAGGTTCCTTTCAGAGACTACAGCATGCTGTCTGTCCCAATGAACCTGGCAAGATGGCTTGTCATGACACACTTCAACCACAGCTTTCTGCTGCTTGGGGAAATGCCCTTCCCCTTTTTCCTGAATTCATTTTTGTTTCCAGTGACCAGCACTGCCAGGACACCCCTTCCAGCATGCACAGCCAGGGCTATGCTAGGTGACCAAAGTCCCCTTGTGTTCTCCTTCCTTATCTGTCCTCCATAAACACTCTGTCATTTTGTCACAGCTTTCCCCATGTTCAGTGAAAAGATTTCAGGTTTGGATTCTGAGACACTGGTTGGAGTTATTCACTCAGGTCAGGTTGGATGGGGCTTTGAGCAACCTGATCTAGTGGAATGTGTCCTTGCTCATGGCTAGGGGTTGGCATTAGATGATCTTTTAGGTCCCTTCCAACCCAAACCATTCTATGGTTCTATGATTTCCAGGTTGCAATATCAATATGTGAAACTATGGGTACACTTATAAATTAATGGTCCAAAGCCATAGGTTTCACAGTACTGTTTCATATAATTCTTAAAGACTTTGAGTACAATGAGTTTGTGCCTCTGATCCACGCAGTGTGAAGCACTTCTGCCAAATACTTGTGAAATAATCTCTTTCTTCTAGATCCAGCACTGCAATCTCTCCTGTCCAGCCATAGTAATTACTAGCTGTGGGGTAGATTTTCTGTTTAAACCGGTGCAACTCTCATGCAAATGCAATGGGAAAAAAATGGAATTACTACAGCATAAGATCCACTTGCTAGAAATCAAATATTTACCCAGCAGGACATACACACCACACTGAACAGTAAATGTCTGAGGGAGTACATGCACAGTTTGTATAGCACTGTATAAACTTACAGCACTATATAAAAATAACAATAATAACATTCCTCTCCTTGTATTATTATTTCTCAGCTATTATGTACACTAATGAGGATTTCCAGTTATAACGTTTTCTGCTAAGTGCATTATTTGCAGATTCTCTAATAAATCAATGTTTTATGCAAGCAAAAACCTTAAAGTTAATGTTAGAAAAAAAGTGCCTTATCATCCCCAGCAGCTTCTGAAACCCTGCAATGCAGGCTTTTATTATTTCCGTAAAAGAAAAAAAGAAAATCAATAGAGATTCCTTGTGCGTAATCCTCAGCAAGATTAGCACTTTGTCAACCTCTGTTATAATCTCCTGGAAAGCACAAGGAAGAAAACGAGGGGAAAAAAAAAAAAAAAAAAAAAAAAAAAAGATGCCATGAGGAAACCATGAGGAAAGAAGTGGGAATCTGGGGGTGTTCACTGTGCTTCTTCTAAAGATGAATATTTGAAAGGTAACTCTGGTTTTCTCAGCTTGGGACTCAGAAATTATGGAGGTGCTTTTCCCATCTGTTGCAATCTTGACATTTGCAATTGGACGAGAAACCTTCCAGAATTGCCATCAGTTAAGCATTCTGCTTTAACAGGTGATTAAGGAGCTTGATCAAAACTCATTGCAGGCCCTGCAATTCTGAGTGCTGCAGAGCTTCAGGTTTGGGTGTCCTGCCCTGCACAGCCCACCTTTGTGGTACGGGGGTCTCAGGGAGCAGGGTGGGATCGAGCCCCAGCCATGCCTGGAGATCCAGTGTGCTGCATGGGGGACTGCCTGGAGCAAGTTGGTGAGGGCATTTAAGGTAACAACTCACAACTGCAATAGAAATAATCCATAGGCAATGTTAAAAGCTCTGAATAATGGATCAAGGGCTGCAAGGAAAGGACAGGAAGGGACAGTAACGGATAAAGCTGTGTGCATGCAGGACTGAATATGTTATGTCATATTGTATCTATTATTGCCATAACACTGCAACCACCCATTAATTAAATTCATAGATGAGCTGCATGGAGAGGTAATCCAAACATGAGAAAGGATGAGAAGTAATATTCAAGGATCAAATGAGGCCAGAAACATAGGCAGAAATTCAGCAAAGATGGCTGGAAACACAACAAACAGTTCATCGGGAATAATCATATTTCAGTTCAGGCCAATATATTCTGCAAGATCATGTCAAGACAGAAGGGTGGGTGGTATTGTTCCACATAAAAGCTGGAATCACTGAACAGAGTGAGAGACAGTATACATGGAGGGCAGACTGCTCCAAGGGATGCATCTTGTATGAGCACATTGCTCCTAGATTCTCATTTGCAGGTGCCCAGAAAACCAGCTTTGCTGCCAGGGAAATTCCCTTTTCCAGACAGCAATTCCTAGAAAGTATAGTAAGTGCGATAAACTACCAAGTCAGAGTTTAGACAGAGAATTCAGCAGCTGCTTTCTATTTAGCCAACTGGGATCCTACTGGGTCGTTGCCTTTTAGTACTGTATTCCTAATGAAACCATCCTTGACTTTTACTCACCTCCACCTTATAGCAAATATTCAGGAGTTTAAATACAATGACTGATTTCAATGCATAGTTTATTTTGAAAAATGGAACTTTCATTTTTTTCATCCCATTCCCTCTCACCTGAATTTCTTTTTACTTATTGGTATAGAAATGGCCTGCTAATTAAAAAAAAAAAAAAAAAAAAAAAAAAAGAAGTTATTTTCTGTAAAAAAGAACTATGCGTTGCTAGCAACTTTCAGATCTCTGCAGCTGGAGAAGGAATATGCTTTTCTTGCAATTCCCATTTCACCTGAAAACATAAGGCTCAGTGAAAAACAATCAGAGAAAATTGAAGATACTCCATGAAGAATTTGTATTCTCAAGATCTTCACAAGTTATCCATTAGTTACAGCTAGCAGATAATACATACTTCCAGGTAATCTTACATCTACATGTAAAACTTAATTCTGCATGTAGCAGTAAGCTACTATGGGTCTTACAGCTGATTAATAGCATTTAATAAACATGATTTTATTGTTACATAGAACTCATTTGTTCCATATGATAACGGTGTAATGGAAAAATGTGAATATTGGTTTTACTTCCAATGTCTCTGCTATGAAGATGGAGATCAAGGCTTACTACACTATAGGAGTTGCTGAAGCAACAGAAAATAGGCTATATTTGAGATCTGAATTGCCAAATAAAGGAGCTTCTTTCTCTTCACTGACTGTACAGGAGAGTAAGCTCCTGACTATTAGAGTGCCTAATCTATGACTAAATTCTCTTGTAATTTTTGCTCCCGATCTGTGGAATTCCCTAGACCAACAAACCTTATTTATTAAGATCCTGACACTGGGATTCTGGACTCCTTACATAAAACTAGCAATAAAGTCTTCTAAAATCTCATTAAAAGATTAACCTCCTATCGCAAACAGCTGGGACATTGCAAAGGAGTCTGCTGAGCTCCCAATATGAGAATGTAGAGTAAAACCTGGGAAAAATTCTTCTCTCAGCACATTTCTTCAGTAAATACTGCACAGCTGCAAAGAGACTCAGATGGGATACATATCACCTAATATTAGCTGTATAAAAAACTTAAGTCTTTGTTCTTTCTACAGCCCCCTCCAGAAGGCAATTCAGATCTTAGATAAGATGAATTGTGCTTAGGAAGGACCCATTTTTATCTGCTGACTGCAGTAGGCACCTGGGCTCCTGACAGACTGGACTGGGAAATCGGGAACATTGAACAAATTCCTAATGTTTGGTTGTGATCATTCAAATCCTGATCACTGCCAATTACTGTGCAGCTGTAGCTACATCAGGTGAACTTTGTATTTTTTCTAGCCCCAAAATGAAAACCTCCAGGGAAGGAGCATCTCAAGACTTTATTGCCCATATTGCTTTCCTGAGATGAGCTCTTTTTCCTCTCTCTGCTTGGGTTTAGCTATTAGAGAAACAATTTATTAGATCTGTCATCTCAGCATGCCTGATATGCGTGTGCCAGCTTTATATTCAGTAAATTCAGTGCTGTCTGAATCCCTGATTTCATTATGAAACAAAGCCCAATTTTCTCAAATCAATAAATTATTCAATTCTAATATTCACAATTTTCACTCACTTCATGGCTGACTGGTTTAAATTCAGAGGAAGAGCTGTGTTATTTCATTGTGGTTGTTTGCACACACCTCCTGGTGCATCAGTTCAAAATTGCACATGAACCAAGTTTTTATAAGTATGTGGTACCTGAAGCTCAGCAACACACTTCTGTGTGTTTTTAAGTGCCGGACTTCTCATTGTCTAGTTTCTATTGCTAGTACTCAAAAACAAAGTCTGAAAACTAGCTCCCTGTAACTTCATCTAATAAAAGGCAGGTAACGAGAACACCTGAACATCTAAGGAAAGATGTTGTCGTAAGTACAATGAATGAAATTTAATACAGCAGTTCAAATAAATATCTGCAGGCACTTTCTTGTCTTCTGTCACTACTCCCTGAGCTAAGTGACAGCATGTCCTTTATCTGTTTGATTTGAAAATGACTGGGCTTTCTCTTGGGAGCTGTGGATATGCTTTCCACACATACAAAGTTTCCATCAAGTTAAAGTTAACATGAACAGCTTTAGAGATTTATGTAAGAGAATAAATCTGTTGTGTTTTTTTTTTCTTACTCTATCATCACATCTTATGTCAGTATTTAACCCATATTAACAGCAGAATCCCAGCAGCATACATATTATTGAATCTTCTTGGTAGGACAAACCATTATTTTGTTAAGAAATTTTAAACTCTTTCAGTTAATCCACAAACCCTTCGGATACAAGATTCATCAAGGATCTGGCCAAGGTATGCAAATGAACATTTCCCTGGCATTATTCATTGTTGTATTTCTCATTTTTTAACCAGATTATGACAAAGCTGCTGTGAGCCCCCTAAGCAAAAACACTCAGAGTATCAGCAGATAGGGTAAGGTAATCAGTTGATTGTACTAAGAAGAAATTTGAAGGGGGCATTTGTGCCAGGGAGCTGGTTCAATGGGAGAGGACACCAGAAGTCTTCAGATCAAGGACTACTTCTCAGACTACTTCTCTTTTATGAATCAGTGTTAAAATACCCACTTTTAACATGTCACCAACACATACATACACGTAGGTAGTTCTCTCAAAAAAAAAAAAAAAAAAAAAAGAAAAGAAAGAAAAAAAAAAAAAAGTAAAGAAATCTTGAAAGCATTAGTTAAAATCTATCTCAATTCTTATGCTTATCTGAGGGTCTGAGGAGTGTGAGCTGATGAGCCAGGGCTCCAGGGCTCCATACCCAGCTACTATGTGCCCCACAAAGGAAGGAGCTCCTCTTTTGCCCTACCACACATCTGTCCCATCAAATTAATGAGTTAAAGACAAAGAAAACTATTCTAATTTCTACATAATCAATAGTAGGCTGATGCCCGACCAAGCACTCCTGTGGTTCTACAGACAAGCTGATAGAAAATGTCTCAAAAGATAAAGGATCTACCAGTCCTTGGGAAATCATGGCTGCTAGGATGTTCACTATGGTAGAAATGCAAAGATGAGAGAGAGAAAAGATAGAAGTGTGTAAGACTGGGGTGAGAAATAGAGGATTTGATTTATTTTCTTGTCCTCGTTCTTACTTAGCAGTCCCAGTAACACCTCTCTCTGGATTTTCTTTTCTGTACGAGCCTCTCCACTCCCTTGGTCATCTTCCTTCATAGCCCTAAATGGTGGTGCAGAGCTCTGTGAGGGTACAGCATGGCATTGTCCCACAAGGTTCTCAGGAAGACACAAGCAGGTTGGTGCCACATGTTCCGTGAGCTAGTATGGAAGGGGAAGGACACATCTCCCTCCTGATGGTGCACGATGCACCGGAGGTGCAGCCATTGTGTTCCTGCAGTTCCTAGGACTCCAGGAGGGAGAGATCCTTACACGATGTAGGGAGCTGTGCACTGGCTGTTCTTCATTGTTTCCCAGACTGGGCTTTTGGCTAACTAGGATAAATTTTCTCATTCATTGTCAGTTTGTCATCTATGTCACCTCCCTCTGTCCTTGCTTTTCTCTGAACTCTTCCAAAGAGAGTCCAGTACAGTACTTGGCTTCTTCCCACATTCACTAGTTTAAAACCAGTGCTGTGGAGCTGGTTTGGTAGCTGCCCCCTGATTTGCACAGGTGCTGGAATAAGCCAGAAGCAGTAACAGGAGAGCTGATGCTTCCTTGATCATTGCTTTGGAACCAGAGCTGGGGGAATAGGTTTTTCAAGCAAAATTGGTTGAACCTCTTAGTATGAACTATTTTCTGGTAGAAAACACATTTTTTCATTAAAAACAAAACAAAACAAAACAAAACAACAACAACAAAAACACAAATAAAAAAAAAAAAACAGCCACAAGCCAAATCAAACCACCACCAATGACAAAACCCTAAGACTAAACATTACTATTTGCCTTCATTCATATGCAGATTGGAGGGTCATTTTGGAGTGTCGACATTTCTAGGAAAAGGAGAATGATGCTTTTGGTGCTGCCCAAAAATCTAGTTTAAACAACCTGGAGTTAAATGACTTGAAGGAGGGAGGAACCTGCTGCTGACAAGAAGTGGGGGATAATTTTATGATAAGATCATAATAAGATCATAAGATCTTATCATAAGATAATTTTATGATAAGATCTTTTATGATAAGATCACCCGTATGGTGGACCAAGGGAAACCAGCTGATGTGATTTTTTTGGACTTCAGCAAGGCTTTTGACACGGTTTCCCATAGGATCCTACTGGACAAAATGTCCACCATACAGCTAAATAAAAACATCATACGATGGGTGAGCAATTGGCTAACGGGCAGGGCCCAAAGGGTTATGGTAAATGGGGCTGCGTCAGGCTGGCGGGCGGTCACCAGTGGGGTCCCTCAAGGCTCCATTTTAGGGCCGGTACTTTTCAATATTTTTATAAACGATCTGGATGTAGGAATAGAGGGTATTTTGAGCAAGTTTGCTGATGACACCAAACTTGGAGGAGTTGTGGACTCAAATGAGGGCGTAAAGGCCTTACAGAGGGATCTGGACAGGTTGAAGAGCTGGGCGATCACCAGCCTCATGAAGTTCAATAAGAGCAAGTGCCGGGTCCTGCACCTGGGACGGGGAAACCCTGGCTGCATGTACAGACTGGGTGATGAGACGCTGGAGAGCAGCCTAGAAGAGAGGGATCTGGGGGTCGTGGTAGACAGCAAGTTGAATATGAGCCAGCAGTGTGCCCTGGCAGCCAGGAGGGCCAATCGTGTCCTGGGGTGCATCAAGCACGGCATCGCTGGTAGGTCAAGGGAGGTGATTGTCCCGCTCTACTCTGCGCTGGTGTGGCCTCACCTCGAGTATTGTGTGCAGTTCTGGGCACCACAGTATAGAAAGGACATGAAACTGTTGGAAAGTGTCCAGAGGAGGGCTACGAAGATGGTGAAAGGCCTTGAGGGGAAGACGTACGAAGAACGGCTGAGGTCACTGGGCCTGTTCAGCCTGGAGAAGAGGAGGCTGAGGGGAGACCTCATCACAGTCTACAACTTCCTCGTAAGGGGGTGTCGAGAGGCAGGAGACCTTTTCTCCATTAACACTAGTGACAGGACCCGCGGGAACGGGGTTAAGCTGAGGCAGGGGAAATTTAGGCTGGACGTCAGGAGGGGGTTCTTCACAGAGAGGGTGGTTGCACACTGGAACAGGCTCCCCAGGGAAGTGGTCACTGCACCGAGCCTGTCTGAATTGAAGAAGAGATTGGACTGTGCACTTAGTCACATGGTCTGAACTTTTGGGTAGACCTGTGCGGTGTCAAGAGTTGGACTTGATGATCCTTAAGGGTCCCTTCCAACTCAGGATATTCTATGATTCTATGATTCTATGATAAGCCCCAAACAGTAGAAGAGTAAGGCTGAATGCAGGATTCACTGGCCCTCAGCTCAGGAAAGTGAGAACAGAGAGCACCAGTATTGTAAATGCAGGTGTGAAAGAAAAGGCTAAGGCTTTAGGAAATAGCAGAACACTGCAACTAACTTTTGGGCCTTGCTAACTGACAGGAGAAATAAGAGTCACTCCATTACTAGTACCTGGAGAAAATAACTTGATGAACAATACTGTAGGTGACAATTCTGTCAAACATGAATCAATGCTGATCAAAAATAATTTCTTGAGGCAGATAATGGGATGCTGGTACTGTGTGGGTTTAGCAGCAAGGAACACACTGAATCATTGGTTTAAGTGAAGCTAGAGGAAAAAACAAAAGAAAACCACCAGCACCTTTTTAGGGATGGGCAGGTCAGTCAGCACAGTCAGCTCTCTGTCTTTGTGTGCACTGCCATGACACTAGGAACTGGTTATTACCGCTCCCTGCTACAGCCAGCAAACTGAGGCAGAACCAATGTTCCTATAGATCCATTGGCAGATGGGGACCTTTAGACTCATGCTGATCACCCAATCATCTCAGGGTAGAAAACATCATATACATGATCCTGCAGAAAAGAGCCCTGCTCTGCTTCCCCAGCCCACCAAGGCTTGGACACCAGACCAAATCCCATTGCTTTAAAGGTCTGCTTTTGGGTGGAGAATTGTACTTGGGTAACTTAGATTTTGTCTTTGATTCTGAAAGATCTCAAAACCACTCCTAGCTCATGATAAAGCTGTCAGGGAAAAATACGGACAGATATATACAAAATAATTATTTTTACAGCATGTAACAACCCACCATTTTGCTTTCACCCTTGAAAGGCAGGGTAGCTGTCCTCAGAATATTTATAGAATAATAGAATGGCTTGGGTTGGAAGGGACCTTAAAGATCACCCAGTTCCATGCCCCCTGCCATGGGCAGAGATGCCATCCACTATATCACATTGCTCATCCAGACTGGACTTGATAACATCCAGGGATGGAGAATCCACAGCTTCTCTGGACAACCTGTTCCAGTGCCTCACCACCCCTGCAGTGAAAAATTTCCTCCTAATGTCTAATCTAAATCTCTCCTCTTTTAGTTTAAGACCATTCCTCTTTGTTCTATCATTATCTACCAGAGTAAAGAATCCTTCCCCATCTTTTTTATAGGAACCGTCTAAGTATTGTAAGGTCGCAACGAGGCCTCCCCAGAGCCTTCTCTTCTGCAGGCTTAATATCCCCAGCTCTCTCAGCCTTTCTCCATAGTAGAGGTGCTCCAGCCTCTTGATCATCTTTGTGGCCCTCCTCTGAACCTGCTCTAACAGCCCCACATCCTTCTTGTGCTGGGGGCCCCAGACCTGGATGCAGTGCTCCAAGTGGGCCCTCACCAGGGCAGAGCAGAGGGAGACAATCACCTCCCTCAACCTGCTGGTCACGCTTCTTTTGATGCAGCCCAGGATGCAGTTGGGCTGTGAGAATATTACCCATATTTCTCCCACCATAAAAGGTCTGAGTGTATCAGGTCATGGTATCACAGCAGTGATTTTTTCATTGTACCTTGTTTCTTCTGGGCACATGGACATGTTCTCCTAGAGCACAAAGCACAAAGGACTTCCCTCTGAGTCTTACTGCAAGTGGTTAATTTCCAGTCTCTTGGCTATATTAAGTGCACTGGAAGGGACTGCATGACTTCAAAGGCAAAACCCAATGGTCTGGTGTCTTCTGATGCTCTGAGGGAGATTGATAGATCCTGTGAGCTGCAAGCACTTTTGCCTCCTTTTCTCTCCCAAGTTATCATCACCTTGCATATTTGGGTAGAACATCTGGTAGTACTTTTCCCAGTTCTGGTGTAACCTGCCTCTGCATCACCAAACAAGTGGGAAAGGATATGACTCATGCAGACACCATCTATCTGAAAACTATTGTGTGACATTTAAATAGCGGGAAATGTATCCTCAAAATCACAGCGTTGGCTTAAAAATTATGCCTATCAAATTCCCTGAGTATGTTGGTGTATATATTGGTGAAGTTAGGCTGGGAGAATAGCCATCTGGCAATGTCTCTATTTCCATGAAGTATTCAAAGAGCAGGGGGAACCTAGCCTCTTAGCTTGGGTGCTGAAAACACTTTGACAAAAATTTGACAGAGATTTGCATGCAATCACAGTACAGATAAATCTGAATGATACTGAGTCCTGTACCACACCAAGAAATCAGACCATGCTGCTCCTTCCCAAGCCTTGAAGATTGTCCTCTGGATCAGCCAGGACAAACTAGGCTCAAATCAGCCCTAGTATATTTGAACATGTCAAACATATCTGTTGGAATCAACAACATTGCAGCACGATATATATGAATTTTACCCACCGTACAGCGTGTGCTCAGAGCAGAAGTGTGATTTCCGTCTTTCATCTGCTTTAGGTGTTAACTTCAATTATTACCTTAAAATATGTTTGAGTCTTTCACTCTGTCCCTCTGAAGCCAAACTGGCTCCTCTTTCTTCTCACTTTTTCTTTCTGTCCTGCTGGTGGAATTGAGGTGGGATTTTGTTTCAGTGACTGTGCCACTGAGGAACATGGTCTAGTGCAAATTGGTCATGGGGTCAGGGAAATTGTCAAGCTCTTGCTTGCAAGATCCCTCAAGACTCAAGCATATTAGAGCCTCTCAATGGGCAGTTTGGACACTGCAAGAGGTGTTTCGATTTCGTGTTCTGTTTTTTATATTTCACTGTTTTTAAGAGATTTCTGTCCTTACACCAGAGATGAAAGGTGATCTCCACTTCTCAGTTACCCTTTTCCCATTCAGACAGTTCCACTGGGGTGTCCAATTGTAACAACATTAATATTTGCTCTAGGAAGCTTTGAGTTCGCAAGGTCACCCTTGTAGAAAAGAAAAGGGAATGTATTTGCATTTCTGCAGATCCATACATGTCCTCAGTAGGAATTTGAATTAAATGTAAAATGATCTCACAGACTATGCAAATGTAACTGACACACAGCAATTCTGCTCTCATTTCCCTAATGTGGGCAAATCGTGTGTTGCCCTCTTAATGAGTCTTTGTATGCAGATCATTATCAGTGAGACTGTGGAAGACAAATTAAATAGAAGCCCTGGTCCAACAGGGCATGTGTCACCTTGCATGCTGCTGCATGCTCTAACACGGGAGCAGGATCTAGCACCTTGCAGAGGTGCAAAGCACCTTCTGGCCAGGGATGGGTGCAAGGACTGAAAGTTGGAGGTACAGGTAAGAGAAGGAAAAGCCTGGTGCTGGCCCAGCAGGTGGGAGGAAATGTCACCCAGATGGCTCACAGAACATTGCAAGATCACAGCAGGGAAGTGAACTTTTCCAGAAACAGGTTTTCCTCAAAAAGCATAGATGTCTTCAAACTAATGCTGCTCGTGGAAATGTACCAGTGTCAACACATTCTTAATTGGGAAAAATGTCTTGGCACCTAGATGGAATTTCTAGTCAAAAATCAGAGGGAAGGAGAGAGCTGAGGCTTGAGCAGAGGCAGTATTTCCAGTCTTGTTGTAAGGGCTTTCACCTTCCATAGGTAATGTGGAGGTTCGGTCCCGTGGGTCTGAGCACAGCCACTCCAATAGGAGAGGACGGCTGCTGGTTGGGCTGCATTGCTGGAAGTGTTCAGGATGTTCTGGCTGGAAGTGTTCAAGATATTCTTACCTCAGTGCAACTACATCTCCTAGATGCATCAGATGTAATGGAAGCCCTGGCTGATCTCCCTTCCCCCTGCTCCCATCTCCATGTTCTTGGTCCTGAAAACTCTTGGTTTTGTCTTGTTTCAGAAGAATAATTTCATGGAAGGGCAGAGTCTGGTCTGATTGGGGACTCTAAGAAATATGCAGAGCAACCCTGATACAGCAAGGAGTTTGGAGTAAACTTATTTTATACAAATGGTTAGCCAAACTGCCTACAAAGGGGCTAGTTGACAGCAGAGATCTATGCTCCATGGTTTCAGCTGATGCCCACACACCAGCGTCTGCATGCTTAGAAAAACTCTTTTGGTCCCTTTAGAACTAATAAAAGACAGACTAATTTTTTAAGCAGATAACTGAGTTTTAATTTATTTATTTTATTATTATTATTTTATTTTTTTATTATGTACAAGTTAATGACTTGTATTTGCTTGAGGCATTTTTAGCTTCCAAGAGATATTCAAAATAGTACTATGAAGTGATTTGACAGATAAAACATTGGTGCTACATCTGGGATTAATAATACTGAGCTTTTGCTTGTAACCTCCTGCTCAGCTCTGTGACTTTTATATTATCAACTTGAAATACCAATCTAAAGGAGCTCTTGAGTTAATATTTGTTTTAGTCTTGTAGAAATTGCACTATTGTTGTCTGTTATGGTCAGAAATGGATGCAGAGCACAGTTCAACCATGCCAGTGAATTCGTATCCTTTCCAAAGAACTATGAAGTGCAGCAATAAGGATTGAATGAGAAGTTATTTTCCACTGTGCCAGGGCATTTCTCCTAGCATGAGATTAGGTTTATTTTACTGGAAGCACAGAGCTTTAGATAAATGAGAAATTTCAATATCAACCACTGCCCCAAAAAAACCTGCAGCCCAAATAACAGTTAGAAGCATCACAGAAACACAGAATCACAGAATCACGGTGGTTGGAGGCACCTCTGGAGATCAGTCCCAGCTCCCTTCCCAAAGCAGGTTCAGCTAGAGCTAGAGCAGGTTGCCCAGAACCATGGCCAGCTGGGTTTTCAATATCTCCAAGGATGGAGACTCCACAACATTACACACCATAAACACACTCCTGTTGCAGTGTTTAGTCACATTAAGAGTAAATGTATTTTCCTATCACTGAATTTCCTGTACTTCAGTTTGTGCCCATTGCCTTTCATCCTGGCACTGGATAAAGCTAGGACAAGTCTGGATCTGACTTTATGCCCTCCCACCAGGCATTGACACGCACACTGATATGACCCTGCTGAGCCTCCTCCAGGCTGAGCAGTCCCAGATCTTTCAGCCTCTCCCCATAGAACAGATACTTTGTCGTCTCCTTTGCCCTGTTCTGGACTCATTATAGGATATTCTTATGTCTCTTCTGCTGGGGAGCTCATAACTGGACCCAGCTCTCCAGATGTGTCTGGCTGGTGCTGAGTCCATGGCAAGGATCACCCACCTTGATAACAACAGTTCAATGCATTAAACATCATCAGATCCATGGCTCTGTGCAGTGGGGTCACCTTCTCTAGCAGAACAGCTGTGTGTTAATGCATATTTCAGTCCCAGCAAGGGCTGAAAAGTGGGCTGCAAGCCCATCTGCAGCCCCAGTGAGCAGGACTCCATCTCAGCCCAGCCCTAGCACTGCACCCCCCCTGCCGTGCACTTTTGCCAAAACAAGAGCTGTCCTTGCCAACCCGATTGGTGGCTGAGGTGGGTTGAGGGTGAGATGGGTACGTTAGGGGAAATTGTTCAACTTCCCTCATTTACATTTCTGTCCATTTATAATGCTATTCCAGTTTAGTATTCCAGAAATATGATTTATGCAACCAAATTTCTTTGATCTTACCCAGCTCACAAAAGCTTTCAAGATGCTTTGCCTTTGCAGACTGAGTGGGAGTTGCAGCAGACAAGTTCAGGGGCTGGACGTGTATCTTTTAGCAAGCTCTAACAGCAGCTCTTTGGCTGCAGCCATTGCCGGGTGGATTACCTGGTTTGTCTGGATGGGAACACTTAAACAGAGAGCTCTGTGTCACTGAAACTGAATGGCCAATGATGGGGGACACAAACTACTTAAACAGAGCTACAATATTTGCTTGTGGCTCACCACAGGAAGAGAAATTTTTTTAAGGGGAGGCTATGTTTAATGAGAGCCGTTGAGATATGGGGCCATTCCACAGTAAGTAACTTGAGAATACAAAACTGTCAGAGGCTTTCACTGCAAGAGAGGGACCCTGCATTACCCCTGGAATGCTAATTAATCCTTTATTACTAACTTGTTAAAACACTGGTGTAGACAAATTTTCAAACCCAAGCGTGGGCAAAGGTTAAACACCGTGAGCGGTATTTTGGTCGTGTTGTCAAAGACTTTACAGAGCTCTGGGATGTGGCCCTGTGCTATGGGTACTGCACGTGATTTGTGGCTGAGCTGGAGCTGACCTTGACTGTTCTGATGGAAGTAAATGTGAATTCAGTACCGGGTCATCACATTAATTCCATGCTTGAGATCTAGTTTGGCGACATTTGAGAAAAAGAGAAATATGCAAGGAGGTTCCCCTGTCTGATTCATTCTGCTTTTATTCTATGCCATGTTCAATGCTCATCTCTCCTCAAGGGCTGTCAGCCAGCACCAAGGTACCATCCCAGGCCAAGCAGGTGAAGTCTTTTTGAGATTGCAGTGGAGGAAGCTGACATCTGATGTTTGCACACCTTCAAGACATGCCCAGTTCAGCAGAAGCCTTAATGCACAACCTTTGCCTCACTTTTGAGATGTCACTTAGTCTATGGGAGTAAAGAGTGCTTTGGCCCATGTCTTGCTGACTAGAATTACAAGACTGTTATCCACTGAACCATCTAAAAGTGTTTTACTAAAATTCTTTCAGTTTAAGGACATACCCTGCTGGATCCTTGGAGTGAACTTTGAGCTATACTTCATGGTGGCTGTGGGGTAAATATGAATGCCTCCCAAAATTATAGTTAAAGCAAGGAAACTTTGAATATTTTATAACTTTCTACAGGCTAAACAACATCAATAGCAAGCTGGACCTCCAGATTTCTGTGCTGATTAAAGGACAAACCAACTTTTCTATATAAAGTAATTTCCTGATATATTAAAAACAAGTTCTGAAGGAGAGTGAGTTTTTCACCAGTTGAATTACTTGATCACACCAGTGTAACTAGGAAAGGCATGATCTACTGTGTTGCAGAGTTTCTACTTATTTATGCAAATTTATAAATATGTGGTAGAAGAAGAAATTTCAACAAAAGAAGTTTAAATCTGTCCTCACTGATGGGTCTTTCCTGTACATTATGTAGTCATTGGTAACAGATTTCATATTACAGTTAACACCTAGTGTGGAAAATAATAATATCAATTCATGTGATGAAGTTATAAAAAAGTAAGTAAATAAATAAAAACAATATTAATAGCAAACAAAGTAATACTGTACACCAGAAATTCCGAAGCTGAGATTGTCTCTGAGCCCAATCTGTGCTGATGTTCAGAGCTTGGTGATAATGAACACAGCAGCTCAATGCCATTTGGATTATCATTAACGAGAATTTGCTGGTTTTGCTTGTTTGTTTGTTTTTGTGTGTGTGTACTTTTTTTTGCCTGGTACTTAAACACACATTTAAATGTTATCCAGGACTTTCCTAAGCATTGGCCCTATTTTAAGAGTGACCCTTTATGCTGTTGTTCTTTCTCCCTAGACTATGACCAATGAAGGTAGAGAAAAGCCCAGTCATTTGCCAAATTAGTCACCATGGCATCACAAAAGAAAAATAAGAACTCTGATAATGAACAAACCTAACAGGAGAACATTCTAAAAACTAACAGGCAATTCTGGGGCCTTTATATGTTTTGCTACAACAAAGCAGTACATCTGCCAACATATATGCTAGCAATAATGGGACTGTTTCTGTCACTTTCTGTACAATTCTCATATTATATTTTAAGTTCAAACTGCTACTCTGGACAGTATAAAGTCAGAATATTACACAGCTCAATGAGTATTTGAATCCTAGGAATAAGAGATGCTAAATATTCATTTGCTTCCATCTAACTACTGCTGACTACAATCTCTGTTCAAGTCCTTGAAGTCTAATTTTAATTAATAGGAATTATTGCTTAATATTCAGCTTGAAATTTCATAGTGCTTCCCTCTTTCCTTTTTCGAGGTTGTTGAATATTCATTGCCCTCCCTGAATTTGCATTAAGCCAGGAGATGTTCTTCTCTTGAAATGAGGATGGATGTGTGCTACAAGTATCAGTGAGATAGTGGTGCATCCTCAGGAAGCCTGGCATGCAAGTTTCCTCTGTTTTTCTGCTTCAGTAACCCCAGACCTCCTGGGTCATCTTCTTGAACATCTCTGCATGGGATGTCTGCCATCACTGGCCACTAAGTAGTGACAATCTATAATGGAGGGTGAAGGAAGGAGGCTGGGAGAGTTTCCGTAGTGACTAGCCCATCATCAGGGGCTGTGGGTGGAAATGAAATATCTGACATTGTGAGAGTTTCCACACTTGGTATTTCATAAAGTTGTATATGTGTTCAGGTAGCTCCATAACCAGGTATGCAAAGTGAAAGAGACCTCATTTGCTGTGTCACCTCATGTTTGAATTCAGTTCTACCTCTGTAGAAAGGGAGAAATGCCAGACAGGAAGCTCCCAGCAGACTGATATTCTGACATTCAGGAAATGCAGGTGAGCATCTGGATGGCTGAAGGATGCAGGAAGCTTTGAGGAATGGTACAATGTAAATCCCACTGTTGCACAGAATAGAAAAATCCTGAGTTGTGACTGCCTGAAAAGTGGCAACAAGTGCAAACATCTGCTTACAGTCTCCTGGGAACAAGAAAGGCTTCAGGAAAGGTAATCATGTATGACCTCCGATAACTGAAATCACCAGACCTGATCACAACAGGACTCTCTGCAGCTCAGCCTCCTGTCCAAACAGGAGCCAATAACAGATGAGAAACCCCATGGTGGATAATTATCAAATGAAGTGCCCGGGGAAAATGTTCTCTTTGAACTGCATCGGTTATTGGTGGTTGGCTTGTGTTCTGGAAGATAACAGATTATGACCCAGAAATATTGCCTGTGTGCACACATAGGCAAAGAGTGAAGTGGAGCTTATATAAGCTCCTCAAAGCAGCATATAAATAGGTATGTGAATATATACACGCTACATTTGAAAAACACACGTATAAAATGGGATGTGGTCTGCTAGACCAAATGTTGCTCAGGAATTTCCTAATTGCCATTTTGACTATAGTGTGCACACACAGGGGAGTTTGAATGTGCATGGCTTTTCCTTTTTCAGACTTAATTCTTTTCTGCATTAGGTGGTTTGTGTGGAAAATGTCCACAGAAGAATTTCCTCGGAAAATCTTTTGTCTTGGCTACCCTCATAAAAATGGTCTGCCTGTGAGCGTGGCCATATGAGTCAGTGAAAGTGAATGGGCTTGGCCATGGCCAGAGCAGCTCCACCTGTAAGCAAGCTGCCTTGGGAGAGGAGATCAGCTCTCTGCACATGAAATCTTGAGGCAGATGTTTCCAGCTAAGGTAAGTGATAAAAGTCCATATTGATAGCCTGTCTCACGAAGCATGATTTGGTGTGCCTCCTACTTCTGTAAACCTAGGTAGCTACTGCTCCTTGGTCAATAAACCTTGATGTTTCCCTCAACAATTGTCGATATTTATGTCATTATATCATGATTCAGGGGACAATATTCCCAGGTTCTTATGCAGCAGAAATCTTTAGGTCTAAAATCAAGCAGGCCTTTCATGATATATTTGTGCTATACCAAATTCAGCAGGACTGTCAATAATGTAATATAAATAATAGTTTACTGAGTTTTGCAAATTTTATTTTTGTATCGGTTACAAAAGCTTTCTCCTTTATTTTACTTTATTTTAATATCTTTAGTTCTTAGTTCACATCTGATCTGAGCTTAGAGCTTTTCTTGTTTTACAGAGAAAGAAGCACATCACTTTCAACCCTTCTTTGCAGAAGCAAGCATTATGTTTTCTGTGTCAGAAAAAATCCCTGGTGGAAACCGTGTGCATGGGTCCTTTCCACAGTCATAGAAGAGATGGGCCACCATGAGCTCCCTCCCAGTTGATGGCAGCCTGGAGTGAACAAGAAGCCCTGCATTACCTACAAGCAGCCTCTTTATTTCCTTCAGTCCATGCAATATGGAAGGAACTGAACAGGGCATTGAATGGACAAGTGATGGTGTGTTAGATGGTTCTCACCATCTCATCCTGGTTGGTCGTGCTTGCTAACTCCAGACAGAAGAGCAGTACATCGTTGATCTCATCATCCTGCCGGAAGACCTGGCATGCCAGGACCCACTCCTTCAGCCCTTGTAGAAGCAGGAGTAAGTGAAGAAGCAAGCTGGGACCACGAACATTTCCATAAAGATAACAGATACTTTCCCCTTTCAGGCTTTCCTATGTCCATACTTCTGATTTCAATTTTGTGACAAAAAGTATCACAAAAAGTGTTATTTTTTGCACAGAAAATATCTTTCAAGAAAAACTTTCTCATGTTCAGCTTTTCAAAAATAAACCAACATTTCCTGTGTCCACCCCCCTCCCATCCTCTCTCTCCTCCTCTCTCCTGTTGCTCCCCCCCTTTCTGGGCAGCTTGAGCTGCAGCAGAGCAGTCAAAGGGGGCTAGAAGCTGCGCAGGTTCACAGACCTGCCACCACAGAGCTGTGGTCCATGAGAGGTAGGAGATTTTCTGTATTTTATCTGGGACTATTCATGCAGCTGCTTGCTGATGCATGACATCCTTATATAAAGAGGTGAAGAATCCTTAAGGCAGAGCCATTGCTGTGCTAACTACTGCTGCTTCTCCCTTATCCCTGCAGGTGTGACACAGGGCATCACCTTCAAGACACCTCTTTTTCCTTACCTTTGTAAAAAAATTCTTACTTTAACAGAAAATCAGGAGCATGATCAGAGATTTTCCTCAACACAGTTTGGTCAGTCATGCCCTCAGCAGCCCTGGATATATCCCAAAACTCCTGATGTCTGTCCCTCTCTGGTGGGCTGGCTTCATTCATCTATTCTCTACATAATTTTTTATTTTATTCATGTATTTTTTTAACTTTTCTTTCATCTCCAGTTTAATGAGACCATAGCAGGTTAGGCCACTTTCACAAGACTTTGCAAAGGTCTTTAAGCCAGCGTGAAGAATGTTGTTGTAGCTCAGTTTTGCTCTCAGTTTTCTAGAACACTGCATACCTGATAAGGTCACATAGCGTAAGCCCAGGCTGTGGGTAGCCAAGCACAGAACTGCAGGTTTCAGGGACATAGCCCATTTATTTCCTATCTCTTGCTATTCTGCCTTTGTTCCTCTTCTGACTGTTTTGACCTAAGAGGACACAGGAAAGAGCTTTAACTAAATTTTAAAATGAAATGTTTAATTCACTCATAAATATGCTTGTCTGTGGGTTTCTTTTTCAGATCTTGGTTTAAGGGAGGAAGAGAGAGGTAAAAAAATAAAAATAAAATAAAAAAAAATTCATTTTGAATTGACCCAAAAAATCAGTTTTTCAGTTCAGTCAGCAAACCAGATCATCAATTATTCAGTGTGTTACACATCAGTGTGAGGGAGTCAGCTCTGTGCTGGGTCTGGGAAGGGGTGTGGGAGGCCAGCAAGGTAACTGGGGTGAGAAAATGACTCCAAATGGTGTGAACCTGCTCTATGCTGAAGCCAGGTGGTCTCATACAGCTTTTGCAATGGGACAACTTTTAAGTGCTCCTCGGCCAGTCTGGGCAGCATAGCAGGTGAGAGACATGAGGTGGGTATGAGGTTCTCAGCACCTCTGTTTGCTGCTCGAGGACAAATCCATTCTGCAGCTGGCGTTGATACTGCAGCACACTGAAGTATCTGTCTTCTAAGCTGACTGGTTTGGTGTATGCATGGAGGCACTTCCCATGCTTGCTTAGGTGTAGGTTCTCCTAGTTCTTGTGCAAGACAGAGACGTTCAGACCCTTCAGAACAGAACATGGTGAGTTCTGAAGTTGTGAGGATATGCTGCTCTCATCTATGTTGCTTCTTGGACGTTGGCCAGACTCACAAACGTGTCCTCTCTCACCAGTAGTAGCCTTCCTTCCTGAGCTGCTGCTGAGGCACCTGCACACAGCATCCTCACTCTGCACAGCTCCTTTCTGGCATTATGCCACTGCTGACTGCCTACAGGGAGCCCTGAGCTGAATAACCTACTGCTCTCCTGACATGGCCTGGTGCTCCTGGAGCTGGGGAACACCCAACCCATCACACTTTCCTGGGCATGGCAGGAATCAAGAGATCTCTGCAGAGCTCTTTTGAATCCCTTTTTTCGTACTGTGTAGGAACATCCTGAGCACATCCCTATTTCCATCCTCAGCACTTTACTGTGACAAATCTAAAAACCTGAACCTAAATCTCTAGACCTCCTTGAGAAGCATGTGCTCTGATTCCCAAAGGAAATGCCAAGGGGCCAGAAAAGCTGTCCAGGAGGCCACAAGCCCTGTGTGATGCTGAAGGAGGTCAGTCTGTGGGACTGCCAGCAGCTGCCTCCCAGAGAGAGATGACGTGTGAAAGAGAAGTCTTTGACACATGTCCTCTGTTCGTAATTTCCAAGATTTCCTTGGTCCTCAGTGACCTTGCAGATGGGAAACACTATGGTGAGTGGAAGGTATTGCATGTACCATTTCTGCACCTTGACCCATCTGAGTCCCTGCCACCAAATATTCCACATCTGGCTGGTACAGCACTTGTAGGACACAAAACTCATCAGATATAAGGCATCAACCCAAAGGGGCTCTGGACCTTGCCTTCTACTGGGGAGCAGATTACAGGTCTGTTAATATCACATCTACCATTCACCAGATGCAGTTCAGATAAAGCAGCAAGCTCATCTCAGCCAACTACACCACCAGCCCATGGCCATTATGGTCTCTGCTTAATATTCATGCTATCTTAAGAAAAAAAAACTGTCTCGTTTATTATTATTTTTTTTAATACCAAATGAACATTTTCTTGAAAATTTGAAGTTAGGGGTGGTTGGGAATTTTGAATCTGTTTTTACCGTGACAGAATTTATCTGGGGCTAATTGGCCAAGCAGTCTAAACCAGAATTCTGCATCATGGGGATAGAAGCTAGAAAGAGAGAGACATGTTTTTTTCCCCCTTCAAGAACTGAATTTCCTTCGGGGAATATTGGAAAGAAAAGAAAAGAAAAGAAAAGAAAAGAAAAGAAAAGAAAAGAAAAGAAAAGAAAAGAGAAGAGAAGAGAAGAGAAGAGAAGAGAAGAGAAGAGAAGAGAAGAGAAGAGAAGAGAAGAGAAGAGAAGAGAGAAATATAGAAAATTGAATACATAGAATAGAATATAGAATAGAATTGAATATACATGTATTCTATAGAATAGAAAATAAGTAAACCAAGTAATTTTCAATAGTATTTTTCCCCAGTTTGTGAAAATTTTCATTAGTTAAAAATTCAATTTTTATCTACATAAAGCTATGCTGGAAATGTATTGCCCACTTCCCATCATGACATATTTATTCTTTGCCATCTATCATTCATATTCCAGCTCTGAATCTGGAAATTTAATCAGAGGTTCTCTGAGCACAACTCAATATCCCTCTTACTTCAAACCAGTGGTTACTCTGAGGGATCATACCCCAAACCAAGCATGAATCATGTGTTTTATCAGACATTTTCAAGAATCCTAGGGGGAAAAATGCAATTATTGGTAAAAACTTAATATCCTAGACTGAAATAAATTATAGTTCTAGTCATTGTTTGGAAGAGTTTTACTATTAAGCATTTATCAGGAAGCCGAGGCACGGTGGATACTTGATTGTACCTTGTTTGATATGTGGCACTTCATTATCTCATCAGGAACAGACCTGGGAAGGGGCAATCCAGGAATCCAATCAAACTTGTATTTCCAAGACATAACAGCAAGCTCCGTTATAAAAAGATGTTCACAACATCTTTTCCACATGAAGACTCTCTCAGACCACCTTATTGGCGGGATAAATAAAACAGAGCTAGGTAGCAAGCACTCCTCCATCTCATGACTTGTGAACAGTCTCACAGCCAAAAAAAAGAAGGAAAAATAAAACTCGTCTACATGAATGTGGATCAGAAAAAGAATTTGTTTTTTCTCCTCCTCCTCCTCTTCTTCTTCTTCTTCTTCTTCTTCTTCTTCTTCTTCTTCTTCTTCTTCTTCTTCTTCTTCTTCTTCTTCTACTTCCTCTTCTTCTTCTTCTTCTTCTTCTTCTACTTCCTCTTCTTCTTCTTCTTCTTCTTCTACTTCCTCTTCTTCTTTTTCTTCCTTTTCTTCTTCTTCTTTTTTTAAATTTTATTTTTCCTGAGCATCATTAAGACCCAGGTACTGAGCACTTGAAAATAGCTAACAAAATTTACGCAAGAAAATGATGCACAACCTACCTTTTTTTTTTTTTCTGTAAAACTTTCACCTAGGTTTTACAGCAACGTCTGCATCTTTCTTGTTCTCCTACTAGAGAACATGTACTAAAGTAACTCCTGTCCCAGACAGGCCCCCTGTGTTTGAACCTCTGCATCTTCTGAAAGGGCCAGACAGGAGGAGTGGACCAGGAGGGCTCCCTGCTGCTGGAGGGGACCGTGACAGTGCCAAGGCTCACTCTCACAGCTCCTGGGCCAGGGTCTTTTAGCAAGAGTAATGGCTTGCAACACAGCTCATTCTTTCTTAACCTCAGCAAGAGCACTCCACCTCAGCCTCAGGGCAAGCAGATTTTCTCTGGTGAGAGGAGGACTGAACTGGGGTACCAGCCTTTCACCTAGGTGGAGGTGCCTACAGAAATTATTGGTTCCAGGTTGATGAATACAATTGTAGTTTCCTGGTCTCTAAAAAGAAACAGCTCTTGTCTGGGGCAGTTTTCTTCTGCTATCACCACTAATCCTGTTAATAGAAATTGCATCAATAAACTCAGCTCCTTTTGATGTCTTCCTCCCTAATCTTCATGGTGGATTACTGCAGTAGGTCACCTCGAATCCTCCCTTATCCCTGTTAAAGCATCCTCCTTTGAAATCTGTAATTATCTCTCTGAGATAATTGCCAAAATCATTTGCAGTCCTGGAGAGATCTTTAGAACCTACTTGTTTATGAAAGCAAATAATTCAGGTTAATCAAATATTGTGAGATTTCCACTCTGCCTGTCTAGTCGTTTGTACATTTAAATCTGCACCTTGACTGTTATGCAACTGGCCTGAAAGGCAACTTTCATTGCAGGAGGGAGGAAGACAAAGTGCTTAGAGGAGAAGCCACTTTAGAAAAAACCTAGTTTCAAGAACAGGCTCTTATCACTGCTGGATGGCTCCCAGTGTGTGGAGGGGTGTTGCTACAAGAGGTATTGAAATAGGCTGGGCGAAGGCGTGCTTGAGCATTTCCAGCACCCACTAAAAACAATAGAAACTGCAGGTGCAGGAGTAATTCTGTGTGGTTGGTGGCTGTTTTCAGCATCATTTGATGCTGACAGACTGAAGGAGTTTGTTGGCAAACGGATCTGTCTCACTTGATGGGGGATGCAATTGATACAAAGGAAGAAACTGCAGACCTGTCCCAGCTGCATCCTTCAGGGGAACGTTTCTGGGCAGCAGAAAGTCCCTGCTGCTGCCTCAGAGCAGGTAGGCTCAAAGTGTGCCAAGGGCAGACAGGCTCCAAAATGGGACACAAACTCTGCTAGATGTTTCCCGCAGCAAAGCTAAAACAGGGACCTGGGAGCATCTGGGGGAAGCATATGCTCCTGATGTCATTCTGTAGGAACTGCTGGATTTGCCTTGGTCCTGGCCCTTGTCTGGACTATCCTGTGTCTTGTGCCCTCACCCTCCGGTCCAAACAGGCTGTCCTGGCTGAGACTTGCCAGGGTGGCTGCAGAGGAAGCCTTTATGGCTGCACTGAGCCTCCCACTCACAACCAGACACTCCTGCTCTCTGCGTGTGCAACACAGCCTTCAGTGTTGGATCAAGAGAAGAAGTTGGGCTGGGACACAACCAATTGACCTTTCCAAATGTAAAGAGCCTAAATTTGACAGCACATTGGGTTGAACTCAGTAAATCTGATCATTTGCCATTTAAAAATCCTGGAAGAGACTTACTGGTATTTCTGGGGCTATTCACACATTGAAAAAACATCAGGACCCTCTTCACCACCAGACCGTCGGTCCAGTCACATCTTTGCTCCACACCCATTCTCCTTCTTGTCCCAATGGGAAATAATAATAATAATAATAATAATAATAATAATAATAATAATAATAATAATAATAATAATAATAATAATCCTTTCTGACATCTACAAGCCTGGAGCAGCAGATGTGATTGACCCTGCAAGTGCCTGACACTGCAGAGGAAGAGAAATCACTGATGTTCACGGAAATACCTATTTTCCAGAGTCCTTTCCTAATTTATTCTCTACAAAATCAATGAAAAATCTTAGATGGCTGCTTGCAGTTAAAATGTTTATTTTGGACAAATGATCCTACTATCTGGATTCCCTGGGTTTGCCACAAGAGTCTTCTTTCTTACTAGGCACTTGGATGTTCTGAACTACATTGTGGCTGTAATACTAAACTAAATACTTGTCTATTAATGTGCTATGAACACATCTTTTCATCCAACTCTATATTCTATGATTTTCTACTATGATAAAATAGTCTAGGTATAGTTGCAGGGTTATAACTAGAAATTTTATTTTCTATGGTAACAAAAATAAATTTCCAGTTGAGTTGAGCAGACTCTTTCAAGGATCTAGACTTGTTTATTTGAACCAATTGTTTTGGTTCAAATTCTGGATAAAGCATACAATATATATAGCTGTTGTATCATATTTATTTTTAACATTTCAGTGATACTCCTCAATGTTCTTTTCTCAACATTTGTTAGAGGTGTCACATGATGGTTCCTTGAAACAATAAGTATTTATGAGAAAAGAGATTTTTGACAAATCTGTACATTTAATGGCAAACAATAATAAACTCTTTAAACATCTCTTCAGATTCTGAAAAAGGTGATCTCATTCTAAATGACATTTGTTTCAAAATTTCATTTATAGTCATACTAAAAGTGAAATAAATATCTTTTAAGATTGAAAGTGAAATGGAAATGTTGCAAGGTATGTCCCAAATTTCTGTTATCAGTCACAGTGAATATTTTTATACATCCTTTATCTTCTCTTTTCAGAAAGGAAGAACACACACACATCAAAATCTCAGCATTCCTTATCCAATCTTCACATCCAGCTCTACCTTCCTGTCTCATCTTTTCTCAGAAGCCAAACTCAGAAGAAAGCACCTCTCTATAACTATGGCAAGTACCAGCAAAAGCAGTGATTCCATCCTGGCTGTCCTGTCTACAGAATCCAACAATTTACATAAATACACAGCAGCATTGGACGCTCTGCTCTAATTAAAATGCCATAATATAAACTTAGTTTTTATAAGACCAATAAAACTTCATTCTGGGAGTGGACTTGGAATAAGCATGGGACCAGTCTGCTGCTGTTTATTTATTTTTTATTGATTTGTCAAGAAAGTAATATACATTGTGTTCTAATTCTGTAATACTGTCACTGTATAATTGAAGGAGGCACTTCTGGTCTAAGTCCCCATTTGCAAGCAATTACATGTTGCTTTAAAAAATAAGTCTTGTGAAATTGATTTTTCATGTCTCTTGTGAGTGATGAAGTATAAGTTTCAATAATAAAAAAAAAAAAGCATAATAGGTAGTTCTGAGACTGTCTAGTTAAAATGTTTAACTCAGTAAGCTCAGTTGGACATTGCCAGGTACAAGGACTGTGGCACAACCTATTGCAGTCAAGTAGCTCTATAGTTCAATTAAAAAATAAAAATAAAAAAAAAAGGAATTGAATCCAATGATTCTACCCAATGAAAAGTAGCATTATTTGCTGCTGCTTTTTAATACTCCAGTTTCTCGACTCCATGTAATCCAGCTTTATTAACAAATAGAAGTTTTCAGTTCTGCTGTCTGGAAAGAGAAGATTAACACACACTATACAGAAATTTAGCAGCATTACATAGAAAAAAAAAAAAAAAAAAAAAAAGTGTCTTTCAAAATTCCATGTGTTTTGGACAACAATTTTTTGATGTTTTAGTGCTGGAGTAAGCAATACTGAAAATATGCACAATCCTTTTTTACTGCTTCCATTTTTCCTGGTTTGACTTTCTACCCAGCATGAGCCCTATAGACTTTACCTAGCCCTAAGCATTTTAGTCATCACCTTCTCAGCAGTCTAACATGACATCCAGGACCAAGCTGGACGTTCACTGCAGCTGTTAGGAAAGAAGGGACAGAAGTGATGTGACATTTCCTGCACCACTCATCACACCTTTTTGAGCATCTCAAGCTGAATCAACACAGGATTATTCCAGTCAATATCATGCCATTGCTATTGTGGCAGGTAATAATTGCACTGTGATGACACATAAAGCATCCCAAACACAGCAGCACAGACTGTAATGAAAGTTTTTTGCAGTCCAAAGTGGTGAAGACACAATGTGAATCAGAGTGAACGCACACCAAGCAGAACATGAGATGGTTCATTTTCATTTACAGACTTTGGCACTTACAGCCTCTCATCTCTCATCCCTTTGGGGATAGTGTACCTGTAGGTGCACACTATCAGTCCACCAAAGTCCACATCATAATCTGTGCAATAGACACGCTTGTACCTGTGCAAAATACCTTAATATAATTCACACGTGTTAATATTTCCAGCTTTCTATACCCATCTGCTGTCTCTTATGCTTGGCCTGTAAGCTGGTTACAAGATGATGCCTGTACCCTGTGAACACCCCTGAGGGAGGAAGCCTGCTCCTACTGCTCCTATCACGAGGTCCTACTGCATCTTCAGGGCTGCTGGCACCTTGTGAAATACAGGCAATAAATAATGGAGAATCTGCCTCCCTGACACTTGTTGTGAGTGCTCAGCTTTAGACTTTGTAATCTGTTTCATAACGATGGAGCAGTACACAACCCATAAACCCTGAGTCAGAGTGACTGATGTGTGGCATTCCTGGGAGGAAAGTCATTTGTAAAAGCTTCTCAACGCAATGCTGCTGTATCTTCTTGATACAAATCTCTGCTCCGTTGTGCCTTAGCTCTGTGATGTGCTTCTTTCTCCATGAAGCACACAAACCTTTGGCTTTATTTCATTGCCAAACACATTGGCTCTAGGAGACCAAACATTTATTCTTAGATCTAGAAACCTCTCCCAAGGCATTATGTCTTAAACATGCTAACAAAACAAAACAAAACCAAAACCAAAACAAAACTAATTATTCCAGGTGAAGGAAACAAATGCATCACATACAACTGCATTTTAATATTACACTATCTAGATCCATTTCTGCAGGATATCTCTATGGCCTCTGACAAGATTGTGACCTTTGTGTCAGTGACAGTAGAAGCATACAAGCAGATAAAAAGGAAAGGTCATTTTCTGAAATGTGGATTAAAACATTCAAGGAACACCCAGTGACCTGTTCTGCTGAAACATAAAACACCTTTGGCCCAAAGACCCACCAGGTTTCTGACCATACTAGAGCACTGGCTGCAGACAGAGTTAATCCTGATGCAATCTCTGCATGCTCTGACAGCCCTTGAACAAATGCCATTGCTGCCCCTTGTTGGGAGGCAGAGCTGCAGAAGGTGTCCACCAGCAGGGACTCAGCTGGGATTGCTTCTGCCTTTGTGAGGAGACCAGTCCATTTCTTTGCCCTGATTACATCCTTGGCAGGGGTGGACACTGATATTTCTCCAATGCTTCAGTAAGAAAGGTCAATAATAGGGCTTCTCTGTGACTACACCAGATCTTCCCAGGTGCTCCACTCCCTGCACAGACACCATCCCTCTGATCATTGTTTCCCACGCAGGGCACCTTTGAACCATACGTTCCAGCTGGACTCTCAGTCAGTGCC
This sequence comes from Aythya marila, assembly GCF_965140915.1. NCBI lineage: Eukaryota > Metazoa > Chordata > Aves > Anseriformes > Anatidae > Aythya > Aythya marila. The sequence continues at coordinate 11,520,767 of NC_139059.1, read as the reverse complement.
CACCTTTAGAGGCCAACTCCCACCTCCCTCATCCCTCAGGGGGAGATTTTTCCAGACACAGTTTTCTATCTCTTCCTCTGTATTTTTAGCAATATCTCAGCAGTTCTGCCTGACACTAGAGCTCATGGCAGCTCGGCTTGAGCCAAAGGATTTATTTCAATTCCTTGTAACACTGCTTCCTTTCTCTTCTCTACAGTGCCCTTTACCACTGTGGGTTTCCTGCCCTGTCCCATGGCTCTCAGAACCACAGATGTTTCCAAATGCTGGGGGAAAGCATATGTCCTGTCTCATATGTCACTGACAACCGTCAGCGGAGTCCTTGTTCCCATTGCAAAGAAGGCAACGTGTTTGCTCCCAAGCCAGAAGACTAGCAAAATGTTGGCAATAGAAGTATTGTTTTACTGAATGTATTTAATTCCTTAATCTTATGAATAGGTACCCCTAGATGATCCTTTGTGCTTGGGCTCTGTGTACTCAGAGCTGCTCTTATTTTAAAGAACCTGTAGATTGAAGAGGGTGAAGACTGAGTGCAGGGGGAACTGCAAATCCCCTAGCTCCCTCCCAACAGCTTTGCACCCACTCCTGCTTCCAGTCCAGCATCGCACCTCCAGGACTGCCATCCTTGGGATGTATATGCAGTACCACACACCTCTTCTTATTTTGCCTTTCTCATTATTTTTTTCTTTTATCATTCCCCTGCTCCCCATCATGAATCCACACATGGGAACCTTTGCTGTTCCCAGAAGCTCTCCTTGACGCACATCATCACGGCTGTATTCAAGCAGTAGAGATATAAGAGCTGCTGGATATGTAATTTAAAGACATAGCACTGCTAAACTGCACTGTTACAGCTGCTGAGCACCTCTTCTAATTTGTAGCCACAGCTACACGCAATATATTAGCTGAACATTTGTAACTGCAGACCAGTGAGCCAGACCCAGGGAAGGAAAAGTGGTTAAAACTAGCAAAGGTCATGACGGGAGTGCGTGATGAAGTATGGTTGAAGGGGAAACTGGTAGCACAGCTAGAAGGGAGAAACCGTATACTAGGATTTGGGTTTAATTTCTGCTTTATACAAATTTTTTACTTACGCTAAATCAAGTTAACAGGATGGCATGCATAATACGATACAGCATGCAAAATCAGTGCAGCTTACAGTGACTGCATATAAGGAGGCATGTTTTGTTCCTCGCCTCTAATGAAGTGTTAGTCTTGGCATGGCAGCGAGCAGTAAATGGATTAGCAATGCTACAGTCGTTTGTGAACACGCCTAGCAAACTCAGCAAATTGCCTAGTGTTCGGAGTAGAGAGGGCTATTCCACATTGTGCTACAAATACTTGGGGACTTTGGAAATGTGATCATGACAGTGCAGCAGCAAAGCTGTCCCTATAGTGGACAACCCAGTCCAGTCCTTCCTGAGAAAGGCTGGCTTAGGAAGCACCATCTGCAGTTTGCATAATGACCTATTCACACACAATTAAAGGCGTGTGTTGCTACCACTCCAAGAAACTTGAGATTTCAAGGTGTCTCCACTGCTATCTTTTTCTGAGTCTGTGTTTTTCCCTCCTCAACAGCATGAGCAGGATTAGACCCTATAGTGTGCAGCAGCTGTAGGAACAGTTTAATCAGTTATCCCGAGGGAGTTGGGACTGAGACAATGGTCTCTGTAATATTTTGCTATGGATGAGGCAAATGCATGCAGCAGAGCTTGGTGCTCAAGTTGGGAGGGTCTGCGATTTTTAAGAAGTGCAGACAGGATGGAGGTGGATTTAGGGCAGAATTAACTGCAGTGGAAAAATAAATAAATAAAAAGGAAGAGGAAGTAGATCTTTCATTTGCCAAAGAAGCAAGTTTAGGCTGCCTACATCCATCCTCACAGTGAACTCATTAGGTTTGTTCCATCTGGGATTAAAACAAAACAAAGCAAAACAAAACAAAACAAAAAACAACACAACTAGTTGTTGGCTTTTTTTCCTCATTTCAGACAATGGAGCATTTTCCCTTGACATCTTCAAAATGAAGTGCTTTAATTTTTAAAATTTGCTTAATTTGGCTGTTTTTGTGTAAGAAAGTGAAAACAAAAACAATCTCCACAGCTAATGCAAGTCATTATGTCTGTCAATGATTTTACATCACTTTCCCATTTGACCAGTGAGCTGAGATGGCACAGCTGTGTTTCCTGCCTCTGCAGGCTGGTGGGGCCATGACTGAATACAGGCAGCGTACTGTGCCTTGCAGCTACTGATGGTCATCCTGGCCTTTGCAGAGACCTTCAACAGCTGTCCCAAAGCTTGGAGACAGTTTGAGTGTTTCTTTAATTTTCTGAATACATATTGGAGGCAAGGGAAAAAGGTTCAAACCATGGCTTAATTTCTAACATCATCTGAGTGTGAAATACTCTTTCTAAGTTTTTTGGGGAGTAACTTAAGACCACCATAGCTCCCTTCTCCTTGGTTTTATCCCAAACTGATTCTCTCATGGCTATGCAGGAAGCCTTTTAATGCTTTTATGGCTCATTTTTTTCCTAGCCACAAACTCCAGAAACTATTTTTTTTTGTACTTTTTAAGTGAAGGACAAGATCAAAGATAAAAACTGTGATCTTTGCCTTCTAAGAACTGAGACCAAAAGCACACCAGATTTAGGGAACTCCTCAATAAGATCTCCCAGAGGCAGAGAAAGCAACACGCAGATAGCAGGCCAAGAAGGGGCTGGAGAATTTTCAGTGCTTCCCTTCCCTGCAGTCTTCAGCTGCATTTTCTCCTCCCTTTGGGGTGTGTTCTAGGTGGGAGTGCTGCTACGCTTGTGTGGTAAGGAGCTCTGCTTCCTCCAAAATTACTGGGAGCTAAGACCATTGTTCTTATGGTCCAGCAGCAAAAAGCTTTAATGGAAGCAACATTCACAGCTAAAATCTGCTGTTTGTTGCACAACAGTAACCATATGGCAACTCCATAAATCCAGTACACTTACATTTGCCTTGTGGAGAAAGACACACCTGTGTTTTTTGTAAATATCACCTAATTTACTAAAGCATTCCCTTGAATTCTGCTGGGCTACAGTTATTTCCCTCATAAGACGTGACCTCCCTGGGTAATGGCAGTGGGTATAACTCACTCTCAGGAGTGAGGTAGAAAGCAAGGTTCCGACTGGCATTGCAGGAGCTTTGTAGTCTTTGCAGTGACAAGAGCTTCACATAAAATGTTATCTGTTCTCTTTTTTAATGAAGTGAGTGGTTAAAAATGCTGTCCAGAAAACAGCTACATCCTGAAAGAGAATCCCCAAGCCTTGGTTTCTTACTCAAGCCTTTATCTCCAGTAGTCTTGAACCCAGCACTGTTCTCCCCTTGACTTTTGTACAGGGGTTTCACATGCCGGTTTAAAACTTTCCTGTGGCTCTGGGCAGCATGATGTATCTAAGGGCACCACAATCCCTCAGGACTGCTCTTCTCCACAGGAACATGTCTTGTTTTTCGTGTCTAACAAAATGAGTGATGGGATTTGTCTTCCTAAGGGACTAGTGGGGCAGAAGTCCGTGGAGTGAATGGCAGCCACTGGAGGCACAGAAATTCAGAGCAGGACCATCCTGTGCCTCCTCTGCCAGACCATGACAAATGCCTCTGGTTTCTTCCTTCAGTTAGGAAAGAAGGTGTTTCCTGCAGAACACAGCTTCTGTACTCTCCTGTACCTGTGAGGTCTGGTGGGCTCAATTCCCCAGTTAGCATGAATTAATTGCACATCTGTCTTTCTCACATGCAAATCAGAATTGGGTACCACATTCTGCAGCAGGCAGCAGGACTACAGCTGTGCAGGGAGGAAGAGATAACCCTAATAGCTTATGTCAGCAACCTTCAGGTCTTTTAACATTTCCAAGTGAAAGGTTCCTCTGCTACCCATCAGCAAGGCGTCCGGCGCCTGCTGCAGCACAGCCTCTTTTCTCCCACAGGCACATTCTATCAGACTGCATAGAACAAGACATCCCAAAGCTTTCATCCTACTTTTAGGACAGGGAGGATGGGATATAAAAAGCAGAAATGACAGCAGTCCAGACCAGGTCAGATCAGGACTGGGATCATAGTTACCCAGGCCTGCTGGCATTAGGACTGGAGGTAGAGTGAGTAGCAGCTGCAAAGGAGCTATGAATGTCTGCCCGTACACAGAGGTCTATGTCACTGAGTGTATGTTACAAAACAAGAACACATCTCCTCTTAGCACTGACTGGTGGAGTGGTAACATGGAACTTGCAAAGGGAGAGAACATCAGCAGAGCAGGGTAGGACCACATCCTACTTGTGACATGTTACACTAATGATTAAAATGAGTTCATGGACAAAGCTCATCATAAACAGCATGCAAGCAATTTTCTCTTTGTGGAATCTCAATTGACACTCTAATTTCATTTCTAGAAAAAATAAGTGCTAGCTAAGACTTCTAACAAGTGCTCTCCCAACCCTCACACAGCCCCCTTTTCCAAAGCCATGTCCTCTAGAATAAATCCTTCATGTTCCATGGGGTGTCTTCCTAAGACTGAACATTACTTAATTATTAATAAAAAGAGCTTGAAGAGCTATAAAACTCCTGCTGATGCCCCTTCCACTGTGATGACCTCATTAATATGCAGATCCACGGCACACTGAATTGACAGGATGGCTTCTGGAGTTCAATGGACTGTGGACCAGCCTTTTATTGAATAAATTAAGTAAATATTCCTCTTCTCCAAAATACACTGTAAAAATGATTGCCTTCCTAATGTTAAATTGTGAAACTCGGGCTACTATTTTTGGCTGGGTTTCTTCCTATATATAATCATACATCATTGTTTTCTAATGAAATGCACGATCTAGTTAAATGAGCATGAATGGAAGCAACAGTGCCACAGACAAGAAAGCAGGAGGGATATATAATTAATGTGATCATGGAAAAAAAAAGCTGTGTGATATCATTCCATCAATTATCAGCTTCTAATAATTCTGTCACCAAGTAAATGAAAGCATTTTATCAATTAGTGCCGATCATTTCCCCATAGAGAGCACTGAAAACTGCTGAAAACCAAATCGTAACTGCAGCATTATAGAAGGAAAAGGATAGGAACATAGGACAAACCTGAAGACTGTTACCCTTCTGTATTGTAATGACAGTCACTTAGCAATGCTTTGTTGAAGGCAGAGAAAAGATTTGCGGCATAAAATAGTAGTAAAGTGTTTTGGGTACAGCACTCTAGCAATTTGGCTTCGGGAGACCAACTTTCATTTCCTTACTGTCAGCGATGCTCTTTGAGACTGACCCAGCACATCTCTCGGTAGGTCATGTTGTGCCCTGGCCTGAACCATCCAGCTCAGTTAAACTTCAGTCCAGCTTGGAGGAGCACATGTACTGTGGGTCTAGACTGCGTCAGTGGGTTCGACATTACCTTTTTGAGGCTGATGACTTCTTTAAAACCAATTACATGCATAGTGTTTCAGGTGTGTGAAAAACTACAGTTTATAGTGATCGTAAGGTATCTTACGATCTAAGGATCTTCTCTCTCTGTGTGATGATGGCACAGATATCTGTATCTGAACTACCTATCTTGGCTCCTCCTAAGTTCACAGGAACAAACCTTCCTGCAGTGACTTATCTGCCCTAAAAGTGATGCTTCTCACTCCCTCTGTTGACCACCACTAGCATGATGCAACTTCTGAATTTTATTGTCTCAGTTTAAACAAATCTCCATTGTGACAAAATTCACACCTGCAGGGAAAAGTCTTCAGGACCTTTGGCTCTGACTGCCCCAGCCTCACATTAAGGTCGCCACGAACAGGGTCAGCTTGGCCACAAAGGCAAGTTTCTGAGCACCTCACAGAAAAAAAGAAGAGAAATTGCCCAGAGGAGCTGTGGGTGCCCCATCCCTGGAAGTGTTCAAGGCCAGGCTGGATGGGGCTTGGAGCAACCTGGTCTGGTGGGAGGTGTCCCTGCCAAGGCAGGGAGTCAGAATTAGAAGATCTTTAAGGTCCCTTCCAACCCAAACTATTCTGTGATTCTCTGACTCTATGTGAAGGTCCTAGTGGGAAGGGGCAGAGAGAGATACTGACTGGGATTAAGATTTGGGGATCCAGAACTGTGTATCAAATGGACTTCACATCTCATAGCAAGTATGGAGGGTCTGCAGCTGCTGCTCTCTGATAGAGCCTGGAGTTACAGTTAAGGGAGGACTGGAGAGATGTTTTAACCTGCTGGTATGACTGCTACCCCTGCAGAGGCTTTATACCCTGCACAAAGATGTTTGTGAGCACTCAGCAAGAAGCTGTCTATTCAGAGGGATTTTCATTCCTCCTCTCAGGATGGGAGGCTGGTATTTGACTTCATTATCGCCTAACTTAAAGTTCAGGCCATCTGGCATCCCAGTGTGCAAACAATCTTGTAAATTAAAAGGAAAAATATGGTCATGATTCCCTTATGGCTACAGATATGCAAGCTATTAAATAACTGGTGATGTGCAGAATGTACTTGGAAAGAAACAAATTTGGTTCCCAACTTTGCACCCCCAGTGGGTCAACCAGTATTTTATGTAGGAATGTGACCTGAAATATAGCTGAAATACTCCTTTATGGCATGTTTCCTTCACCAGCCCATTGCACAGACTTCTGATCCTCCTGGAACTGGGTAGAGTGCTGGTGATTTTTTGTCAGAGTTGTGATTTTGTACGGCAATCCTTAGAGTTTTAAGCCAGCCTTTTGAGACCTTTTCCAACACGTTCACTCTTTATCTTAGTCCACAAGCTAATTTTGCTCTCTGCTGAACACACAGAACTTTTTTTTTCACTTCATTTTCTTTACCTACTCTGAAAAAGTTTATTCATAAAAAAAAATAAATTACCACCCTCTTCATTTCTTTATTGGAAGACCCACCTACTATATTTGGTGTCATGATGCATTTTTTGCATGAGAGTCCTATTTCATTTAAGAGCATTAGCAGTTTCAGAAGATATATAAAGATGAAAGATCTTTGCATGTTTTAACGAACCTCAAAATGAGCTTTGGAACAATTTGATGAGAAAGCTCTCAAAACCTCAAGCATTCCCTCAGGACTGAGCCGTAATGAAGGTAATAATTAGCAAGATCAAATTCGAAAATGACTTATTCCATAAATATAAGTTTTACTCTTGGTATATGGAACCAGACCCAAATAAGTAAAGGTCTGGAGAAGTGGAACAAAGCTAAGAGCATACATACAAATGGAAGTACAGAAGCCTTGCCTCCATGGACAAAAATAAAATAAGGTTGTAGGATAGAAAATAATAGCTCTGTGCCTGCTAGCTAAATATAAGCTGAGACTGGGAGGAGTGGAGCATCTCACCTTGATGGAGAAATCAAACATTCTCCTAAAAGTCTATGTGCTGAAGAGCTCGTCCCCCCCTCAGCTTGTCAGCTGGGTTCTGCCAACCTCTTCCTGGGGTGTGTGGGCTTGCATCAGGAAAGGGGAATTGCTCTGAGAATTTCAACAAAGACCAGGTCTCTTGCTTTTCTGTACCTGCAGATAATTCCATGAAGTTTATGCATGAACTCCACTCTTACATTTTCTTCCCCATCTTTTTCAAAGTTGGCAGGATCTTCCATCTTTCCTTGGTATGTGTGTGTGTGTGTTTCTAGCAACTCTTTGCTGTCTGAACATGAACATATACCCCTCTCCAAGAAGACATATTTCAGCTGGGACTTGGCTTCGTGTGATCTGCCAGACATGGGCAATACAGGAGACCAGTCCAATGAGTAACACCAAAGGCCTCATCTACTTGTTTGAGATTGGGCCACCTGTAATGAGACCTCAGTGTAATACCAGAACCAAGATCCAGCTCTGACTCCCAAATGTCCAGCAAGTCTTTGCAGATCAGACAAGGTATTTACTTCCAGCTCTGAACTAATTAAGACAATCATAGTGCTGCTGCTTGGAGTGAAAGCAATCCACACACAAAGATGTTATCTGAACTACACAAAGTCTCCAAATCTGATCTGGTTAATTCACTGTTGCTGTGCTCTGGGTGACACCCCAGAGAAGGCAGCACATTGCCATGAGTCTGTCTGGATTTTACTGGGATTCTAGGATATAACTTGTCATTCCCAAGACCTGGGAGAGATGGGGAGGGTTGGGAGGGGGGGTTGCTGTGCTTCCCCTCTCTGTTCTGACTCATCAGGAAGAACAGACACATCACTTATTACAGTGCAAGATTGCTTTGGTTTATGCCCTCCCATTGGCAGCTTCCTACTCATTGAACATAATTGGCATTGATGTGATCGGTCTCACTAGGTAATCACTTAGACGACACAGTGAGATTTCACTGTAATTCAGATTAGTTTTTCAACAGAGATTATTCTGCTGGGGAAAATTACCTGGTGAGGTCCTCATGGCAAGACTCCCCTCAAAGAAGAAGCCAGTACTTCCAGTCTGCGTAACTATGCCTCCCAGCTCTGCTCTGCAGCAGGGTAGACTACAAAACACTGTCCTTTGCAGAGTCCCTGGTGCTACACTGGATCATTACAGCTCCTCCTGCCAACTTGGTAGAGAGGAGCATCCTTTCTCACCCTCTGGGACTGGCTGGGAACAATGACAGGCCGCAGGGAGAATAACCCAAGCAGAAGAATTTGTACAGTCTGTACAGGGCAATGATATCTTTCTCACTGCCTACAAGGTCTCAAAACCTTCTTCCTGCCATTGTCATTCTACACATAGCATGCTTGTTCAGAAAATTCCCCCAAATTAGCTCTGCATCAGTTTTATTTCCAAGACCTCTCTTCTCACCAGCCTAATGTAATAAGTATCCAGAGGTGTGATACTGGTGTGGCAGTGCCAGGAGCAAATGTGTCAGGGTTGGAGCGGATAGACAGGACAAGACCCACTGCAACCCACTGGACCACTCAAGGAACTTCCAGAATATGCTTTGAACTTCAGTGTGCCTGGAAGTGCTCCCTCTCTGCCCCACAAATCACTTCGGAGCTTGATACCAAGCCTGTGTTCACCCATTTCACCTGATCCAGACTTTCACATGCCCAGCGCCCACACAGCTGTGTGATCCATGGCCCATCCTGCTTAGGAGAACCCAAACACTGCCTGGATCCAGGACATACAGGACTTGCAGGCAGATGGGCTTCAGGCTGAGCCCAGGCTTTCCCCATCAGCAAGCCCTCCAAGGGCAGAAGAGCAGACGTGCAAAGCAGCTGGAGAAGAGGACTTGGCAGCTCCTCTCCACAGCTGGAGTGGGGCGAGGCAGTACAGCATCTAAGAGCAGGATACAAGTCAGAATTTTGCTTGTTTTCCATGAGATTATCTGTTTCTCTAAGTATCTGTCTCTTGCTGCTAAGCTATTGAATGTGTCACCAGTGATGGCAGGATTCTAATAAAGAGTTGCCCTGGGGAAACTGCATTGTCCCCTTTGCTTCCCATTGAAATCTCTGGTGCTCTAGAAATTCAGATCTGCATTCATCATGCTAAGATGCAGCAGCTCCAGCACTTCCTGAGCACGTAGCTGCAGAAGAGCTCTATCCTCAGGCCTCAGACTGTCTTCATCTCCAGCCTGCAGCATCAGATGCATACGTTAGAAAGCATTCTGCATGGATGGCTAACTGTGCTGCTACCCTGGCTGCATACAAACCACCTTCCAGATAACTGCAAACAAACCTGACACTTCTGCTGGTCACTTGGGAGATAAAGCCCACCAGAGTGTGTTTGTTTCATAGTTTCTTGATGTTCTGATAGAGATTAATCAATCATGTCAACTCTTTGGCTTGCTCTATAATTTAACCACTTGCAGTGGTTTGTACTACTGCTGTCTTTTTTTCTGTCTGCTTAAATGATCTTCTGCAGGACACCCATAGCTTAATGCACTCCCTGGGCTTTGTGTCATCAATTAATAATATTTTTAACTACCTTTTCATTGGATTTTTGCCTTGCTGTCATTTGATTGTGCCATTCGACTTGCTAATGACTTGCACGCCACTATACCAAAGTGACAGGCCTGTGTTTCCAGCTGTTTAGCAGTTCAAGTCTAGTGCTAGTCCAGGGTTGTGTCCTGCAGTCAGCAACAGAATTGTCCTGAGGCAGGAGCTGCTGGGTGTTGGGTAGGCTGGGTGTATAAAATCAGTCTCACTTGCTGCACACCAAGGTCTGTCCTGCAGTGAAGCCCTGGTCATAGCTCACCCAGAGCACCCAGGGTATGGACGTGTCAGTTCTCAGCTCTATGTACCCATCAGGCATCTCCTAACACCAGGTGAACTGATCACCCTGGATCCTGGAAGGGTCCTGAATGCTGCTTTCAAGCGAGGGGACAGTCCTTGGAAGCATGCACAAAATTGTCTTAGTCTACTTCTACATTTTTTTTACTGTCCATCTTACCTCTGTCCTTGGCACTCCTAACCTTCCTGCTGGCAGGTGCTAGGGCAAGACCTCTCTGCTCACAGATCACCCTTCCTTGCATGCCTTGTTCTTAGGCATGCTGGAAAAGAAATCTGCCCATTAATCATTTCCTTCCGTTGCACTCAAAATCACACTGAATCCTCTTTGGAAAAACACAAACACAACTTGTGAACAACTGAACTTTTGGGATTTTCAAAGCCACCACCAGGATGGCTGGAGGAATGGGAGCCAGGAGTTGGGCAGCCAGGCATCTCTGGGGAAGGAACACTGAGCCAGCCTGCACATTCAGGCCATGGGAATGTGCAGAAAATGGACATTTCCTAGGAAATAGAGTACAGTTTTAGTCCTGTGACTGAATGAGAACAGTGCTCTGACTATTGTTCCTAGCACATCACAAATGACCTTCTTGAAGCTTTCCATCTGGGTCTATGACATTTGGCTCCTCATAGTGATTGACTTCCACAAAGAAGGAATGACTCCTATTTCCTGGGGCCTCAGGGGGATTTCTTCTTAGTCATGCTGACTTGTGCTTTCAACACCAAATTCTCAGTTTCTTTTCCTATTGACTGCAGTGGCACCTACACACTCATAGCACAGATTTGTGAGAAACATGCAAAAGAGAATAGTGCAATGACAGTCCTCCCTCGCTGGGACTCCTTCATGTAGATTAAAAAAAGGAACTGTTTCAAAAACAGGATGATCAGTTCTTGACATAAAAAGGCAGCCAGTTCTATCTCGGGTTGTGCATTAAAATTATCCTTCTTTTTTTTTCGCAATCCCTCCTCCTCATCAGAAAAATCTCACCCCAGGCTATTTTGAAGCTCCAATGTGTCGCTTTTCATTCATGTTTTTCAATGTACTACTAAAGCATGTGCATTTTTGAAATTTCATATCTGAAATGTGTGAACTGCTCTCCACTGAAAGAAAAGCCTGAATTTCAGAGGGCCATTGCCATTTGCTCTGTTTTGAGGTTAAGTAGTATGGAGAATGCCTGAGGCATTCACAAAACAGAAAATTTCACAGAATGAAGCGAGGTGCATGAACATGTGGTGGTGAGCTCTCTGAACTGCTTTGCAAACATTTATGATGTCCCCTGAGAGGAGTGGGAATGGATTCATTAATCTGCCATTAACACAAGAAGAAAATACGAATGTGCACATCTCATTCCTTGGAGTGGCAGAGCAGATGGGACTGGACAGTGACTGCAGGCCCAGGAAAGGGGCAGCCTTGGGACAGTATTGCTTGGAAGACCACCACAGGATCAAAAGACCTTTCTCCAGAGAGACTCAAGGACTTGGGTGGACAGTCACATCAAAGCAATGCAAGCTTTGTGCTGGCTCCACAGTGTGGACTCTGGTCCTTGTGTCCAGGAGGTGTCCTCTGACTCAGAGATCTGTGGAACAGTAGAGGATCAGGTTGGCAGCCAGGCTCCTGAGGACTGAGATCCTAAATGAGGATCTGAAGACAAGAAAAAAGATGGATAAGCCTTCTGCTCTTGAACACTGGCTAAAACATTACTACAAGCAGCCTGGAAGAACACCAAAGACTTGATTAAGGAGGGAAACTAGGGAAAGCTGTGATGGGGAAAGTGAGAAGGAAGAAGGAGTTGCCATGCAGAACCACTGTGAGATGCCGAGGTCAAAGATCTGAGTGACTGAAGTCTTATTTCTTCCACTGGAAAGTTTGGTTTGGGTTTCTCCAGCTTTCCCTGTGCCTGTGTTTCTCCCCACCAGCTGTGCATTTGGACTACCTGTTCTTCAGGTCGTTATGTCTCATAGGGCCAGTGCCCAGACCAGTGCCAGGTGGGACCCTTGGGAGCTACAGACTGCAGCAATTCTCCTGCATGCATCGCCTCTGGGCTCAGCTGGTAAGAACAATTGGAGAGGGCCCACGTAGGATTTCATCTGATCCATACTCGGTTAATAAAGCATTCCAGTTTCATAGCAGCTTTTGTTGCTGAGGCCACAGCGGTATGAGGAGGAACACTATAGCTTTGTTAGCATGAGTGAAAATTTCAGCCTGCTGCTCTCCAGGTCTCAAAAACGGTTGGGGGACATTTCTACACAGCATGCAAAAAAGCCAGGTGTGCACTGCTCCCCGGCATCAATCCATTTCCTTAAACATCATCGTTCTCTGCCTAATGCATTAAAAAAACTTTTTTTTACTGATTTAAAAGGAACGGCCTGAAATATGAGGCTATTTATGTTACAGTAACCACAGTCTAGAATGAAGAGTGTTCCAGAGAGATTGCATAGATTATAAAGCATGTAATCATCTTTAACCTTTCCTGCCTGTTAAATTGGTTCATTTCCTTTCATTCATGTATCTGAATTACTTTTATGTAAATATATACTTTTCTTAGCTTCTTTTCATGCTTATTTTTTTTTGTTTAAAAACAAAAGCAGCAATTAAAGAATGATAAAGACATTACTAAATAGATCATATGCTGGTTTCCCTTTAGAAAGGAAAGTGTTACCACTTCGAGTGACTCCAGTGACTTCAGCTACAATATCTTAGGGAGTGAATTAAGTGTTTTGCTAGCTACTCATATTAAATTTGCTGAATCTCCTATTGAATCCCCAGCATCCCAGCTTCAGGAAGCCAGGACAGTAATGGGAGGAATGTGAGTACTTCGCAAGACAAGAGAAAGCAAACTCAGCCTAGGACTGTGCTGTCCTAGGCATGTTTGGAGCAAGCAGAACCCCAGGAGATGACAGCAGACAACGTGAAGGCAGGGAGTTTCAGTAAGAATGCAAGAAAATCAGGGTCCTGCTGATTTACAGTGGCATCCACCAGGGAAAGGAACAATTTAAAAACAGTTATGGCCCAGGAAGGACAAAACAAAAGAGCGAAATTGTCAGGAAAAGCAGTGCCTTCCTTCAGACAAAGAGAAAGCATGCAATTAGGCATGGCCAGAAGTAGGCACAGGAGGTTCTTTGTGTCCATATCACAGAATCAGAGCAAACCAGAGAATGTGTCAGGTTGGAAGGGACATCTGGAGGTGCAAACTGTCAGAAGGGACAGGGTGAACAAGAGCTGTAGTGCTCCTTCTCCTCCCTTGGGAATTCCTGCAGATCTTTGCTTGATGCTTTTGTACCATGCAGCACTTTGGGTCTGCTGGTGCTGCATGGTACAAGCTCCAGAATTAATATCCCCAGCTTTCTGCCTTGGAGGAGGCCTCCAGAACCTGCTGCCTGGCGCTGGCTACGTCCAACAGATGCTGCAGCCAGCAGCCAGTGCCTGCAGTGGGTATGCTGGCTGCATGCTAAACCAGGTGCTCTGGTCATCTCCACTGCAGGCTGCATGCCGCAGCCAGCGCTGCCCTCACCTTCCTCTCAGAGACAGCCCAGCTCCCTTCTGCCACCACTGATGACTTTCAAATAATCAGGCGTTCCCTTTCAGGAAATCCTGTCTATGCTACTGCTTTTCCCTGCTTTGGAGAGGAACCGCTTCCTAACACAAATACAAACATCTCCTTTTAGCTTTGAAGACTCAGAACCGGATGAGTAAGTGTAGACACCTTCCTTGCCTTTCCATGTAGCCTACCAAGGGCAAGGTGCTGCATTGGGCCAGGGCAATCTGAAGCACAAATACTGACTGGGCAGAGAATGGACTGAGAGCAGCCCTGAGGAGAGGGACCTAGGGTTTTGGTGGATGAGAAGCTTGACCTGAGCCGGTAGTGTGTGCTTGCAGCCCAGAAAACCACCCGTATCCTGGGCTCCATCAAAAATGGCATGGCCAGCAGGGCAAGGAAGCGACTGTCCCCCTCTGCTCTGCTCTGCTCTCATCAGACCCCATCAGTAGCACTGAGCTCAGCTCTGGGGCCTCAGCACAAGAAGGACATGGAACTGTTAGAACGAGCTAAAAAAAGATAAATTTAGATTGGATATTAGGAAGAACTTCTTTACAATGAGTCTGGTGAGGCCCTGGTGCAGGCTGCCATGAGGAGCTGTGGGTGCCCCATTCCTGGCAGTGCCCAAGGCCAGGCTGAATGGGACTGGGAGCAACCTGGTCTGGTGAGAGGTGTCCCTGCCCATGGCAGGGGGTTGGAATTAGATGATCTGTAAAGACTCTTCCAACACAACTGTTCTATTATTCCAGGATCATCAGGGTTTTGGGCAGCTGCCACCCCTGTGGGTGAATTCTGTGACTTTTTGAAGGGCAGTGCTGAGAGAAAGCTCAGCAGATGTAACATATTGGGCTCTGTGCACTCATGTCATGAGTGCTATTTGTACACCACCAGCTGCATCTGCTGCTTTGTAGCCGAGTGCCCTTCCTCCTTCCCCCACCCATATCTTCTGCATCTGTGGGACTAGGTGAGTCCGCTGGCAGACCCTAACAGTGTGATCAGAGATGCCCAGATCTCTTCAGCGCTTGCTTTTCTGGAGCTGTAGTGGCTCAGCCCACAGAGGCAGGAAGAATCCCATTGAAAAATGATTGCAAGATAGTGCTGCAAAAGTAGTGGGACACCTGCACCATGCCTTCTTCCTGAAGCACAAACATCTTCCTTGGCCTGGGCTTTTGGGATTGCTTGAATGCTTCTGTCATGAATGCAGCTCCTGTTCCCTAGAGTTCATGGAGCTTTTGGGGATGATGCTCTGCCAAGCATTCTGCTAAGGTACTGCTGTACTAGGCAAATGAAGAAAGAGATGATGTAAAGGAAATTGTGAAGAGGAGATTTTCACCAGACTGGCCAGAAATGTTGTCTTTGCAGAAACAGCAGCTAGTTGTTCACCTGACTTCTTTGAGCAATGTTCCCTACTGACATAATGGAAAGGCTCCAGAGTGTGAGACAGAGAAACAAACAGGGGCTTTACACTGTTCCTTTAGCCTCTTCCTTACTGAATACACAGCTCTCGGTGGCATTAGTAGATAGGCTGTTTGCCATCCCAGGATGAACCTAGTGAATCCAGCACTGGCCATGCTCACAGCATACAGCACGCACAGGGAATAGTGCTCACCGTGGAAGTTCAGAAGTATCTCAGGAAGCATCCTGAGGACGTGTGGTGTTAAACATCCTCTACCTCCTTCCTAATCCCTGTAATCTCCTTTCCAGCCTCCTCCACAGTTGGGGCTGATCCGGCACCCTCCAGGAACCATCACCTTAGCCAAGGCTTCTACTTCTTTACACCTGCAGAGCCGACAGGTCTTAGGGTCCGCAGCATCTCTTAATGACTTTCATTGGTAGACAAGTGGTCATCAGTGTGGGCAGGGCAGAACTATTTACAATATTGAAGACCCTGCTCATCAGTGATGGCCACGCAGGGACTGTTTTGTGTAAATGCATCCATTAGAAACTAAGCTTGCATCCTGAAAACAGGTCCCAGCACTTACTCCCAGGAGGTATCAGCAGGGGTTTGGTTAATGTAATTCACTCGGTGCTGAGCAGACCCCCAGGTGAGCAGGACCAGACCTGATGACATGCTGTTATAATAAGCAGGGCTGGCATTAAATCACTGAAGATACACAGACAGGAAGCTGGTGATCAGAACTGGTTCTTTCAATTATCAGAACATATCTATGTCCAACAGAGAGCCCTTCACAAACTCAGAGCTGGATCTACCAGGCTACACAGCAAGGCACTAGGCTGGGTTGCTATCAAAGGTTTCAGCTATGTTTCAGTCCTCTTTACTTTAAATCTCAGCTCCTTTGTCTCTGTAGTCCACATATCTCTATTTTCTGACTCACTGTTGGCATTAGCAGATAACAGATGTTCTTCAGCTCTAATGTTATGTCAATGGTGATTTATAGGCTTGATTGGGAAGCTACATTGCAAGAAGTTCTCTACATGGGCTCACCCTGGGGAAGCAGGAATGCAGGGTCTCTGAAATTGTGAATAACAAAGGAGGAAGTGAAGACAGATTATTCACATTTTGTCAAAATGCAGGCATGAGAGGCCACCCAAGGAAATTACCATTTCAGAAACTTTAAAGAACACAGAATGAAGGATTTGTTCATGTAGTGACTAGTTAATCTGTGAATCTCATTAATATGTGCAGGAAAAAAAAAAAAAGACAAAACCAAAACCAACCAAAAAAAAACAGATTAGACAGGCAAAAGCAATAGCCCACATACAATGTTAGGTGTGGAAATCCCTGAACATCTAATTACTGGGAGTTGTAAGAGGAGTGTAGAGACAGAGGAAAAATCATTCTGTGCTTTCATGAGTTTTGCACTTTTTTTCTAATCTTCTGTCCGAGGGAGATACAGTACTGGATGGTACTGGGTAGGCCTACAGCAGTTTTCTCACCAAGGAGCAACCTTGGTGTAGCACACCAGTGCTACAAGGAAGCAGGATAATTGGTGAGTTTAAAAAAAAGGAAATGCTTTCTGTAATGCTCCAGGAAAACTCAGGTCTCTGGGTGGGTGGTTTGTGCTAACAGCAACAGATCTAAATTTGATGGTGATTTCTATAGAGAAATCACAAACCTGAAATTAGCTTATGCTCACATTCTGGCATATATGTATGTGATCTACATTACAGTCAGGAGACAGTCACCTACAGCAAGCTTATACAAATAGTGATGTGTTGATTATGACTTGACATTCACTTATGGGTTGAAGTGAAGACTTTTAGAGATGAAGAAAGAGCTAAAGTGCCAAGTCTGTATGAGCAAGGCTGATGACAAGACATAACCATCATGCACTGAGTGCATATGGAGGGGTGGGGCACTGCTCAGAGTGAGTAATCCTATAACAGTAGTGCCTCTCTCACTAACCCTCATTTACCTCCTTGTCATCAGAAGGGACAGTACTGAAAGCACCACAAACACAATGTTCCCTGGTGGTTATTTTGGTCACTAAATCATCCCATCCAGTCTCTCCTGAAACTATAGAGTCCTTCCAGGTGCTCAGGTCCCCTGACCAGGTCAGAATTCAGAAAGACAAAATCTGGTCAGCTACAGCATAGAAAAGTGTTGCCACATAAAATGTAGTGTGGCAATGTTTGATGGGGCCATTGAATAGTGGTGCTCCTATGCACCAGTGCTTCCCCCAGCTTAGCTCACCACACTCACCTTCCCCTTTGAGACCCCCATGGTGTGGCAACGTGCCCTCCAGCCCATGGGCTCCCATGCCCCATGCTTGGCTCTCACACACTCAGTGTAGAGGAAAATCTGAGCAATATCTACATTTCTTTTGTATGATAGCTTCCTGTGTGATGTGAATCATTGCTGTTGCAGCATAGGATATTTGTAATAAACAATTTTTGTTACTCTTTGGTAGCTAAGCCAAAGCTGCCTAATCAATATCTGCAGTTGGGACCTGCTTAAGAGCTCATCAAGCCATGTGTCGTTATTGTTGTACAAGCCAATGTGGATGCTGTCGTTTTGGTAACAATAATCATAGAATATGTATGAATTCCAGTGAAGCACCCCACTAATGAATGTCTCCAGGTTGGAAAGTAAATCACAGAGCATCGAGACAGACAATTGAATATTTAAAACAGTCCCCAAAGTGCTTCACAGTCTCTGAGCACTGAAGCAGACATTGAATGGATGGTATAAAAAAAACAAGAAGCAAGTAATTAGGGACTGTCATGATGGGCTGAGGAAACAAAAGCAGGTTCCAGTAGCTGGACTTTGTTGGAGTCATGCAGATTTTAATTGATTTTACACAAATTGGGACAGATTCACTTTTCTGATCACCAAGATGGTTCCAATAACAGCCAGTTTGGGACTCATGCCTATCAATACCCGCACAGACCATAGTTTGGCTATGTACTCAGAAACCAGCTATACTTAGAGGCTGGGCTTCATTTTCCTGAACGCCAAGCTGCTGCCAGCAGCTTGCACAGTGAAAGCGAGCTGCTCTCTGTTCGGTTTGTCATTGTCCATCTGTGTTTCTAATGGCCAGCACTAGGAGGACAGGGAATGGGTGGAAAGCCAAACTTTCTGAATAATGGAGCCAAAGTCCATTTCTGCCTGCATTAGAGGAAACTGACAGGGGAGAACCTGGCCAGAGAGAAGGAAGGACTGATGCCCTGTGGCTGGAGTGATTCAGCAGGGATGGGGCTATTAAAGAGGATGGACCCAGGCTCTTCTCAGTGGTGCTCAGTGGAAGGTCGAGAGAAAATGAACACAAACCAAAATACAGGAAATTCTACTCAAACATACAAAAAAAGTTGTTTTGTCATCCCCATGTCATTCACCCTCCCCCCTCCCCACAGCTGGACACAGTCCTGGGCAACCTTCAGTAGGATCAATGGTATGGGACCAAGTAGTCTGCACAGCTGCCTCCAGCCCCAGTGGTGCTGTGATGCTGTGGCTGGCCGGAGTGAGATGGCTACTAAGAAATAGTAGTTATCTTGAAGAGATGCTGAGTTTATCTTGAGTTTCTACCAGGGAAGCCATGTTCTCCTCTCCCATGGAGAGAGAATAGAGACAGAACTGCATTGGTGACTGGAACCCGACTAGGACGAAACTCTCCTTTCCTCATTCCCTTTTATCTCCCAATTCCTTAAGATCAGTTCCTACACTTATTATCTGACAGACAACTGTCAGGATTTCTGCATGCAGTAACTCACAGCAATGTTGCCAGATAACAGTGGAATTTTCCTAGCAGTCTAAAGCCCTACTTGGCAGCCCTTGGGCGGGTGATCCAGACAAAATTCTGATACTTTTGGTTGCTCTGTGCCCACATTCTGTGTTGGCTGTACAAAAAAAAAGACATATAGACAGGCAGACAGATAGAGAAAGAGAGGGAGAAAGAGAGAGAGAGAAGGAAGGAAGGAAGGAAGGAAGGAAGGAAGGAAGGAAGGAAGGAAGGAAGGAAGGAAGGAAAGAAAGAAAGAAAGAAAGAAAGAAAGAAAGAAAGAAAGAAAGAAAGAAAGAAAGAAAGAAAGAAAGAAAGAAAGAAAGAAAAAATAGAAGGAAAAAGAAAGATAAAGAAAGAAAGAAAAAGAAAGGAAGGAAGGAGATGGATGTGGAACTATGGAAACCTTTCACATGCTCACCAAGCTCAGCCCTGGCTTAGATGCAGAGCCTCTAACCTAAATTAATAGATCCTCTGGGGTCTGCAAAACTGGGCTAATATTTTGCAAGAATAGCTCTCCCCTGCTTCTCGCCCTCCAGTATGATGAAGACAAAATGCCTTCATTATTGCAGCATTTAACAGTGTGCAGTGTTTATGAAGAGGCTGGAGGATGTGAAGGAATCCAAACCAATTACATTAATCTCACAGCAAATAAAGCTGCAAATATTTACCTTCACTATACCGCTTTATCTTATTGGACAAGATCTTGAATTAATCTAAATCCAGTCCTTTAACCTTGCTAGATGGATTGTCCTCTTTGACATCAGGAGGTCGCCTAGACTTTACAGTTGGTCTCCACAAGCAGATACCAGCTCATCTGTATTGCACTTCGGGCATAGAAGCCTTAAATCTCTTTTGTCTATTGTAGTTCTAAGAGAAGTTTTCCCTATCTCCATCTGGTTGCTTAGTGTTGCAGCATGATACTGCAGAGCAAATGGAATGCAGGATAACTCAGTCAAATGAGTAATAAACAATGGAGGAATGTTCAGATTTTTTACAAGGTTTTCTTCCTGGAATTATGTCAATTCACCACCGTGAATATTTTTCTCACTGCAGCTCACTGATGCATGATATAGACAAAATTCTCCTCAAGATGATGTGCCTCAGAAACCTCCTTATTGTACTACATACTAGCCTGGGATGGGAACCTCCAGCTGTATGTTTGCCTTTTTTTTTTTTCCTCCTCATGTGACACCAAACATAGTGCTTTTGGATGTGAATTCAGCAAATAAAATGAATCAAAAAAACATTAAAGATGTGAGCAACAAATAAACTTGTTTTCCCTATGGGACAGAAGCACTTAGGTCATGCTAGGGACAGACAGCATTGGTCCACTGTATGAAACAGCCAATTTATTTGCTATTTTCCCTATACCTCTCAGTTCTCTTTTCTATAGCATTCCCTTTTCAAATTGCAGCTTCTTCACCATACCACTACCTATAATCCTAATTCTTTGAGCTCTTCTTAGCCTACTTGCCCACAATGGCCTTTGTACCCAGACCACAGAAGTGGTGTTGAATGTGTTCTTCCCTAAGCAGTGCTTGGCAGAATAAAAGCTCTGTAGGCAGTTGGCTACACAGGCTTAGAGTGCACCTAAAGACCATATTAAGCAAAGATACCAATTATCTTGAGTTACAGAGCAACTTCTGTTAGCTGTTCCTAACTGGTAGCCTAGTAAATATGATTTTATTTTATTTTTTCTATTACCAGTGGAAGCCAACAGGCTTTCTTTTGAACTTACAGCACAGGGTCTCAGCATTAGTCTGGATTTCCACCTGCCTGAGCTGTTTTGGCTTATTCTAGCTGTGATAACAATGCAGGAACTGGGATTTACTCTAGATTTCCTCTGCTCTGGGACCAGTCTATGGCAATGGCTTGACAAAGCCAGGTAGCTCCTGGCGACAAAGAACAGCCCTTTGTGTTATCAGGGCTGGGGCAACTTTCAGGCTTTAGCTGGGTGTTTGGACAAGGAGGAAGCAGGTTATCACAAGAAAATACACAAAAATAGCCAGAAGCAGACCCAAATCAAAGAGGGAGAAACAGCCACCATCAACACCAAACTCTGTCCATTGAAGGACTGATGCCAATGACTTCTTGCAACCTCTCCTCCTTTTTTTGGGAAGGAGGGAACTGTTGATTTTAGGATCCAGAAGGAGATGGAGAGGCTAAGTACAACCCCAGAGGACAGAGTTACCTGGGAGCTTCCGTATAACAGGTTTTACTGTTTTATTAAGGTGGCTTTCCTATTCTACTTAGACAATTTGGACAACTATACTGTCAAAACATTAATTGAAATGATGAATTCTGAGCTCCTTTTGCCCATAATGATGTTTGTGACACAGCTCTGTCTGTGATTTTAAATTCCACAAATGCGTGCAGGTGCATGTGTCAACTTCTAGAATGGCCTTTGGCGATACATAACGGGGTACATTCACAGTACAGGTGTTAGCATGCTCTTGCCTGAAGCCTATTGATGCAAGTTGTTCAGAAAGATGTTGCCTGAGGGTTCAGGAATACAGGAGTTTACTGTACATTCAGCTCTCTGTCATGCTGTGCATGTCCTGCTACAACCCTGCAGGATTTTCATTTATTTTGTGACAGGTGGTTTATTTATTTACTTTCCACTCCCTACACGCAGGTATAGCATTTTGCTTACAGAAGTGCCAAAGCAGAAGAGGGGAGGTCAGTAACTCCTGTGTTTGCACAGAGGTAATACACTGTAGGAAGCCACACACAGCCTAACCAGCCACGGCACACCTCCTGCACCTGCCTGGGGCTCTGCCCAGCTGCTGCTTCTTCCTGCGCTCACGTATCTAACCAGGCAGGACGTCAATACCTGAGCTCTCAAGAAGGTATGTGTATTCTCCACAAGAAATATGGAAGGAAGATTTGTGTTTCAAAGAGAAGGTGTTGGTAGGACATAGAGTCTTCCTTCATAACCTGGTGCTGAGGAGAGGACATTTGGGCTCAGCAGCCAACCAAATGTGAACTCAGCTCTTCCACAAGTCCCAGGTGTTTAAAAGGTGCTATATAACACTGCTGTCCTTTCCATTTAGGCAAATAAGAGAAAAACTAAATAGATTTAAGTAAACAAGTATTTTTTCTTCACATTTTATATCCCAAACCAGGTTATTCTCCTCATAAATTAAACTTAAATACCAGAAATTACAGAATTTCTCTGAGTACCCTAGGGGTTTCGTTAATAACAGAAGAGTCACATGAGAGCCACAGAAAAGTTTGTTGATATTACCAAGAAGATCCAGATGCAAAATGAGTTGGAATCATACATTTATCTCCTGCTCAGTACTCATCCTCATCTATTCCTTCCTTTGCAGAGGGCCCTGGGCCGCACGTCCTGATGTGCACTGGTCTCTAGGTTTGGAGGACACACAGCAGTGCCACCCGCTCTGAGGGC
This sequence comes from Aythya marila, assembly GCF_965140915.1. Classification (NCBI taxonomy): domain Eukaryota; kingdom Metazoa; phylum Chordata; class Aves; order Anseriformes; family Anatidae; genus Aythya; species Aythya marila. Next base: position 11,498,443 of record NC_139059.1, on the reverse strand, counting down.
ACACAACAGCCTGCAAGACACACTTCTAGTGAGGAACTTGAGCTAATTTAATTAATCAAAGCAAAAGAACTACTGTGAATCAAATATAGTCCACAGATTTCTACACTGGAAAGATACCAGTAGTGGGAAAACACCTTTGTCAAGTATAAAAAGGTGACACAGAAGCCTCTGGAACCTGAAACCAGACACATTTCTACAAGTGTGGTGTATGCATATGCAAGTGAAGGAGGTGTAAATATACATAAGTGATGGAGACTCACAGCTGAAAGAAGTCATCTGGGTATGGTGTTGAGTCTCCATCAGAAGAAACCTTTAAATCAAATCCATATATTCTTTCAAAACAGCTGTCCTGACACCAGCAAAGCTACAGCATTTTAGGTATTGCAAGCAGAGATCTCTTTCTCTTGAATGCAATGGTCCAGACATCATATAAAGCCAAGAATACCTATCAGATATACCAAATTTTGGTGCAGCTGTAGCAAAACTGATACCAATGGTGGAAATAGTAACTGGAGAAAGGCTGTTTATTTAGGATGAGACTGGGGTGGCAGTACAGAGGTACAAGTGCAGCACAAATAATGTTCAAGAAATGAGAAAAAAAGATAAATTATTCAATTGATGTGACTGGACCCTTGTTCCAGCTATACCATGACAGCCAAATCTGTTCCTGTGGACAGAAGGAACTGGGGGGGAGAGAGGTGGGATGCTTCACCTGGGTGGATGGACTGAGCAACAAAATTGTGCCATGCTGCTTCGTGTTCCCAGCCTGATGGCACTGGCAGGTACCTGCCACTTCATAACAGAGGCAAGATGACAGACTGCATGAGAAGAATTCCCCTAATGTACCTGATATTTCACCATCATTTTAGAACTGCTCTTGCACTTCATTTCCTCCCTCTTGCAGGTGATCAAACAATATGAAGAAGAAGAAATAGATTTTCAGAAACCACTCCCTGAATTTGTTTCCAGTCTCACTAACTTTAAGGATTACACAAGTGTAAAATCACTGCCTGCTAAGGAGAAATTCCTGATTTATACTGCTATGAGAATGATCCCCTTCCCTCTGCTGGGAGTACATAGCCATAGACACAGACCATGACTCCCACATCTGCTGTATCTCATAATTCTTCATTGGACTCAAAACAAAACATCCCCCATGTGCACCCAGGCAACTGCTATGTCCATTTCTCTGCAGGTCTGAAATCCCACCCTTGCAGTTCTAATAAACCACCAAGAAGGAGCTCTGAGGGGCAGCACAGGAATAGGAGTTATGGAGTTGAAGAACAGAAAGGAGAAAACCTGTTCAGGATATTAAAAAGCCCTAGAGAGCAGCTCTGTTAAATGTAGTGGAGCTGGCAGGGTCCTGGATATCTGCAGCATTTTACAAGTGTTTGCATTTTTTTTGCAAAAAATGTGTTGAAATCTGAAATATTTTATTAACTCATCTTAGTTTTGCTGAACTATCTGTTTAAGAAAAAGAAAAGCAAACAAGCAATTCCATCCACTCCAGATGAAATGTTTCATTTTGACATCTTTCAAGGGAAATCATTTATATTTTCATTCAGAACTAGCTCACTAGGAAACATCTTTCAATTGTCATTTAAAGAAAAATCTTGAACTGGAAACAAAACATATTGTTACACATAAAACAAAAGACTTCCAACTGAAAGTGACCAGCTGACTGCTTTCCAGCGAGCAGGAACCCCATTCTGGCATATCACTACAGTTGTGCAAAGTCCTGTTCTGCAGCCCCCTCTGGGGACACGATCCGGAGGCAGCACCTGCAGTCCTGGCAGCCCCAGGAAGAACCACGACACACACCCTGTTTAACTGTGCAGGCTTTGAGGATGTATCAGTGTCCAAGAAGAGATTAAATACAACAGGAAAATTGCACAGAGCAATAACCAAGGCGGGACACTGTAATAAGCCTGGGTTCTGGGTCATTAATTCCTTGTTATCTGGCTTAATTCAAATGCAGAGCAGATACACGGCACTGCCCTTTATTTTACTGAACCCAAACCTTACCATGAGGTTTCCATTTGCTGTTCACTTCAGAAGGCATTTTGGTGCAATATCTCCAACAAGCTGCATGTTTTGTGGGATTCTTTGTATACACTTATATATGTTTTGTGAGAACCACATATGGGTGCAGCATCTCCCCAAGTGGGGGTGTCTGTAAAGGGCTGTGCCCAGATGCTTCAGCCTACAAGAGGGACAAACACTGTCAGAATCCCAAGACCAGCAACTGTACAAACAGCCTGGCAGTGCCAAGCCGGAATATTTCACCTTCAGCAATGAAACTATAAAGAAGGAAGCAGAAATTCCAGATTACTCCATTTTTACAAGCCTTCTGCTTTTCACAAGGAAAGGAACAGCAGAAGATACCAAAACTGAAAATCTGGATAGTCTACCTCCATTACACTTGGAAGGATGACCATTGACCATGATCATAAGGTGCCCTGGGAGGGACTTGGGAGCCCAGAGAACTACTGATGCTGGAACCTCAGAGAGTTACACCAGCTCCTACAGAGATCCTTACCTACAATGAGACCTTCAAGTACAAATTAATCACACACTTCACAGCAAGCTGTGAAGTTATATGTGCCCTTAAACCTGTCTCTATCTCTTTGCAAAACCTGAGTGAGGTTTTTGTCTGCATCCTAATTTGTTGTGTTGAATGCACCAGTTCTCAGGTCAGGCTCCCAAGTCACTTTATAGAGGAATGAGTCTGGAGGCCCCAGAGGAGTAGGGCAGAGCAGTAGATTAATCTCTTCCACATCGCTTTTGTCCCTATCATGTCCACAGTTCCCAAACTGTCTGCACTCTTCCTGGTCCACCTGTGCACTGGGATGCTGGATTGCATCTCACAAAAGATATCTCTGGGAGAATTACACAAAGCTTCCCCTAGAAAACATGCTCATGGGCATCACTGAGGCATTTGCTGTGCAGGTGGGATTTGGGAAGCACACACTGGTTGTCTCTGCTCATGGTAACATGCCTGTGCTTACTAACAAGCAGACACTCTCAAAGGAATCAAGGAAGAGAAATGGAAACACAACACTTCTGCCGCCACAGCTTAAACAGAAGCTAATGAGTGGCTGATCATGCTGATCACTAAGAGCAGCTGTTTTCCCCACCTAGATCAGAGAAGATGCACTTTCTTTAATTGTAATTGCTGCATAAAATGCTGACTGAAATTTGAACTTCTTTATAGGCACTGCAGCCCATTTCTGAGCATGCCGTTTGCTGCACATAGTTTGACCAGCTCTGAAACCTTCTAATGCATACAGTAAAAAAGTGCTCATTTTCAGAACGACTTTTACTTTTCAACTGCCTAATATCTGTATTTTATGTACCAAAAAATACAATTCATTCAACCATAATAAATATCCACAAGAATCCTAAGAGACCCTGGACATTTGGATTTGGCCAGATCAAGACAATGATTTTCAGTTTTACACTGCAGCCCTATTTGTTTTGCTGTTAATTCTAGTGAGGACAATTGATCAATTGTTTTAATTTTAAATCAGAGAGCTAATATCCAACTTTGGCTTCCCTTGTGGTCTTTCAGTTACTGCATCTGAGCAGCAAAGATCACATTCGTTCTTTCTTTTCTGTAGTAAATTCAGCTACCCCATATGAAGACTAGCAGCTGTATTTTCCCCATTAGATTGGACATGATTCAATTTCTTTGCTTTTAATTATATTCATTCCATAGTATGTCTGAACAATAATATGTAAGTCTGTGGTCACTCCAAAGTCTAGGGTAGGCAGATGCCTACAAAGCCAGAGAGCAGGCAGATTGCAGAGCCATTTGGGCACATTTGGGGAGGTTTTGAGGTCTTTACATAGCTGTTGAGGTGTTCTTCCCTTACCACAGTATTTCTATTGGCAATACCTGTACCAGCATATACGTGGGAATAAAGGTGGTCTAACACACTACATCTGTCTTCTGGCACTGTCTGCTACTTCACCTCTCTCCCTACCAAGTTCCCACCTTCCTGGGGTGTCTCTCTGGCTGTATTGTGGCTTGGCACTTCTCCACCTCAGGGTTGCTGGAGGTCTTGTGCCCTCCCTCCTCCTCATTTGTCCTTCTCATTCTTGTCCTCCTCCACCTTCTCCTCTTGTTCTGCATCAGCAACCAGCCCTCTCTACATGTCGGTCCAGATTCTGCCCCAAACCTCACCTACCTTTAAAGATATGAAATCAGGGTCTTGAGTGAGGTTTATCTCCCCTCACTCTTTGGTTTTCATAAGCCTCCAGATAGTCTTTTTTGGAAGTAAGGATGTTCAGTATAAATAAAGGTGTTGAGCTTTGTTTGCTGTGTTCCTCTTTCAGAATCAATTATTCTTGCAACTCTCATTTGTTAGCAGATTTATTGCTTTGATTTCTTACTGCATACTGATATCCCCAATTTTGGTCTCTCCAGGTACCTAGAGTGGTGGCAAATTGCATTCATAGTTTGTGGGTCAAAGGCTCCAGCTCAGATCCCAGTGACAGCTCAGAAAAGAGGCAAGTTGTGATTTCATTTTAAGTTCTGCGAATAAGCTCTGGTTCAGCCTGCATCTTCCCTTGACACTTTTGGTCAAGTCTAATTCCAGTCTCTGCAGTTCTGTTCCATTCCCACTGAAAAGCTTATTTTGTGAGCTTAATTTAACTTGAGTTGATGCTCCATAGATCATTCTGTAGCCAGAGCACATTGTGCTCTGTGATCCTGCTGATCCTCATAAGATAAACCAAGCCAGACTGGGTCATGGCATATGAGACCATCAGGAAGCCGATGCTGCTGTAATCAGTGATCTTAACTTGGTGCCCTGTGCTGTAATAGGTTAAGTCATTGGTGATGACTCAGGAAAATATCTGGGATAGCTCTCAAGAGGTCATCTATTTCACCTTCCTGCTAGGAGGCATTGACCCTACCTGTGTTAATCCTGACACATCTGTTTAGCCTGGACTTAAATACCTCAGAAGGCAGAGGAACCTGTTAAACAATGGGCGCAATTGCTTCTGGTCATATTTATTTCCCCCGTTTTTTGTGGTAAATGAAGGGTGACAGTTATTGTGGGATTGGGAGGGCTCTGGGGTTGCCATTTAAATGGTTATGCCACCAGTCTGAAATTTGCTTTCATTCCAATTTAGAATAAAAAGGAGAAGCCATTTTAAAATTTCCCTCAGGTCTTTTTTTTTTCCCCTAAAAAAGGTTTTGCTTGTGGGCAGAGAAAACAAACTGGTGTCAGCCTAAAACTAAAATCAATAAAAAGTTCAAATGCTGTATAAAGTAAAAATTTGTTGTTCCTGTGCTTGAAAGGCTTCTTTAGTAAACAAACAAACAAAAAGACACACATTGAAGTTACTTCCCGTAAAATAAACAGAATTGCACTATTCACCGTAACACTGTCCTGTCCCAGAGCTCTGTCCCCAGCCAACACCAGCACAGGGTTATATCCCCATCCTCAACCCCAAGGCACAGTCCAAGCCCTGATCCTGTAGTACTCATCCCTCCACCTGCAAGTGGCCCATGGAGCTCCAAGGATGCTGGTGGACAGGTTGTAACAGCCAGGTTGTAGCTTTCTGCTCCCTCTGGCCAGATCAGGTGCTTCTGTGAGCAGTCTGGAAGGGCTTTGCTTCTCACCTAGGGGCTGCGAGCTCCTTTCCCGCATCCACAGGCTCTGTCCCTCTCTTACAGACCAAAGATGCTGTGGCCCACTCCTCTGTTTAGAGCAGTTACAGCTCTGCAAGTCTGCATCTTCAGGCCAAACCCAGGGCAGGGGAAGCTGCAGTGGCTGCCAGGCACGCTTTCTGCCTGCCCTTGCTTTGTTGTACACTCACAGCTGGCGCTGCTTCCTTGCAGGCTGGCAAAGGAGGCTGGCTTAGGAACTTTATGGATATCTGAGGCTCGTCCAGGAAAGGCAGATCCCTGACAGCTTCCCTGGCTCATGGCGGATGCTACAACACCACTGGACAAGAGTGAGCACAGAAATACAGTCTGTAACAGTGCTCATCCATGGCTTGGGCTTATTAGCTGGCCACACTACCAACCGGCAGAGGGTCTGGGGGTGGTCTGGGCTGTGAATATGCTGTACCAGTGACTGACACCTTCAGCTGCAGCTGCAGCTATAGCCAACAGCTCCAACCTCTATGGAACCTCCTTTTGAAGGGAAGGATATACATCAAAAATAGGTCCCTAGCCTGCTTGTGCAAGCCTCCAGGGAAAACTGTTCACATTGCCTCCCTTTGGGGACATGTTGGAAGAAGCAATGAGGGAGAATGCAAAAGACATTCTGCATCTGAAGAAAGATGCAGCTGACATTCAGCTGTGCTTGATCTGTCTGGGGGATGCAAACCACATTCCAGTCTGTCTAATGAGGCCATGATGATTTGTTTGGCCTTGTAACTACTTCAGTGAAGAATTTAGCACATCTTGTACATGCACGTCTCACTCCCATGCCACCTCTGTCCCATTCACTGCTGCAGCTCACACTAACCAGTACCACCAGGCTTGGAAAGCTGGCACAGGATCTGAAGTCTTAAAAAGGTAGACAAGGAAAAACTTAGTTATCTAACAGATTGCAGGATACTGACAAGCTATTCACATCCATCTTCCTCCTTGACAATCCAATGAATACTTGGTGCAAATGGGAGGTGATAAGGACATAGTAAAGTAGCCTTCTGCCATGATGGAGGTTCTGAACGCAACAGAGATACTTCTGAGGATGACAGCTGCTTTCCTCTGGCCTCAGAACCAAAAGCTTTTTACAGAAGTGTGTATTTATCATAACCCTGGTGAGACACAGAGAAACAGAAAAGGGGCCTGGGGCAGGAGATGGAGTATGTGGTTTGCTCTCCACCACACTGTCCTGCTCACAGGCGGGCAGACTGGAAGGTAGAAGAGATTAGATAGAGAGGAGATGTATTGTCTGCTGGGCTCTCTCTTTCTCTGTCATTAATCAGCTTCTCTTCTCAGATAATTTGTATACAGTATAACTTAAAGCAAAACAAAGCCTGTGGAATGATTTGTGCCCTTATGAATTCTTAATTCAAGCAGGACAGCAGATAATGTCTCTCAAAATGTTTCTGCTGTGCTTTACAGCAGAAGCCAATTAATTACTGCAGTGATGGTGTTTCAGGGCCACCTCCTCTCCTAGATAAATCTTCTGTGTCCAGTGATAGAGAGGGTTCTTATTCCCCATGCATTACACACAGGGACAGCTCTGCACTGGAAAAATAGCTTTGTCTACTGTAGGAGAGGTGTTTTGATGCCAGGAATGACCTAGACACTGCAGAGAACACTTTCTGCTCAGGAAATCCATGTTGCATGTGGCACTGTTAGCCCTGTCTAACATCTCTCCTGCCTGTCTGTACTCAGGCTATGACAGTGATGGAGTTTTCACCTGAAATATTTGCTTCTTAGACCTGCAAGCTGGACTTTGTGCTGGTGGAAAACAGGGGCCAGTGTTTTATCTAAAGACAGGCTCCCATTGGAGCAAACCAAGCATGTATGCAGTTAGCAGGTCTCTAGGAAAGCTAAGCTACAACTGAGGCATCAAAATATCTAGTAGCTTTCCCAGTGTCCTATGAAAGGCCTTGCCATAGCTATTGAAGTGTAACAGTAACTCCATTGGTATTACCCTCAGAGTCAATAAACTTTCATCATTATCTCAAAGCTCAACAGAAGCTAAAGTCTCTGGTTAGTTTCTACATCTGTTTATTTAATACTGATACATTAACGGTGTTCAGCCTCTGGCAATCAATTAAACAGTACAGGCAGTCAGCTTTGGGCTGGCTTCTAAACTTTCAAGACAATTATGGAAATCTGTCTGCAGTTTCCCCTATAATGGTTTCTTCTAGGAATAAAAAGAAAAAAAAAAAAAAAAGGGATGAGTGTTGCAGTGTTTCTAATACATAATTCTCTCTAAACAAACTCTTGACTGAAAAAACTTACTACTGAAAGAAATGCCTCAGCTCGGGGATTTTATAGGTTTTCCTTTAAGTTACAAATGAGGATTAATGAATACCCCCCCCTCCCCTTGCTCTCAGTGACAGCTGGGTGCCCAGTGTACTCAGTGCCTTTGAAACTTCTAAAAGGAACAAAGGCCAACTGCAGTCAGTGGGAGTCGTTGCACTAGTCGTTGCACTAAATGCAGTGGATTTGGGATCAGAGCTGCAAGAAGACAGATGACCATGAATAACAATATGTACCAGCTGAAAACTCACTAGTCTGCTTCATCTCTGGTGCTTTGTGTGCTTAGATGAATCACGTAAGCCTCGAAACCTTTCAGTAGTTTATCTCTGCACCCACTTTGCAACACAGTAAATTGTGAAACAGATAGGTCAAACCCCTAAATTTTCTCCAGAGCAACTCAGAGTTTACTGGGAGACACAAGAAAAGCGCCCAGTGTCCTGACGCACTTTCAAACAAGAAGGAAAAAATAATGAATGGAAAGAACCAAGATCATAATAAATCTTGTTCTGAAGTCTTTAATAATGAAGCTATATTGTGAATCCATCATAAAGAAACATTAATATGGAGTCACCAAATAGGTCAGGTAAATTGCATCATCTGAAAATGGTGTGATACCTCGAGCCTCCATAAAAAAAAAAAGCAATCTAATCCCCTAGGACTGAGAGATGACTTTTTTTAATTAGTTGAGTATTAAAATCTCTGTGCTAACAACTCACAGTATTCTTCTAGCTTAGCTAGGATGATACATTTTACCTACCATTTCACAAAATATGACATGTACAAGGTAAGTAGTAATTAAGGATGCTTATCTGTGTGCCAATTTGCATCCTACATGGTTAGCCCACTGTGATGTCACAGAAAACTTCCTCACTAGCTGTACAGGCTTTGCTGCAAAAAGAAGACATTTTCAGTGAGCACCTTCCCTTGTTCTGCTCGGTATGTGCAGCCTGTGACATCTGTCCACATTTCATACTTAAATTGTTATGCTAAATAGAATCACATAACCAGGTTTTAGTTGGAAAGGACTTTAAAGATCATTTAGTTCCAACCTCCCTGCCATGGGCAGGGGCACCTTCCACCAGACCAGGTTGCTTCAAGCCCCATCCAGCCTGGCCTTGAGCACTACCAGGGATGGGGCATCCACTGCTTCTTGTGGGTAGCCTGTGCCAGTATCCAACCATCACTACAGTAAAGAATTTCTTCCTTACATACATGTATAATCCAAATCTACCCTTCTTTAGTTTAAAAAAGTTACCCCCTGTGCTATTACCATAAACCTTGTTAAAGAGTCTCCTCCTGTCTGTCTAGTAAGTCCCTTTTAAGGCTGTAGTAAGGTTCCCCCAGAGCCTCCCTTTCTCTAGGCTGAAAAACCCCAAATATCATAACCTCCTTTGATACAAGCCAGTGCTGGCTGAGTTAGTGGGGAGGAGAGAGCTAGGATGTATCCTCAGCCCTTCCTCTGACTTCCTGGGTGACACTGGTGAAGACTGAGCTTTCACCTCATTCTCCTGCTCTAGTGCTGGAAGCCCCCACGTTTGCAGCTCAGGTTCCCTCTGAATCCCAAACTCTCCCCAACCCTCCATTTCCAGCAAAAACCCAAGGCTTTCAAGACTCTTGCACTTACCAAACCAAGGAAAATATGGTCTACGTCCCAGAGATGCCAAGCTGAGGAGATACAGTGCACAGCTATGGATGTGTCAAAGATGTAGCTCCATTTATATGTGCAGCTGATGCAGTTTAACATTAAATACCATTGGGAACATATTCAAAGATCACTTTAAACGGAAACACTCTGATAGATTGTGCGGTGTTTGGGATCAGCCACAGTTCCTCATTTCAAGTGCCCTTTGGCTTTTCTTTCAGATAGAGCCATCAGAACAGGGCTCACCAAAAATAGTTTTTGAAGGGAAATCATCTTTTCAAAAGGAACAAATATTTCCCTTGAAGAACTGAATTCTTTTTGAAACATCCTCCTAGTAGGTTTTATGTTTTGAAAACTTGAAACATTTTTTCAGTTCTCAAAACAGGATTTTTCCCACTTTTCGTCCAAAAATACTCTTTTCACAGGAACTGTTATTATATTATTACAATATATTATCCTCCTTGTCTGTAAAGTATCATTGAAGATATGTATTATTGAGTTATATTAAAACATCTATTTATATTTTCCCACTTCAAGCAAATGGTATTTTTACCAGCCTTACTGTGCATTCCCCAGCAGCAATTCCAGCAGACTTTCACTCCCGATTCACTGGCAAGATGCTAATAGTGTCACTGAGGTTTCTGCACCCAGAAAAGGTTTGTTTAAAGCTTTGGTAATTGCTTTGAGCTCCACAGACTAATAATTGCCAGGCAGGAGAGCTGTGAGTCACCAAGGCATCTAATCCTGTGACCTGCAAAAGTACCTGGAAGAGGCAAAGGTTATTTAAGAAAGCAACATTTCTCCTTTCTGGTTAAATTCAATTTCTTTGTGTTGCTTTGCCAGTCAATGTGTAGTTGTCTAAGGAGTGCAGAGTGTGACATATAAAAGTGGTAGGTGTTATTACTAAGCATATTAAACTGACAAGAAAAACATAGGGCTCAGAGACAGCTGAAAGGCACTTTTAAGTCTCACCAAGAAAAACAAGCTTGTGACGTACTCCTTCCTGACCCAGGCTTGTATAAATGAACCTCAGAAGTCCAAGGAGAGATGAGGTCCCCCACCATAAAAGACAGACAGAGAGGAAGACTGGACAATTGTCCAAAATTCAGGTTTTGGAAAAATAAGCTGGAACTGAGAGGGCTCCGAGAAAAAAAAAAAAAAAAAGAAAAAAAAAAACTTTCTATAAATAAACGTGGGCAGGGAAAATGCTGGGGAGGGAGAAGATCTAACAGACAAACTTGGCACAAGAACAAGAAGTATACACTAACCATGAATAAATTCAGACTGGAAAATTGAAAGAAGTTTTCAGCCATCAAAGGAACAAAACCCTGGAACAGGCTTCCATGAAGAGCTTCAGGAGGAAGAGCTGCTGGGTATAAGATGAAGGGCAAGAGAAAGGCACTGAGAGAGAAAGGCAAGCCTCTGTCCCTAGTCCTGCAGGGTGACCACATCTTGAGGGTCCAAGACCTTGGAGTGATGCGACTGCACCATCCCAGTCCCAGGGACCTCAATATCTCAGGACACAGGTGTGGGCTTGGAGTGATGTGCCCAGAGCAACCTATCCATCCCTCTTGCATCACCTTCCTCAAAGGCTGATGTGACATTTCCTCCCTGACATTTCGTTTTCTTTATCCACTGGGTCAAGGAACACTTTGTCAAGGTCAAAGCAATTCTGGTTGCTGCTGTTCTGAACTCATTCTAATGGCATCAGTGTGAAACAGTGATGAGTCTGACAGCTGAACTCCAGGCTTAGAGATCAAGAGGTTTCTTCAAAAAAAGAGGTTTCTCACAGAAACCTTTGTCCCTGGTTTATAGCATGAGCCTTGCCTTTGGGGATGCTGCCTCAAATTCATACTCTCTTCCCATTTATCACATGGCCTCTGGCAACCCTCCTCACCAACATAATGGGTCTAAAGAAGAGGGATTTTTGAACAGTGGATTTTATTTTTTTTTTACCACTGGAGAAATTTAGGAAAAAATCAACAGGAAAACTAGTTTGCAGTCATCTTTTTTTTTTTTTTTTTTTTTTTTTTTTCCATCAGGAACAAACAAACAAATAAAAAACATTAAAAATGGCTAAGGTCAAATGAAACTCTTATGGATTTTTCTCTTCAGAAGACTGAAACTAACCTAGGATTGAAACATTTCAAATGAAAAATTTGATTGTTTTTCAAAACTGACAAAATGAAATATTTTTCTTATTGCTCTTCTACCCAACCCCAGTCTATCAGACTGTTTTTCCTGACCACTGCCATTTCTCTCTATTAAAATAGGTTTGCACAACGCAGTTTTCCTACCTCTTCAAAATCATTTTGGACAACTTCAACACAGCTCTTTCATTCAATGGGAGAATCATGAGCAGAGAGTGATCCTAAGATCCTTTTTCAATCCTTTCTACAGGGTTTAAATATCCACTCCATGAGACTGGTAAGAACTCCCAGCAAGTGGGCACCCTCCCTGTGACATCTGTCAATGGCCACTGAGATAGCTACATGAGAAGCACATCAGAAGAGCTAGAAGCTAACACCGGAGATGTGAGATTAAGCTGATCTACCTGATCTATATCAAAAGACATCAATTCAGAGCTTGCACAAAGACACAGAACATCACTGGGTTGGTTGTTTGCAGCTAAAGATCAGGTTTCCTGTTGCATGTAGGTTAGGGATACAAGTGGATGGTCCTCTTAGATATATAAGCAACAGAGCAGAACCACACTTCAAATCTGAACAAAATGTTCACAGATCACAAAGAAAACCAAGCCCACCACCAAGTGAGTCTGGAAGTGGATGATTCAATTAATTTTCAGTGATATGCAATTCATGCCTGGCACCTGAAGACTCTTTTATTTCAAGGACTTTTTGCTTTGAGACTGAAAATGAAATTGAAAGTAAAATATTTGGAACAAGAAGTGAGGTGAGCATTTCAAAGACTGAACAAAATATTTGTGTAACAGTCAGCAAGAGACAACACTTGGCTTTTTGCTCAGCCACAATGCTAAGACTCATGCACACTGATATTAGTGACTAGGTTAAATAAACCCCAGAAATAATGCTAGATATTCACCATGGGACTGGTAAAATGTGTTGCTATTCTGCATAAGAAAAGACTCCTCTTTACATGTGCAGGCAGTCTGCATCTCAATTTACTTATACACATAGAGCAGCTCAGAGTCAGAGTGAATACAGAAAATGTTTTCTTATAAGCAAATAGGAGATCACATTATTTCATAGAAGTAACTATAATAGCTGGAAATTAGCAAATGTTTTCACATCCTTGTTACAGGAAAAAAAAAAAAAAAAAGAAAAAAAAAAGAGAGAGATCAAAAAAAGAGAAAAAAAAAAACTCAACTAGTTTTCCTGGATAAAAATGACATTAATTGAAAGTTTGATTCTATTCCCTGATGTATTTTCCTGTTGCATTATAATTAAGAACTACTCATACCTAAGAGAACTCAGTATCCCTTCAAATTAGGGCATTACTAATAAATATGTTAATGTTTTTGGACTAGTTCTTAAGAATGCTCTACATTGCCCTAATAATGGCTGTCAAGGCGAGGCACACTACCAAGGCCTCGGTGGATGTTACAGCTGCTGTTGGGCAGGAGGGGGCTTATAAAAAAGATAGAGAGCAACTTTTTGCTCCATCAGACAATGACAGTACAAGGGGGAATGGTTTTAAACTAAAAGAGGCGAGATTTAGATTAGAGGTTAGGCAGAAATTCTTCACTCAGAGGGTGGTGAGGCACTGGAACAGGTTGCCCAGAGAGGTTGTGGATGCCCCATCCCTGGAGGTGTTCAAGACAAGGTTGGACAAGGCCTTGGCCAACCTGATCTAGTGGGTGGCATCCCTGCCTGTGGCAGGGGGTTGGAACTGGATGATCTTTGAGGTCCCTTCCAACCCGAGCCATTCTGTGATTCTGTGATTTCAAGGCCAGGCAGGATGGATGAAGGCAGATGTCCATGGGCCATTCCATGTGCAGTTTCCCTCTGGGTCACCTCCAAGTCACTGCAAAGATGCTCTGGAGGGCAACAGGGTGCATGGTCTTTGGCCATACTTGACCACCTAACTTGGCCTGGAGGCTGCTCTTACAAGACAGCAGATACATCACTTAGATGCTGTCTGAGACTCTTTGAAAAGAGCTTCAGGGCTATTTTTTCCTTGTTCCTGGTAAAGAAATAAATGCAAGGGAATGAAAACAGTGCAAGAAGCAAGCTGACACGTGAATGCGCCTTCCTGCGCTTTGGCTCTGTCACTGTTCCTGCTAATGCAACACACACCCACGGCCAGGCTGTGGATGGTGCTTACAGCATTGAGCCTCAACATGTGCTGCAGGATCCAGGCCAGTTCCCATCAAAGTCAAGCTGATTATTTTAATTAGCTTTGTTTCCTTCCAGCCCCCTGACTCTTTATTTTGTTTATTATGGTAACTGATTTGAATGTTACGTTGTTAACCTCAATCACAACCCAATTAAAAAGTCCACCATAAAATGCTGTGTCTTTGCCATCTTGACTTGGAATAATTAACGTGAGTAGTACAAAAATAACTCCCTCTACTACTTCTCATGACCATTTGGGGAATGTGGCACAGAAGTGAGGACCTTTTGCCATTTGGGACTGTCACCTGATGGCACTGACCCTTTCTGCACCATCACAGGCAGCATGGACATCTGGACAGCCCTGAGAACCAAAAGAGAGGAAGGTGGAGAGGAGGGTGGACAGGTGCGAGCCCCATTATTCCTCTAATGCTTCCAAAGGGAAAGCAGGCTTCTTCAAAGCAGGAAAAACCCTTTGGGTGACAGTTTGAAGGGGACATGGTGGAAAGCCTGGAAAACTTGACCAGTGGCTAGATGGAGGTTACACTTTTAGCAGGACCAGTACCCAAGACTGCCTGTTCTGGGGAAAGGCTAGAGTCAGGTCCTTAATGAAACTGGCTTTACATTTGGGAGTTTTTGTTTTGTTTTGTGGTTTGTTTGTTTTAATTGTTCCTAAAACCCTTTTAGAATTGCATTCTAGTGTTAAAAAGCATTAGGATTGTATTTTCCCTTCTGCCAAAAGGAGAAAAGGGTTAAAGAAAAATTACTCATCCCAGGGATTGAAGGCTTTTTCTAAAGCACTGCTTGCTCTGGTCCTTGGGCTACATCTAGGAAAACTGATCCTTGTCCATCAGTACCCCCAGAACAGCCTTTCTCTCCTTCCATTATCCAGAAACCTCCACAGATTTCCCTGCTCAGAAATATCCCTCTGCCATCAGCTTTCCTCCCCATGATAGCTCAGAAACCCATAAAAGCACTTTTTGCAATGCTGCGTGGATTAAATAAAGTCTCTTAGCCACCCCACCACACACACACACACACACACACACACACACACACACTCTCTCCTGTATTTACAGATTGCAAATTGTCTTTACAGCCATGAGCTGCACACATGCAGATACAAATCTCAGCACAGCAGGGTCCTGGGTGCGCTGTTGCTGGAGCAGCAAGAAATGCTGCTGGTAGCCACCGGTGTGTTGATAGCTAAGGCAAAGCTGCGTCTTGTTCTCCAGGCTGCAAAGCCGGGGAAGTGGTATAAAAAAAGCTGGGCATGGATGTGTGCCAGGAGGTAGTAAATAAACTGGGAGCTCTGTTTTTCCTCTGGCTTTCACTCCAGAGCCTTGTCTGTCTGTGGAGGAGATTGCCTGGCTGCACTGGGCAGATTTCTCAGATTCTAAAACCGGCACTTTTATTTATTTTTTGGTGATGGGGAGGAGTAGGAGTAATTAACCCTGCTTTGTAGAGAGCCAGGTGAGCAGCAGGGAGCTGTGTGGACTCTGGATTCAGGCCAAAGGCAGTAAATGGCACGAGAGCAAAGTTCAGAGCTGCCTTCAATCCTCGTTCACATAATGAAAGCATGAAAGCAGATTCACACGATGGATGAACATGAAAAGCCAAACATATCGATCACTCCGTACATCGCTGGCAACCAGCTGTTCTGGCAGCAGTCTTACAAGGGCTCTGCTGCAGTCAGACACAAGATAATGAGGAGCAAGCAAAGGAGCCTGGATCAGGTGGGTTTTATGCCTAGGGAGAAACCCTGCTTGTCCTAGCATCACCTGTGCTGCTCTGATGTTGCTCACGGTGACTGTGTTTTCTAGATGGTGGACTCTGTCCAGCAAACGCATTTGCTGTGTGCCTGAAACCTGCTGCACAGAGGCAGAGAAGCTGTGGCAGTGCTGCAGGGAGCATCAGGACGCCAGAGCTGCCCGAAGGGCCCAAACATCCAAACCCTCTGCTTCCCTCAGGCTCTGCTGCACGACTAACAAAGCAGGTGGTGCGCAAGGTAAGACAGTATTTCACATTCGTTCTTCTCCGTGCAATTAGGCAGAACGAGGCCTCCGCACAGGCAGGGCAAGCGCTGCAGGCAGGGAAGGCAGCGGCACGGGGCTGGCTGCAGCGTGTGGGCACGGAGCAATGCTGAGGCCGGTGTGGGCAGGGGCGCTGGCAGGAGAGCTGGGGGTGCTGGGCAATGTAACCCTCACCATTTTGTCTGCCTCTTCATGCTGTTTTTTGTCTCAGCACAAATGCCCTCGGGTTTGCACATTGGGTGCTCACTGCCAGCTCGCCAGCTCCCTTCCCTGCTCCAGGAGCCCTTGGGGATACTCCCGGGCCTGTGACCCATCCACCTCCCCGAATCTGGAAGCCAGATGGGGGCGGTGACCTCAAATTGTCCCTGAGCACGGATGGTCCTCTGGGAACCGATTTAAGAGTCTCAGAGGCACCTTAACGGGGGGAGGAGGGATGGGGGGCAGCAGCAGGACATGTTCACTTGGAGACCCACCAGAAAGGAGGTCCTCGGCCTGCTGGTGGCTGAAAGCACCAAGCCCCTCTCTCTCAGTGCCACAGCCCCAAGGAGGAAGGGCAGTGCAGGGAGAGCCAGCCCCCAGAGGGGGCTCACCAGCTTTTCCCATGGGAAGCACCTTCCCAAGGTTCCCTTTTGCTCGTACATCTGTGAAACTGTGCAGAGATGGAGAAGGAAAGCCATGCTTCCCGTGACAGCACTGCTGCTGCCTGGTCCCCAAGCCTTTCTTTAGAAACATAAAAATAGAGATAACAACAAAACAAGACAATGCACTGTGTCACATTCTCCATGCCAAAGGCTGTGGCTAAGCCCTCATCCCCTGCCATGTCCTCAGAGCCTTTTCTCAGAGCTCCACAGGCTTCTGCAGCTCCTCCTTTGACCTTCCCTCTGCAGCAGCAGAATTCTCCTCCAGGATTTTGATCTGGCTGTCTGCCTACAAGGGTGCCTTGTAGCTGGTTACCCATGCCCTGCTGACCTCCTTGCAACCTTAACCAAAGTTTCTGCTCCTTTCTACCACCAAAATAAATGTTGAACAGTCTCCTGTCTCTGCATCAGCCTGATTCTATTTTCAAACGGGTTCATATGGTTTTCTTCTAGGGAAAACGTATGAGCTGTGTGTCCAGGTCCTAAGGACTCCACACAGCTGCTCTGGAAGGCATTGTCTGACTCTATGGGCACAAAATACCCTTTTCTTGGATGCCCTTCTCTGTCCTTGTGGTTCTAGGGTTAGCTGTGGCTATGAGATATCTTTTTCATTTGTGACAAAAAAATGAAGGAGGATAATAACAGAGATTGCAGGAAGAGGAAAATAGCTTTATATTTAAGGAGTTGGATGCTGTTCTCAAGACCTGGAGTCTGTCTCCATTCCAGCACTTCTATGTGATGACAGTTGAAACCTCACCTTGTTATGGTCATTTCTTTCCTTTTTTTTTTTTTTTTTTTTTTTTTTTTTTGTATTTACTTGTCAGTTCCTTAGTGCTCACAGCTGTGTCTCTATTGAATGAGACAGTGTTTTCACCTCAGCAACTCTAGACCCAGGATGGCATTATTTCTTTCTCAGAAGTGCTCATTTTTCCCCATCAACCATATAGGCTGCCTACCCAACTCAAGCAACTAACTACCCAACAGCTGGGGCAGCAAGATGAATTTTACCTGGCGTGTCTGTCTGGGACTGGGGATATTTTTCCTTTTAGGCTCCGCAGTATTATTGTCCTTTCCTATCACTATATGATTATCTTTTTTATGACAGGGTTTTCCGACTCACAGGGTACAGTTCCTTGAACAATGCAGAACTCAAGCTAACAAAAAACAACCACCCAAATCTGAATAAAAAGGATGTTCAGCATTCAGGTCCAGAGCTGGAAGATTTTAAATGCAACCAGACTGCAGCTCATGTTAATACAATGTTCTGTGAGCAGAGCTCTCATTTGATTTGTCATTTATAAGTGACCAGTCTCAGTGCTACAGATGGATTCTGCAGCAGTCATTGGGGATTTCAGGAGAAGGGGGAAGCCAGGAGAGGCAGCAGACAGGAAGGGCAGTTCTGTAGTTTGCTAGTGCCTTACACACCTCTGCATTCATTCACAGATCAAAAGTACTTGCTCTTTACAACTGCTCAAACCCACTGCTATTGCTGTCTGTAGGATCAGGTCATCTACTGAGCTGTAGTCCAGAGGGAATTACTATTCTAAGAGAATACACGATTCCTTTTTTTTTTTTTTTTAATTTGTTTTATCTATAGAATCTATGAACAATGTTGGTATTGATTAATTTACCATAACATCGCACATTTCTAAATGAGGCCACATGTTTTTCATTGATAGATGCTCAGAAAGAAAAGCCTAGAGAGATGAAAGGTAAAGAGGTAAAATGAATCCAGGGAGAAATGCCACAAGATGAATCCTGGGAGAAATACCACAGGAAGTTTTGGAAATTATACTTTTAGAAATAAAAAGTTAACAGTTGGACTTGATGATCTTTTCCAACCTAAAATCTATGATTCTATACATTAGAAAATGAGAATTAAGACTGAGGTTGTGCCTTAGCTCTACTTCCTTCCTTAAAGGATGGTATCTCATTATTTTGATCTGTTTGTGTGCTGATTTATTAAGCTGTGCCATGCAGCTTCCATTATTCATACCATCTAATGTGTGGTAAAGTATAGCTTCATACTTTGGATTTGCTTGGACTTCCACTAGTAAAGGAGCTCATGAGAACAGGTCATGCTAGAAGAAAATCAATTCTTATAGATTTTTCCAAACCCTCTAATAAGACTGATAGCAAATCAAGAGCTAGCTTTGCTGTGAAGAAACCCCAGGCATTTGGTAACTTTTGGTAATTTCAGTTATTTACATAAACACGGAAAGCGCTTGGTACTACAAGTACTGTCTCTCTCTTTTGGAGACCTCAAGAGCTAAAGGCTCACAGAGCAAAATATCTGATTCTGCTATCAGGATTCGGGACTATGGCAATACCACAAATTATGAAACTGTGAAATATATGCTTTATGATCGAAAGAAAGTGGATTTTCAGACTTAAAGGAAATCGGTGCATCTGTTTCACTAACACGTTTTGAAAATGTCTGTCTGTGAAGCTTTGAGTCCTTCGTTTTTTTCAGTAATTTGGACTTACTCCTTGTAGCACTAGGAAGTAATGGGATGACTTCCAATACCTGATACTGCTACATCTGGAAAAGCCGCCCCTGGCACATGGCAGTGTCTGCATTAGATGAAAACACTAAGCAGAGACAGAATCAATGTCTCAGGAGGGAACATCTCTGTGGTCTTCTTTCAGTGTCACAAGTGTGAGACTCCTTAATGGCCTAGATGATTAAAATGATTTTCATGTGAGATGGAAAGAGAAAAGATGAGGATCACAAAGGCACGTGATAAATATACCATGTGGTTAGGCATCGTACAGCTGCACCTTGACACTGTAACTCATGCAGATGATATTTGGATCACTGCAGGGATCAAAATAAGAAGCCATAAGCTTCATTCTTTCTCATGCTTGTCCCTGGTAGAAAATACTCAGTAAATAAGTAATTGGTTGTTTCCTCTCTCCAGAGGAGTCTGTATAAGAGAAACAGTTTAAACATAATTATGCCATAGGAGCTAACAGAATATGTCCATTCCGGCAGAGGCTTATGAGCAGCTTCTGATGCCACACTGGAACCTCACTGGCTTTTCAGACTCAAAGGGACTTTGCTTAAGTTCCCTTCTAAAGGAAACGGCTTCAGCTCATTATTTGCAGACAGCATCTGTCACTTTTCTATGCCAGTGGATGCTGATCGTCCTCAAAGAACATTGTACAAATGTGCAGACTGCTGTGTGTTGAGAAAGAACTGCTATTATATCAATTTTCCACTTGAAAGCAGCAATAACAGCAAAAAAAGCCTGAGCCACATGACTCTATTGGATCTGGGGCACTTTCACTGAGGCATTCACCCTAAGTGAAAGACAAGAAACTAAAAGAGAAGGTATAGACAGTTTCAGTGCTGCCAGTGTGTTACTGAATACTCTTGCTAACCCTGGGAAATGCAGAAAATGGGTGCTTGTGGTCATACTGGTAGAGAAAGAAGATCCAAGGAGATCTCATCTGTTGTTTCATGTGGACCTGCTGAAGGATCTTCTGCTCACTGCAGCATGTAAGACTCACATGCCATTGGGTTGCATAAAAGATCTCCTGCAGCAAAAGCTGCCACAAAGTGCAGATTCTGTAACTTACAGAGCCCTTGAGGCTCCTGGTCTTGTGAAATCTGTAGGAGCTGAGTACATCATCTCCTTTCTTAGATCTGGACAAGGGATATTTGCTGTGCCTTGTGTTCCCATCAGCAAGCACAGCAGACATATGGAAGTTACAGGGAGATGGGATGCTGGTTCATCCCTCCATCCACCCACCTATCTAGTTACCCTGGCAAATACCACTTTGTTACCTAGTTCTGCTGCTACAAGTCCATCCGCCACTTTGATTGCTAACTGTAATGTGGGAGCCTCCAGGTACCTTCCCATCAGGGGCTCTATCCCAGCCAGCCAGACCCATTCCCTCTCCTGGGTTGTACAACGGGCAACACGCAGGTCTGTGGTGAGACTGAGAATGTCTGGCACAAGCAGACTTTTTCTGAAGTCCGACAAGCCACATTTGCCTATAGCAAGTAGGGAACAGTGGATAAGCTAGTAACTGGTCACTGCCCTCCAGCTCTGAGCAGCTTTATCTGGACATAGCCTACATACCTGCAGGAAGACACGGATGTGAGGACAGGGCATTTCAGGACATTTGATTCTGACTAGGACCAGCAGGTATTTTGGTGTGAAAGTGGGGCCAGAACAACAATTTCAAAATAAGAAAGCAGGGCACTTTCATGAGCAGTGTTACAGGAACACATTTGGTAGGAACACATTGATTGAGTTTTGAGGCTCCAGCCATGCATACAGTACATAATGCACCTAGGAAACGACAAAACTTACCATCCCTCCTTCAAGTCTCATGGCAGGTCTGACTGGGACATGAAGAGACATTTATTGTATGGCTGCTGCCACAGTTGTGCCCTGAGATTCCTGCAAACAGTTCACTCTGTGCATTTTGTACAGTTATTTGAGGCAGTTTACTCTCAGTGACTAGTGAGGAGTCTGGGTGACTTCTGGATGGCACAGGTTAAGTGAGATGACCTCACTCCCTTGAGTGCTAAAGTGAATGGAGAAATAAGGAGCAAATGTCAAGCAGCAAACACTTCTTGGCATGCCCTGACTTCTCTTACAAAGACAACTTCACTTCATGGGCCATATTCTCTAAAACCTCTGTAGGAGAATCCAGAAGATTGCCTGGAAGACAGACAGAGTACAGATGGAGTTACTGGCAAATCTTCCCCTAATTTTAGGGGAAGAAGATTCACTCTTTGTTACTCGGTAACTTGATCTTTCACATCTGCCTGTGTACCATCCTAAGCCAACCCTCAAACTTCAGTAAGGCTGGGGCTTTTGAACAGCTGTAGAACAGGCAAATATCACGGTCTTGGCTGCTCCATCTTCCCAGGCCTGGGCAAGGAGGCACTTACAGAAACTCTAGGGAAAGGAGTTTGAAGAGCATCACCCACTGACAAGCTCTACAACCTTGCTTGCTTCCAAGAATCTGTTCGCTTCCATGTAGGACAGTCAGAACTGGCATAATGGGAGGACAGTGGCCTGTGCCAGATCCATTTCTGAAGGAGGGGCAGAATTAGGTAATCTGCTCCTCTGGAAATGCTGAATGGAGAAACTTGAAAACCTGTAGGAATTCTGACTCAGCTGGCCTGCATCTCTCCATAGGAAGCTAAAGATTTCTCAGTATGATCAATTCAGATGTGTTTTCCCTATGTAAGAAAAAATGGAGTTTTCACATAGAAGGGCCATTTCAATTTTCATCAGCTAAAATTTTCATTGTTAAAATAATAGTCCTGAGGCAGGAGAAATAAACATTCTTCCTCTGACTGCAAAGGGAAACCAAGAAACCAAGTAACAGTCTGGTTCCTGTCTTCTTATCAAGTCCCCACCAAATTTTTATTTTTAGTTTTAGTTTGTTTATTTGTTTGTTTTTTCCCCCTCCCTGAAATACAGGAAAATGAATTTTGGAGAACTGACAGAAAGATTACATGAAATGCACTCTTTGCAATATTACATGAAATGCCCTCTTTGCAAGGAGGAATTTAGAGAAGAGCAAGATTTAATATCAAATTAAAACCAGTTGATGGACATTCACTGCTACCCCAGCAATCAAAAGAGTAATGACTTTCCACAGCAAAGGGAAAGGTAGAGGTTTATGAAGAAGTATCTCTTGGTAGTGGGTTCTGATTGTCCATCTACACCTGTCCCAGGAGCACCTAATCCCCATCATGCTCCGAGAAGGATTGGAACCTGGACTGCAGAGATGTGCTCAAACTCCTCCCAGGGTTTTACCAACAATGTCAAAAAGCTGACATTCTGAAATGTGTCACTGCAGATGGATGACCCAGATAGCAAACCTGGCAGCTGGCAGCTGTTCTCAGGATATCGCTGTTGGCCTTTGGAGCTACAGGCCAACAAAATTTTCTGAATTTTCATTTTTGAAGGACCAAGTTTCTGACCTAGTTGACTGACATTTTAAAACACTTGTGGAATATTTTGAGGAGGTTACTTTGATCAAAATTTAAAAAGTGTACATGTATCTCTCAGCATACACATACCAAATGCATTTCATAATACACTTCAAGTTCATTCAAAAAGAAACAAACAAACAACCTTTAAATATATGGATGTTTTTTAAATCCTCAAAATTTCTGTTTCAGCTATTTTTTTTTCATTCATTATTTTTTTCATTCATTATTTTTTGCTTAACTGGTTAAAAATGTTGTCACTCTCCAAGGGATTCTGCTGCAATAGGAAGGGGCAGAATTTTAGAATGTATATGGATTTCAGGGAGCCCTAATTCATTCTGTGTTTCATTAGAATGCAAACAGCTTCTCTATACACTAGTTGTCCTCCAAAAGGGTTGGGATTTAGAATTAGATGGAATGTTTGAAAACTTCAGCCTAATTCTTCTCTCACTGAAACTAGTAGCAATGGCATTGCTGACCTCAGTGGGAAAAAATCAGGAATAGGGTTAACAGAATCTCACACCAGAGTGATGTGCTGGAATATCAATATTGCCAGATCAGCATATTTTGTCCCAAAAGGTAAGCTGTAAGTGACATTACAACTGAACGATACCCTTTTTACAGTCTTCCATCAGGTCCTCACATTGCAAAGCCATGCAGCAGGTATTTACATGTGATACTTTCAGCAGTAATCACAGATTTCTCATAGATGGTGTTTTAGCAGTCTTACTGCATGTCACAATTTAATATTGAGGTGAAACAAATCCTTTCTGTAGCTTTGCTCCTTGGAGCTGAGTGTCAGGCAGCAGCAGACTGAGCAGTCTCTGCTTGCAGCCAATTTACTTGAGCAAGGTTTTGAAATAACTTTGTGACAACCTCCTAATGAAACCAGGGACAGGGCTGTTCAGAGAAGTCTAATTGATTGCGAATGTCCACTGTTTCCCAGTTCTGGGGAAAGCATTGCAAGAGCCATAAATAAGCATTGTAGCTCATGGCTCATACATCATTTTAAACATTTGACCTTTTTGAAAAGATGGAAAGCAGCAAAATAAACAAAGGCTCTAATTTTGGTGTTCTAGCCACATTGGATTTATTAAATCTAGATGTGGAGAAATGAAAAAGGGGGCCTAGGAGTTTTCTGCATCTTCATTGCAGGGGGAACCCTTGCTGGGAGGGATCATAGAATCATAGCATGGTTCGGGTTAGAAGGGACCTTAAAGATTACCCAGTTCCAAACCCCTGTCACAGGCCACCCACTAGATCACGTTGGCCAAGGCCCCATCCAGCCTGGCCTTGAACACCTCCAGGGATGGGAATCCACAACTTCTCTGGGCAACGTGTTCCAGTGCCTCACCACCCTTACAGTGAAGAGTTTCTTCCTAAAATCTAATCTATATCTGTCCTCTTTTAGTTTAAGACCACTCTCCTTTGCCATATTGTTATCAACCCAAGTAGAGAGTTCTCCTCCATCCTTTTTATAATTCCCCTTTAAGTGTTGAAAGGCTGCGATGAGGACACCCTGGAGCCTTCTCTTCTTCATGTTGAACACCCCCAGCTCTCTCAGCCTTTCTTCATAGGATAGGTGCTCCAGCTCCTTGATCATCTTTGTGGCCCTCCTCTGGACCTGCTCTAACAGCCCCACATCCTTCTTGTGCTGGGGGCCCCAGACCTGGATGCAAGACTCCAAGTGGGCCCTCACCAGTGCAGAGTAGAGGGGGATAATCACCTCCCTCAACCTGCTGGTCACACTTCTTTTGTTGGCCTTCTGGGCCACAGGCACTGCTGGATCATGTCAAGCCTTTCATCCATCAGAACCCACAAGTCCTTCTCTGCAGGGCTGCTCTCAGTGAGTTCTCCTTCCAGCCTGTGATCATACCCAGGATTGTCCCGCCCCAGGTGCAGCACTGGTTGCACTGGTTGAACTGAGGTTCAACTTAGACTGGTTGAACCTCATTAGGTTCATGTGGGCCCACTTCTCTGGCCTGTCCAGGTCCCTTTGGATGGCATTCCTTCCTTCTTTGGTATCAACCGCAGCAGCTTTGTGTCATCTGCAAACTTGCTGAGGGTGCACTCAACCTCATCGTCTATATCATTCATGAAGATATTGAAAAGCACCAGTCCCAAGACAGACCCCTGAGAGACATTGCTCATAACAGGCCTCCACCTGGACATGAAATGCCCATGGGTGGCTTTGCATCGCCCCATGCTCCAGCCGTTCTCAGCAACCGTGGTACCACCAGCAGCCTTCCTTCCCCAGCAGTGGATGAAGCCATTTATTTGCTGCTTGGGATTTTTTAATTTATTTTTTTTTTCTATGTGAAATCATACATCTCTTGAGGAGATAATGTGTATAGCATAAAAAAATAAGTGAGGCAGGTCTGCACGTACGTGGTTCGAGATGAATTAGCAAAGCAAGGTTGAAATACGGTTGCTTCTAGAGCTATGTAGGAGCTGGCACTGGCACAGGCATCACAAACATTGAGAGTCCAAACAATTCTTCAGCAAGTCTACTAAAGTGACCTTGGTCGTCCTGAAAAGCACAGATTCACTACTGAAGCTGCTGATAGATGAAGATAATGCTATGTCTTTTCTAATTAGATTTTTAAGTGCTTCAGGGTGAGGACTGACTTTTCACAGGGGACACTACAACATCCAGCAGGATGAAGCTCTGAAGCAAGTCAGAGCATCTGGCTTTATTATATGAATAATGACCAAATCATAAGTAGCATAATAATAAGATGAAAATTGTATGATGGAACAAGAAGTAACACTAGTAATATGATAATAACAATAATTATAGTCCTGTTATTAGTTATAATTATCCCACTGTGTTCGACAGACCTGATCAGAGGTCAGGTTCAGCTGGGGAGTGTGTCCAAATGTAACTGGTCACATTGTCCATGTGCGAGGAGCCCCGGGGAGGAGCTGGTGGCTGTGGAGGTTCCGTCCGGGTACAGCTTGTCCCTGAACGTCTCAGGGCGCTGTCGTATATTTAGTATTACAGGTCAGGACAGTGAGCTAGTGACCTGGAGATGGGGTGAGAAGCTGAGTCTGAATCAGAGGTGTGGGTGACTAAAATGGGCCATCTGGGAAGCACTTCTCTGCCCACGTTGCCTTTCTGACAATGAGGAGTCCAATCTAAAGCAGTAATTTAAGGTTCTCTGGTTGTAGTGCAGAGAAATAGGCACTTCCAAGCTCATTTATCAGACACAGGCATGTCTGAACTTAGACCACATGCCTTATTTTTGGCAATTCAGATTCTTAGGGCTTCAGATGGCCACGTTTACATTGGGTGTAATAACACTTTGTCATCTATATTTAAATTGTCAGTGTTTTGGGAAACAACTATTTTTTACTGCAGCTATACTACACTGATCTTACTTGGACTCTGTAGATCCTACTGAAGTACCGTTAATCTACGGTAACAATAATTACAAACAATGCCTTATTTAAATAAGTACAGTGATCAGCCATTCTGGCTTCTTTTGAGGAATATCTCCTAAGCTTTCTGTCGTGAATAGATAAAATATTCCGCTATTGATCTGTGAACACTGTTGACCACTGACACAGGCAGTAAACTGGCACAGCTGGGAAGTCTGGAATTGAGAGAAGCTTTCTGAAATACCTCTTGCTCTTGTGCAAACTGGAATAACAGCAATAATTTGTCTGCTCCTGTGTTGGCATGCTATGATATCACCCAAAACAGAGAACAGCAATGGGAAGTCTCCTGAGATATTTCCCCTTCTGGAGAGGCTATGAGCTGCTTTGCAATTCATGCTGAACTACTGGAACACAAAGAAGTGCCAGCTAGGGATATCCTCCTGTGCAAGTCACGCCCAGCCATGGCTTTATTCCTGTTATTTTAATTAAGATTTTCAACTGAAAATTGATTCTCTTAAAATACTGGAGACCATTAGAGTGCTCCAGAGGACTCTACCTGGTGACCTACAGCATTCTCAAGCTGCCCCTTACTATCCTTTCAAGAGAAGACAGTAAGGTGCATTCAGTTAACTGTATGGGGTGGGGATATGGCACTTTTTTCTCCAGTCCAGACCCTCCAAAATCTTGCTTTAGCACTTGCACTTCACTGGACAAAATGGGAATTGCTGGAGGTGGAATTGTCTCCTCACCAAGGCCGTGACGGTGCTTCACTGCCAAGTGCCACTGTCATTAGTGGACATGACTGGTGGAGCAGCATCGGTGTTGCATTTGCATGGATTCTTTTCTGACATGGCTGTGAAGCATCTGTCACCAGCAGCTTTCCCTGTGCAAACCTCACTAGGCATCAAGAATAAAGCTAGTATAGCCATGACCTGTAGATTTCTTTATTTTTTTTTCTTTTTTAGGTTTTGAATCATTCTTACCAAAAGAAACTCACATAGGGTCAGTGTGATAGCTCCCTGAGCAGAGAATGGGACATAAAATCAGCTGGACTGTACCCCATGCAGGCAAAAATGCATTTGTCCTCCACAAAGCAGGCATGAATCTTAATTTATGTGTGACTCCTCCATTAAGTAGCCCATTGCCCAGTACTTATTGTAAAGCAGATGCACATGTGGGTGCACAGCAGAGATTTTCCTTAGCCTTTTCCCCCTCATCTGTTCTGTGTCAAGTGAACTCCACTGACTTCAGACCAATCCGTTAAAGACTTATAGTCTGTCTTTGAAGACCATTAACAGCTAAACTTACTGAATCTATGTTGGTATTTCTGATAGCTCCTTTCCTCCCTGTCTGCACAAGAAGAGAGAATTTGGGGTAAACTAACAGCCTATGCTGAACCTCTCTAGAGAAGGGCTTCACTGGTAGCCTGGGTAATAAAATAATGTATCATATAGGAAACACTATGAGTAGGCATTTTTTCATCCAACAGCAAAATTAGATTCAGATGAAAAATATTTTTTTCCTCCAAATGTGTATTTTGAATTTTAAAATTCTGAACTTGTTCCTATTTTACTGGTTTTCTTCCCCGTGTTTTCTGGCTTTGTGGTTTTATTCAGAAAGCTGTATTCCTTTTGTGAGTGTGTGCACACATGTATTTCTGAATAATTGATGTGGTCTAACTGGGATTGTTCATTACTGTCAACCTCCTTTGCAATCCTATAATTTTGACATCTATATGTTTTTCCTCAATTTTACATTGGGTTGACCCCAAATTACTATGAATCAAGGCTAACTCTAAGACTAAATAAAATGATGCCTCTGTAAATTGAGAATGTATTAGTTATGTCATTGGATGGATTCCCTGACAGGAGCTTAAACCAAGCACTTAAGAACTGTCTTCAGCATCTTATTGTTTCTGACGAGATCATGATTCAGACTACTCAAGCAGTATCTCAAGTAACCCTCGGGGAGTAGAACTGGATCCAAGGACAGCATTTTGATGCATAGGTTAGCAATGAATTCAGGTTTAATTACCTTGTCTCTACCAGCTTAAAGGAAGTTGTCAAATAAGATCACAGAGGGTACAGACAGCCATGCCCAGGTATGCAACTGGAGCCACAAACAGCTATGACAACACAAAAATAAATGCTGCCGTCAGACGTAGCCAAGCCAGGGATCCTCCAAAAGATTCACCCAGTCAACCTCTCCTGCCCCTCAAAAAAAAGAATCCTACACCATGCAAGCATGTACCCAGCAGGGAGAGGTCTGCTTGACCTATCACAGAGCCTTGACCACACTGTATTAACCAGCTACACCACCTCATGTTTTATGGGTTTTGTTTGTTTGTTGTATACATCCTTGTCTCATACAACCCTGAGAACTGGTTGTTTTCAGGTTCTCCTTCCAGCCCACATTTGGCTAGTGGTTCAGCTTCTTGGATGTTTTTATTTTGTTTTTAAGCTGTATTTTCAGGTCACGGTTTAAACTTTTTTTTTTGGAGGATTGCAACTCCAAAAGAATGAACCACCCAGGCCTCGATAAAGAGTTTACAAAGTGTATCAGTACTGCCAAGTTACGGCTGCATGTGCTTCAAAAATCCCTGCTACTTGCAAGAAATCTATGCAGTTCACGTATATATTAGCCAAATGTGGAGAAACAGAATTCAGTGCCATTCAGAGCAAATAATATAATGGACTGAGAAATACTGCAGTTCAAAATTCAACCCATGGCACAAAATATTTGTGAGAAACCACTCCATATAGCCCCACGCTTCTCTATGTGCTAGATGAGAATACTTGAAGAGCCTATTTCCCCAGTCATGATGGTCAAGGTCTAAATGTAAGTTTTCCCAGCATTTTCTATTGTTAGAACCAGTTTCCAATTAATAATGACTTTGAAAATTTGAATCCATTGGGCCAAACCTCTCCATGTTAAATGCATTCCTCAGGGTTGATTTTCTTCTTTTATTCTCATTCTCATTCTCATTCTTAATTTTCTTATTCATACTTATTATTGTTATTATTTCCCCTGAAAGATGTTTAATCATTTACCACGTAAAAAATAGCAAGGAAAGGGTTTGCCTGTATTTTAATAACTTCACTTTTTTATTTTGAAGCAGGGGTTTGAAGACCTGCAGTTTGAAGAGCACGTGGGGTAGGGCACTATAGGGGCTCTATAGGGGCACTATAGGGCACTCCTTTGCTACTACTTCTTAGTGTTCCACTGAACTGTAAAATGGGTCTGAAATTCCAGGAGCAGAGCTACGGAAACATTCTGCTCTCATACCTACAGCTGAAGGCAATGAGATTGTGCATACAAGTGCTATAAAATGCTACAAGCAGAAGTATTTTGTTCATGAACTGCAATATTTGACAGAATACAGAAAGGAGTTGGTGAAGATAACTTATTTGATAAAAGAGTCAGGAGTACATAAGAGTAAAAATATCTAATTTAGGATTAGTAAATTGTCTATACTGACCACTTTGGCTTTAATCTGAGCAGAGCTACCTGGTTGTAATAAATATACCACACCTTCCCTTAAAAATGGTGTGAAAGAAAATGAAATGAAAAATACCATGACAGAATTAATATGCTCTGATCATCTTAGAAAAGGTGATGAGGAAACTGATATTTCTGTATTCAGTGCAGACCATGGACAATATGCAGTAAAGCATGCCTGGCACCATGAATACACGGAGAGCTTAATGACATACTGAGCAGGTACCCAATCAGATATAGCATCTATATTGTGCTCATGATGAGTCCAGAGCTCTGTGCAATCGCATGAAATCTCAATTGGAATATGTACATGTAAATGAGCCCAACTCAGAGTTACCTCAGTTCTGTCATTCTTGCTAGGAACTGGGAACATGACTTTTTTTAATGCAGCAATTTAGGGGTGAAAAAAATGACATGGTCAAGACTCTGTGCACCTTTGCTGGGTTTTGCAATGGAGACTGAAAGCGTCTGATGATGGCTGCTTTTAAAAGCTGAGGTGATATGCCCTGACCACAAGGAGCACGTTGCTGTCAACAAGGAGCACATCCAGATGGCTTTAAGGAAACTCTAGATTCAGATTTTGTTTTCAGGAACCAGCTACATGTGAGTTCCCATGCTGAATATTGACAGTTCACACAAATTCCCAGCACTGCTGAAGGTTGCTGATATCTCTCCTTTGCATTTAAACATGCAATAAAAGTTTTTAGCCATTATCTGCTTTCATTGCCCCTTCTTATGCTCAGCCAGCCCAACAAAGGGCTTTGCCAGCCTCCTGCAGTAACCTGCCTTTTCCGCACTGGGTGTTGGGGGAGGGGGAACGAAGAGCTCAAATAGAATTGCTTTAGGTTCCGGGGATGACTGTTCTGTTGCAAAATAAAGGTGTTGTGAAAGTTTCCCCATCTTTGAGGGATCAAAAGGAAGCGTGAAAATTATCTGGTTCTTTGTGTGAGATCAAGGAAGTAAGACCACCAGGAAAGTCTTCAGATGACAACAGGACTTCCCATACCCTCATGATTCTGGCTTCTCTAGGACTTTTTTAGTCAGTAATTACATTTGCCAGGACTAAGGTTTTAGTTTGGCAATTCTTTTCATTTTGAGGGAAGTTAGTAGTAATTACAAGTTTCCAGGCTGGTCGTTTCATAAAAGAACAGAAAAACCTCAATTACAAGAGAAGAAGGTCACTAAGGCTACTGCTCATTCTCTTCTTCTAACTTTTGCTTAAATTGTCAGTGAAGATGGCAGCTGGCATCAAATGGGGTGTCCCATTCGATGTATATATAGCCCCATTTCAGCATCTTCTCCAGGTGGAAGTAGAAGGGAATGCAGGTGACCAGGCTGCCTTACCCTGATGCAGCAGTGCCCTCCAAGCCTCTTGGCTTTTAAACTATCCTGGCTGTCATCTTATTGCTCATTTTGAATTATGATATTAATAGAAATAATGTTAATTTAGCCATTAAATTCAATTAAAGTGAAATGCTGACAGCTCCTGAGTCACTAAAAAGCACCTTGTAAAATTTTCAATAGTGCTCTCAAAATGCAGCCAGATGTTCTTTGCACTTTGAGTTACCTAATGTCTAAGAAAAGTTAGTGGTTTGACCCAACTGTATTTATTGCCTTTAAGCCTAGGTATTTGATGTTTCTGAAGATGAGATAAAGGAGAAGAACCTCCCACACTACCTGTGAAGCCATGACCAACTCCGGGGACACAATGATTTCTTTAACAGTGCTGTGAGTCTCTTTGTGTGTACGGTAAGTTGTGTTGTGCCTGCAATCCAAAATAAAGGCCAGCACATGCCACTAGTGTGCTTCATGCAGAGTGCACCAATGAGTACATACATGGACTTTCACAACTACATCTTCAAAAGCTGTTTGAGGTGAGCTGAAGTCCTGCTGTGCTCTGCTGTTGGGCTTGTGTGGTTCAGACACCAAAGCATGGTGTCTGATGGGTATGGGCTATGTGTAAGGGTTTTCTTTTGTTCTTTCATATTTTCATACAGGATGCATGGGAGCAGGTTGTCTTGCCTTGAGACACTGCTTGTAGGAAGGGCAGAAGGCCTTTGGATGCCTGTCTCACCCCAAGGATATAATTCTGTAGCTGCCCATCCTCCTCTGCAGCATCGCCCAGCCATGAGGTCCTGCTGTTGCCTGTGGTCCAAATTGCACATGACTACTGATTTTTTTTCACAGGTTTCACTAAACACATGGCTACAGTCAGGTAATGCAGGTTCTGCTGAAAGCCTAATGCAGAGTGTTACAACTCCTGTACAACTCAGGATGGATTTTCATCTGTACAGCTTTGCAGGTAGTCACGTAGCTAAGTGACACTGAGCTGAGAAATCTATAAAGTGGAACGTCTTTGTTAGCCATCTCATGGAATTGTTAATGTCATCTTTAGCTCTCATTCATGCCAATTAGCCAAAGCCCCATGGAGGAGGACTAGATATATAATTCCAGCTCGAACTGGTGCGTCATGTGTGGTTGCTGCCACAGGTCCTCAGCTCAGACTCATCACTCATCCGGCTAGTCACAGGGGTACTCTGGCAGTCCCATCCGGATGATGCTTATTTAGTCCCTTTGGTCCCTCAAAGGTGGTTACAACATCAATACTACACATTTCCTTTCCCCTCCACTAAAATAGGGCAGCCCCAATAATTTTCCTTATATCAAACTGGATTAAAGGCTAGCAATTCCAGCGCTGTCTAGGGGATTCAAACACCCTGATTGCCAGTGATACCACTAGAATCCAAATAGCAGAAATCCTTCTAAATGCTTCCACACTGCTTTCGCCTACAGCAGCCACCAGCAAACCTTTATTTTCCTTCTTTTCAGCCCAAATGTTTTTTTTTCCTAATGTAATGTACTTCCTGATTACATTTGCCTGTATCATTCTATATGCTATTTAAAAATGACATTTATTGTTAAATAAGCCCTACTCATTTATACAGTCATCACTCAACCATACTAATGAGAGGCTAACTACAATTTGTAAGCTGCCGCTTTTCTTTCCCTTCTGTAATTATATCAGTGATACTCAATCTTTTCTGCCCTGTGAGCCACAAGGCCTATTCTGTGTCACTAAAGAGCTGGGTGCCTTCTCCACAAAATATTATTTCTGAACAGGGGTCAAACAGCTGGAGGACATAAGGCCTCAGCCCTACTGACATTTCCTTTGCCCTGAAATGGTGCTGATTATCTCTCCAAGTGTTCTGGAGACTGTGTTTTGCTTAGAAGCTTTTCTGAGTGCCACTTGAGCTCCTGATATCTTCTGCAAAGATTTTTAGGATGAAGAGGGGTCCAGATTCCCATCAGCACCACTAAACACAAGTTTTCTACCACCCTCGCTGTGCAAGACACATGGTATGTTCTCACTTTTGCTTGGCCTTCTCCTGGTCTTCATCTGCCCAACACTGTCACTGAGAACATGGCTGTCTCACTTGGGAGCAAATAAAGGGTTTATCGACTTTTTTTTGATTGCAATTTTCCCCTGCTGCACAGGAGAGGGTATGGCTCTGCTGGTGGCAGAAGTCCTGCTGACAGCAGCTATTGTGATCTGCCTGCCCAGCTCTTGCCCCAGCTCTGTGCTGGAAACCACACAAAACAGAAGTTTTCCAGCACTGTGCCCAGGCTCTTGGGCACAGGTGCACTTACTAAGTTGAAGACACTTGGCAAATGGCTTACAGGTGTAGCCTTCTCCACTAAATCCACGTCTGATCCTGGTGTTACCAGGGCAGCCAGATGCCCAGGCCATGCCTTTCTACAGGGCATGAAGGGGATGACACTTTAGCAGCTTTAGCATCTGAACCAAATGCCTGAGGCACCCTCAGAGTCCTACAGTTGGGAGGAAAATTGCTCCAAGGCTAAGCCTTGCCCACAGCAGCTCCAGTGCCAGGTCCTGCCTCTCCCTTTACGTGGCAAAGGACCTTGTCTATCCACCAGAGAAAATTCCTTGAGGAAATCCAGGCTTTCCCAGGATCCTTTGAAGCGTGGGGAAAGCATGCTGAGAAAGGAGACTTCCTCACTATTTACCCCTGTCACGACGCCAAAGTCAAATTTTTGATCCTAGCCTTTGGTGTGGATGCAATTAACACGTGGCCTGCTCACTGTGGGATGGTTAATAGAAGAGTGAGGAGAGACGGGAGCAAATGCTGGCCCTTTTTAGCACTCTGTTACTGCTCCTTCTGCTATCTGAAATGCTGCAGTATATCATTATCTGTTGATTGCAGTCTTTTGCCCAGTTTTTGCTCTTGCCCAGTCAGCACTCATCTCCAAGACAATCTGAATTAATTGTGTGAAGGATTTCACAACACTGAAATATTCAGCAACATTTAACCGAAATCAAGACAGAGCAGGACTGGTTCTGATCACAGTTTGAGGTGGGCAGACGTCTCAAGTATTGATGGGTTTTATGGCCGCTCTTTACCCCAGGAGAGGGAAAATGCTGCATTTACACCTTGTTGTGCCACAGATCTACTATTTTATCAGCAGAGCATGTATCTGGTGGATGGAATTGCTCTCTGAAGCTCTTCTTTCTTTGTCCTCTAAGGATTTTCTTTACCTTCTTTACGAACCTCAGTTTTCCACCATTTTTTTTTCTGTAAATTCTGGTTAATGACCCCTGTCATTGATACTTCTGCTTGTAATAATGAAGCGAGTGCTGAGGATTAAATCAGACTTACCAGACAACCACTGCCAGGACAACCGTTTGTCCCTCTCTCAAACACTGGTACTACAAGTGACTGCTTCCTATACCTTGCTGTTCTCCAAGGCTTTTCAATTGAGTTGGTGGAAGTGTGGAATACTTATTAGCTAACTCTGTTAACACATTAAGTGGATGTTATCCAGATCTACTGACTAAATGCAAGTATGACTATTAATTGTCTCTTTCCCCGAAAGAAGAAGAAACAGAATTTTCTCAAACCAAATACCACTTTCTCAGCTATGTCTTGCCACCTGCCCAACCAGAAGAGACAGCATCCTTATCTTTGTGACAATAGTAGTAGTAGTAATAAGAACAACAGTAACAATAATTACAACAATATCTCTTTTTGAATGCAGTGTTAGGGCGCATAAGTTAAAAAAAAAAAAAAAAAAGGATGCAGCTTGCTGCTTGCTGGAACTCTTGATTTGGCAAGCTGAACAACCAAATCAAAGGAAAAGATGTTGCACATGGATGGTACTGGCAGCTTGATATCCCCATTGGTGTTCACCTCTTCTCCATAATATTTTGTGCTGTTTGCCTTCATCTTGTATCAGTGCATGAAAGTCAAGCAGGTCTCCAGTCCCAGCCCTACCACTGAGCTATACAGCTGTGGATACATGTCCTTACTTCTCTGTGTCTGCTCCTCTACCTGTGAAGGGGGTAATCAAACTAGCTTTTGCACAGCTATATGGAATTTTCAGACACTGAAGCAGAGGAAGGCTGTATTTCAGCACTGCAGACAGATTGTTAGTAGTATCATCTTTCTTTCTGCTCTTTCCTTCCTCCTACCTCTCAGTTACACAGCATCCCACTGTTCTCAAAGTTCATATGCTTGAGGAAAAAAAAAAAAATCTGTTTTTTCCACTGAGTGTCAGCATAGATCAGAGGCTACAGTAACATCTTTAGCATGGGCAGATTATAAATGAACTTGGAAGGTTCAAGCAATTCATATTCATCATTTGAAAATGTACCAGACTAAATCACAAGTTTGAATGAAAAGGTCAGAGAGAAAATTCAATCTATTAAAACAGAGCAAACTATTAGCAATAGTCAGGTTTGAGTGTTTGTTTTTAATTAAAAATAATTTTACTTGACTATCATATTTTTGTCGCACAGCAGGTATTTTGTTCTTTTAAGGAGTAACATAAAACCTTTATAAAGATTCCCCTGCCTAGAACTTCCCTTTCTGCCCATGCACAGTGCAGTGTAGCCTGTTTGCATTTGATTTAAAATCCTTACAATGAGCCACTTTTTGAGGATTGCACTGATTTTATTCATGTGCTCCCAGACACAAGTGTGGATCGAGCTTTCTCTTCTGCTCCCTCTCCAGTTATTCTGGCAAGCAGGTTAAACTGAAGCAATGGTGCAGGGAGATATTTATGCAGGCATTCATAAATTGTTGTAGTTCTGTTTCCACCGCGGGGGCTATTGAAGCCCTTTGGGTTGGCATATAATGAAACGCAGACTCCCTGTACTCCCTGTGTGAGGACGTGAAAAAAAATCAGATTCCCTTTTTACTTTCCTAGATAATAAGTCCTTTGTTTTAACTAATCTTTCACTTTCAGGGGTGATTAGATGGTTTAGCTGAATGAATCCTATTATTTAAAGCCTTTCCTTCCTGCTTCTCAACGTGTGTTCTGACTCATATACCTATTTTCATGTAGAGATTATTTAGATAAGGTGTTTTTTCTCTCCCTTTAAAAATAGCAGTAAGCAGGATTTTGGACTAAGCCTTATGTGTATATATGGACAGTCACTGGCATCGAGCTTAGCAAAAGGCATGGGTGCTAAAATGCCCTTGCGAACTCTTGGAGATGATGTTTGACTATTGCATAAGAAGATGCAATGAAAATACGGATGCTGACTGATACTTTCAGGCCTCCTTTAAGTATTAAACGATGAATACTAAACCCAGAAGTACAGCCCGAACTCAGAAGAGCATTCCCAAGCTTGTGCTTCTTCTTGAGCTTGTGCTCACTGGGTTCAAAGGGAAATTCCTGAAACTGAGCGATCACTGGTGACTGTCCCTGCTGGAGTGGGACACAGCGTGGCCATGGGGCAATGGGATGCAGGAACACAATGCATTGGCCAGAGTGGAAGAGAAAGTGAAACTCCTTCAGCTCCCAGGACATAGGTGCTAGGATCTGGCTCATTGGATCACAGCAAGGGAGGCGGCTGCAGTCACAGCTAAGCCAGGACCAGAGCGTGCTTCTTTCTTTAATATAAATACCACTAATGTATGTGCACAGGATACATTTTCATTGAGTTCCCCATGTACTATACACCCACATACTCAATGTGAAGCCATTACCTCTGCCTCATTCTCCCAGTCCAGCCTACGCTCCTATTTAACTTAGTGCTCCCTGGCCAAGACACTTTTTAAATTCCTTATTCTCCCAGCACGCTAATGATCTCCTGGAGCAGGATCCACCACCCCCCTGACATATCTTTCTACAAGCCAGAATGTCTGAGATTCAGCTGCAAAAATGTCCACATGAACCTGGAGTCAACTTCCAAAAAGATCTTTTAAAAAAGAAGCCAGATACAGAGAATGGGGAGGGAGAAGGAACAGCAGCCAGCAAAATGCCTTTGCCTAATTCAGGGGATTTATCTGCATTTCTAGTTAATAAAAGACATTAATTGATTCACGTTTTTTATGGCTGCACACAGAGCTATTTCTGGCTGGAAGGAGACACTGTTAAACGGAATGAGTCAGACCAGACCTGTTATGTCACCCTGGGACCCTGGAAGATTTGTTAATAGCTCTGAAGAAATCAAGTTGCTTCACGGGGCTATTTTCTTCTCAAACATCAAAAGGAGAGGGAAAATATAGCAATTCTGAAGGATGAATTTTTTTTTTTTACATGGTCCTTTGCATTTGACGAATAGCAACAGGATAATCAAAGAGCTTTGCTCTCCACAAGGCACTTGCATAGAAATCTCAGCAGGATTTATCAGCCCAGCCAAACCTAATCTCCAGAGACATGGCTCTTAGCTAAGGAAAGTCCAGGCAGGTCGCAGCTCCTCAATTCACTTCCGAGGATTTCTTCCAGATTAACTTCACAAATCAAAAGATTGTGCTGAGAGAGTTTTACAGGAAGCAAAGTCTGTATTTTTCCTCTTAAAACTATGTAGAAAACATATTCTTTCACCAAACCCCACACTTTTCCCCACAAAGGAACCCATTTTATAGACATCAGTATTCAAAGTTGTGCTGGAAACTAAAACTGTTTTAAATTAGAATTTGTCTTTAGTGAAGAACTCAGTTGCAGCTGAGGTGTTTCATGTTCCTGTTCTCCCTTCTGGGTCATGGTACCCTACCAGATGACACCTCCAGGATGTGACATGAGGTGGTGACTGTGATGGTTACTCACAGATGGAGTCCAGCCAAGGAGCCCACAGAGATGGTGGTCCCAAGTGGCAGGGGCACTGAAGGAACCTCTGTTATGCCTTCAGCCCTCTGACCACATTTCTACCTTCAGTTTGGAAAGTAAATTGGATAATTTTAAACTGAGACATATCTACGCTTTGTTTTTCACCAGAAGACCAAAAATATCCATGGAAAATGTTGACAAATTGAAAGCATTTGTCATTTCTGCTTCTGTTTCCCTGGTGACAAAAAAAAATAAAAATAATATTTCCAACTAAGACAAAGCCTGCAGCTCAGTCTTGGCCAGTTCATCCCAATATTTGCCTTTGCTCTTGCCTCCATGGTCCAAAGCAGCACAATGGTGGCCAAAGCTTGTAAAATGTGTCTCCCTCTTGTCTACGAAGTTGGAGCCCATTTGCCCTTGTTACCACCTGTCCAGGACAGTTCATGATGGGATAAATGCCTATCCTGGCCTCATCCTATTCAGAAAGTGATACTTATGTTTGTTGTCATGCTAGGGAAACAGCATTGCTCTTTGTGGTGATGGGACAAGTTTTCTGTTGTTTTTTTTTTTCAGACTTTTTTTTTTTTTTTTTTTTATTGACATCTTGAATATTCACAGTTCCTGGCCATAAGAGGAGTCCATCAAAGGGCTCAGCTCTGTGTTGTAGATATGCAAAACAGAATCCTGGGTTTCTTCTGAACTTTTCTCACACTGGGTGGTGAGACTAATTTAGCAGCATATGGTTTGTAAATCTGCATGCGGCCTCAATGTGATAGCATTAGCAGACTTAAAGGAGATGGTGGGAAGTACAGGCATGTTCAAATCCTTACAGTTCAGACAAATCTGCCTCCAGTTATGCTTGTATTGTATTTTCTTATGGAAAAAGCATGCCAGAGAAAAAAAGATCCTAAGTGGGCTCCTCCAAATGCACCACTGCCACTGAGCCTGAATGGAGCACGACTTTGTGCACCATTTGTGCGACTGCTGGATTGCAGTGTTTTAGCTCTCCCTCTCTGTATTAGAAAGCAAGTGATGGTGCTTTTGGGAAAAGCCATTATTCTGTGAGAACAGCTCATGGGGACATGCAGATAAAGTAATCTCAGCCTCCAGTGCTCCACCATCAGCACCTGACAAAGCCCCATTCTCTGGGTGGCTGTAGCCTGCTGGTTTCCCAAACCAAAATTTCCTGCTTTCACATAGCAACCAGGGATTTTGCTGTTCCCTTTCTCCCCCGTATCAGTGAAGACTTCCATTAAAACACCCTAGAATCCTTAAAGACAAGAAATTACTGTGGCACAGCAAGGATCAATACAAGCAAGATAAATACAGCTTGTGTTGGCCAGAGCTCTTGTACTTCATAACACAAATCTCAAAAAGCGATGCCAGCGACAAATCCAGGCTAGTCTTTCTGTAATGCCATGCTCTTTAACTGTGATGCACTGTGTTGAGATGCTACAAAGTGGGCTTCACCTGGTGCTGGAGTTTCATACTTGCTTTAAGGACCAATGCTGCTGAAACAGTCCCATCACTCCTCCCTTGCCCTTGCCAGTTTTGTCCTTGCCTTACTTGTCCTTGAGCCAGGGAAGCATTCAAGAGGACACATAGTGAGCTTCTTTGGGCTCAAACCACTGTAGGGTTGGTGTAATCACACTTGAAGTCTCCAATCTGGCCCATTGTGTGGTCACACCAGTGCTTGTGCTGACACAAAAGAGCACACAGGGAAAAATGTCCATCCCAGCTGCCCTGCTGGGCTGAAATCTTCAAGTACACTCAAAATTCCTGGTTTTAACTGTAAAGATTGTACACATAGTCTTGTTAATCATCTGGGCTGTTATTTCTTCAGAGAAATACATCTATCTTAGGACAGAGATGTCCTAAGACATCTTCAGATCCCCTGAAGAGATGCCTAGCTCTCCCCCAGACCTTCTGAGAGCCTACATGATCAGCTTAGACCGAGAGCCCAATTTTTAGATGCTATGAGCAGGATGATATGAATCCCATCTACATGCCCGATATAGAAGACTCAAAAGTTATTATGAGCTTTGCAAGGCACTGGGCCACCTGAGAAAGCAGGGTGGACTAAAGTGTGTCCTCTTTGGAGAGGCCTAGAGGCCTAATGTTTGAAGCAGGGGCCCTATCTTGTCAAGAAAACCAGTGGGCAGATGAGAAGAAAGCAATAGCCTGCTCTGCTTTACTTCTGATGCTTTCAGCTTCTGCAGAATAAGGCTGCGAATAGACACAACTCTCATGAAAAAGAGCAGTCAGAAGCTGATGTACTCAGAGGTACAGCAGCTCTTTCATGGGGGATATTATTTGTCCTTTCAGAACAAAGCTATAAAGACTCAAATAATCTGTCCTTCTCTGGGAAATTGTCCTTTATTCTACTCCCATCGGGCATTCTGCATGCTAGCACAGGGTTATTACAGAAACATTGTCCCTGCTGGTCTCCAAACTACCTCATCATGCTCCTAAGCTACAAAAAGGGAACCAGAACTGGAAGGTTGTCATCCTCTGAGCCTTGATACCGGAATGTTGGTACATATGGTTCTTTCATGGACTGACCAAGCTCCATGCTGCAGAGCTGGCATGCTTGTCCCAGCTTGTACCAATATGCTAACTGTCTGACTCTCAGAGAACTGCACAGCTTTGACCTTGAAACCTCTTGAACTAAAATTATTCATACCAATCCTCACCTACTTGTCTTTGTGCTGATATTGCTCTAATTTACACGTGATTTTCCCTCTCAGCTATTAAGCCACTGCTGTGTTTGTGCAGGACGTTCCCATATCTCCCAGCTTTCCTTTTCTGGGCTAAGCAAGCTAAACTCCTGTATTGTCATCTTGTTTGACAGGACCACTGCTACCCAGCAAACCCTCTTTGTACCATGGATTTATGCCTGCTCCAGATTGAATTAATCTTCCTTAAACAGTAGATAAATAGAAGCTGCTCAGTGGTTCCTGCACTTCCTGTGGGTGATTTCTTATCTAGAAAGGATTAAATAATAGCTCAAAGGCACCAGGTTTTGTTTTTTTTTGTTGGTTTTCTTTGTTTGTTTTTCTTCCTTCCTTGTTCTTCAGTAATAAAAGCCAGTGGATGGCCCATATCGATCCTGAGGGCTGGAGGCTTCTGTCCCAGGGTATCTGTGCAATGCCAGCACTGAGCATTTAGGGTGGGGATCCTCAAAGCGGGTGTATCAGTGAGGTCTCTTCTTGAGGCAGTCACCCTGGTAGTCAGGGGAGAAGTTATGCACAATTACAATGAAGCTCCTTTGGGCTACTCTGGACGTGTGATACAGGATGTGCTACACAGCAGGGCCTCCTTCTCCCCAGGCAGTACCAAGGAAGACTGAGCAGTGAAGTCAGATGGAGATGCCACACTGAATCTACTTTGTCTTTACCACCTGTTTCAAAAAAAAAAAAAAAAAAAAAAAAAAAAATCTGCTGCTTGGGAAATCACACATGCCCAGGAAATCCATGTGAGTAATCATGCACGGACAAATGTAGGCTTTTCTCCTTGCCAGCAACATAACCTGGCAGGGGTCCTAGTCCCACTGAAGCCAGTGGACCAAAGGGACCAAAAATCAGAGCTCTGCCACAAGGATCCTGCAGTGCTGCAAATTGAGAGGAAAATATTGATGCTGCTAAATTTCTGCTGATAACTGTGTCTGAATCAACATTTGTGCAGACATCAGGTTTCTGCTGGGAATTTTCTCTCACACTATAGCCAGCCCCCATACTGCAGGATGATGAGAGGGAACCTGAAGAAGAAAAATGAACACTGCTTTTGCTTTTTTATTTCCCCTCAGATGTTCCTGAAGATTTTCTGTAGACTCCACAGGCATAAAGTCACTATTGTCTAATCTCAGCTTCACCAGTACGGCTCTCAATGCACAGAGATCTGTGACTGAAAGCTTTCTTGATGAGAGTGTCCTGGAAGGCAATAGGTACGTCAGTGTTCTCCTGAAGAAAAGCCTATGTTTAGGCACAAAGACAGCCTGAACAGGTCCACAACTGTCTCATCTGTGCTGCCTGGGCCATCTTAAGGATGCTGCAGATCTGAACACCTTTCTGATACAATCTGAAAGCCACCTCAGCTGTGTGGTGGGCATGGCTAATGCCACTGTTCCAGGTAGACACAGTCACTGTGTCTCCTATCACTCAGTCTCCTGCTTCTTCCCACCAAACTTTTTTCCTGATCTTTGCATCAAGTTGGATCCACGTTCCTGTCTTGTCCCTGTCTCTGGTTCCCCAGTTTCAAAATTAAGTTAGCAATTCCAATT
Source organism: Aythya marila (assembly GCF_965140915.1). Classification (NCBI taxonomy): domain Eukaryota; kingdom Metazoa; phylum Chordata; class Aves; order Anseriformes; family Anatidae; genus Aythya; species Aythya marila. Next base: position 11,456,661 of record NC_139059.1, on the reverse strand, counting down.
TATTTGGTGAGTTTCTTGGGCAATATTCATTCAGGAAAATGCTTTGCAAATGGTTAAAATTTTCTCTATTACAGTTGCCATCCCCTGTTCAGTGCCTCTTCTGTAGATCAGCCTAAATATTTCAAGGTACTTCCTTCTTATCTGCATATGAAAAAGAAGCCAGCAGCTCTGAAGGGCTTGTTTAGAAAATCCAACAGCAGCTATCTATTAGGTTTTCACTTGCTCTATTCAAATCTTTGTTCACATCTAAGGGGTGAAAGCTCCATAATGAGCATGAACATCATAGTGCATGATACTCCTGACAGCAAGAGGAAGAGCTCTCCTTGGTGGCAGGATCAATGGGAGATCAACGATGGAGACCATGATGGAGACTGTGGAGCAAACGTGCTGTCCTCGTGGCTTCCTGACGCGTGCTAGCTGTGGCTGTCTGCATTCCCTACACAGTCAGGGTCCGTGTCCCTGCAATTTGCACATGAAAAATTTCAAAAGGATCACCAGCCACTTCAGAGATCCTAAGAAATAAGACCAGAGGCTCAAGATTTTCCAGAAGCCTTGTGTTGCATCTGGAGGAACAGAAGGAACTCCAATCACTCACCAAAAGAAGAGTCTGAACTGACAATGCCTTACTACCAGGTGCTGTCCTGACGAGCCAGAGAAGTTTGCTCAAGCAGTGAGATGTGGAGACATGGGGCCATGTGTGTGTTTTACACAGGAGCGTTTTACACAGTGTCTTTACTACAAGACGCAGACCGTGCTGGAGGCTGCCAAGCTGCTGGCAGGACCTGCCTTGTGCTCTGCTTTGTGTTTGTAGGGCAGGGGAGGGAAGGGAGCAGCCTGGTCCCCTGTGACTGCCGTGCCCCCAACAAGGTGGTCTTGTATTCATCTGCAGCCAGCCTGGAGTCAGGGAGCAGGGGTTAAGATGCAAGACAAATTACTGGGGCTTTGTGCATTCAAGAGCACGCATCCCTTTGGGCTGCCTTCTTATACGGCACTGGAGGGTAGGCCACACATTCGCCTTTTTCTTCTAATCTTTTATTTGTGCTTTTACTTAGATTCACTTGATGGTGTTTTGTGCAAGCCCTGAACTTGCCCAGGCACAGTGCAGCTGGTGAAGCCTGCTCTTGATAGTTTGGAGTCTGCAGAGTAAACCTCCCTGTTAAGGCTCTAGGCTATCAAAGACCCACCAAGAACTTAGACTGAGGTCAGCTCAACAACTTCAGCAGGTCTGTTTAGCTTGTGCTCATTTTTCATGCAGCAGTAGAAGCATTCAGGAGGCTGAAAGTCCCACCTCATCTGGGGAACAGCATGAAGCTGGATGTTCCATAACCTGGGGGAACCTTGACCAGGACCCTGAGAAGCAAGCAGGCCAAGAAACCCCAAGAAGGGCTGAGGTGCCACCAAGCACAGCATCAAAACTGCATCCCCTCTGCAGTGCCCAGAGGCCAGAGCAGAGCAGTGAGGGTCAGCAAGGGCCCCCCACCTTGTGCTATCTGCAAACGTGACCCAGTGACTTGGATGCAACCTCCTCCCATGCAGACGTTGGTCCGTTCTTGCTCTCCTAGGCTGGAGTGTCCTCTTATTCTTCACTCAGGTCATGCCAAACAGGAGTGAATTGAGGGTATTTCTGGAGCTTTGTGGGTAGACCGTATGAACTGTTTTACAAGATGAGCTCCTGCCACAGACACATTTGGGACAGCACAAACTTCAGCAGGTTTCCCCCAGCCCCCATAGTTTGAGGCACTTAAACCTCAGACATAGATATTGGGACCACATTCTTCTGACACTTACAGTAACTTTGCCTATTTCAATAACTGCACAAATATCACAGTCTGTGTTTTGTGCCTGCACCCTCTTATCTCAACAGCATCTTATGACAGTGTGATCTACACGCTAATGTTTACACTGAATGAAACAGAATTTCTTGCTAGCTGTGCTGAATTGAGCATTTTTAATTCGATGCCTTTCAGGTGCTATGCAGAGAGAGAGGATGCATAGTAGTCACCAAACTGATTTCTCTGTCCCAAATCTACTTTCCAGACTTTTACCCAATGTTCTTTCCAAGCACACGATCTGTCAGGCACCTTTAGGTGTTCATTCATATTATACTTCCTAACATGAGTCTTAGGTTATTCTTATCACCTATATTTGAACTAGCTTTATTTTTAGTTTCTCAGTTTAAAATGAGTATGACGACATGCCTTTTATAGACAGTATGCTCTTGGTATCTGAGCATATCTTGAATTAATGACAGTAGCATATACTTTAGAATAAAACGTTATATTTTAAACAATAGAGGCGGGGTAATGACATAAGAAGAACAGATAAGAGTATAGTACTTTAATAAAATTTTAAAGGTTTGCATTTCTAGAGAGAAATCTGTGAGCTGCGTGTACAGATATGGGCCCACATAATGAGCAGATCTCAGAAATATGACTGTGCAGGATGAGGATTTTTGCTCAGCACATCTGTATCTTGCTGTCTGCACTAGCACTTTTCTTATCACAGTTGAGGGTAAGGCCCTCAAACTCCTTATGCCTTGCCCACAGAATTTGAACATATATTAGTCAAATCCAGTTTGACTCTTAGAGCCAGGGATCAATTTTCAGCCTGTCTACTAAACTCCTTTTTGTTCACAGTTTGAGCACATTTTGTTCAAACACATTTAAAGAAAAATAAAAAGACTCTAACATGCCTTTAACTCATTCCTTGCTCAGAGGGAAAAATGCATCTCAGGAAAACAAACCCATGATTTTCTCAAGATGGAGAATGGGGCAGGTGTGCAACAGCAATGTGGTAAGGCCTGCACTGGCACACACGAGTGTATTTTCTACTGCAGATCCAAGCCAATGCCATTGAAATCGATTCAAAAATACCAATCATTAGCAGAAAGTGTGCTTGGAATCTGCTCTTTGGTTGAGAAACTAGGCTGCGGTCCAGAAACTGTATGTCAGCTATATGAATTACTGGCAAAATCCCAGCTTCTTTATTCATTCATTTACTGCTAGAACTATCCAAGACTCAGAAAAATTGTCATGAATAGATCTGTTCCTGCTCAAATGCTTCCTGTTCCATGCACCTCGTTTCTACAGGGACTGTCTCATCATTTGCCTCCAGCTGAAACACTGCTCTCTGTTCTGCAGCCGATAATCCAGAAAGAAAGTCAGCAAAAAAGAGCTGCTTCTCGCTTTTCACCTGTCAGACAAAAAATATTGGGTTCAATCTAACCACCAGTCTTAGAAACTGCTGCAGACCTGGGTTCTGGCAGTTTTACTCCATGACAGCACCAGCAGCATCCTCAAGGCAATGCATGGAAATGATGCCCTCATCTAGGAAATCCTTTAGAGAAATCATCATGGCTGCCTTCATACGAGAAAACGAGGGTACAGCACTATGGTAAGTGATTATGGTCATCTGCGTTCAGCAGTGTGATGGACACTGCCTGAAGGATTTCAAGACCCATGGGAGTTTTAAACCAGTACCTTGAAGAGCATGGATGACAGAATGGGACTGTTGCAGTTCTGAGAAGAAATGGAGACACTTTCAGAAAGGAAGCAGCTGTCCCAGCAACAGTCAGGAGTTGAGCAGTGGGAAGGGTCTCAGCCCTCCAAAAGGGATGCTTTCTGATGCAGCTGCTGGGGGGCTCAGTACAACCCATCATCTCCTTTCCAACATCTCTGGTCAGCCCTATGACTGTGTTCTTCTCAACAGACCGTAACTTTTATAGCACTTGATGGTTTATGAAAAGAGGCAGAAAATTAGACTTTGGAAAGTCTAATTAAAAAGAAAAGTCTGCCCCATCCCTCAGCCCACAGCCCTTCCCCATTATCATTTGTCCTTCTCTTAGGTTTTCTTGGAGAACCTGTTGGCCCTACCACCACCTACAAAACTCCATGTAGCAAGTCATCCCCACCTTCTGTAAATTATGGATGGAGGCTTCTGTTCCTCTTTAAGTCCTGAGAGGACCGTGGAACGTTAAGGTAACTGCCCTCTGCCTGCCTTGGTGGCAGCAGAAGCAGTTCTTACCAGTCTTCTTGCCAAAGGGAAAGTGAATTCAGTCCAGCCTCAAAACAGTTACAAACAATGTAGTGCCCTTGATCCCATCACCTTGCTGTTCCTCAGGACCTCTGCACTTTGTTCATAGAGAACAGGAGCAAATTTTGCGCTCCACAAACTTCCCCTGTCTATAACAAAGGTATGCCACAACCTGGTTTCAAAACCTAAACTGAATCACAGCAATGCTGCTCTGGCAGGTGGGAAATTGCTGAGACTGGTCTCCCCATGAATGCACAAAAAGTAACTCAACATTGAGAAATATCTTCCAGGTAAAACAAGAACTTTTATGTATGTTCCAGAGATAAGTGTCTCCCCTAGGGGAAAAATAAGATTCTGATTTCTCAGACCTGGGCTTCACTGTGAAAACTTCTTCTCACTTCCTTCAGCATCTGCTATACCAACCTATGACAGCACAGGCCACCCACTTGTGAGCACTCTCTCCCACTAGCCCATGGCTTACAGCAACCCACGTCGCATCCTGGCACACTGCAAAGCACAGAAGCAGAGTGACAGCCATACAGGTCCTGTCAATGATCTCAGCCTGTGGCATCAGGATAGATGATATGCCCAGGCTCTCTCCACTGATTAGAGAAGGATTTTGTTGCCTAGCTGAGAGTACAAGCCTGACTTTAAGCCAGAGAGAGCAGGAATCATCTGGCTTCAATTCAGACCTTGCAGTCCCATGAATGGAAGATTAACAGCTCAGTGACAAATGCCACCAGCACTAATACCTTGAGCACTGTGTACAGTTTTGGGCACCACAAAATAAGGACTTAAAACTGTACGAGAGTGTCCAAAGCAAGGCTAAGAAGACAGTGAGGGATCTAGAGGGGAAGACATATGAGGAGCAGCTGAGGTCCCTGGGTTTGTTCAGCCCTGAGCAGAGCAGGCCAAGGGGAGGCCTCATGGCGGCCTGCAGCTCCCTCATAGGGAGAGGAGGGGCAGGCGCTGAGCTCTGCTTTCTGGGGACAGCGACAGGACCCGAGGGAATGGCATGGAGCTGGGATAGGGGAGGGTCAGGATGGATGTTAAAGAAAGGTTCAACACAACATGAAACAGTCATGGCCACAGGTCCCCACACCATCAAGAGATAGAGATCAATCTGTTTCCAAGAGTAGAAAAGTCAATAAATAATAGAAGTCTGTCTCTCAAAGACTGTCTGCAATTACATTTGTGGCAGTCACCGTATGAAGTCCCTACAACTGTCCGCAGTTTTATACAGACTATGGGAGGTAAACTGAAGCTCCTGGGATCAAATAATTTTCCCATGAGTACTGAACACGGAAAGCAAATCTGGAAAGTAAATCTACGGCTTGTGTGTTCAAAAACACTTCTAATATAATGAGCCAATTTTTCTTCCACGAGACTTACGAAGATAAACTTTATATAATATACTAGCTTTGCTGTAGCAGTAAATTTTTGGACATGCCCAAGCTCTTCACCTGCTGAACTCTGACTGTGGGATTTGGCTGTTCTGAGGACACAACTGCTTCAAAATTAGAGATTGACCTGCTGAGTCCCCCATTTTCACCTATGAATCACCATTTTTTTTCATAATATTTAAATTCCTTATTTACAATCCTTAAACACATTTAAGATTGAATGGTGACATGCTAAAGAAACAGTATTCCAAATGCAATTGTGATTCCTAATTTCACTTAAAATCCCTCTGTATAGAGATAACCAGCCTAAGATGCTCAGTAACATTGCAGCAGCAAATCATATTTATTTTTTTTATAAATCAATTCTTGAAAATAGATACAGAAAACAAATCTTCAAAGAGATGTTTGGGGCATGCAGCTGAAGCTCCCTGTTTCATAGATAGCTGGGCTGTAACTGGCAGCTTTTCACCAGCCTTCAGCTCAGCATTCAAAGGTACCTGCCAAAATGTTGCAAAGACTTGACAGACTCTATGAAAGGGCATCCAATAATAGGCAGGGCATTTTTCTTCTCCTCTCAGCTATTGCAATTTATTTTGATACACTGTTAGCAGATAGAAGAAAGAAGAGAAATCTGTTCTGGAACACTACACTATTGAAAACCATCCATGGGCACTCAGCGGAGTGCTGGCCACAATGGAGTATGCAGGACAAGGAAGTGGGCAGGAAAATGATTCACTAACTACAGGAGCAGAATGAGTTTAGAGATAGCTTCGGTTCTTTAAAATTACCATGGAAACCTAAGGTGGCAGGGTGGTTCAAACACAACATTTTGGTTTAATGTTCACTCAGAGAGAAAGAAGAGGCAACCCATCCTGGCTAGCATCCTTTCTTCCTGCGCCAGTCCTATCTGTGTTCTCCAGGAAGCATGTTTCATGAGGTCAAGTTGAAAATGCCATCAACAGGCTGAGGTGGTGAGCGACATGATCTCCACATGATGAGATTCTCTTCATGTGAACCAGTGAGACTGCCTGCAGGGGAAGTTTTTGCTGTTGGTGCAGGAAGCAGACTCCATTTAATTGCTGGCTATGGAGCAGCTGTGGGCTTCTTGCCATAGCAAGCTGAATTTCCTGGCTTAGCAGTGACATATTAGCTTCCTGCCCTGCTTGTGGTCATTTTTCTGCTGCTTCCTCAATAAACTTGAGGAAGGCTCTCAGATTATCTGCCAATCCTCCTCCTTCTCATTGCTTATAGAGTGGGAGACACTAGCTTGGAAAGCCCTTTTCCAAAAGTCTCCCTAGGTTGTGCTTTAAGCTCAGTTTGTGGCCAGTTGATTGGAAGACAGAAGGGTATGAACCCCTCACCTTATTCATTTCAAGGCACAGGGCAGAAGGTGACCCCAGGGATTGATCTGGCTCGGCTTATGTTCATCCCATTCCTGGTCTACACATGTGGCATGCTGTATAACTGCTGAAGGCATTGGTATGGTTTCCACGACCTCTCACCCTCCTCCCACCCAGATATTCAGAGGGCTATAAAAAAGAGAGCTGTCCAGACTCTGCTGAGAAATGGATGGTTGTGTCTGGAGTCGGCTAAATAATTCAGAGCGGATTGAAATGCCCTATTGCGTAATGGAATCTTTCTGCATAGCCGTGCAGCAGTTTCCATATCCCTATGATCCTATTTTGAAGTCAATACAATTAAGTGTCAGAATATGCAATAGCTGAAATTAATCCGGAATCAGAATGCAAGTGATCTTTAGCACATGCACTGCAAGAAACCATCAAAATCATTAGATATTATCCAGGATGACCATAAAATGATTCATTGGGATGCTGCGGGCTCTGGCTTGACATCTTTCCATTGATATGACATGTATAACAAGTGTTTAATGAGAAAAAGGACTCAACATACCTAGCCCTCAATTTTTGCATAATCTATTCATCATGTGTTACAGATGCAGGCATGAAAAAATGACCCTTAAACTTCTCTTTTCCACTATTTTAATGAATGTACTGCATATGTAGATTACTAATAATGGGGTGAGGCTGTAAATTCCGCTCTGCAGCTGATTCACTGCATGTTTTGAAGCTGCATCAGGCCAATGCTGAGTTGCAACAGATGTAAGCCAAGACCCCCAAATAAAAAAAATTAAGGGTATGAACCAGGAAAGAAACTGAAATGTGAGGCTGTTAACACCGGACAACAGGGAAACATCTACAACAGCAGGGAACCAGGACTGTGCTGGAGAGAAAGGAGTCAGAATCCTCAAACTGCTAATGGTAATTACATTAATAAATCTCTTCTCTCTCCCTGCCCTTCCCCTCTCCCCCCCACCCCCAATCATATTTACATGCAAATGAACCAGTAAAACTGCTTTCTGAGCTGCTGCTTTTAAAAGGAGCTCAGCTTTTTGTATGCCAGGGTCTCCAAAAGGAACAGAAGTGTGTGTAAAAGGGGGGATGTAGTGCCAACAAGTATAAATACTCGATCCCATTTCACCACATTGTATCACGTCTAGGGTCTATGCAGAGCTCACAGCATGCTGAATGTTATAAATCCACTGAGGTGTCTGCATAAAGATTAGTTTGCATACAGACATGTCATTTATAAAATACAGAGCCTGTCAGATATTCTTCAGCTCACAGAAAACCAATGAAGGTGGAAAGAATGTGCAAATGAGGCAGTACAATGGATGGGTAGATCAAGACATCTCAGGAAAAAAATGATCTGATCCTCATACTGACACGGGACATTCCAAAGCCCTATCATTGTCAACATGCTTTTCTACGAGCCACACTCACACAAACTTGGCAATGCTGTCTTGGGCAACCACCCCAACCACCCTGCAGTGGAAGCTGGGAAAGCTCCGGAGCTGTGAGGGCAGAAGAAAAGAAGTGGAGCTGCCGCCCACCTCAGCTGGCTGAGACATCAAAGCAGCTTGGGAAGATCTTGGTTGCTAAGTATGATCTGGAGCTGCATTGTCCTCTTTCATGTTTGTAGGAGGATCCCTCATAACAAAACAAATGTTAAGTTGTCAGAAAGATCAAGCTGCTGCTTTCTTCTATAAATTTGTCTTGCAATAAACCTGTGTGATGACCCCATTGGCATCAGGCCCTCCATCTCCTGGTACAGGCACACTGGGTTACTGTGAGAGCACAGTGGAATCCCCAGAATGATCTGAATGCCCAGGAGGCTGCAGGGTGCTCCCCAGCAAACTGAAGGTCTGGCCATGCACTGTCACAGATGGTGGCAAGACACCTCCCTCAGCTTGTGCTAAACAGAGCCCACGGGCAGGCAAGCAAGTGAGGAGCAGCCATGAGACTCAGATGCCACCTCAAGCCTATCAGCTCTCTCTCCCACCCTGTCATTACCTTGTCTCTTCTCACTCTCACAAACCCCTACAGCTTCCAAACCTCAAACCCCTGTGGTTTGATAAGATGGAAGAACCCATCTTCCACTGCTCTGACACCAGGGGAAATGTGGTCTGTCATTCCTTAGAACAACTCTTTCACCTACACATGGTCTGGGAGGGAAAGGTGAACATTTTCTAAGGCAGGACTAAATGAAGATCAATTTACTCCTCTTGCATATGAAGAAGAAAAATGCTGATTCGAGGGCGATACTGCCTGCGAAAAAGCCAGAAGCCAACAACAGTAGACCTCTCATTCTCCCTTCTGCCTGTGCATTTCTGTGCATTGTTTCAGGTAACTGGGAGTACGATATTTATCAGGAGATGGCAAAGGGTGATGCTATGGCTGGGGTGGATGTAAGGTCCTGTTAAAGGACAGGTACCATATTTCTACACTCCAGGCACATGCTAAGCCAAACCTGTCTCAGACCAGACAGCTGTACCTCACATGATGGTACCAAAACAGTCCCCTGGGCCATGCTGCGAATACATGAGGTACCAACGATGCTTCAGGACAGTGAGAACAGAAGCAGCAGCCAGTAAAAACCATGTTCAGGTTGTAAATCTTGCCTTATTTGCACCAAGTATCACAAGATACAACCTAACTGTGGGTAGTTGTTATTGCTCAGTCACCAGGCTCTACACCAACATATTTTTCACAATTCCCACACCGCAGGATGCTCCGAAGAGATGGCAGCAGCAGTGTAGTCAGTTTCTAACAACCATATCATACTGTCTTGGGTATATGGTTCAATTTTTTTTCCTGCCTACTGACACTAGTGGAGAACATCTTTGGTGCCAATTCTAGTGGGATACTTCAAGAAAAAAGATTGCTACAGATAGATGCCTCAACTCCCAGCACATCTCCCAGCAAATCCTGGACCAATAAAGACTTGCAGCCCTGAACCAAAGGTAAGATGTCCCATTTCAGAAAGTAGTATTGGGAAAGCTGTGAGGAAGGACACTTGGTTCTTCCTGAACTTTTCACACATGGTTTTCAAGCTGCTCCCCTACCTCTGCACCTCCTCAAGGATCTAGCATAAACTTACAAGAAACTAGCAGATTTCCCTATTATTTTCCCATTTCTCTATTATATGGGTCTGCAGTAGAGAAGTCTAAAATCCCATGTTCCTCACCGTTTCCTGACCACCCAGTGCTCAGTTTAACTTTTCCTGCAAAAGCTTCACTGTATTTAACACCATTGCAGTGTTACCAGGAAAACAAGTTGTTTAGATATGAAGTGAGCTCAGTGAATTTCTGCTGTTGGCAAAGATTGGTGAAATACAAGGAGCCCAACTCAAATTCTGAAATAATTTTGAGGGTCTGAGGCTAGTAGTGAAAATCAAAAGTCAAAAATCAAAATCAAATCAAACCTACTTTTTTTTTTTTTTTTTTTAACCTGAAAACTCAACAATGTTGATCTGGAGTGAATTTACTATTCTTCTAGACATGTTGACTCACTGTGGTTCAATATCCTCGTGGCTGCTTGCCCCATGTTTTTTGTGCCTGGAAAAATTTCTATACCAGTTTGTGTGACTGAGCAAAGCCCTGGCAGGACTGTGAGTATGGTCTTTTTGGGGTAGGCTCAACCTGGCACATCTGATATTAGCAGGAATCTCAGCCAGAGAATATGTTGAAAAAGGTGTTTTGTTTTGTTTTGTTTGTTTGTTTGTTTGTTTTTTAATTAGGTTAGTGCACAGAGGAATATCCCATCTACAGAGCTCCTGCTTGTTTCATTGGAGCACTGAACTCTCATAGCAACTCCCACAGCAAACAGAGCACTAGTAACTATGTCTATCGTAGCAACTACAAGTAGATGGGAACAAGTGTCTGGTGCCTAGCCAGTGAACACTCATTTAGAGGTGCCAGTTTCTCCCAGGTGTGTCTAATAAAACATCCAACTTCTAGCTACCTAAAGTTTGATGAAATTAACCCAGCTGTGTGTCTCACCATGGAGACCTTCTATGGATTTTGGATTTATTTCTAGATCATCGTGACAGACTGACACTGAAGGCCTTTACTGTGGTTTGAAGAACTCGCTATGTAGTGACTATATAGACTTAAATGCCAGACAGTGATGCATCGCCCAGTGGAATGTCATATAAGAACCATAAATCACAATCTTGCAAGAGCCTGTGGATGTCAGACATGTGAATATGCTGATTTGGTATCCATGGTAGTTTGGCATGTCTCACATCTTTGTCTTCCGCCCAAAATAGACTAGCCTTTAAATATTACTCAGCACTTGGAGTCCTGCCATGGCAGAAGACAGTTGAGAAAACACCAAAAATGTGTCTCCCAGTGCAAAGAAATATTGAGATAAACTTCATTGGCTTTGTTCAATCTAAAAGCAGAAAGCCATTCCATAGTGGTGTAATGACAACATAGGATGAGGTTATTTGGCTAATAGTAGCTGAGGTGGAGACTTTAATTCATGCATTGGAACTGAAATAAGATGAAATCTGAGCATGAAGTAGTTCAGCTAAAGCTCAGGAGTGTATCCCTTGCTGGAGCACTCATCTTTCCCGTCTACATGTACACCTGCACTGCCAGCTCAAACAGAACACAGGGAATCTATCTTGTAATACTTCCTGAAATAATCAAATGATATAGGGTACAAACATAATGACAGAGACCCTAAGTCACTTGCTAAAGCCAAAGGCCCTATGTTCACAGAACAAATAGGCAATCAAATCAGATTGCAAACACAGACAAATCTACACAAGCAAACAAGGCAGTTTGCCTGCAGAATGCGTGCACATTAATTACTTGCACCAATCATGCATGGACATGTGAATTTACCATTATGAAGTTAAAAGTTAACACTAAGCATTGTTCAAACAAAACATGAATTTGCAGGTAACTTAGAAGTACATTCAAAGGGCAATACATTATTTTAGGTCCATTAGCAGCCCAACTATTTGAATTTCTTCAACTAAAAGCCTTATATACACTTTTATCAGATAGGGTGGAAAACAGCACCCTATCTGATGGCTGTTCAGAGAGGTGGCACACAAACAATCTGGACTCCTGTTGCCCATTCTCCCATCTTCCCAAGGATAGGAAATGTGCTCTGTGGTTTTTCCAGCAAAGCCAGTGGGAAAGGTGTGAAACCCACTGGCCCATCTAAGGAAGAACAACCCCCCCAAGCCTTTTCAGTTAAAGAAGGAAAGCAGGTTTTATTTTTATCTGAGAAGGTACTGGAAAAAAGTATGTTGTACATAAAACTGCTTGAAGATAACTCAAACGTCTGAGACAAGGAGGTGGATTGCAAGGCTCTGCCCAAGGTTACCCATGATCTTGATGAAGGCCATCAGGACACTCTGTAGACTGTGCCTCTCCTGGGTACACTTTCTACCTCATCCTAAATACAGCCAGGCCTAATGTGTTAGGACATGACTGTAAAACTTCTTTTTGGTGGGGAGGAGAAAGGGAAATTTCGTGTGACACGCCATCCATGAGTCTTTCCTTGAACCACTTTAGTTCCCCGCCCACCTGAAGGTTGTTGGTGGTTTTCTCTGCTTTCCTTCCACCGGTGCAGTGCCAGGCTGGAATTGCCAGGTATTGTATTACAAGTCCCACGGGTGCTGCCTCAGCCTCAGTAAACTTTATTTAAGCACACACAGACATACACAGACAATATACATATATTTGTTTCTTCTCTGACAGTTCTACAGGACCAACACTGCTTTGGATGACACTCGTGGTAATTTTGAAAAAGTGCAGGAAATGTAAGAAAATAAAGGTCGTTTAATAACTCGTGAGTCATGGTCATCCACGGAAACAACACAGGTGCATTCAACCAGGCACATGGACACATCTCCACATACAGTACATTGTGTCTATATAGGTATCTCCACATACATTGTGTCTATAGAAATGTACAACAGTCTCAGAAGTCATCAGGACACAAAACCAGATGCATACTGGCATGGCACATGCTTGCAATCCCAGTGTCGCAACCCACTGCCAGTGCACCACTGTGACTCAGTCAGGGTGCGGGTGTGAACAGAAAGATGCTCCCAACATAGTCTCACTGTACACTATAAAAACTCACCAAACAGGCAACAACGTCATAAATGAACATTCATCTGGGGTTCTGGTGACCAGCTACTTCGAGTCAAATATCACAGCTTTTGTGTCACCACAACTCCTGGGATATATGGTTACTTATCTAATATAGCTACAACTGTCTCTCAACATATATCATATATACAGTACATATACACAGAACATACACAGAGCAGTATATGTATATTTTTGTGTTTTCATGTTTGTACATTATATCACAGATTATATGAACACATAAAATATATGTTTTGGACCTAAAAAAAAATAACTTTATAAAATATTCATAATACCCCATCCCAAAAAAAGCCCAGAAATTAAAAGAAATCCAGAAACACACTCTTGAACTGTTACTGCCTGCCCGTGGATGGCATTACACTCCTTCCCTTCCCCTTTAAAAGTACAGCAGCACAATGGTGGTTTGTATCCATGCACCCAAGAAAACACAAAGCAGTATAAATTGTTGAACTGCAAAGTCAGAGTGGAGTCTGCAGTCTGGCTGTCCGACTCTACACTCTCCCACCGTCTCCCTTGCTAGAATTTAAAAGGTTCTGCCAGGAGCACAGTATTTTACCTGCAGCAATATTTGCTAGACTAAATCTACCGAGTGCAGTCCAATACTGTTATCTCATAGCACTTAGAACCCAGCTTCTGAGTTATAGCTTTTTATTTATTTATTTATTTAAAAGAATCTTTTTTATTTAGCAAAAAATTGTTTCCACTGTACCCTTCGTGTGTCCTCGTCCTAACGTGACAAACCCGGAGGAGATGAAATTATGGAGATCTGGCCCTCCACTTCGATAAATATCCTTTCCATAGTGACCTGCCAAGGGAAAAAACAAAAACAAAAACAAAGCAAAACAAACAACTTTATTCAAGTTTTATATATATACAAATATATTCTGTGTAGCCCTGCTGTCACCCTTTATAAGAGTTCCAAGGCCTGACCACATGGTTGCTTTATTAATGGTAAGCAGAGGCTACAGAAGTACATAACAGCTGCAGTAGCAAACCCTAATTCCCATATGGACAAAGACTTATGAAGAATAAGACGAGTATTTTGGTGCTGCCAAGTCATGAACAGATTCTGACAGGGGAACCAAATAAACAATATTAAACCAAACACCCCAAATTCCAGGGAATTTGACCATCTGTGCTTTGTATTCGGGTTTGCTAGTATCAGCATTCCCAAGGAACTGGACTCACTCAGGCCTTCAAGAGTGAGAAGCTAAAAGACATCAGATGAGATGCGGCTTTGACTAATCCTGATTCCAGCCAGGCCCTTGACAGCATTTGTTCACTGCTGCTGGAGTTTTTCTCAGCACAAAAGTGAAGTTGCAAGTATCTCTTTTGTCCAGGCTGGACCAAAGTGCCCATTAACAGTATGACAGCAGACTTTGTCTTTTAGCTTTGATTTATTTGCTCTGGTCCTTGAACAACATCCACTGATAATTTCTCAAGTGCGATAGTCTTCTGCAGAACACTTCCTAGGAGCTCTCTCAGTCCATCACAACAGAGTACTATCAACTGTTCAGGAGACATCCAGCTTTTTAATGTTCTGATATATTAATAAGGAAAAAGGCCTTCTGCCTCCCTGTTACCATGCAAAGCTCTGAAATGAGGACATAGATAATTTTCCAGATACTCTTTATCATCTCCTCCCTTTTTCATGTTGTTAATTTTGCTATTCCTTTTATTTTAGAAAGAGGCAAAGATAAGATAGGTGCCAGGGGCAGGAAGCAAAGCAGCCGCAGGGGCTGGGAATGCAGCTCCCTCCCTAACAAGCCTCCATCTTCTGTGTGCCTTTCTGCACGAGCTGGCGATGCATCACTGTTCCTCCAAGCCACGGTGGCTGGGAGCAGGGCAGATGGTCCAGCACACGGCACTCGAGCAAGAGAGCTGAGTCAGGAGGCAGTGGGGAGGGCAAAATGGGCATCATGGAACCAGGTGGAAATGCAGCCCAGGGCCATGTTCTGGCTGGCTCATGTTGCCTCTGACAGATGCTACAGCCCTTTACTATTTTTCAAACACAGACTGAATGCCGTGTGTTCTCACACATTTTCAGGCTTTCTGGGAACATTGTGAAAACTAAAATGCACAGAGACTTTGAAACCTCAATACTCTGCAAAGTCTTCTTTCCCTTTTTGCCAGCGATTCCCATCACAGTGCCTTGGCAACTCCTGCTGACTTTACAGACCACTACCCCTGTCAGCAGAGTCCCCCTTGCGTACGGGTGGGCTCAAGGTGAGCACCTTCTCAGGGTCTAAACTGTGCCACCAGCCTGCCCTGCAATAGACTGGGCAGGCTGCAAACCCTGCTCCTAACCTGGGGAGGACACCAGCAACCCTCTGGCCAGGAGAGGCCAGCACAGCCTTTGTGATCACAGGAACACGTTGGAGATCCTCGGACCACGTTGGAGATCCTTCTGAAAAAATGTTTGTTCCTATCTAATAGAAAAAGCATCCCACTCCCTTTCCTCACATAGTTTTGCTGGTCAAGGTCAGTCAAGTGCTCCCAAACTTCTCAAAACACACACGAAGTGTGCCTACAGGGTTGGGAGAGTTACCAGAGAGACAGTTTTCTTGTATTTATAGCAATGCAAGATGGTAGCAAAAGCCTTCAAATGTGCAGGCATCCATCCATAAATTGGCTGAGAAATGTTTCTAGGAAAAAAATAAGGGTTTTCTGCTTTCACAGGAGAGAATTTGGTCTGGTCTCTTGTTCTCGTCTTCCTACCCAGCTCCTGCAAACCCTGCCTGCTGTGTTCCTGGAAGAGGATGGCAGACATTTGCCTCTGAATCCCTGGAAGCTATTCTTGCTTTATGCAAGATTTGTTCTTGCCCTGAGAAGCCTGCAGAGGTGGTTTGTGGTTGCAGTGCCCAATTCTTTTTTTTTTTTCTTTTTTCTTTTTTCTTTTTTTTTTTTTTTCTCTCTTTTCTAAAATGTGCTGCCTTTTTTCTTTCTAGTAAGCCAATTTTTCCTCTTATTCCATCAAATTGTACGCTCTCAGGGCCAGCTACTCAGGTGATTGTCACTTTATCAGTGTCATAACTTCGCAGTTTTTAACAAGGATAAAAGAAACATATAAACGTGTTCTGTTACCTCTAGCTGAAACCAGGGCTCTCTTTTTATATCCCTTTGGAGGATCTGTTTAAGTCAGAGATCAAGAAGGCAAAGTATATTAAAAAAAAAAAGCAAACATTTACTGGCAGATTTAAGATCATTCATAAGCCTTTTGCTCTCTGAACCTTGCTCTGCCTCTTCTTACGCTACATAATAGTTAAATTAAAAGATTCCTGTGATAACAACCTATTAGCATTTGAACAGGAGTCATGTTTTCCCATGAGAAATTCAAACCTGTAGACTTCAAGTAGCACAAGTTTTTCCTTTTTATGGGTACATTATAGCATGCTACGTTTGTTTTACATGGTTCTTTATTCCTGTTCGTTTGTGATCATTTCTCCTGCCCTCACCGTATAGAAGTGCTGGTACCAAGTTTTTACGTTCAGGAGTACTGTGGGGGCTGCTGGTGCGTCGTACTCAGGACCTGTTATTCAAGTGGACTTTTTCATCACCTCTTGACATTGAACCTGAATGCTCCTCCATACCTTACCATCTCTGTATGTGTCCAGGAGCCACAGCAGAGCTGAAAGACCTCAAGCAAAGGACTCAGGGCTGCAGGACAGGGTAGGTGCTGACAGGGCTACACTCAACCAGAGAACATCCGTTTCATTCTTTGTTGGGGATGTCTTCCTCCTTCCTCCTTTAGTTGTGTTTGTGTGCTCACCTAGGGGCTGGGCATCTTTCCATGGTCACTGGGAGGGTCTGCGCCTTCCAAATGTGGTTACAGCCATGAGCTGAGCTGAACTGCTGATAGAGATGACTGTCCCATGGGCTAAAAGGGAGCTTAACCAAGGTGCTCATTTTTAGTAGGCTGAAGGTGGGTCTTTGCCTTATAGTGAGAGCTAAAAATGCTCTGATTCCTGGCAAAACAAGTGTAAATGGGTCTATTTTTAATTAATTTCAGACATCTGAGATATTTTTATTGCTAACCATCACCCATCCAAGAAAACCCTGCCATTCCAGACAGAAAGGACCTCTCTGAAACCCAGCAAGCCCATCCTGGAGCTGAAGGTTGTCAGCCATGGGCTGCTCAGCAGGGCCAGGTGGAGGCATGGAGCTGCTGTGGGACCCCGGGTGTGCGGGCACATGGAGAACCCTGGGCTAGATCTGCTGAGGAAATGGGGTGGGGACAGTTTGGTGGCTCTCTTGTACCTGCTGTCCACAGGCAGTGTTCGCGTTGCTCTCCTTCCTCCCTGACGTGAAAGCACATCACAGCAAAGCTGCCTTTTGATGGTGCATTTCCCTGGGACAAGCCTGCAGCTACCGGGAGCTGAAACCCACCACCTGAGAACTAAGAGAAGTCAGAGCAGTCAGGCAGAGACAGAGCAGCAGATCAGTGTCATGAGTGAGGCGGGGCAGCCCAGACCTGCACATTCATGCCCTCAGGCTCCCAGCACACCTTCCCTCTTTTACAGCTCCTGCTTTCGGTGGAATTAGCTTCTGTCTGCCGGTTTTCCACACCCAGGTGTCCTACCCAGCTAGCTGGTGTTATCTCTCTCCAGGGCTTGTTGGTAGCCACCGAGGGTCACATCTAGCATCACCATCACCCGACCAGCCCTGAGCCGGCCGGCTGGGCAGCTGCATCCCCTCCCTGTGCCTCTGCCCCACATTCACAAGGGGAGCTCCCCGGCCTGCAAAGCACCAGCTGATCACTGAACAGGGAGACCTGAGCAGGAGCCAGATTTGATCATGACAGAGCCTCACAGCATGCCCTACTTCCAAAGTGACACAACCACCCACCTACCTGATCTCACAGGATGGAGCATGCTATCTTCCAATACAGTATTTCTGGGGAGATTTTGCATCCATAAGATCTATTTCTTAGGACTAGGATGAAATATAAATGCTGCTTCAGAGCACTGTGTCTGACTGCCTGGAAGAGGCTTTTCTTGCTCTCTTGCCCCCTGGTCTCACTCACTCTCATATCCGTGCACTCTACTGCATGTAAACTCTCAGACGCACATGGGCTTGCAGGCTTTTTCATTAAAAGAAATGACCTGGAGTCCAGCAAGGCAGTCTGTTACTAAAGCAAATGAGGACTTACACAACTTAAAATTTCCAAAAGAATTTGAAACAAGGAGAAACATGATTTTTTTTTCCTCTCTTTTGGTTATAACATACATCAGAGACAGAGAGTGGGTGAGCGTTGTGCCTGCCATGCAACAAAGACATATTCTTTAGGGCATACAGCTCAAAGAGGGAACATTTCATTGCAACTGCATCCTGCATAACACACATATGGAACAAACTCAGTCACAAACAGCAATTACAAGCCTGGCTCCAATTTAACAGAATTATTAGAGCTGAACTAAAATGCTGTTATCCACCTTTCAGAAATGGTATTATTGAGCATGGATTACATCACCCAGAGAAAGGCAGACAGGGGCTGTCGTGGACAGCCTTTCAGATGATACACACTGGGATTCTGACCTCATCCCCGCCCCAAGGTTTCCTTGGAATTAAACTACATCCAGAGAGGAGTCCCAGCACCTCAGCACCTCAGCAGAAACTTTATCATTAGATAGATCTCCCATCCCCCAGCCAGCCACCCCACATTAATTGTCCAGCATGATATGGAATATCCCTTTGGCCAGTTGGGGTCAGCTGTCCTGCTTCTGTCCCCTCCCAGCTCCTGCTGCACCTCCAGCCTCCTCGCTGGCAGGGCAATGTGTGAGAAGCTGAAAAGTCCTTGACACAGTGTAAGCACTGCTCTGCAACAATTAAAACAAGTAGGAGACATTTCTTTTCAGAATGAGCAGTCAGGCATTGGAATGGGTTGGCCAGGGAAGTGGTGGCATCACTGTCCCTGGGGGTGTTAAGGGGAGGTTGGACATGGTGCTTAGGGACATGGTTTAGAGGGTGACATTGGGGGGGGGGAGGGGTTGGACCAGATGATCCTGAAGGTCTTTTTCAGCCTTAATGATTCTGTGTTACACTGATGAGAGGCTAGAGCCTGAGCTGGAAAACGTCATGTGGAATGTGTGGAACAAGGTAGAAAAGGCTGCAATTTACTAGGTCCTGCATTTTTGCCACCTAACCTTACCACGTAAGTGGCCTAGAAGAAAGCTGGAGAGGAACTCTACCAGGGAGTGTAGCCATGGAACCAGGAATAATGGCTTTGAAAAAATGGAGGGGAAATTTGGCTTAGATGTGACGTGAGGAAGAAATTCTTCACTTGGAGCACAAAGCACACATGGGAATTAGGGCTGAAGACGCACCTTGCTTCTGTTCTTTTCCATAAAGAATAGAATGAAATTACCTAA
This sequence comes from Aythya marila, assembly GCF_965140915.1. Classification (NCBI taxonomy): domain Eukaryota; kingdom Metazoa; phylum Chordata; class Aves; order Anseriformes; family Anatidae; genus Aythya; species Aythya marila. Next base: position 11,437,363 of record NC_139059.1, on the reverse strand, counting down.
AAACCAGTGTTAATAAACCCAGGGCACAGGATGGGAAGTGCAGGGCAGTCCCTGTGGCCGAGGGGCAGCCTTTTTCTCTGGCAAGCCAAATTGCCCGGGGAAGCCAGCCCCAGAAAAGGGGCCCTCCGCCCCCCAACCCTCCTCCTTGTCCACGTGAGGGCATCTTCCAGGCCTTTACCATAGGAGCTTTACCATAGGAGCAACGGTGACATGGGGCAAAGTCAGGAACATCAGGCAGACAGCCACTGGGAGCAGAGGTGTGCCCATAGTCCAGAGAACAGTGCGCGACCCAGTAATGGCCGTAAGACAAAAGGCAGCATCGGACCCATGCATGAAAATCAAGCTGATGGTGGCATGGGACCAAAGTGTGGAACTGGACGACCCCCTGGTTTGGCACCCTGGCCAGAAAACATTCTGGATGGAAGGCATCCTGTTTGGGCAGTCCCAGGCAAAGACTGGCTTAGCCTTCTGCCAAACACAGTGGAGCCCATGCAGCTGGATCCACCACATGTGGAGGAACGGATGGAAGTGGATCCATCTCGGCCAGAAGAGACCTGGGACTCTTCAACATGTCTTTGTGCTCTGCCATCCGAGAGCACCAGCAGCATCGCAGGAGTGCCCAGCAAGCCCCCTACTCATTAGCTTAGAGCCACCAAACACCATGGACATCCTGCAGGCTTACCTGCAAGATGTGCCGGCAATAAACAGCTCTTGCCGATTCTCAGGGGTTGTGTGAGTACTTTTTTTTTTTTTTGGGGGGGTGGGGGAGGGGAATGGGCTAAAGTTGTGCCAGGGGAGGTTTAGGTTGGATATTAGGAAAAACTTCTTTACAGAAAGGGTTGTTAGGCATTGGAATGGGCTGCCCAGGGAAGTGGTCAAGTCACCATCCCTGGAGGTCTTCAAAAGATGTTTAGATGTAGAGCTTAGTGATATGGTTTAGTGGAGGACTAGTTAGCGTTAGGTCAGAGGTTGGACTAGGTGATCTTGGAGGTCTCTTCCAACCTAGGTTATTCTGTGATTCTGTGATCTCTGTGAGGAAAAAATATGTTTTTTTTTGGGGGAAGACCCACAGCCTACCCATTTCTGAGCTGCTCCTTTCTGCTGGAGTGCTTCTTCTGGAGCTGTTTTGCACAAATCAGCAGAGTGAGACAAATGATGTGAGCAGACAAAATGACTGTAAGGTGTTTGCTGAGCATAGGACAGACAGCTCCGCATCATGCACATCTGTCTGTCCCATTCATTAAACACAAAAGTCTCTGAAAGCTCTGAAGGCACAGCTGTAGACCCCCAGATTCTCTTTTTGAGGCTGGGGAGCCACAGGGGGCAGCCTGTAAGTGCACAAACCTTCTCAATTGGAGGTAAGTGCCTGTGGAAGTCGGGGGTGTTAGACACAGCTGTGGGCTACACTGATGGACACATTTGCAGTCAGGTCAGGCACCATGATATTTTACTGCAGCATGGGGTGCAGATTAACAAAGATTACAATAATAAGAAAGGACACCCAAGGGACGTCACAGAAACATCACCTTTTTCTTACTAAAAAAGCAAGCAAAGAGAAGCCAGCTGGCACCTCTCACACTTGTGAGAAGAAAGCATGGTCAGGGCCACCGCAGTGTGTTTTTTCTAGTTTAATTCCATAGTTCTGGGATCACTGTGTCTACTCTGAAAGTGCAAACATATGGAAAAAGCAACTGGGAAGAGTTCAGTTGTAGTTAGGATGAGCTGTCAGCATCGTGTAGCCATGGCCTGGACAAAATGTAGTCCAGATCAGTACAGGGAATAATGGAGTTTTCTATGCCTTACTGATACTCCTTACCTAAATTACACTGGTGGGGTAATGAGAGTTGTACTTGCCCTGTATCGATAAAATAACCCTATCCACAAGTTTACCCTCTTTCAAAACCACTGCTACCTCCTCCTTCTCCTCCCCTTCCCTCATGCTAATCCCCTGTCCCTGCATCACCCCTCTTGTTCTCCATCACCACTGAAGACAGCAACTGACCCTGCTTAAATTAACTGTCCTCAGCCCCATGGCCTTCAAGGTGAGGGTCTCTGTGATGCCTGCAGGTCCTATGGGGGCTGGTCGAGTGAAAACACAGTGTAAGGTCAGCCCAGGATCACTCACAAGCCAAGGGGGAACTTCTGGTTCCAAACAGAAGGAAAGGATCATTCAGCTTAGGATGACTTCAAAATTGGGAGATCCTTGTTTTTCCTCTTTTTTTTTTTTTTGGCTTCTGGCTTATCAGCTTTCAGAGAGCATCACATCTTCCTGCCTTCTTCCCAACAATGAAAGGTAAAAGCTTACTATTGACAACTGAACACTGGAGCTCTCAAATAAAATTATTGGCCAGGAACTGGGCTTTATGGAAAATGACGCGCACTGGAAGACTTCCCACAACATCACAAGAATGGGGAACAATTCCCTGGCATGGGGTATGTGTCAGTCCCAAACAGCAGCCATGCCAAAAATATGCCCATTTACTGCACAGCAGACCAGGTGGCCAAATCCAGTGCAGCAAACTGCATGAGTCCAGGTCGTGCTGTTGTATTTGTCTGGCATTGGAAAAGATGTTGAAGTAAAGATAAAAGCAGTACTAGATTTCCCGATAAGTGATCAAGGCAATATCTCATTTTGTTAATTGTTTACTCTGTTAAGTACAGCAGTTGTCCTTGATTTTGCAATCTCCCTGGAAGCCATAACAAGCTATATGAGGTTTCAGAAAATATCAATTTTTACTATTCTGTTAACTTAAAAAATGAAATCTGTGAAAGCAAAACACAGGACTGCAGTGCTGGAGAGTCTCACCAGCAACATGCACCAGAGGTGACAGAAATACAATGATGAGCTCATATTCTGCTGAGATGTCTAAATAAGACACTTTCAAAGAGAAAGGATCAAATTGATAGGAGAATAAAACAGAGCACCTCTCAAAGACTCCGAATGCACATGCTGGTTAGCAGACAAGCCTGCTGAAGTTTCTGGTTTGTGCAGGAGACGGCTCAGCTCCCTGTGGTGTGCTTCTCAGCACCACACAGCTGTACATGGCCATGCCATGAATCATGCTCTGAAGCTCCACAAAGAGCAAACATTCAAGCCCCCTAAAGCCAAGCAGGGCAGTCCTTTCATCTGCAGTACAGCAAGCAGAAGTGACCCAATGGATGGGACAGGTCCACCAGGGTCAAGGGGCTCACCCAAACCACAGGGTGCCCAGCTGTCAGTGCTCCCCAGACCCTGTGCTAGAGCTGCTCCCTCTGACATGGAAAGGAAGAAGGAGGGAAAGGGACACTGAGCCTTTTCCCCTGCGGAAATAAGGACCTCTTTCCTCCATGTGCCCAGTAGCATACAGCTCAGTGAAAGCACAAGCACATCCAGACCGACTAATATCTCCATAGACAACTTGCAGCCCTTGCCCACTGAGCACAAGAAAGCCACTAATAAGCCTGTGAGCAACCCAGCAGGCTTGGAGCTCCCATTCAGAGGAGTTTCAGACACGTCAGCACCCAGCACAAGTGCAAATCCATCGTTCCCACTGGTACCAGGGGGACCTGTGCCATCCTGCTACATCCCTACGTTCTCGGCTCTGCGCAGGGCTGGCATCAGAGCAGACTTGAGCAGAGCAGGGGGCTTCCACTCATCAGGGGGATCCTCACGGCTCACGCTGTCACAACCTAATGATGAAGCAGCCCTTAATCTTTCTTCTGCGTCTTTAATCACACCCTTTAATTGTACAGCCAGGGATGCAGAGGCAGATCAAGTTTTGTATGACTCAGGAGGGGGAGAAAAAGTTGTGTGTTTTTGTTGTGTTGTTTTTTTTTCCAAACCAGGTCATCAATCAGTTCACATATCCCCCATACTCACGCATTCATACTTAGCATATAATACCCTCTCAGGGAAACATAATAGAGACCAAGGACTGTTTTATAAGCCTGCTGAATTCTCTAGCAAGGAAACAATTACTATGGGTTGATTTAAAGTATTTTATACTGAGAATATCAGTCATGATTAAAGGCTGCAGGTTTGCACTGCAACGTGCGTATGGCTTTATCTAGTTAAGTGGTTAGCCCATTCTCCCAGCTCTCAGAAACAAGATCTTTAATTTTCATCCCTGCCATGCAGCACTGGAGACTTTGCCTCTTCCTTGCTGAAAGAAAGGAGAGAAAGAGAGAAAGAGAAAGAGAAAGAGAAAGAGAAAGAGAAAGAGAAAGAGAAAGAGAAAGAGAAAGAGAAAGAGAAAGAGAAAGAGAAAGAGAGAAAGAAAGAGAGAAAGAGAAAGAGAGAAAGAGAGAAAGAGAGAAAGAGAGAAAGAGAGAAAGAGAAAGAGAGAAAGAGAGAAAGAGAGAGAGAGAGAGAAAGAAAGAAAGAAAGGAAGGAAGGAAGGAAGGAAGGAAGGAAGGAAGGAAGGAAGGAAGGAAGGAAGGAAGGAAGGAAGGAAGGAAGGAAGGAAGAATGGCACTACCCTGGCAGAAGTTTCCAGGGCACAGTTGCTGGGTGTGACAGAGCACAAAGTGGAGAATACATCAACAAGGAGCCATCAGCTCCTTGGCATCTTTCCCATGCCATGGAGCCGTCAGAGCCAGTGGCAGCGCCATGGCTCACAGGGGGCTGCCCTTCAGTGTCCAAGAGCTGCTGCAGGTGCAGCCCAATTAGCGAGCCTTTTGCTGCTACCTGTGAATCCCCAGGCTTTGTACCAGCAGTGCAGGGTCTTGGGGTGGCCTGGGCTCACCTGGGCTGTTTTTGGCTTGTTTCAGCTGTGGAAGCAATGCAAGGGCTAGGCTATCACCTACCCTGGGCTGGCCCCGCTCTGCAACCAGCCTGTGGCAACAGCCCAACAAAACTGGGCCGCTCCCTGGTGCCAAAAAACAAAAAGCCCAGCAGAGAGACATGGAGGTGAGACCCCGGGTGAACTTCAGGCCCTGGCGCAGGCTGCCCCAGGAGCTGTGGGTGCCCCATCCCTGGCAGTGCCCAAGGCCAGGCCGGATGGGGGCAGCCTGGGCTGGGGGCAGGGGACCCTGCCCATGGCAGGGGCTGGAACCAAGGGGGCTTTAAGGTCCCTTCCAACCCAAACCCTTCTGGGATTCTGTGACTAGTATGTTTTATGTATTCGTTTTAAGGGCATTATAAATAAGCCTTTCTGTATTAATTCGAACTACGAGTGCTAGTATTGTTGTAACTGTTAGCTGTGCTTTGATTAGAGTGCTAAGACGTTAATTAACTCACCATACAAATTCAACTCCACATACGAGGTGATGTGATCTCCTGTGGGCTGTGCAGGATTTTGTGTGTAACACTGCAACCATGAAGCATCACCATAAATCTGTTTTCTTTCTCCCAGTGCTAATTCCCAGATGAGTATGGAAGAAATTCAGAAGTTTGAAGCCAGAGAAAATGCCAGCTTAGACGCACATAAAATCTTTTGGATGACACATTTACAGAAACCACCTTAATTAATTATCTCATGAATATCTTGGCTGCTTTCCCCGTAACAGTGTTATATTTCATGGCTCTTGAGTTCTCCCCAGCAGTGGTGAGCCGGAGGAGGCTTGTCCCACCAGCCCCAGCCCCATGCTATGCTCTGCTCATAGCACACCACTATGCTTCACCACTTGCTCATACTTTGCTGGTTGTTTCCACTGCTAAAACATCTTAGGCAATGTAGCACAGGGTCCAGCATGCTCTCCTTATGTGGAAGCCTGATTTCTTACTTGCAGTCAGATCTACAGGCTTCTCCTGCTGAGACAAGTTTACATATGGGACTAGGTTTCTTGGTCAAAGCTATGTTGGCTTTTAGTCTGTGCCTGTGCAGCACTGAAATTACTAGACCTTTAAGCTTCTCACAATAAATTGATGTTGTTAAGAAACCTTAGATCCACACAATGCATCTGGTGCTCTGCTTTTACTCGAGATGGCCAACAGAGGTACAGCTGTTACAGTTAGCTCTGGGTGATCTCAGGTAACTGCAGGCAACCCAGGGTACCTCAAGTGACCTGGTTGCTGGAGTTGCTCATGACTCAGACCTTTTTGTTGTGCCATGAGAAAGGACTGAACCTCTGCTTCCCACGGACAACTCACATGCACTGAGAATTCACATAGAAATTAGGAATAATGGAGGACTGATGGTGACACCTGTACTGGTGAATGAGCATGGGTTCAAAGAGAAGGTGATGCACAGGAGCTCCCCTGATTCAGGGCCCTAGTCTGATCCAGAGCCCCTGCTCCTGCATTATTAGTAAATAATTTATATAATGTGCTTCTCCCATTCCCTCTCTAGAGGATTTGGGCCTGTGTTCAGTGTCCAAGGTATGAACATGGCAGAGCTGGACCTCCCCACTTACTCTACAATGTGGATGGTTTTACCCATTTCCATTTGAAAATTACAGTGGGCACCCCCACTCCTGAGCCCAGGCATGCACTCATGGCCGCTCCTGTTTCTGCATTTCCTACTGAACCTCTTTCCTCAACAACACTTTTTCGACCTTCCCAAGGGAGCAGCAGCAACTACATACACAGAAGAGTAACCCAAGGGGAACGTCGAGTGCTTTTCCAGTGCTCTGTAATCTGACTTCTGAAAGGGAAGCAGCAGGGAAGAGTTACTGCTCTGTTACAACAGGTGCTCAGAAATTATGTCAAGAACTATGCACTAGAGCAACATACTTCTGCTAAGGAGATGAATATGTTGTTATCAAACTACACTGAAAATGGAAAGTCTCCAGAGGATAAGAGGTGACATGATCTCTGAATCAAACTGCAAGACTTCTTAGTGTTGCTTTGGAATTTTGTTTTGCAGGGACTTCTGCAGCTTTGTCCCTATATTTCCAAATAACATCTCTCGAGATAGCTAGGTGAAATTGGTTTACGCCTGCATGCTTAACTGATTTTAAATCAGCAATTTTAATTTGGTATGAAGATATTAATTCCAGAAATGCTTGAAATGATTGCATTTACAAAAAACATTTTGAATAGGGAAGCTACAAAACTTCGGAACCATCCCCAAATGCACTTGGCTTATGAGGCTATTTCTCAACAAACAGAATTTTTGGAAATACACGGCGCACGCTGCAGCCTGCATACTTGTACAATGAGTTTCAGGGGAAAACGGTGATAACGACTTATTTTTCCTTCTGGGTAAGGCAGTTAATGGGAATGCAGCTGCTGCTGCCTCAGTTAACTCTGAAAAGCTGAGTCCTTACACTACATTATCTCAGGAAATCTCTGTGAGATGGGATAAAAGGAGATGAAATAACTATGTATGTCATAGCCTTCGTGACTTTCTGAGGGGCCTGGTCCTATCAGTGTGAACAGAAAGGGCAGAGGATGTAAAGACAAAGATTATTAAATAATGAGAATTTGGCATTAAAGAAAAGGTTTATTTTTCCTGGTTAATGAGAGAAAACCTTCATCTGAAAGATGCAGCAGCATACAAGTTACTAGGGAATTTTCGTGGAAAGGGAAGTGAAGGAAATTGATGAGGTTGACCAAGGTGGTTGACCAAATGGCATAAGTGATGAAGCACTCCACTGTTAAACGAGAAGAGGAAAATGGCTTCAGGTGCTCTCTGCTAATGTGAGCAGACTATCTGTTATGGTTTTGGCTGGGATAGAGTTAATTTTCTCTGAGAGAGAAAAATGCATGCTGTGTTTGGACTTCATTGAAAATAATGCTGATAACACACTGATGTTTTAGCTGCTGCGCAGAAGTGCTTACACAGAGCCAAGAACTTCCGTGCTTCTCCTGCTGCTCTGACAGCGAGGGGCTGGGCAAGCTCGAGGGGACACAGGCAGGACCCAGCTGGGACGTCCCATACCACATGGCATCATGCTCAGCCATAACAGCTGGGGTAAAGAAGGAGGCAGTGGGGGATGTTTGCCTTCCCAAGAAACTGTTATGCGTAATGAGCCCTGCTTTCCTGGAAGTGGCTGAATACCTGCCTGCAGATGGGAAGTGGCAAATTAATTCCCCATTTTGCTTTGCTTGCATTTGTGGCTTTTGCTTTACCTAGCAAACTGTCTGTATCTCAGCCCGTGAGTTCTCGCACCTTTATCTTTCCACTTCTGTCCCCCGCCCTGCCTGGGGCTGTGAGGTACAGAGCTGCCTGCTGGAGTTAAACCACAGCACTGCCTCTCAGAGATGCTCTGCTATCTAAGCCCCATCCTGTCTTCTCATATCAAACCCCAGAGCTGATCATCTCACTGGTATTAAGCAATCCTCTTATACGACCCTTAATCTGCCCCATTCATGGTATGGCTATAGGGAACTCAAATCAGGGTTTGTCCTGGATCTTTTCTAAATTCAGTCACACTTTTAAAGCTGTGGAAGAAAACAGGTTGGGTGCAAATAGAGTGGCAAATGATATGGTACATGATACACAAGGAGGACAGCAAACTCCTTTGGATTCCTGCTCTAATACGGTTCTGACATGAGTCTTGTCTGTCTCCACTTTATTTTCTTTGTAACAGAAGGAGATCAAGCCAGAGGACTCGATACAGGCATCATTCATTAGCGGTTGCCTGTTCATTAATGTCTCCTCCGTTGGCGTTCCCCCCTCCTGCTGAGCTCCTGTCATCAGTAATGTTGCACTGAAGGCGCAGGACCATGGGTACGTCCAGCTGCACAGGAGGAGGCCACCTGGGCACGTCTCCAGCACTTGCCTGTGCATCCAGGGCTTCCCAGTGCAGACACATGCAGCAGCTCACAAACTCAGCAGGTACCTTCCACCAGGGCAGATGGGGAGAAGTGAGACTTTGGTCGAGTTGCAGGCCCCTTAACAACCAGGCGTTTCTACCAGGAGTGAGGGCAGGGTACATGAGACTGTTGCGGTTTTTCAAACCTCTTCATAACGTGTCAGCATGGAAAGGGCCATGTGTCACTCGTGAGCGGAGACACAGAAACGCTGTGCTTGTGCTGGTGCTCACAATGGATCAGGAGCACAGGACACACACAGCTCTCTGCGTGGAGCGCCGGTCCCTTAGCTCATGTTGCAATCTGCATGCTCCTCTCCCTGCGGAGCAGGAGGACATGTTGTAATTCCCCAAAATTGCAGATTACTAGAGCTAGCAATAAGTTGCACCAGTGCTGTCTGTTTACTTGTTTAAATGCTTATAAAGAGTTGCTTCTGGGTATCTGATCTGGTTTTATATGATAATTCCAGTGCTTATTCATAAAGATCTCCGTAGCTAGGAGGAATGTCAGTAAATAGCACTGTGCTGGGCTCCACAATCAGGTAACATCCTCTTTTATTGGGGTTAGGCAGGCAGAGATATGACAGGGAGACATTCCCCCAGTACAGTGAAGCAGTCTCATGACACATCTTGTACCCTCGTTAATGAGAGGCAGAAGGCCACCAACTCCCAGAGTTGCACTTTGATTTGTGCCCTGGAATGACTTTTAGCATAGGTTGCTCCAAGCCTAATCCACTTTCTAGTGACGCTGCCAGTCTGAAAGCTATGCACAATCTGTGGAGCTGAGCAGCTGCTCGGGAAGTGAACAGCATCATAGCCAGTCAAGCTATGCTACTTCTGCTGGAGATTTGCTGATCTAATTTAGAGAGGGCCTAATATTCCCCTTCTAATTAATTTGTTATGTTCGCCTGCAACCGAACTGGCTTTTGTTCTTTGTGTGCTCCTGAAAAATTGAATGCAATACCTGATGGAATTTAATTATATAGGCTGGGAGAAGGTGATTAAGGGCAAAGGGAGGGCTGATCACACTGTATACTTGCTTCAAGGGTATTAGCAGAAGGGAAGGTAGAGGCTGCTTTTTCACAGCTGGAGGGAGAACACTAACAAGAGATTGTTCTTCAGCAGGAACTTTTAGGTAGAGATAAACATTCTTTGACAGCTGACTGCCTTTGCAAGGGTCAGATGCGTATTACTAAAGTTGTCTGGATCTGTCTCAGATACCGTTTCAATGGAATTAGGTCTGAACCTCACCCTTGGCCTTGTGCAGAGGATCTTGTTTCTGATGCTCTCTTATCCCCTTGGGAGCTGTGTGCTTCCACAGCAGGGAAAGGAGAATGCCAGGGAAGGCTCGCACATGGAGCTGAACACAAAGATATTTGCTCCTGATCTCTGCCAGGGCTAGCTTGACCCAGAGCTCAGGAAGCCCTGGACCTCATACCCCAGTTCTCAGTGGGAGAACTGAGTTTCCTGAGGTGCTTAAAGTGAAGGAAATTCAGGACTAGGGGCCCTTAGGTTCAACTTTCAAGAGATATTCAGCAAAACTGCACAATGCACCAGTGTCTGGTCACCACAGCAATGACCTTCTCTGCTTCATGGTATAGGAGTAACACTTATTCAGAGAAAAGCAGTGGAATTGCATGAAGGGTAGCTAAGGAAAAAATAGCAAAGTGAAGAAGAGAGTGGATAGAAAGAAACAGGACAAATGAGAATGCCTGATCACAAGAAGCTGTTCTGTTAGACTCTTGGGAAGTGCTAAAAGTCACACAACTGAAGGTATTCACTGATACTTTGAGCACCCACCAGGCTTTAAAAAGCACAAAGTACAGAGTCTTCCAGGCTCACGCTGCATTTCAAGGTACTTGAATAGCAGGGATACTCAGGCATCCTGTACCATCAGATCCCTTATGGAGATGGGTTCCAAAACAGTGGGGAGAGAGGTGGTCTTGGGACCAGGATGTCCAGAAAGCCAAAGGAACCCAAGGTCATAACCCCCATCAGCAAAAGACAGTTTCCTAGGGCAAGGGTGGCTGCAGATTCCTGGAGCACTGCACTAATCCAAGGACAGTCAAAGTTGTGACCTTAAAGGAAAACTGGTCAGAAAGGTGACAGAGGATGTGCCTCCTGCTCCCAAACTGGTGGGACCCTCCTGTGAAAGTGTACTGTTGGATGCAGAAAGGGGTGAATGTGCAAGGCTCTCCTGGAGATGGTCCTGTGGGCTACACATTCCTACCCTAGCATCCCCATCAGGGTGAGTCTTAAAATAACTGAAAATGGAAGAAAACTGTCAAAGCCTTGTTCTCCTTAGGAATGCTGAACATACTCTCAGCTGGGAATCCAGCAGCAAGGGGCCAGGGGAAGCAGTGCAGAAGCTGGCTTTGCTCCCAGCTATTGCTCTGGTACCACAGGATATGCCAGCTCCACGGAAAGTGACAAGGAAGCTCATGAGACTATGCTCAGTACTTTGAGACCCCATCTGCCATGTTGGAACTCCTCGTCCCTGTCCTGCTTAATGATCATTAGCTGGAGGTGGGTGAGAAGAGCCCCCATGTTAACAAGCACCTTAGTGGCAGAGTATAGGACTTCCCTGCTGAGTGAGGACCCCTGAGCAGAAGATCAGCTCTTCTGTAGCATACAGCAAACATGTTCCTGCCTGAATGATTTGTCTCAAAACTATCAGGGCGGCCACTGAGTCAGACTGTCTGACTGTCAGCGATGATGGTTGTCCCATCGAGGGGGTCACTCAGAGCCCATCCTACTGCAAACCTATCTCCCCAAAATACCTTATCATTATCGTTAAACTCTCTCCCAGCTACCACCAGACTTCAGGAGGTTTATGCTGCTGCAGCTACAATGCTGCTGCCATCCCAACCAGCAGGACATGGGGAGAGGAGTTGCTGTCCTACTTCTCTGCTGAAATGGCAACAAGCCCAGGCATACACAGGTCTGGATGTTCCCACACATATACCAACCTAACCAACAGAGAGGTCAAAGCTATTCCACCTGCTGAGCTAAACACCACATGGTCCAGGAGAGTGTGCAGCAAATGCTTGCAGATTTATATGAGAAAGGATTAAAAGCTGCTATGAAAACAGCCATGAACACGAGGTGCTTCACAACTCACCCACTATCTCTGTTTGCAGCCAGCTGGTGGTACCCATACAGTCTGCATAGGGGGGTGTGCCTGGTATTATCCTGCCCACTGATGCACCAGGCTGCTGGATCTGCTCAGAAGCACTGAGCTCTTTAGACTTGAAGGTCTGACTGCACTCAGTGCTGCTGTACAGCCCTGTTCTGCCAGCTGGGGCATGGCCTATGTGAGTCCTCCCTATGCTCAGGAGCAAAAAGAGATGCTCTGTGAGAGCTTGATCCCATGTGAATATAATGGTAAGGAACACGAAATAAAGCAAGAAGAAATTTTCTGACTTCTTTTGACACAGTTGGATCTCAGGTCCCTTCCAGTCAACTGCAGCTGTGTATGGGCCATTGGACTGCACGTTGAACTGTGATTCTGAGTTAAAAAGCAAGAATGACAATACCAAGCATCAGCTTCCTGAGAGCAAAACACAACCTATACTGTTTTTCACTATATGGTACAGATTAATTGGCTTTTAAATTCTTTGGTTGGAATGGAAATGGTCGCTGATTTTACCCCCCAGCATGCAGCAGTTCAATCTTTTCCAGTATTTATAAGTTTTCTAAACATGTGCATGAGATTTGAATGTAATGAACTTGCATTGAACTTCCGGAAAGGAAGGAAGGAATGAACTGGGGAGAACATGGCAAATTGGGAAGCCTGAAAAGAATTATTTGACATTGATTGCTAGTGGTATATTAAACTGTCTAGCGTGAGTATTACGTTTGTTCTGCTGTTCCCAAAGGTTTTTGGTTGGTTGGTTGACTGTTTTTGTTTGGTTTATTTGTTTGTTTCTTTACTAGTTTTATAATTTTATGGCTGTTGACCTCATGAACATAGCAATTCTGACACAACCCTGACAGGGTGATGATAATGACCAATCCCTTGTGATCAAGGTCAAACATCACACTTGTGCCTGACCTGTTCTGCCAGTAGCTTTCCCAAAGGTGAGTTACAGTGACTATGTAGTGAAATACATGAGCAAGCTGTGTAAGGGAAAGCAATTTAGATTTCAGTTTGGTTTGGGAATTTTTTCACTAGTGTTATGGCATGTTTTAGGAGCAGAACAAAGATTTCTCAGGTGGACTATGGTAATTTGTGTCCCTTCACTAGTTCCCACTGCTGTTTTTTCTACACAGTGCACTATTGTGATTTTTCTGTGCTCCTACAGCACACACAGCAAATTCAGTTCCTCACATTTTACAGTTGTCTGCATCTGGATGCCCAAAGCAGGAGAGAAGCAGTATGCAGGCAGGCAGCCTCTTCAGAGGGACCACAGCCCTGTATGGTGACCTTCCTCCATACCTGGATGAAGGTCAAAGACAAATCCCAGCAGAGGGTGCTGTGCAACTACACCCAGACTGTGTCATCCCAAGTCAACATACCTCTGTGCTCAGATAACAGGCAGCATGAGCAAACTGAAACACATTTGGAGACTGGTGTTTCTGCATCTGCAGTGGGTTTAAATGACATATAGCTGCTGAAGACGTGTGAGATCAGCTTTTCAGTGCCTGACCCACAAGGAAAAAGGAACCAGAAGACGTCAAGAAGACCTAGGTCTTTAATTCAGCACAAAATTTTTGCTTTGGAGATCTCAGGCAAAGCTGGATGGAAACTGGGGTTGAAATTGCACAAAACTGTACTGCCACACCATCATGAAAAAAAAACAAAAACAAAAACAAACAAACAAAAAAAACCACAGAGAATCTATCATGAGAATCAAACATTTCAGCCTGGACTTCCATTATTTGTGTAATCTTTTTTAGATGCATGGTTGTTGAAGTCACAAGTTTTTTGGTGCAGGAAACCTTGTGTTTTTCATTTGGAGAATGTCAATGATAAACACATCAGTGTGTTCAAAAGAAAACACAAGAAAGAAATTGAGAATAAAAAAAAAAAAAAAAAAAGAGACAGAGAGAGAGAGAAATATATATATTAAAAAATCCTGCTGCTTTTAGAGAGACTCATCCTCTGGTCTAACCCAAAGGGTAGGAGCCAGCAAAGATATGTCACAGTGCTTCACAGCTGGGATTTGGAGATTGCAACAAACATAAAATACCAAGGAAAACTGCCCTTGGGGTCCCAGAGTACCCTGATAACAGTTAAAGCTAACCAACAACTTTAGAAGAATAGTATAGCTTATGTTTTATAAACTCTTAACTCCAGGAGAGTGGGATGATCCTCCTATGAAGGAAGGCAGATTATGTCCCGTCTCCCATGGGGAGGCTTTGCACCTTCCTGTGAGGGAGAAACCGGCCATTGTCAGAGTAAAACATGAGTCAAAATTTGTGTCTCTTCATTTCTGTATGTTACTTGAAGGGAAGGAAAGACATGAAAGTGGGGAATCCAGGACTTCATACGTGAATGCTGCTCAGCCGTAAATGAGAGACCAGGGACGGAGCCTGGCTTGCACATACCAGAAAGCACCTGGCGTTTTGCGGGATCAGGCCCCACCATACTGATATGCACTTGGTGCAAGCCATTGATCAGCCCCCAAAGCATGAAATAATTAGAGCTCCAGCTACGGCGCCAACACCGCAATGATTGCATCTTAAAAGCAAAGAAGCAGCAGAGAAGTGTGGGCAGCCTCCTCCCCTGCACGCTGCAGCCGCTGCAACATGCTGAGCAGCGATCACTCCACCCCAGCACGTTCTCCACCCCTGCTACTGCAGGAGGAAGGAAACGAGTCTTTGGGGAGCCTTAGTCCTTTAATGAATATCAGCCAGTAATAAAGTGTGCTGTTCACATACACTAATGAAAAAAATATTCTCTTCCCAGCGACAAAGCTTCTGGAGCTTGTTGGGCACACTGCTTCCAGGAATTGGTTTCAAGATAGGCAATGAGCCCTGAACGGCCTGGCCCCAAGGAGGCACGGATGGAGGGTGAACTACTGCTGCTGCTTAGGTTACCCCAGTGTCACTGTCACCAGGCTCAATTCCAACGGGGCTGGCACCATGCTGCCATCCTGCCTGTGCTGAAACACAGGATTTCTGTTCTCTACTCCCTCTTGCTTCCCCCCTTTCTCCAGCTTCAGACCCAGATCATCAAAAATGTCAGGAAGTTTCACTGACTTTTTAGGCTTGATCTCAACAGGTCAAACAGTGGATCTGGATGATTCCTTCCTCTCCTTTCTAACATACAGCCAGGAAGCAGCAGGGAAGACAGAAGGAAGGACATGGAAAAACACAGGAGGAATGGTAAGGAACATGAGAAGGGAGAAATGAAGAAGAAATGAAGACAGGAAAGAGAAAGAGACAGGCATAATTTAGCCAAAGCCCCTTAACAGCAGGAGCAGCACTATCCGTTCAGGTTAAAGACTGCGCTGATCCTGCAGGGGGAAGGGACATCTCACAGCTCACAGCTGGGAAAGGTGCATGGTAAGAGAGAGAACTGAGCAGGGGCAAGAGACCATAGGAAGTGTCACACACCAAACCAAAAGCTCTCCTATTCTTATCCTGAGCTCTCTAGCTGTGGAAGGAGGGTGGCTGGTCAGAAGATCAAGCTGCCAGAGATTTTCATTTTCATGCTAGTAGAAGCAGGCTTTGAGTATGTATTTTTGTAGGCGTCAAAAAATACAATGGTCATGCCTAAAGCACTGGGCTTATTTTTTAAATCAGACACAGAGATCATCTTTCCTCCTGTTTTCGGAAGCAGTGGACATTTTTACAAGACACTGGGAGTTTCTTCCAGCAACCTATTCCAGCACTGCATGTCCCTCAGATTCACAAGCAGGATCAGCTCTGTTTGCAATATTTCTTTATTTCCTCCAGTTCTATATGTATCTTGCACACTGAAATCCACAGGCACCCCACACATGTGAAAATGTGAACACCGAGTCACCTCTGCACCTCTGGGCTTTTTTTGCTATGGTCCAGGCTGCTCAGAATGCAACACAACCCTCTTCTGAAGTCCAGAAAGACACCTGACAATTTCCAAAAGATCGTCAAATGTCAACATGAAAGGAGAGTCACAAGTTGTGTTGCATTTCTGAAGGGATCCTCACAGTTCATCCCAAGCATTGAGAAAGGGAGAATTATAATAGGTCTTGCCCTTGTGGTCTAATGTCACCTGCCATGATGAGTGATCTAACCCAGCTCTGAAGGGGCTACAAGTGAGGCAAGTGAGCCCTCTGACCAGCCATCCATATGCTAAAGATCTAGCCCTCAAGGAAGGCAGGAGCGGTTTATCATTTCCAATTGAATGCCATAGCTTGACAGATGCCAGCTGCTGTGGGTGCCTCTGGTAGAACAAATTAGAAACTGCAGATGTGCCTGGGTGGAAAGTTCTCCTTGCACCTCCTGTTGTGCCCTGTGGCAAAACCTCGCTGCATTGCTCAGCTCCCCGACCATGCCTGGGCTGTCGGTGCTCCAGGATTTTCCCCACTGCCACAAGCTCCAGCTGCATCCACCTCTAGGAGAACAGGGGGACGGGCCTTGTGAGGGAGAAGCCCTTGTTCTCCTGAGCAGAAGACGAGATTCTGGCAGAGCTAAATAGGAATACTTGGATGGCAAGAAGCTGGGATACCTTCGGGGCACAATTTAACTCCTAAAAGAGCGTTGTGAGAGCTGTTGGGCCATACAACCTGCAGCATCTCCTTGTCTGAGTTGTGTAATGGCTCTGTGTGCCTGGCACAGAAAGGAGCAAGAAAGCTCTTTAGCTGAAAATTAAATCTCCCATTTTATTTACAGACAAAATAAAGCTTCAGTTTCCTACAGATAACATTCATTTGCCCTAACTTAGCTCTCCAGACACGTAAGTCCTCCCCTGGCCACTCCTTTCTATATTCAGTGGAAAGAAAAGAACATCTTAATTTCCAGGTAGCTCAGATAAAACCTCCTCCAACTTCCCTCCAATTCACCAGGAGCTCTGGTGACCTGTGCAGTCTTAGAGGTGACTCTTGGATGTGAGAGTCTCTAGATACGAGAGGCGGTTCTCAGCCTTTGGCTGAAGACCCAAGCATCACAGGGCCTTGAGGGATGTCTGCTGCTCTGAGACATTACTAGGAAAAACTTTACTCACTTAACTTTTGTGTGTTGGCTGGAACAAGACTGACATGTTCCACGTCTGCCGAACCCAAGATTCTTCAAACTTTTCCTACAAGGGGTGTGGTGGTTAAAAACAGTGCTATGAAGAAAGTGTTTGAATGCTCACCCATGTGAGCACAGTGGTTGGAGGCACCGCTAAGCGTAGGAGTGATGATGGAAGGGATGCATCAGTGATGGCTGTAACAGAAGGAAAGCTGACAGCCTGGACTCAGTTATGATGTTAGCCTGCTTGGTCTCTTTGGACAAGTTGTGCCACCTCCTGCGCTTCAGTCTGACAACTGGTAAATGGTGATAATACTTATTTTCTCAGTTGGGCTTTGGGAGCTTCCTTATTAATATTTATGAACAGCTCTGTTTATAATTGTGAGTAAATAAATGGGAATTGACAGTCTAAGGATACAAGTTGTCCTATTTCACACACTAAACATAGTCACTTCTTGTTTCTGCTTTTACTTGGACGCAAGGAAGTTAGGAACAACATCTTCAAAAACTCTCACATCTCAAATGGAGCCCCAATTAAGAAAGAAAAATCAGTACTTATGGGAAAAATCCTGATGACATCAGGAAAGACTGGGGAAAGCTCTCGCAGGTATTTCAAATGCCTAAAGATGTAGATAGGTGCCTGTTGAAGTTCACCGAAGTGCTGAAGTATCTTGCTCTTTTCTTACATCAATTTGAGAGGGGACGTAATGCTCAAATACTCAACAGCATTTGGAATCCTATCATCCACTCATTTTCCCATGGCATCTGCATTAGGTTACATTTGGGACCCTTCTGACTATCTCCCTAGTTTTATTTTTGCATCTTCCCATTCCCTTTTGTCTTGACCAGCAGCTGCCCTTGACCATGTTCTTGTCCCTGTTTCCAACTCAGCAGACAGCTGCTAGTGCACCTTTCTATACTCATCCCTTCTAGTAAACCTATTTCTCTGGTAATGGTGGAGCTCCTTGAGCATCAAGTGCCTCCTGACGTCATTGCCCAAACTCTTCCATGGCACTTCTCACTTCTTCCTCTACCCAAGCTACTGCAAAAGGACCTGAAAATGAATTCTTCTTTTCTGAAGGAAGTTGCCCTGAACAGTGTTTTCATCATCCTGGTCACTCACCACCACTCACCCATGAGCAATAAACCTTACCCCTCAAGCCCTCGATCCAAGCACATAGTTAAGCACACTCCTTCTGAATGCAACATCTTCTACAGGACAGACATCAACACAGGACTCAGAAGACCTGTCATCTGTTTCTTTCTTGGCTTCATGATGGCTCACTGAATTCACGGAAACGGTCTGTACCGCCTCCTGACTCAGTTTCCCCATCTGCAAATAAATCATGGATTTTGATTCTCTCCATCAAGTACTTAAAAAACACTAAAACCAGCACTTACAAGCAAGGCATGGTTATTCTGGAAAGAAAGTTAATACTGCTTTGAAAATGGCTTTGGACTAACACAGAAGTTGGTCCTGTTTTATCAGACTTTTTTTTGGTCCTGGTTATCAGACTTTTTTTTTAATTGATTATTAGATGATATATTTTCATGTTTCCCTGAATTACTTGACTTTGCTCTGCAACCAACCCTTGAAGATAGCTCCAATCCTTTACCATGAGAGATTGTACTGACAAGCAATGGGTGATCATGGCACAGCCAACACTGTGCAGACTGCCAGGGGGCCCTGTTTCAAGGGTCCCACAACAGAGATCGCTACGGAATCCCACTTTACAACTGTGGGAGGTGCAACTTGCTGCCAGGCCTGCTGTGTATTTCAGCTGCTAATGTGAATGTGCAGTGTGAATCACAATGGAGAGCTGGTAACACACTTGTGACCATAAGTTTAATAGGCTGAATGCATCACTGACACCTTGAACACATTTCATACTTGACATTAGCTGCTCCACAAGGGTTAGAGGTGTCTGTAGAGCCGTCCAGAATGGGCTGGAAATGGCTAAGCAGAAACAAAAGAGAACAAACATCCACAGTCAAGCCTACAATGCAAGAGTGATATTATAAATAGAATTACAGTGAATAAAAAATTAGGAAAGCAATTGTAAGTTAAAAGGCACTGAGAAGAAGAGAAAGGAGTGGAGAAGCTTCCTGGAAGTGCTTTATCATATGCTCTTGCTGAATGAAGAGGCTGGAGAGAACTGACAGATCAGAGTCTTATACCCACACTAAAATAAAATACTAGTAAATCCCTGTGTGCGGACACATGGAGGAGTCTAGCACTTCAGGGGTGTTTGAAGGAGGCCAGACCTGGGAGGTGTCCTGCCTGGCTGCGAAGGGCCAACGTGCTAAGCTTGATACTGCCAACTGCAGTAACTTCAGCAGGGCTCTGGAGGACAGGCACCCTATGGCTCCTGGCTTATCTGCAGGACCCACAGGCACTCTTCCCCCAGACCTGCAGGCTCTTTCTGGGCTGGAAAACAATCTGAAGAGGAGTGACTTGACACAGCTATTCTGTCTTTGCCTCTCTCTTTCCCTTCCTGAGACGCAGCCCTAGGATATGGACACAGAAGGGCTCACATCCATTAAGCCGGGTGCCAGAACGTGGGATTGCAGCACCAGATTTGAGATCTCTGCAGATCTCACAAGAGTTCTATCTGTTGTTCTACACCCAAACTGTCAAAAGCCCAGGCTGGTGAATTGCTGTGAGCAACCGCACAGCCTTGCCTTTGCTTCAGAAGCCAAACTTCAAGCTCTCTCTCCATGCAGTGGAGTCCCTTTCGTCTCACGTGTTGGGATCTTCCCCCTTTGCAGTGCAGCAAGCTATGCCAGCCCACCCCATGTCATCCCAAACTGGATGAGAGTGGTATCACACTTTGAAACCACCTGATGCAATGTTAACCAGGTCTTCTGCAAGATTCACTTGAGGAGAACACAGAATCATAGAACTGTTTAGGTTAGAAAAGATCTCTGAAGTCCAACTGTTAACCATTAACACGTGGTACAGCTGCACACTGCAAGCCAGGCTCCATGTTTACAGCCCCTTTTCTAGACCCCTGTGCCCAGCCATCAGGCCATGGCCATCACAAAGGCCTTAGAGCTCCTCACATGCTGTCCTTGTCACCATTTGCACCTCCAATCATACACTGTACCAATTAATGGTTAGTGATTAGTGACTGCACTGGTTAGCCACCACCTCCCAGGTGCCTGTGCTCTGTACCAGAACTGTTCCACCAGCCCTGGTTGCTTCTGTTCAGCACAATGGGCAGCTGAACAAAATGCCCTGGCACCTGCCTATTCTACATTAGCAAGGGAATGCTTTACTGCCCGTGCTGTCAGGAGACGTCATGGAGTTAAATTGCACAAGACAGCCACTGATGGATTATGGCACCCAAAATTAACAAGAGGGATATTTATATTTTCACTGCCGAAGCCCTGGAACAAGTCCCTTTTTGTTTGGCAGCACTCCCCCAGAATTGCATTAGAAAGCTGCTGAAGGCTAAGGCAGATGCTTGCAGAAAGCGAGTGCTGGCTTTGTTTACTAGGTAGTTACTCTCATACGGAGGAATTCAGCCAGGCGCTTTGATCTTAAAGGTGACACCATTATTTTTCTGACTCTCTTGAATGTGAGCTCAGCTTTGGCCCCTTTGTCAAGCAGTTTTATTCGAGGAAAACAGTCTTCTTGGGCTGAGTCATGCTGAGCCTGTCCTTTGCTAGTCCTGGGCCAGATTTGCACATGATTTTGGTCATTTCCTGTCAGGAAAAATGCTGGCAGAGTTCCCCAGTGGCAAAGTCTTAACAAGAAAGTACGTGGTGGCTCAGTAAAATCATGGCAATGCCATATGTGGAGGGTTGCTGAGGCCAGCTTGTAGAGTGGGGGCTGCTTTAGCAGCTTGAGTCTGATCAGCTGCTTGGTCTGTGAGATGGACTCTGCCTCGGGACAGGGGCTACAGGCAGTGGTGGGACACCAAGTTTGTTCCTTGTGTCCCAGGCCGGGAGGTGTGGCAGCCACCACTGAATCAGTTCCTCGGATTCAGCCTGTTCATCATAAGGGCTGTATTATCTTTCTTTCCTGCTGTGCAAAACAAGAGCTCAGCAGTCATTTTAATTTTAACAAGCAACTGGAAGCAAATGTAATTTTAACCCCTGAATTTGCAGCTCGTGGCAGAACCTTGCCCTAGCTGCAGGGAGCCGCGATGGGAAACAGCAGAAGCTGCCCACAGACCTGGTGTGTGACCTGGGGGACCCTGTGTCCTCGTGGACAGGACAAAGTCTTGCCCACCTCCCTCACCTACCCACGGTGCTGGTGTTTGCTCCCTGTCCCTGACTGTCCCTTGGCAGTCAGCAAACTGGCCTTCAGGGCAGATACCATGCCACCTTGCTTGCAGGACTATTTTCTGTTTGGCTGAATTGCTAATGTCATCGTAATTACTTAGGAAAATTCCTTAATCAAAATCACATTTATGGAAGGTAATGAGCAAATAGGTCAAGGAGAGCAATGTCTGTTTCCTAATCAGGAGCTGCTTCCCTGAGCATCTGCAGAGCTGGCTGCCTTGAAGGGCCATTGGGGAGGCCCAGGAGACAGGGCT
This sequence comes from Aythya marila, assembly GCF_965140915.1. Classification (NCBI taxonomy): domain Eukaryota; kingdom Metazoa; phylum Chordata; class Aves; order Anseriformes; family Anatidae; genus Aythya; species Aythya marila. Next base: position 11,415,983 of record NC_139059.1, on the reverse strand, counting down.
GTGGTCCAAGCCATGACAGAAGTGCAAACTGTCTGACCAAGAGTGCCCTTAGGGGTGCTGCATGCATTGGGGATTCTGCAATGCACACCTATGAGGACTGATTCATGAGCCATGTTGCTCTGTCATCCTGGAGCTCATTGTGTCCAAGAAGGTGCCACAAGTCCCTGTACAGACCTGACCATCAGCTACAGCACCCAGAGGTCTTGGAGGAAACCTGGTTGATAGAAATCATCCTGATTCTCGGAGAGGTGACATCAGTCGGAGACTTGGACAGTCTGAAACACTGCAAATACAGAATACAGTTTCTGCAAGGCTTTTTATTTTGAACAACTAAATACAAAGATGAAGAGGGTACTACCGAGGCACAAATCTCTAGCTAGGAGGTCAGCATCCCTGTCCAGTGGACCAGCCGGATGGTCTCCGTCTCTCTCTTGTTGGAAATCTTTCTGATAGGCGATTGTCTCCATACAGTTAAGTCCATGCTGTTAGCTTCAGATCTGAGAGTTCAGAATAAACCCACATCACACACAACCTTTTGTCACCTCACTGCACATGTTTTCTAGATCATTCAAAAGTGCATCGAACAGCACATGTCCCAAAACAGATCTTCTAGGACTCCAATAACATTCACCCTGTGTGAAACCTGACTGTTCTCAATCATTGTTTTCTATCCTTTAATCTCCTATTAATTCTTGAGAAGACCTTTCTTCCTGTCCCATGGTATTTTCAAGCATTGTTGATGAAAGACCTCACTGACTATTTCTGAAGGAAAATGACTGAAAATGACTGCACTGCTTTGACAGAATCACATCCATCCACCTGTCAGTCGATTCCTTCACAGAGCGACAGCAGACTCATAATGTGTGCTTTCCTTTCACAAAAGCCATCTCGACTCTTCTGGCTCATTTTACTGTAATCCCTCACAGTGCATCTGCTCTACCAGCACATCTTTCACATTCCCAGCATCGTCTCTAAAGACTTTCTAAAGATGAGCGTTGCATTTGCCACTTTCCACTCATATGGCACAGAGGCTGATTAAAGGGTTAGACCAAACCTCAGAGTAACACAGCAGCTCTGCTTCAACATCCCTTCAGTGCATACTATCAAGTCCCACTTACTTTTTACCATTTCACTGATAGTTCCATACAACACGTCACTGAATCTTTAGTTTCAGGGAGCCCCACCACATGGAAATCTCCTGTCCCCACCACTGCAGCAAGCATTAGTGCAGTTTTCATCAAGCCACTTGCCAATAGTTTTAGTATAGTTCCTCTAGTATCCTCATGTTTTGAAAATACACATTGCCATAGTTCTCTAGCAATCTCTGCCTGCAAATTTTGCTTCCTTTGTTTTAAAGAACCCAGACCTTCATTACCTGAATAGAAGTTTTATTAGAAAATTCTGTCCATCCTCTTAGTTCCTTGTTCTATTCTTATATAAACTTACATGCCCCAAACACGTTACTCACAATCACTGTGTTTCACCTTTGGGGACAGTTTTCCAAGCACAGCATCAGCAACACTATGCCTGAGATTCACAAATTCTGAGAAAATCTGAAAAGACTCTTGGTGTCCTGTTTCTTTTGGAGTGTGTGAGTTCTCTTGGTCCCCACTCTGTATTTAAATCCACCCAGCAAAGGTGGAGTGAAGACATCAGATAGCATAAGCCAAAATAAAACATTTTTCAGGTGCAAAACCTCTTTTTACTCTAGCACAGGTGAAATCTCTGCATCATGCATACCACTTGTCTAGGAGACAGCTCTCTCAAACAAAGTTGGGGATACTGTCCCAAAAACTAAGGGCAATTCTAGATTTGAACCTCTCCCACTATAAAGGTAAGAAGGATGTTGTCTTTTATGACATAATTCACCCACAAAATGCTAAGAGCAAAAGCGAAACAAACAAAACAAAAAAATCCCCAAACCTATTAAACTAGAGAGAAAGAAATGCATGTAAGACTGAACATAGCTGTGGTCTTTAATGTAATGCTGGACTTCTTGAGAGGAAGAACCACACTCTCATTCCAAGTTATCCTTCTCCTGGTGAGGACTCATGTTCTCCATAGGTGTGACAGTGCCTGGACTTTGCCCCATTCTCCTGACTACCCAGAGCTAAGCCAGCATGCCTCAGCCAGGCACTTGCACGCCATGCAACACCTGAGGTGCCAAGACATCAGTGCAGGTATGAAAGGAGCCACCTCTGAATGCAAGCAGTGCTTCCAAAGCTGCAGGGAGCTGAGAGCCTGTCTGCAGCATCACACTTCCACGGGGCTCTGAGCTTCCATCGTGCTCATGGGAGGTTATCGGTCGTGCCAGCCTCCGTCTCCTGGCTTCTTGTCATGGATGCCCTCACCAACAGGGCAGAGAATTTTTGCTAATTGAAAGTGCCCCAGAAAAGCCTGAGTGCCTGATTTATGAAGGGCAGTGCAATTAGCCTCATAAACAATTCAACACTGTAAATCGCGAAGGGCTGGCTGGCAGCAGACAGTGAAACATTAATGATCTTACAGCTGCTCAAAGGTAAATATTTCATTAGCTCCACCAAGTATCATTCTGACAATTATGTTAAACCGATGTTCACAGGTGTCACCCAGCAACGTGATGCAACACTGGGACCACATCTGTGCAAATCCCGACCTGAGTGACCAGACAGCTGAGGTCTGCCAGCTCCCAGAGAAGCACATATGCCTGCAAACCTGGACACACGTGGACATCTGTGCATGGAGTGAGCACAGAAAGGCCAGAACTGGAGTTAAAAGAGCAACGTTTGTACTTCTGTGCAGAAACCAGCACTCCCCAAGCCGCCACGTGATGTCCCTTGGTGCCAAGGGCAGGGAAGGAGCTCTTTGCATTGAACTCATGAATACTGAAGACATCCAAGCACGGAAGAACCACATGTCACAAGATCATGGGGTTCTCCTACAGAGAAGGAACTAGATCTTCAGCACTAATCCCTTGCTCCTCTGGCTCCTAAACCACACAAGCTAACAGCAACAGTGTGCTGTGCTGACCCGGAACAACCATGCTACCTGGAAAAGACTGCAGATCCCTGGGGCTGGGGTTCCTTGCTTGGCCTTCCTTGGGCACTTGTGCTCCTTGTTCTCTGGTCATATTAATCCTGAGTATGATGCTCAGCCCCTGAGATCCTGGCGGAAGATCCTGGGCACCCTGTGCAAAGTGTTGGTCTTTCACACTGCATCCATGTGAAATGTTTAGAGAAACAGAGACAGACAGAGGAGCTGGCACAACAGCACATAAGGAAGTAGCAGCGAAATGTGGAGTGCACAAATAGGAGATGAAGAGGCTCCTGAGAGAAATGTGATTAGATAAGCACTACTAGAAGCATGCCAGAGCTGGAAAACTATGGGGTACAGTCAGGATTGAGTGACACAAATGGCTTTGCCTGGAGCCTGGGATGAAAGGAAGCATAACCTGGTACAGGACATGCAACTGGACACTGCAGGGTTACCAGAAAGTCTGCAGCAGCAATGCAACTGTGAAATCAGGCACAAAAAGTCATGCACTCCTCAGGAGAGACAGAAAGAAAGGCATAAGTGGCACTGAGTTCCAGGTGGGGAGGGATAATTCAGTTTGACAGCTTGGATAGAACAAAATCTGCTCAAATAAATAAAAATTGCTAGCCTGGATTTAAAAAGAAAAAAAAAAAAAGTTTTCTAAAAAATCCATGGGTGAATTAATTATGGAGATGTTGAAAAGGAGCTTACTGTAGGACCTGAAGCCTGCTACAAACTTGCACAGTGGGACACAGGTTTCAATAGAAATCTTTGTAATGTTCTCAGTCATATACCACTGAGAAGTGCGTCACTGTGGGAGAGTTTAACTCCCACCTCCAGACCAGAGAAATAACGGTACTGATAACAGGAAAGCCCAGTTATTTCTGGATGCAACAGCTCACACATTTCTCCATCAGCTGGGAGGCACACCAGAGGTTATGCTGCCTGGGACTGGGGCTTGGTTTCATAATACAGACCTTCTCAATAGACTCGAACTGAAATATGGGTGTAATGTGACTTCAGAGGACAAAAAGAAAGATAAAATAGGGAGATTGTCTGGGATGCCAATGGACTAAAGAGCTCAAAATCTGAATGCTGGAAAAACTAGAATTTCCTCAAATTCTAAGACTAAAACTATCCAACCTGAAGGACTTAGAAATCTGCCAAAGTAATCTAATAGTTGTCTGGTGTCAGACGTGACCATAACCAGGTGTGATTTTTGTGGACAGCACAAAATACCCAAAACCACACTTTTCCTCGAATGGTATGATAATGCAAACCTCATCAGGGTACTTCGCTGTCTCATATGGCATATCAGAAAGGGACAATCAACTCTGCTCTATGTACTGAAACTGAGAAATTATGTGCAATATTTTCATAAAATCACAGGGTGCTTTGGGTCGGAAGGGACCTTAAAGCCCCCTTGGTTCCAGCCCCTGCCATGGGCAGGGTCCCCTGCCCCCAGCCCAGGCTTCCCCCAGCCCCATCCAGCCTGGCCTTGGGCACTGCCAGGGATGGGGCACCCACGGCTCCTGGGGCAGCCTGCGCCAGGGCCTCTCCGCTCTGTCAGTGAAGAATTTCCTCCCATGGGAAGGGACCTCCTGTGGTCTCTATGCTAGCAATATTTAAGGGAAAGTGACAGGGAGGCTTTTTTCACAAAGCAACTTTTTCCACAAACATGCCATTTTTGTGTTTATTGGCAGCCAAAGTGCCATGCAATCCCTCTCTTGTATGTCAGATGGCATCACAACAACTTGTGGCAACTTGTCTAGCCCCTCAGCTCTCCCATAAGAACAGTCAATGATGATCAAAATCTGTCCTTGCCTACCTGAATCCTTTGAACGGCAAGCACACTCAGAACCATGCTAGGTGAGTGCAGAATGGAAGCAAATGGAGTTAGTGGAGACATTAACCCAGGTCCTGGTGCTGCCCAGGGGCTGGTGCACAGCAGGATGCTGAGGACAAAAAGGAAAGGATAGACACTAGGGCTCCTCCTCCACCTTAGCTTTTCCAGCCAAGTCACACCTGAAGTCCTCTGTGATCATCTTTGTACTTCTCAGATGCTTATCAAGGAGGGTGACCCACCCGGAGCAAGTGGCCTCAGCAGGAGGAGGACAGCAGCTAACCCTGTGCTGTGAGGTTCTGGGACCAGGCACCAAAGTGATGCAACAAGGGTAGCCAGAAACCTGGAAACGTCGGGTGAAAAGCTCTCAGATCCACAATGCTCAGCCGCAAGGTAGCTGTGGGACACAGCTGAGATGGCCACAGCTGGAGCTCCCCGATGGCACCCTGAGCATAAAGAGCCCTTTCGACTTCCCATCCACTGCCCTGCTTCCTGACCACTGAATATATTAATATTTAAGTAGCATTTAATAGAAATATTTTTTCTGCTGAGCTGGGCAACCTGGATGCCATGCTGCCATACTCACTGTCAATGATTTCCAGCAGCCTGCAGAATTTCAGTAGGCTTAATATTACATTACATCTACAGCATGGACACATCTCAACACCTTCCTTCACCCTCCAGCCAACACAAGGGCTAATTCCTTGCTAAGTTCCCCAAAGCTATCCTATATAAGGACCACAGCACTGCTTGCTACGAGGAAGATGGGATGTATAGATACCTGAATTTTGAGTGCAGGTTGCCTATGGGAACAGTACAGGGATCCGGCACATGGCCCCAGGTCTGATCTGGATTTCAGATTCCTCTGGTAAGCACGATGTAGACAGTATAGCTGCACCCAGCCCACGGAGGTTGCTGAGAAATGCTTTCTCAGTAGGAAAAAAGGTGGATCCACTGAGGAGAGATGTGAAATGAGAGGTTGCGTTCCTGCAGCTTGGAGATATTGGGTAAAAAGACTCATGCCTGGGAATTAATATTTATCTTACTGCATTTTCAGTGTGGTTATTCCGAGCACTGGAGCACTGATCTGTGACTGGCAGCAAATGAGCATCTTCCATGGTTTTTGTTTTAAAGAGCAACAGCTATCCACATAAGTGATTTAACACTGGAAGATAGATGTGTTGGCACAGCTGACAAACCAGGGACAGATCTGAGGAGGAAGCTGCAAAAGGCCATCCACATGCATTAGAATTATTTTCCTGGGAAGGATTTGATGAGATGTGAACTACATTATTTGCTAATGTTGCAGCATAAGCCTTGTCCAAAGCCCAGGAGAGTCAAAAGGAATCTTTCCATTAACTTCCCTGATGGTAAGTAAGATTGTGACAGATGTACTCCTTTTTTCTTCCTGCTCAAATATTTTAAATCAATCAGAGAGTAGTTTGATTTGCCCTTTTATGGAGAAGGGGATCATTCCCTCTTAGGTATGCTCATATAAACAGCCACATGGGAGTCCTTCCAGCTACCTGTAACAAGTAAAATTGTTTAAGGGTAATATGCTTCAGAGCAGAGGAAAAGGAGGCAAGATGCACTGAATCTCCAAGCTGCACACACATGGCTGGCATGCCAGAAGGAACAGGGAATTGCACCAATGCTGTTTGCAGACAAAAGCTGCCTCCAGATCCTCTATATAAGCCAAACCTTCCTGCTGTTGTTCAGTCTAGAAACAGTCTCCTGCTGAAAGACACCAGAAAACACCCCTCATGTATCGCAGAAGGTGGGAATACCCAAAGACGTGAGCCTTGCGAAGGAGAAGTCAAGCTGCCTCATGTAGAGAAGCACAGCTGAAAGAAACAGGGAGGCAGCCCTGCAGACTTCTCATTTCATCACTCTGGCCAAGCAGAGCTTGAGACAGAGCGATAAGAGATACCTGGCTAAACCTCTGAGTATTTCAATGACTAAAACCACAAATCAACTAGTTTTTCAGGGTCCTGAGCAATACCATCTGCTGGAGATGCTCCCGCTTTCCCTAAGAAAGGTCTCAGAAACTTTCATTTATGAACATCAGATAAGCTCTTCAATACCTACTCAAACAGTGATGTATGGAAAGTTAACTGTGACTTCCCCAGTATCACCCTAATTCTCACAGCTCTGTATGCTGAGCTGAGAGACTTCCATGGCAAGGCTGTAGGAGTTCCTATGGCCTTGTAGTGCCAGTACCAGCAGTCTTCACAGAGGCTGTGGCCAGTGCTGACCTGCGGAGACCACAGCCTCTAGCACTAACACCAGGGATAAAGAGGTGAAGCTTTGCTTCAGTACATTTCTGTGTAATTTTTAACTCAGTGAAGTCAGCTGGGTGCCAAAACAAAGGAAGCTGAAAGGAATGAAAGCGGAGCATATATTGAGTTGTAATATTTGGGCAGGGGGTCAATAAGAGGGGAAGGAGAGTTTAGTGATTATGGTACATTCTTAATTAGAGTATTGCTTCCAGCACCTCACCTCTGTTTATATAGAGTGTGATAGGATCAGCAATCACAAAATGGGGGGAAGCTCAACACACAGAAAGTCCTTATAAAGATTTCATTCCTCACAGTGTCAAAAGCGACCAGTTGCATTATCTTCTGGAGGCCAATTTAATTGTTGTCAATACAAGTTGCAAATTGGCTTTAACATTTTAAATTGATGTTTTCTCTAAACTGCTCTGATTAATGGAAGAAAACATTGTGTTTCTGCCTTTCATCTGAAGATCTAATGCATTTTACAAACAATAATTGATCCAGCACTACACATGGAGGCAGACAGGGAGAAGCGAACCTGCTGCAGAAACGATTTTACCCTTTCACAGTGCTCAGCAGCGCTGCGGGACAGCTCAGGGCAGAGAGATGGTTAGACAGAGGCTTAGTTGTTTTTTTCCCCATGGAAAATACCGAGAAGTTTAAAACTAAAACACCCTAACTGCAAGCAGAAGGGTTTTGATTATGAAATACTTCCATGGGGTCAAAAATGAGTTCTGGAAAATCCCAAACCGAGTGGCCTGAACCTCAGCTGGTGACTCGGCCCACTTCATCTCCAAGCAAAGGTAGCCTTGGAGGTGCTGGTACTGAATCCCAGCTGCACCAAGCTGCCAGAGCATCTAAGCACAGGTTCTCCTGCATCCTTGCTCACAGGCAACCTCTGAAACTCTTCCTCATGGCTACATTTACATGGGACACAGCTCGGTGGTGACAAACTCAGCGCTGCCGAAGCAGGACGATCCTGCACAGCACTGCTCCTGACTGCACTCCTGCACCTCATCAAGTGTAGGAAGGCCTCTTCCTGAGCTGGTTTTGCTGGGTTGATGAGCTAAGCAGACAGAAGGATATGACGTGCTGTAGCCAGCACCCAGGGCAGCAGGCACGGATGGAGCCCCCTGCTCAGCACCAGAAGAGCCATAAGGTGACTCAACTGCCTGTGAAACTGGAGTGTGGGGGAAGAATGGGGAAGCCTGCAGGTTCAAATCAAGAACCAGGATAGGGCTCAGTCAAAGCCTGAGCAGGAGCAGGACCCTCTCGCCTACTGCATCCTCCAATGCATGACCTGAGCTGGGCAGCGGCTGAGTGCTAGCTGGCAGATGGCAACTTCAGCTCAGACACCCCTGGATCTCCAGGAGAAGGAACATCTGTCCTAGCCTGTCTCACAGCACCTCTAGCACTCCTCTCAGTTACATGCTGTGCCACGTACCTGCTTGAACACCCCTCTGCTTTTGATCCTTGCCCATATCTCTGAGTAACACAAGATGAGGACATGAACCACTGTCCCACCTGAGATGTCACACTCCATAACTGTTTCCATGTCTGCTTTTGTGTTGTTTGAGAAGGGTATTCATTTGCTATCCCCAATCCAGCTGTACAGACCAAGGAATTAGGAAAGCATCCAAATGTACCGCGTGGACCCCCTACACACTCAGCCTCCATCCTCCAGTAACTCTTTTCTCACTACCTGTAGTCGGTGTTACTGCATCACTCCTGTGCCTCACTGAACCCCAGGATTTGCTCATAAATTCAGTAAAACTGATACAAAACCCGAAGGCCGGTGCTGGGAAGGAGGGATACACAGTGTGTGTGCAGCAAGCAGGTGCATGGCCCAGGCCAGGCGCAGCACATCCCCATGATCCCTCCATCTCCTGCACCGTGCAGGGCCCTGGCATCAGCCCACAGGATGCTCTTTGCACACTGATGCCAGAAAAGACTGTTTCAGTAAGTTTGTCCTTTCTCCATGTGGTTGTCTTGCTTTCAGCAGGCTGAGTTTCACTGTGAGGCTTTATTTCAAAGTAAATCTATATGCTTAATCCTCTCTCCTGCTCACAACTTGTATTAGTTGCTCTTAAAAAAGAGATGCTGTTCCCATAGTAACCTAGCATTTCTAGATATCGCTGTGGATGATAAGCACTGCCGTGCCTGGCCTTGTGGCTCTGGGACTGCACTCTGCTCAATGAATGCTAAATTCCACCAAAACACTTTTACCAGGGGCCTAGTATTTATTCTGCAGCTCTGAATGTTGCTACTCTGTCATGGCTATGTGGCTCATGCGAGTATCAAGACATTATATTTATATGTATGTATATACACACACATTCCACCTACCCATGTTTTTCTCCACAGTGGAGACTTTTTTTTTTTTTTTTCAAATTTTTAAATTTTGTCACTTGTTAGCTGTTTTGATGCCTGAAACCCTGACATCAGTCACAGCAAATATTTGGATGTGAGACACAAGAAACTGTTGTAAATGTTGTTGCTTTTTATTCTCCAGTAAGCTCACTGCACAATATATATGCAGTGGGGATATTTTGCTGTCTCATGGGGCTTGTTAGTGGGGTGGAGTTTTCCCCAAGGTTCTTTTTTTCACCAATTTCTCTAAAACTTCACAGCTCAGTGAAACACTCAGGAGAACAGACTAAATCAATAGCTGGAGGCAGCAGTCCCAGCCTCGTGCAGGGAGGGACGGAGGCTGCATGGCTGTGGAGGGCACTGGGACCACAGGCTTTAATGTCGTCATTAGTGGGCAGCATGTACTAAACCTTTACACTGCCCATGGCTGAACATCCCCACAGCTCCAGGCCCTAAACACTGGCAGCAGGGGATAAGGAAGATGTCCAGAAAACAAGATAAGCAAAGAATTAGTGACTAGTTTAAAAAATCCATCTGAAATCAGGGGAATTGAGCTCACAGGAGATAGCTTTGTCACTGGTTCACCTGACTTTCTGACCCATCCCTTCTCTTCTGTTTCTTGAATTACAAATACTCAGGGACAAGGTGCTTGCTCTCCAGCACGAGGATAACAGCTCTCGCTGGTAGCGGGATGCAGGACTGAAGGAGCCAGGTCCACACCCGTGCCACGAGGCCATGTGCCCCATGCATTCAGAGCAGGGCTGGAGGGATCAGCAGCACTTGTCCCCTCTCAGGCTGATAGGTCCTGGGGCACAAATGACACAGCAACAGGTATTTGCAAGGTTTTAAGCATTTATTTTGAAGTCAAGGGAAGATGTAAAACCAAATATCTTTTGAACTAAGCTGTTAGCCTCTCCGTGCTCTGCATTCCCATCTCCCAGGCAGAGATTGGCAATGCCACGGAGGATGGGACGACATCAGCTGCTCTGGCACAGCTGGGATAAGTGAATACCTGTATTATCTGACACCGTACAGTCTAACGTAGGTCCTAAATAAGTGAGGAGCCCAGCTCCTCACACCAAAGGAGATGTCTTATTTAATTTTTTTGACTGTGTCTTATTTTAGCTATCCTGCCCCAATTCCAGCTGCACCCACCTCTCCCCACTCTCTGCTGGACAACTTTCTTTCCCGTTTAGCAATGGTTTTCTGGATGCCAGGACACTGAATAAGTCAAAACGCTCTGAGACAGAAAAATCTGACATTTTCTGTCTGTTCAGGAAGTGCATTAAGCTATTTGGGATTTTCCTAGGTGGGAAAGGTGTGGGAAGGATTGTGATTACCATAACAGAGATGTGCTTGGAGGAAAAACAGATTGAGTGGCTTTCAGCCACTTTATCTTCCAGAGATCCTAGAGGTTTCAGAGTTTGTCCTGTTTCTCTCTTTAGGAATACAGTGAAAAGAAAAACCCTGTTCCTGGAACTCTCTGGGTGTTTTCCAAGTTGTTTCCCTAATTCTTTACCCCCCTGCACCGTAACTAGCTTTACAACAGAGCACGGGCTGTAAAATGCTACTGCAGGGACTGGGGGATCATTTTACACCTGCTTTGTATTCCCCTGAACAGCTGTAAATGACAACACAAACTGTGAAGCAGCAGGGAATTTGAACGCCTTCGACATACATTTCTACGCTGATCTTTGGTAAATTAATTCAAATAGTTGCTGGGGATTTTTGGGAGAAGCTGGAGAATTTGCTGCATGAATAAAGGAAGCAATTCAAAGCAGAGGCCAGGAGACTTGGGGGAGAGGAGGGAAGGGAAGGAAGGAGGATGGACAGGGACAAGACATGGATAACCTGGAGGAGACCTGAACCTTGGCTTACCCTGGCCTTACAAAAGGCCCAGTGTGTGTGCTGACCCACGTGCAGGCTGGGGAGGGCATGGCCAGCTGCTATGATCTCCTCTCCTATGCGATAAGGAGGACGGATGCACTCCCCGTGCTGCTGTGCCTATGTTTGGCTAGAAATGTTAGCTACAATTTCCATAAAGATTAAAGGCCTCCCCTGCATTTGTTCACATTCAGAACAAGCTCAGAGTATGCCTCTGGGTGGAAGGCACTGCTGAAAACAGCACTTTGAATATGTACATCTCTGGAACATCCTGACTCAAATGGCTTATTAAAAGCCTTCCCCAGATATATCAGGCTAATCAGAGCGTTAGCCTGTGTTGTTTGCTGCACTGAAAGTGGTAATCCTGTCAATAGGCTGTTCTTCACACCTGCAGGCACCCCCATCCCTACAGCAGGTGAATAGAAGATTTTGTGCACTGGCAAATTATCTCAGCCTACCCCAGAGGTCGTCTCTTCACCTGCATGTCTGGGGCTGGTTTCAGACCAAACTCAGCATATTCTGTTGGTGAGGCAATGTGGTATGCTGAGAATTTACAGAATAAAAGAATATAAAAGTAGGCCAAATTCTTTTCTCCAAGCACAAAAAAGAAGGAGTTTTGCCATTGTTTTTGCAGCCTCCTGATCCTGGATGTAGTGAGAAGCAGCATAAGTCCAGGCACAGATTTTACCTACCTGCCTCATGGTTGGGTAGGTGCTCTGCTTTGGAGACCTTCATTACTGAAAGCATTGCACAGTGGCATCAAGGACAACCTTGTCCTGAACACATCTGGAGATATCCTCCTCCCACAGAGCTTCCCACATAACGGTCTAACGGTCCCCAGTATCCCCTTTCCTAAGGCTTGCAATACTGTCGAAGTGAATTGTATGAAGAAGAGACAGAATGGAAGAGCCAGAAGGAGACCGGGAGAAGAAAAGGTCCAGTTCACACCATACACTGCCCCAGAGCATCATAGGTTTGTGCCAGCTGGGAGTCTGGGCCATAAGCCTGCCTCCCTGAGCCACAGAGCCACAGGGCTTTACTTAAACCAAGCCCATGTCCCATCGCCACAACAGTACCACACTGATTTACACCAGCCAAAGACCAGGGTCAAAGTTTTACTTGGAGTCTTTTGTGGTTTGGTCCTGTTTTGGAGGGGAGGAATGAGGTCGCTCTCTGAGTGATGGTTAGTCCTGAGCTGGCTGCCCCTCCACCACCATGGCAGTCAGAAAACTCCTGTCAGACAACTTTTGCAGGGGCTGAATACTGCAGGTCCTTTGCTCAGCCACATTTTGGGTTGAAAGCAAACCATCTCCTTGCATCTGACTTTCAGAAGACCTTCAAAACCTTAACGGCATTGGAGGTAGCGGTCTGAGCTGAGAATCTAGTCGTGATTTTTCTACAAATGCTAAGGGCAGCATCACTGTCACAGGAACTGCCCACGTCTTTCCTGGCACACCAGCTGACTGTGGACAATGCAGAAGGATTGCCTCTGGTATGACCTCTGCCCCTTGTGCCAAACACAGAGACAAGAGCCGAAAGCTCCTGTCTCTGCATTGCTGCTAATGTATGACGTTTTCCAAGCCCACAGAAACTACTGACCTTTCTCCCACCCCTCCTCATTCCCGTCCATGCTTGCTGGCCATCCACTGGCAAATGGATGGCACTAACCTTCACAGCAGGTGTCAGGAGAGGTGACGGCCAGGGAGAGAGTTAACATAGTTCTCCTTCTGACAGGCCTAAAGTTGCTACTATGATGGAGACATTAAAAATGCCAATAGATAGCTAGGTGAGATGGATTTCCTGTAATCTCAGACTCATCATATTATACCTGTTACTCACAATAGCAAACAGTGAACTAACAAGAGGTCTGTGTAGGCTGAGGGAATGTTCCTGTCTACAGAGAGCGCTGTAGCTCATACCAATTAGGTGGTGCACAGCTGGAGAGGTGTGCTCTGACCCAAGCAATCTGTATGCACACACTTTGGCTTTTCTTATCTGCAAAGAACCTACCTGTATCAAAACAGCAGCACTGTGTGAAAGCCATGAACAGAAATGTCAGTGGGACATCTCAGTGTTCAGGGTGTGAACTGTCCCCTGCCATCCCTGAAGGATTTAAGATTGATTCTCAGGGGAAAGCAGAAGGTGCAAGAATTCCTGGGGTGATGCCCTTCATGCACATGGAGCCACCAAGCAGAAATGTATTCTCTTTCTGATGAACAGCCAGCCCCCACACCAGCTGGGGAAAGCAGCAGCTCTAAGGTGACAGGGTGAAGCTTTCTTGAAAATCAGTGTCCTTACCTGAAGGATGGTAATTGTCCCCATGTCTAGGACAAAGAGACCTACTTTTTTTCTTTCCCCTTCAAAAAGTTTTAGGTAGACCTGAGTTCCTCTGTCTCAAAGCTTAACAGTGAAGTGCAGACCAAACCCAACACCAGGCCCTCCCATCTGCCGTGGAGCTCTGACAGCTTTAAAGCCCCTGCTGCGCAGTGCCCAGGTGAATGTACTGAGGACTCCTCTCTGTGTCTGCTCTGGTCTTCAGCTCTCCTTTGGCCACTTGCAGCAGCTGGAGACAGTGACCACAGTCCAGTGGGCTACCAGAGGAAGCTCCCACCCTGTGATCTGCTGCTGTGACTCCCTGAGGGCTGTCTGAGTGCTTGCTGGAGGAGCAGCAGTTGCAGGTGGGAAACGGGCACCTCTCCATACATCAGGAAACACCAAGCAGCGCCCAGCGAGCTATGTACCGCAGGCAAGCCCTCAGCAGCACCTGCTCACACTGCTGTGTTTGGACTCTGCTGCCTCAGCCACGGACCACCTCAATTTGTCACTGTCACCCACAATCATTTTGTTCACTGACACCGAACCAGCCTGATGGAAAAATGAAGCCATGGTTTATTTAGCAAGACTTAAGGGTGCCCTTCTAGTTTTAAGTTTAGAAACAAAAGTTCCAAGTAAAACAAATAAAAAACTCAATCTCGGTCTGTGTGCAACTACTGTAGTCCTTTCTGGTTGCTTAACCTCTCATACTCTGGGGACCTGAGACAAACCACAGCCAGTAGAGCTGATGCTTCAGACCCCACTGCAAAATGCTGCAGCTGTGGTCTTCTCAAGACAATTTACAGCACCAGTGAGCAGTGCTTAGCCTGGTTCCCACTACTACATGCTACTGCCTCCTTTTCCCCCTCAGCTTTCCCTCAATCCCCTCTTTTATTTTTTTTCGTGTTTTCAAAAAGGAAAGACAGATAGTGAGCCCTCTTACACTTCTATACTGGGGCTTACCAGCTTTATTCCAACTGAGTGTGATATAACCCAGTTTTGTTCTCCAACTTTTACTTCCTTCCCAACCTTAAAGATTTTAGCATTCACTCATCCTGATTCCTGCAATAATCTGAGCAACCAAGTACAGTGAGAATGGAGCACTGCCCTATTTTGCAAATGAAACAATATAAAAAAGCATTAACTGTATAGCTGTTTTATGAGCTCATAATCTTTTGTAAGTGATTAGCTTTCTGTCTCATATGATATATGAGGACATGTTAATAACGGACACAACTGAGCCAGGAACAAGTTCTTTTGGGCAAACTACAAGAGCAAGTTTTCCTTTCCCAGCTTTGGCCAGGGCTCAGTGCGACGTTTGGTCCAACTGGCTGCCCCAGGCAGCCGTGACTGACTGCCCCGACAGCTGCCACTGGCTGTGCTGGAAGTGAAGTCCCTCTCCTCTCGAGATGGATTCGTGAATATTTGTACTAGCACCCCACTCATGGCACCCATGCTCTGGTCCTTGCATCCATTACTTTAGTAGAAAGTCCTGAGAGCATCCATTGGAGCCATTGGCTTCTGAAAGGCACCCGAGAAGGATACTTCAATTAGGTATTCCTTTCACAAACCTTCCCATTTGCCTTTTTGTCAGCTTTGGCAGTGCATAAATGTGACATTTAATTCAGGCTCCCAGTATTCAGCTGGTCTCTGATGCTGCAAGCAAGGAATTTCATCACTGTTCAGGGTTTGCCTGCCCTAACTGTTGCCCATTACTCCACTGGTGCCAATGGGAAAAGACAGGAGGGCTTTTGAAAGGGGTTCACCTCATTGTAGGGCTTATGTCAGAGTTGCTCTCTGATGGAGCCTGTAGCTGTTCCCTGGCCATGTACCCTTATTTCTCATGTTTCTATCCAGGGGCAGCATCACAGAGCCTCTCATGAGCCAGCAGATTTGCAAAATCACCTTCCTCTTCCAGACGACTCACCACACCATTCTCCAGCCCAGCATTTTATTTCAGAGGTATAATTCTTTAGCATAATAAATAAATGAATAAATAAATAAATAAATAAAATTATACGGTTCACTGGCCGCTGTGCAAAAAATCAGAGAGAAAAGACTTCTGACTTCTCAGGGAAATTATTTTGTTCCCAGCAGTAAAGGAGCCTCCATGAGAACACGGTCACCTGGTTCCGTCTCCATAGGGTGGTGGCACATTGCAGCAAAACTTTTTTAATAGTCATCACAACAAGGTAGTGTGACAGCCACTACCCTCAGTCATGGGCACTTTCCACAAAGAGGGGAGCACGTCGAGTCCTGCAGGTTGTGGAGCAGCCAGAGCTCCTGCTGGCTTCCTTCAGAAGCTTCCCCAGAAGGGACTATTAGCAAAACCTCCTCTGATCGCTGGGTGGCACAGGCCAGGAAATGCCACCCAGAAACTTCTGTGTGAGGCCGAACAGCTTGTGACTGAATGAGGGCATATCTTTAAGGCACACATCCAGTTGCAACTGAAAGATGAGAAGTGATGGGAATCCTGCTACATCCTACTTAACAAAGATGGTCAGCAACCATCAAGGTATTGTTTTGACAATTATTGATATATGAAGCATTAAACCAATCAGAGTAATATCTTTACCTAAGAGGCTTGCATCCTTATTCCTCTGGGGAAATCAAGGCAAAGAACAGTCAAGTGATTTGAGCAAGTTCCCCAAAAGCAGAAAACAGAAAAACATTTGTGTGTCCCAATTCCATGGCCAAGGCAAGCTGGTGTCCTTTAGCTCCTGGGATACCATCTAGGTCACCTTCCACACTTTGCTCTTGGCACAAGCCTACAGTTCACCTGAGTGAAAAAGGTGGCCTCCATTAGGTAGATTTCTTCCTTCCCAGCTGCTGTGTGCAGAGAGCCCAATTATGCTTTATAGCATGTGTGTTTGGTTGGAAATACACAATGTTCTGAGCTTAATGCAAGCATTTTAGTACGAGCTGAATTTATACCTCACTGATTCTGAATTTTTAAAATGCCTAGAGAAAACAGCTACTCTGTTCAGCAAAAACCTTAAAGAATCATCACCATTGATCCCTGCACTGCTCTGCTCTATCTGATTGCCTCTTAAATGCATTTATTATCCCAATTTGAGTTTTCAAAATCTGCTATGGTAAAGTGTGATGTTCTGCTGACTTCTAACATGCCACTGGCACAACCACCTCAGAAAAGAGAGCAGGAAAGCAGCACTTACCTGGGTTACTTTTGGAGGTGCGCACAGGGGTGTAATGGTTTTTGGAAGATGTCCTGACTGGGGTGTTTTCTTTGGGGGAGGTATCTATGGCCGAGATAGTCTCTCTTTCACAGTGTGCTATTGGGATTGGCCCCTGCTGCCTTAAGATGTCAGCCAGAGCCCTGGGGAGAGAGGAAAAAAAAGAAAAAAAAAACACATTTTCACAAAGCAGCCAGAATGGCATTCAGCATTTTCACTTCCACAGTCACTGTATAAAACCATCAGTACATGGGTTTCTACCATAAGAAAAAAAAAAAAAAAAAAAAAAAAAAGCAACAAAAAATATAGCTTAAAAGCTCAGTGTTTGTTGGTTTTTTGTTTGTTTTGTTTTGTTTCTTGTTTTTGTTTTTGTTTTTGTTTTTCTGTTCATGTGTCTACTGCATGTATTTGCAGGTTTGCCTAGTTATTGTTTCCTAATTTACTTCACCCCAGGGTAATGTCATCTCTCCATCACTGTCTTTGCTGTCAGCAAGAGTGCAGATGGACTGCTCTCCACAGCACACAGCCCTTCACAAAGAGTCACCATGGAACTCACCAGAGACCTAAGACTCTGACACTGTGAGCTTATAAAGGTTTCTCCAAAACCGCCGTGCCCACACCAAATTTCAAGACTTTTTCTGCTAGAAGGTCAATACACAGCAGTGATAGGAGTGGGTTTCTTAAAAGAGAACCAGCAGTCCATAAGAAAAGGACTAAAAATATTTTCATGGGTTAATGTCAATACAGCCATTAGCCTATCTTTAGCTTTTGGTCCATTAGAGGCTTCTTTAACGGTTCTGAGGTCTCACTGCTATTCTCCATGAAAAGAAATGTCACAGAATTCAGCTGCATCCAATGTTTTCCCCTTGGATGAGTGGAGACTCAAAGGTTTTTTCCTGTGTGAATATCACGAACACAGTGGAACAATTACAGCGTGAAATGCACTGATTTTCTTAGTGCAGCCACAAGCTATCTCTCGAGCCATAGGAAAAGGGGTGGCTCGTGTGGATTATAAGGGACAGCAGCATTTTAAAGATGATGAAGTTTGAAAGGTTCCTTTCTCTTGGTAGAAGGAATCTGCCTAATGTCACCTCGGGTACCAAGAAAGATGTAAGGAGGAGAAATTCCTTCATTGCATATTGATGAGAATGATGATGGTGTTGCTCATACCTCCTCGCATTTCTTAAATGCCATATTTTTGGTCTTTTATATGAGAAATAGTTTGGGACCTGAGTCCATTCCATTTTCCAAATCATTTCCTTTACAGACTGCCATCCTTGTACATAATGAATTGCAACACTAATGTGATCTACAGAAGAACCTCTTGAAAGACCTCAGAGGCTCCAGAGCAGGAATACATTAGTTCACACCCACCCTGTACAGCATAAGAATATTTTTTAATGTTATTTGATTATTTACTGTTTGTACAGAGGGCATAGAGGCTATACCCACTTACATGATGTGTATACATGCACACACACAATACATATGGAGTAAAAATGTTGTCATGTGCAGGCACATCAGAGCACAAATCCCTGCCCCACATGGTACTGCACGGTTCCCTCCTGAGGAGAGGATCCATTCAGCCACCAGTAGATAGACCCAATGGCTTTTCTAGGTAAATACCTCCCCACTGTAGTACTGATCTTGCTGACTGGGGAGGATGTGGGAAGTTAATAAGGTCTATTTGGCACCAGGATCCAATACACCCCTTTGGAGACAACACATTTTCTAAAGACAGTAGGTTGGCAGAACTGAGCCCTTAGTATGTATCTCCAAGATAAATTAAGCATCAGATGACCATTTAATGGTATGTGCAGTTCAGAAATGCTAAGAGTCATTTTTCAATCACACGGATTGTGTTAGGACCATTATTTACTAGCCCATAGAGGCTTGGGCTCATTTTGAGCACTTGCAGAAGACACTCTTAGTGTCGAGAGTACAATCACTTAGAGCACAGAGGACGATGACAGCGTGGATAGCACTAAAACACTATATACCACTTAGCTTAATATAATAACAGCCAGCTGGGCAAGAAAGAACAGGTCATTCAGAAGGGGCTGTGTAAGGTGAGGAACGCAGAAGCAGTACAGGAAACTCAAAGACGTGGAAATGGAGTTCGAAGTATGGTGGGATGGAGATGGCAGAGCACAGGCCAGTGCTCCCGGGAGCTGAGTTTGCTTAACCTGACAAGAACAGGCTAAGAGAGGATCTGCAGACCTCTAATGGAGAGCTGTGGAGAAAACGGAACCAAACTCTTTTGGAGGTGCACAGCAAAATGACAAGAGGAAAGTAGCACAGGTTGCAGTAAGGGAACCTCTATTTACTTATAAATTAAAACAAAGCCACGGTGGGGTTGTAAAACACTGAAATGGGGAACCAGAGAGGCTGAGGGATTTTCATGCTTGGCGATTTTCAAATTCATCTGGATAAGACCCTGAACTATCTCATCTAGCATTGCAGTTGGCCTTGCTTTAAGTAGATGGCAGGACGAGGGACCTCCAGAGATCCCTTCCAACCTAAATTCTGCTATAATGCTGAATTCACACCTCACACTGCAGGTCACCTTTTTCCTTCTGACTCTGTTGTCTCTTCTCCTACCATTATTGATCTCTGACTGGGGTTTGATACAGTCCTAAGAACTAGCTTTCTTGCCTCAAGTGCAGACAGTTTGCCTCCATTCACTAAAAATAATTGAGTCAATTAAAGGGACTATGTTTTGGTAGGACTGGAGCCAGCCATCCTCTCAGACTCTATCTACCTGAGAGGCAAACCCTGAACCTGCTGCCCTCCACGAGGGCAAACCACATGTCTGGGTAATATTCCAGTTTGCGATCAATTCCCCATAAAGCTCTGCTTGGTAACAGACAGGACCTGAACCCACTGGTCCTCAGCACCAGCACAAGCACAGCTCAGATGCTAAAAATGAGTTTTCCCCTTGTTTTTCCTCCTGAAGGCGCAACAAGAGCTACTCTCTGGGTTAGGTGTTGGTCAGAACATGACAAGAAAATGCTTTCTAGCCAGGTGCCAGCCACATGGCAGGGAGGAGACTGTTACCCTCAGGAGCACTGAGGTTATCACAGTCAATACTCAGGAAAGTGATGTCTGCTATGTCAGGCTACACGTAAGATAAATTGAACACAACCATCAAAAGCAAGGCATAGCTCGTGAGTGTATGGCACTAAAATAATGTGAGTTCAACCGTGCCAAAGGTATACATCTCTAAGCACACCAGTCAGGACACAGTTGTGTGTCCTGATTGCTAACTCTTAGTCCTCTTCTTTAATGTTTATGAAGGAAAATACACTGTTCAACACCAGCAGAACAAAACATTAAAGGTGGAGGTGAGAGTCAAACTTGGATCAAACTGGTTAGTTCCTTGCCAATTCAATCACATCTCTGTGTGTGATCCAGTTGATTTCCATAAAGCACAGAGGGCTGAATCCCACACTGGTGGAAGGTCAGTCATGCTTACTGAGGAAGGATTTGGTCAGCATGAGCTTTTCAGGTACACCTATCTAATCATCCACTGAAAAAGCTTCAGGGTAAAGCTTCAAGCAGGGTAATAAAGTCTCTGGAAATATTTGGGTCTTGCATGTGCAGCCATTTGGGTGAAATTAGTCTCACTGATGTCAACAGCATCCTACTCACCTGCCCCAGGCTATAAGGCACTCCAGAAATCATTCTATGACACCCGTTTTATCTCAGGGAGACAAACCTCACTTGCTAGAATGTGTTACCTGTGGCAGCAGGTGGAGTGGCCTGAGCTGCGTAACTGTGCAATCATATCCTGAGATAGCAATTTACAACAGCATTTTCATTAACCTCTATTAAGTGAGAACACTAAAGCTTCTTTCCATGTAAACCCAGAACAGAGGTACTGACATCAGGGATGTTATCCCAGACCAGTGCTGGACTAGCAATGCAGAAGCAGACCCAGTGATGTCTTGTAAGACATCCCAGGTAAGGAGCTTGTGTAACTTCAGACTAGTTCTTAGGGGAGAAACACAGTGGGACAAACACAAGGACCCTAGTGCAGACAAACAGTTGTGGCCATTTTCAAAAGGGGAAAAAACGGCTTGTTGGAAATTCAAAGAGACAAAGGGGATGGTGTAAGCAGGAGGGCAGCAAGGTTGGGTGTTAGCTAGGACCTTGATGCTGAAGGATGCAATCAGCAGACAAAAAGAGAAAAGAGCGAGGGCAAGCTGGGAGAGGGGCAATGGCAGGGGGTGATGAAACAGAAAGAAAACAGAACAAGGAGAAAGTGAGGAGAAAGGGTGGTAAAATGTAGGAAACAGACAGGAAGTAACCACGTTGAAGAACAGGTAGGGTCTAGCAGATATGTGGAGGATACTGATGTGGGCTGGGACAGAGGATCCTCTTTGCGCAACAGGGAAGTAAATTGCCAATAAAGCTTCTGCAGGCTGAAGGGAGATGATCCTTCTCTACTCAGCTCTGGTGAGACACACCTGGAGGTCTGCATCCAGTGCTGGGCTCGCCATGGACATCCTCAAGCAGGTCCAGTGAAGGCTCACAAAACCAGGGAAGGGCTTAAAGCACCTCCTACATGGGCAAGAGGCTGCGCGAGCTGGGCCTGTTCAGTCTGGAGAAGGTTCGGGGCCTTCATCAATGTGTGCCAACAACCCAGACTGAGGGTGTAAAGGAGGAGCCAGGCTCTTCTCAGCTGTGCCCCGTGACTGAGGTAATGCACACAAACTGAAGTACAGGAAACTCCATTCACACACAAGGAATACTGTTTTGTGCTAAGGGTGACAAAACACTGAAACACGTTTCCCAGCCTGTCCGAGTCTCTGTCCCTGGTGACATTCAAAACCCAACTGGCCCTGGCTGTAGGCAACCTCCTGCAGCTGGCCCTGCTTTAGGTCTGTACTAAATCTCCCAGAAGCATCTCCAGCCTCAGTGATTTTGTGAAGTTCATGCAGCCAACCCGGACTATCCCACAGGAGGATGCAGACCCATGACCCCACAACGAAATAGGCTCAAAACACAGCAGAGGGAATTCCCTGTAGGAGGCAGATCCCGATCCTTCTGGACCCACCCTAAAACAACAACTCCAGTGGTGTCTCCTCAGGCTGGGCAATGGCACTGAGAGCAGGCCCAGGCTGAGAGCCAGGTCCTACAGAAACATCGAAATCCTCCCATCTTGCACAGGCAGCACCACCACAGCTTCCTGGCTTCAGCAACACTGGTGTGGTGATTTGCTTGTCTCCTGCACCCCTGGGGAGGAATTCCTTGCTCTCCAGTGTTCTGTGCACTGAAGGAGAAAGGATTTGCTTGAGATCACTGAGGAAGCTTGGGACAGGGCTGGGACCACAGCCCCCAGTTTCCCAGCCGAGTGCCCTGTCCACTAGCCAAGGACGCTCCACGTGAACACACACATCCCAGCTACCCTTGGCTGCTGGTCAGGTTTTTGCAGGATGGATCTGTGGAAATGCAGAACTCATGTCAGAGCCCCAGGGACAGCACCATGAAGGTAAGAGAGAAGGATTGCATTTGACGGGCTACCTCCAGTGCACATACAACCCTCTCCTTTTGGAATGGAGAGAGAGGGGGGGGGGGAAAGAAAAGAAAAAAAAAGAAAGAAAAAAAAAAAAAAAAACAGGTCCTAGGTAGACAGGGAGAAGCAAAAAGCTGAAACAGGAAGGAATGGTTGCTTTAAGAGGTGAGTTTGCAACACTTCGGCATTTGCCTCTGAAATGAGCTCTGAGAGACAGAATAGAACCTGCCCTGCTATCTGCCTTATTTTACCTAATCTTGGGGATACTTGTCATCATGGAAAGTGCATGTCAAACCCTTTAACTAACAGTGTCCTGAAGTGTGGCATCGCTTCCTGGATGACTATAATAAAGTAAGATATATTATTTGGTAGAGACTCTGATCTGCAGAAGGAAGAACAGCCCCTGCCTCAGCTAGACAGACATCAGCCAGCAGAAGGGGAAAAGAGGAGGGAGTATGGTGCAGACGCAACGCTCATCTACAGAGGCTGAAGACCTCATGGCTGGAGGGAAGAAAAACTTGCAGGGGCTGCAGAGGATCAGCTTGCTTAAGCACACTCTGCCTATTCACCAACCCCGCCAAGAAATTTAACCTCCTGTCTTCATTACCAGTGAGGTAACAGCAGGCTGGAGGAGTGCTGTCCTTCACCACAGTATTTTTAGAAAGTGGTGTCCTGTTTTCCAAATATCCACGGGTTCCCAGCACCAACTGATAGTGTGAGCATGGACACAGGTCTCCCTTCTACTGAAGAGATGGGGAGCTTTGCTGGCAACTCCAAAAGGCCAGGATGTCATCTGTGGGAAATCAGATTGGAGTAGAGAACTCTGCAGATGGTGGACAGGAAAAGGAATTGACTGTTTTCAGTAGTGCAGGCTGTACACTCACAAATTCAGTCAAGTGCCTTATGAAAATCCTCTCTCTTGGGGATCTGACTTCCTCACGTGTGGGCAAGGAGGGGGGTGTTAGAAAACAGAATTGCCTATTCCCAGTCCCTGTGAATTTGGGGAAGAATAGAAAAAGAATGACCAAATGGATCTGGCAGAGCACAACAAAAAGAGCAATGTCTGGCTAAGGTAAAAGCCTGCTAAAAGCATAGCTGTGATGGGGTTTGTGGCAGAACTCCAATCGACTTCAGCATGGCCAGGATTTCAGTATAAAGTCCTTAAAAAAAAGAGTGAGGTTAAAGACTCCCCTGTGCCCTCTTACTAACCCAGAAAAAAAAAAAGGCAGCTAGGCTGTGAGAGGTGATTTGTCCAGCTAGGAGCCAGATCACCTGCAAACGATGGGTGATCTTTGATCTTGCCACCAGAAGGATGAGGCATTTACTGATTACACAGCAGTGCCTGAGAAACCACTGCAGAGCAATAAATGGAGGGACACATGGGGATGCTGCTGCCAACAAACCCTGGAGATGCAGACCTGGAGGGCTGAAAGTGATTCTGCCCCTTCAGACACTGCTTCTGAAGGTGCAGGTGCTGGGCAGCATGCTATAGACACACAAGTCCCAGGTCAGCAAAAGAGATAACTGGTCTCTGCACTGAGAAGTGAAAATACCTGCAACTTCTGAGAAGGGTTTCTGGGGAGGAACTCTGGAAATGGTCATTTGCAGTACTCAAGGGGGCACACAGAGGATGCCTGAGTATGTCTGTGAGTGTATGTATGTGCACAGGAATGGATGAACACACACGTGGCATTAAGAAGGAAAAAGGTTTAAGCATGAGGACACCCAAGAGCAAAGCATTGTTCCTGCACTCAGTAAAGCTAAGGAAGTTTTCTTTCTTAAAAATAAATGTAAGAAGGAAAAGTCAGATGTCTTCTGAAAAACCACTATCTATGAAGCTCCTGGAATTTAGTCCATCTTTAATTAAAAAAATCACTGAAAACTACAGACATGCTAGGGGCCGGATCCTTATTCCTGTTTATGACAAAAGAATGAGGCTGGAAGTATTCCTGGTGAACTCAAAGCTAACACAGAAGTGATGTAATTACATTATGGATATGCATCCACTGTATGGAGGTAGGTACGTCGAACATACCCTTCTGCTGAAACAGAAGAGGCATAGGAGTTATACTGAAACAAGAACACAAGTTTCGCTGTGAGCTCCTGTCTTTAAATGTGAGATGAAATCAGCAACAGGAAAATAAAGATCCTGTCTTTGGGACAGGTTCTTCATTCTGTATCTAGGTTATTAAATGGCAGCAGTGCTTAAACTGAACACATTACTCAAGCAGTTTACAGCTCTAGCATTAATATACACGTTGATTAAGTCCAGCTCTTATTGTGACGCGGGCAAGGAATTTGCTACAATCACTAAACAACAGATAGCATGAAAACCTTTGAGAAGTGACACATTGGGTCCAAAGAGAAAGACTGTTATGCAAAGCTTTTGTCATTAAAAAGTAAAAATTGAAGCTTTCTGACTTGGTGCCAGCCTTCCCTGGCTTTATCCAGAGCACAAGGAAGAGCCTGGTGAAGCGGCGTGCCAGGGAAAGCAGGCTTGGGTGCTGGAAAGTGCTGGGAGCGGTGCTGTTGTACAGAAAAGGAACTCAGCACTTGTCCTAGTTGGAGAAAGAAGGTAAAATAAAAAGAGCAGGTATTCCAGAATGATAAAGATCTACAGGAATTAGGCCTCATACAGTTTTACAGTGTGCTATTGCTTGTGCTCTTGTGTCTGCAAGCACAAAGCCAGCGAGAGCACTTGGTGGATGTGCAGCACTTTGAAAGACAAGCCAAGTTGTTCTGCACACAGAAGCAGTTTCCTGCACAAGGCATCTATTTTGCACCAAAGCCTATGTTGTAGGTACAACTAAAGGACTTTAAATTTACTGATGCAGACTCTACTTTCTCTAAAAATCCCTATCATTGCAGCAAAGGAGACTGGGGCAAGGGCTAAAGCCCAGCAAATTATTTACTGTGAAAGAATTTCAGGCTTATCTGCCTGGGTAATGAGATACTTGAGACCTCAGCACAATACAGAGCACCCAGATCTAAGCAAATACAGATTGCCCATGTGAGTAGGGGCAAAGGCAGGCAAAGAAACCACCATGATCTGGTTTTCCTGATAGGGTTTAGATCTTCTTATGTGAAACAGAAGTTTTAAAAGGCTTGTGGTCTCCAAAGACACAGAGATCAACTGGTAGTTAAGGATATGAGACTAAAAGAAAACGAGTTCAGAGCTGGGATGGATTCCCTTGGCACCTTGTGATGGAGGGTTACTAATAGAGGAAGTTAATTAGAAAGCAGAAAAATATCAAATATATGAGAGACGCTGAAAGGATTCAATGGAGGAAGCATGGTTTTTGAAAGCAGCCTCTCTTAATGGGAGAAGTTCAAAAAGAAAGGAGAAAACTCAGGGGCAGCCAGAGTCTCTGTGCTGTTACCAAAGGCTTTCCAAAGCAGATTTCATGTGGAAAGCATGGCACAGCCCAGTTACCAAATGGTGACCAGAGCTTCAGACCAAGGTTTCCCCAGTACGTATAAGTGAAGCAAAAGAAAAGAGGGGTTGTCCAGGTACACCACACATAGGTGCACATATCCTGCCCTGGCTGGGCTCACTGGGAAGGGGCAGCCCATCACTGTCAAACAGCAGAAGGCTCGGGGCTTCTCCCTGCCGGGAACTACAGCAGCTACACAAGGCAGTGCTGGCCAGAAGCAGGACTAGTCATGGGCACCTGCTCTGAGACAACATGACCGAGACTCAGAAACATCAGGAACAAAGGATACAAAGCAGAGCAAGGAGCAGCTGAAAGGGATGTGAGCAAGTCGGTTGAATGAGACAGAGCAGAGTAAAAATAAGCAGAGTATAAAATCAGCAGGAAAAAAAAAAATAAAATAATGACAGAATCACAGAAATATTTTTTTCCGTGCAATCCCCATGGCCAGACATGTGCTCGCAGCACTCACCCTGCCCTGGGGAGGTACAAGGTTTGATTGCTTGGCTCAAGCAACGTATGGCAGTGGAGAGGAGAGCTGGATGAGCCAGCTGTGATCGTGATTCACAAAACTAAGTCAAGAGACAGGTAGCTGTGACAAGCTCCGCTGTTCATAAAGAGGGCTGAAACCAGCTACCCTCCAGTGACTCCTCTGGCAACCACAGGGTCCGAGAGCCATGGTGAGGGGCACCCTACAGGAAGAGAAAACCTCCTGTATTTAAGCTTTGTGCAAAACTGTGCACACCACGTTCCTGGGTCTGTGGACAAACAGATCCATTGCCTCCAGTTCCTGTTGAAATTCAGAGCTGCGGAGTGGCAAGAAACTGATCAATTTAACAACCAAGGCATACTTGGGAAAAGGATGTTCATTTATAGAGACAGTCACTGTTGTTATTCACAGAGCGGAGGATGCGCGGGCAGGGACTGAAGAAAAGAGGAGCACAAATATCTTTCCTCTTTGCAGCAACAAAGACGCCCTGGGAGCAGGGGACTGCGAAGCACTCCGAGCAGAAGGCGCCTGTGTCTCTTCTCCCTTTCAAAAGCCAAAACATTCATCGCACACACGCCGTGCTTGGACGGAGCCAGTGAGTGGCCTTTTAGCAGAGCACAGAGCTCATTTGCTGGGAAAAATCCCAGCGCTGCTTCTCACAGCTACGCAAGAACAGCTGGGCTTCCACCGCCGCCCCGGGGCCACCACTGCTACTAGCTCTCTCTGGCTCACAAGCAAAGGCTTCGGCTGTCCATGCGGCAAGCTATCAGTAACATTTCCAACCCTAGCTGTAAACTATAAACAGTTTTCCAATTTGTGCATTCCTAACTGAGCAATGAGTGCAATGGTTCCTGCTGCTGAGGGCTAAATAGGGGTCACAGAGCGATAGTACTAACAGTGAATTATTTATGTACTGTAGCGCGGGGATTTAGGGTCATGACCATGGGAGGAAAATATTCTGGGTCACCCCTCCTTGCTACAGAACATAACCAGCTTCGAAAACAAATAGCTGATATTCCTCATTCACTGCACAAGATTCCCTAACTCGTTCCTGCACTGAAAATAAACCAAATAGTCTGCTTACTTAAGAAATGCTTGAGAAAAAAAAAAAAAAAAAAAAAAAAACAACTGACAAACTGATGAAAACAAACCCGCAATCAGAGATTAAGAGCAGACAAAGCATTGCTCGGTATAACTCTCAGAAATCAGCCCCAATTTCTCTCTGGAGCCCAGCATGCATCAGTTCCGGCTGTGTAACTCCAGAGCAAGATCCAGACAAGAGGCAGTCACATATGGCCAGGCTGATCCTATAATCATTAAGATCCTATAATCATTAAAAAATCAGCTGTGTTTAAAATGTTCCAAGTGTTTCTGTAAAATATGAATATTTTAGCTCCTGTTTTCCAAAGCACTTCCACTTACTGCTCTTAAAAATGAACCTAAGTATCAGTTCCTGGCGCTGCTCTGCCCGGGATCACAGCAGCGCCTCTGCTTTAAAGGTGCATGGTGGTGCCTGAAAGCAGGACCGGATCTTCAGCTCTGAAATGCACACGCATATCGCAGCACACAGTCAGCCTTTCATTCCACATGAGAGTGATGGTTCTCCCGTGGATTTGTAAACCCTCCTTTCTATTAAAAGACAGAAAAATGAGCCCTGCCTCCATCAAAACATTCATTCTAATGGAGTTAATAAGGATTTTCTGTAAAAGCTGGATGAGAAGGTAGCAGAGAAACAGCATCTACACACAGCTCTGCTAACCGACCATTTACGATGAAATGAAATTTAAAGCAGGATCTTGCTTATGCTGAAGTGCAGGGGGGTCTTGCTTAATCTTCCCCACGTGTAGGATACTGTTCGCAATGGGCTCTTTCCAGGACAGCGAGGATTTCTGCTTAAACTCTTGCTCTCCTCATTCCAAAGGTTTTGGTAGGATGCACACGGAGATTTAACGCACGTGTCATCCCTACTGTGAATTATTCTGGATGGTACACTTAACTCCAATTGACACAGCCTCAAACAGATATAAATACCTGACTACATTCTGGTTTTCTCTTTCCCTGTTACTCAGCAGCAGCAGTTCTCAGAAGCAAACAAAGACAAACCATTCCACTCCACACATTTACATTCTGCTTAGAGCACAGATAGCATTATTCCTCAGATAGTGCAGACCCTGTCTGCTGGAAATGCACTTCATAATATTTAAACCATCGTGCAATGTTGATCAAGTTCAGGTAACACAGCTCTGAAAGGTATAATCTTTTACCAGCTACCATATTATGGAAGTCAATCAATTCCTTAAAATGCACTGAAAGTCAAGCTTTCCAAGCACTCAATCTGCCATTCATACTTCTACACAGAGGTGAATCATTTCACCAGAACTTATCTAAATAAAGAAAAGCAAGCATCAAAGAAATGAAAACATCAGGAATAATTCAGACAAGTCTGGCAACACTGTCTCTGATTTCAAAGGAGCCAACCCCATAGCTCACTGGAGCTAGAGCAAAAGTAATACATGGACAGGCAAGTCAGATCTCCAAATTTAGTGTGAAGATAATGCACAGGCAAAGTTGCCTTGAAGCCAAATGTGCTGGACAGTTGGGGAACTAGCCCTTGTTAATAAAATACTTTAAAGAGCCCATTTTCTGACTATGCTGTTTTCAGGACCTGCACAGACATGTGACCAAAGAGTTATTACAATATTTCTAACATTGCAATGTTATTTTCTTGCAGTGATGGGGTTTGTGGTGGAATACATGGGCCAAACCCTCAGCAAGTATAAAGCAGCACTACTTTTTGGCTTTGCTGAGGAAACAGCAATTTACACCAGCCGGCACCCCCGTGTGTGTAGGCTTATAAAGCAAGGAGTCTAAATAAAACACATCTTCCCAAATAAATGAAAACTGCGTCATTCACCTCTTTTTTCAGTATAAAAAGCTAAAATTCTTCCCCTAAGACTATGTTGACTGCATTTGAAGTTCAGTCTCAAAAATATGATCCAAGGTTTTACTTGTTTTGATTAAAAGTTCTTAATTAAAATAATTTCTATGGAACATCATCTGCAAGATGCACGGACTTTTCTCACTGATGTGCTCACAGCTGTTCTTATAAAGAAGCTCCTTGACAATTTATGTTCAAACATGGGAACCTCCTGGATTCCCAGCACACTAGAAGTACGCACCATTTGAAGGGACTTGAATGTGAGCTGAGAACGTACATGTGCTTGTCCAAAAGAAGTATCATGGAAGCCTGAGCTTTTGCTTTTAAACAAGCTTTTCTCTGACACATCAAAAGAGTTTTCTCTTATTAAAAATGTTAAAACAGCAACGAGAAAAGGATATCAAACTAATTCCCTAGCAGTCAGACAGAAAGGACTATGAGCTTGAGTTATCTGATTTAAAGGGGAAAAAGAGAGAGAGAAAAAAAAAAAACAATGGAAGAAAAAGCACACTCCCTGCTACCACTGCTTTCCCTAATCGCCCTGGGGCTGCCTGGCAAAAGACACTTGGTGGAAGGACGCAGAGCAACTGCCTGCACGTTTCCTCAACTTCTCCCCGGCTGCCCCAGGGGTGCTGCTCCTCAGGCCGACAGGGTGTGACCTGTGGGGTTGGGGACCCCAGGAGCGCCCCCTGGGGCCAGCAGTGGTGGTGCTGAAGGGGGTGGCGGAGGGCAAGGGAAAGTGCCCCCCTGCTGGGGGGCGCTGAGGGGGCACCGGGACGGGTCCCTGGGATTGAAGCTGAAGGGGGTCGGGAGGAATGGGTCAAGGGGAGAGGTGGTGCCTGGACAGACAGCACCAAGGGAGGGGGCCCTGGATGGATGGTGAAAGGGAAAATCCCTTGTTGGGTGGTGCCAAGAGGGAACTCTCAGACAGCCCACGCAACCGGGAAAACCTGGGGTGAGTGGCTTAAGGGGAGGCCCTCGAAAGCGACAGTGCCATGGAAAATCACCCGGCCACGAGGGGCAAAAGGGGAGCCCTTAGACAACCCATGGAAAGCAGAAATGCTTGGAAGGGTGGCGCAAGGGGTAAACTCATGGCCAGGCAGTGGCCATGAGTCAAAGCCTTGGACACATAGTTTGGAGGGGTGCCCCTTGGACAGGTAGTGCTGCTGGGGAACCCTCGGACAGCCAGTGCAAAAGGGGAACACCTGGCTCAAAGGGGAAATGCTTGGACTGGTGGGGCAAAGGAGAAACTCTTTGACAGGCTGTGCAGATGGGAAGACCTCGGTCTGCTGGCTGAGAGGAGGAACAGTGGAACGGGTAGTGCAATGGGGGAACCCTTAGCCAGACAGAGCAAAGGGAAAACTCTTGGGCAGGCAGCACAGCGGGGGAACCTTCGGGCAAAGGGGCGTCCCGAGGCGGCGGTGGGGGGAGGACGGCATCGCACCTGTGTATGTTCATCTCCCGGGGCGGGCGCCGCGCCTTGTCGTAGGCCACCTTGGCGAAGACGCCGGCGATGAGCACGAAGGCGATGGCCCCGCACGAGATGTAGACGGTGGCGTTGGTGCTGTCCTTGTCCGGGTCGTACTTGTCGGCGTCCCCGTCGGCGCCGTTGCTGCCGTCGGCGGGCAGCGCGCCGCTGGCGGTGGTGGGGTGGGCCCACTCAGGGCTCTTGTAGTTGCGGCACAGGCTCTGGTTGAGCTTCTCGGCGCGCTTGTTGCAGCAGAAGCGGTAGAAGCAGGTGCCGCAGCAGTAGCGGAAGCCCGTCTGGCTGTTGTTGCACTCGAACTCCTTGTCCCACTGCCCGCTCACGTCGTAGTACCCCCAGCACGTCTCGTGCGCCGGGGCCGAGCCCCCGCCGCCGCCCCCGCCGCCGGGGGGCGTCCTGCCCTTACCGCGCCCGGGCAGCGCCGTGGGGGCGGCCGCCGCCGGGCCCGCCAGCGTCTGGTTGAGCAGCTCCTTGCCCGGCCTGGGGGTCCGCCGCGGCGCCGCCGCCCCCTGGGTCCGGTTGCCCTTGGCGCGGGGGGGCCCGGCCGCCTGCGCGGCCGGCGGCGGGGCCGGGAGCTGCAGGGCGAGCAGCAGCAGGAGCAGCAGCGGCAGCAGGTGCCGCGGCCCCATGGCGGGGCGAGGAGGGGGCCGGGGGGCGGCGGCGGCGGCGGCGGCGGCGGCGGCGGGGGGCGGCCGGGGGGCGGCGGCGGGCGGGGGGGGGCGCGGGGCTCAGCGGCCGCGGCGCTGCCCCATGGGGCGCGGGGGCGCCGCTGCCGCTGCCGCGGGGGGCTCCTCAGCGGCGGCCGCCCGGCGCCGGGCGCTTCATGCCGGCGGAGCCCGGCGGAGCCCGGCGGGGCGCGGCTGGAGGCGGCGGGGTCCCGCGCGGGCCGGCGCTGCTCCGGCGAGGGGCTGCGAGAGACGGGGAGAGGGTCAGAGCGCGCCGCGCCCCGGGCAGCCCGGCCCGCCCCCGCCCGCCCCCCGCCCACGGCCTTACCATGCCGGAGCGGGACCGCAGCGCGGCCGCGAGCAGCAGGCGGGCTGCCCGCGCTCAGTGCCGAGCCGAGCCGTGCCGAGCCGCTCCGGATTAAGCCCGCCCACCGGCGCCGAGCCCGCTCCTTACATCACTCCGGGCCGGCGTCACCGCACGCCGACGGGCCGGGTCCGAGCCCCCCCCGAGCCCCCCGACCCGCCCGGGGCACCGTGCAGCCCCACACACACACCTCCGCCGCCGGCCCCGGGTGCGGGATGGGTTGCCGTGCCCCCGCGGGGCCGTGCGCGGTGCCCGTGGGCTCGGAGGGCTGGGGGGGGGTGGGGGGGACACGGCCCCGCCGGGCTGTGCGGTCCCCGTGGGTGTGCACGGGACGGCGGTGCCCGGAGGGGCGTGCAGGGGGTGTAGGTGTGCAGTCCGTGTGCCCCTCCAAGTGTGTGCGCTGGGCGTTCAGGTGTGAGGTTACAGTCCGCAGAAGTGCAGGCAGGGAACACGGTGGTCCCTGCAAAAGTTTGAGGGCTACGTAGACCCTGTAGGTGTGTATGGGTTTTAGGGACCCTGGGGACAGACGCATGGTTACATTCTCTGTTGGAGTGCGTGGGATGTGTGGCCCCTCGGTCTGTTTGAGCAGGCCCTATAAATGTGTACAGGTTGTTTGTGCGGAGCCCTGCAGACAGGCATGGGCTGCCGGGGCTGTTGGAGCCCGGGTGTCCGAGCAGGACTGCCCCAGGCAGCTCAGGGGCAGAGCTCCATCACCTCCTCTGAAGGTCTCTGTCCCAGGGCAGTGCCCACAGCAGAACCCAGTGCTGCCAGGCGTTGCCCCTTGGCCCTGCCACCCCCTGTGCAGGGAGATGCCTCCCCAGGCTTCACAGCAATTGCTACACCAGCCTGCACCCAGTCCAGCTGTGTCCCAGTTCCCTGCTGTGCAGGCTCAGCTGTTCCCCTCAGGGCAAAGGAGAAGGCATCCCTCAACCTGGCCAATGCACTCCCCACGTCTCTGAACCAATTCCTTTCCAGGGTGATTGGGGGTGCCTTCAGATGGGCTAGTAATGGGCGATCTGTGTCCAGAGTGATCCAGGCACAGCCACCACCGGTTTGTTTAAGGTATCTTTGAGCAAGCTTCCTGCAAGCACAGGCGATTTCAGTGCTGTGAGCCGCTGGGCCCCCACGCCAGAATTTCCTCAAAGTACTGGTGCTTCCCCCATGTCCCACTGCAAACTACACTAAAGCCTTTACAAACATTTCCTGAAGACATACAAGGCACTGCCAGCTGTAAGGACACACAGAGGACAGAGAGGAATCACAGCAAAGAGGAGTGCACGCAGACGGAGCTGAAGTGATGCCCCGCAGCTGCAGACAAGCGGCTTTCGGGGACATGGGGAGGGTGATGTAGGGGGAGAAGGAGGACTGGAGAAACCACCCCTGAAAAGTCTCCTCCCCTGTACCTCACACACTGTGACTCATTAAACATAGGTTTAAATCCCCACAGCTCGCGGCCGGAAACTCCCTTAGGAGAGCCCACAGGCTGTGAGGTTGGCAAAGAAAGCTTTAGCTCTGCCATCTCGATCTGCTCCGGTGCCGGGGATGACTGGGGAAATCAGACTGTCTCTTTCTTTCTCGAGAAGACCCGCTCTACCATAGGAGCACTGGACTTTGCAGACATGCCCAGGTCACGCTGGTAAATTACAGCTTGGGGTGCCCAGACCTCAGCAGCAGCTGACCCCGAACTCAAGGGAGGCAGGAGGAGGCAGCCTGAGACCCATGTGGCATGTCACCACCCAGGTGAGCATCAGTGTGAGCTGGTTTAACACTGATGCCTTTCTGAACCCCGCATGCTGTGAGCCCAGCTCATCTGTCCTCCCTCTGGGGACAATGCTCCTATTTTGGTATACCACAAAACCTTATGTTAAAGGCTGCAAACCAGACTCCTTCCTACTTGTTCTCTGAGGAGGAAGCAGCAGGTTTGGCTCCTACTGGGAGGCCATCTCCAGACATTATAGGTCTTCCAGCTCCCCGGCATGGCTTCATTAAAATCACCATGGCAAGGATCTTTAGCCTAGAGCAGCCTTGAAACTCCGTGTCCTGCCCCTGCCTCTCTAAGGTGGGTGCTTTGCAAGGTGCGTGAGGTCGGGATGGACAAATCTGCATCTTCCTCTCATCGGGTTGTTTCCTGCACCCTTGCACAGGTACTGAGGTCTGTGCAGAGGCACTGCTCTGGGGAGGGGAGTCGCCACCAGAGGAAACCCAGCATCCTCTCCCACGTGGGCAAGGCTGCCTGCCTAAGGGAGTCCAGATTCACAGTTCTTGAGACATAAACTGTCTCAAGACTCCTCTATCTTTATGCTGACTGTTACAGTGACATAGAAAATGCCTAGCAAAATGGTATCACCTGGAGAAGAGCACCAAGTGTTAAGTATTCTGCCCTACAGAATATTTTGGGTCAGAGACTCGCCTTTTTTAGTGTACCTGCACAGAACTCCAGTGCTGGCTGATGTCTGGGCTCCCTATCCTGTGATGCTGCTTGGGCTGTGTCGGAGCGAGGCCATGATGAAACACCCAGGTGCCTCTGCTTCCTCCGGCTTCATTTATCACCACCAATAAGCGTGCTAATGAAGGACAAAGTCTCCACAGATCTTTGTGATCCTGTTGCCTTGCCCTGAGCCAAAATAATGGGATGGAAAGAGCTAAAGCAAATGTGGAAGGAGATCACTGAGGTGCGATATCGGTTGTCTGGGGCTTTCCTGGGGCTTGCAGCTCGTTTCTGGCTGCAGAAGGGAAGGACAGTGGCTGAGATGCATGCAGCAGAAGGGACCCTGCCCCACACCGACCCACGACAGCAGTGACGAGAAGCCCAGGACAGGGCACTCCAGTCACCACCCTGCTCCCTGGCTCCATCTCCACCTGGAAAACACTGCGAAATCTCCAGCACTTTCTGGTTTGTCTCAAGTTCCATCCTCCCCCGTTGTTTTTATCAGCGTGCCTGTTTCAGAGCTGTTGGCTTGTTTATCTTCTTTCCTGGGTGCTTTCATCTCTCTCCTGGAAATCCCGCGGCTGCTGGCAGCGAAGGGAAGTGCAGGTCCAGTAACTTCTGTTTAATCTAATCCGTGCACAGGCTCGTTCACCTTTAGCCTGTTTTCCCTGCCACCACTTGTCGGACTCTGATGACTTTGTGAGGAGTTTGTAATGAGTCTGATGTGCTCAAAAGCTGATTCTTCCTCGTCAGGGGATTAAATTGTGACCGTGAATCTTTATTAAAATGAGCTCAGCACTTTGGACCTAATTTTTCTTCTAAAATTAATGCAGCTACAAAAAGCTAATAATAGGAGTTTGGGGGATTATTTCTACAAAGCTGAATTCTTTCTTGCTTGACTCAAAGTGGGCTTCTTTTATGACTGTAGCAGAGGTATAGGGTGGATCCCACATCTGTTTTAAGCAGAAGGCTGCCTAGTCCCACAGACAGGACAGGCAGTGAATGGAAATGATACAGGAAAATGTGAGGGGAGCAAAAGCAGTGACGGTGGACGTTGAGGGGGCAGGGGTCATGAAGCAAAATGGGCAGTACCAGATGGGATCCACTCCTTCTGCAGTGTCCTGAGCAGCCTCCTGAGGAAATGTCAAGAAACTAGCTCAGAAAAAGGGGCATGTCATCAGCCTCTAGCAGGTGTTTTATTCCCTGAAGCCTAAGAGAATTCTGTGTTTTATATGGTTTTGTATAGTTTGGGGAACTGTGGTTATCTTTACCAGTGGGAACATCTTCTTTCTCCTTCTTCCTATCCAGCCAGCCACTGTGGCAGTGGATGCCGCAGGCTCGTGATGCCACACAGCAGTGATGTGTGTCCCTGTTTTTGGGGCATTCTCAGCA
Organism: Aythya marila; assembly: GCF_965140915.1. Taxonomy (NCBI): domain Eukaryota; kingdom Metazoa; phylum Chordata; class Aves; order Anseriformes; family Anatidae; genus Aythya; species Aythya marila. The sequence goes on along the minus strand of NC_139059.1, from coordinate 11,380,379 downwards.
CTCAAGCCTCTGTTTTCTGTCTCAGCAAGACTGGAGAAGTGACTGCAGGGCCATTGGCAGATATGTACAGGGTGGCAGGAACCCACCTGTGCCACCTGGGGTATGAAGATGCTGCTGCTGCTTGTGATGGTGTCAGCAGCAGGAGGTGCCACCAGCCCGAACAGCTGAGCACTCCCAGGATGGCTTCCAGAGTTGGTACCAGCCAGAGCTTTGGCTCAGCAGCTCATCAGTGCACTCACTTGAAATGTCCATGTGGACCAACAGACGCAAAGAAACTTCTCCAGCAAATGCCTGATTCTTCATTATTCCTCCAGGTCTGCTTACAGAGAAGGCTCCAGAAGGTTCTCTTACCACTGCTCCTCTGCAGACCCAAAGGCCTGTTATCAGGTGGGCAGAAGTAGGCTTGGTGTCTTCTCCTTATGGAAGAAACTCTGACTCAAAGCTTACCAACCAAGATCCATGAGGTTCCTCCACTAATGTCCTGTGGCCTGGACGGGGACAATGCCAATGCCTGCACAGTTCACATGGTCATTTTCTGCTGCTTTTTCTCCTGGTTTGAACTCCTCTAAAATACACTTGCATGGCAACACTGGTGTAGGGGTGCCAGAGGCATTTTGCTCCTTCCTCTGTGTGCAGAGAGACAGCTCTGAGGTCAATCCTGCTGTCCCTTGCTTCACCTGGAGGGAATTCACCCAGCAGTGTGTCTGTGCTTTGTGAAATCTTGTGATGCCTTCTTGGTGGTAACAGAAAATTTAGCCCAAGGGAGTCTCTCCCACTACTCACTGCAATGTGTGGCATCCCCTGAGGATCCAGGCATACAGACGAGAATGCAGAAGCTTCGCCATGGGCTTCTTGTCCCTTACAGGTATCTGCCATGCAACAGAAAGACATTACAACCTGCGTGGGCTTTCTGTTTTTGTCACTGCAGACTGGGTCTTTGCCACAGGCTGGGTCTTTGTCAGCCTGTTGAGGACAATGTGCCAGCCGAGTGGTAGCAGATAGTTGATGGATGCAGGTCTTGCCCCATATTGGGTACTGGTGGTTAGCTTCCTTTACCCTGCTACATGTGCATGGGAGGGAAACCTGCAAGCTTTCTTTCACATCATTAATGTTGCTGTTATTTCCTTTGCCACTGTGGCACCAGCCTCCCTTGCTAACACAAGGGCAGACTCCTCCTGCTTTTCTCAGCACCTAGCAGGTCACTGCTCCATCAACGTCCAACAGATCTGACTCTGCCATTGGATCTGGCAGTCCTCGCAGTTGTTCTTCCACTCAGATCACCCTACAGCTCAATACGCTTCATCACCAACCCATCTGAGCCAGGAGAAACTGTCCTGGTCAGCAAAGAAGCAGATGGAAGGAACCAGATTGAACATATTCAGCACCTTGCACAATCATTACCTAGCCGTGGGCTGGAAGCAGATGATAACTCAGAATGAGAGTTATTAACTTTGGTGTTGATTATCACAGGCCTCAGATAGCATCCTGTCTGAGATGGTCTCCTGGCCTGGAGCTCAGCAAGCCCTGTGGCCATACCCCCCTCACCCAGGGCTCCAGTGACAGCACAGGCTCTGACAGCATCTCAGGAGAGCTGTGGGTAGGGTACTCCCAGCTGCTAGCACATAAGAAAAATCCATTGTTTTGTTGTAATCCTGAAGACTTTTGGGACCCGGAAAATTCTGCTTATACTCCTTCATTCACAGAACAGAAAGTCATCAATTTGAGTGATTAGGTTCAGTTGCTCAGCCTCTGGACCTAAACAGCATGTATTGGTGTCTTTGGTTTTCTGATATCTATGCTGAATGAACAAAGAGGGTGGAAGCCAGACCACAGGGGTCATACAGTATCAGTTGGGACGTGCAAGCTGAACACAACAAATTACTCACAGCTGCCTCTGTGGCCATGGAGCAGACAAGGAGCATTTCCCAGCAGCCTTCTTTTCTGCTGTCACTTGTGTTTCAGAAAGCTTTGCATTATTACCAACCATTTGCACAGCTATGAGTTCCCACCAACCATGGTGAACATTTATCCTGGAGACAGCTGCCTGCCTGCTCCTCTGACAGCATCACCCTAGCTGAGGGGTGCTTAGAAGGTCACCCTTCAGCAGCTCCTCTGCATTCCTATACTTCAATGGAAACCTTGAAAGTGCATCAACTCACAAGAGGTAAAGTCACACCCTAGGCACCAACTGCTGCATCTTAAACATTACCTGAACACTTGACTGCTACAGCCAGTGTTTCTGTCAGGGAAGGAATTCCTCTCGTTTGGAAAAGATGTTCAAAAGCCTGTGAGGGATGAAGAGGTGATTCAGCTGAACTTGAGCAAGCGAAGCTAATGCTGAGCAGAGGGAAGCAGTTGAATAGTTCACAGAGAGAGTTCAGCCTGTTCGGAGGCTGCACAACTAGTGTGCATCGTCTGTAGGTCAGGATTCCCACTCCATTCTTTGCTTCTTCTAGTTTATCAATCACAGAAGTGACAGTTCAGACTATCACTTGTGATCAGTAAGGAGTCTCTCTTCCTACATGGGTAGCTGGGTACCCAGAACAACCACCCACCTGCCCGGGGATCTTCATTAACATAAACACAGAAAACAAAACAAAATGTACCAAATAAGATGCTTAATTGTGTGTGTATTTCCTGAAGAGGGGACAGGCACTCTGCTTATTGTACTTGAGCATCCAAAGAAGTTACAGTAGCGGGTGCAGCATAAGATCCTACAGACAGGAAATGGGATGGGATGGGATGGGATGGGATGGGATGGGATGGGATGGGATGGGATGGGATGGGATGGGATGGGATGGGATAGGATAGCATAGGATAGGATAGGATGGGATAGGATAGAAAACAGAGCAGTTGTTTAGCAAAAGTAGGCCAGGCTGTAGGTATTGTGGGACTAGAAGGCTGCTAAAATGGAGTCCACAGCTTGTCAAAAGAATTGGATTCTTGTGTTTTATGCTGAGCCTCTCAGGCTTGCTTTGTAGTCAGGACACAGAGACAGAGGGAGGCTGTGCTGCATGGATTTGCAATTGCTCTTTAAGGAGAAACTCACGTTCTGAGAAAACAAAGTCTGAGGCTGTTACAGTGAGTGTCACACGGACAGCGACTACTGGGGCTATTCCCATCCCGCTGTGCCCTGTGGCTGAGTCAGAGCCCCCAGGAGAGCAGGGGCAGAGATGCTGGCCCAAACCCCATCCGTGGTGTAGCTGCAGCAATAGCCTGTGCTGGAGGATTGCCTCCCTTCCCTGCACCAAGGCTAGAGGCAATTCCTGCTGCCTGGCGGCTGGAGAGCTGGGCTTGGTGTCAAGGAGAAGCAGCCTCACCTGGGCCTTGGTGTCAAGCAGAAGCAGCCTTACCCAGGCCACAGCTGTCTCCTGGAGCCCGCTCCCTATGTCAAGGTGCACTGGAGGAGCTGAAGGACCTGGAGTCTGTCCTGGGGGATTTCTCTGTTGTTGGTGGGGTGCCACCCAGCTTTCATATGGGAAGTAATATAATACTTTCCCTGGCAGGGCTTCTCCTGGGGTCTTCTCATCACTCCCTCTGAACAGGATAATGCTAGTGAGGCCATGGAGAAGCAGAGAATGAGACACCTCCAGATCTAAGGCTCTGCAAAGCTTTTCTGGCCTGACAGTCACTCATAAGCTGAGGCAAGGAAGCATTCCAGGGCACATTGAACGGTGGCAGCAACAGGGGATGCGGGATGGGCTGGCAAAAGGCACACTGCCTTGCATTTTTGCATAAGGTCGAGCAGCACAACAGCCAGCACAGTGCTTGCATAGTGACCTGATAAAAGACAGTCAGCTGCCCAGGAGAACAGCCTGTCTGGTGTTCAATCCCCCTCTTTGCAGCTGGCGTGTCAGTAGGGGAGATCACTGCATCAGGCAAATGCGTTACCCAGCCATGGCAGTGCCTTCAGTCCATGTGACACATCCTGCCCCTCTGTAAGGCCCTCTATTTCTCTTTGCAGATGAATTGTACTGTACATCTTTCCTAAAATCCCCAGTTCTTCCCAGTCATTCTTAGGCCAGGTAAATAGCTGAAAAATTGGTGGCATCAAAAGGTTTTTTGAACAGAACCCGGAGCACTCTGAAATTAGGATATTTTCTAGGGCTGTGAGTGAGACTGAAGAAAGCCAAGCCCCAAGCTTTCAAAATTCAGAAAAGTCAGGGATGCGAGCATGGCTCACATGGCAGGCGTGGGAAATATTTACCCAGCACATGAGCAGCGCCAAATGGCGGAGCAGGGCTGGTGGGGGACCAGGGCTGCTGTGCTGGAGGCAGGTGCTGCTGCTTAGGCAGGGTGCCTTTGCCCCATCTCGGGGTGTGACAGAAGCTTTTTCTTTAAATCTTTCTGCTGCTGCTACTTCTGTTGGTAAAGCAGCCAAAGGCACACGCTGGGAGTGGATTGCTGCTGCCGGCAGCCAGCACAACAGCTCTCAGAGCAGTCCAGGAGAGGGCAGGCATCGTCCCCAGCCGTGCGGCAGCGTGCGGGAGAGCTGGGCAGGGGACGGAGCATGTGGGACATGGGGATGCCAAAATGCATCAGCCAGCCAGGCTGCTTCCACCAGAAACTGTGTCTGGGAAGGAACGAAATGAAAGTCTGTTGTATTGTTGTGTGGGGATGTGTGTGGCACAGGCATACAAGGTTTTTATTGAAAGTTCCCTTTCATTCCCTGCACAGGAAGTGAGCCTGGAGAAATGAGCACAAATCAAAGACCTACAATGCCGGGATGCTGTGGTGGTGTTTCTGGGAATACTCCCATGGTTCAAAGACATTTTTGCCAAACTCTGTCTCACTTCAAAGTAGCCGCACAGCTGTGACAACTCACCCACATACTGAACAAATTTAGTGAGCATCAGTCAGAGGTGCATGCTCCGGACGGTGTAAGTTTGGGCTGTGGTTTGGTCCTCAGAAGCCACCTGGCAAGTGCTGTCTGAGAAGAGAGGGTTGAGAGAGAAAAACCTGATGGCAACTAATGGAATCCAGATCCTGGAGTAACAGAAAAGCAACATGGAAAGGTGAAGGATTCATCAATTGCATGGCCAACAGCATACAGCTGTTGATGGAACTGGTCAAACACACTCTAATAGCACAGGGAGAGCAAAGGTGTTTGATGAATTGCTCTGCTCTGCTCTGTTTGGTCCTCTGCACCAGGGTGGCTGGCTGCTGCCAGCCCTGCTGCTCTGCAGGACAAAGGCACTTCCCCTCCCTGGTCTTGTGTTTAGCATTTCTAGCTGTCTTACATAGAAGATGCTCTCCCCTGCCTAACTCCCCAGCTGTAGCAGATCTGGGTTGTGCTGGTTTTGCTCCAGCTTGGTTTGCAAAAGCCATGCAAATCCAGGAGTCTGTCAGCAGAAGGACACCGCCAGGACCCCAAGCCATGTTTGCACCTCATTTTCAAAAGGTCATTGCTGTGAGGCACTGGAGAATCAATGGACATGTCCCACATTTGCAGCACAGTGGGCAGACCATAAGATGTGATGGAGACACCTATATATTCAGGGCTAGAGGGCAAAGAAACACAGGCTCTGGAAAGCTTTTTGCAACCTTCCTGAGATCTCAAAGAATAATCACTCCATCAGCTGCCTTGTTCACAGTGCAAAGCCCTTCTGTAGGATCCTCAGGCTGCTTTCCCTCTTCCTCAGTGGAAGCAGCCGAGCAGAGAACCAGCTTGTGTGAGAGGCAGGCTGCTCCCCGTGCGTGTCTGCCTGTGCGTGGGGAATGGTTAGCAAACTTGCTTGGACTTTGGAACTTCCCCACTCAGATTTTATTAATTCTCCGTTTGCAATAATCCTCAATATGTTTTGCTTACATTCAACGAGCAAGAGGGGAACACTGCCTCAGTTAATTTAACTCCCACAAATTCCCATTGCTGCTGGGAAAGATTGTGCTGCCTAGCAGATAAAACAGCCTCTTTATATTTCAAAAGGTTAGAGATTAGATCTGGTTACTGTTATACTTTTATTAAAATTCCTATTTACATTTATTTCATTGATGCAATTACAGAAAAGACAGAAAGAACATTTTCAATTCAGTTCTTGAGCACTGAAATATCCCCTGGCCTGTAGCTTACATGCATGTAGAAAGCCACAGCCCCATTTCCCTTCCCTGCAGATGGGCAGGGAGGAGCTGGTGCAGGCAGTGCCTGTCCTCCTCTGTGCGCCATGCTGCCGACTGCCGAGAACTAGCACAGGGCTTGACCGAATTTCTCAGGCTTGTAAAAAAAGGGGAGGTGAGCCTCTGAACAGAAGGACTCTGCAGATTTATTTTTTTTTTTTTCTCCTGGAAAATAGAGCTTTGGTTATATCCCAGATGTGAAGCTCAGTGGAATTTGCAGTTTGGCCTCTGGTGCATCCCTCTGTGGTTTTGGTAGGGTTGCAGAGGCAGAGATCGAGCTGCTTTATTTGCACCAGCTGAATCTTCATGATGCAAAGCCAGATATTACAGCAAGAGTGCAGGACTCTGGGCTGCCACACATGTAGCATCAGTTGAATGTATGCCTACAGGTAATGGCAAGGACAAGAAAACCAAAACCTATGGGCACTTGCATTGAGGCAAGTCCAGAGTCCCTCCAGATAGAAAGAAGGATTGGGCTGCTTAGGAGGAGCATTGCCCATGTGGAGCAGGAGGAGAGGCAGGGCATGCACACAGCGATACTGCTCCCACTCTTGGCAAGGTAAGAAAGAGGAGACAGCAGCTCTTGAATGCCACTGACCCCTGCTCTGACACAAATCATGTTCACTGCAAATCTACAAAATTGTGACCTGCCTGCTCTCAGCTCACACGCACAATAAAGCAATGAGCGATGGAGACACTTAAACACAGCAGCTCCCTCGATCAGCCAGCATCTCCCTGTTCAGGAGAAAGGGGCATGCAGGGGAGTGAGCAGGAACATCAAAGAGCAGCACAGGGGAGCATGAAGGGTGGCCCTTGCAAATACATGCAGGACATCACAAGCAGGGATCAAGAAAATCTTGAATTCACTGCGGCAGATGAGAGTCAGCAATGCACTTAGTAGAAAGCAGCACTGGTGGAGTACAGCAGCAGAAACGTGTTTCCTGAAAGATTGCTCAAGAAAAGTGTATATTTAGCCTGTAGGGGGTATGGGGCTCTCTTCAACAGTGTCCAGCCTAAGGAGGTCTCTGCCACCCCCAGGCAGCACAAGCAGGTGGAGGCTGGTAGCCAGAACAGAGGACAACAAGTAGAAGATCAGCGTGGGAGCTGAAAACCAGAGGGGGCATTCAGTAGGCCACTGCACAGCACTCCTGAGGCACAGGACAGTGGGACAAGGCAGAGACAGTCGTGCTTCTGTGTCCTTGCTGCACTGCTTGCCAGCAGCACTGACCATGTTTGGTCCCCACCTTGCTTTCAGCCCTGGATAACAATGGGGCACCCAGAGCATGACCCCCTTGGGAAGCCAACAGTCCTGCACTCAGAGCCAGCTCCAGAGCCAGCAGGGAGTAGTTACTGATGGAGAGTGTGAGAACAAGCAGCTTCATGTCCCTGCTGCAGCAATGCTGTGCAGGGCCCCGCAGGGTGCCTGGTGCTGAGGGCCCAGGGTGTCCTCACCAGGCAGAGGGGCTGCAGCCCCAGCTGCACAGCCAAACAGTGCCTGGGAATTCCTCATTCTGCTGGAGGAGGAAGCCTTTAAAAATGCAAAACCTTCAGTGAGACAGCAGACACCACAGATGCTGCACTCCTCCAGCTCTGGCCCCGGGTGAGTCTTTGCAAAGCCTCGCGGTCTGCACCAGCCCTGCAAGTTTTCCCAGCGGCTTTGTGCGAGAAGTGAGCCCACGGTCCTTCATACTGGTTGTTTTAACTCCTTTCCTGACAGCACAGAGATGCTGCTTTCAGGTCCCTGTGTGACATATGGCAGAGTGGGTGTGGGGTGGCTGGAAGCCACCTGGTAGCCAGTAGCTTGCTTGTCTCTTCAGGGCTGTTTATTTTTATAAGGTGTCAGCAGACTCAGTTAGAGACTCTGAGACTACTAGAAAAGCATTTGGGAGAAAAGGCTTCTTCCCCACACTGCTTCCCCACACCACTGGCCTCCTATGACGTTATGCAGCCAGCTCTGCCTCTCCCCTGGGCCTGTTCAGGCTGCATGTGTCTGCAGAGCATCCTGGATGCCAGGTACAAGCAGCACACTCCCTTTTGGTTTTCAGAGGAAGGTCAGGGCCACCCTGGGCACCTTCTACGTTTGCTTTCCCGCATGAGCCTAGTTCCTGCTGGACTAGTCCAGACCTCATTTCTTGTAGGGCTCCTGATTCTGTTGCTGTGGAAGGTGGACCAAGGAGACCCCAGAGCCCTTCAGGCAGCTTCAGCTGGTGCAAACAGGGGTGCAGTCACTGAAGGGTCTGCAGAAAAGCCATTCCCAAATGTCCTCTCCAAGGACAAACACTTCTTCTGAGAAAAAGCTGTCTGTTCCCTCTAGTTTATCCCATTGTGGGCATCTACTGCAGGTGGGGAGAAGACAGTTGTGCTGGGAGAATTTTTTCATGGGGAACTGCTTGCCTATTGCCTATGCCCCCAAAGAAATGCTCTGGATATTTCCACTTCACTGGAATGTTTTGAACTGCGTGAAATTCAGAAGTCAGGTTCGGGGCTCTGATTTTACAGTGTCACAAACAAAGAACTTTTATTTTATTTTATTTTATTTTATTTTATTTTATTTTATTTTATTTTATTTTATTTTATTTTATTTTATTTTATTTGTTTTGTTTTGTTTTGTTTTGTTTTGTTTTGTTTTGTTTTGTTTGTTTTGTTTATTTTGCCACTATGGCAGGCAGTGTTGCAAGCTGGGGTTATTTCCAGGAATGGTGAGGCAAGCAATGTGCACCAAGGGCTTCTGCCTGTACCCTCTGAGGGGCTGAGGGACTGTAAGTGGGTGGATAACCCAAATGCCAGTCATGATGCCTTAAGCACATCAAAGGGGACAGAACTAATTTGGGGCTTACCAGGTGGTTTGTGATGCATACACAAGCGAGGATACACACACGTGTGATGTGGGTGGGGAACGGGGAGCTGCAGAGAAAGGCACATCTCCCAGCACAGCCATCTTCACACAACCCAGCTCCCTGGAGCCAGCTCAGGCACCTACAGGTCTGTGCTGAGAGCCAGCATCGCCCTGAGTCACTGCAGGAAAAGAGCTGCCTCTGGAGGGGTTTGGTGAATTGTATTCTGGATGTCCTAGGGCACTTTTTTTCCCTGGAGAGTAAATGGAGAATAAGAACCTCATGTACCCCTGTCCCAGCTCCTTCTCCCTCTCAGGTGAAATGGAGACTGCATGTCCATGGGCTGGAGTCATGGGTATGTCCCTGGGACATACGTACAGGAACACACACCCCCGGCTTCTCTCTGTGCTGCTGGCGAGGATCACAGGTGCCAGGAGTGGGAATATTCACTGTGAGTTGGGCACTGCCAGCTGGCACCTGAACAGAGACCCTAAATCCTGCTTTTCACAGGCTGCTGCATTGCTGTGAGGTGGTGGCAGAAACTGGTCTGCCAGAAACTCTCCTCTCCTCTCCTCTCCTCTCCTCTCCTCTCCTCTCCTCTCCTCTCCTCTCCTCTCCTCTCCTCTCCTCTCCTCTCCTCTCCTCTCCTCTCCTCTCCTCTCCTCTCCTCTCCTCTCCTCTCCTCTCCTCTCCTCTCCTCTCCTCTCCTCTCCTCTCCTCTCCTCTCCTCTCCTCTCCTCTCCTCTCCTCTCCTCTCCTCTCCTCTCCTCTCCTCTCCTCTCCTCTCCTCTCCTCTCCTCTCCTCTCCTCTCCTCTCCTCTCCTCTCCTCTCCTCTCCTCTCCTCTCCTCTCCTCTCCTCTCCTCTCCTCTCCTCTCCTTCACCACCTTCTACTTTCCTGTTATTAGCATTATCACAAAGCATGAATCCATACTAAGGATTTTTGCCCACCTGCATTCTTACTTGCAGAGAAGATGCCCTGTGCATGGGGGCTGATGTCTCCAGGCAGGTTGGGCTGGATTTTGTCTTGGTGAAATGCGGGTGGGTTACAGCTTCACAGCCTTCATCTCATAACTGTCCTCTGCCCCCCTGTAGCAGCTTTAGAAGACCATTGAGTGTAGCATCGCAGCCTTGGGAACAGTGGAGATCGTTCTGTCTCTCACCACATGTGCCCAGCTCTGGAAGGAGAGCAGTACGAAGAAGAGTGCACACTGCTTAGGACACTTTCACTTCACTGAGGAGAGGAAGCAAAAAAGAAAAATGCATTCAATTGACATTGGGGGAGAAATTTAGGTCAGCTGAATTGTAATTACCTGCGCGGGAGTCTTGCCAAGACTCTGGGTTTAACACCCCTTCTTGCATGAATCTGATGAAACTTGAGTATGAAATCACAAAAGGAAAAACTTGTTCTCCTTTGTAGGGCTGCAGAGGCATTTTCTGCAACTTGGTTTCTCAGAAAAGGGGTCAAAATGTCTTCCCAGTCCGCCTGTTTTTACAACAACAAAGAAGCCCTTTTTTTTTTGTCTGAGGGCAAGATCTGAGTTCCAAGCAACTTCAGAAACTTTCCAAGGCATTTTGATGTTTCCCAAACAAAGTAGGAGGAGGTGGGAATCGAGGTTTTATGGGAGCTTTGCTTGTCTCACCAGCATCACCCCACTGGGTATCACTTCCAGACACCCACCCGCCAGTGGGGATGGGGAAGGTCAAAACGGCAGCTGGGTGGTAGCCGCTGTGAACCAGGAGAGCTGTATGGAGCTGGTGGAGCTCTGCTGATCTCTACAGCAGCAAAACTGCAGATTACCAAAAATCATGAAAAGTGGTAGTCAAAAGAATAGTCAAGACTTGTGGGGTTGGAACTGCAGTGTGCTGGCAAGCCCTGCTAGCAGACATGGTGGAGCTTCTTGGGGGACTTGGAGGAAAGGTCTTTGCAGCAGAGCTTTCCTCCCACCAAACGATCCTCTGACATGTGGAGCCCTTCTTCTGCCTGGGGACAAGGCTCTGGCTGACCCAGTAGCATTTGCCATTTCTAGTTGGAAAGATTCCAGGTTTCATGGCTTGTAATTTGGAGCACGCTGGTGTGGATACATCTGACCTGCCAAACGAAGCTCAATCTCATCTCTTGCAAGCATGGTGCAAGCAGCTCAACACAGCCCTTGCCCAAAAGTGATAAAGAACTATTTTTTTCTCTTGAGCAGGCTGCAAACGGCAGCACACAGGAATCCTTCCCACCTGTGTGGTGATTCAGAGACCCAGGTCCAACCTCTGTATCTATAAGAGAAAGGTGGCTGCTTTGCACTGGAATTGCAAATTGGTGTCCTAAGGTTTGCAATTTAACTCAAAGCTGACAGGGGAAAAAAAAACAAAACAAAACAAACAAACAAACAAACAAACAAAACATGTCAGGCTCCAAATTAGCATGTCTTGAACATGGTGTTAGTGGGGAACTTATTGCCACAAGAAATATAAGTGGGTTTGAAAGGCTATCAGGCAAACCCACGGTGGGATGCTAGCCTGGGGCTATCATGCACACTGCCTGAATCCTAAGAAGTGCAGCTGGCCTCTGCACAGAGGACCATAGCTCTCTAATGGGCTGGTCTGACTTACAGCCAGGGGATGTCCTGCTTGAGAGGTAGGCTGAGCACCTGCAGAGGGTTTGCAGTCTTTATGCAGTGAGCGCCCTTTCCTCCAGTGACACAAAGGGACGTTCTGACACTGGCTTTGAGCGGGGCTGGGACTACCTGAGAACCACAGTGGGACTCTTTCCCCTGGAGAGATGGGAGCCTTCACCCCGGGGTCACTCCATGCCCAAAGCCTTTTCTGCTTGACCCAGGGTTCAGCAGAAGGCCTCTGGGCCAGCCCAGAAGCAAAGTTTCCTGCAGCTGTGCTCTTGCACATCTCTGTGCCCCTCTCTCTCATTCACTGTTAATTGAAAGCCAGACTTGCAGATAGCAAATGATTTCTAGGTGCTCACAACCCTAACACCACCTTAATTAAGTTCTTTGGATGAGAATTTCCTTAGGCTGTTAGTTCTTCTTAATGAGACCCGACAAGGGGATGGAGAGAACAGGCCATTAGACACAATGTTCTGAGATAAATCTTTGCCAGTGCACCTTTGCTCCTGGAGCTTCAGTGCTCATCTCCCAGGCCTGACAAGCCCCATGTCACAGATGAAAGTCTTCTTCATCTGAGTGGTTGACCATTTGTTTCCAGTCTATCAGTTGCAGTAATAAAGCTATGACCTCTTTGACAAATCCTTTTTCTGGAAAAATAGCAAAGCTTTACTCAAGCTAAGGGTGGATAAGAAGTGTTGATAGACATTGCCCACTCCTCGTACTCTTAACAAGCAGAGAAAAACTGCTAGTAAGTGTTATACAACACCAAAGCTCTCGGAGTAAATCTTCACCATGATGGAGTGATCAACTGTGGGACGACTTCTGAGACAAAATGCTACCAGCAATGGCAATGCTTTTCTTTCCTTGTCAGAAGAACAATCTCCTTACCCACCCCAAAAGTAACCAGCCAGGTCTCACACGATGCACAACCAATAGATCTTTTCTAGTTTTTTTGACTCCATGATAATGATGGTCTCTTTATCCTTACTTTTCTCAAACAAAACAAACCAAAAAATGTGCATTTAAATTTCTGCTCCGAGTCCCAGGATGCTTTTTCTCCTCCACCATTTATCCCCAACCCTCAGACTCACACCAGGCTGCCTGCATTTTTTTCTTTATTTATGTTTTAAGGAGATGCATTAATTTTGCAGGGGTTCTCCGGGGAACAGGAGAGGTAGTAAATTGATTTATGAAATTAATTTGTTTGCATTTGTATGCTGGCAGCTTGTCCCTTCCTCTGCTGCCATCCACCTGGGACTGGGGGAGTGGGCTGAGGGATGCGCGGAGGGGAGCTCTGAGCTCACACACCTGCTCCTGCCCAGCTTCCCATTTGTGTTTAGCATTAAAGATCCTCTTTTAAGCTCCACTACTGGATCAGAGACTGTCCTGGGTGGGACAAAATGTGCAGGATGAGCCTCACTACCCCAGCTCCTTGCTGAAGGCCAGAGCCCTCTTTAGCCCGCAGGCGATGCCTCTTGCTCTCCTTACAGCGTTGTTGGGACAACAAAGATCTTGCTGGGGAGGCCTCAGCTGAAGGCTCCAGAGACATGGTGACCACATATTGATGCTGCTGCTGGTCAGGACCAAGGCCATGATGATGCACCTCTACTGGATATTAAGCAGCTTATGTCTGGGTGAAATTTAGCTGAGGAAAGAAAAGCCAGATGTGACACTCAGGAGCCTCGTCCCTGTGCCCAGAGTACCTGGAGCTCCTTCCTATGGAAGTCTCAAGTCAGGAGCTCAGACTCCATCCAGCAGTAGCTGTGCCCTCTCTCTCCTTCCCAGGAGGGAGAGTTGCTGGGACAGGTGCAAATTACAAGAGAAGAGCATTGCTGGGGTAAGGTGAGTGTATCCAGGCTTAGCAGCTGGGAAATGCCTGGAGCTGGGATCTGGAGAGACAAGGTTTGGTATCTCTAGCTTTGCCTGAACACAGCCCCAAACACCTCATCTCCCTGCGCCATACTTTCCCACTTCCAGCAAAAATAGCTTCATGAAGGGGCAAGGAGTGAATCAAGGTGATGCAGCCCAGGGGAGGATCTGGCTTCTTAGCACAGGCCCCTCTTCAGTTCTGGGCAAGCAGTGCTGAGCATGGGAATGCCTGAGCATCATGGACTGTGGAAGTGGGGAGGAAGCAGCAGAGCTTTTCTCGTGCCTCTGGTTGGTTAAGATGCAGAGCTGGAGCTCGATTCAGCCCTGCTCCTTCAAACAGCGGGGGATCCGACCTTAGCTATTTACTCCCAATTGTCCCCCCTTGGTTAGCGATTACCAGCACAGCTCTCTGCTCCCCGATATGGCTGCTTTGACCTTCTCTATGCCACCAGGCTGACGCATGCTCCTTCATCCTTCTGGGGTACCGCAGCATTCAAGTGGGTGCCGCTGTTCATGGATGGATGCACCCGGCGGGCTGAGGGCTTTGTGAGGTGGTCATGGGGGGTGTCCCCATCCCCTCCCGCCTGGGGACAGCGTGGCGTTGGGGCAGCGAGGACAAGGCAGGTGCTGCTGTGCTGGCCGGAGGCTCCCTCCCATCCCGTGTCCACACATGTGATGGCCCCTTGGGGCTCTGTCCCCAGCAGCTCCCTGCACTTTGCTCACATCGCCAGTGTTTCAAGGCCTCCGTATTTATGAATTGGTCCTTCTTATTACTATTTACTTATCAGTTCTTTGCTAGAGAGCTGCCTTTTCTACACAGATGGATTTGTCCCCTCAGCACGTTTTGTTCTGTTACGAGATTATATCAACGTGTTTGTTCCCCTGTTTACAGATGTGTTATAATCCTAACTGTTTCATGTAAGTGTTTAATAAAGGTATTTACTCTAAATTGCTTGCTGGGATTTTCTTCTGCAGTTGAGGAATAAGAAGAGGCTGGAGCGTGGTATTTCATTCCGACAATTTATATTAATTGACATTTTCTAATGGAGGAGACTTAACTGACCTGAATGGTTGTTCTATCTGAGCCAGTGGCTCTACTCAGAGGACTGACACTGCTGAATTTTGTTGCAGACACTAACAGATGCTCTGTGCTCAGGTAACAAACACATCCTAATGTGCAGCCACCGCAGTACCAGGGCAGCTTGTGCCATCCTGCCACAGCAAAACAGCGATGAAAATTAACCATGACACGTCACCCAAGGGTAAGTGCTCCTTGGCATGGTCCCTCAAGGATGTCACTCGCAACACAGGAAATGTTTGGAAAACTTAATACCACCACATGCAGAGGTGATGCCAGCTGAAAATGGCACCTGGCACCACTGGGACAGCTGTGCTCTTCGTGTCTCCCAAGCTGATGACCTGTGTCTGGAGTGGGGTCTGGTGGAGCTGCAGAAACAGGTCCTGCTCCCTTGGCATGACCTATGTCCTCCTCGCTGCTGGGCATCCAATGCCCATGGCCCTGGCAGGAGGGGTGGCAGGCTCCCCGTGTGCTCAGGGCAAAGCCACCTGTCTACATTGCCCCAGGGGCTTTGCCCCCAGCTCCCCACCTTCCCCCAGGCGGATTGGCTGGCACCAGGTACAAAGCAGCTGAGCCATGGGACCCCCTGCTCCAAGCAGCACCCTGGGGTGCAGCCAGCCCTGGGTGGGCAGCGGTTGCCTCTGGGACAGCTCCCAGGAGCTGGAGGCTCTGACAAGGCTACCATCCTGCTTGATGAGGTTGTATTACAGTCCAGGTGCTGGAAAATGTACCATGAGCTTAACCACACAAAGGAAAAAAAATGTAGATGACATTGCAGGATCCCCTCCAGCCATTTGGGATCCAAAGCAAGGTTAACCCTGTCCTCCCAGCACCCAACACACCCCAGCAATGGGGCTGTTGCCTCCTGCAGAGCACGGTGCCAGGAGAGCCATGCTCTCCCTGCATCCCCTTCCCCATCACACTCCAAGAGCCTCCCAGCCATGGCCCTATGTGCCCACACCAGTGCCACCACCAGTTTTGAATAATGAGCAGGTTTGGCCAAATGGCAAACTGCACAGAGTCCAGGCACTAGCAAAAAGGAAGGTTGCGTTTGTTGATGGGTAAATGCTTGCACTAAGAATAGCTCCTTCCAGCTTTGCTGCTCACCTACCTTATCCTGCTCCAATTACCGAACTTAATTTACTCCAGCTGTTCCTCCATATCTCTATGATCTATTTTGTACCTCCTTCTGGCTCCTCTTTGATTTCACTGTATATTTTAACAAACCAGATTCATTTATCTTTGAAAGTACCTCTCCTTACAGGAAGACTGTGTACAGCTCAGATATATTCACATCACTTCCAGTCCCAGTCCACTCCCAGCCAGGCTTTGTGGCATATACAAGTGCTGGCAGCACTGTGGTTATCTGCATAACACAGTCAGCCCAGGAAACACTTGTTCTTGAATGAAACTTATTGTCCTGACCCTTTCCTATTTCTTTCAGCAGATGGGTTTGAGGGGGGAAAACTCTGATCTGAATTCCTGAGGTATGCCCTCTTTGAAAACAAGGCTCAGCCATTATTTCCCCAAGCTCCTCTTTCAGACCTGTCTGCCAGGGAAATGCTGGTGCTGTGGCTTTTGCTGTCATTCTCAGCAGCAGGACTACTCCAACATTTGTCTAAATTCTTGTTTTGATAGGAAAAAAAAACGATGACTTGTCCAAATTCTGGCAACTCTGCTCCATGTGTTGGAGCACACCTGGAGTGGATCCTCCCTTCTCTGCAAGTCCTTTCCATTGTCAGGCCCAGGGAAACTGGAGAGCACAAGACACCACTGTGAGATGCTGCAGCGTGACCCACAGATGGGTCCACAAGTAGAAATTCTCTAGCACATTCACAGTAGAAAGGAGCAGACCAGAAAGGAGCATCCTTCCCCCACCAAAGGTCTTTGATATACCTTGGCCTGTTGGCTTTGTTCAGCCCCAGCCCTGATCCTCTGCAGTACTGGGGCAGTGGAGCAGCCCGTGGAGCTGAAGCAGGTCTCCAGGACTCCCTCGACGGGTGAGGGAAGGTGCTTTTAGCCCCATCCATCTGTCTGCAAGCCTCTGCTGCCGGGCTCAGACTCCCCCTGGAGCTGCCTGTGCCTGGCAGGTGTCTGCAGAGTGAAGGGCATGGCCAGGTGAGGATGAATACAGCTTTCAGACCTCCAAAGCTGGGGGTCAGGGCCCCACCGTTTGTACCTACCATGCGAAGGCTGGTAAAGTCAGTGGATGATGCCCAGCGTTTTGGGGTGAGCAGGTAAGACGCCCGTTCCTGGTCTTTGAGACCCGCTCACCTCTTCTTGCTTCTCATCCCCTGTCCTCTCGGGGGCTTTTCTCTCTGCCCCGGGCCGGGGCTGTGCCAAGAGCCGCCACGGACCCGAGCTCAGCGCCCCTCTGCCGGCCCCGGCCTGGCCCCCCCGAGCCCCGGTGGTCGCCCCCGGCCCGGCGGCAGGATCAGCCCCTCGCGGCCCCTCTGAGCGCTGGTCGGAGCGGGAGGAGGAGCGGGGGCAGCGCGGGGGGCAAGGGAGCAGCCGGGTGGTCCAGGGGGGCTGGAACCGGGCGGCGGCACCGCTAGAGGGCAGGGACGGACCGCCGGGCGGCGCGGAGCACGGCACGGCACGGCACGGCACGGTGCAGCACGGTGATGTATGATACCAAATGGCACAGCACCGCCCGGTAATGCACGGTACCGCACGGCACGGCATGGCTCGGCCACCTGCCGGTCCCCCCTGCCCAGCCCCGGGCCAGCATCTCTCCGTGCTCAGCCACCGTCACGGTGCCCCCTCGCTGCTCCCCCTGCTCCTCATCCCTCTGCAGCGCGGTCGCAGCCGCCGGGTGCCTCCTCAGAAAGCAGGGGGGAAACTGAGGCACGCTCAGAAATGCCCCTAAAGTCCGTGAGAGCGGCAAGCTGCTCCTGCACCACGCACGCTGGGGAGCGGGGATGTGCTCGGGTACCTGGCAGCATCTGTGAGGCCACTGCTGCCGCCCGGTGCCAGCTTTTCCCACCAGGGTGCCAAGCTGCCCCGATGCCCTCCTGCTGCCTGCGATGGTGGAGCTGAGCAGGGAATATTGTCCCCCATGCACATAGCTTTGATGTCTCAAGGACTTTCCTTCCCTGATCTGGGAAGAATTGGATGCTGTAAGGTTTATGCTAACAAATCCCATTGCTATCCAGATTGGACCTACTCCCTAAATGGAATTTTTGGCCAGTTTTGGGGTGTTCATCCCTGATTCTAGCATCTTCCTGCAGGCTACAGTATGCCATGTTACAGTGTGCTGGTGTGAGACTCCCCAGGCTCCTGAAGATTTTCATATTTGGGTACATAAATATTTGCTGCATTAAGGGTATCTGCTCCACCATCCAGCTCAGCTCTCTGGGTAACGTTCCTTCATGGTGAAGGCAAAAGCTTGCCCTCAGCAAACAGCATCCAGGCTCATGTTCTGATCAAAAGGCAGAAAAATGGGAATTTTCTAATAGAAACCTGATTCTCTGGGACAATCCTAACCAGTGCTGAAGGCTGCAAACATTGCTTACTGCAAGATTGGCAGGCCTCTGTCAAGCAGCCAAGGGATTACTTCTTTCCTTCCTGCTAGAGCTCTCCAGTGTTTGGTCCCTCTCCATCACACCTATCTGGTGCTTCACACACTCTTTGCCTTTCATCTCCTGGTTGCAGTGTGGTCCAGGTGCCTTGGACCTGTTCCAAGCCCAGCAGGACAGCAGGGAGAGAGCAGCTGATGCTGGGCACCCATCCCACCCCAGCAAGGGTTTCCTTGTCTCCTTTGGACAGCTCTGCTCTTCACTGCACTCTCACAGGCAAACGCCTCCCCTGCCTGTGAAGTGACTGTTGTCCTTGGAAGTGCCCGTTTTCCTCCACGACCAGCTGTATAACATGCCTTTTCACATTGTTCTTTTGCCTGTGACTGATGCTGTGGTTTTGTCCCTCCAGTGAGCAATCAGCCATGGAGATGCCCCCAGAGATGCCCCATGTGGTGTGTTGGCCCTACAGCAGCTGGAGGAGGCTTTGCACTGCACATTGCAGAAAAGTGCTTTCAAACCCTGTATCTTAAAGCACTGCAAATAGAGCACAGACCCCTCGGTAGATGAGGACACTGTGCCAATGACCTAAGGTGGACTTCTTGTGGCTGTGCCCCCTGTCTGCTGCTCAGGCACATGCTCACTGAGCTAATATAACTTCACTCAGAGGCAAAACCAAAGGACCAGCAGGACAAGGTGTCCCAGTGTCCTGCACCACGGGACCAGAAGGACTGGGGGTCTTTCCTGGCATCATGTTTTTGGGATGTGCCACACATGTGCCATTGATCTGATGCCTTTCCTAGCAGCAAGGTGGTTGCAGGGATGTGTAGTCCTACCAAATACCTATGGTTTTCTTAGAAAAGCCCAAGTGATGCCAGGGGTGGTAACAGGGCAGGGCAGAGCAGAAGTGACCAACAGCTCACAAGCTGCTTGAAAAGACCTGGCTGAAATTAAATAACCCCCACACGATTTCTGCATGAGGTTTTTGACCAAGGTGGACTATGACATATCCCTCTCCACATCCCTCCCCCCTTACCCCAGTGAAGTTTGCATGGCTTCTGGGGGCATGCAAAGGAATCCCAGCCCAGGTAATCTGGCCTCTGGTCAATATTGGATTTCTGCTTGCTGGATCTTTTTAAAACCCCACACTCCAAATACTCAGTTTCCAAACCTTAAGAACAATAAAATGACTTTAAAAGACACTAGCTCATACCTAGGGGGAAAAAAATCACGATAAAGGTCACTTCTGTTTAAAGGGCAGTAGCCAGTGTTTTGTTTAACTCTTAAAGCATCATTTAAAAAATTTACAGAAGAAATCTGGATTTAAAAGAGCTTCTTTGGTGACACAAAGGCTTTAGTCCAAATTCCTTCAGCTGCACAGAAATTAACCTGTTCCTGACTCAGGCAGCTGGCAATGGTTGCCCAGATCTCACCAAAGTGTCCAGCTGGAGACTTGCCCATTGCTCCTGGCTTTGCCAGGCACCGAGCATGGTTCTGGGTAGGACATCTCTAAGATGGAGTGTGGAGAAGGACAGAAGGTTTGTTTCTGGAAGGGTATCAAAAGCTTGCTTTTTGTCATGTTGGAATGAAGAAGTATCTATTTTAGAATAATCCAAGTTTTCTTGGATTTTTCCATTTCTTTTTCACTGGTTTCAGTGCCAGTTTTCTGGTGCATGTGTGTTTGTAATATTTTAACCAAGCAGGAGGGACTGGTGTCATTGCAGGCAAGAACAGCAAAGATCCTCCTGTCATCATCTGAGAAAGGCATCAGTCTTCCTGGTGGTGCCATGTCCCAGCTGCTCACCCCGTGCAGATATCTCAGACAGCCATGGACACCCTCAGATGGGGGTGCTGAATCCCACCCCAAACAGCCAGCAGAGCATTTTAACAACTCCAAAGGCATTTCCAGCACAATGAGACCAACTTCATCTACTGCTCAGTCCTGGTGGATCACAATTGTGACTGAAGTTCTGTGACTGCCTCTCATCTTGGTGAGTGTGTGAAAGAAGCTGCTTTTTATCTATGTAAATCTGTGTCTGAATCACTTCTCTTCCTTCCTAGGACTTGGAGCACAGTGGGCATGTTTTTTTCTTTATACTTTACCATAAAATTGGTCTGATGTAAGGGATGTAAGGGGTGATTTCCTGGTCACTGGCACAAAAGGTGCTTTAGCACCATGATGCTGAGCCTTGCATGGGCTACAGGAATAGGTTTACACTTCTGGGAAGCTACATGGTTTGCCTTAAAAGTGACCAGCTCTGGGATGGTTGCTTCTTCCCATAATGCATGTTATTGAGAGGCTCTGTGGGAGATGGTGAGCTTGTCAAATCACTCAGTAATGACAGAAAGCAATCAGAATGCTGGGGTTGGATCCAGTCACCCAAAGACGTGTCTGGCACTGTCTGAGATACCCTGGGTGTCTGTGGGTCTGCACAAAATGCCATGCAACATGAAATGAGTTCTGCAGGAGGTCTACACTCTCCTGGCACCGCAGCAAAAGGAACACAGCACAGCATCACCACTGCATGAGCCTGCCCTGTTCTGGTGTTTGAATCCTCCTCCTGGCTTTGCATTTTCATGTCATACTTCTGACTCAGTTCAGATCTCTGAAACTTGAAGTGTGCCAGGTGCTGCTCCAGAGCCACAGTGCTGTGTCAGCAGCATCACATCCCTGTCCCCTGCTTCCAGCTGCCCATTTGCTCCAGGTCTGTGTCAGTGGTCAGAGCATCCTGAGTAGGATCAAATGGAAACACGGATTTTGAGAAAAGCTCTTGACCCTCACCTCACTGAGAGTGGCACTTACAGAAGTGGCAGGCATTTTGACCAGTTTTTAGGTCTTCTACCATCATCATTAGAAAAATCTATAAGAAATGGTGATCAGTTGCCCAGGGGTATAAGAAAGGGGTTGGGCCAGGCAGGGCAATGGCAGTTTGGATTTTCTGTTATCTATGGGGGATCTGGATGGATGATGAAATATCATTTCCCCTAGTGGACAGAGCTCAGACCCTTGGTGGGACTGGCTGAGAAATGATCCAAGCAGTGCTCTTGGCAGTGTGGTTAGCCCTCCTGCTGCCTCCCAGGGCTGGGATGGAAGTGATGCTGCTGCCCGAGAGTTCAGGGGTAGTGGGCTCTGCCCAAGCCCTTTCCAAGGGACCAGTTCTGCCACGGGACAAGGACTTCGACCTCCTTGTGGTGAGCCCAGGCTGTGTGTTACTTTGATTCCTTGGGGCTGGTGTCTCCTTGCTGACCCTGGTGCTGCAGCCAGTCTCGCCAGTGCTGTCGTTCTCCAGGCAGCAGACACCAGTGCTTGCCAAGGGAACAATAACCCCAGCTCCAGTCCTCTGCAGAGCTCAGTGGGATCATTAACACCTGACCAGTAAAGCTGCCCTGTCCCCCTGGAGTGTCAATCCAATGCCTGATTTGTCCTGCTCTGCCAAGCATGAGCCTTGGTTTTTCACTGCTCCGGTTTTATTGATTTTCATTTTTATGACCGAAGCAAGTGCTGTCATGCTCTGCTGTGAGCAAGCAGCAGCCTGCCCCGCTGGTGCGGCCCCACGGCACATCATTTACTGCTGCTTCATGGTCCTCAGCTCCTCATTAAGCGGGGGCAAGGCTGGGATCAGGCACACTGTCCCCAGGAGAGGCCGTGCCTCTGCACTCCACATGCTGCCTTGTTGAGGGAGAAATGAGGCTGTTAATGGTCAGGAGAGGGGATGCCAGCAGGCAGGGTTCATTTGCTATTCCCACCATGCCCTCAGCAAGGCTCTGCTGCACTCTTCAGCTGTGCTGTCCCCCAAAGGGCTGGGTGGGATGCCTCTGATGCACAGCTGCCCACAGGGTTAGTACGATGATGCCCTCGAGGGGAAGGCTGTCTGTCCTCTCTGGACAGGTCCAAATGTCTCCACTAAGTTTATCCCTTGGCCATATCTCTGCTTTGTTCTTCCCCTCTATGGGATTTCCTCATCCTCTTTGCCCCTTACCTTCTCTGTTGCATTTGGCTTGGGATTTCCAGATGATCTCCATGTCTGTAGTGTCTACTTGGGGGAAAATCACCCCACAATGTCCTGATGCAAGCAGGAGTACAAGGATCCATCCCCTTCCCCTCCAAGCTTGATGGCTTGGCCAGATAAAGGCTAGACCATCTTCTACAACATGGGGTCACCTGCCCCAGGCAGGACATCTGCCTCCTGCTTGACCCTGGGCTGGTGACACAACTTGCCCAGCACCACCAACTGTGGAGGTCCACATGGGGTCCAAGGCTGTCAGTAAACACCATGGGCTGGCCAAGGGCCACCACCCAGAGATGCCCTTGGCTGAGCCACCCGTGAGCCTTCCTGGGGCTCAGACACGGAGCTGCACCCACCCTGCTTGCAGCCAGACAGCCCTGGTTGCCTGCCAGGCAGGCTGCTTCCCCCCAGCTTTCTCCCTCCCTTCACTGTGCTTTGGATGGGCTCCCCTTGAAAGTGGGTTTCTCCCCATGGGATCCTCACAAGACAATGGTGCAATGGTGAAGGTGAAGGTGTTCAGGGTTTGGAGTCTGTCAAATCCCATAACAAGCCTGAATTTGCCCCCACCCAAGACAAAAAGCATCCCTCGGGGCTGGTCCCCATGCAGCAGGACACTCCATGCACTGAACTGGAAGCACACTGATATTGAGGGGAAGACCAGTAAGACTGGACTTTTAGAGGCTGCCAGTGCTTCCAGTTACATGACCCTACACTCAGCTCCTTGCTCCTCCACCAGTCTTGAACCTTTGGGGCAGGTGATTTCCATGCTGGGGATCTGGCACAGACTGAACCATTCTGCAGCATTTCGTCCAAGCACAGTAGTTATTTCTGAGACTGAGCTGGAGAGAAAAGGTTTCGTTTTGTTAAGATTAAAAACACTGAAGACTTAGTCTTTGAGTAATTCAAATGCTTCTGTGCTTTGGATCAGAGGCTGGAAATTGCACAGAAAACAAACATATTTTTTTTCTTTCTTCTGTCCTGTGAGAAAAAAACATTGACTTGGGCGTTTTCCAAGGGGTTGGTGTTTTATAGCTGGACCTTCTCTGCTTGAAGGCAACCAAGCACATTTCTGGCAGCACCCAGAAGGTTCCCTTTCCACTCCCTCTCACTACATACATGCAGCAAAATATTCCTGCCATGTATGCTTGCAGATGCACTACAAAGCGTGCTGTGGTCACCAGTAACAACTCCTCTGCTGCCTGCCTTTCCAGATGCTGCCTGGGTGGCATTTGGCAAAGAGTGTGCTCAATCCCTCTCTATCTCAGTTCATTCAGCAAATGACCACACAAGCCTTTTTAACCCTTTAACCTCCCTCCCTAGAAGGGACACATACAGAAATCAGCTCAGAAGTAAGGTGAAATCAGATCATGTGCATACAGAAAAGGAGCAGCGATTTTCCAGTGTGCCAAAAGACTTGTCTGCAGGGACACTGAGTGCTTTGCTGAGGTCCTGCCACTGTCTTGCAAGCATGATGGTGATGGATGAAGTCATCTTCTACCATGCAGATGAAGTCTTTCTGTGTTTTTGTTTGTTTGGTTGTTTTGTTTTGTTTTCACTGACACTGTATCACTGCTCCTCAAGTGCCTAAGAGAGGGAAGAGTAAAGTGTGCTGGTCTAACTTTGATGTCAAGGAGCCCAGCCTTTGATGATTCATTTTTAACCAGAACAGTTAAGCAACCTTTTATCATTTTAACCTATAGCGTAAAAAGCAAACATAGTTCAGTACCAAGTAAAGCATTAAAAAGGTAACAAGTATGTAACTTCTGAGAAATGCTTTGAAAGTACTAGACTCAATGATAAAGATTTAATAGTGCAGGGATTTTTAGCTCTCACTCACCTAGTCCTTGGAAAAATGTTCCTGGTCCTTGGATAGGTCCCTGTCCCATACCAGGAGGGTGAGATTTGTCTCAGACCAGGTCCTTGCTGCAAACATCGTTTGTTTGTTCCCATGCCAGACTTACAGGCTCTGTAATGTCCACTCATTGTTCCTCGGGGATGACCTGCCAAATGATTAAACAGCCTTTTACCTGCCCATTTCTACAATGTGGCTTTCTTCCTTCCTCCCTCCCTCCAGGACAGGTCTTTAGCTAAAGGTTGGTGGAAATGCCTGTTTATTTTCATTAAAGTTGCCAGCTCCATTGCCCATAATCCCTGGAGTGCAGTTTTTATCACTTCTTGTTGAAGACTGTCAAAATAATTCCGTTAAAAAAAAAAAAAAAAAAAAAATCCAGATGCATTTTTTAACAGATAGTCTGTTTTCTCAGGGAAAAAAAAAAAAAAAAAAAAAAAAAAAAAGAATAATGAAAAGAAAACCCAAAGAAGCTTGCTTTTCACCAAGCAATAGAAAAATACATCTGAGCAATATAAAAGTACATGTGTAGATTCCAGCTAAACTGTCAAGCCCTAAATATCTGCAGTTTCCAATGAGGTAGGGAAATGAAAAACCACCATGTCCAAGTGCTGAGACCTTGCTGCAAGCAGCTTGTCCAACTATGGTGTGTAAATGTCACCTATGCACAGGCGTTTTGCAGGAGAATGGCAGACATCAAGACTCCTAGAAAAGTGTGTTTCAGGATTTATGGGGAGGGGAGCAGCATGAGGAGAAAGGGGAGAGCAGGGTGGGGAATGTGGGTGGCGAGCACAGCTCGCGGTTGGTGGCCCAGCAGCAGAGAAGCTGGCCCAGGGGCTCCTTGCCCTCCACCAGTGGGTGGGTGAGGTGAGTGCAGGGCTTGTTTTGGCCTGAAGGGCATCATTCCCTGAGCTCCTTCATGCCTGCACAAAGCCCAAGGGATCTGCACATGAACAGAAACCAGCATGCCCTTTGTTAATAGCACAGCAGCAGAGTTACAAATTCTGGGACACCCAGGGGACCTCCTGCAGCTTTCCTCTTCAGGGAAGAGCAGTTATCTCCAAAATGGCACTAAAAAGGGCCTCACCTATGGTGACAGCAAATAAAGACCTGTCAGGAAGCATTCGGCTGTGGCAGTGATGACAACATTTGCTAGGCCATGTGTCAGAGCTCGGGACCTCAGCTTACCTGCTTAGGATCAGGCATCGCCTGGGACCAAGTGGCACTGAGTGAGTGCAGCTCATTGACTTGGACATCTGCAAACATGCTTTTCTTGCTGCATCTCAGGCATTTGACCTGCTAATTGCATTCAGCCCTAGAGCAAATGGCTCAGTAAAATTCTCTAGAGGTGAAGGTTTCTGCGGGAAAGCTTGCAAGAAGTTGTGTCACAACAGGAGTGGAGACGATACAGTGAAGGCACTGTCTGTGCTCTGTGCTGCATGGAAGGAAAGCCAAAGGGTTGGACAAGAAGGTGCTCAGGAGGTGAAGCCCTGTATGATGTGTCCCAGGCTTTAAGACTCACAGACCTTCATATAAGCCCTGAGACAGGGCTCTCCTGTGTGTAAGACACTAATGAGAGTGAAGGAGCTGCTGATGCTTGGCTGGTGGTTAGCTTTATGTCTCCTTCAAACTCACCTGTTCCTGGTGCTTCTTCTTGCCTTCGAAGCAAAAGACTGGTTGGGAAAGAAAAGCATGAATTTAGTTTTAGGTCCCGAGAGGTCAAAATGTCCTTCTCCCAATTCCTTGTGTCCTCCTGAAGTGCAGTGGAGAACAGTGCAACATTCAGAATGTCACTGGTGGTAGCAACAAATATGATATGGATCCCTATTTTCTTCACTCAGAGTGTGGTGAGGCACTGGAACAGGTTGCCAGGAGAGGTTGTGGGTGCCCCATCCCTGGAGGTGTTCAAGACCAGTTTAGATGAGGCCCTGAGCAATCTGATCTGGTGGGCGGTGGCCCTGAACATGATGGGGGGGTTGGAAATAGATGATCTTTAAGGTCCCTTCCAACCCAAGACATTCCGTGCTTCTATGATCTCTGTGATGGGAGCGTGCTGATGGGTTGCAGGATGCCTGGTCCCCAAGTGCCAGGGCAGAGATGAATCCTTAACAGACCATTAAGGAATGGTCCTGCAGCCAAAAGCTCTTTGTCAGCTCCAGTCCCATCCTGTGGAATGGTTCTGCTCAGAGGTGCTGCTTCCTGCTCAGGCGTGGCTCTGTTCAGCAGCACATGGATAGGGTTGTGACTACCTCGAGAGGTGGGAGTCAGGAGACCTGTCAGGCTCCACCTGAACACCATGGACCCCTGCCCTCCATCCCACCCTTCTGCATCAGCTGTGGATGATGGACAAATTCTGCCATGGCCACAGCCCAGCACAGAGCTGGGGCTCTCTGTGTTCACCCACACAGGCTCTGTGACCTCACTTGGAGAACCAGATTTGAAATGGACCCATCAGACTCTTGTAGCCTGCATGAATCCAGCTCATGTCTTGCGGTAATGAGAGCCATTGTGAAGCCACTTGTGAAGAAAACAAAAGTAAGGGACTCAGCAAGTCAGTTGGTGCAAGTCCCCTGTGACAATGGGGACCTGTGCAGTGCCTGGTTTGTGTGCAGAGCACACCTGGTGTGCAGAGCACTTTGCTCCATGGTCCTGGGGAAGACAAGGAAAAGAAATCTTCCCCCAGGGCTGTTCTGCTTAACCTACATTTAGGAGCAGTCGTCACTCAATCCTTCAAGGAACACGTTATCATTTACTTGCTGGCAGAGATGTGAGCTTTTGTTTATTGAAAATAAAAACATACATGCTGCTTAAAATGTTTTGCAAAGGTGGCATGAGGGCAAGGCTGGGGAAGAGCAATATGCTTCATCTCTCCTTGATAAATTACCTTTCACAGTGCTTCCAGCACCTCTCTCTTGCAACAACCACTTAATAATGTACAGGCGCTGCAGCTCTCTCATTATGGGGAAGAAAGAGAGACATTTCAAAGAGCCACAGTGTAGCCAGTTCTCAGGGGTTCACTTCCTGGGCTCCTCTGACACAAATTATTAAAAACATTTCTCAGCACAAGCATGGCTTAGGTGACCTTCAACAGCCTGCACCATAAACAAAGCCTTAGACGCGCTTGGCAAAAGAAGTGAAAAGGAGAAAAAAAAAAGGGGGGGGGAATTAGAAACATGGAAATGTAATAACTTTCCATTATGCAAATTTGATTTAATCAGAGATGAAGCTGAAGTGCAATAAAAACATACTTTCATTAAGTTTATGACTTTCAGACTCTATAATACCCCAGAAATGTCAATTATGAGGTTACCATAGTGATACATGGCTACAACTTCGAAGTGATCTCTTTCCTTGCCGGTAAGTGCACAATGAAGCTAGGCCAAGACCTGGTTTCTCAGCTCCTTAAACTGATAAGAGCCTGTGACTCAAATGGCAAACACTTTTGACAACCTAGGTGAGAATTAAACCTTAAGCCCTGCTCAAATCAGCTGTGCCTGAGGGACTGACGGGATAAGTCCCCTTGGCCCTGTGTGGGACGTACAAGACTCAGATTTTAATTTCCAGATCTCAAGATCCATTGCGTTAGTTCAGTCCTAGAAGCGGGCAGCCCATGAGGGACATGTCACCTGTGAGGGACAGACTGGGGTGTGTTCTAGCTGTATGGTGCTCCCTGGCTTGTAGGATGGGGGCCATAGACCAAAAGGCCATGATGACCAAGTGTGGTTCCCAGCAGTGTGTGCATCAGTCTTGGGCTAGCCACACGGTGATTGTGCTGGAGGAGCTGGCTTCAGTGCAGATGGCCTGTACGGGGAAAATATTCTGCCAACATGCAACACAGTTCAGAAGAAAACTAAGCTTCACAGCAGGGCTTCCAGGGCTTCCTCCTGTGGGTGGGAGATCACCAGCAGGTGGGTTCAGCCAAGAGTCCCGATGATCAGACAAAGGCCATAGTGACTAGCAGGGGCTGGGGGTGAGTTGTGAGGTTGTCAGCAATCTGGGGCCATCATCAGGTCTGGAGAGAGCATTTGGGATCAGCCAGTGTGTTGATCCCCAGGCAAGCCTCTAGTGATCGGGAAAGTCCAAGGTCAAGCCAGGACCTGTCAAGTTGGGGTCATGAGAGCCCCAGCTTAAAAAACAGCTCCCAGGAGAAGGAGAGGGAACCCCTGGTGTGATCTGAGAGCTGCACTGCTTCAGCTCTTTCTTGAAGAGGTCCAGTGCTGATCAAACTTCTTGCGCAGCTCTCAGCAAGCTACCCATCCAGCTACACCCCTAAATGCTGGGTGTGTGTTCAGCACTGGGGCTTCCCCCTTTCCTTCACCCCCTGGGATCCCACTCAGCACCCAACTCCTCCACCAAGGCTTTATGCAAGCCACACTCCAGTGCCACACTAGGGAGCTGGATGTTCCCCTTGCTTACAGGAAGGTATTTGCTCCTGCTTGCTATGCTGCTTTTTAAATCCAGCACTACTGAAGGTACAAACAGGAACCACCTGGGATTCAGAGTCCCATAATCCCAGTGCTGCTGGTTTTGTCAGCCTTGCAGAGATCGTGGGTTTGTTTAAGCCTGGAGTGCAGAAAACAGCCAGAGAGGAATGGAAAACATCCATGTGGGTAGACAGCAAAGACAATGTTTCTTTGGACTCCTGCAAAACACCCCTACCAAGCTCCCACTGCTTATGTGTTGTCTTCAAAGAGATGACAGGTCCCCAGCAAGCCCTGTTTCTAAAGCAGTAACTTCTGTTTTTCTGGGAAAAGGTCTGAAATTAGGTGACTGCAGATGTGATGAGAAGAATTTAGCTACCATGCATGCTCTGAAGTGAAACCCAGCTGGTAAAGATCACAGTAGAAATCTCTTATTTTCTGCATGCTATCAGATGAATGAGGTGTGCCTTGATGCCTGGAACTGTCCTTTGCAGATCTGCACTCATGCTGTTACTCAGTGCCCAATATCCACATATAGCAAACTGAACATTAAAAAGTGGTGTGATTGCAAAAATCTCACATGGAGAGAAAATGAAGTGATATCTCTATGTGAAACACATGACACGGATACTGATTGTGGCCTATTGATAAATGAATTAAATGAAGTGGAATACCGGTTGCAATTCAAAAGGAAATCATTTAATCATCTTTTTAAAGGTTATAATTTAAGAGTTTACAGCAACTTTGTACAGTTTACTTGCAATTTTTTAATTGCCTCTGAACGAATGCTTCTGTTCAAAATGTCAGCACTGGGAAATTCACAGCAGTCTCAGTTTTCACTTCTCATAGGCCCTGATAAGGTATGCATCCACTTTGTGCTAATTACATAAATCTCTTTTGCAAAATGTTATTTTGAAGCAAGCCTGCACTGAAAAGCCAAAACACTCTCAGAGTTTACCAAACTTCTGCTTGTACCCACATGTTAAATTAAAACAAGCAAAGGCACAAACAGAAAAACAAACAAACAATGAAAACCCAATGATATATATATACATATATATATAAGAAGCTAAAATATTGATAGTACCTGAGCAAGGAGGTGCTGGACACGAGCAGGAAGGATGTTTGGGGACATGCTCACAGTTGTTGAGTAATCACCAATTTTCCTTGATTTGCAGGCAGTGTGAGGAGCTGCAGCTGCCCAGTGCTGGGCAGTGACAGTGAGGACCTTGCTTTGCTTGGGTTGGGAGTGAGCAAAATGTGCTCCTGGGTGCTCTCCTGGAGCTCTCCCCACCCAGACGCAGCTGGTGCTCAGCCTCGCAGCCAGGCTCTGCCTCAGGACCTTCAGGGCTCTCACCACTGGGCACAGTAGCAGCAGCCCCACCGTGGGGCCTTCCGCCATCAGTCTGCTGTCACACACTGCTGCTGCTGAAACTGAGAAATTCAGTCTGTCTGGGCTCTGCAAGGTATTTTGGGCTGTTTTTTTCTTTAATTTTGGGTGCCCACATGTGATGGGGCTGGGTGTTCCTGGAGCTCTGTACCAGTGGTTGCCAATGGCCAGGCATTCCTCAGCTCATGATGCTTGCCCTAGGTGAAGCTCTTCAGGACTCCTCAAAGGCTCTTCAGAGCTTTCCAAAGCAGCTGGAGTAATTAAGAAAACAGCTCAGTAGGATGGACTGACAATATTTAGCTGGAACTTGGTGTGGCTGGCGTGTGAAAAGATGTTTATGTTGCGGAAGTCTGAATTCCTTCAGTGCAAACCTCATTTGTAGTTACACTGTTACATGTGGGAAGAGGGATTGTCCCTTTGCAGTTAGTTCTGGGCTGGAAGAGTGAAAGGACATTTTAATCCGCTATCTGCAAAGGAGACTAAAAGCCAAAAAATGAGTGGTATGCTTGTAACAGCAATATTCAGCTTGAGATGCAGGGCAAGTATTGATCATAAAGCAATCATACATTTACCATGGGATTTTAGGACTAACCAAGCTACAGTCTGGGTATGAGACACACCAGTGTTCCTCTATTTTTATTTTTACACAGACCTAGCTGGCTCCACCATGGAGACAAACTGTTAGGAGTTTCAAGAATGACACAACTGGTCAGTGTGTTTCTTATTGGCACAGATTCAAACTAGTAAGCCTAATTTTCTTTTGTTTGGCTTGTTGATAGGTCAGTCAAATCAAATTAGCATTTTGTGCTGCAGAATGGTACCACATTATGAAGCAAGTTGGGGAAAAGTGTGCTCCTTTCTATTTGATAGCAACCTCACCTACTGCACGGGAACTTCAGCTTCTGAGCTGAGCTCTGCGATCAGAGGCTGGCTGCAGATCTGATGCTGTCGGTGAAGACCCTGAGGTTGATTTACTGCTGATGAGTTGTAAAGGATGGGGCTGCCTTTCTCCTGGAGGGGGGCTTAGGAGAGGGTGCCTGGGTCCTCACCCCATGCTTTCTAAGCAACAGGGAGTGGACCAGCAGTTATCCTGCTGTCTCCGGCTCAGAGGGTCAGTGCCTGTCTGCTTGGCTTACAGAGCACATGATGGCGCTGCCAAGTGGGTTTTGGAGAAGGACATCAGTTCAGTGCCAAGGATGGTGCGTCTGTTCCTGCCTGGGACTCTTCACCATGGAACTCTGCAAGGTTACGGGATCTGAGCCATGATGTCCCCTACTGTGACATCCTTGGCCCAGGAGGCCCTCCCTTCTCATTCCCGCTCCTGCTCTAGCATTTGACAGAGGATCAGTTTGTCCACACAGCTTTCCGTCCTGCAGCACTGCCAGGAGCTTGCTTCTAAATCATTGGTGGGGTCCCCAGGTTCAGTGGAGGACATTGCATTTCCCCAGCTTTTGCAAAGGCTGTGATTTTGTAGAAAGAGATACAGTAAAGAAGGCATTGTCTGGTGGATTGAGGCCTTGATATTTCTAATCATACCCTGCCTCAGCCTCTTTGAGTGCTGAGAACCATATTCACTGGCATTCAGTGGTTTCTCTGGGTGCTATTTCAGATGCAGAATAATTAGCAACATGCAGGAAAAGCAACAAAGCCTTGAATGGTATTTAGTGACAATTATTCCACCGAACCATTTCTTACTATTATAAATGGAGCTTATTAGCACTAAATTGTTTCCATAGGAAGCAGCATCAGCAGTAAAAAGAATGGCTGCAGGCTGGCTCGGCAGTGCGGGAGTCAGCGCAACAGAGCCTGCCTGTCTGCTCCTCACTGCAGGAGCGTGTGGTGGGAGAAGCCCACATGCCTGCCATGGCTCAGGGAGCTTTTACTCGGTGCTGGAAGCTGGCCTGGCTACTGTTCCAGCCCCACTTTGCGGCACAGTGATGCAGACACCTACGGTGACAGATCTCACACCTCTGGGGTAAGCTGGTTTGTCAAAGGGGCTAGAGATGTTGGAGGATTGGGGAGAAGAGATCCCAACTTTCATTTCATCCCTCTGCTTGGAGCTGTTTCCCATGGGAGAGGTCCTGCTGTCCTTCCTCTTGCTGTCCTTGGGCCTAGGTCTGGGCTGCAGGATGCAGGGTAGTTAGTTTGCAGTACAGCTGTAAGTGAACTGCTCTTTGGTCTGCTGGTTATTGAATAAGAATCTTCTATGCTCTAATATCAGGCCATTTAAAACCTGGGATCTCCAGAAATGTTCCTGGAATTTTTTTTTATTTTTTTTTTTAACTTGATTTTTGAACAAATAATTGATTTAGGAAACTTTTGTCAGGAAAAACATATAGCTTTAAGCAATATATATGTGTACATATTATTTCATTGATACAGTTGTTTGACAAACCTGCCCGGTACAACTGAGTGATTTCAAGTGTTCTGAATGTGCTGCTTTTAGAGACAAAAAACTTCTCTGAACAACTGCCCATCTGGGAGCTGCTCAGGTTCAAGCCCCTGAGGCACAGCTGAGACTGGGGACAGCTGGTTGGCCACTTGGCACACCTGTCACCAGCTGAAACCTGCAGCAAGATGGGGAATCTTCCCTCCCTGGGCCTTGAAGCTGATGAAATCTTGAAAGTAGGATACCAGCATGAGAGCCATGACCCACCAGAGCTCCACCAGGCTGTGCTGCAGGAGATGGCCCCTGCTCCTCTGTTACCCATTCATCAGCGGGTATTGGAGCTAGTTGCACAAATCCCCATTTAGTAGCACTCCGGGAGGTAATTAAGACTCACACATGCATAAAGCCAACAGCTGCAGCCAACAGGAGAGAAGCAACCCTCTAGGCAGTGGCCTCCTGCCTACACAGGGCTTGCTCCTCCCCAGTTTTAGGGGTTCCACAGGCTCAAGGCAGCTGGAAATCCAGGAACGTCTTAGAGATACAGGTGAGATTTAGAGATGCAGCACGCAGAAACAAAAGCATAACTGCTAACTAAACACATGATGCATTCACCGTGGTGGAGCATGACAGCCCCATAGATTTGTGAGAGCGTTCACTGCACACTTCTCTCATGCTTTACAGATGATTTAGTGGGTGTTTCGGTTCATCCACTGTTCAAAATTTGTGGGAGATTCCCTCTCCTTCCCTATAAAATATCTCCAACCATCTATAAAATGTAAACCACCACACCTGCAAGACAGACAAATAGAGGGCCACGCATGCATGGCAAAAGTACATCTGCAGCCAGTAAAATAAGTACTGATGGGTTTGACGTAGGGAGCTCAGGCTCTTTTAGAGGAGGAACATTCATTTCCCTTTGCTGGAAATTTGATTTCCCTGCTTTTTTATCTTCAGGACATGATAACAGTACCAAACACTGCAGAGAGCTTTAAAGCCAGGCAGTGCACGCTCTTGGATGAATCACTCGATTCGGCTTTTGAAGGTCTGGGATCCTCTCCAGGGTATGCCCTCTACTACAGGGGATTTTTCTTGTCAGTCCCTTAGTTATCCCAGCTCAGAGTTGTCCTGAGATGTGTAGCAGCAACACGGTCATTACTGCCTTGTTCTGACATGTTCAGCAATTAAAAGCATCCATGACTGATGAGTTTTTGGTATTTCTCTGTCAGATCGGGAAGTGTAGGCAAGTCCCCTGTGTTCAGTGGGCGCTACCTGACTCTGTTAGTCAGCAGCAGGTTCTGTCTGAGCAGCATCCTGCAGGAAACTCCTGTTGCTTTGTCAATTGTCCATTAACATTTGCCATTGCTTAAAGCTTTGCAGATGAGGAAGAAAAATTTTTGTAAAGTGGCAGGGGGAGTCAGGCCAATTAACAGCACATCTATTATGGGAAGGACAGAGGATGGCTGCATCTTTGCTGTGCAGGAAGGGCACAGCGGGTGGCAAAGGCTCCCCCAACAATGGCAACCAGCAGCCGCTGCATGGAGCTCAGGCTGTTGTGAGCAGCATGGAAATTAATTAGAGCTAAAGATCAGCAGCCAAAGAAACTTGAGGAGTAAATGTCACTTCCAAAGTAGGGCAGGGGGTTAGCTCTGGACTAATTAACCACAGCTTCGCTGCAGGAAAAGGACACAATTGACAGCTGCAGGTTCCTGTGTGTGTTCTGGGCAGAGGCCACTGAAGGTTAACATGGACTGAAACAAATACGAATCGCTCGGTCTCCTGCAGGAAAAACACATAATTCAAAAGTAAGTTTACTGTTGACAAAGCACAGTGGAAAGCACTATGCATCTGTCACACATGCTGTCTCCTTGTGGCTGTGCAGAGCTGCCGTAAATAATGGTCATAAATACTGTAACCAAGTGAATGTTTACCTCACTCCCATGCTATTTGTTATTATGCACAAAGAAAGTTGTATTAAAAGAGTAGAAGATCCCTGCAAAGTCACCTCTCACATGCATGCAAAGCACAGGCTGGGCGCTGCCATGAGTGTACAGCCTGGCAAGGGTCTCCCTGGCATTTCACATGACTGCTGTACTCATTTTCCCCAGGTCCCTCTGCCTCATTCAGCATGCGGGAGGCTTTCCCACAAGAAATCTGTGCAGAGGACTGCTTCCCAGCTGGCGCTGGCAAGGACGGCACAGCACAGGGTCCATCTGCAAGAGCCGCCCACCGTCGTGGCTGGGAGGTTTCCCCCAGGCAGACAGGAGGAGGCACGTTTCTTCCCGGTCTCCCTTGCAGCTGCCTGAGCTGGGGTAAGCTGCAATCTGGGAAAAAGCTGCAGAAAATCTGTGTCCTCCTGCCCTGCCAGCTGGGAGAAAGCACACAGCCTCCTCTGCCTCCCTTCTGCCATCTGTGCACTGAGTGGGTGCTGCCGGGGAAGGGACACTGAGGTGACAGTGGGCAGGAAGGCAGGAGCAGGGTGTTGTCTTGCAGTGTCCAGGTGACTGAGCCCACCTGGGGACAGGAACCAGGGTTGACCAAGAGCCCAGGGACTGCTGGACAAGTCCCTGGTAGTGAGGGAGGTGCAGGGTCAAGCCTGTAAGGCAGCTGAGCAGGTTGGGGATCAGTGAAGTACCCACAGCGTAGCCCAGGCAAGAACTGTGGGCAAGGAACAGAGCTTCAGAGCAGGTCCCAGGAGGTGCAGGAGACAACGTGTGTGGTGTCTGTCTGCGGTGGTCCAGTACCAACATGCTGGAGTTTGGGGTATCTCAGCTCACCCCTCTCTCCCTCACCTCCCATAGCAGACATTCAAAACACAGCTGAAACCCCAGGCAAACAGCACTGCTCAGCCCCAGACCTGCTGGTACTGCTGGTACAGTACAGAATTTCTTCAGAACCTCAGAGAGATCTCAAGGGTCAGAAGATGTTTAAACTCAGATGCAAGGCATCTCCTTGGCCATGAAGGGCAAGGAAGCGCGATTCAGACATCTGGGGAGTTCCTAATGCACAACTGAAAGATACTCTCTTGCTTTTAGGGTTCCAAGTTTTGTGTTTTTTGAGGGCATGTTGCCATTTTATGCCTGACAGCTAATGAAATTGTATGTGCATGTGTATGCAGAGCATTCCAGCAACTTGATTTCATTATGCAGAACATGCCCTGAACTAGCTAGGGAATCATTAAGGCACATGGTCTTGCTGCAGGATGGAAGGATGGTTTCCCATCCCTAACAAGCACAATGGATGACTCCTCCTGAGTCTCTTACTGGGCTAAATAAGGGGGGGAGGGGGGGAGTGGATAAAATCCAGTCTCTGTTGAGCTAGGAGAGGACAGCAAGAAAATGAGCTCTTAGTGCCACCTTTGCAGTGAAGAGTGAATAGCAAGATGCTGTGCTAGAAGAGATGGGCTACTGCAAGCCCTCAAGTAGCAGTTCCCACAGTCTGGTATGGAGGTGCTAATGCAGAGGGAAAAAAATAATCAGTTGCAAACAGTGATTTAAGATCAGAAATGTCAGTCCTGTGTCGCTGTGAGAAAGACCCAGAAGGCATTGCTTATGACAGACACTGACAGACAGGGACAGAGTGATGTGAGATGTTAGCACCAAATCCAAACAAACCTGTGCCTTGCAACAAGCACCATGTTTTCATGGTTATGCCAAACCACATTATTCTCTTGGCCACAAGTCCTCTCTGCTCCCAGCACTGAGCATCACTGGGATTGCAGAAGAGTTCATCCCACTCTGTCTGTGTCGCTTTTGTTGGGATGTCTCATGCATGCTCCTTCTTCTTAAGCTTTTGAACTCAATCCTGAGCTGAAGAACAGAAGTCCCATGGGAGAGTATTTATGGATCTGTGGATGGATGCTGTAGCAAGGACTGGAGACATTTGAGAAATGGACTTAGGTATAAACTTTCCTGGAAACAGCAACATAAAAACACCAACAGGCACCCAAACCATCACTCTCAAAGCACACAGCAGAGTGCTCAGCACCGGCTGTCCCCCACGCTGTCTGGACACGTCCGTTTGTCCCCAGGCCAGCCTTGTCCCCGGGGGCTGGCCTGATGGTGGAGTCCCTCTGCAATTCAGAGCTCCTCTCCTTTTGCCACCTCCCAGGGGATGGCATCCCCATCAGAGCAGCCCTGAAGAGAGGACAGAGCTGCTGGTGGGGAGGGGACAGAGGCGCAGGCAGGGAAGGGGCCCAGACAGAGCTGTGCAGGGTGCTCGTGCTGACCCCACATAAGACCTGGTTCACCTCTGTTGACTCAACCAGCCAAATGGAGCCAAGACCCTGGCAGCGTCTGCCCGTGGGTTTGGCCGGTTGAGTGAGCAAAATGTCTGGGACATGAAAGCCATTTCAGGAGTTTTCTGTTTCTTGTGCCAAAGGACAGACCTCCCTCCTGCTGCTGCTGCTGCTTACTGTGGTCCAGAAGTTTCCACTGAAGGCTCTCCTCTGTTTTGAGGTTTTGTATTATTTTCTTCAGTGCCTTGCCTGGTGACAGCTGTCATGAGATGTTTTGCTCTGCACAGGGACAGCTGGGTGGTGATTATTAATTGCCAGTTTGGAAGTGCTGCAGGTCATGAGGGTAGGATGAGACAGGCCCTACAAGGGTCACTGCTGTCAAATGCTTGTCTAGGCTGGACTGCAGGTCTCTGGTGACAGGCACATAAGTACCATGCTTCTCTTGCACAGTCTGACCATAACACCAGGGAGTCTTCACATTCCTCCTGAAACTTCCTTTCTGCTTGTTCTCTTCCCAGACATACCAAAAAGATCATCTGTCTTCTTGTGCAGGAATTTTTTGTCTCCATGCCAACATTTCCGGAAACTCTGGTTTGTTCAAACTGCCCTCCCAAGGCCATCCTCAGGAACTTTCACTCACCTTTTTTTTTTTTTTGCCTGGAGGAAACTAGATCCTGTTTCTCCCAGCTCCTACATCTAGGACTGCTAGCAGGCACCCTGGTCTCCATCAGTCCCTGGCCTGGGTGATGCAAGGGGCAGTGAGAGTCCCCTGGTGCAAGGAGCTCTGCTTCTGGTGCACGGGGAGCACAGAGAGCAGGAGCAGCCCAAGTGATGGCAGTGAGAAGAGCTAGAAGTCCATTTGCAAAGCAAGCTGTGAGCATCCTCTGGGTTGGGCTTTCTTGGAGCCAGCAACCAGAGAGACCGTGGGGATGCAAGTGGATGTGGGTTGCTGTGAACTACTGCCCAAACAGAAAAGTGTTTGGGGTCCAACTCCAGCCATCAGAGCTGGAGAAGCTCTTATTTCACATACCAAATGTCTGCTATATTTCCATCACCTCAAAAGAACGGATGCTTGATATATGAATGAGAACTTAGTGACCAAGATCAGGAACAAGTCTGTCCCATTACCCAGAAAGGGAGCCTGAGGACAGAGCAGGGCACACTGCTATCCCTGTCCCACAGGGGCACTGGTCGTTGGGTGGATTTGGGGTTGCCAAATGCTGATTGCAGGTAGAAAATCCTCTAGCAGAAAACAAAACAAGATGAAAACTACCAACAATCAAAACAAAACAAAACAAACAAACAAACAAACAGGAGTCCTGGATCCCAGCTCAGTGTTCTTGTCAGGTGTGATAACCAATGTCTTCCTACCAGACAGCACCCTGCTTGGGAAATCCTGCTGGGTAGCACCCAGAGATTAGACTGAAGGGGCTCTGCAGCCTAGGGAATCTCTAACCTGGAGAAGATGGTGGTCCACCAGGATTTGAAGGAGAATATCCTGCTCCATCTGTGGTTTGTTCACCCTTGTGCCTTGTCACTCTTGCTGCTGAGGCGCTATGCCCAGCTTTCAGTTTGAATTTGCCTGGCTTTAGTTTCCAGGCATGGATTCAGGCTTTGCCTTTCATTTCAAGACAAAAAAGTCCATTAGCACTCAGTGTTTTCTCTCCATAAGGTAACTTTATCCTTCATCAAGACAGCTTTCAATCTATTTTCTAAAAGCAAGACAGAATAAACACTTCCCATTACTCTAGCACTTTTTGTCCAGCAGTCACATTCTGTTATGGCTCTTTATGCACGCTTTCTGTGTTTTTATCTTCCCTCCTGAGCAGCAAGTGCCAGATAGAGATGAGAACAGTACAGTCAGCACCACTGCTGCTCTAGAGAGAGGAAATGCCCTTTCTGCTCCTTTGCCCCCATTTCCATATGCAAACATCTTGTTACTCCATGCCAGAGTGCTGCCCTGGGAGCTAATGCAAAACTTCTGTAAGAAAGAGCTGCCAACATTGTAGTCATTAATGTTGTTCAGATCAG
Source organism: Aythya marila (assembly GCF_965140915.1). Lineage (NCBI taxonomy): Eukaryota > Metazoa > Chordata > Aves > Anseriformes > Anatidae > Aythya > Aythya marila. The sequence goes on along the minus strand of NC_139059.1, from coordinate 11,342,037 downwards.
TGCTCCCTTGTTCCTTGGCAGACAAAGGATGGGGGTCCAGCCCCACGTACTCAGGCCACAGCTCGTAAGCCAGCAGGTGAGGAACACTTGCTCACTGCTTTACAACTTGTCTGTGTTAAAGCAGACCTCAGGTTTCTGGACCCTTAGTTATTTTTTGAAAATGGAGGCACTGAAGAGAGAATGATTTTCTCCTGTTGCTGTGGTACCAGTTGAGAGAATGACCCCAGAAATATGAAGAGGATTGTACTCCATCCCTCTGCTCATTATCCTGGCCTATCGACCCCTCTCCTTGAAACCTGGTTGAAAACCTCTTGGCTTCTTCTTGCTTTCCTCATTCTGTTTGCTGTTGGCTGCAGATGGGGCATGCTGGACTGTTAAGGGGCTCAGTCTGTGGATCCTGCAGCTGGGTGAGACAGAGTCCAGCACTGAAAGGCAGTTCAGGCTGGCTCAGGTGTGGAGAATAGGTCTGCAAGTCACAGGGCCAGGCAACAGGAAAGACTGGAATAACAAGAGATTTTCAGAAGGTGTACATCCTTTTGGGTTTATAGGATGGCAACTTAGCAGATGGAAACAGAGGAACCCAGGCAATCAGGCAGCATATGAGCACCAGAGCAGAAGGGACACTTGTCACTGAGTAGGTGCTGGGACTGCTCAGCTTTCGGTGCCGGCTCTACCCGCAGCATCCTGAGCATGCAGGCACCTCACAGCACAGGGAACAGCAATGGTGGGTGAGGAGACACAACTTGGGTTATCCCACCTGACCTGCACACATGGCCAGACTCACACAGTCATGTCTTCACCACAATTAGAGCCTCCACTGTTTTGCTTTAAAAGGATTTCAAGTGAAACGTGATTTATTGCCTGCCTATCCCAAGAGTTTGGCTGCTTCATTAGCCTCATTGGAGCTTGTTTCTAGACTGAATCCATTGGGACTTAACTCCCAGCTACCAGATCTCCAGCTACCTGGTTTTTGCTGCTGTCACATGTCCAGACTGCTCCACACAATCCCCTGCATGTGAACTTTGTCTCCTCTTAAATGAAAGCATGATGCGAATGGCAGTGCCTTCAGCAAGCAGAGCTCTGGGCACTGCCTCCATGGCATGCCTCAAGGTTACATTGCTGTGTCTCCCCCAAAGCTCTTCCAAGCCCTGTAAACATGCTGCGTGGGAGGAACAAGGTGATTATCATACCCAAAAAGCTGCCTTGCCCAATGAAATGGAAATGTGATTTACTGAGGTTCTCACTACTGTGTGGTGGTCATCCAGAAGAAACCACACACCACAGCATAAATTTGATGCTTTTCTTGCTAAAATGGGCAAATGACCTATTAAGAAGAGAGCCTTCCCAGATAAATGAGATAGATGGAGTATCGAGCTGGCTCCAATGCCCGCTAATTTAAGAATAGCCCTGCTGAATCAGTTCTTCCCTGCTGTCAGTCAGAGCTGCTGTGGTCTGCTTCTATCAGATCTTCAGTTGTTCCACACAAACACACATGGGCAGCCTAGAAAGAAGCCATGTTTCATGTCAGGAGCTTTGTGTTGAGACTACACTTAATAAAAAACTATCACTCTTCTCCAAAAACTAGAACTCTTTTCCAGACATTCACCAGTTGAAAAAGAGTTGCTGAAGCCAGGCAGTTTCTGATAGGTGTTGTACATGGGCTTCTCTTGGACACCAGCCCATGTGCCCTGTGAATATTTCTGACTCTGGGGCCTTCTCAGTGCTGTGCATGTGTCTGGTTTCCAGAGGCTCCTCATTGTGGCTCCTCATGTAGTTCAGAGCGAGCTCTGAGCTGTTGGGCTGTTGACAGCTCCAGTCTCTCTGGAAGATGTCGATCAGATAGTTCTGGTGCTGTTTGTTTGGTGAGCACAGCCCAGTTCAGAGCACACGACTTCATTCTCTGTTCCCGCTCACCAGTGAGGAGGATGAGGGGTGCTTCAACTTCAGAAGTCATGAATCTGGCACTTGAGCTGCAACATAGTAGGTACATAAAAAGGTTCGGCCCAGGCCCAAGGAAGAAGTTTTTGTGGGTAGAGATGGATATCTTTTGTAGGCACCAGGGGCCTGCCAGAGCCCCCCTGGCAGCCGTGGACTTGGGGCCAGTGCTGCAGAGGATGTGCACATGCCTTTGCTGGAGTCCAGCACTGAGCCACAGGGATCATCTCCTACCTTTACCGTGCTCTTTGAAGACAAAACTCATCAAAGTGATTCAGAAAGAAATTCAACTTAGTCTAGTATGCTGTCCCCAAACACATTTGCTAGATGGTATTACAGAGAAGTGGAGGAAGGGAGAAAGCAGCCAGCCATGCTTCACTTCTTATGGTCAGCTTCCAGTGAAGTGAGACTGAGAAACTCCTGAAGTCGGTCTTTGTGATTAAAGTCCTGCAAGATTTTGTTTCCAAGAATCCTTCAAGGATTTTATCATGTTCTGAAAATGGCTAAAATAAACACATGGGTTAAATACATGAAATGTTAGTATCCATGACATCCTGAAGTAAGCATTCCTAGAGTTCATTACACCTACATGAAGAATCGATTCCTTCCTTGTTATGAACATGCTACCTGGTCATTTAATTTGAAGACAGCACAGTTTCAGGCTGAGAAACTATGATACTTTCTTCTTCAGATTATGCATATGCCTCCTTACTTTCTAGATCTCTTCCACTTTCCCTCTCTGTCATATATTGTTAAAATCCTAGTTTGTTTGACCCAAGCTACCAATGTGGATCCCTTCTGCTCATCCTTGCTCTTTTTTCTGAACTATTTCCACTTCTTCCATGCCTTTTTGTGACCAGGCAATTAGACGTATGGGCTGAAATGGGGGAGTGTTCTTGATGTGTGCAATAGAAATCTGTGTTTTCTCTCTTCAGAGCTTTCTTTCTGGATAGTTCTTATTCAGTATATTTTTTGGCCCACTGTGGATCTCTGAGGTGTTCATCTCTGACTTTTAGCTGTCCTTGCTTGGTGATGGGAGGTAGTTTGAAGCCCATCACTTCACATGTGAAGTTAAGCTTGCTTTTCTCCCACTGCAAGACTTTCTATGCAGCTACCTGAATTTCACATGCTACTTTATTGCACAGTCATTCAGTACAACGAGGTCCTTCTACAACTGCTTTCAGCCAATTTTCCTTTCTATTCCCATGAATAATAAAGTATCTGCAGGCTATGGCCCCTTATTATATAGTCCCTTCTCCAGAGCAGTTATGAATATGCTGAAAAGTCCAAGTCACTGCACAGAGCCCTGGGACTGCCTTTCATTTATTCCAGCCCATTGCTTCCTCTTTTAATGAGTTCTTAGTCCATGCGAGGGATTTCCCTCTTATCCCATTGCTTCAGTGAAGCAGCTTGTTAAAAGTTTCTTGAAAATCCTGGCTCTTGTTCGATTATTCATTGATTCCTCCCAAGCCCTCCAGAAGATTTGTCTGCATTGAAGCCCTTATTCATCATACCATGTTTATCACTTCTCTGCTAATTCTGTTATCATCTCTACTGATGTCTTGTGGAGGAGATCAAGTGTACTGATCTGCAGGTTCCCACATTTGGGCCATACAATTTTGAAATAAATGATATAGTGTTTATTACTGACTTTTCCACTTATACCAAGGAGACTTTTTTGCGGGATGCTCCACTCCATGGTTAGTAATTCTGTAATTTGTTAGGTAAATTCTTCCTGCTTCACCTGTCTATTACTATTCATCTTATTGAATCTTTCAAAAGGTCCTTCTGCAGACCCAGAGGTCTGAAACTGTTCCTCTGTATCATCTGACATCAAGACAGGTATCACATCTCTAAACACCTTCATTTAGCTTCTCTGCTGTGCCTTTCTCTTTGTAGCTGTATTAACACTTTGGTCAGCTATTGGTGCTATATTTTCTGACTGCTTTTCTGTTCTTCATGAATTTAAAATGAATTAATTAGTAGTTTATCATGCCTTTAGTGAGTTGTTCCTCTAGGTCTCTTTCTTGGCTCTTGCAAGAGCTCTGCTACTTCCTTGTCTTTGAAAACTTAATCTCTGTCCATCTTGCAGTTTTTGTTCTACCTGGTAAGTGATATAAGTTTCCTTTGAGCCTTCCACACACCTTAAACAATTTTCATTCTTCTAATTGATTTATTTATCCTTAAGCTTTTCTTTTCAGTTTCTTCTAAACAAATTTCATTATTTTTATGTCTCTCTCCTATCTGAAATACAGCATTTACACTGTAGCAGACCTTACTGTTTTTTTTGCTCCTAAAAAGATACTGAATTTGAAAGTACTGCAGTCACTGCTGTGAAACAGCTTTTATTATTATTATTATTATTATTATTATTATTATTATTATTATTATTTTATTTTTGAATTAGAAATTGTTTTTAAGTTTGAAGACAAAAGATGTTTCTACTCTTTCTAGTTTCTGGCAATCACTTATAGTTTCCATTCCCTGTCTCAGTCAGGTATGCCAGGATGTTAGCCTGGGATACTCTGGGAACTCTGCCAGGATGTTAGCCTGGGATACATGGACAAACTTTCTGCTTTCCCTGCTTGTCTGGCCTCTCATAGCATGTTACAGACACATTTGCACTCCTGCTCAGATGGTGACAGTAAATCCCGTCTCTGTTTCTCCTCCTCTGGCTTCTCATTTCAATCCAGTGACATACATGTTCCCTGTTGAAAAAAAAAAAATGACTTTCCATGAGGTTGTCCTGAAAGGATGCTGGAAAAAGCCATGACTTGACAGCCCCTGGAGCAAAAGTCCAAAATGTCCCCATTCTGATACAGTCAGGATTCTTGCAGGAGACAGGGAGCTGGACAGCCTGCCTTGGCAGTGCAGTCACACAGCTATCTCACTGCTTCATCTTGGGATAGAGGAGCTGAGGACCCCCATGCCTCTGCATGGGCTCTGAGTGCCATTACCTGCTCCTTTAGCCCAGGGTGGCAGCACCATGCATGAACAGGAGGCTTGGAAGCTCACAGGGGAGCTTGGCTGTGAAACAACATCAATCTTAAAAGTAATTCAGAGCTACTGAGTTCTGGACACACTTTCCTCCTCTGTGCATGATTTTTCATTTGTTGCTTCAATTTTGTTTGTTTGTTTGTTTTCCTATCTTCAAAAGTTTTGCAAGTTGAATATAAAGGGCTTGGTTATTTGCTCATCTTTGAAAGGCCTTTCGGCATCTATTAGATGTTTTTCATTGCATCCTTCTCTCACACTTGGAACTGGGATGGAAAAGAGGGAGAGGAGGCAGTTGTGGCAGCCCTGGGAACACAGCACTTCCCTGTATCTGATGAGGTGGAAAGCAAGAGCAGGCTGGCAGAGTCAGGCAATGCTGATCTCTTTGGAAGCAGGAAAAAGAGATTTTCTGATGACACGTTTTGGGGAATGTGACCTATGATTCCCACTCTCCTGAAAGTGTTGCAAACTTGGGTCTGTATTGCAGGTTTGAAGGATGCATCTTCAAGTGGGGCTTTTGTGCTATGGTTGTTCCCATGAAGCTTCTTCCCTGAAGGGGACATGAATCAGTCTGCTCTTTCCAAGCGCCTGTATTGCACCCGATAGTCACATGCTCCTCCTTTCCATGCTGCTGTGTTTTACAGGCAGGGACCACAGAAAATGAAAGCAGCTTCCAGCTGACCAGTAACAGACCAGTGCAAAAACAGGTCTGGGACTCTCCAGCCAGCAAATTGGCCCTGACACCTTTCTCCTCACTCACTTAGGGTAACAGCACAGCAGCAGCAGCTAAAAAGTGTAGTGACATTGCTTCTCCTCTCTGAACATAGATTGCACTGAGACAAACACTGATTGCAAACTGAGACAAATTGCCTTGTTTCAATAACAGAGAAATTAAATACAGCTAATGAGTAACTGTTCTATGAGATAATGTTCTGTGCTTCAAAATTTTTGTCTTTGTAATGAAAGGGAAAAAAAAAAATCTAAAGCTTTGGGTATTCACAATTGCTTGAATATTTATTTGGAAAGTAGAAAAGAGGGGTTTCAATTTGAGTTTCTTCACTAAGGGAACCTTGAAACTCAGAAACTCACTGCCAAAACTATGTTAAAGCCAATATGCATACACAGAATATTCTGGCTTTCAACTAAGCAGTATGTTTTCATGGGAATGTGTTTTGTCAAATGTTTCTACTAGGCCTAATTGAAATTTCTTCCTTCATCAAGATGTAAACATTTTCTTTTGACAGCATTGAGATATAGTTTATGGTGATATAAGCTCATATTTAAGTGGAAAGCCAAAAAAAAAAAAAAAAAAAAAAAAAAAAAAAAAAAGAAAAATTGTCAGTATTGAAATGAAAGCAGAAAGTCATTTTTCCCTCCTCCTATCAAATGTCAAGGGAATGGAGATGTTACCACAAATATTCCACTTCAATAAAATGGTGAGTTTGTGATGGAAACTCATGCTGCCTAAATAGTTGTGACAGGCTCTGCTAATGACAGGAGAAAAGGGCCAGAGAAAAGTCTGTGTGTGTCCCAGCTTCTCATTTAACCATGGCACTAGGGTACATTTCAATAAAAGAATAAAGTGGCTGGATATGCTGGTGTGATACTATCGTAGAATCATGAAAAGGTTTGTGTTGGAAGGGACCATAAAGCCCATCTAATTCTGACTCCTTGCCATGGGCAGGGCTCCCTGCCCCCAGCCATGGCTGCCCCCAGCCCCATCCAGCCTGGCCTTGGGCACTGCCAGGGATGGGGCACCCACAGCTCCTGGGGCAGCCTGAGCCAGGGCCTCACTGCCCTTTGAGTAAAGAATTTCTTCCTCATATCTAATCTAAATCTCCCCTCTTTTAGTTAAAGCCATTACCCCCTGTCCTATCCCCACACCCCCCTGACACAGAGTCCCTCGCCAGCTCTCCTGCATCCCCCTTCAGGCACTGGCAGACTGCTGTGAGGTCTCCCCGGGGCCTTCTCTTCTCCAGGCCGAACAGCCCCATCTGATATTCTATATCCCGCGGTGAGACCCCTGCAGGTCCCTGTGCCCATCCCCTCTGCTGTCAGCCATCCCTGATACCGGGCTTTCATTAAACAGCAGCAGTGGAACCCGAGAGCTAAGGACACAGCTTCTCAAAACAAGGCATTCCACAGCTCTGCCTTGTGCAAAGCCTCTCTGTTCACTCCAGATATGGTGAGAGAAATGAATCCATCATGAGCTACGACCTTTGAGTGAATATTCATTGGTACCAAGGTTCTACCCCTGGCTGCCAGAGCACCATCCTTCTACAAAGAGAGATGAAAACTTCACAGGCAGTTTGTGTCTGACCAGTACTGGAGAAAATGGCACAGGCACTCTGTACTTCAGCAGTCCCTAAGCAATAGTATCTATCTGCAGCTCTGCTTTTCATTACAAAATGCTCAAGAAAGGCAGATCTGATTATCTATTTCCTATTGCAATAAATATGAAAGCACAGCATAATTACCTGTCAGAGACTCACGGAAGTTGCATAACTGCTCAAGCTTTGAAAAATGTAAGGAAAAAATTTGTGAAGATTATTTATGGAGGAAAAATATTGATGAATGTTAATAATAATCATAGAATCATAGAATATTCAGAGTTGGAGGGACCCACAAGGATCATTGAGTCCAACTCAATAATAAGTTGTAATTGAAATGTATATTAGATAAAATTTTCCTTCCTACTCAATTAATGTGGTTAGGGAAACAGGGGAAAGTACAGTCATTGCATAGATGTCCTGAGCTCCTTCCATGGTAGCTGGGGGACAGTAAAGGCCAGGGTATCAGGTGGCTGTCCACTTGGGACTTCCATTTGTCACGGCCTGCTGCAGAAATGCAGGCTGACAGCAAGGTCCAGAGAGCTGCTGGCTGCAGAGGATGTGTCTGGGTTTAGTCTGCACCTATCCAGCCATTGTCAAGGTTCTGCAGCTGCTTTGTGGTGCACCTGAGGGCACAGCAGAGCAAACCCTCAGGTACTGCACATTAAGTGTGTTTAAGTCAGTGGAGCTAAACTGCTGGCATCAGTGTTTGATTCAGACAAACTACTTAGAGCAACACGTTCACTTATATAGGTACTCTTTTTCTCTTTTTTTTTTTTTTTTTTTTTAATATATATCTCTGTATTTTTAATTACAAGGGCTATTAAGTTTTATGAATATAGTATCTTTGTTCCTTGAGTTCATGTTAATTCACTTGAAAACCTATTAGTGATGGAAGAATCTCTAAAGGTTTTCTCATTCCAGTAAGCACTTGGAAGAGATCCAAATCAAAATTGTAGGCTCAGGTTCTTTAAGTGTGTGCAAAATGCAAAACCACATTTCCATCTGACCTTGGCTTTTGATCATCTGCTGATCCTAAGCTCAGTCCTCCCGAAGTTCCCAGAAGGATCAGTGGAATGGTCTGGTCTATGGCTGTCTCATAGGATTGTGAGTATTTCTAGTCTGGCTGTGGAGGAGGAGGTACACAACATGTCTTCATTACCCAATGGCTTGGAATGAGGAGCAGGATGTTCTCAAGCTTTGGACTACCTAGACTCAAGCAGATTTGGTTAGGATCAACCTTTCTCTCAGGTTTTGACAGTTCTGAATGATTTCCCAAATCAAAGAAAGAATTATATCAAACAAGCCCTTGAATGTTATCAGGCATTTCACCGAGGTTTTCAGGAAGGTACTCCTCAGATTGGGCACCTTAAAGACATTGATATCCAACCGAGTTCATCCAGCTCTTTGCCTGGGCCATTAAATCTTGCTAGTCACATTGCGTGGGGTTCCTTCATGTGAGAATTTCCTCCAGCTTGTTTCTTTTGGGCTGCAGCCATGCAGTTTGAAAGCCACAGGGTTTCACACCACAACAGAACTCCTGCATGTACTGCTGTCACTGTGGACCTGTCCCTTTGTTCATGCTTAATACAGAGCAACCTGCTGCAGCCTTTGCTGAACAGAGACTTTAATAAACTGAGATGTCAAGTAAGAAGAAAATCCAGCTCTTGGGGAGTTGTACAAACCTGATGTTATTGTGTCCACTGCTGCTTTGTATGGGGTCCAGGCAGGGTTCTTCAGAGAGCTGGTGTCTGTGCATGTGCTGTGATGACTGGCTGGAGCACTGAGACAGCCACTTTTTCCTAGTACAGCAAGCAAGCCATGTGTCAGATGGAGAGAGCTCTGAAGCAGAGACATAAGGAAGACATCATGGGGTAATTGTTAATTTTCCTCATGAGTTCATTCATTTTTCTGTGCAAGCAGTGGCACCTCCGTGCGAGCTGGCGGTGGATGTGTTCCCCAGCCATGCATGCCAGCTGGACAAGAGGCCACTGTCATCTCTGAGGAGTGGCACCAGAGTGAGCACAGGTCATGCTGAATAACCAGGACACTGACAATCATCCAGCCAACTGACAGTCAAAATGGAGAAATCGCATCCCAGAGCCAACTGGTGAGAATTTCTAACTAGAGTGTGAGCAGACTCATTGCAAGGAAATGTAGAAGGGAAACAGCTTTTAAGTCTTGTATTCTTAAGTCTTTATTTATCTTAAGAGAAGTAAAGGTATTTGCTATTCTACTGAGAGACACCAGAAGGGCTGAAGCAGGGCCCTCAGCTACTATTCTTGATCTGCAGGAAGCTTTATACAATATCCAGCTGCTATCTTTAGCCACATCCCTCAAAAGACTGTCACTACAGTCCATCCTGAAGAATGTCTGAGCTGTTTCTTGCTCTCCAAAACCTTTTCGGAGAGGCTTTTGACTTTCTGCCTGGATACAGAGGAGAATCCCAAAGCTGTAGGGTAAAGGAAGCAGATACTTCCACACCTTTTCAGGACTATCCTTCCTCAGTAAGATGTTTACTGAGACAGTAGGAAAGGCGGTCCTGGAGCTTTTGTTCAGTGCTGGGTCTGTTGAAGGCACAAACTCGGGGCAAAGCCTGGGCTCCACCAGAGCCACAAGAGAAGGAGAAGAGAGAATTTTTATTTATTTATTTATTATAATATGCCTCAGGGGCGGGACTGCTACAACTGTGTCTGGGTGGACAGCCCCGGTATCTGCCCCTTCTTAGTAGCAGCTGAGCTGAACATGCATTCCCGTGCATTAACAGCATATGAGGCAGATCCCTGTGGCAGATAACTGCCTAGTGCTAACAACAGCCTTGTGTGTCCTCACTGACACACAGTGCTGGGCACAGCCCAGCAATAAATACTTTCTGTATTGCTAATCAAGAAAAATATTTCCAGAGCCACTGAGCTGTCAGCTTTCCTGCCCGCTGCACACAAGCAGTGCTGAGGACTCCATGACAATGCTTACAGAAAAAACCTCCTTGCCTCCTGTGTGCTTTATTATGCATAGGAAGTGCTTGCTGGCAGCAGCTCCTGATTTTCCCAGTCACCTTCAGGGATTCACATGTATAAAAAGGATGAAGGAAAGTTGCTGCTCATTGTCAGACACCATCTGGGGCCATCCATGGGGAGAAGGTTTTGAAGAAGATGAGCCTCACATTTGGGGTTTTGCTTTGATGAGGTGGACAAGAAGAAAACAGTTGTTAGCATATACAAAACTAGAAATAGGCAGATCAAAAAGAAAAAAAAAAATCAGCAGCTTGGGAAAACTGGAAGCAAATTTGGCTGTGTGGATTGTCTACAAAGTGGGGCAGGACGGGTAAGAGGGGTGGGTGGAATTGTCAACTATTTGAATTTAGCTTTGGGAACAAACATCATGAACATGGCTAAATTAGGATACATTCTTACTCGGAATCTGAGTTCTGGTTTCCTTTTATGCCATATGGCACCATGTGGAGTGTCAGAAAGATGGTCTGCTTTACTGGTGAGGACTGGAACGCAGATGTTAGAGGAGTTGTTTGACATGCCCGGACACATAGCGTGCTGCATCATTTGAGAGCAGTTTGAGCTGTGTATTGATGTAACCTGAGCTGGATTTCAAGAACTCATTGCCCATAGAAAAATCTGATGTTCAAAGGGAACACATTCTTTGAAGGAAAACATGGTGAGGTTGTCTAGCTTTGCCTGAGAGGTATCACAGCTCTCTCTGCAAATGAGGGTGGTCCTGCTGGGAGATGGCACTAAGGCATAAAGTGACAGTCTCACAACACGTCCTCACTGTGGCAGCAGTTCTCTTTGAGGCTGTTTACTGGCAGTAGAAATTAGTCCAGTGTCACCAGTCTGCACAAGGCACTGGACCTCAACAGGGTGCTCCATGCCACTGGCCTATATCCCAGTGCCTCTCACTGGACCGTGCCTTGCTTCACCACCTACAGATGCTCCCAGCATCAAGAGACCATGAGAAACTGAACTGATCCAGTCTGCAAAACAGACTGAGTTCTGAGATTTTAAAAGCAAAACCTAAATGCACTGTTTCATTCCAGATGAGACAAATATCTTGGCTAACCCACAGACATGACAGACAGGATTCTCTTCCCAACCTCTTCCCCCCCCTCCCCCCCCCCCCCCCCCCCCCGCCTCTCCTTCATCTCTTAGAAAAGAAAAAAATTATTTGGATTTGTGTTGCTTTGGCTGGTCTAGGAATAATTATTTATCAGCACAATTGGTTTTGGTTTGATCAATGATCTGTAAAATGAATGCCTTGCAGAACCCTAGCTGGTTGTGCTTTGTATCGCGTCCAGTCTCAAAGCTCCAGCTGCATCCCTGTCCAGGAGCTGGGAGGCCTGAGAGGTGGCGGTCTGGGGAGCATTAATTCTATTTTCAGAAGTCTGTATCTGAACAGCCAGAAAGCATCACAGGAATAGTGTTACTAAATCTGCATTAACGACACTTTTTGGTTGTGAATTATGATAATATTTTTAAGCCTTTATGATAACCCTACCTGGAGCTATCATACAGCAGTAAAGAAGCCATAAATGTGATAACAAAGAATTCTTTCCCGACATGCAGCCAGCCTGATTTTACAGCTACAATTCATGTTAAGTGTGTATTCATTAAATTATTCAGAGATGATAATGTCTCCTCTTCATAATCCTTAATCACCATGCCAATATGATTCTGCTTGCACTGGCTAAAGAGTAGCTGAGGGAGAAATGCATTTTGGCAGGGCAAGGATCACTAACGCTTTACAGTAACGGTAGATTAATTAATGACAGATGATGATGGAGCGTGTATCAGAGTAAACAGAGCTTCCACCTCAGCCCTGCAAGGACTCACCATGGTCAGCACTATAGTGGGAAGCATCTCAGTGCCTCATGTAATAAGATAGGCACAGCCCCTCATTAATACTGCCCTCTGCATAGCTCCAATATAATAAAAGATTTTAAAAGAATAGAAGCTTTTCTGCCAAAAATCCATTGAATCAGAAGAGAATTTTCATATAAGATAACATGGTTCTCTGAGGGATACATGTATCCCCCTGACCAGGACATGCAAGACACCCACCCTGATGTGTGACCTGTGTTCATCGCTGCTACACTTCGCCTGTTCCACCCTAGGGCCAGCTCACTGACAGATGGGCAGCCCATGCTCCCAGTGGTGGCATACACCGCAGCTGTGACCTGCCCTCAGGTACATGGCTCACTCCTCTGTCTGGAAGGCTCATAGCAAAAGTGATGCCTGGCTGAAGGTCATATGTGCTCCATCTTACCTACCTTCAGTCAGCCTGCTTCATCCTTTTATAAATTCTCACAACAGACAATGACAATTTTGACCAAACCTTTTACATCCTGGTCTAATGCTAACGCTGGACCTCTCCATAACAGCATTTATGGCTAATGGCTGAGACTTGCATCTGAAGGGCAACATTTTCCATGTTCCCTTTTCCACGTTTCCACATTCCATTTCTATGAACTATCCTAAAAAAATCGTTTTTGTTTTTTTTTTTTTTCCTCTTTGTATTTTGCATATTTCACTCCATCTTCTGTTCTGAGCTGGAAATACGAATACTGGCAGATTCTTCCTCCAACACCCTTATGTACTGTTAATGTTGATACTCTGTTGAAAGTCACCAGAAACATGGGCCTTGCAGCTCAAATCATTGCTGGTGAAGAAATCAATGAATCCAACTGTGGGAACCCAGTGACAAGTGGCAGAACATGAGGAAACAGCCTCAGGTTGTGCCAGGGGAGGTTTAGATTGGAAACAAGGAAGAATGTGCCCACAGAGAGGGTGGTCAAGCATTGGAATGGGCTGCCCATGGAGGTGGTTGAGGCCCCATCCCTGGGGTAGTGTAAGAGATGGGGACATAGCACTAAGGGATGCGCTGAAGTGATTCTGTGGTTCTATGGCTCCAAAAGGCACTGTTCATTGTGTGCACTGTGGCAGCCATCCTGGACTTGCTGTTCTGGGCTAGAGCAAAGCAGTAACTTTGTTCTCAGGAATTTGCCTGTGAACACCAGTCCCTGGCTCCCCAAGTGTGAGCAACTATTTCCCGAAAGAGGATGACAGACCCTTCTCTTCAGTGTATGTGAGCGTGACAAGAACCAGGACCTGAAATTTAGACACAAACTAGTCCAGACAAAAAGTAAGGTGTAAATACTAATATATACTCTAGAAGAACCTTCCAATGTCCTTTCTTTATAGTCCTGCCTGAGCAATCCTTTCCTTTTCAGATGTCTTGCACAGGTCTCCATGCTTCAGTACCAGCAATCCTGTTAGAGCATGTCACAAGGAATCGAGAGCTCTTTTTAGTATCATGATAAATGGAAAACCCTGAGCTTCAGCTTAAAAAAAAATTAAAAAAAAATTGCCCTGCAGGAAATGTCTTCCTTGGGGCCTCATTACTCTCCACACTGATCGCCTGCAGGAACATCACTCACTTTTTAATGAAACCCAAAGGGAGGAACGTGTTCTGGTTGGGAGCAAATCCCATGTGGTTTCCATCTGGCCTCACAAGTTAGCTGCATGGTGCAATCACCACCTGCACTGAGAAACAAGTTAATTATGAAACCCCTTGGCAAGCATTTTTCCTAGCATGGAATGAAGGGACCCTCATCCTCTGCTCCTTCACCATTCCCATCAGAAGGCTCAATGGGCACCCGCATTCCACTTTACCACATGATGAAATGCTCTATGTTATCACTTCTTTTTTTTTTTTTTTTTTTCCTGGTATGAAAGCATTAAGCCCATTATGCTCCTTAATGCAGGACTGAAAATCCAGCAACAGATGCTGGCACATGTTCCAATGGGAATGGCTAGCAGTAAAAGTAAAGCATTTATCGGTGAAGAGCAGGATGATGGTGTCAACTAGTGTGAGCTTGCGCTGCATATGGCTTTGGAGCACATTGCGTTTCCTTGGCTGGAGTCTCTGAAGCCTCTTGCAAGATCTGCTCAGGAATTTCATGTCAAATGATTTTCCCCTGGGAGATGTGTTTGTCCTTTTTCCAATAGTTATTTTCATTTATTTATTTATTTATTTATTTTCTGAGAAGGTAGTATTTTCTGTATGGGTTGAGGGGTAGAATATTTTACCTATATCAGAATGTTTCATTTCTTTATTCACACTGTGCTGGTTTGTATCAAACCAGTTCAGAATCCTGTCAAACAGCTGGTTGCTACCTGTCAGGAGCTGCTCTCTACCGAATCCCCACTTTCTCTGTTGGACTGGGCTTTCAGAAAGACCTCGCCTTGTACATGCCATGGTCTGTGCTGCACAGGGACCAAAGTGGTTGCAGGACTGATGACCAGGAGCCACGGTCACGATGATGGGTGTGGGACAGCAAAAACAGGCAATCATCTCCCATTAAACAATGCTGTATGAGTTCATATGAAACCAAGGGGCTGATCATTTTCATAGGCACAATTAATATTTTCCAACTTCAGCCTGCTGTGATCCCATGACTTAAAACACTGTCAAAGGATGCTCTGGAATCAGAGGGGCTCTGGATGCAGAGAGGATGCAGAGATAATGCAGGCAGCTGTCCTGGGCTGCTGGTGTTCAGCAGGTCTTTCACTGATTTTTCTGAAAACCAGCACAGGGAATTTCAGACTGTCTTGCAAAAAGGATTTGAGCTGTAATCTTTCTCAGTGGGAGTGTAAGAGACCTTAAAGCCATTCTCATGGTAGCTATGTAAAGGTTTTGGTCACACCTCCCAGTAATGTGGTGGAAATACAGTTTTCTGCCTTGCTTTCTTTCCTTTCTGCTAGAAAACACCGGGTCCAGAAGAATAGTAATACTTGGACTCCTCTAGGAATGAGGTTGTGTGCTGTTCCCTGAGCACCCCAGTCTCTGGGTTTTCTTCAATGTCTTTTCTTATATCATTAGTTATCATCCTTCCCTGTGTGTGACACAGCAACAGACACAAAGCCACCCAGGTGCAGAGCTGGACCTCCTGCACATGGATGCTGGAGCCTTACAATCCTTCCTGCTTTGAGATGTTGCAAATGACACCCAGCTCTGTTCCCAAACCCACAGACATTTCTGCACCTCCACATGCCACAGAGAGACCCAAACCCTGACCAGAATCCCAGTGTGCCCATCAGTTTGTCTTCTGTTTGGTGTTAGAGGTGGGTCTAATTGCTGAACTTGTAAGGTCAAATCAGAGCTCAGCTCAGACCTGTTGCAGGGGTCACTGCCGGTTTTCCTCATTCTGTGACACAGTTGCAGTTTACCAGAATAAATGAACTGAAACTCAGCTCAGCTCCTGCAACCCTCTTTGCAAACTGGTCTTTGGGAAGCTGAGGCTCAGAATGAAATTCCAGGATGTCCTGAGCCCTCCATGAGTGGTTGTCATAATTAATTCATTGGCTTCGATTTACAGATGGAGGAAGCAGCATACAGGTATTTTTTTTCTTTTTGATTTAATATCACTCTGTCAGTAACCGATCTCAGCTGAATCATAATCAAAGCGAAATGAGTGTGTCTAGACGAGGTTTTGCATAGTTTAACAACATATTTCCACTTCATTTGGTGCTGGTTTATGCATAGACCTACAGGGAAGGACAGGCACAAACAGTTCTTTCCATCAGACGTGGCACTGGACCAAATATTCTCACAGTGTAAAGACCCTGGAGAGTATTTGTCACCTGCTTTGGACCTGTGGCACCAGACATGGATATGAAAAGATGGCATGGAGCTGGACAGGTGTGTAGTGGGTTTACGTGGCAAGGTTTTGGTAGCAGGGGGCTATAGGGGTGGTTTCTGTGAGAAAGATCTAGAAGCTGCCCCATGTTTGGGAAGGGCCCCATTGTTTTCCAGATCTGAGCCAATAAGCGATGTTGTTTGCGCCTCTGTGAGAGCATATTTAAGACAGAGAAAAAACGCTGCGCCAGACAGCAGCCAGGAGTGAGAGAACAGCCTTGCACGTGCCAAGGTCAGTGTATGAGGGAGGGGGAGAAGTGCTCCAGGCGCCGGAGCAGAAGTCCCCTGTGGCCTGTGGTGAGGACCATGGTGAAGCAGGATGTCCCCCTGCAGCCCGTGGAGTACCACGGTGGAGCAGGGTTCCACGCTGCAGCCCGTGGAGGAGACCACGGTGGAGCAGGTGGCCCTGCACCGACAGAGGCTGCCGCCTGTGGAAGACCCCTGCCGGAGCAGATTCTGGGCCGGACCTGTAGCCCGTGGAGAGGAGCCCACGCAGGAGCAGGTGACCTGGCAGGAGCTGCTGCCCGTAGGGGAGCCAGGTTGGAGCAGTTTTCTCCTGAGGGATGGACCCCGTGGTACGGACCCATATCTGGAGCAGTTCTGGAAGAGCTGCTGCCTGTGGGAAGCCCACGCCGGATCAGTTCATCAAGGACTGCATCCCGTGGGTGGGACCCCACAGCACAGGGGACGAGAGTGACCGAGAAGGAGCGGCAGAGAAGAAATGCTGGAGACTGACCATAACCCCCATTCCCCCGTTCCCCTGCGCCGCTCAGGGGGAGGAGGTGGAAGAGGGTGGATGGGGGGGAAGGTGCTTTTGGTTTGCTTTTTCCTTTGTTTTCTCACTTCTCTCGCTTGTTAGTAATAGGCAATAAATCTTACTATCTCCTTATGCCGAGTCTGTTTTGCCCGTTACAATAATTACTGCGTGATTTTCTCGTCCTTATCTCAATCCTTGAGCCCTTTTCACATATTTTCTCCCCATTCCTCTTTGAGGAGGGGGAGTGAGAGAGCGGCTGTGGTGGAGCTTGGCTGCCCACTCGAGCGGAACCACGACAAGGTGACACTGAGCCATGTCTCTTCTGTCTCTCACATTAAATAGGGGGAGTTTCTGAGATGGGCTCCAGCAGTGGCCTCTCACAGGAGTGGAGCTGCTTGCCCCTCAATGCAGAAAGTTTCCCCTGCCCTGGGTGGCAGTGGCCAGCCTGCCCGTTACACTGGGCAGGGGTGACAGGTCCTGGCTTTATTCCTTCCTCAACCTCAGATAGGGAAGGAGGAGACAGGGCCTGGCAAGCAAAGAAATAAATAACATACACATTTAATAGAGTATAATCAAACTCATCTGCCAGTGGAGCATGCTAATTAGCTTAATGAGATTTCTTGGGATGAGAAAATATTACTTATTTCATTAACTGCATGGCAATTGTGCTCCTAAATGAATCAAGAAATAAATCTAAGAATTAAGATGTAAAAATAAAGCATTAATAAAATAACCACTGCCAGACAAGTGCTTTAACCCAGGAAATCAGGTTAGGTTTAATACCCTGTAATATTTTATGAAAGAAATGACATGAAGCATCTGGAATATGACTGCTTGCTTCCAAGACAAGCTGCAAAGAGCTTCTCCCCTCCATGTCCCCAGGGTCCCAACACTAAGCATGCCTTCTGCAGCAGTTGGATCACACCTGAACCCAATGCCAATGAGGGGAACAGCATGGGTAATGGTCCACGACGGGGGCACCTTATGGCACCCACACTTCTGAGCTCATGTTCATCAACAGCACTGCTTCTTTATCACCAGGGTGAGGGTGCAAGAAAAGTGATGGGGACAGGGCTGTTACAACACAGTTAGCCTTCTGGAACCTACCATGGAAGTCTCCAGTGATCTGGTGGAGCTGTCAGTGGCTCAGACACCTCCTTTCCCAGAGCACAGGTGATATGTGGAGCTGGCCTGGTTCACTTTGATGCTAGAGAGCAGTAAGGTTTGCTAGGTTTGAGAATTTAGCTGGTAGGCTGGTAAAATTTGATGAATAATAGGAAAACTGCACTGTGAATAACAGGCATATTGGATGAATAATCTCTTGGCAAATAATATCTGATCTGCTTGTGTTGTCAGCAAGGGACATGTGCTGCCTGAGTATGCTGTGGGAAGGCACCGAATAGTCTGCAGCTTCAAATTTAAGCTTTGTTAAACAAAGCCAAACAAAGCCCATATGGTTTATGAATAGAAAAGGTTTTCATCCTGTTAAAAAAATGCAGTCATGTAATCAGTGGCTATGCTGAGCTGCTGGGTTGGGAAGGGAGTTAAAATGAAACAGTACAATCTGATTTCACTGTAATGGCAGAGAATGGAAAAAAGCAAGCAAGCAGGGTCAGGGCCTGCACTTTTAAACACCAGAAGTTTCATTAAAAAAGTCACCTTAACAGGTCTCAGAGACTCCTTTCAGCTCCAAAACAAGGGGACCAGCAAGGAAGTCCCCAGATCATCCCTGTGCTGTGTAAGCATGTGCCAGGGGCCACGGGAAGGTGTGGGCACAGCTCATGGTGCTTCGCCTCACACGTGCTGCACGGACAGAGGTGTGAGCATCCCCCAAACCAGTGCCTGAACTCCCCCAGGTCACAGAGTCTGAAAGCAAAATGGAAATGTTACCTTGGGAGCCCACAGACACAGGGAACCTAATTCCTGTGTTACTTGCACGGTTCTTGTGTGCCTGGGGAGTGGATCCTGTCACATTCACTGAGTGTACCATCACTGCTGGCTCTGTGCAGCCCCTGACGTACAGAGGCAGTGGATGTAGCCAAACACTAAAAAAGTGGTGTTGGAGTGCAGGGACTGCTCCTCTGACGTTGCCCTCTTTCCCAAGCTCCCCCAGTCTTTGCTTTTTACTTTCCCTCCTGTTTTTCTGTAGACACTGTCGCACTGCATCCCTCTGCAAAGTGCCCAGTCCCTTCCCACAGTCTCCTCAGAGCTGCCCTTGTACAACTATCCTGATTCTGCTAAGACAGTGTTAACAGTTATTTCAGATGTTTTTTTACTTAAAGAAAAGAAGCAGGATCCTTTCTGGGAAGCAGGAACCTACACCATGGTGATGTGCTTTTGAAGTGACACCATGCCTGGGGCTGGGTTGAACTGATTTCCAGAACTAGGAGTTTTCCAAGTACCGTGACAGGGTTGACCACAGCCACGGTGCATTGGTTCTGTCCTCTCTGGCTGAGTCCAGAGAATGGGGAAAGCACTTGCTAGTGTCCCCACACAGAACTGGAAATCAAACCTGTGAATCAGAGGAGGGTTCCAAATACACGTGGACTACTTCAGTGCCCCTCTTTTTGCTGAGTCTGTCTGCATCAATGGCTTCAATTTCTCTGCTGCATATTGTATGCCTTAAATGATGGTGATGAGTTTCAGCCCATGCTGCATTTCCAATGAGCTGCAATGGGAAATGCGTACTTTGAAAATGATAGCCAGCAGCTGTGGTGTTTCTTTTGTCCCCCGAGATCCCTGTTTGTTTAATAATCTTGTATTTTTCTGAACAGCACAGCTCATTGTGAAGGTAATCTTAAAGGGAAAAAAAAATGCCTGTGAACAGAACTGATTAAATATCAGAAAATACAAAGCATCCCGAAACCCAAATGACAAAGCCACCTGATGAAAAATCTACAAAGACATTTTAATTAAAATTGATTACAACCAGAAAAAACAAACATCTAAAAAGTCAAGATTAAATCCTTTAATCAATAAAGACCTTCACACTAATGGAGCCCTCTTGATCCTTCTGACATTGGCCCAATCCATCCTCTGAATGCCCTCTCAAAGAATGGAGACAATGAAAAAAAGTCTAATTCAGCAGATTTCACAGCTGGATGGAACCAAAAACCCTGAAGCCACCAAGATCTCCTCATGTCCCTGGACTTCCATCTCCATGGCAGCAAGGCATTTTCTGTCTGACCATGTCAGCTCACAGCACACCAGTGTCCTGGGGACCTTTCTTCTGATGTTCACCTTCCACTGCACCAGACTTCGGAACACAGAAAAATATTTGTTCCACTTGCATCCAAACTGCTTTTATACCTTCACTGAGGGCTCCACTTGACCTTTCTCTTGCTGAATGCACACCCACTGCCACCTGACAGTGTGGGTAACTGGATTTCCTGTGCCTACAGCCCAAATGTTCTGCTCTCCGTCAAGTGAGAGAAGATAGGGGTGGCCCCACGTTACTGCTGGGCAGTGACATCCTATTGCTAATAGTGTCCCCAAGAGGGACTTGAGTCCTGCTGTGTCACCTGGGGCACAGAGGGACCAGTCCCAACCTGCAGCACCCTGAACCCTGAGTGCTGCAGTGTTCTGGCTTCAGGAAGCCAGAGCACCATTCAGCCTCCATTGGTGAATATATTAACCAGAGAGGATCTTTGTGAACTTCAGTGGGCTCAGAGCTTCTCCCTCACTACACTGGTTGTCACCTTCTGGCAGCTGCCTTTGCATGACACACTCTTCCTTGGGACAGACCAGGCCAAGATTCGGATAGCAGGGCCCTACACCCACTCCAACACACTGATTGGATTTTTCCTACTTTCTTTTCTAGCAGAGAAACAACCCTCTATCAGGCCAGGCCAAAAGGACATCTGGAGCATAATTTCCACCAGGTCTTTGGTTTCTGTGTCTTCAGGGAGGGGATCCATCACCGACCACCTTGTGGTCAGACTCCTCTGAGACTGTCACAGGGGATAAATGTAGAAATGCATAAAAGGCACTCTTTGGCCAGAACCACCTAGGACAAAGTGCCAAGGCTCCATTTGATTTAGTGTGGATTTTATTTTGCATTTTGAAATAAACAGCAAGGACTGAATTCATAGTCTCTAACAAAACAAGATGACACCAGTTACAGACAGAGCAGTTATTCTAATGTCCTGCATGTACCAATTCCCCATCGAAGGGTAGTTAGTGATAACCAGCCTGGTGCCAAATTCACTAAGCCACATGGGTAAGTTGGGTGCAACTTTGCTAAGAGTCACCATTTTCTTAGTGTAGGACCAAAATAGACTTGATAACAGCATTTCCATTGATTTTTTTCCCCAGCACTTCCTTCCAGAATGGCATAGTGCCATGAATTTAGATCATTTTGTATATTTTGTAATATTCATTTCACAGAATTAACCTCTGTACTAAAAGACGAGAGAAGATTTTTGGTACTGGTGTCATTGAAAGTGGATCTGGTTCCCAAATAATAGGATCATCAGATAACTCAAGGGGGAAAGGATCTTGGGAGCTCTCTAGTCTGATTTCCTCCTCAGTCAAGGGTCAGCTCTAAGAACAGACCAGATAACTCAGGATGTGACCCGGTCTGGTCTTGAAAACATCTAAGGAGAGAGACTGCAGAAACTCTCTGGGCTACCACTCTTAATCCTTGTAATGTTCCTAGGGTGGAGTTTTTGTTACATCCTGTTGGAATGTCTCATCTCAGCTTGTCTGCAGCTTCTCATTCTCCCACCATGTGCCACTGTGAGAAGCCTTGCTCTTCCTTCTTGATCCACTGCCCCAGACAGTGGGAGCATCCCTCAGATTTGGAAGGGAGACAAGGTGTTTAATGAAGATTTCAATAAACATTGTTCTGAAGACCTGGGGACCCAATATTGTTCTTGGATTTGTGGTGGTCTGGAGGAGCACTGCTGTCACAGGTGGTCCTGTCATCACCAGGACAGAGAGGAAAGCTGGTTTCTTTGCAGCTGTGACTTGCCTCTGTGCAAAGCAGCCTGTATCTCTGAACAATCCTGACAGTGCAGCAAAAAAGATTCCTGACAAGCATATAATTCAATTAGCTTCTTGCTTTCACATCAATGCAGTTCTAGCTCATGAAATTGCTTGTCATTTATCCATCACTCCCAGAGACTCCAGAATCCAATTGCCTTTCTTGAAGCCAGAAATGAGACACTAACAACAGGACCCATTAGAGATGTCATTCAGGGCTTTCACATCTGCTCTCCCTGATAATAGATGGAACTTTGTAGCAGATTGCAACTCTGGAAGAATTCGGGGCAGCTTTTTCCTTCTCTCTGGAGCCTGTGCAAAGTCCCCCAAGACCTCATGCAGAGGCAGACCCTACAGATGGCTGTGTCAAGACAGGCCAGCACATCTCCAAAAATACACCCAGCTGAAGCAGACCTGACTTTTCACGGTAATTGCTTGCACCAACTGATTTTCTTTTTAATAATGATTAATTTATTTGATGAATTTCACCTTTCTTTC
Source organism: Aythya marila (assembly GCF_965140915.1). Classification (NCBI taxonomy): domain Eukaryota; kingdom Metazoa; phylum Chordata; class Aves; order Anseriformes; family Anatidae; genus Aythya; species Aythya marila. The sequence goes on along the minus strand of NC_139059.1, from coordinate 11,319,834 downwards.
CTGTTTACTAATTGCTTTCAGACAGATTGCAAAAATACCATAGTTATTTGGAGACTAATTCTGGAAAAGCAAAATGCCAGAAGGCCAGAGGCTTCCAAAGGGGACTTCATCTGTTCTCCTATGGTAGAAACCAAGCTCGCTGTTTGGGAGGGAAATCTGGAGCAGGCACAGAGGTGGAACAAGACAAGACAGTGGGACAAGACATGTGGGCTGCATGCAGAGGGGTACCTGGAGGCAACAAATGTTCCCTGTGCACATAAAGACCCTTCAGCAGAGAGAAACAGAATCAGTTCCTGACTGTCACTGAATGTCTGTTGGATGCGTGCAATCTTTATTACAGAATCACAGAATCACAGAATTTCCTAGGTTGGAAGAGACCTCAAGGTCATTGAGTCCAACCTCCAACCTAACGCTAACAGCCCTCCACTAAACCATATCCCTAAGCTCTACATCTAAACGTCTTTTGAAGACTTCCAGGGATGGTGACTCCACCACTTCCCTGGGCAGCCTGTTCCAGTGCCTCACAACCCTTTCAGTGAAGAAGTTCTTCCTAACATCTAACCTAAAACTCCCCTGGCTCAACTTAAACCCATTCCCCCTCGTCCTGTCACCAGGCACGTGGGAGAACAGGCCAACCCCCACCTCGCTACAGCCTCCCTTGAGGTACCTAAAAAGAGCGATAAGGTCACCCCTGAGCCTCCTCTTCTCCAGGCTGAACAAGCCCAGCTCCCTCAGCCGCTCCTCGTAGGACTTGTTCTCCAGGCCCCTCACCAGCTTCGTCGCCCTTCTCTGCACCCGCTCAAGCACCTCGATGTCCTTCTTGTAGCGAGGGGCCCAAAACTGAATGCAGTACTCGAGGTGCGGCCTCACCAGAGCCGAGTACAGGGGGACGATCACCTCCCTAGCCCTGCTGGTCACGCTGTTCCTAATACAAGCCAGGATGCCGTTGGCCTTCTTGGCCACCTGAGCACACTGCTGGCTCATATTCAGCCGACTATCCACCATCACTCCCAGGTCCTTCTCTGCCTGGCAGCTCTCCAACCATTCCTCTCCCAGCCTGTAGCTCTGCTTGGGGTTATTGCGCCCCAGGTGCAGGACCCGGCACTTGGCCTTGTTAAACTTCATGCAGTTGACCTCAGCCCATCGGTGCAGCCTATCCAGATCCTCCTGCAGAGCTTTCCTACCCTCAAGCAGATTGACACACGCACCTAACTTGGTGTCATCTGCGAACTTACTGAGGGTGCACTCGATGCCCTCGTCCAGATCATCGATGAAGATATTAAAGAGGACCGGCCCCAGCACCGAGCCCTGGGGGACGCCACTAGTGACTGGCCTCCAACTGGACTTGACTCCATTCACCACGACTCTTTGGGCCCGGCTATCCAGCCAGTTTCTAACCCAACGAAGCGTGCGCCAGTCCAAGCCAAGAGCAGCCAGTTTCTTGAGGAGAATGCTGTGGGAAACAGTGTCAAAAGCCTTGCTGAAGTCAAGGTAGACCACATCCACAGCCTTTCCCTCATCCACCCAGCGCGTCACTCTGTCATAGAAGGAGATCAGGTTCGTCAGGCATGACCTGCCTTTCATAAAGCCATGCTGACTGGGCCTGATCGCCTGCTTCCCCTTCAAGTGCTGCATGATGACTCTCAGGAGGATCTGCTCCATGAGCTTTCCTGGCACTGAGGTCAAACTGACAGGCCTGTAGTTTCCCAGGTCTGCCCTCCGGCCCTTCTTGTAGATGGGCGTCACGTTTGCTAGCCGCCAGTCGATTGGGACCTCCCCCGATAGCCAGGACTGTTGATAAATGATGGACAGTGGCTTGGCCAGCTCCTCTGCCAGTTCCCTCAGTACCCTTGGGTGGATCCCATCCGGCCCCATCGACTTGTGCACATCTAAGTGCCGTAGCAGGTCACCAACCAGTTCTTCATGGATAATGAGGGCCACATCCTGTTCCCCATCCCCTTCCACCAGCTCAGGGTACTGAGTATCCAGAGAACATCCGGTATTGCCGCTAAAGACTGAGGCAAAGAAGGCATTGAGCACCTCCGCCTTTTCCTCATCTCTTGTAACTAAGTTTCCCCCCGCATCCAGTAAAGGATGGAGATTCTCCTTAGTCCTCCTTTTTGTGTTGATGTATTTATAGAAACATTTTTTGTTATCTTTAACGGCAGTAGCCAGATTGAGCTCCAGATGAGCTTTGGCCTTCCTAATTTTGTCCCTGCACAGCCTCGCTACTTCTTTAAAGTCCTCCTTAGTGGCCTGCCCACTTTTCCAAAGCTTATAAACCCTCTTTTTCCTCCTAAGATCAAGCCACAATTCTCTGTTGAGCCAGGCCGGTCTTCTTCCCCGCCAGCTCGTCTTTGGGCACGTGGGTACAGACCGTTCCTGCGCCATGAAGACTTCCCTCTTGAAGATCGCCCAGCCTTCCTGGACCCCTATGCCCTTCAGAACCGCCTCCCAAGGGACTCCACCAACCAGTGTCCTGAGCAGTTCAAAGTCAGCCCTCCGAAAGTCCAATACAGCGGTTTTACTGGTCCCCTTCCTGGCCTCGCCAAGAATAGTGAACTCCACCATTGCGTGGTCACTCTGCCCGAGACAGCTCCCGACGATCACGTCCTCCACCAGTCCTTCTCTGTTTGTGAAGAGAAGGTCTAGCGGGGCACCTCCCCTGGTAGGCTCACTAACCAGCTGCGTCAGGAAGCTATCTTCCACGCTCTCCAGAAACCTCCTAGACTGCTTTCTCAGGGCTGTGTTGTGCTTCCAGGATATGTCAGGGAAGTTGAAGTCCCCCACGAGTACAAGAGCTGACGATTTTGCAACTTGTGTCAGCTGCCTGTAGAGTTCCTCATCCGTCTCCTCATCCTGGTTCGGCGGTCTATAGCAGACCCCGACCAGGACACTAGCCTTGTTGTCCCTGCCAATCCTAACCCAAAGGGACTCGACCTTGTCGTTCCCAGCCTCGAGTTCTACAACCTCAAAAGACTCTCTAATATAGAGAGCCACCCCACCACCCCTTCTGTGCTGCCTGTCCCTTCTATAGAGCTTATAGCCAGGCATTGCAGCACTCCAGTCATGAGACTGGTCCCACCACGTCTCCGTGATGGCAACCAAGTCGTAGCCTGCCTGCCGCACGATGGCTTCCAGCTCCTCCTGTTTGTTACCCATGCTGCGTGCATTGGTGTAGATGCACTTCAGCTGGGCCATTGCCTTATCCTCCGGCCTTGCCATTGTTCCCCCTGGCACAGCCCCAACAATCCTAGCCTCAGCCCCATCCCCCTTCCTACCTAGTTTAAAGCCCTCTCAATGAGCCCTGCCAGTTCCTGGCCCAGGATCCTTTTTCCCCTAAAAGATAGGGACCCGTCTGCGGCCATCAGGCCAGGTGCTGAGTAAAGTGCCCCATGATCAAAAAACCCAAGATTTCTGCGTTGGCACCAGCCCCGGAGCCACGGGTTTAACAGGTGGGCTTTCTGTGTCCTCTCTGAACCCCTCCCTGCCACCATAGGGATGGACGAAAACACCACCTGCACTCCCGCTCCATCCACTAACCGACCCATTCCCCTAAAGTCCCTTTTGATAGCCTTGAGGCTTCTCTCTTCGATGTTATCACTGCCCGCCTGGACTATCAAAAGGGGGTAGTAGTCAGAGGGGCGTACCAGGTTAGGAAGCTTCCTGGCAACGTCCCTGACCCTGGCCCCAGGGAGACAGCAGACTTCCCTACGGGTAGGGTCAGGCCGACAAATAGGGCCCTCTGTTCCCCTAAGAATCGAGTCACCAACAACAATAACCCTCCTGTCTTTCTTGGTGGAGGCAGTCCTGAGGCGCGGAGTCGACCTCCTCGCCCCAGGCATCCTCCTGGGAACATTTGCTACCTCTTCCTCACACACCGACCTCTCAATCTCTAGGGCCTCAAACCTGTTGTGTAAGGGCACCTGGGAAGGTGGGGCCGGAAGGGGAGAGCATCGCCTGCGATGTCGAGCAGGGACCTGCTTCCATTCCTCCTCAGCTCCCAGATCCCCTCCCCCTGCCCGACGGGGACAGGGCAGGGGGTCCGCCCCCATTTGGGGAGTCTCACCTCGGCACCTCCCCTTGAGGCCCTGCAGGGAGTTACTCCAGAAGTCTATCTCCCGCTCACACTCCCTGATGGCCCTCAACCTCTCCACCTCCTCCTTGAGCTCCGCCACCATGCGGACCAGATCATCCACCTGCTCGCACCTCACGCACGCAGTTTCTCTGCCTCCCGCCAATGGCAGCAACAGGCTCAGACACTCCATGCATCCGGTGACCTGAACTGCGGCATTTTTTAAGGGGTAGTCGGTCTGCGTGTGTACCGACTTTCTGGAGAGCGCGCCGTGCCTGGTGGCGACCATTATCGCCTAGTTACGGCTGTTGTTAACGAGGTGTTGTTTGTGTGTAGGGGGAGCGCTCTGCCCTTCCTGCGCGAACTGCCGCGCTAACTGCCGCGCCACTCCCTTCTGACGCGCCACGCCCTGTTTGCCCGCCCTGGTCGCCGCGCTCCTGGTCGCTCGCGCTCCCTAAGGGCTGCTTTTGAATGGCTGGGGAGGGGGCGCTGCTGGCTCCGCCTTCGCCTCGTCAGCCTCCCTCACGAGGGCTGCCGGGTCCTGGCGGCTCCCTCAAGTAGGCTCGATGCCCTCAAGTAGGCTCGATGCCGGAAAAAATTAGCCCTGCCTGGCCCGATCCCCCGCTCCGCTGCAGAACGCGTCTGCCCCGGAGCCGATCGCCTCGGCAAAAAATTCACCCATGGTCAGAGTTTTGGATAATGACCTACAGCCTACTATCCATCCAGACTTCAGTGGCTTTGTCTTTCAGGACAGAGCTGATCAAAGCCCAATTCCAGGTAAAGGGTTGTGTTTCGTTCTTCCCTTTGTAGCTAGGAGACATTGGGATACAGCTTAGTGCTGCCTCCATGCATGTGAACATATGGATACCTACTGATGGCAAACAGCCTGCCTGGAGTCACCTTTCTAGCAAAGCAAAAGGTTTGAACTTTCCAAAGCAAAGCGTGCAGCCATGCCCTTTCATCTGGTGCACCAGGGATGATGGTCTAACATAATGGCTGCACAGTGGACTCCTCCCTGGCACACATCTAGGAGTACCCACCTGGTGGAACTGGCCAGGCCGTGATCTCACAGCCCCTGGCTTTTTGTGTCCAAGACCCTCCTTCCTTGAAGCTATTGGCCTGCACTTGGATAGTTAACATCAAACCCTTGGAGGAGAATGCAGAATTTCTGTGAAGTAGGGCTACAAAATGGAATGTAGCTGCAGGTAAAGGTTTGAAGCATAACAGAGGAATCCAGTATACACCAGCACTAGCACCAGCATCCCAAGCCATTACCCTGTCTAGAAGAGCAGGCTCTGGCTGTTTATGCTGTCTGCCTGTGCCCTCAGAGTGCAAATATTCATTTTTCCTGGGATGTGATGCCAACAGGAACTGAATGTGCATGAGAGACCCAGCTAGCAAACAGGCACAGGTGGCTTTTATTCTCACTGTTCATTCACTGTGGCCATGGCTTGATGGTATGGACACTGGCAGCAGTGACATCGCCGTCACTGCTCATTGTCAGTGCCAACACAACTGCTTGGGAGATTGTGCTGAAACCAAGAAGTGAACTCATCTAATTTTACGTGATTAGCAAGGCTTTGCAGGTTTTATTAATGTTGGTCATGTCTCCAGCTAAAGGCCAAGGACAGGCCTAGCAACAGCTTTGTGGACCTGGCGGGAGATAAGAGCTGCAGCACAGGGTGAGGATAAACAGAGAACAGGGACATTATGGGATTGTCTATAGGCTGGAACCTTCCTCAGAGCCCTTCATCACCAAGCCACAGCCTGTGTAGCCTGCTGCAAAAGGCATAGCAGCCTTTACAGCCTACATGAGAAACACAAGGAATGGAACTGGGATTTAAGGTCAAGTCAAGTTAGATCTCAGGCACCACATACTGACATACCATCACTCCAAGGAACAAACAGAGCTGGGAAAACACTGGCATTTCTTGCTCACTGAGATTTAGGTACCTGAGAACACTCTGAAAACACGGAGTCTGGACTGTGGATATAAATATTCTTATTTGTCTGCAGACTCACTAGGATTTCCAGCCTATACAGCCCCGGCATTCACCCGTCTACTTCACTGCCATGGGTTGAGATGCTCCAAGGAGCAGCATGCAGTTCTGTTACCTGGAGCATCCTCTTCTCAGTGGAAGCAGCCAGGCTGAAACCTCATGTAGAACAATAATTAAAAGAAAATACAAAGCCAATTCTGCCCTTGACTGAGAGTTGCTGGAGCCCAGCAGGTTTTGGTGCTGCAGCTGTCGCTGCTTCCCTGCTGAGTCTGGGGCATGATCTTCACCGGGATTAATTCCAGACAAATGATTGTGGCCCTCCATCTGCTAGTTGGCTCTGAGTTTCCTTACTGAAAGGTCTCTGACGACTCAAGGAAATTCTTTTTGTTGTTGTTGTTGTTGTTGTTGTTGTTGTTGTTTTAACTACCCACAGAGCAGCACTCAGTACCATGCCCTGCGTGCGCTTATGATATTAACTCATACAGCCTTGTTGAGTTGTGGCAATAACACATCGTATGGGCATGAATATTTTGAAAGACCTAGTCATTCAAAAACAAGGGCTTTAAAATGCTTAATATCTTTATAACTCCTTTCCAAAGAAATTATTCCCTTCTTTCTTCAGTCTTTTTCTGCACTTGCCACTGCACTAAAGCAAGCTAATTGTTCCCTGGTGCCACAGACACAACAGCCTATAAATCCCATTTAGGAACTATAGGTAGAGGCATAAGCCCAATTTGCACCAGGGCTCGGACTAAACATGAACGCTGGCCCCCATTACATGACCTGCTATCTTCCTGACACAGTGGCCTTCATGTGCAAAGAGCAGAAGCTCCTGGATAGGTCACAAGGAAGCCACACAGCTACATGGGTGCAGGATCTGGGCTTCCCAAGCCCTTCTTACCTGCAGCGAAGAACAGGTTCACTCCAGCACACTGTCAGTGACTTTGTTGCTACTAATTATAATTCAATACTGTGTCTGTGGTGTCCAGAAGACCAAACCCTTTTCCTGTAGAAGATGGATCAGATGCAGAACAAGATGCCTTACGGTGAACTTCTTACTGTCTGCCTTCTATGAAAGACTGGAGGAAGGGATTTCTCTTTAAAAGATGTTTTTTAGGGATGATCCATCAGTCTCTACTGTCTTTTCAGCAAGGAAGCACCTATGTGCTTTAAGGCCATCGTCTTGAGATACAAAAACATGCCACATGAGCAGCATCCAACCAGAACAACTTGGGTTTTGTACAAGGGATGTTCCCCTCTAACAGACTGTTGAGCACCTGCAGCTGGGAAATTATTCACAGAAACTCTGCACTGAGTTATTTCATAGATGTGAGAGAATAACAATCTGCCCACGAGCAATGTATGAGCTGAACAGGAGTTACACACCGAGAAAAAAGCTTTGTGCAAATCCTCCTCCTCCCCGTGCCTTTCAGAGCTTTTATTTCACCAGCTATCTGTGGGTCAGGCTGCGTACAGAAGCATGACAGAAATTGTGGCAGAAACATCTGTTTCGGAGGGAGCAGAAAGCATCTGCTGTCTGCAGATTGAAAAGGTAGAGCTAGGGTGACCACACACCTGATGTGACCTGGTGATACCTGTGTCTCATTGACACTGAGAAGCACCAGCAAAGAGGGGCTGTTTGTCCTGCTCTATACATGGGAAACCTGATTTCCCAGAGGCAAAGGCAAACTGGTGGGTGCTGTTTGTCTCTCCAGCACTGCCCTGGGTACTTGCTGGTGTGACTACCCCCTGTACTGGCAGGGGCTGGTCACAGACAAGGAATGGATGGGACACTTGCGGTCAGTGGAGGTGAGGCATGGTGCTGGTCACTGTGTTGAAGTGGGCTCGATGGTGACCTGCTCCCTCTGGGTGTGCTCACAGCCTCAGCCCAATGGGGTGTGAACATCACTGAACAACACCAAAGTCTTTGATTTTGCTCAGAGCTGCTCCCAGAGCTGTGATAGTCCTCAGAGAAATGCCTAGAAGGGTTTCTGAACACTGTCAGACTGTAGCACTCTCCACAGACTACAGGGCCAACCTGAATCACTGGTTCTAGGAAAGTCACACTCTCAGCCTGCTAAAGCTACCGAAGAACACCACCATATACATTTATGTGGCAGCAGCTCTCTGTGAGACCAGAGCCGTTACTCCATCACTGATGATCCCTGGTACTTGGTCTGGCTGACAACAGAAGATTCCCTGGAACTATTTGCAGGTGGGTGTAAAAATAGACCTAAAAGTGAAGAGCAAGATACCCTCACCATGAGCATTGTGCTCCTCTTGATGGAGGATCCTGGATGACAAAAACTTGCCACCATCTCCCCTGGAGGTCTTCTGAGGACCCTGAGGGACACAGAAAGGGTGAACATAACCACAGAGTACAAAGATAGGTGTTAGGGAGATTTTTGTGTAACAAGTTTAGCTATTTTATTCAGGAAACTTTTCCATAATTATTAGGTAATTTGGACTATTATACTACTGACACATCAGTTTTACTAACAATAAATTATTTCCCCTATATTTAAGATGTATTTGTTTCTGCTCATAATGACATTTTGAATGTAACAGTGTGCTTTAATATCCTCCCTGTAGACAGTGAAGGGATCATATCAAGCAGCTCTTTGAAGTCAGGTATGTTCCAGAACAAATCTGCTGAGCAGGTAGGGTTTGCACAGGGGGAACTGAGAAGTTTGCTGCTGCCAGGTGAAGTGGACAAGATGTTACACTGGTCAATGAGCCTAAAGATGAAAGGCAGAGAGGGAAAGGCAGTTTCTAATGACAGGAGCTAGTCAAGCCTGGAGAATTAATATTTCCCATGTGAGCACAGAGCAGGAATCACAGAATCACAGAATTTCTAGGTTGGAAGAGACCTCAAGATCATCGAATCCAACCTGTGACCTAACACTAACAGTCCCCACTAAACCATATCCCTAAGCTCTACATCTAAACATCTTTTGAAGACTTCCAGGGATGGTGACTCCACCACTTCCCTGGGCAGCCTGTTCCAGTGCCTCACAACCCTTTCAGTAAAGAAGTTCTTCCTAACATCTAACCTAAAACTCCCCTGGTGCAACTTAAGCCCATTCCCCCTCGTCCTGTCACCAGGCACGTGGGAGAACAGGCCAACCCCCACCTCACTACAGCCTCCCTTGAGATACCTATAGAGAGCGATAAGGTCGCCCCTGAGCCTCCTTTTCTCCAGGCTGAACAAGCCCAGCTCCCTCAGCCGCTCCTCGTAGGACTTGTTCTCCAGGCTCCTCATCAGCTTTGTCGCCCTTCTCTGCACCCGCTCAAGCACCTCGATGTCCTTCTTGTAGCAAGGGGCCCAAAACTGAATGCAGTACTCGAGGTGCGGCCTCACCAGAGCTGAGTGCAGGGGGACAATCACCTCCCTAGCCCTGCTGGCCACACTGTTTCTGATACAAGCCAGGATGCTGTTGGCCTTCTTGGCCACCTGAGCACACTGCTGGCTCATATTCAGCTGACTATCCACCATCACTCCCAGGTCCTTCTCTGCCTGGCAGCTCTCCAACCATTCCTCTCCCAGCCTGTAGCTCTGCTTGGGGTTATTGCGCCCCAGGTGCAGGACCCGGCACTTGGCCTTGTTAAACTTCATGCAGTTGACCTCAGCCCATCGGTGCAGCCTATCCAGATCCTCCTGCAGAGCTTTCCTACCCTCAAGCAGATTGACACACGCACCTAACTTGGTGTCATCTGCGAACTTACTGAGGGTGCACTCAATGCCCTCATCCAGATCATCGATGAAGATATTAAAGAGGACCGGCCCCAGCACCAAGCCCTGGGGGACGCCACTAGTGACTGGCCTCCAACTGGACTTGACTCCATTCACCACGACTCTTTGGGCCCGGCTATCCAGCCAGTTCCTAACCCAACGAAGTGTGCGCCAGTCCAAGCCAAGAGCAGCCAGTTTCTTGAGGAGAATGCTGTGGGAGACGGTGTCAAAAGCCTTGCTGAAGTCAAGGTAGACCACATCGACAGCCTTTCCCTCATCCACCCATAAGCTGTCATGGGAGTCGGAAGGATCAGTTTAGCTGCAGAAAGTCAGCTCACCTTGGTTTTAGCAGGTTAAGGTGACAAGCAGTGTGACAGAGGTTCAATTATTTGCTTTGGTGTTTATCCCTTAGATGACTGTGAACAGCTCTCTCTGCTTCTTTTTGTGCAGTTACTAAAATGTCCTTTGTAATGCAGAGGGTGTCAAAACCAGACAAGTGGGAAGTCTATATGTATGTATGCAGAAGCCACTTTACAGGTTTACACACTGATTTAGTGAAAAAAGACACCTTGCTTCAAGTCAATACAGTGCCATAAAAGCGTGTCTGGAGGGATCCTAAGCAGAAGTTAGATAATAATCCTCTTCACTACTGCACCGGAGGCCCGGCCAGGTTTGCATGCACAGAGCTGTTCTCTCCAAGACACTGCAGGAGGAATTGTCTGTGCTTTGAGGCTGGAGCCCTTGAGCGGACTTGGCTCATCACCAAAGGTTGTTAGTTGTAACGATACTGAAGATGGGGTCTTCAGTCTCTGCAGCTGGAAGGGCTGATCTAATTTTCTGCAATGAAATCAACCTCCTTAAGAGTGGTGGACAGCAGGAAAAGGGGCTGAAGCCACTTACAGCTGAGGCACTTACAGTCAGACTGGACGTTAGGAAAATCATTTTCTCTGCAATGTCAGGCAACACTGCAAGAGGTAGTGCAAAGAGGCTGTGGAATCCGTCTCTGGAGGCTTTCAAGACTTAGTTAGACAAAGCCAGGGGGACCTGATCCAAAAACAGCAATATCCAGATGATCCTGCAGTAGTCCTGTTTCATGGGAAGGTCCCTTCCTACCAACCCTTCTCAGTTTTTTTCTTCTCACTCAGATCTGAGGACTTCTTGGAAGCACCAGACTGATGGATAGAGGTGCATAGTTATGCTACACTTTGAAGAAGGTGTATTTCAAGGTGGCACCAGGCTGCAACCTAAAGAGAAACAGTCTGGGTTATAACTCTGATTTAAACCTGAAGCAGCCTTCAGCCCAAGCAGCACTTCAGGCCCACCAGTACCCCTGCCTGCTGTCCAAAAGACACTGAAGTGCTAATCAGCAGATGGCAAAATATCTGTTGTTCTGGCAACCAATTAATTCCACGTTTTGTAATGAGCCAAAACGGAGGTGGTAGAAGAGAGGTGGAGACAGTGGGAAGAATGTTTCTGAAGACATTGTTCTTTCTTACTAATCAAGTAAAATTTGCAGACTCTCCCAAACTCATTTCATGCCTTTGACCCAGATGCAGACTGATTTTAAAACATCCCATACCCATGCTGTGGTTCAAGTGAACATCAGTAGATGTACAAGTGAGTGCCAGTGATGAGGAATGCCAGGAGCTGTGTTATTCAGCTGTGTTAAACAGTGGTTGACTTCACCTGGTCATTCCCAGGTGAAGTCAATTCCCAGGTGCATTACCTGCACTTTGCTGAACCACCACATTGTTAATTTGGGTGCTGCAGGACTCACCTTCTGGAAGTCTAGTGATATTTGGTGGCTTCCAGAAAAAATTGGTCATGTTTGAGTTGTCTCTGAAAGGTGATGCATGGGCAGGGCTTCTTATGGTTAGAAATAGTTTGTGGCATTTGAGAGAAGGTCAAGCGGTGTGGTCATATCCCAGTCAAGCTGTTAGGCACGTGTCAATGTCCCTGACAAACCCGTTGCTCAGCACAGCCCAGCTGCTAGCAGAGTCTCTGGGAATGAAGTAGTACCCCCAGTTGGGGAATACAGAGTTAGAGAGCACTTAAGGCAGGCATAAGTACTTTGAACTGGATAGGATGCATCTGGATGGACCTGGGTTTTGTCCTTGTGAATTTCTAACATTTTTGAAAGGTCATTGTAACTGGAGGAGGTTCATGACAACTGGGGAAAGGCAAACCTTGTACCCATCTTCAGAAAGGAGCTAGGGAACTCCAGGTCATTCAGCCTTACCTCGATCCTTGGGATGGTTATGGAGCAAGTCCTTCTTGAGGCCTGGGGGAGAGCCAGTAGGGACTGACCAAGGGCAGTACAAATCTCTGTGCTACAGAAAGAATTGTTTGCATTATTTTCTAAAAGTCCTTTATTTTGACATGAAAAAGTGAAGTGTACTTATATATGTATCTAGAAATCCCCCCTTTAGCCCTCTGTTTCTTTGCTGGTAATGTGAGTTTAATTCTAAATAGCAGTGTATATCAGGAGTGTCAAAACTCAAGGTGAATGGGAGTCTTTTGATATTCATAAAGAAAGTAAAATGGCTTTAACAGCCACTGTCTGTCCTTATGAATGTTACCGCTCAAAACAGAAGTTTGTCTGTGGTGGAAAATAAATGTCCTTATTTACATCCTAGCTCTTGGAAATCACAAAAGAAGCAGTCAAAACCTTGCATGAAAAGAGAGAGAGAACCATTGCACAAATGAGAGGAACAGTGAGCAGTTACAGATGGTGGAGAGACACTTTGAGATGCTTTGGAGCTGAGACATTTTCTAATGAGAAAGTGAAAATGAGCTTAACTGGCACAATATGAAAAAGGCACTACCTAAGAGATTGTCTTCTGCCTTAATCCAAAGGACACTAACAGGGATCGAGGAAGAACAAAGGTCTGAGAGAGAGCTAAAATTTGGACCAAGTGATTTAAATGGAAAGTTTCATCATTAAATCTGATTTACTGTGTGATTCTTAACTTGTAGGAAGCTCCTGAAACAGGAGTAGGCACCTGATGATCTTATACTCTGTGTGAAGAGCAGGTCTGAGGATGTTCATGTCCTCCAGACACACTGGACTGGTTCTCCAGCTGTGTTACCCCAAGAACAGGCAAAAAAAACAAGAAGCCAGAACCACCATGGTGTGTCAGATTCTCCTTCTCCTTTCCACCTGATGTGAGGACCATGTTTCTTGGAAAGAAATTATTTGACCAACAAAGAAGTTAGATGAAGGTGAAATTAAGGGTGATATTTTCTGGTCCATGAGACCAGAAAATAAGGAAAAGGAGAAAAGGAGATCCAACGTGTGTCCTGCTATCTCCACTGCCTCCTCCTTTAAGCAGATGGCAGATGGGAGCAGGGGTCCCAGCCCAGCCCTGGCTGTATATCTGTCGTGGTTTAACCCGACCGGTAGCTAAACACCACGCAGCCGTTCGCTCACCCTCCCCCCTCCCTCTCTGGGACGGGGGAGAGAAATGGAAAGTGAAGCCCGTGAGTTGAGATAAAGACAGTTTAATAAGACAGGAAAAAAAAATAACAAAAATAATAATAACAATAATAATAATGATGATACAATGGGGATAATACGAAAGTAATAATAGTATGTACAAACAAGTGATGCACAATGCAATTGCTCACCACCCGCTGACCGATGCCCAGCCTAACCCCAAGCAGTCCGGCCCCCCTCCCCCCGGCTAGCCACCCCTATATATTGTTTAGCATGACGTCAGATGGTATGGAATACCCCTTTGGCTAGTTTGGGTCACCTGTCCTGGGTCTGTCCCCTCCCAGCTCTTACTGCACCCCCCAGCCTGCTCGTTGGCAGGACAGAGCAAAGGCTGAGATGTCCTTGGCTTAGTATAAGCACTGCTCTGCAACAATTAAAGCATCGGGGTGTTATCAGCACTCTTCTCATTCTAAGCCAAAACACAGCATTCCACCAGCTACTAGGAAGAAAATTAATTCTGTGCTAACTGAAACCAGGACAATATCACAGGCCCAGAAATCCCTCATTGCCTGTAGCCACCCTGCTTTTGGCCATGCACCAGCCTGGACATGTCCGTGGAGGCCCTGTGCTGGTAGGAGGCTCCTGAGGAGCAAGGTATTCCTAAGAGCATGGCACCATCACCATGCTCCCGGGGGCTTTCCTGCCAGATCCCTCTCAGGAAAATGTCCACAGTGTTTGTATGGGGAAACTCTGTTTTACTTTGGTTTTGCCTTTGACAAAATATACTGACATGAATTTTCTAACTTTTGCAAAGTACTTTGAGTTACAGTGACAAGAGCCCCTGTAGTACTGCCTAGAATTTAGTTATTCAATTATTAATTACTGCTATCAATAATTCAAGCATTCTATTATTAATTGTTACTATTACTCTTACTCAGGCCAGAGGCTAACTTTCACAGAGCAGCTCACAGCCTGCCTAAGAGCAATGCACCTTCAGTTTCTGCCTCCAAAACTGCTCTTGTTTTGGCAAACAGCTTGCACATGCTGTTGTACCGGACCTTCACAGTCCTGTACCTCTCTCTTCAGCACCTAAATCCAAGCAGGAACCGTGGGTCTTTTCTGCACCTACTTGTATGGAAGAGCTGCAGTCTGAACACCTTTCACCTCCTGGTAGATGGACATGGTGTTTAAAAAGCAAGCCTGTTGTTCCATCAGTTTTGCAAATGAAAGTTAGAACTGCAGATATTTGGGTGGTTGGGTGATATCCAGGAATGCATGCAGTGCTGGGAGTTTCAGTGTGGGCATGGCTGCATGGAATCAATCTTAAATTAGTGTGTTGTTAAGTCCCGTCCCCCCCCCTTTTTTTTTTTAATTCATGTTCTGATTCAAGCAGAGCTTTTTTTCATTACACATGTGATTTGGACTATAGTAAAGGTCACACAGCCTGTGTGCAAATCTGTTCAAAGAGACCTCAGCACCTGCACCTTGCAGAGATAAAGCCATCTGACCACTCAGCGCTGGGCAGTGAGCAACACTGGATGTAAATTCTCCTCCTTTTTGAACAATGACACAGAATCTACACCAAAAAGCCTAGCAACAGGAAACGAGTCAGTCTGAGAATAAATATTGCTTGCAAGCAGAAGTAAAATTCAGCATTAAACACTCCTGAACCAGCCTTTAAGGTCAGCAGAGACAAATAAGCCTCCTGGGGTGTGATTCCTTTGAGACAGATGAATTGCTTCCTGGGAAGCACTTTCCAGTGCCCACAGAGGGTCTCCAGGATATCTGTCCAACTGAAGACATGCTTTGTAAAGTCTGGTGCTAGGTGCTGGGGGTAGTCTCTGGTCTCACCACCTCTGGTAGTGCTCACCCAGCACTACCCCCGGGAGCACTCTAACAGAGTGATTTTGGTTGTAGTGAATGGCAGCCAACAGCCTGACATGAAACCAGCTGTCAGGAGACAATACCAAAACAATTTCACCAAAGACTCACTGAAGATGGAAGTGGAAATGTTCAATGAGACTGTCAGCAGAGCGGTGGGGCAAGATCCTTACAGCATGGTGTAGCCACCGTTGCTGTGTCTCACCATGTGCACTGTGCACAGACAGTGAACCCTGCTCCACCATGGTTCATGGACCAGCTCTGTCTCCCACTGACATCACACTGCTACTGCTCCAAAGCTCTTCAGTTAGGGATCATCTTTCTCCTCATCCTGAGTAACATACAACAGCACACAGAAGAACTTCTCTGGGCTAAAGTACTGTTGTTTTCAACCACGTCTTACTAAACACAGATACCTAAAAAGGATGTGAATTATTTTAGGAGGTCCTGAAGTAATTTAGTTCTTCTCTCTGCTATAGGAAGAACCCTTCATCCAGCCTTAGTTGCCTGTCTTAGTTTGTGATGAATAATTTCTGGAAGTGATCACAGAAACAGAAGGCTTCTCTGAGGAGCTCAGTACTGACAGAAAGCAGCAAGGCCAAATCCAGCTCCCCCAGTGCTACTGATGTTTTCACTCACTCATCTTTGTGCACAGTTTTGGCCTAAAAATTCAAGCCAAATCCACAGACTAAATGAGTTACTATCAGGGTCAGAAAATTGCCTCTGATTCCCATGCTGGCTCAGGGGATGCTGACAGAGTGAGACAGCCCAGCAGAGGTGCTCCTTGGCAAAGCCAGATCCGCTGTGGGAGGATGGGGCTATGCTCTGCAGAGATACAGGTCTCTTGCTGTCTGTCTGTAGGCTTGGACACCGAAGACCAGAGCAATGCAGTGAGAGCTGCTCTTGTCAGAAGAGCAGCATCACCGGAACTGTACCTCCTGAGCCCAAAGACAATGGCTATCACCTGCGGGAAATAAAATACACCTGAAATGCAACAGAATGTGGCTCAAAACCCTGAGACAAAACAAAACAAAGCAAAGAAAAACAAAACAAAACAAAACAAAATAACAAAAAAGCCTCTCTGGACAGTGGGTTTTGGCCAGGGGTTTGGTTTTGTTTCATTCATTTTATATTGATGGATAGATGCAGGATGAGGGTGTCCCATAGCACAGTTCTGCTGAATAGGTTACATACAGTCTCTCTGATAGCCTTCTACTGTGTTGTGACTTTAGGTCCATCAGATCCCACTCTATAGAGGTCTCACAGGCAACATAGACCAGCCTTTGCCAAATTCTCTCAGGCCCTCATCAGCCAAAAGTTCTCCATGCTATACAAGAAGCTATTAGCACCTCCCAGTGCACAAGCTGACATGTTCTGCAGAGCCTATGTTGCTTAGCAAGATCCTATTTACAGGGAAATCTCTCTTGTGTGGAAATACATTTTCTCACACATCATTTGCTCTGCCTTCCTCTTGTACTGTGAGATTTTCCTTCACACAGTGACAGGAGTGAAGATTCACAGGAGGGTTACCCTCTCCTCTATCAATAATATTCCAGAAAAGTGAACTTCACTTGAAATAGTGTGGGGAAGTGTGACAGCTTCCAGTGATGAAATCCTGAAAATAAGGTTACGACAAGTTAGCGGTATCACTCAGCTGCACCCCATGCTCATTTCTCCCACAGTAACAAGTTTTCTCTGTCTTCTGTTCTGGTACTTGATACTTTCTCATCCCTGCATTGTTTCTGTGCCATCCAGTCACACACAAAATCTCATCATTAAGATCCATCATACATGAAACTGGCCTGGTGGTGTCCCTAGAAATTACTCTGTCTAATTCCTACAATGCATCTGGAAGGAATTTCTTTTCAGAAGGCTGAAGAGTGTTTTGATTTTCTCTTCTTAGAAGCACATAATTAAACTTTTATCTTCTTATTGTTATTATTTTTTTCCCTGTTGTTTCAACTCAACTCAAAATATTTCCTTTTTGGGGGGAGGTCTTTGGTACACCTCCATGTGGAGTCAAGCAGTGGCTTCCTGGAATGACAAATAACTAAAGGTATGCTACTACTGGTGGCTCTGAAACTCTCCTCTGAGGCTGGCAGTCTTATCACTCTGCATTTGCCATGATAAATTGCGCTGAAGCAGAGACTCTGCACATCATGGGAATCACAACGTTGTTGGAGCTTTGTGATCCACCCAGTGATGGATCTGACCCCATAGCAAGGTCTGTGCCTCACGTGTTCAAACTACAGCTCCCAGAAGGTACTTAGCCAAACTAGTAAAACAATCCCAGGACAGATTTGGAATATCTGGTCACAATGACAAAGTAATACAGTATCTTCTGTCTTGGGAGTGTGAATATGTTTCATATTGACTGAAAACCACAAAGTGCAATGAGTTGTGACTGAAATACTTGGGAGTGGTGTGTTCTATGAAAGAATAATGTGGCCTTTTCTCCTGTGAAAATAAAGCATCCTTAAACCATACACAGATTAAAAGTTGTATGTGTTCCTCTCCTGTGAGCTGTCCTCCCCATGTGGGGACAGTACCTGGCCAGTGCTGCTGCATTTGTGGAGCAAGAGGCTGGAGTATGAGAACTGCAGTGTCTCAAGCTCAGGTCCATGGAAAACCCATTCCATACTGTTTCACAAGGAATGATGCAAGTGTCACTCTTATCATTATGATCATTTCACAATTCTAAGCTGTGGGCATAGCAAAACAGACCCCAGGCTGGCAGGCACGCAGCATGGTGGTTGGAAGCTCTAGGTCTGCTGGGCCTCAGGGCTGGCCGCCTGCAGGACAGCACCACCGAGCATGGCTGTGGGACATGCTCCTATCTGGCTGGAACTGTGGCAGAATCACCTGCTTCTCTGAAATGGCTCATTCCTGACAAATTCCTACAGATCTCTTTATGGCAGGATTTCCAGCTGGGCCACAAACTGAAATCTTGGGTACTTCCCCTTGGCATTTTTTGTTTCCTCTCCAGGACTTATCTAATTACACTGCACAGATTGTACCAAACAGTTGATGGCAGGATGTTGTGTTGTCTGTAGCCTAATGAGGATCTGCTTTTAGACAGGTAAATATAAACCTGTAATAAGCTGTCCTCCACACAGACAACAGCTCATACTGTTGACATGACCTACTCACTTATTTACAAAAATTTGGCCTCTGTGTGGCTATCTGCAAGAAGTGAAACACACTCTGTGTGAACCACAGTCATTTGTGAAGAGGGTGGAAATCCATCCCTTTTGTGATCATAAAATAGCTATTGCTGGTAACTTTGGTGGTAGATGCTAACTGCCAGTGATGTGGACTTGGACAAACATGAATGGCAACACCTATGTGCATAGGGAGTAATTAAGTGAATATTTCTGTCACTAAAACTATATTTTCATCATAAAATCTGAGTCAGACACATTATGTTGAAGGTAATTGCTCTTTGGGCTGCTCAGTAACATCAAATGCAATTTCACAGTACTTTGCAAGAACCTACTATTAACGACTGTATTAGAGACATTTGTCAAAGCTGTGGGAGGAAGTCCCAGAGTTTTTGCAATGAGGCAGGGGTGATCCTGCTCCCGAGCACGGGCTCTCTGGGAACATCTGAAAGCCTTTCACTTGCTACATTTTCTTTCCCAGGCGCTGAGCAGCAAAGTCTCAGCTGAACAGAACACACGGATGTCAAAGCTGTTTTCAAACATTAATGAGCTCCACAAATCTTTACTGCACACTGCTTGCATTTTTTAAATTAACATATTTGTTCACTGGATCTGTTCAGGGCTGATGAGCACCGAACCCCCACTCCCACCCTGTCTAATATTAGTGCTGCCGAGTTCAATTGACATCTTGCTCGCTACAGCCAGAAGCAAGCAGCGAGGTGTTCAGGGTTTCCTAAGAGCACGCTGTCAATGCAAAGCCCAGGAGGGTTTTCAAAGTTGTCCTTGCCTCATATGGAGTCCTTCATCATTTAGTGGCTTGGGCTGTGCCTTCTGGTTGCTGAGCTGACCTTCACAGTGCATGTCCCCCACCGTGCAGTGGTTAGTGCTGGCCGTCACCTCCCCACAGAGCTGCAGGGGAAGGCAGGGGGAGGCTCTAACACAGGGGCAGTGTGCAGGAGCTGCGTTCTTGGAGCCGTGTTCTCTGCTCTCTGGGGAGAATGCAGAAGCTTTTCTACTCAACAAGCAAAGCCCTTGATAACCTGAGGTGTGCCTCCTCCCAGCCCAGCTCTCTTCCTGAGACATTGCCAGAGCAGGAGCTGGAGAAGTTGCTTGTCCTGCACCCCAGGAGATTTGTAGTGAGAAGGTCTGGTAGCAAAGGTCCCTCTCCTGAGAGTGTCCACCCTACCTCCCACCCACCCACCACCTTCAGTGTGCATCTGACCCTCTGTGCTCAGTGCCAATACACAGGACAGAGAGAGGCTGGGAGCACCCCTATAGCTTCTTGCTGGGAGCTTGGTTTTGCTGCAATAAACTAGAGAGCAGATGAAGGTGGAGGGCAGAGGTGTGCAGGAATGTCACTGAGCAGCACCAGGACAACCAAAGTTACCACCAAGAACATTCAGGTTTGGAATTTAGGTCTAAACCTTACATACTCTCTGGATCTCTTCAGATTGAAGCAAGAGAATTACAAAAAGCAGTGGGGTGAGCGGTGAGGAAGTGATCATCACTCACAAGGCAGGTGGGTGTGATGGGCTTTTCTCTGCTGGTAATTCCTGGAGAGAGACTAGGCATGTGATGTACCAGATGAGGGAATCTCTTTTAAAGGGAAAATAGTGTGGAATGAGTAACAAGAACTCTATTTCCAAGGATAAATTACTCTGTCGAGTCAGGGCTATTTGCATAAGCACCTATCATGAAATGAATATTTATAGATCACCATATAGACTCCTGTGGGACAACTATACGAACAGCAGTCTCTTCCTTTTCCTCTGCTCATGTGGTTCAGCTTGTGACTCCAGGGCCTCCTCTCTGTCTCTCCACACAGGGCAGAGGGAAAGATCAAGCATGATGTTTTGGTTTAACGTAGCTAGAAAGGGAGAGGGGCGCTTGGGACCTGACTTGGGTCAGCAGCTCCATGCTTATTCTTGGTTCTGTTGACATCTTAGTTTTTGACATGCTGACATTTTTAAAAAAAACTTGTCCACCTCCTATCCACCCACCTTTTCTCTAATTTATTTTTTCTTTCTTTTTTCTTATTTTTTTATTTTTTCTTTTTTTCTTTTATATTTTTTTCTTTTATCTTTTTTTCTTTTTTTTTTTTCTTTTCTTTTTTTTGTTCTTTTTTTTAAATTATTTTTTTCTTTTTTTTTTTTTTTTTTTTTTTTGTTTTTTCCTTTTGGTGTAAAATTGAGTTTCAGAGTCTTCCAAGTCCTGCTGATTGCAGACACACACAATTCATACAAAAAGAAGGACTGCTTGAAATGAATGAGTTAATCAGGATGACAAACAGCTAGGAATATGAATTTCTTTTGAACATTGCTCTAATTCTTCCCCTGACCTTGCTGTTAACATAGAATGAACTTCCTCTGGCTACATGTTCCCATAGCCAGGTATTGCTGAAGCTGTCTTCTGCTGGGGAGCTGTCTGCTTGGACTCATCAGTATCTACTTGTTCTAGTTTATCCCTGTCCTTCCAGGTAAGACCCCTTAATGCCTGTCAGTGCCACATACAGCTTCAAAGAGATTGTACTGCGAGCAACAGGTTGCCTTTGAGGCTCATACAGACTTGCATCTCCAGCCAGAGTATTTAAAAGGAGAAACTATTTCTTTCTCCAGAAACTCATCTGAGCCTCTGCTCAGATGCTTTCAGTTAGAGATGGTTTAGATTAACAATGCTGGTTCTGAGTCCTTGATATTACATTTGACTATTCATAACCATCACAAAGGACAGATTATTTTTTACCATAATCCTTTAAGAAGCTGTAGGGAAACCTGTCATTTCCAAGGGAAACAGAGAATAAATTGGGACCTCTTCCAGAAGCAAGGGAGCATCACATATCTGTCATGTCAGTGAGCAACAGACACATATTTTTTGTGGTCAAAGATAGACTGCTTAAGTAGCTTTGCATGCTATTTGAGCACAGTATCAGCCTACTAAATGTAGCACTGCTTATCAGAGAGGTAGTTTTGAGTGACCCCCATGCAAGTTGTATCAGTGTTCACCTGCTCATGACAGGCAGTGGTGCCATGGGCTCCCAGTGCCTCCCCACGATGTCCCAGCCTACCCCAAACCAGAGCCCCTACATCTCTTCCTGAAACTGCAGAAAGTTCTTTGTAAATTCCTGTGAAACTTTCTTCTTCTGTTGAGAACAAATCATTTTTAATTAATGTACAGTATCAAAAGCTGCAGAACTTCATAAATTAATGCAAATCTTGTGTTTGTACAGTAGTATGAGTAGGCATATTACAGAGAACCAGTCTGAAAAAAAAAATGAATAATAATCTCATGGTTTGAGTTCAGTGCACAGATGTCTACTCAGTAATGGATTTCTGGCAATCAAATATTTTCTTTAATGTTATAAGACAGCTTGGTGGTATTTGATCATGATTACCCAAAGCATCCCACCGTGTTTTGGGGTGTAATTGGATGGAAAAGTATTCTAGCAATTTATTCTATAAAGCAATTGTCCCATGAAGTAAATACTTCTGTTTATGAGATGCAGCTCATTGTCAAGGTTTCATTTCATAAGTATTTGTGCAATCTAGATCTTCTACCCTTAATACTTAACCCTGTATCTATTTTCTCTACCCTTGCTGGAAAAGTATGGGTGAATCTGGCTGCCAGAAGTACATAAAATCAACAGAGGAAGGTCAATTTCTCTGGCGATATGTCTAGAGAGGTCCAGTTAACCTGTGTTATAGAGATACTGCTTATACAGAACCAGAGATTCATTGAACTGCCTATGCACATATAACAGAGTAAAAAGCCCCTCATTTGAATTGTTCTCCTGCTGCCTTCTTTTTTTTTTTTTTTTTTTTTTTTTTTTTTTTTTTTTTAAAGGAAGCTGAGAAATAGCAGCTCAGACGAAACACACAAATCTGAACTACCTAAAATTATGTCGTTGGGATACTGCTACTGAAAGCCCATCCCAAAACAGCAAACTGCACTCAGGTCTTGGCTTTGGTCACTCCACGCAAATGTGCTGAATTTCCTCCACCCTCAAGGGGTGTAAAGCCAAAGCCCCAGATCTACAAGTCAGGCTGTGCACCACCTTCCTGGCTAGGGCTGCTGTAACAGTCTGGACATGGGAGAGAGAGAAATGCACTCTCTTGCTGAAATTCAGAGAACATTGCTTGCCTGGAGCCTGTGAAGAACCTCCACATGCGTGGTCGGACTGACCACTGCTGGCACTGTTGGGCTGGCCACTGCTGACGTTCTTGGACTGACCACTATTGATATTGTTGCACCGACCTCTGCTGAAGTTGTTGCCCTGCCCACTACTGCCTAAGGACATTCTGAGAAGGGCCTGTCCCTGGCCACGTACCTTCATCCCGGTGGTAAATCATCTCACGATGTACCCCAAGAAGTCCCAGAAGGCTCAGCAGCTGTCCTGCTTTTGGGGAATGTGAGAGGTGCAGGTTAAGACTGCTGAGGACTGACCAGTGTCTGGGCAAAGGCTCTCACCTGGTTGACTGAGTGCAGTAGGTGATTCCATCTTCAGTTTGGTTAGGGGTAAGGATAGGGACAGGTCCTTTGTTATTTGCAGCTGGAGCCAGACTGAGATCCTACCTCCACCTCAGATGGCTAGTGGTTGTACCTGGAGCCTTGTTCCTCTAAATAGATGCTGCTAGAAAATTGTGACATGTCAAGAGAACAATGAATGGAGGAACTATCGTGTCTGTTTTCTGCTTCAGAAACATTTCTCCATGTTTTCCGTGGAAAACTCTGATCCTGCCTTATGCAGAGAGCAGAGGCATGCCTGGCTTTTTGTTCCATTTCTATGCAAGTTTCCAGAGTCAGAAGGACAAACCCAAAAAGAAAATCTGACAACTTCTCTGTATTAGAACAAGAAACAGAGGACAGAGAGGGCAGAGTCAAGCTATGGATGCCTCTCGAATGCTACAGAAGCCTGATTCAGACCAGAGGAAACACACAGCACCTTACAGGATCAAGATAACCACAAAGGTGAGATGCTACAGCCAAGACACATCAGCCTGGTTTAGCTTCTCCTTTAGAAGTCTGTGAGGAGAAGGAAATAAAGTATTTGTATAAGTGCAGGTGGAAAGGGACCTCTGGAAGTCTTCAGTCCACTCTGCCTCGCAGAGCAGGGCAGTCTCCAATATCTGATCAGATCAGCTGTGGCTTTGTCTAGCTGATCCCAAACACCTATGAGGACAGACTATTCCTCCCAGAGTGAGCTGTTTCAAGTCTGTGCTACACTGAAGATTTTCTATATTAAAAAGAGACAAGACACAGGGGAGAAATATTGGTGCACAGAGGCTTTCCAAATGCTGATTAAATCAGTAGATGAAATAATTTGCCAGATCCTGCTGTTGCTTATCTGTTGCCAGATGTTCCCCATAGCTGTGAAACTGGAAGCTCATCTGCTACTCTTCCAGCATGCCCTAGTCAAACCTTACCCAAGCCTTCAGTATATGCAGTTCATCTGGTGTTTGGTGCTGCACAAATCTAGCATTGAGGGCATATCAGTTTTCTCATCTGCAGTTCTCCATCAGAGAAAATGCAGCAAGTGATGGCTTCCTAATCACAGCCTGAGACAAAGGGACTCATTAAGTATTAGAAGTCCCAGATTTAATTATTCTGATTTCTCTGCACCTTTTTTCATTCTTCACAATATTGTCATTTATATTTATGAGATTACAGAGAGATTTAATGTGTTATAAACTTCCTAAATCCCCCGAGTAAAAAAAGAAAAAAAAAAAAAAAAAGCTTTCAAAAAAAAGCCAAGTTGGGAGGATGCAGGAAAGAAGAGTGAGTACTGTTGAGCAGGGACATGTGGAAAAGCAATTTGGGAATATATTTCAGTGAACCTTGTCCATACACAGGATGGGGTCAGCCTATAGGAAGCCAGGAAGTTCCTCAGGAACTTATTCTGACTGTTCAAAGAGGGCCTGCACATAAGGACTAGTGTTTGGGTTTCCACACAGGGATCAGTGCAGCTGGCAGCTCCCCCACTGAACAGCCTTCTCCCACCCTTGGTACTGGCTCTGCTTTGCACCTTGTGGTGGGTGGTGGGGCACCACGGTCATTCTTCACCTCTGTGACTTCCCGCACCCAGCAGAGCAGGTCGGCCTGCAGTGACCCACCAAGGGACCTTGTTACATGGCTTTACCCTGGGCCCACCATGGAGAGAAGATATTCAAGGGGATCCACTTGTCTCCATACCAGTTACAGCACTGCTGTTGGGAGGTTTAGAGGGGGCACAGTGTTTCAACACAGCAGGACACACCTGATTTACAACTAGAGGACATGGTTCTCTTGGAGAGACTGGGTTTGTCCATGCAAGTTAAATTGCTGGAATTAGTCCCAGCTGCAGAGCAATCTCTCTTGGAAGTAATACTTGGAAAGCCTCAGGTGGTAGCCTCCTGATGCGGCAGCTATTTTTTCAGAGAAACAATGTGCATTCTTACCAACTGCATGATATACAGATTTCACCCCCTGTCTCATTTGCCTTCACAAATTCTTGGATGACTTCTTTACCAGAGCTCTCTGCAAAGAAGACTTCCCAGGTCTGCCATGTGCTGCTTTGCTTCTGCCCCTGAATCTGCCCAGGGATTTGGAACAGAACTATGCTAGCCTAGCAGATGATCGGACACTTTGGGATGGGATAGATGACACATAAATTTTTTTTTTTTTTTACTCAAAGTACAGGAACATTTAGGTCCCAGGCTTCATTTTCTCATCTGTAGTTATTCAGGATATCCTACAAAACCATCCAAAGTGTGGCTTTGACCAAAAACATCTCCTGAAATCACAATGCTGGAGATCGAAAGTCATGAGTCAAATCAGCATGAGATTGCCCACTTTCTCTGGGCTGTGTCACAGCACAGCAGCCATGCCTGGGGAGTACAAGGCAGATGCAGCCCTCCATGCCTTCTGGCAACTCAAGGACTTGGAACACAGCCATACGAAGGGAGCCAGGGCGCTCTCATTCCCAGGGTAGACTGAGTTGCTTTGAAGACAGGCACTAGACCCGGTGGAAATCCCATCACTCGCAGAAGTTTTCATGTTGCATCTGTGTCCTGTGGGCATTGATCTTGTTCATCCTTTGCCTTCTGCTGGGGACAGCAGCACTCCTCCCTGCACCTGGAAGCTGCTCAGCCAGCACTCCTTAGTCTGGGCTGAATCAGCCCCTTCATGGCTGTGGCAATATTTCGGGCATCTCTACCCGTACTGCTTCTGGCCTGGCTCTTCTGTCTCCTGCAATGCCTGAAGACTGCAGATCTGTGCTGCCCTGTAAAAATTGCCCAGTTTCTGGCTCAAAGCTTGTGGAAAATAGTACCAGCAGTAGCCCTGTTTGAAAGCATGGATCCAGATGGGAGGCAAATGTCCTCTCCAGAGCAGAACTGTGCTTTCTAAACACTGGTGCAGCAACTGCAACCACTTTGTCCACTGCTGAGCCCTCTCACAGAGGTGTCTGTACCAGCTTTTCTCCCTAGCCTTGTTTAATTATTCTCCTTACCTTGAAATAACCACAATATTTGCAGAAAGAAAAAGAAAAAAGAAAAAAGAAAAAAAAAAAAAACAAAACTTGCTGATGAAGGTCCAAAAGGAAACAAAGGAAACACAGAAGAGTGGTGCAGAGAAAGCCATTGCTGGGTCCCTTCTTCAAGGGATGTTTAAGGGAGCAATGAGTCTCCATGTGGCCAGGCAGCATTCTCCTGTCTCCATCCACACATGAAAAATCCTACTAGCACCTGTAGTACTTTCATAGGACACGTGACTTTGCCAAACTGGCAGATAGATTTTGCACACACTCAGAGGTGATTTGCAGCCAAAAAAAAAAAAAAAAAAAAAAAAAAAGTTAAGATGCAAGAGCAAGAAAACTGTGTCAATGGTGTTTGGCTGTAGCCCAAGCCCAGTAACACAGCAGGCGTGGGAGCTCCCTTGGATGTTTTTGCTTGATGAACTCCCACTTGAAATGGCTGATGTATTTCAATATTTGGACAGATGGCTGGATTCCCAAATCTGATTCTAAAATACACATTGAATCTCCTCAGAGACTGCAATATTCTCCTTTGAAGGTTGTTATTTGCTTGGAAAAGATATTCTTCCTTTCTTGTTTTGGTGACTACAGTTGGTATCTTCTTCCCACTAGTAACTTCACTAGATCTGCGATCATGTTCTTGCTCAGTGTCTCTCCCCATGATGTTTGGAAGTGTTGTGCTAAGGTTTATTGTGTTTGCAATAGATAGATTCCTTCTGCAGTCAAGAAGGGCTCTGGTATTACCAAGGAACAAAGACTTGCCTCCATCTGCAAAGATAGGATGAAAATCATAGAATCACATTATAGTTGGGATGATAAAAGGGAAGTGAGAAAAACAAAACCAAAACATGATAATCTTAATTATGGTCATTTAGCCTTCCTCCAAATCAGTGTCATTCTTCTGAAAATCTTCTAGCATGGTCTAGCCTCTGCTGTACCCTTGCTAAAAGCAAGGCACCCACAGTGGAGAAGACATTCACAGTGGCCTGGATGAGAGCATAGTGTGGGTCAGAAGAAGAGTCAGCATTAAAAGAGAAATTACTGACATCCAGAAGTCCTCATCTGGCCACTAAGGGAAAAAGGGGAAAAAAAAAAGAAAAAAAAAAAAAAGAAAAAAAAAAGAAAAAAAAAAAAAAAGGAGGAGAAGGAAGTTTGTGACACCAAGTTTAGATCTAACTTAGGGTCAGGAGAGACCTCCATGCTGGTCAAGGGCCCATCTCCACTGTCCAGGTGAAGATGGGCTACCAGCCCAGAAAAGACTTCCGTCAATAATCAGGCTAACACTATTTCTGGTTACTTCAGGGAGAAAACAAGGATGCTGAAGTCTCCTTGGTGGTTGGCAACAGTAAAACATCTGCAAAGCCCAGATGGAGGAAGAAAAGGAGAGGATCTCCTGGAAAAGCAGGAAGTCTTCTGAAGATTCTGCATCACAAAAGGGGCTGGCTCCAAGTGCTGTGTCCAGCAGAGGTGACCATGCTCTCCTGATGGGGCTTGGCATGGCATAGCCCTGGATCCTACCATGGATGGCAGTGCCACAGTGTCACACATCCCTTAGGGCATTGCCAGCCAGCATGGGGTATGAGCATTCAAGGCCATAGGCACTGCTCCCTTCTCACAATTTCTGCTTGAGTTTGTTAGGTGGCAGGCTCCTCACTCAGCTGGGCAGTTCTTGCTTTAGACTTGTCCACGGTTGTGCAAATAGAACTTTTCTTTTTTTTTTTTTTTTTTTTTTTTTTCCCCAGCAACCAGACCAGGTTGTTTTACTGACAATGATTTATGAAAGGCTCTCTTCTTTGAGGATATGGTGTTAATTAATTGCTTCTGGAGTACTTGGATAAAAAGAATATTTACTTACGCAGTACTCACAAGCTAAATATTTTGTGCTTTTCACAAACATTTCTAATATGTGTCCACAGAACAATAGATCAGCCAAATGAAGCAGCTGCAGAAGAGACAGATCATACATACTTCTGAAGTAGTCAATTATTTAAATTAATTAATGAGTAATGACTATGCATGCATTTTGCATATAATTTGACTATTACAATGCCAGAGCATTCAGCTGGTGCCGTAGCAGTCTGTTACTACGCCTTCAGCAGAGACAGACTCTTCACAGCAATCACAGGGGGTGCTGCTTTACAGAAACTTCAAGGTTTCCCTCCTGGTGCTGCTGCCTGCCAGGAGGCCTTGAGAAACTGAAACTGCATCTCTGTGGATTAGCAGAGTCTCCTGTTTAAACTGGTTCCAAGGAAGAAAAATATGTGTAGGTATCTAACAGAGTAGGTAGGCATCTATTGAGATTTATTCTGTAAAAGGCTAGGCACCTAAAGCTAGATTCTTATCTGTATTCAGGTGCCTTCCTCCCACAAAATTGCTAGGGATTATGTGCTTTTAAAATTCCTACTGGGTGCTTATTTGCATCCTTATGTGCCCAACTACATTTCAGAAACTAATCCTGGCAGCCAAGCCTAAATGAATCCAGGGGGAATCCCCTCCCTGCTTTGGGCTCGCTCTGCAGTGCGGGGCATGTTCACATACCCTGCAACAAACACTCTGCTACCCATCGCTCATCTGCCCAGCCTTCCAGAGGTCCGTTGTTGTCTGTGTAGGACCCTTTCCTGCTAACAACCACCAATGCCCATTTTTTTGTGTCCTTTCACCCTTTTTTCTGGAAATTTTCATGAGCTGTACAGTTGCAATAAAATTTGTATGGAAAACTCTCATGTCACCGAAATAATGTAAATAGTGGTTGACATAAGAAGACCCATTTTAATGAAACTGTGCCCATGGTGGTGGGGGAGTCTAGTATATATATAGATTTATTTATTTATTCATTTATTCATTTATTTGTATATAAATGTAAGTTATATGTATAGACATTAATATAGAGAGTCATTTTTAA
Organism: Aythya marila; assembly: GCF_965140915.1. Lineage (NCBI taxonomy): Eukaryota > Metazoa > Chordata > Aves > Anseriformes > Anatidae > Aythya > Aythya marila. The sequence continues at coordinate 11,291,139 of NC_139059.1, read as the reverse complement.
TAAAACAAATGCTAAAAGTGGAGAAACAGTACTCTACAATTTGTTTAAAAAAAAAAAAAAAAAAGAATTTAATTTATCTTGTATACAGACCATGCTGACAGCAGTCAAAATACAAAGGACATATTGCATGGAGCTATGCAATAACCCTGTTGGCTTTGTTTTGCATTACATCGTTGAGATCTTGTTTTTTGTTTTTTGGTGGGTTTTTGTTTGTTTGTTTGCTTGTTTGTTTGTTTTTGTTTTGTTTTGTTTTGGCATGTAATTGGGTTAGGAATTTGGAAGACCTGATGCTGCAGCACACTCTCCCTGTGTATTTACAGATTTCTTAGGTCCCTGTATACCTCCCCCATAATAGAGGGAGGACAACTAATGACTAACACTTTAACCGTTCAGAACTGCTTCTCTCAGAGGTAACCATGGTCTGAGTGTTTTAGACTAAACACCCCAAGGATTCTTTCCAGTCCTGACTTTGGTGCAAGATAGCTAGTACAGCCATACAGCCAAACTCTGCAAAAAGGTAGCTGTTTCCCCAGAACTCCATGAAAATGGTCCCTGGTCCACGCTAACCCCCAAGGCATTCTGGTTAGTACAGCTCTAAACTGTGCCATGAAGCATGCTTCTGATCAGACACTTTGGGCTGCTATGCCCCCCTGACTTTGCTGAGCTTCTAAGTCTGGATGTAGACCCAGGCTCTCCAAGGCAGGCTGCTGTTATCAGCCTTCAGTGTACTGAAGCCCATCAAGCAGCCCAACTGAGACAGAGAGATGCAGGGAGACTGCTTAAGCCTTATCTTTGCTAAATATTCTGGTTTAAAATGTTTAAGAAGCAGAACTGTACCTGAAGGAAATCTCCAGAAAGATTTGCAAAGGGCTAGGGAGCAGTGAGACCAGACAAAAGCTGTTTCTTGTAAGCCTGTAAGCCCTGCCTTGACATTGAGTGTCATTCAAGAGGAAACCATGGAGCTGAACACCAAGGGCTCCTCAATTATTTCGCAGAGGCTGAGTGGGAGGGTGGCATAACCTTCAAGACCCTCAATAATAACTTCTGTCCCCTGGCAGGCAGGGAGGAGTTTTATAAACGATGCAGGTGTCATGGAGACATGATAGTGTCAGAGGAATTAAATCAACTAGAAAAGCATGCTGAAAGTGTCTTCCTGGACTGAAGTGGGGCATTAGCCCCTCTGAGTCCTGAAGCAAGGATGGGAAGCACAAATATAAGGGTGCCAACAAATTGGCCATGCTCCTGGGGCTACAGAACCCCTCAAAGAAGCCCTTTGTCCCCATTCCCTCTATACAGAGAACCTGGTGACCTGCCATGAAGGCTCAGAGGACTGAGTGGCCCGTTTTTTTCTCCATCCTGGTTGTTGGCTCAGCATCACATGTCCCTTGGTTGCTCCACAACCTGGTCTCAGCTCTCTGCAATGACTCTGGGGATTCATCTGTCTGTTCATTACAAGAAGTTGAGCCTTGGGGCACTCTTGGGCAAAATCCTCTCTTTCACTGTGAAGAAACGAGCTTCTTTAGTGCGGAGAGGTGGAGATGGAGCCACTGCCAAGAAAAGCAGCTATACTGGAGATGCTCAGCTCCTGAGTGGAGAAAGATTCATCTCTACCAGAGCAACAGCACCAGCAGAGCAGCAGGTACAAAGGCCTTCCTGGTGGGCAGATGCCTATGTCAAGTGTCCATGAAAAGCTGGGGACACCAAGGTGAGTGAGAAGCTAAAGGGCTAATGGATGGCCTCCAGACTGCCATTATTTATCATAGAACAGAATGACTCGGGTTGGAAGGGAAGGTCATCCAGTTCCAGCCTTCTGTCATGTTCAGGTCCACCACCCACTAGATCAGGTTGCCCAGGGCCTCATCTAACCTGGCCTTGAACACCTCCAGGGATGTGGCATCCACAACCCCTGGGCAACCCGTTCCAGTGCCTCACCACTGAATTTCCCCTCTTGCTTGTTTCCCAAGCTGTGTGCATTGGTGTAGAGGCACTTCAGTTGGGCAATCCGTCATATCATGTTTCCAGAACAGTTCCTGATTACATTGGGACAGTTCACAGGTATTTCCCTGTTCCTGCTTAGAGTGATGGTGTTCTCAGATATGCTTTCTTCACTCAGAGAATTAGAACAAAACCAAGAACCCACCAGGTATGTCTCAGTGGCCGGACACGGGATTACAAGAAATCAAAGCTGATAGAAGTGGAAAAGGCTAAAGATTTGGAAGACTATTTCTGTATAGCCTGTAGGCAACCATGTTTATGTGGCAAGGAAGAAGCACTGCCTTCTCAAGAGATCACCTCACAAGATACTAAAAGGTTAAATTTTGAAGTGTAAGCCTATGATAAATAAAATACAACTGAAACTTGATGACTGCACGAAGAGCTATGGGTTAGCATAGCTTGGAGTGAAATGCAAGTCTGTGGGAGTGTGGGGAGAATGTTATGCACAGTATGCTTGGCAAATACTTTGGATCGTGAAAGCAGTTATAACAGAAAAGGCTTAGGGAGAGTCTTAAAGACTCAGTAAATTTCTCCCAGCTGGACATGCATGGGACACTGAATTCAGGAGCATTCAGGACCATACGTATTGGTATGGTTTCAAGGCTGAAAGCAAGATGTAGCCCTGCTAACAGTTGGCACAAGTCTTAACTCTGAAGGTGCATTTCTATGAGGAAGAGCCTTTGAGACTGACAGCCCAGCTGGCCTAGGCCACAGGAGTGGTGCTAACACAATCCCTTTCCTAGGCAGTCATGCCAGTATCAGCTCAGGGGCATGTTGCAGCAGAATCAGTCAGCTGGCATGCACATTTCATCCTGTCCCAAAGCAGGGTAGCATGTTCTGGCACCCCCACCGCAGTGCTTCACAGTCACATCTTCAGCAGCATCCTCTGCCACATCCCCACCACATCGCCATCGATGGCCTTTAGCAAACAGCAGTGTGACAGGGCGAAGGGTGTGGGCAGAGCTCTGGGGTCTGATTCCTAATGGGATCTCCTCATGGGCACTGCAGTGTGCTGGTGGGATTGGTACCCATTGCAGGGGCAGCTCTAGTAAGATGGAACATCTGCTTTCATAAGGAAACCCACATTGTAAATACTTTTAAGCTCATTTTACTTTGCTTACAGGATGAACCAAGAGCTGAAACACTGTCTGCAACCCTAACTCTGTGAAGGAGAAGTAACTCATTAGAGGAGATTACAACAGGTGAATTTTAAGGTAATTCGTTAAAGCAAGATCATTTTTTCTTTGCTGCTTGCACCTCTACAAACCTCCAATGCAGATCACTGTGTTTCTCCTGCAGAGCTGCATGGTATTGCCAACATCACAGAGGAGCTCCGTCCCTTTCAAACTGCTCAGGGAGGAGATGTTTTTAGTGATTGCTTCTTCTTCTTTATTTTGTTTTCCTTTGTTTTCCCCACAGATTAATGACAAGACAGCCCAGCCTCCGCAACTTGAAAGAATTTTTTGTCTTTCTTATTTTTTTGCATTCAGAAATAATGAGTGTCACATGGCTGGAGAAACAGCGAGTGTGAAGGGCAGCAGAGGACAGTCCAGAGATGTAGGCAAAAAAGATATGTGGCTGAAGTAGAGATCCACAGATACTGTGAAGTGAAAGATCTCCTTGAAAAGTTCTTTGCCATAAGGGAAAGTTCTCTTTCAATTTGCTGGAAAGAAGGGAAGATCTAGGAGGAAACACAGAGAGAAAACAGAGATCAAAGTCCAGCAAGTATTCCATCTGTCATGTGCGTGAAAACGGGAAGGACTGAGCTGGTGCTTCAGGAGCTGGGGTTTCAGGACATCCTCTTGAACAAGTCACCAAACCCCTCAGCCCTGGGGAGTGGGAAGACCTGTGATGTACACACACCTAGCCACGAGATGACAGCAGGGTTGGTGGCATGGTGTGAGGGGATGTATCATTTATATTAGCAGCATGCCACCCTGAGCACTACTGATAGGTTATGAGCATGATGGGGTCTTCTAGCTGCAAAATGGCATTTGGTTGGAACCATGAGCCACAGGGTGAGTTTGACCTTGTGGTACTCAGTGTGAAAGCTGTTGTTTTGGAGCATCACTTGCAGAGTATTGCTGAGCTTAGGAGTAAGAAGAATTGTGGCCTGATTAAACTCAAGGCACCTGGGACACTTTCACACACCAGGAGCTCTCTAAGAATCACTCCTGTGTGATTCTGAGTGATTGCAAGAGGTGCTTGGAAGCACTGCAGCAGAAAAGGAGGTAATATAGTGTACCGGGTCTGGCTGGAATGTTAACTTTCCCTGCAGAAGCCCATACAGTGCTGTACTCTGCACTTGTAGTTGGAACAGCAGTGTTATCACACCAGTGTTGTGTCTACTGCAGCAGTGCTGGCACAGCATCAGGCCTCTCTCTAACCCTCCTAGGGGGTGGGCAAAAAGTGAGAAGAGAAACATCACCAGGGCAGCTGACCTAAACCAACCAAAGGGATATTCCATACCATGTGATGTCACACTCAGCAAGAAAAGGTGGAAACAGGAAGAAGAGGGGAGGGGTGGGCTCTCGTTGTGAAAACATCAGTCCTCCTCCTGAACACCGGCTGCGTGCGTTGAGGCCCTGCTTCAAGGATGTGGTCAATCATCGCTCATTTGTGGGAAGTAGAGAGTAATTTCTTTCCTCTGCACTTCCACATAGCCTTCATTTGTTTTATTTGTTTGTTTTCCTCCTTTTTTTTTTTATTTTCCCTTTCCCCCTCCCTTTTCCCCCTTCCCTTTTTATTTCCCTGTAGTTAAATTGTTTAGATAATAATCTTTATTTATTTATTATTATTTATATTTTATATATATATATTATATATTTTTATATTTTATATATTTTTATATTTTATATATTTTTATATAATTTATTTATTATTATTATTTCCCTTTAATTAAATTATCCTTATCTCAACCTGTGAGTTGTTCTTTGCTTTACTTCTTCCCCTCCTCATCTAAAGAGGGGGAGTGAGAGAGCGGTTGTGGGGTTTAGCTGCCCAGCACAGTAAAACCACCACATACAGGAAGGGAGTTTTCAGTCCCTACTGACTGAAGGAACCCATGGAGACACGGACTCTCTAAGGCAAGATCATTTCACTTCATTTCCACTACTCTAAGAGTCCTGCCCAAGGAACTGCCAACTTGACCAACAAGAAGAAGAAAAAATCAACCTCTGTACTCATTTTGCTGGAGCCTGTGTCATCTCCTGCTTGCTTCCCGCAGCAAAATAGGGAACAGTTGCCAAGTGGACTTGCTGGGGTTGGTCCAAGCTGTCACTGGGCAGTTTGCAAGGGGAGCTGAAAAAATGCAGTTGTCTGCAAGCCAGGAAACTTTCAGCTCTTTTATGATCTCCTTGAAGGTTTGGAGCTTTGTGCTAGTTGAGGAATGCAGGTGCTATAGCAATTAGGACTCAACACATTTTCATGAAGCCATTGAACATCCCAATTATACTGCATTGACAAAGGCTATATTCATGACCACATCTGTTATTTTGACTTACAGAAGCTCTTTTGTAAGCCTAGATATGTATTACTCTTGGCTAGCTCCTCTGGGAAATCTGTTTGTCTCACTACCAGCCTTATGATTGCCCAATTACTTTTATTCCCACCTTTGCCCTATCCCATCCTATTGATTTATCCCCTGCTTTAAGGGTGGTTTTATCCAGTCCCCCAAAGTGGAATAGGCTGCCAGTGCTGTTAGCAATTTGTCAAAGCCTAAAGGTTCTTGGATCATGGGAAGAAGATCAATCCTGCAGAAAAAGAGTCTGGAACAGGACTTAAGCCCCAGCTTGGAGAGCACCATGCAACAAGGCTCCTTCATGCACGAGGTTCTGTAAGCACCAGACCCCACTGACAGCAAAGCCAACAGGGGTATGTGTCAGACCTGCTGGTCACCAAGGCAGCCTGTCCCACTGACTCCTGGACAGGCAGCCCAGGTCCCAGCACTGCCTTGCAAATGAGGGAGATCCAGGAAGGGCTGCAAAGGGACATCAGCCACTGTTCTGTTCACCGCTCTTTGAGTCAGGCTTGACCAGTTGGATGAGAATAGTAGTAGTTATTTGAGTAAGAGGAGTGAGGAACATGCTTCAGTGAGGTTTCTTAATAACCTCAAGCTCTACATTGGCTTTCTGAATTTTCTGGCAAGTGACAGTTGGGATGATAAAGGAGCAGTGCCACTTAAAACACCATTTTTTGTTGCTCCATGGAATAATGCAAATGATGAAAGAAATCATGAGACTAAATTCTGTCAAAGATGTCTGTTTCTTTCCTACCCATCATTGGAACAGCGTGAGTCTTCAAGAGGTATCTCTTGCCCAGATAAGAGTCAGCAGTGCTACCACCCACCTTATATGGGATGACTCCAGTGAACTGAGGGCAGAGGATTGGTAGATGATAGAAAAAAATATGAAAAATGGTTATTGAGTACCCATCTAAACACAATCACAGCATGGACAAAAGCAAAATAAATTTATTCACATTCCCATCCTCTCCTGCGCTGCAAGTGCTTATATCTGAGACCATTTTTGTGCTTTTCATGGAGATCTGGTCTGTCATTTTGCAGAACTATTAGGTACTCACTTCATCATCTTTGTGGCAAAATATTCTTGTGTTGTTTTTGTTTTCCTCTTTTTTTTTTTTTTTCCTCATTTATTTCCTCACTAATTGCTTTCTTTCCTTTCCCCTCCAAGCAGAGCTGGCTGGTATGAATGCTGAGCTAGCTCATCTGGGTGTGGAAGAGTGATCTTCCAGACTTCTCCTAGCAGCAGACATGTTGTCCTTGCTTGCTTTAGTGAACTTTCCCAGATTCTTGGCTGGTTCTGTGGACTGACTCTGGGATGGGATTTCCCTAAGCAGATGTCACAGAGCTGCCCCACTTGGAGGCATGAGAGTGCAAACATAGAACCATGGGTTACAAGTTGTTCTTTATACTATGCAGACCTCAAATGGGGCTCAGTTTTCAATTAGATTAAGCGTCTTCTTGCCTGTAAGCCTTGGAGTCTGAGAGTTCCTGTAGTTTTCCTTCTCATGCATTGTTATAAGAGGCTTGAAAGCCTGAAAAAGGGACCCAAACACCAAACAGCACCGTTGGACTCCTTTGAACTTTCAAGTCATTTGATACCCATAGCTCCAGCATTATCAAGGAATTTAGGCAGGTTTCAATGGCACCAAGAAGAGTAGCCAGCATTGCCTTCTCTGCTAGCAGTGTGCCCTGACACACTCATTTATGTCTTTATAGAAAGCCATAAAATGTTCTTTTTTTCACCCCAGGAAACCAGTAGGGCTTAGAGGACAGGGAGGTAGGTCCATGGAGCTGATCGGGTCCATTTCTCCAGGTGTTTTGAAGAAAAGTTATGCACTTTGATTTCCTTCAACGATCATCACAGTAGAGATAATCTGTCATCAGGCTGATGTAGTTTGGTTCAAGTACAAATACCATCAGCAGAAGGCCCAGAAAGGAGCACAAACTCACATCAGAAATGACTGTTCCCCTTGTCTCGTTGCTGCCTTGTACCAGCAGCCTTTCTGGGGCTGATCTGGTAACTTTCACCACATCCTGCATCACCTAGGCTGTTTGGCACTGACACAGAGCTGTCCCAGAGTCACCCCAGCAGACATCAGACCTTGGTTTGCCTCTTGGAGTTACTGAGAGCACTCTGAAGTTAAAATACATGAAGGATGCAGTTGTCCATCGTTTTCTATCCCCACAGAGCACAGTTACATCTAGACAGGGAAAAGATAAATGTGGGAACTGTGTTGGAAGCACCCTATAGAAACAGATACAAATGGTTCATCAGGAAGTGACTCCCACAGGGGGCTTCATAAGATGGGACCCATGGGGACATCCCTGTCAGTGCTGACCTGCAGAGAGACTGTGCGAGGAGGGTAGCACAGGAGTACAAAGGTAGGGTTGAAAGAACATCTGCTCCACCACACAGGCTGTGGTGCTGGTGCCCTCACAAATGCAGCACAATGCATCAGGGCAGCAGCAGTGCAAAGGTGCAGAGCCTGTTGAACAGGGGTAACCAAACTCAGGCAGTTACTGAAAGGCTCCCAAAATCCATATGTTGGACCCTGACCTGTCAGGAAGCAACAGCTAGAAATAAATCCCATGTGCAAATCTGTGTTATGGTATTAGTAGAGGTGCTGTTTGTGCTGGGTTTGGGTCACCTATTTAGGGGTAAAGAGCTGTATTCTGCACTGAGTATTCCCTGCTGTTTTTCACTATATGGTTGCATAGACTGAGGCCTTATCATCTAAGACCTGTCCTATACCTAGTTTTCACACAGTGTGGCTTCTGCTGAGTGTCGTTTATTAAGATGTTGGTCCAACCCCTACAGGGGAAGAATTCAGGAGGAATGAGACAATCTGGAAAAGCTCCCTTTTAGAAGTTGCTAAAGGCACCATCAGATCTGGGTTTGGTATTTTTAGTGTTTCTCCTGGTGGGTGGGGTGGGGTGGTGGGAAACAAAAAAGCTGCTCTTCAGGATAATAGATAGGGAAAATGCATCTTTTCCTTGGACCCCTTGCCAGGTTTGCTGGATGAATGCAGTGCAAGTAAGTATTTTTAGGTGAGAGGGCTTATCAGCTCTAGAAAAATATTACCCAAGCTGATGTTCAAATGAAGATTAAAGCATGAAACCTAGCCAGAAAGGTATCACACATACAATTCTTCCTTGCAAAGCACTGGTTATCTTTCTTAGTGCCCACGGTCTCTTCTGAGAACCATCATCCAAAGTTACACTAGTTAGTCCAGTTGGCACTAGTAACGTTTTTGGGAATACATGAGGTGAAGAATCCTGAAGGTAAACAGTTAAAATATTGCCAGACCATGTCCTTAACCTACCAAGATTTTCTAAAGTAGATAGAAAAATAGATGTTTCTTTATGCTCCTTTTATCTATTACCTAAAAGACCCATGATGAACAGTGTAGTCCTTGATGTTGCATTGATTTAAAGCTTGTGGGACCACAGAAAATGCTTTGGGATATATCAGTTAATTAATAGTGAGTTTTGGAAAGACATCTCTTCTCTGCAAAAGAATGGATGCTGGACAGAAATTAAAAGAATTTGTGAAGACCCCAAGGCAGAATCCAATGAGTGATGGATCTGGTTTATGTATTCTTTGCAGAGGACCAGTTCCCTTGTCACTATTCCTGTAATGCTCTGTTAACTCAAATTCAACTTTATACTTCATGCATAAGCTTTAAAGGAATTAGTTCATGAAGGAGAAAGACACTTTTGTTTATACACTGCACTCATGTCTGAATGATTTTTCTCACGTTTCTGCCAGTGGCATCAGCAGCCTTCGTCGACACAAATGCAAGGGACAGGACTGTGTGATGGGACTGCTGAGGTGCTCATTAGATCTTGTTTGTTTCTACCATAAAGATCAGATTTAATTTAGCTGTTAAGTTTCATCTCTCGGTCTCACCTCAATGACTGGGCAGGATGTGAAAACTTTCCCTAGTGCCAAGCAGTTTTCACAGCAGTTTCAGTTGGTATGTCAAGATCAAGCAGAAGGAAGTGGAAACAGAATCCAAACAGGACTACATGAAACCAAGTGTGGGACTCCTCAGATTTATTTGTACATCAGTTGCTGATTCAAAGTTGGTCTTCAAGGTGAAGATAATGGCAGATTGAATCAGCCCAAGGAAATTCGTTTAGTTTATCAACTAAAGCTATGCACTGCAAGCAGTTCTGTGAGAAGACCCTGATATACCAAGGTGCTGAGAGACTTCTGGAGAAAACTGACAGTCCATTCTCTGCTTGGGTTGCATAGACAGTCTCTTTGCTAAAAATTGCTGTCTAGTTTTCTATCATTGAATCTGAGTCAGTTGTGATGTAGGGTATGTCTGTGATTCCCTGGTTTCTGAGACATGTCTCAATGGAGCCATGGAATTCAGTGGGTGTAAAAGGGAACAGATATGGGCATTTTTCTCAGAGCAAGATCTATGAATTAGACAGGCAAAGGAAGAAGTAAGAGATAAAAATGGGGAAACAAAACATAGGAAGGGGTCAAAGGGAATGCAAAGGCCCTTAGAAGTAGGACTTAATGAAGGAATTGGACTTGATTATCTTTCTGGGTCCCTTCCAACTTGGGATAGTTTTTGATTCTGTGATTGTATGATTAGAAATATCTCTCAAAGAACAAACGCATGATGGGAAAGCATAGCTACATAAGAAGCAGAGAAAGTAAAAGGTGGGTAAGAATCTGTCTTCCTCCTTGGAAGCTTTTGAGAAGGAATCCAAATCGTCCATAAAGAAGAAGATGAAGAAATGACAACTGCAAGGAAGGAAGTGAAAGGGAGAGAGGAGGACTTGGGCAAGCACCCTGCCTGCAGATGGACTGGTTCATGAACTGATGGTGTTTGTAACACTTTGCTGCAAAATACATGGACGGCTGAAGGAAGGCAACTATGTCTCTGACTCCCCGCAAGATATGAGATTTCTACACCCAGAGGCTGATAGATGCCAAGAAGATGGAGTGAGTTCTTAGAGGAACCCCTGTTTGATGCAAAGTCTGCTTGGGTAGAAATGTTAGCCATGGATGACAGAGGTCACTCACAAGGGCATCATTCACTAACTTTGCAGTCCCTTCATGCATAGCCAGGTGGGTCAGCTCAGTACAAGCTTGCCCAGAACCAAGGAACGGACAGGCATGGGATGCAGGAGTTCTTGAAGTGCTATCAGGGGTTCCAGCTAGCTCCACCTGCTGCACCAGAGAAATATGGGGTGCCCCCATCCTCCAGTGTCACATCTTCCTGCCCCAGAAAGCTGTCTGGGACATGCTGGCCTTAAAGCCAGGTCCTGCCCTTGCCTTCTGAGTGCCCTTCACTCACCCCATGGGGTCTGAACCTGGACCTCCCAGGACAAAGTGAATCCTGGTTTGGGGAGCTGTGTGGAGAAGAATGCCAAGAATGTGCACGTCTCTGTCATATAGCCTTTGGTCCTGTGTCCTGAAAAGAGGGAACTAACAGACACTCCTACCTGGGCTAAAATTATCTATCAAGCCATAAGTAAATCATTCCAAGTAGGTTTTACCTTAACACCACCAACAGTCACAGCAATCCCATGACCTGCTCACACTTGATCTCAGTTTAATAGCTGTCTGGCTCTGCCCACCACATTCTGTGACATGGTTTGGGTAAGACAAAACAGCACACGAGTTTCTTCTCTGTTTTCATTCTGGTTTTCATAAATTTCACATTTCCAGCACTTTGTTCTAGCTATATAGATTTACTTCTCTGGTGACAAAAATATTTTTCAATTTATAGAAATGCCAGTTCAATACATCTCTATAGAATATGATGAGACTGGAATTGAATTTCCTGCTTGTTCAGTTTTTTTATTAGTGTTTCTTTATCAAGCAGTCTGGCAAAACTAAACACATTTACTTTATATATTCAGTGTCACCATATCTCCATTTACCTTCTGCCTTCAAAATTGAGAACAATAATGCTATTTAGTTCTTTCTGAAGTGGACCCAGACTTTCCAGGTGTGCTTGCCTGAATGTCAGGTGGGCAGATGGGCTCTGGGGCATGAATTCAACATCTTCACCTGCATTCAGAGGGAAGGAGGAAGGAATACGGCATACAGCACTGTAAGCTGGCATGAGTGATGCCAGAAACAGCGTTACCATTGGCAGGACAGGAGGCATCACAGCAAAAAGCTGGGCCATAGTAACCAGAGGGGATTTCTGATAGCACAGTTTTCAAACACCACGATCTGCAATGCTAGAGGTAAATGAAAGAGATGTCATGGAAGGACAAGTACTGTGCTTTGCTACTAGCACAGTTATCTCTGGTCACCTTAGAGGCAATATGCATGGCAGAACCAAGAGAAGGAGGTGGCAATGGGAGGAACAAGAAGACTTTTGTGATGCCAGGTCCCAGAGCAGACTGGCAGCTGGGGAGACCAGCAGAGTGGGGACAAGTCACCTCAGGGAGGACAGTCTCCAGGATTATTTCTCATCTTCCTGTTTGTTTGCTTGTTTTGCTTGTCCCTGCTATCACATCCTGGTTCGTGCATTCACTGGAGCTGGGCTGTCATGATTGGCTGTGGGGGGGCAGCTGTGAGGAGCCTCCAATCTGCAAGAGGTGGATGTGAAACTCAGCGACTGGTGTTGGGGTGTGATGTGCACCTTGCCAGACCCTGAAGGGGAAGGCTGCCATTGAGACGATAAAGGAAGACATATGAAATAGTTCTTCAGGCTCCTCTGGCTTTTTACATAACAGGAGCAAGTGTCTCTTGCAGCACTGGGGCTCCTCAGTCACCCTAATGAAAGCAAAATGTTGAAGTGTTGACAGTTGCTTTTGATTTATTTTATTTTTTATTCCTTTTTTTTTTTTTTTTTCTCATCTGTTTTTTCTTGTCTGGTAAGCAGAGCAGGGAGCATTAAACAGACATCCCTGGCACTGCAAGAATGAAGCAGAAGACTCCTTACAGCTGGTTTACACAACTGCTTCTCAATACCTCTCAAGGCTTCCTTGTGCGGTGATGTTTGTGTGTCTAACTGGAGCCACCTAGCACAGAGCAAGGCTGTTCACCCAAAAGCAGGTTGCATGGGTTTAGACTGACACACTTTCTGCTGGACTGTGATTAAAAGCCTGTCCTGCAAGAACTAAGGAGTGTGTGTGTGCACGAGTGTGTTCTGTATGGAGCAGCATGGCAGGTTCTCACCCATGGAGGAACAACCAGAGTATGGACCTGTTCTTATGGGGAAGGAGTCCTTGTCCCCAGCCCTACCTACCTGTTCTCTTGTATTCCCAACAAGCTGGCCCAGGACTGGAAGTGCCAGGAAGCCTTGGCTTCTGTCTCATTGTCAGGTGCCCTTTATAATAAGTTCATGACGTATGGGATGCAGCTGGAGAGCTGGGTGCCTACCCAACCACTTCATCCCTCAAAGACCCAGCTCTGGTCTGTTGTGTACAAACATTTTCTTCTTCTCAGTTGACTCATTTCCCTGGGTGCGTGACCTGAGCACCAGAAACACCCTGACTGCATTGTTAGGTCAGTATCTTCCAAATTAGTGCTTTCTTTTTACATCTGACACTTCACATAAACACCTGGAGCTGCCAGAAGGCTTGTCAAAATGACAGTGGCACAGAGCAACATGCGGTGGGTGCCGCGATGCTGCCAGGGAATTCAGCCCCAGCACTGGCCAGGGCTCCTGCTAGACTCCTGCCCAAAAGGCTGTCTTTGGCCTGGGTTTCTCTGGCAACAGCTAAATAATAAGCAGGCAGACTCTTTTGCAAGGAACAAGTACAGACAGTTCAGATGCGTCTGGATCTGTTTGGAGCTACAGGAGTCCTGGAGAATTTGGCATGCTGCTGCTGATTAGCCTTTAATTTGCAATGTTGTAATTAAGGCCAAGTGCAGGGAATTCCCAACAATGCTGTAATCCTCTAAAACCAGGAGATGTGAGCAAGCCATCTCTCTCTGTGCCAGGGCCGTAGTTTCCCAGTTTAGTGGCAATTCAGACTTACTGGTTCTGGATCAAAGGAGAAGCTACTGATGCTGAAAGATAAAATAAGCTTTGGTTATTTTCCTGCTCAGAACAGAGAAGAGCTGCTGTCTCCTGCAAGACTTGCATGCCCAGGGTATGCTGTAAGCTTTGAGCCAAAATTCCTCCCTAAGTGTGGTACATGACTTGTGTGCATCATATAAAGGGGGCCACTGATGGAGCACTTCCAGCATGGTTACCATTGAGGACACTTGTGTGGAAAACAGAGCAAGGGTTGATGATCATCTGTATTCACTGGAGAAGGCTGTGATACTTGCAGTGATTGTCTTTTCCAGAGCTGTTTTGTGTCTGCAGAGTATGTGGCTGGTCATCCCAGTAAAGCTGGGTTTGTTGTTGTCTCCACCCATCGTTCCCAATCTCTGTGCACAGTGACATCCTGAGAGATGACAGGATATCTCAGGGAGGAGAAGGAATTACCCCTGCAAAGATCAGTTACCTGTGTTTGTAGGCAGTGTGTGTGTCTGGGAAGTCACAGCTTCAGGATGGAGAGGGCTATGGAGAGTCTGGAGAACCCTGAAACGCCCACAGGATTCACCTTCCAACCTCTGTACAATCTCTTTTCTTGAGTAGGACATTCAGAAGAAATTTCTGACACTTGGGGATCTGCATTGTTCTCCCTCCAGAGCCTGACAGTTCCCTGAGGCTAGATTTAGGGAGAAATTAAGGAAGGTGGTTTCCCTCTCCTCCCCTCCAGAGCCATGCCCAGAAGCAGACTGACAATTCATCTGTAGCCTTGCCTCACAGATGTGTTTGCTTCAGTGAACTCTGAAAAAAAAAAAAAAAAAAAAAAAGAAAGAAAAAGAAAATTAATGCATTCAGTTCCCTGTAACTAGTGTCTTTTAATTTCTCATGAATAATTATTAGTCTATAACTCCAATCAGTTCTTAAGATCCTGCACCTCATCAGGAAGTTAATTACACTTAGTTAGCAATCGCAACAAAAGACGTGCTTCTTGTTGACTGCACCAAAACCTCATTTCTTTTCCTGACAGGGCTTGTCTTATCTCACTGGGAAGCATCTTGGCTATCGTTTATTTACAAGGCTGTCTTTATTTCAAAGAAATATTGAAGTGACATGACAGGAAGAAATCTGAGGAAATTATGAGAGAAGACTCATTTATGGTAAAAAACACGTTGAGATTTCCAGTAATAAGTGTCAACTCCAGCAATGAGACGTCAGATCAGCTTACTACAGTGCATGAAAGACCTAATTCTCATCCTGCTTGTCTCCCTATCTTCCCTAGATACTCAATGACTGGTTATGGAATTACTTTTTCATTTCCAATTTGCATAGAGGACTGGAAAGCATGTGAATCCTATCACTGCAATTTTCTCCCAGCTTTACTACACCAGCTCCTGAGTTTGTACACCTCATCTCTCCTGGCTAATATTCCTCTCTGAGCACCATCAGCATAGAATCAGAGAATGGTTTGGGAGGGTTGGAAGGGACCTTAAAGACCATCTGGTTCCAGCCTAGGTTGCTCCAAGGTCTATCCAGCCTGGCCTAGGGCACTGCCAGGGATGGGGCACCCACAGCTCCTCTGGGCAGCCTGCAGCAGGGCTTCATCGCCCTCTGAGTAAAGAATTTCTTCCAAATATCTAACCTGAATCTCCCCTTTTTTAGCTTAAAGACATTACCCGCTGTCCTACCACCACACCCCTGACACAGAGTCTCTCCCCAGCACTCCTGCAGCCCCCTTCAGGCACGGGCAGGCCGCTGTGAGGTGACCCCTGGAGCCTTCTCTTCCCCAGGCTGAACAGCCCCGGCTCCCTCAGTCTGTCCCCACAGGAGAGGTGCTCCAGCCTCTGAGCATCCTCGTGACGTCCTCTGGACTCCTTCTAACAGCTCCACGTCCTTCTGGTGCTGGGGGCCTGGAGCTGAGCTCAAGGCCCCAGGTGGGGTCTGACGAGACCACAGCAGAGGGGGACAATCCCCTCCTCGCCCTGCTGCCACGCTGCTGGGGGCAGCCCAGGGTGCAGTTTCTGGGCTGCAATTGCACACGCTGCCGGCTCATGTGGAGCTTCTCATCCACCAACACCCCCAGGTCCCTCTCCTCAGGGCTGCTCTCAGCCCATTCCCTGCCCAGCCTAGATTTGTGCTTGGGATTGCCCCAGCCCAACGCAGCACCTTGCCCTTGGCTTTTCTGAACCTCATGAGGTCCGCACAGGCCCACCTCCCAGCCTGCCCAGGCCCCTCATGACGGCAGCCCTTCCCTCCAGCACATCGACCGCACCACGCAGCTCAGTGGCATCAGCAGACTTGCTGAGGGTGCACTCAGTTCCCCTGTCCATATCCCTGACAAAGATATTAAACAGTGCCAGTCCCAGTGCTGACCCCTGAGGAACACCACTTTGCATGAGTTTCTCCAGGCTCCTTTTCAATGTTCTGGAAGAAAAGGCTCTCTTTTTGCCCTGAATGTGCGTATATGTCTCCATGGACTGGGAAGAAAGCCTTGGCAATCAGATCCTTTGTGGACATCTGTATAAACAGGTAATGTTGCAAATGTGCTACAGGTCTCTGCTTTCTGTTTGGAACCGTTCCTCCTAAGGAGGTGTATTGGGTGTGTAGTTACCAAGTTAACGTAACATTTTTTTGCTCTTAAACAAAGGAGTCAGTTATTGTTAGTGTAATCTTTATCTCATTTATTCTTGCAGTTTCTGTAATTGTGTTTTTTTGTTTGGTTGGTTGGTTGGTTTGTGTTTGTTTTTTTTTTTGACTCATAATTTTACTAATTCTGATCATTCTCTTCTTTTTATTTTTGTTACGGTACCAGTGTTGCTGGTACCAGAACAAAAGGTGCTCTGTCTTGGACTCGATGATCCTCATGGGTCCCTTCCAACTCGGGTTATTCTATGATTCTATGATTCATCATGATGCTATGAAGAGTCTTAAAAGTCATAGGGGAAAATCATACAAACTCTTCCGTGATGCTTCTGAGCATCTCAGCCCTCACAAGTTGCTTAAAGATGCATTGTCACAGGGAAAGGGCATCTGTGAAATCTGTGAAATTCTTCTTTCCTTTAGATCAGTATTTTGAGACCTGTTATACTTATTATGGAGTCCAAATTGAATTGGCTATAAAGCCATCCAACCTCCCCTGGGGCAATCGTCTGAATAGGGAAGTTTCAATTGGCTGAAATTACCTGTCTATGTTTCTGATTTTAGCAGCAGCTGAAAAGGATAGGATTCTTATTTCTGAAGACTTTATGGATCATCTTCTCCAGGAAGGAGATCTATGGCAGATTTCCGTGCAGAGTTATAGTGCTCTTTAGTCTGCACAAGGTCCATCGTACCCCTTTGTATAAACTGGTCATGGAAGCTGGTGTTCAACTAATGGAGCAAAAGGTTAAAGGAGGAAAATCTGAATAGTAAACTAGAAGATTTCATAATTTTCCTTACATAGAGAATAGGTGCATAATATACCAATAACTTTAAATGTTTGCATCTGAAAATCAGTAATGAGCAGCCATCCTGAGGAGCAATCCTGGCCCAGCACAGTCACCTGGAACTGGAAATGCCTCAGGAGGGACCTGCTGGGCTTGGCTGCAGGACCAGGAGCCAGGAAGTCATGCCCTCCTCTAGCTTTGTTGATGCCCTTCGGGATGGGATGCCTTTGGGGACACTGTTCACAGAGTTCATGTCTCTGCTTCTCTGCTCAGTCTCTGCTGTGGTGGGAAAAGCACAGAGTAGAGCTCCCTGAGGCCCATATTTCACCTGCAATCAAACTCTTGGCATGGCTCATGACCTCCAAAATACCTTGGCTGGTTTAGGAAGAAGGGCTGGCTCAAGCCCCACGTCTGGTTTGCCTTACTCTTCCTAGCAGGTCTGTGCTTGATCTCAGCCTCTTCCCTGCTCCTCTTCACACCCAGAAGGGCACAGATCACAAGTGAACACCTCCAGGGGTCTTCTTCATTAGAGCTTTTGCAGCCCCACCTCCATTCCTGCCTACCACAGGGGGTTTACCCGAGTGTCTGTATGGCTCTGCTGCCAAACCCAGGAGTTCTTCACAGTACTTCTAGCATCTTTCTGTTTGTTTATAAAAATCCTTAATGTCTTTCACATTCATTAGCAGTTTGCCATCTGCTGTCTTAATAAAGTAATAAATGAGTGCCGTGGTGAGTTTCTTGACAAGGCTGAAAGCTTCATTTGCATATGCATTTTCATCCATCTTTTCTAATTCTGCTCACTTTCATCTGCAATGTGTTCTGACTCTATGTTGCTATACATACCTTCCTAACTACTGTGGTGACACTGAGACAGGTGCTAAATAAAAAAATAAAAATAAATAAATAAATAAAACCCTTTGTGAGATTCCAGGTCTATCTGTTCTCAGTGGAGCTGCCTACAGCAAGAGGAGCGACCTTCACACCACGTCAGCATGGACCCAGACCCTGTATGCCAAGCCCTGCTGCTTAGCCAGAGTAGGCATTTCTCGGGTTCTTAAGACAACAAAGCAGGGCAGTATCAGGGGGCTTGTTCCCTCAGTCCCTCAGTACTGCAATATTTAGATCAGATATTTAATATATATATATATCCATTTTAACAGCTGTTCTTTTCTTGGTATGGCATTATGCAGCAGGGGAGAATGATCCCATTCTATGGCAGTGCCTCAAGGAGTTAAAGACACCAGCAGAGAGTCCAAGATTGTTTCCCTTCTGGCTTTCTTTCAGCTTATCAATTATTTCTTTATTGCAAGAACAGCAGTGGATAATGATGGGCTAGAGTATTTTGGCATTCATCACCAGGCTCCTCAAACCCTTGGAGGCAGAAATTAGTTTGGGGGGCAGGTTTAGCATCAGGTATATTTGGAAAAGGTGACAATCAACCACAGGTTCCAGTTCTGTAGTTAATGATGCCCCAGAAACACAGGGTGAAGGAAGACTTGCCCAGTGGGATGACCTCGGTCACCCCTTCCCTGAAGTCCTGCTTCAAAACAAACCCCACAACCTGGGAAGCAAACTGCATGACTCATAGGCTAAAAGATGAAATAAGGGACTTGGCTGCAGATACCGTGTGTGATAGCCATTTTTTACTTTTTAAGAGAAAAGCTGCCAAAGACTGGACAAGCTCGGGTAGGGGGTGAATGGTAGAATGTGAGACAGACAGCCGGTTGATTTTGGGTCTCTTTTTATTTTCCCTGTGACAAATAGTTGATGTTCTCAAAAAATGCCATTTCAGAACTTTTTGTGAATAAGTAAATAGTTTCAGCTGGGAAAAAAAAAAAAAAAAAAAAAAAAAAAAAAAAAAAAAAAAGGCAGAAAGAAAGAGAGCGAGAGAGAAGAAACAACCCAAGTTAAAGGCAAATACTTTCATTTCAATATTTTCCAGACTAACAATTTTGTTTTGAAATCTGGCTATAAATTATTGTTGTAGGAACGAAGGAAAACCAGCAAGGTCAATTGGAATGAGTTGTTTTTACTGTGTATTTCTTTTTTCTGCTGTTGCCATTCATCCTTTGAATTCCATGAAGAAAATGGGAAGTTATTTACATCCCTTTTGTAAATCCCCTACATTGCTACCAGAGGTAATGCTCATCTTGGTGACCAGTCCAAAATGTTTGCTTGGAAGATCTTCATGGTCAGGATGAAGACAACAGCCCTCTCCTTTGGAGGGTTGTAAAGGATGCTAGTGCAGCACTGCAGGTCACCGGCCTGCCTGTGTCCTTCCTCTCACTCACCTGCCTTGCCCACTGCTATGCTGGTGGGGGGGCTCTGCATTTTGTATATCTAGGGCAGGCTAAGGAATCAGACTTGCACCTCCGTCATTGTAAGCCCACTCTCCCCAGATGGCCACCTGCCCCAGCCACTATTCCTGCCCCTCGGGGCAATGCTGCTGCAGAGTCACCCACCCTGCCCCAGCTCTGGGATGGAGAGAGGCTGGGCTTAGGTGAACATCTCCAGTTCTGCAGCAAAGCATTCCTGCATGAGTGAGGAGCAACTCATGCTCAGTGCATTCAGCACTGGTACCTCTCCTTGAAGACAGGTGGGTGCAATTTAGCCCTGCCTTTTGTAGGCAACAGCTAATGCCCTTTTCCAAAATTCAGTTACTTCAACTGTGCTGGGAGGCGGCAGCCAGCTCTGCCCCCCTCCATTACTCAAGCCACTTTTAACCTAATGACAACTCTACTAACAGCCAAAATCAATACAATCTTGGGGTCTCAATCTAATCACAGTTATAAAGCCAAAGAACAATCAGGGCTGTATGAGTTTCAGTGTGGGGTCATCTTGCAGTTTGAGTTAACCCTAAAGGTTCACCAACTCTTTTTTTTTTTTTTTTTTTTAATCTGCAGAAGCACACCTTCTATGGGCCAGACAGGCAGCATGGCCTAGCCCCTTTGAAACAAACGTTAACTTGTCTGGGGACAAACAGAAAAGACTCACCAAGACTTACCAAAGAAGCTCTTGAATATTTCTCTATTTGTGGATGAAGATTGGGAACAATTAAACATGAGAAAAAAAGAAGAAAAAAAAAAAAAAAAAGTTGGCTTTGTCCCTGTGCAGGGACCAGATACTAGATTTGTCTGGGAAACAGCCTCCAACGGGTATGAGTTAAGAGAGCATCAAGGCAAGGAATGAGTATGCTAACATAGGCACAGGGCTGGCGGAGACAGGCAGTCTCACTGGTGAATGTCTTCAGAGGTTTTGTGCATTTTTGCTGTCATACACACTTCTGTTCAGCTGTTTTCCTTTCCACCTCAGAAACTACAGAAAGTTTACTATGAAAAAATCTTTTTCTTTTATTTGAAGTGTGAGGTATTGAGGCTGAAATTAAAACGTGTATCTGTTAAAGAAAAGCAGTTTTATTCAGAGAGAAATATTCTTGAAAGAAAAATAAATACTTAAGGGTTTTCCAGTCACTTATCCTAAGATACTGCAGTTAATCCATGCCCAGTGCTGGGCTCTGCAGGTTCTTGGGTTCTCATCTCAAGCCGCTGACAATTTGGTCCCTTTTGGGGAGCTTTCTAGAGGGACTAGGAATGTCATCTCCTTTTACCATGTAAATGTGCAGGACAACTTTCAGGTCAGCATTACAGGAGTAGGGAGGGGAGCAGTAATATGAAGAGAGAGGAGGGAAAGAGTTTGGTTCTCCCGCCTGGTTTCCCCAGAAAAAAGAGATTGATGCTGCTAGACTTGTGCCTTCATCGTGCCCATGAATCCCTTGTTCCCAAACACCTTGGTATGCACTGAGCTGATTCAACCACAGCTGGCAGTGCGGTGACATTGCAGGGAGGGCTCAGGTCTGGGCCAGCAGGTGGGTTTGGGTGTGCAGAAAAAACAGAACAGCCAGGGAGGAAAAGTCCTTGTTTCACCTTCTAAAGGATCAAATATTTGGGAATTTCCCTGAGACAGGGCAGACTTGCCCCAGATTTTCTTACAGGGGTGGGTCAGATTGTACCAGGTCCCACTGCACACATGGGCAGGGGAGGTGAACACTGCCGAAAGGTTGCTCCAAGCCCTGCAGAGTGCAGTGGGATGTTTTCCTTGCAGTGGAAAATGGCTCAGGGATCGGAGTGCACTTGAGGCCCTTCTTGTGCAGTCTGCAAGAGATCTTGTAGCTCTGTCTTGAGTTTCAGAAGATGGAAGAGCAAATTCAAAGCCATGAGTGCTACATGACTCTGCCTGGTACATACTCAACAAACCGAGGAATTTGGGGCCACTCATCACTCAGATGGTTCCTCTGCATTATGTTTGCTGGTTAACACACAGGGTGTCCCCAGCATGATGGAGGCGATGAGGAGTGGATGAAGAGTTGTGTGTAATGTGATGATTGTCACTTTGTGTTGTAAAATTCTGCTAAACTGTGGCCTTGAAGAAATCTAGTGACAGTGAGTCACACTAGAGACATGTCGCTGGTATCAGGGTATCATGGTGTCCTACCATCAGCTTCTCATATGTCACCCCAAGCCTGAGTCAGGGGAAGGAGAAGTCCATGTCTGTGTGGTCTAAGCAGGATTTCACCCCCCGTCCTGCCCCCTGGCACCCCAGGCAGTGCAGTGCCATCAGATCGATCGTCCCCTCTTCTACTGCTGCCCCAAACCTGGGCTCTGTCTTTCACCCATGACTGACTGCTGCTCCTTTCTGATGCATCACAGCTGAGACAAGGGATCTAGAACTGAACATAGCATCCCGAAAACAGACCTGACACAGTACCATTGCAGTATTTCCAAAGTGATGCAATCTGTGTGCTGTGGTGTAGCTGTTGCATCAAACCAAGACCATCCTCCAAATACAGCTGCTATGGGCATCCCGGGAACATGGAAATTACTGCAGGTGGAGTCACAGCTCCAGCTTCTGCAGTCAAAACAGGGGGGAATTAAGCCCGTGCTTAGTTTCTGACACCTTTCCTATTCGGGGGGGAGGGGGGAGAGCGGGAAGGCAGGCCTCTTGCAGGGAAGCTGCCAGCCTCACTTCTTGCTGGCATCCCATTTGCCTCTTGGATCTGCAACACATGGCAAGGAAACGCATAGGCTGCCAGAAGGGGCCTGGGAGCTGAGCAGCCACCTCCTGGACCAGAAGCAGAGCGGCTGGACCCCAAATTAATTCCAAAGGGACACCAAAATCAGCATTTCCCTCCTCTTAACATCTGAAGGACTTGATTAAAAGTACTCTGCCCTCCCATCCATTAAGTGGTTGGTTTCGTGATAGCTGACAAATCACCAAGGTTTTCAATGTACACAGATTTTTGCTGCTTCTGCAAACTTCAGTAGGATAAACAAGAACATTTTTCATTCATTTTAGGAGCACTCATAGCAACTTTTGATTTCAGTTTGAACCAAGATTTTCCTTGTAATAGAACCTCTGACATCTGTCTATCTGTTTTGTCTGGGAGGGCTTTGAAAAACTCTCTTCAGATTATCCATGCTGGCATGTTTGACTTTCCAAATACAGTGCAGGGATGAAAGGTGACATGGCCATGAGATAATGGCATTTCAAATAACCTCCTTTCTTCAGGGTTTCAGGCAGAGTCACACCTTCAAAACCCCTCAGTTACAAACCACAAGTCAGAAGCATCTCTGCATTAACACACAGACAGGCATTGACAGTACTTAATAAAACTGACTAGCACCTCCGGCAAGGTGGTGCACAAACATCTTATGTATTTGAAAACAATTAATACTCCTGACTGAGGACAGGCTGCTCAACAGAAAAGCACACCACAGATGAGCTAAAAGGAGACAGTTTCATGGCAAGATTCACTAGGGCAACCTCCTGCCCACATGAGGATTCACTTGGCACCTAGCGCCCAGATAATAATAATAATAATAATAAAAAATTTTAATCAGAAAATCATCCTTAGAGGAAGGAGTGGTTGTTGTGTCTCTATTCACAGTTCCCTTCTCTGTTTTTCTGATGCTCATGCAGACACCAGTAGGACAATAGAGGGTGTAGGTTAGAGGGGATGGGATGAGAAGACCCAGCTGGGGTTCTGAGGAGCAGGCTCACAGCTGAGTCCTGGTCCTGGCACAGTTTGTGGTGGCCAGACAAAAGTGCTGGAAAAAACAAACAAACAAACAAACAAACAAAAAAAAAAAAAAACCTGCTGGTGAAAGATCTACATGGTCATCAGCACTCACCAGGGGATGTCTCTTCCTCCTCTCATCCATTTAATATTCACAAATTTCTTCCTGCACTCCATGAGAGATCCTTTTGCACTTGGTAATGACCATTCCTAAGGAACTGCCTGCAGCTCAGACAATCTGCTGTAATGCAGGCGACATCCCAGACTGCAGATTCACCTGAGTTTGCCATAACGTAGCACTCGACACAGGAGCAGCAAGCTATATTGCAATGAAGCAATGCTCCTGAGCCAAGAACAGATTGAAGAGTGAGACCACAGCTCCTGTGCAACAACCCTTGTTAGCAATCAGAACATCAGTAGTGGCTTTCCAGGGCATCTGTGCTACATCCTCTTCCCTCGGAGCCAAACTTCAGCTCATTTTGCCCAACTTCTGCATGAAAATAAAAAAGGCTTGGGCCCCCATAAGTCCTCTTATTGTAGGTACAATGTTTAGTGCACCACTGTCTCTCCACTGAGACAGCACTGCCTTACGGTAGGAGATGGGCCTGTTTCTCCTTTGGAGTAGCTTCTTGCTCAGCATGTTCCTCCTCTGTGCAACTCCTGCTAACCCTGCACTCCTGCTGTCACAGGTATGTCTTTCCCCATCACAGACTGCCATCAGCTGAGCTCTCTCAAAGATCAGTGTGGCTCACGGTGACATCTTGGTCCCTGCTGGACCTGAAAATGGAAACTCTGGGAATTTGCAGAGTGTCAGGCCAAGCTGGATAAAATACCATCAAGGCTGCCCTTGACCCCTCTCGCTCCTCCTGGGGACCAGCCAGGGAGAGGAGCTGCTGCAGATGGTGAGCAGCACTTCTCTGAGCGCTCCTGAAGGGAGAAGGAGGAACAGCCAAGCTGCTCAGCATGGCCCCAGGCCCTCCACTCTGCCCTTGGCCCTGGAGCTGTGCAGATGTCTCCTCTGTTCCTCCCCCTGGCCACTGACTTTTTGCAACAACCTGGAAAGAAGACAGGAGCTTCTGCACAGCTGTCCACCGCAGCCAGGATGAGGGGCAAAGCAAAGGGCAACGTGTCCTCGTGCAACATCTGGAGCAGCTCCAGGGAGATCTCCCACTTCTCCAGAGAACAGGTGGTCCAGGTGGTCCAGGGATCAAGGGTGGCAGAACTGGCAGAGGTAGACCACGGCCCCCCATGCTTTAAAGCCAATCCTGCAAGCAGAGACGAGATGCTTGGCAGTGCTCTCCCAGCTTTGGGAGCAGCAGCACCAGCAGCTCTCAGAGGACCCTTCTTGCAACTCTCTGCAGAAGAACATTCATCTTCAGGGCCTTTTAAATAAGATCCTTCCAGCAATGAAGAGAAATAGCAGCCAATAACTATTAATCCCAGGATGTCTGTTCTCAGGAGGGAGTGGAAGCTCACTTCTCCTTTCCCTTCTTTGCTCAGACTCTTGCGTTACTCAGGTGCTAGTGCACAGGGTGGCACGGGGATGCAAGGCAGCAGCTGCATACGGAAAGTTGTGTGCACATCCCTATGGACACACTGCTGCTCAGAGGGAAAGGAGACTTGACTGCTGTGTGCTGGCTGGGTGTGCAGCAACGAAAAGAAATAAAAGCTAAAGCAAATGTACATTTTTCTCAGCTTCCTGGAGGTATCACATGCCAGCTTTCTCCTGGAGATGCTCCTGAACATCTATTCTTACAGATATATTTTCACCTCTTTATTCAGGTCTATAAGGAAATTGTCTCTCAAAACTGCTTTTAAACCAAGTTTGAGGCAGGACAAATGCCAGCACAGGGAGGACGGTGGATGACCTTGGCCAGCACCCCAGAGCTCCAGGGAAAAAGCAATTTTGCATTTCAAGACATGGATTTACACTCCTACGAAGAAAAGCAGACTCATATCCTTCTGCAAATGGCTGACATGCAGCTTCTAAGGGCTAAATGAATTTCCTGAGAACTCATTTGTAAATCCAATAATTAGTTTATGAATAACAATTAATTAAAAATTGGCTCCCCCAAGAAATGTAGCATGTTATCCTGTCATTTGTCCTGACTGATCTTCACACAAGAATATTGCAAATGCCTGAGACACACATATAGGAAAAATTAACTGAAACCTGGCACAATGGCTATATTTTAGTAAAAATTGATTGAAGTGAAATGCAATTATTAATGATAGTCATGTATAATTGCTGTGATTACAGGCTGCATTCTGGTGGAGGGACACATAATTCAGACAATTGGCATGTCAGAGAAAACTCAATTTGTCACCACCTCCCTCCCAAATACATCTGCTCACCATGGGGCACAGTGCCCAGCTGGAGACATGTACCCTGCTCTTCCAGGTTGCTGTGACCCTGCTCTGCCTGCTCCCCACAGCAGGATGGGGCTTTTATCCAAGAACAGCAGTGAGTTCACAGCAATAGGCTTCATTCTGGATTTTAAATAAAAGCCAAGCTGGGAAAACTTGCACTGTGCTGCTCTGATGAGCCCATACGAGCACAGAGGTGGAGGCATTTGGGGACTGAGGTCACAGTAACCCAGACCCTCTAAAGCTATGTTCAGACTTCATTTTAACAAACACTGAAAGTACCAGAAAGCAAAAATTCAGAGGCAAACTACATTTCAAAGTGACAAGAAATGTTCTGGAATTTGACCCCCCACTGAAGTAAAAAGATCTAGTAGGAGGGTTAGGTTCTGCAAAGAAGATGAACATTTCATGTCAATGGTAAATTTGAGTGGACTAAAAATAGTGTTTTTAAAGGCAGTGTTTGTCTCGCTTAAAAAGAAACAGCACCAATTTTGTTTCAGTGTGACATGTGCCATTTTTCTTCTGATTTTTTTTTTTTTTTCTGGGGGGGGGGGGTTCAGCTGCTGAAGCAGAATATTCATTCTTTTTCCAAATCTGCATGCAACCAAGGAGTTTGTTTAAAAAACGAAATACTCAACATACCAGTACCTTTTGTCTGCTTTTCACTAGCTGAGATAAACCTAGACCAGCTCACAGCTGTACCCGCTATGATTTTTGGTCTCTCACTGAATCTGCCTTTATTATTTTTGAAATGATTTCAGGCTGATTCTGCATATCTTCCCATGCTTAAAAAGGAGATAATTTGGGTTCTTGATTAGTTTTTGTGTACAAAATTCTAAATTATTTAGAGTAAGTGAGGCAATTCCCACAGAAACAAACAGTAACAGTGACAAGTCACAAACGAAAGCAGCAGCAGAGGCAGGATTCATCCCTGCTGTCTCTTAGCATCCCAGAGTGAGAGCTAGTTGCCCCAGTCCCTTGCTGCAGCCAGAGGAAGGGCAGAGGAGTCCCTTTAAAGGATGCCTGTCTTTGATGCCTATCACAAATAGCCCAGTCATCTTGCCTGTAGAAAAGAGTTTAAAAACACTTCCCATGGTGATTTGCAGCAGGGTGATGGGCTGGGACTGTGGGAGAGGAGTCTGGGCAGAGAAGGAGTGGCCCAAGCTGAGGATCCTTTATGGATGACCAATGGAAAGATGTTCAGAGGTGGAGAAGTGATGGGAGGAAGAGTGGCTTGTCGCAGTGCCACTTCTCCCGTGGGCCTTGTGCCCAGGCACGCATCCAGCATTGCCAGTGCTGAGCATCCCCTCTGTGCCACACTGCCCACCTGGCCACCATCCCTTCTGCGCAACAGCCCACCACCCTCTGAATCAATGCACCACATCCCCTGTGCCCAGGAGCAATGTGGGGATACAGCCCCACGCCCCATCATTCCCAAAGAGGGGCAAAGATTGTAGAGAGAACTCGAGATTTCCAGCTTCCTTCTGGCAGTGACATTCCTCTCTCCATGCAGAAGCTGTGGGACATGCTGGCCCAGGTTCTGTGCAAGGTTTCTGCATAAAGAGAGCTTTGTCGCAGTGATCTGCAGCTCTGCTGTACCCCATGCTGTACCAGGGCTAAAAGTTCCCATTTCTTCTCCTTTGCTAACAGAAGTTTCTCTTTATGATCTGTTTAGTGCTCACTTTCTTATAGCCTTCTCTAAACATCTAGGAAGTCCCACTAAAATACCAGCTTATAGCAATTTCAGTGCTAAGTCCAGAGCACAGTGTGTTTGGGTGGGGTTAGGCTTATGAGACCTCAAAGCAGGAACTGTGGTAAACTGCAACTTGGGGATCTTTTCACTCTCCTCCAAATCATTATTATAAACACAGAAATTCACTTTTTTTTTTTCTTTGTTTCCTACATGCAGAAGAAATAGCAACATATCGTGGTCCTGAAATGTATAATTAAAGTCCTAGACCAGTTTTAATGCTGTCTTGCAATAATGATGAGCAATAACATGTTATTGTCAGAAAGCATCTGAGATCACACACATCCAGGTCTTTAAAGCTTATTTGATCTTTTTCTTTCTTTCTTTTTTTTTTTTTCTTTTCTTCCCAATCCTCGTATTTAGTCCTCCTTCCTCCATATGAAGAACTCTTTGAACTGTTTGAATAGGCAGCAAGACCATGCCCTCTTCTCTGATGTCAGTGAAAATCGTCACCCAAAGATTCATCCCCTCTTTGATTGGTTTCCTAATGACCTGGCAGACATGAACTTTTGCTTCCAGCATCTTCCAGTTCTCCCTGCTCAGGCTAAAAAGATAAGAAAATAAACACCAGTCCATCAGAGGAAGAAAGAGGATGATGCAGACAAATTATCAATGGGGGTTCCTGGGAAGGTCACCTGAAACCTCCGAGAGATGAGACCCAAAGAGAAGAATCCTCTTACCTGGGTGTCTTTTCCTTCATCTTCAAACTCAGAGGGACTTCATCAGCTCACAGATAGCCTGGTGTACTGAGCCATTTGGGAACAAATCTTAGTGAAAAGGCTTTCCAGCATAACGATTCTCCAGCCAGCCCCTGCAGCAATGCTACACAGCACATTTGAGCTGGTGTAGCTTTGATCTCCAGGGAGAAACAAGTCTCTCATGTTTAGCAACACCACTTGGAGTATTATTAGGCTGCAGAATGAACACTGGAAGTTCCACCTGAAACTAGGGAATATTTTGAGCAGGAGTACACCCTTTTCTAGATCTAAAGTTTAAAGGAAAACAACAAGACAAAGTTATCTCCTCATGAGCCGAGGTGCTGCAGGCCTCAAAAAACCTTTTGAGGTGGAAGGGGCAAAATAAGCTCACACAGCCAGAGCAGAGCTGTCTTCTCCCTGATAAGAGAGAAAGCATTTTCAGGGGGAAACTTAGGTTTCCAAACTCTGAATCCTTCCTGGGGTAAGTTCACTGGAGACCTCTGAGATGTGCTCAGGCACCGTCCATGGGTCAGAAGCACCCAGCATCCCATTTCCATAAGGTGAGCAGTTAGAGGAAGATCACACCCAGATGATAACGATTTTTGAAATCTCTGTAAGGGAATCTGTAGCCCACTAAACCTTTTGTGAAAGTTTATGCAGTGTGGGAATGGCATAAGGTTTATGTATGGGCAGAACAGGACCCATAGGTTTAGATAACATTGGAGAAATATTGGAGCAGACGTAAAATTCATTGTCTGAGGGGTTTTATAACCACAGAATAACAAGACATGTAAAAGCACAAAGCAAGAGAATATTCCCTGAGAATATGCTTTGTTTTGGCAAAACAGAAATGCAAACTTTTTTTTTTCTCTCTTCAAAGGCAAAGTTGTTCTGAATGTCACCTCTGAACAAAATGTTTCATTTAGAAGTATTGACTCAGAGCACTTTCCCCAAATTGGTATTTTGATTAAAATGACAAAGTTAAACCAGTCTTTTCATTACAAACAGATGTTTTCCAGCCCACCTGTTTGGCTGCTGAGATGGATTTCTGACCCCTGTCTTCCCCCAGGCCCTGATGAGGTCTGCTGGACAAGAAAGTTTGAACATGAGCAGAGATGGAAGGCAGATTGCCTCTCCTGTCTGTGACCCAACTCATTGCTAAGAACATCTTCCTGGAAGGGTCTAGATCCTGCCTGGACCCACGACTGGGACCTGGTAGGACTGGAGTGGAGTTTACCCACTCACCCCTCTTAAAACCAGAAACAAGTGGCCAATTTTCACACTGGTGCTGACTCTGCTACTAAAATAGAGCTGAGGTTTGCACCTGAAAGGGCATTCATCACATTCTGTGTTATGATTTTCATAAATCAATTTCCTCCTTACCTATAATAAATCCAGATAGTTTTTTTCTTTTCCTTTCCCCACCTACCATACATCATCTCTGAGTACAAAATTAATTGTATGGATGCTTAGTAAAATTAATTGTATGTATATTTAGTGAAAAATATGTTAATTGGTTTATGATTCAAAATTAATTAAGAGAGTCTTTTGGGAAATTTAGAATCATTTGTCAAACCACTTTCTTGCTTATAGGAAGTCCAAAATCAAAATCTCCCATACTTCTCCCAGTCTTCTTGGGGGATTGGACTGGATGATCTTTCAAGGTCCTTTCCATTCCCTAACATTCTGTGATTCTGTGATTCTCCAAATTTCTCTTGAGTTGAAGCTCATAAAAACTTTTTTGTTTGTTTGTTTGTTTATTCCTTCACTTATATCTGTGCCATAGATTGGTATTAATTTTCAGTTATTGACTCTGACTGTTGAGTGTCTTTGTCACGGTTTGTGCTATCTGTAGCCCACAGGGAATTCCTTTGTCCTGGTAAGTCTGCCACCTCCTTTTGTTCTGGATGTATTTTAAGCTATAGGTTCCCATTAAAATCTATGTCTTTGAGACTCTCCTGTAGTCATTCAAAAGAAAGAGTTCTTTGGCAGATGAGAGACATTAAGCAGTAAAGCAGAAGTGCTGTTTTCTCTGCTGGCTGAAAGGGAGTCTGGATGAGAACAGCCGAAGACGATGTCAACAGAGCTGATGTTGGATGTCAGATGAGATGCTTGCACCATGAAGCAAGACTCCAAGTAGATAACAGACTTGAGATAGATCTGTCCACACCTTTCTCTTAACAGAGCACAAAAATAGCAAAATGCCTCTTGAGCTTAGAAAAAAATGTGTTATATGAACATAGATTAGGATAAAAAGCTCCTGAAGTTAGAGAAGCTTTGCTCTGTTTTAAAAAACTGCCCACCTGCAGCCAGCAGGCCACCCTATTGTCTCTGCCATTGCAAGGGAGAAGAAGTTTGCTTTGTTTGTTTGTTTGTTTGTGTTTTTCCCCACAGTCCTCCTCCCAGTTCAAAACTCTGTGATACCTTTTGGTTTTCAGTAAAATCTGCATTGCTCAGGCAAAGCCACAATTTTTACAAGCTGCGTGCCTGCTCCTGGCTCCCCCAAGCAGATCCCAGCACTTGCTGGTGTTGCTGACTCCTCCTGGCCGTGCCTCCTGCCCTCTCCTCCTGCCTGTCCCACCAAGGCAGGGCAGGGCTCTGCCAGTACCATGGGGCTCCTCTGGAGCTTTGCTCCCTGCTGCCAAGCTGCACCACTTCTGTGCACGTTCAGGAAATGGCAAAGAGCTGGTAGCTAGATACTATCCAGTAGAGAAGACAATCTTCTGCATTATTGTTAAAAATAACTAAACACTGAAAGCAAAGCACTCTTCTCCTTGCTGAGGAAAGGGAGGGTGGCCATTTTGGCAGAGAATAATCCTCACTCACACATAAAGATAAAATAATGAAAAAAAAAAAAAAAAAAAAAGATTTCTCGAGTGGCAGTTTCCTTTATTGCTCAGTTTAGTATCTTTCCCCTAAATCAACCCCTGAGTATGAGAAATGCCCAACATTGCACTTAAATCAAAATGTGCGTAGCCCACAGATAATATCAGTGCCCTGTTCCTATTTCATGAATCGCCTCTGTAATCCTCTGGGATCACAGTTTAGTAGCAGCAAAGCAACCGTTCTGAAATGAAAGAGAGGGGCAAGAATAATCTGAGAGGTGATGGTGAAGAAAGGACCATTGTAGCATTATTTCTATGCTGAGCTTTTTTTTTGATAACACAGACTAGGAAACTATATCCTGAGATTTCTTCATCAAAGTCACTGCCTGTGTTGGAAGGATGGAGGAGTACTCAGAAAGACACTGGAAAATGGTTGAGAAATGTGTGGGTTTTGAGGAAATCCCCATCCTTAGTCATGGAGTTGCAATGGTTAAATACAATCAGCTAGTTTCTAGTCTGAGTTTCCTTGGCTTCAGCTTGCCACTTTTCTCAGCTGGCCTTTAGCTTCTCAAACAAGATCTGTGCCCTCAGCTGTTGGAGGCTTCTCCCTGTACACATTGTTAGACAGAGACCAGTGAAGTTCTGTAATCAAGAGATTTTCTCTTCCCCATCTCACCCTGAGCAGGGCCATGAAGACCCATGACCTTGTGGGTGAGGTTGGATGGAGCCGTACATTTGACTGCACTGCTCCAGGGCATGAGAAAGTGGGTTTGGACAGTTTGCCGTCCTTTCCCCTTGAGTCATCACTGATCATTGTCACCTGAACACCTTACTTTGCCTTAGGCTTGAACAACTTTTGCCAGCCTTTGGAGTTCCTATCAACTGCTGGTGATGGGGGCAACACAGGGGAATCATCCTGAACGGCACAAGAGATTAACAGTCTGAGATGGCTCCAGCAGTAGGATCTGTGTTCTTGGAGGGAAGTGTTCTTGGCCTTATATACCTGCTGTGGGCATCTATGTCTGTGTTCCAAAACCAGGGCCATGGGTGGCACTAAGCCTGAGGCACAGAGGGTATCAAACAACACACAGTAGAAAATGAAGGATTTTCTCTTGTCCTGCAGTACATGGACCAGACTTAGACATGGGGCTGGAAGTGTGGGGTGGCCTGGGACAAAGCCACTGCACAATGCTAAGTCTTTTCAGAGGCTAGGCAGGGCCCTGAATGTCCTCAGCTGGGCTCTTTTGCCCTGTCCACCACCAGCTGTGTTAAAATGGACACCTAGCTGTGCGTGTCTTTGTGCCTCCCACGTGCCACAGCTGCTCTCGCATTCTGTGAACTTGGCAAGAACTTCTGGACAGCAGTGGTCTCATTTCATCTCCTTTCCATCAGCCTCATGGGGGACAGAGAAGAAAATGGCACAGCAGAGCACACAGTTAATTTACGGGGAAATTGTCTTTTCCTGTGGTCGTTTTTGTCTCCTGGCAGTGCGCAAAGGCAACACCATTATCTGTTTCTGCCAGCACTTCTAATGCTGAAATGTCTCTAATTAAAGGCATGCCGAGTTGTAGATACAGGATATCTTAATTACATGTGTGTGAATAAAGCATTTAACAAGATGTGAGAGGCCCTTCCCTTCCCCTTGGAGCCACCAGATCAAAGAGCAAACCCGCTCCCTTGGAAACAGACAAAATGTGTTGGTTTCTGGAGGGCTGCTTTGTCACCAGACTTCTCTCCAGACTTTTACTGGGCTAGTGCCAAACTTTGAAAATGATTAAAGAGAGGGATGGTGCAAAGAGTGCACAGGAGCTCCTTCCGTTTGAGAGGTGCCCCTGCACACAAGGAAGCCCACAGCGAATCAGGGCAATTTTAGCTGCACTGCAGTATTGGAGTCAAACCTGCCTCCTGGAGCAAGACCTGAACCAGTTTGCCACTAGCTCATGGTCATGCTGAGTGGAATATTTTCATTCATTGACTTCCAGCTGGCAGGAACATGAACATCCGGTACCCTGCCACAGAGGTCCCATTTCCCCAGAAAAGTCTCTTTCTAATAGGTTCCTTGTAACACGTTCCCTCGTGGGACCTGTTCCCAGGCCTAGGTGTTGTGGTCACCTTCTGTACCTGGGCTGGTCTGGCACACCATGAGTCTGTCAGCTGGGATGACTAAGTGAAGAAGTGCATAACTCTGAAGCAGTCATCGACCTTCAAGTGGGGTCTTGGCTCCACAGGCTGCCCTGGTACTGCGTTCAACAATTACTGGCAGTGAGGGGCTGGGAAGATTTATTTATTCCTGCTTACAAACACATCGCTGGGTAGTGCATGCTCTCCAAGCACACTGATTTGAGATCTTGCCTTGTCCATTCCAGCAAGTTTAGTGCGACAAGTCATCTACCAAGAGATGAGCCATCAGTAAGAGGAGAGCAGAGCACTTACCAGCTGGGGTGTTTCAAACCCTGGATACCACTGAGGAGTGAGGGTGACCTGGGCTGTAAATGCTGAAGATGACTTGCTCTGCGATCAGGGAACTAACTTCCTTTCTTCCTTCCTTCCTTCCTTCCTGCCTTCCTTCCTTCCTTCCTTCCTTCCTTCCTTCCTTCCTTCCTTCCTTCCTTCCTTTCTTCCTTCCTTTCTTCTTTCTCTCTCTCCCTCTCTTCCTCTTCCTCTTTCTCTTTCTTTCTCTTTCTCTTTCTCTTTCTCTTTCTCTTTCTCTTTCTCTTTCTCTTTCTCTTTCTCTTTCTCTTTCTCTTTCTCTTTCTCTTTCTCTTTCTCTTTCTCTTTCTCTTTCTCTTTCTCTTTCTCTTTCTCTTTCTCTCTTTCTCTCTCTCTCTCTCTCTCTCTCTATTTTTTTTTCTCCCTGCAGAAAGCTGGAAGGGGCCCTAAGAGGCATGGTTTCCAGCAGCTTTGTATCAGTTACACCCACTTTCATTTCACTTCAGTCAAACACAAAGGTCTGGGGCTGCTCCTGGGTTATGACCAATCTGGACTCATGTCCAGGGAAGGTTATGGCTTGATGCAGGTTTGAGTGAAATCAGTGCCTGGAGTCTGGCTTTCTGTTAAGTCTGTGAAAATATTCATTTCATCCAAAGTTAAGGGGAGCTATGCTTCTAAAACACTTAGGGAACCTCTGAAATGGTTTTATAGTGTGTTAACACAGGGAAAGATGTTCAAGATGCCTTCACTTCGAGACACATTTATTAGACCTCACTGGGTTCTGAAAGTAGAATGAAAGGTTCCTAAATCATTTTGGAAAATTTCAGCTCATCTCCCTGAATCTGCAATGAAAAACGAAGATGCTCTGATGGAAGCCCTGCCATCCGTGAGAAAAGCAAGTCATCAGCTGAAGCCATCAGTGATACTGTATCCCTGGCTGGAAGCCAGCAGAGTCTCCTTAAATGATGCTGCTGGACAAGTGTCCTTGGCAAGAGGGGAAGCGTACTTGGCTTGCAGAGCGCTGGCTGTGCCAGAGGGAATCCATCGGGAAAGAAACTTCTTAGGGAGTGCAGGGCTCAGGTGAAGGAAAAGAAAGGATGGGCTTCACATCAATGTTTTTTAACTGCTCTGCCTGCAGCTCCAAAGCTCCAATATATTGGAGCTTATATCCAAAATATATATCTACTATATATTTTTTTTCTGTCTAATGCTCCAAAGCATTAGACAGAAAAAAAATATATAGTAGAACAATATTTTTTTAGATTGTTTTGTTGTTGTTGTTGTTTGTTTGTTTGGTTGGTTGGTTGGTTGGTTTGGCTAGTTAGTTTTGCAAAGGCATGGAGAGTGGGCACTTACCCTGGTTCATAAGTGTGTGCAATCTCTCTCCTCTCCAAGGACAACCTAGATCTGACTAGGTCTTTAATTCAAATACAAAGGCTGACACATACTGGGTTTTACTCATCTCTCTCATCAGAAAGGCGAGAGAAGGGAACAAAGCCACCTGAGCTGCTGGGACTTTTGTCCCCTTCACTCGCTGAGGACAGGGTTGGTGCCTAGACAGAGGGACAGATGTCACCACTCCTTGCAGCCCCAGCAGGGATGGTGCCCAGCCAGGTGACAGCATTGCCAGTGCCTGGCTCATCCTCTGCAAGCTCTTTGCCTTTCCAGGGGCTCTTCCAGGCACTTCCACAGCTCCTGCGCCTGCACTGGATGCTGCAGACACCTTCCAGGGGTGCATACAGAGAGCGGGTGCAGCCTGTCCCAGCCTATCACTGCAAAGCCTTCCAGCTAGCAATATAACAAAAAGCAACCACCCATATTTCCCCCGAGTTTAGATAAGATTTCCTTCTTCATGACATTGCTGTTCTTCATTGCTGTTCTCCATGGATCAATTTCTCCCCTGCCTGCCTTAGCTTCTTTCTGTAGTGGATTAAATTGTTTTGATTAAATGAAAATGCTGGTGTATTACCAGGGAGGCTCAGGGCATCCTTATCATATAAACAAACTGCAAAGAGGTGGGTAGGACAATCACTGAGTGAGAGCTGCACGTTGCAGAGAGAAGTGTTACACTGAACGTTCATCCCTGCAGTTCACTATCTCATGGCAATAAATTTTATATCTCAGCTTTATTTTTCTATAGCCATAAAGCATAATGGACTGTTTCCAAGTTAAAGCCGTGATGCTGGGCATAATCTGTCCAGCAAGCAATAAAGCAAGGTGTTTTTGAAAAATTTCCTCCATTGCTTCAATCCAAACATAAGCAACCTCCTCAAAATAATTCAAGGGATGAGCGGCTGGCAGCTTCTGATGAGTCAGCACCGCGCGTGGGGAGAGGCTTTGAGCACTGTGTCTGACTTCTCTTGCAAGACACGAAAAGGCAGAATATCCACCCAAGGTAACTGCCACGCTGTTGCCATAGTTACCTGAACACTTTGTAGTCATCAATAGATGCATGTATATTCTCCTAACACACTGCTATGGCCAGGAATTAATACCATCTCCATTTTATAGATCCAAGGCAGAGAGATCCCAGGGACATGCAGGAGCCAGAAGGCAAATCCAGGAACTGAAATTCAGGCTGCAGATTTATATGTTAGCCCTTAAATGTGGCCTTGAAAGTCTGGCCCTGGCCTGGTACAGTCTCATTCATGGCATTTTCCTTTGGTACCAAATACTTCCAGCTCTTATCTTCGTCTGTACTTTGATGCTGGAAGGGATACCACTGCTGCAAAGACATCCTGCTTGGGAAGTTGTCTGCTTGTCTTCAATGCTGGAGATGAGCATCCTGTATCAAATAGCATGAGAGCAAGTCCCTCATACACTCAGGATACAGACTGGGGACAGGTAGCACAGGGACTCCCAGGAGCTGCGTTTTTTTTTGTTGTTGTTGTTTGGTTAGGGTTGTTTTTTGTTGTTTTGTTTTGTTTTGTTTTGTTTTGTTTTTTCCAAATGCAACTCTGGCATACACCCAGGAAAGTTGTACAGGACTCATCATAAATCATATTTTTAACTATTTTTGGCTATGCCATCTAAAGGGGTCAAGGAAAAGGCTACCAAAGCATTAGGTCTGTCAAGTACAAATATTACCAACACAAAATTGTATTTGCCTTGAGGTTTATATATATATATACACATATTTGTTACTGTCTCACTGCAATTTTTACTGGGAAAAAAAAAAAAAGCTATATTCTGCCAGCCAGAAGATAAATTGAGCTCAAAGCTTATTGCAAATTTCAGCCTAGGAATGTCTATTTGCCTTACAAATGCTGTCCCTTAGTAGAGATAGTTAATAACTCTTCTCACATTAGATTAATGCATAAAGGTAAAAAAACTGTTTTATACACACATCCACATGCATACAACATGGTAACTTTTTTACAGATGATATGCACTCAGTTTCTCAAACTGACCCTTGCAACTGCAAAATGACAGTCTGATAGCACTGCGAAGCTATTTCTGAGTATATCTGGTATTTATGCAGGGTGAAACACTGAAAATCCTGCTAATCCCTATCTACATTTTGAGACCTCCAGATAACTTGGGAAAAAAAAGCAGTTTCCATGCCTGTTCACAAACAGGGTCTACTTCAGCATCTAATTACAAAGACAATTCTATAAGATCTGTGAAGCAGTCATAAATGACTGGGCTTCACCTTCCTCACTTTCCTCTGCTCTAAAATGATGTAAATCCAAAGTAGCTTCACTGAAGACTCTGGACTTAAGAATACAAAATTAAGTACCAAAGGAGGCATATGGTGCTGAAGAGACGTGAAAGTCATGCCCACAGGCTTCAAAAACGTGGCCATAAGGTGCAATGCTCTACTATGGAAATGGAAACATTGCTGCCTGGTACGAGAGGCTCAGGAAGGAGGTAACCTCCTTACTAAATCAGCAGAGGTTTGGAGCGACGTGCAGGAGAGAAACAGGGCCCTAAAGCAGGGTTGTTGGTGCAAGGAAGAAAAGCAGAGTGTGTGCAAGCAGTGCTGCAGGCTTTCACCTTCTTGTCATCAGTCCTGAGTGCATGTGGTACGGCATCAACACCGCTGTGCAGAGGCAGAGACCATGGGACACAGACTGTAATTCCTCCATTGGTTCTTCCTCTGATGTGCTGTTGGTTGTGTATTAGCTTCTCGTTCCCCGGACATCATTCACCTGCTTAGATTACAGACCTTTATGTGTGCTTGTATGGCTCATGGCACAAGGGGAACACTGGATGGAACCTTTTAGAAATCCTGTCATCACACAAAAAATCAACATGCTGGGTCTAAATGGCCTGAGAGCATCCCTGCTGCTGTCTGCGCTGATCTGGTATAGGAACGAAGACCCAAATAATATCTCTCAGGTTCCATACAACTTCCTGTTTTAACCACAAAATAATATTTAGGCTTAGGACAACAACACTGGAGAAGTAACTTTTGGGTTTGTGCCATTACCAAGGGTGGGGACTCTTAAAGAGAGCTACTCGACTGCTATATTGAACTCTTTTCCTTGACACAAATTGAGGTGCAATCAGGTGCATAAAGAAGTCCTGCCTGCAGTCTCTGATGCCTGACACTTTAATTTCAGCTTCGTTAACACAGTCTGGTTGGCCAGAAACACAGCAAACACCTCCCTGGCTTGATCCAGACCTTGCTGGAGTCAGAGGAGATTGCTTCATTGGAGAGGCTTCCCAAGTGCTCATGCACAGTGCAGGTGAAGTGGATCTCCTTGACACCCTCAGCTACAGCAGATCAGCAATTTCAGAGAGCAGAGGACTTTTACCATCAGCCAAACCTGCCAGCTGCACCTGTCCATCCTGCTGCAGAAAAAAAAAAAAAAAAAAAGAATTCTGTAAAAATAAATTTTCATTAGCTTTTGAGAATCATTTCTGCTATCCATCTAGCTTAATTAAAATTTACCATTCAAATTTCAGAATAGCATTACATGCAAGGAAGGTTAAATGCCTCCCTCTTTTCCTCCTCTTTGCATTCTGGAAAAGGTTCCATGAATAGCTCATTCAGAATATAAATACTAGCTACTAATTTTATTTCATATTAAATGGCCTGCAAAGTAGATTTCACAAGACTTTGTACCTAATCAATAAAATTAAAACAGTTAAGGAAGGGATTTGCTAATATAAGATGCTAAAAGTGTCTGTCTTTAATTAGTCCTGAAAAGAACATGCTGAAGTAAAAGAGCTTTTATGTCATGTCTGTATTTCCTTGTCCACAAATATATTAATTCATGAATTGGGTTAAAATGTAGTGCAACACAAACTGCAGGAGCCCTCCCATTCATTTAGGTTGCATTGGGTTCTTGGGTGGAAGAAGGTGTCCTCCAGGCCAGCCTGGGAGCAACTTACAACGTCAAATCTGAAGAAGTGTCAAGGTTTGTCAGGACTGCCTGTTCACCTGTGGGTGAAGAAAGAGGGGTTTATGGGGCACTTCATTACCAAGTGTGTGTGGGGTGGATGCGGGTGAGATCTCACAGAAGGAAATGGAGAGGAGAAAGGAAGAGCCTTTCAGCCCCAGTCACATTGGTAGCACACACCTGAGGCAGACCTGGGTGAAAGCGGGGCCTGGAAAACGCCCGGGACTGAAAACAGAAGTCTGACCTTTGCCATGCTATCTTTCCTGATTTAAAACAATAATAATAATAATAACAACAACAACAATAATAATAATAATAAAGTCTATTCATATATACAATTGGCATATTGCATTCAACCACAATTTAATCCCTGAACAGATGTTACTCATGGAATTTAGGATTATACTGGCCCTGGCTGTGTCACTAAACCATGGAGGCACTAGAAAGCTGTGATCTCAGCTAACTGGTCACCTTGGCTCTTTCCATGGCTATACAGTTACTGCCAGGGCTGCACAAATGATTTGGATGAGGAATAAGCACAGCTCCTTAGTAATCATGAGCCAAGCTGTGAGAAGCTGCTTGGTATGGAACATCATATCCTCCATCCTTTCTCCCTCAGGGGGGCCACTGTGAAGGAAGCAGCACAAAATTCACAGATCTGAAAGAGCAAGATCCAAGAAAGAAAAGACTCCTGAAGAGAATGAGAGAGCACAAGAAGGAGCTAAATGGTTTGTCCCAGTGATCACAGTCCTCTGGAAGAGAACAAGGAGTGTCGTGTGGCTCTCAGTGGGAAATGTGACGTTACTGCAGGCCAGGGATTTCTGTTTGCTTCAGTAAAGAGATGCTGCAGGGATGGAAGAGCACACATGCAGATTTAAAAAAAAATAATAATAATTAAAAACAAACAAACAAACAGCTTTTGGTTTTGTTCAAGCAGCTCTTTTCAGGAGCAATAGACAGCCTGTGACAACATCCAGACCTTCCAAACAGCTGTCTAGAGTGGAAAGAGCTGACCAGCAGCTCTTTTTGACACTCATCTCAGTCTGGCTTCTTAATATCAATTTATATTTACTATCAATTTGTAATTACTGAACTGGTCAAACCCAACATCTCCCTCCAGCAAACATCAGCGGGCTGGCCAGCATGGTCAAACACACAAAATCAGCATGCACAGAGTGTGTGTGCACAAGCATCCACATTGCTCTGGCTTCCAGGCCTGACCCATCAGTGCTCTGATGGGAACAACATCCATCCAGGGCAGAGTTCCATCACACCTCCTGCTCTCTCACATAAAGGACAATTCCCCTTACCTTCCCAGCCTGTCCCACCCCCCATCCCCTGAGCAAAAGAGAGATGCTGTAAATACAGGACTTCATGGAAAAAGGCAGAAGGAGCAAGGATGAATTACTAGGATACACAGAAGAGGACATAAAAAACGGTCAGTCCTGACACAGGAGAAGACAACCTTGAATGCAATAGTTCTGTAAAACTGACAGCTGGTAAACACAGAGCAAATGGAAAGAAACTGCATCCATCCTGTCCCTCCCTAGGATTTACTGCCAATGGAACAAGGGCAGCTCATGCTGAAGGTAGCAGGGATCAGTGCTGCTGCAAGTCAAAAGCAATAAATCAGTGGCCAGTAATAACTACAGCAGACAAGATCTCTTCTTTTGGTCACTTAACATGAGTTTTTTTCAGGGATCCAGAATCTGGAAATGCCCATGAGCAGCAGGGTCAAGTGGTCAGCTGAAGAAGTTGCTGGGCCACCAGCAAGCTAGAGAGAAGAGGTGAGAGGTTGAACATGCAGCAGCCACACTTAAGGGTCTACTATCACACCTGCCCAGAGGCCCTGGGAAGAGAGAGGGTTAGAAATCATTTGTGGGCTTTATCCTGGACATTGGCACGGTCACCTACTACTTCCACTTTTTTTCCTGCGTAGCCAGTTCCCTTGCTAAGTAGTTAATTTAAATAGGAACATCTATCTTCTAAATTGTGTGTATCAAACAATCAATCACTTGGAGGCTGAAAACCTCCCCAAATCTGTAATTATGGTGTCACAGCTGATTGTGATGAAAGTGAAGCTGTCAGGGAGACATTTGTGAGACAAACACACTTGCGCACAGCAGTTTTCCCCAGAGTGCTATGGCAAGCTTTCCTGCCATATGGGGCCATGATTAATAGCCCAGCCTATATGTAAATATTTAGCTGTTTAGGAAGCAACAGGATCCAATTACCTTTCAACCTATTTCTCTCCTCGTGATAAAATACAAAGTGGAATATTTTTTTCTTTAAAAACA
Source organism: Aythya marila (assembly GCF_965140915.1). Lineage (NCBI taxonomy): Eukaryota > Metazoa > Chordata > Aves > Anseriformes > Anatidae > Aythya > Aythya marila. The sequence continues at coordinate 11,250,444 of NC_139059.1, read as the reverse complement.
AAACTGATGACTCATATTCTACTGATGATATTAAAGACGTTCTTCTCTGCCTGAGGTAATATAGGCTGAGAGCTCAGCTGGGCTGAAATCTCTTATTTTCTCATTACAATAATGTCCCTCTCCAAGGAAGCGAACACTGGCGCTTTGTGCTGATAACCCCTCCTGACTGTCACTGTGACAGTGGCCTGGAAGCAGAGCTCTTGCTGGTACATGATAAAATCTGAAGCAAAGCTTTTATCATGAGCCCTGTGGTTTTTAGGACGATCCTTAAAGCTCACAGCTGCTGAAAGGAAGAGCTGCCTGAGAATCACAGCAGTCCCTGTGGGCAGAAACCAGACATTTCCAGCTCTCAGAGCAGCAGGGACAGTTTGAAGCTTGGTTTTATGTGCACCCAGAAGGGTGAGGAGAAAAATAAGATTCCACAACTTTTTTAAATTTCTTAAACAATTTTATGATTTCTCTGCCCAGCTCATTGTTTTTGACTGTGCTCTGCCCTACCAGGGCTATCTGCCTCCATGCTCCAGTCCTCTCCATCCTCCCTGCAGAGCCCCTGCACATCCCCTCCTCACCCTTGGCCGGTTACAAGTTCCACTTGCCATCTTCTTTACATGACAAATAATTCTACCACAGCCTGGGGCTCCAGGCTTCCTCTTGCTCCCAGCTCCAGGCCCAGGGTCATGGCTGGACTGTTTGGGAAATGTCTTTAGTCATTCCAGAACTAATTGCTCAAGGAAACACACGCTCAGAGGACGGGGGCACATCTGTGATGGCAGGCTGAGGGAGCTGGGGTTGTTCAGCCTGGGGAAGAGAAGGCTCTGGGCAGACCCCACAGTGGCCTCCCAGTGCCTAAAGGGGGCTGCAAGAAAGTTGAGGAGGGTCTTTTTACAAGCATATGTAAAGAGGGTATTTATGATTAGATATGAGGAAGAATTTTTTCACTCAGGAGGCGGTGAGACCCTGGCACAGGCTGCCCCAGGAGCTGTGGGTGCCCCATCCCTGGCAGTGCCCAAGGCCAGGCTGGATGAGGCTGGGGGCAGCCTGGGCTGGAGGCAGGGGGCCCTGCCCATGGCAAGGAGTCAGAATTAGATGGGCTTTAAGGTCCCTTCCAAACAAAACCGTTCTGGGATTCCATGATTCTCTGATAATTTCCCCCCAGATACCTGACCTCAGAGCAAAAGGCTCTGTTGGAGCAAAGGGCAGCAGGCCCTGGGGCTCACTGACCGCTACCGCCCCACCAGCCCCTCCCAGCCCACGGGTTCACAAAGTCAGGGCCCAGCCACAGACGAGTGGCATTCTGGGCTTTCAAAGCTCACTCCAGGTACAGCCACAGGACTCTGAGCACAATGTACTTATTAAGAGAGCTAGGATGTTAGTAGTGCCTAACGATGCAGCTTGGCATAATGGAATTTTCAAACGCAGACTTTTCAAGGTAGGGACTGGGGACCCTCATGCAGAAGATAGATGTCTGCTGCCCAGCTCCCATGGGATCCTGCCTGGGGTTCCTGTTATGATCTGTCTTCTGCACTGGTCCTTGGGAAATAATGCCAGTGGGTTCCCAGCACGGCTGGGAGAAGGCTGTCCCCTTGGCTTCTGTTGAACGGCTCTCAGGCCAAAGCTGGCTGTGCTATAGCTTTGCTGCTCTAAGTGCTGTCAGTCACTGAGCACTGTGGTCGATGAGGCTGGGAAGTTCAGGGCCTGAACTCATGCCATGCTCCTGACAGGCAGGATGCCCAATCACTTTTCAAAGCCTGTAATTGGTGCTGTGAGTTGTCGTGTTGGTGTTCCTACATAGAGGGATGCCCAGGGAACACCACCTCTGGCTGGCCTCTCAGCTGCTCTGCCACTGCTGCAATTTGTCTGTGTAGGTCTCTGCTGTGATGTGGAATAGTGGCTGGAGATCCTGAGACCCCAGGACTAGTAGGAGCATTGACTCCGCACACAGAGGAGGAAGAAAAATAACCCTGCTTTGCTGCATGGAGGTAGTGCAGAACCCAGATGAGGAGGCAGGATGGTGCTGAGCTTCCCTTTGGCTGCAGTGCTTAACAGGGACTGAACTTGCAGCACTCTATGACCACTGTACACCCATGACACCACTTCACCATCCTTCCAAAGCTGGAGGTTCCCAAGGGCTTTCCATGGTCCTCTGGAGCCTCTGCCCTGGAAACCTTTCAGCTGAGGAATCAAAGATGGACCATGCAGTGTGCTCCTTCCACCTCCCCGGGGCCGGGGCTAAGGGCACAGATGTGGGCACGCCAACTACTGCAGTGAATAGGAGGATGGCAAAGACGTACCAGGCACATGGAGGAAAGCATTCAATGAGGGAGGTACTAGGGCAGTCCTAAAGATGGAAGGCCCTTCTTAGAGAAGCTTTTACATGGCATGAGAGAAGTAGAACTGCCCGCAGACACTGGTGCAGCTCAGAGATGCTGAGCCTCCCCCACACCTGCAGGCTCCTTGTCCCAGCCCAGCCCCAAGAGGGCAACTCCTGGATCAGCAGTGGTGTTCCCCATCCCCACGGCCTCCTGGAGGGCATTGGGTGCACTGGGGTGCTGCCTCCTCTGCAGTTCAGGCCCATGGCCAGGCCAGGTCCTGGCACAAGGCTGCAGCAGGAGGCCACTTCCAGCAGAGAGATATTTCAGTGTTAATTTGATGTTTAACCTGGAAAATGCGTATTTTGTGAAAAGAGAGATTATTCTTTCCCCAGTCCCCCAATAGCTGCTGTTTTAAAGCAATTTCAAGACAATCATTCCTACCTGCATTTTAAGCAAAATGAGTTGATATAAAATACAAGCAGTAACCTTTACCATTGCCATTAAAAGAAGACTAAATATGATTAAGAAAGTCACCATCTGCCCTGCAGAGACACCTTGCAGTGAGGATAGTTTTGAGTCACTTAGTTGTATTTCTTACTTAAATTGGAATTTATTTTTTATGTATATGCTTTTATATTATATATTTGCATATATATATATATATATGTATTTATACATTATATATGTGTGATGTGCTTTTCCCCCATAATAGAATACTGAATGTAGAGTCGAAGACAATTGGCTTTTTGGGATGAATCCCTATTCCTTTAACAATTTTGATTTTCTTTTGAGTGTAACATTAGCTCACAGTTCTATAGTGTTACAATATATATATATATATAAATATTTATTTTTTGGGGGGGGAAATAATTATTGACTTTTTCTGTCATGTTTTCCTCTGGTTTGTTTCTTTTTAATTATGTTTTACATTGCACTGACCCCAGGAGATACTGAAAACCTGACTGGACATGGCCATCACATCCAGTCCTTGTGTCTGGCCTCAACCACTCAGTGACTCTGGAGCTGTGCACAGCACAGGGCCAAGCAGTGGAAAGGTCAGGCAGCACCAGGTGAGCAGGGTGTTTCTGAACATGCCATCAGAGTACCCACGTGAAGGACTCAGTGGCTTTCTGCTGAATAGGAGCATCTGTTGGGTTTTCCTGTCTGAAAAAACTGTGCACAACTCCTCATGTACATGATGCGAAGGTCTCTTTTGGTGCATACAGAGCAAAGGTATTTTGCATCCGTCAAAAAAGTGGGCTCTGCTTCTCCTCCCAATGGCTCTGTGAGCCTAGCTGTGTCTCAGGGGGCCTTAGCACAGCTATTTCTGACTTTTGCTGATCACAAGGGCTTCAGACAGAACAAGGCAGTGTGAAAGGCTGCTGCTTCCAAGACAGAAAGAAGAAAGGAAAGACTAGCAGCAGCAGGAAAGGCCCGTGCTGTGAGTGCCTCTGGCATAGGGGAGGCTGAGATCAGAAAGACAGGGGAGGCTGGGAAGGTTTCAAACCTTTTCAACTTGGGGCTTGCTCAGCAGTTTCTCCTCTGGATGGATCCAGGTCAGTGTCAGCCCTCTGGCCACAGCCATTTTGGTGTTTGAAGGGACAACATCAAAAGAAGGTACAGAGATAACTTGCATGCACTGTGGCTTGAAATGGATTAAGGGAAGGAGCCTCTGGAGACCAGTCCTGAGAATAAAGTACAGATTGCTCTGACCGACAGTGGGATGGAGGCAGGGAAGGGCCTGGTCCAGCCAGCCAGCATGGGGTTGTGTATCCTCATTAGGGTCTGGACTCACTATTGCAGATTTGTTTTGCATTGATGCCAGGTTTGGTGGGCTCAGACTGCTCCCACAGCTGTCCAAGGTACAAGGTTTAGGTACATTCACCTGTGATCTGCAATGCAAAGAAATAACCTGTTTTACACTATAATGTCTTCATCCACTTCTGACTGTGCTCCAAGGAGTCTCTGGGGACATGCAGACCCAATGATCTCTGTGTGCCTAACCCCTTGGTCTGCCGATGTCCCACAGTTTTCTATCACAGAGGAAGACCTTGATCTCCAACATAAATTCAAAAAAGTCCATGAAGCCAGTGCGTTGGCCTGGTGTAAAAGCAAAGAAGATTGGAGCTGCCCTCTTTCCTGAACTGGAGGCACCTTTTAGTGGCGGTTACTGGCACTGAAGCTGACAGTGTATGGTGGCTGAGAACCTCTCCACATGTACTATCAACCCACCCCATAAGATACTCTGTTGTTTACAAATCACTTTTCATTAATTCTTTGGAATGCATTAAACAGATTGAGATGGCAACAAAACCAGGATTTGCTATTTGGCTAATTTTTGTCCTCTTTGAAAGCTGATAATCACTTTTTAGGGCTCTTGAATGGACAGAGAGCATTCTTTCCAGACTATACTAGGTCCATATTTTATCACAGTGTGATGAAAGTACATGCCAGACAATGAGCAACAAATAAAATTGTCCAGGCTTTGCCCAGCAAAAGTAAAGTCCAGATCAGCATCACCTGCACTGATAGAAGAATTAAGACTTAATGTATTGTTTGCAATGGGATGCCACATACTTTCGATGCAGAAGAAACCTATCGGTTCCTTCCAAAATCCTGAGACATGCTGTTAATTACCTGGCCAGGTCTTCCTAGTCTCTTGCAGAAAAAAAAGTAAATGGAGTCCCAGCCTTCAACTGTTTCAACACCAGGCAGACCTGGGCACATGAGACCAAGCTGAAAACACAGTAAAAACAACTGAGCTATTATTTCCTGGTGACTAAAGGAGCAGAGAACCCCAAGCCTTGCGTTAACACACAAAGAAATAAGATGGATTTTTTGCTGAAAAACATTTATGTTCTGGGAAGGACCTTATCAAAGTCAGTAGAAGCAGCACTGTATCCCTGCTTTGTTTTCCTGCTCCTCTGTGATGGTTCAGGTGCCCATAGCTTGGGTGTGAGCAACTTCAGACACTGGTTGGCCAACCTATGGTATTGCAAACAGTGGGCACTGGGTTAAAGGCTTCTCCTGTTGCCTCTGTCCACAGTACACTTAATTGGGATCATGGGGATCCTCTATCCATGTTAGCCTATTTTTTCTTTCATTCAGACAGGTTTTCCTTCAGTTTCCATGGAAATAAACTGTGCAGAGACCAGAAGGATATGCATGCAGTCCTGTCCTGCTCTGAGCATGCCCATGTGTGCAGTAAAAAGAAAGAGCTGAGGGCACCCCACTGTCTGGAAATGCTGAAATGCTGCATCCACCCTGACCTGTGGAACAAGATACAGGCACAGACTCAAGGCCTGGACGTGGTATCCTTGCAAGTACAAGGCCTGGGGATTAAACCCATGGCACACAAAGCCTGATAGTCTCTTAGCTGGTTGTTTCACGCAGGACAAAGCAATATAGCACTGAGCTCACTTCTTATTACATTTTTAAGGGAGGTCCTTCTTCCCACGCTTCTCCAAGAGGCACAACAATATGTCAGATACGTGATCAGCCCCAGGTTCCCCTGGCTGATCAGGGCTGTCCCCTCTGAACAGCACCAACTTGGATCTGACAGAGATAGGAAAGAAAACTTCACAGTGGGAAGGAAACCATGCAGTTATGAGTTGTGGTTGTGGCTGGCCTCCCTGAACCCACATACAACACTACAGGAGATGATGCTGCAGAAAAGCGTTTGCATGCAGAAACATTCTGTGCTGATGCCAACATGAAACTTGTGTGTGTGGCTTCATGTCACCCTGCAAGGTGCCCATGAGGTACATCCCGCAGTGTCCGTACCTGCTGAGCACATCAGGTGCCTCTGCAAAACTTCTGCCACCCTTTGCTTCCTGCCATTGCTTCTCAGGTCTAAGGTAGAAGGAACACAGGGACCAGAGAGAGGCTACATGGGGACTGTCAAAGGCAGAAGGTGATGGTTTAGCACCACAGAGACTGAAAAGACAGAGTGCAGGTGTTCTCTGGGAGAGTAGGGGGACAACGCTGCTGCAGCCTGGCTTACCTAAAACCCACCCTGTCATATCAGGAGGGAGAGAACTGATAGTGCAACACAAATCCAGCCAAAGGCACGTGCAAGTATGAAATTACCTCCTGGGGAAAGTCAAGACTTTGGCATTCAACCCTGTGCTATTGCAAAAGGGGAAAAGCAGAAGGTGGAGATGTCATTAGACTATTAATAACTATGTGCATGGTACAGTCATTGCAAAACAATCTGACAAAATAAGCAATTCCAGAACCAATGCCTCCTGCTATTCCTTTTAATTTAAGCATCAGTAGCACTGGCAAATATCCCTGTTCCTTCTGGCATTTCTCGGTGTACAGTCACAGCCATTGGCAGGGGAAGATTTGTATACTAGACCTCTGGTCCAAAAGCAAGGGCTAGAAGGTCCAATGCTGTTGGCTGGGACAGGCTCAACATAGGACATGATGCTACTATGTACAGTCCTTTTCCTTTACATCACTTCCAGCTTGTAGCAGTAGGTCTTCAAACCCAACAGCAAAGTGCTTCTCAAAGATGTGGGTTGGTCCATGCTTATCTTCTTTGTTCCCCACTCCAGGCAGAGGGATATTTTCAAAAGCTCTCTCTTCTTTGGATTTCTTTTGCTCATATCATCTTTTTACAGTGCGTTTTAATTCTCCATATAACAAATATTCCACAGAGGAAACACCTAGGCTCCTCAGGCTACACAGATCTCTTTGTTGAAGATATTCCAGAAATACAGTTATGCTATGTGAACACCAGTCATGGTCTCTGGCATCTGGTAAGGAGTTAAACACTGACGTAATACCTCCTGCAGAGACCACAGCCTATTGAATTCAATAAAACTGTAAACCCTGTTCTGAAAGCTGTTGCAATGAGTAGGATCCGCTATCACCATGACATGAGTGACTTTTGTTTTTTGTTTGTTTTTGTTTTGTTTTTTGAAAAAGGCAGCAGCATTCTTCAAATCTTAAGCATAAATAACCAAGTTGTGAGTTTTTCAAAGATATTAATTAGTGGAGAGGGACAGCATACATTAATAATCTCAGTCACAACAGTTTGCCCAGATGTTCATATAACATGGGCATGTTTTCATTTCCAGCTTTTTAAGTAGATCCTCCAAAATAGCAAAAAGTCTATCAATTTCAACATGGCAAAATAACATCATCTGTAAGTTCTTCCTGAAGATGAGTGACTATGAGTTGGAAGCCTCTGCTTCAGGGCATTTTCTTGATATATAAGCAACAACGGCATAAAAGCTTTATAGCTGGTTTCCAAGAAACTGAAAAGCAGAATGCTTTCTCAGATAACCATAACTCAAAAATAGCCTGTGCAATTCAGCACTTACTCATATAAACAAAGTACTCTCCTCTGGGCTGAGCCCAGACATGAAAGATAAGATGAAGGCTGGAGCTGTCCTCAGAAAGTAAAAAGAATGGTACATTTCCAATTGGGCTCACAGTGGATTCATCCAGCCTTGGCACAGTCACGGCAGTGACTGCACAGTGCCTGTGAAGTACTTTGACATCACCCAATGAAAGACACTGTTAAAGAGCTAAGCGCTGTTGTAATACAGGCAAAGCCAGAAGGAAACTTTGTCAAGTGTTCCTCTGCCTTCTTGCATCCTTAGATCACACTCTGCTTAAGTGTGTTTTTTTTTTTTTTTCCTGTGATGATAAGAGAAACAGAGAGAGAAAGAGAGAGAAGAGACTTGAAATGAGGAAAAGATGAAAAAATGTAGTAATTTTTAAAGGAAAGTAAAAAAGAGGAGTGTCTGAACAGCAGCAGGGACTAGTCTGAGCTTACCACGTCTTGCAGCCCTCCATGATTGCACCAAGGCACTGTGGGACTCCCAGTGGATGTCTGCAATGATTCTCTCAGCGAACGGGGTGTCATTTGGGTCTGTATTGCTCCTCAGGCCTGCCTGGACTTTGCTGCCCGGCTGAACTGCTATGTGAGAGCTGGAGGCACTAGGAGATATGAACAAATTAGTTGAACCAGGGGCTTGTTCAGTCTTACCAGTCAAACCAAGAATAGCAGAAGTGAAGGACTCAACTATTAACAGAGCCAATGGATAGCACTATAGAAACTGAGGTCACCAACCAAGCTTATCCTGACATCTCACTTCCAGGTGACTGCACTCTGCTATTGCAGCTTCAATATCCTTCTCGCCCCCTTGCTCTTCAAGAGCTGTCATTTTAGTCCTCATACAAAGCTCCTTTTCTGCCTCAGTCATACCAATTCATCTCCTTCAGCAAGGAGGGAAGCAATAAACTCCACCAAGGTAATCCTGAACATTTTCTTGATCTAGGGATAAATTTGGATCTGATGGGACTTTCATTCTCCTGTCTAGAGATGCCAGCTTCTCAATGAAATCCCTGACAATGTAGCTCCTACTCCAAATAGAGGACACAATCATGCTGTTTTCCCATAGCTCTTGCATCCTTCACACGGCAGTGTGACTCCTTTAGCAAGCATATGCTTTGTAAAGTACACCTGGAACAGAGAATAAAGGGCCAGTTCTGTGGTCTTGACACAGTAGAGTATTTGCTGAAAATGGAAGGGTCTCCAAGAAGTAGGTACATGATTCCTTCCATCAATGTGGCACAGCAGTGTTCTGCTGACCGGTGGCAGTCAATCAACCGTGCTTTATTAGTCTGGTTGCAAAAGTTATGTTTTTTCATAAGAAATTATCTCTGATAAAAAAAAAAAAAAAAAAAAAAAAAAAAAAAGTTGAATCAGCTAAGAGCAAACATAAAGAAAAAATGATGACAAGCTGAAAATTGCAAAGCTTTGAGAAGTTATGAGCAGTTAGAACGCATCTAGCACAGAAGTCTTTAGGTGACCTAACCTAGCTGCTGCTAATGTTCCAGCAGTAATAAACAGTAGTCATTTCCCGTGTCCCTCTCCTTGGAGAATCTCTGCTGCAACACTGGTTGATACTTGAATTCCCATAGTTTATAACAAAGCTATTGTCTGTTATCGCAAACACAGTGACATTATTACAGAACTTACCCTGCAGCAAGATAAGAATTAGAGCCAACCTTAGCAAACACCAAATATTTACTTTAGAAAAGGAAAAGATATTATTTCATAAATCAAAAATTGTTCCCTTGGCCCTTAGAAGAAGTTTAAACGCAGCCCCGATAATTACAAAGTACAGTGTATAATGCCAAACCTGTCCATGGCTGACCAATCACTTGTGGATTCCCACCTCAGCACAATGCCTACGAGACCAGTCAGTGGAAATCTCTGACTGCCATTCACTTATGTCCTGCAGTGGATAGGGGAGGGGTGTTCAGTGGAAAGGCTAAATGCCTTTGGAGAGTGAACAGAGGTTGCACAGAGGCAGTGTGAGAAGAGCTGGAGTTATTACCAGTCTCCTTCTGTGTGTCAGGTGTTTGGTGTGTGAAACTCTTTATCTGTCTTGCCATTACCTAGCTCTGTCTGCTCCAGAATGCTTTTCAGAGTTTCTTTTTCCTTCTTCCCTGTTCGTTTATATCCCTGTCTGTCTCTAGATGGTCTTTATTTGCCTACCCTGTCGTAGTGCCTTAACTGCAGAGCTCTCCACACCCCTCCATGAGCTGTATCAGAGGTCGTTACAGATGTCGTGGTGCAGCTATCTGCCCCACTGCACTGCCATGAGCCAGCGCTTGGTGGAGCAAAGCGGATGGAAGGAAAGAGAGGTGCATCCACACCACAATGACCCTGATTCACCTCAACCTACTTGATGAAGCTGCTGATCAAAGCAAGTTTGCTCTAAGTGCCAGGCTGAAGTGCCTGCAGCAGTGGATGTCCAGCCCACCCCGTGCTGCAGGGACAGTGGAGGGACAGGGCAGGCAGCTGAAGCAGGAACGCTTTCAAGAGCTGCGGCAAAATCTGCTGAGTTCATTTGCCAGGCTGGGCCAGCTGGGGTGACCCTGACACCCCACACTGCATGGATCTGGCAGAGACCACAGGGGCCTGGGGCTGTCTGCAGCCATCCCAATCCCCAGATGTCACACTTGTGAAAAAATCTTGAAGTTGTCATTGTCCCCAGACTTTTGTAGGTGCTGTCATATTGTTTAACTCTTCCCAAACAAATGAGCAAGCAAACAGAGCACTTCAGAAAACTTCTGCAGGGGAACATCTTGGACTGCCTGCAAGTGGAACAGCACCACAAACTGATGCTGCAGGGGCAGATCCTCAGCAGGGTGCTTGTGTTTTAAAGGTCCAGTTTTACAGGTCTTCAGTGCTGCTAGGGATAATGGTGGCAAGAACCCTGGGACAAACAGGAATGATTGGGATGGCCCTTTGTTCTGAAACCTATCGTGTTACACGAAATGCTTGTCAGACCCCTGCCAGCACAGGAACAGAGGTGAGTCCCCTCAGAAGTTGTGTTTAATGAGAGGTCTCCCACACATGCATGGGGCAAGAAACTTTAGTAACCTGGTGACAGAGAGTCACAGAACAATGCAAAATTACAGAGAAATGTCGGTCTCTTTAATAAGAGACAGGAGCCCAGCAAGAGATATCTTCTGGAGGCATAGAGGACAATCACATCAGTGGTGAAAACCTTGCAAAGGACTGGCACAACAGGAATAATGGGACTGAGAAGTTGCCCACAAGAATGTGTATGTGATTTGGAAAGTCTGATAAGATATAAGATATAGGTATAACTCCTCGTATAACAGATGTCTCATGGATTTCAGGCCAACATGGAGCAGACAGATCCTTCCTGCCTGGCCAGTGAGCTTTCAAAATGACCTGCCCCTCTCCAAGAGAAAGGCCCTGCCAGCATCCATCAGAGCCAAATGCCCTTGTAGGGGCCAAAAGCAAACAGAGACCAGTTCTGGAGAAGTGCACTCTGAACATAGACACCTCAAGGAGTGGAGAAAGCTTAGTTCTGGACCCTCCTCGAGCAGGTGAATGTTTATATTCAGTGTTTGGTCCTGGCATCCTGCTGCTTCCCTCCCTCCAGCTCCTGGCTTGGATGGGAACTGTGAGCCGTTCACCACATTCTGATTAGAATTGTCCCTCTCGCACATCAGCTACTCACGCTGCATGTCAAGAACTTATCAGTGTACTGTAGTCTTATGCATTTAGATATCTAACCCAGCTCTCCACACTGCTGTTGCTACTTAGCTTTTGTGCATACTCTTGCACAAGCTGAACTGATGCAGGACCTGCCCCTGGGGGCTCCCCTGGTGACACAGAGGGGAGTAGGAGGCCGCCAAACAGTTCCCCTAAAAGACATGAGCACACTTACCCTGGAGTGGAAAGCTTGCATCCTTGCTGGGTTTGCATTGTAAACTGATTTTCTACAGCTCTTCACAATCTTCCTGATGCTTATTATGGTTGGAAATATTAGATTCCAGGCTCTGCATGTTAATTCTTCCTTGTCATACTCTACCCACTTCTGTGCCCCTGGCCAAATGGTCTCAGGGTATCATCTGCTTTGTTTCACAGAGAATACTTGCTTGTTGCATCTCATCTTTATTTATCAGGAGTTGTGTCGACAAGTCTTTAAAAACCCAGCTGATCTCTATTGCCTGCTTACTGAAAATCAAAAGAGCCTGCAGGAAATCGGATAGAACAACCATTAGATTAAATAAAAGCTGCCCCCTCCATCTCCCTTGATTCCCTAATCTTTTCCGCAGCGAATGTAATGCACACTGTGTTAATCTATGGGACACGGGAGGCTGTGCACTCTGTGCTCGTGGGCTGGAATTATATCAACTCCTATACAGGATAATTAAGCAACACATTTTATTGTCCTCATCATTTTCACAGCCTACAGTGTCTTTTGGGGAGAAGTTGGGAGTGGAAAGAGGAAGAAGGGTTTTTCAGCAAAACTGAGCCTACGGGGAAATTACAATTCCCCCCACTGGCTCTGTCTGTAGCAAAGATGTTCCCAGCAGCTGCTGCTGTGTGCCTCAAGCAGCAGGGAGCAGGGAAATTCCAGCTTGTCCTGTGTAATTCTTGTTCTTGCTTTCCCTCCAAGATGTAGGCAGTGGCCACAACCAGATGAATTTGTCTTGAAGTCAAACATTAAAAATAATAAGTAAAAATGTCTGAATTTGAGCCACCTGCTAGTGTTTGACCTTCATGTCCTGGACCAGTGGAGCCCTACAGCTCTGCTCTCCTTCCTTCAGAGATCCAAGGTTTTAAGTTTGGAGTACCAGATGTGGGTCCCATGTTCTCCTCTTGACACCACCCCATCATCCACAGTTCGCTTGTCCAAGGTCGCATTGGCTTTCTACATCACAATAGCTAAAATTCCCTCTTTGCAGCTGTGTCCTGAGAAGACTTGCAGAGGTAATAGTGCAGAAAGTGTCCTAAAACCCCAAGAAATGAAAGTCACATCACATTTCAGAGACCAGCCCTATTTCATAGGCTCAAGAACAGTATTTTTTACTCTGGAACCAGTATTTCTTTACCTAACTGATACACTGAAACTATGGAGTGTGTAAGCATCCCTTAGAGTCCAAAGATAAACCCACCATACCCTTCAGATCATGATTTAGCCATTGTAGGATCCTTTTTCTTTCTGCAGACTTCCAGGCTGCTCAGTTAGATGGGAAGAACTTACATTATAAGAATTTGCATAGTTTCTGGTTTAATTAGCACTCAACACTTCCTTGTTTAGTGTGTTCAGTCCCAGACTACTGGACCAAACTGTCCCTAAGCTTCTATGTACCTGCTCCCTCCCCTATCCTTGCAGTGTTGTGGGTCACTCTGGGGCTGAAATTGAGCTCCTCAGTTTGATGGGAGTCACACAAGAAGGGCTGTGGGATTCTGAAGGTCTGCCTTGTGCTGACGTGGTGAATGTGGAGATCTCCTAAGCCTGGTGTGCCATCCCATGCCTCTGTTCCCATGTGTGTGAACGGACTGTGCAGTCTGCAGCCAGTGTGCAGTTTTCTTGCCTTGCTTAAATGCACACTGCTGTCTGTCTGAAGGCACAGGGGAGATGATAAAAGAGAATGTTGCAAATGGAGTACAGGGAAAGGAGGCAAAGACTATGAAAATAGACAGCTATCAGCTTCAAAGACAGTTGAGGTGTCAGTATCTGGGACTTGCCATGCCCCTGAAGCTGTGCAAACTTGTGAGAAGAGCACAGAGCCTGTGGTAATGAACCTCACTGATAAGGTGGGTTCAGCTCCCTGCTCACACCACTTTTCAGCTTCTGGGTTGAAGCTGCTTTTATCATGGATAGCCCAGAGCCTGGATATGTGCCTGTTTGCTCCTGCCACCCAGGGAGGCCCACGAGCTCCTCTCTGCCATTCCTAGGTGAGTGCACTGCTCACAGCTTTTAGGCCAACATCAGCTTGATATAGGTTGGGTTTTCCCTTTACACACAGCAATCCACAGCCCCAGAACTAGCCCCAGACCCCAGGGCTCAATCTTCACCTCGTGTCAGCAGAGCTTTTTCTGCCACTTGGATCCATGGATCGCTTATCACTTCCCAGTGTGAGTGAATGGTCAGGGATGTGGGGATAAAGCCGAAGGATTGTACACAAGTGGAGTGGTGCCTAAGCCTTGCACACAGGCTGGTGGCCACTTCTCACTGAACCAGACCCTGATGAAGAGGTAAGGACCAAAGTGTCAGTCTGGATATCACACGCTCGGGTTTACTGGAAGAGGAAAGGGGGTCTGTGGTTCCACTGCCACTGTTGAAGCTGTGCAATGCTGACGTCCTGCCCCAAGCCCTGGCCGATGCATCCAGCCCTGCTCAGTTCAGGAGAGAGTCTGGTCCATGACATTTTCCCTGGCATATCACCAAGATGCTCTGAGCTGTGAGCCTCTGCTTGCACTTTTGCCCTTCTGGTCTATAAGGGCAGCTTGCCCAGACGGCTAAAACTCACAGCCTGAGGGCAAAGGTTGTCCTTGAGGAGCCTGCTGGTTCCGAGGATCTGCCTGGCTCTGCTGAAGCTCAGCTGCAGCTCTTCAGATGCAAAGTGAGCTGGCTGCCAACCTGATTCTGCTGCACGTTACAGGGTGCGAGATATTTACCAATTTTCCATGGCTCAGGATTTTTGTTTCTAATATAAGAATATAAGCCCAATAAAGCCAGCAGCCTTGCCTTATTCATCTTCATTGCTATTTAAAGGCCCATAACATTTTCAGCTAAAAAGGTGGCTGTATTTGTCTTTGAATACTTTTGCCAGGGACGACAGTTAAAGAGCAGACTAACTTCTAAAGAGGGCTCTGTTACACCAAAGATTGTTATCATCCTCAAGAGGATTCAGGGCTATGAATCACTCAGTTTCCCAGAAGTTTAGTACCTGCTGCCATGAGGCAAATATATTTTATCTCAAGTGCATTACTCTGACTCACTGTAATAAGCACAGCTTGTCAATGCACAGTTGTTCCAATCCTAAAGCTGTTTTGCTTGATATTATGGTTAAGTGTGATCAGATTTCTTGAAATTTCTTTGCAATACCGTTGAGCAAACTCATTGCCTTGGAAGTCAACCTGAGTTCACCTCCTTACCATCACTCTCTAAGGACTGAACACTTCCCATCAGACCTCATCCCCTCAGCTCCCCAGAGCATGCTGCCCTTTATCAGCTGTTTTGACCACCAGTGGCCATGGGACACAGCCATGTGAGGCTGGGAGAACACAGCCCCGGCCCCCCCACGCTGAATCTTTTAACAGATTTTGTGCTGAGCTCAAGTGAGCTCCTGGCTACGGATTGATTTTATCTTGTCTATGGGGACTGTCACACTAAAAGATAGCAGTAATACCAATGCTGTAATGTAGGCATGAAAACTTATGAGTGAGCAGAATTTCTCTTAGGCTGGTGGAAAGGGAACAGCAAGTCCACACCCTGGGGTCAGCTGGGGAGGCAGAGGTGTCCAGGAGCAGGGCAGGGATGCCAGAGCAGGCAGAGTTATCCTGCTCTGTTTCTCACCAAGGTCATGCAAGCTTCTCCCATCAGCTATTCCAGCCATTTCTTGTGGCTGGAGCTTTTTTCTGCCAGGAGGACAGAGGATTAAGCAGAAGAGGAGTGATGTTTTGAGCCTTCAGAGAGATTAGGTACTTGTTCACAGACGAGAAGGACCTTTGGCTCCAGCACTGCTGCATATTCATGGATGGGGGAAAAGCTTGTCTCTGAGTGGAGCTCAGCAGCCTCAGGTGAACCTGGCAGAAAACCCTGCATTTATTTTTCTGAACACTGTGCAATGTTATGATTCCACAAAAGGCCTTGCTCTCCCTGTCACTGAGAAGAATAACATCCCCATGCTTGCTGCGACCCTTTTATGTGACAGAGTATTAATTCCAATGGCTGGTACATCTGTGGAGCCTGCTCTGATTACACTGCTGGGCCAGGTAACAAAGGCAGGCAGGCCATGAGGATAGCCATTAGACAAGCCCCAGGGAAAGAATTGCCTCTGGTGTGACCTGCACAGAGAATAGAAGCTAAGAAGAAAAAAAAAAAAAAAAAAAAAAAAAAAGAGAGAGAGAGAGAAAAGATTAGAAAACAGCAACAAAACATTTTTTGTTCTTCTACACTGTGCTATTTGAAACAGAAGCCAGTACTATTCCTCACAGACCCTGTAGATCATGAGTGCATTTCCTCCTGAAATGTCTAGATTTGCTCTGAAGTTCTAAGGTTACTTAAAACATACATAAATATATATATTTGTTTATAGGTATTTTATAAACACACATATATTTTTGCATATCTGGTGTCTTAGTCTTTTTGTGATTATGATTTTTTTGGGTTAAATTTATGTCATTTCCAGGTTTCTCTGTGAAGCTATGAAAGACAGGCAATCCCATAAAAATGACTTTAAATCAATAAAAGAGGAGTTCCTCCTACAATAACATGAGTATGGAATCCAGGGCTTTAATTCCTCTACTTCACAGACTGTCAGTACTTGTTTAAAGATTTGTATCTCTTTGCACTGGTCACCAAAAAATGCTGTTTCCACTGATGAAATTAATGTGAAAAATGTCAGCTTTTCTCAGGAAGCTGATGTTTAAACAGAAATCCCCCTTATTCAGAGCAAAGGGATGTTTTCCCATCCATTATCCATCAAGCCTCAGTGCTTGATACAACGCTCCCAGCCAGGATTTGGTATCTACTTTTCCAGACCTCATTAGTTTAATCACACAGCCTTTCAATATCTGTCCTTGAAGGAGACAGAAAACAGACACACACACACACACACACGGAAGGTTTGGGGACCTCTGTGACACAGTCCTGCTGTGTGGCTGTAGGAAAATCCCTCGACTTGTTCTTCCTGACCACCAGCCTGCTCTATGGAGTCACCTGCTTCTGGTGTTTGTTTTACCTGCTACAAGTAAGTAAACAGAAGATGATGGATTTCCACCTGAAGTAGACACCTTTGTTTATCCCTCCCTAAATTCCAGGCTATAGAGTTTATGAATAAGCCATGGTGAATGTGCAGAGGGGGAGTTTTCTTTTAGCCCTTTCTAAGTCTGCTGTGCTGGCATTGGAGATGATGGCACTGTGAGTGCAGCCCATGTCCGAGCACATCGGCCACTGCAGGGGTCGGTCCTGGCCCTAGAGGTGGGCTGCACACGGGGTGGTTGTGCCAGGCTTCCCCAGGGGTCACTGCTCACATCTCAGCTCAGAAGCTGTGCTCTTGTAGGCACACGTTTGCATTCATGCCACTCGGGAATTCAAACGACTGCATTTTTGAAGGGTTCATTGATCACTTATAACTCAAAGTCAGGGTGTTTATAAAACAGCACAGACCTGAAAACACCAGGCAAACATACTATTTACTTTATACTGCAGGAATGTCCCAGCAGAAGCTGACTCTGGCTCAGCAGAGGACCCCCCCAGGCTGCCCCACTTTGGAGGACACCAGCTTCTCCCAGCACCCAGCATGCAGGAGAGGACTCCCCTATCCCACCAGCGGGCCAGGACAGACAGAGCACGTGGAACAATCACACAGGGCCAGGATGTGGGAAAGGTACCCTCCTGCCCCAGGAAACCCCTTGGACAGTGGCAATGAGGGGAATTGGCCTCCTGCCATGTCCCACCTGTCCAGAGATGCTGAGAAACATCGTGACTCGAAGCAGGAGTGAATGCAGCAGGAGGGAGCTGAAGACTGCTGCCTATGATGGTGTCAGCCCATTTACATTTCTAGATACGCAGATCCTGTAGTCAGCCATCACTGCAGGATCAGAGCATCTATCACAAGCAACAACAACAAAATTATCTCTTTACCAGCACTGCCAGCAGGAACAAGATTAGGCCAGTTATTTTTATTACTGGTTTTATTTTGTGTTACGCTGTTTGGGAGAGGTATCAACTCCATCTGTGGAAGTGTGATGTGATTAAGCCAAGGAGTTATACAATAATGAAGACAAAGTGCTTTGCCTTTTGTTTGAAGGCAAAGTTCATCTTTATTTGGTCTGACAGCACAGTCCAGAGGGCTGAGCTAGCTCTGGAGAAAGATGCCATCAGGGCCAAAACTGCTTGGTCTGGGGAGAGACTGTGAATGGCTGAAGTGGGAGAGGGAAATGGAACAGCAGGGAAACAGCGTGGGGAACAGAGCCTTGGAAATACAGTCTGTTATATGGCATTTGGTACATTTGTTTCCACCTCATGAGTGAACCCAGGGACCTGGGATGGAAACATGAATGTTGGGAGATCTTGTGCCATTTGCACTGACTGTAGGACAAGCCATATTACAAAAAATTAACAGTTCCAGTGACCGTTAGAGGAGGGAAGAACAACAACATTCACAAATTAAGAAACAAATACCGCTCAGTTAAATGGAGGCTCATTAGCACTGCACAGAGCATTATGCACTGTGGGGATGAAGGAACATGGGACCAGAGGGGACTGCTCACAGTGTGACCAGTCCCCACCACTGGAACCACTGGGGTGTATAATTCTTTGTGAAAATAAGTCTTAGGAAAGGCAAATAATCCTGGCCCTTGGCTCTGGGCCCTGTTGAGAGGCTGTTCAAGGCCTTGAGGGAAATGTGCTCCCCTCAGAGCAAGCATAATTTGCTTTGTTTATCTGCTCATGCTGTTTCCCACACCGACACAAACCACCCCTCCTCATGCTTGGACATCTCCCTCTGACAGTGCACAGCAAATATTCGGGGGGCCACAGGGCACTTGTCCTCATTAGGCAGAAGAGGAGTCAGAATGGGGTGCTGCATCAGCGCATAAGGGAGAGAACCAGCTAATTGCAGTCCCAAAGGGACATTCAAAACTGAATCAAATTAATGTCTTGCAGAATTCTTGCTTTTTGTTTTCATACGCAGCAAATAACTCCAAGGAGGATTGAACGGGGAGGTGCTGTTGCAATTTTCCTTAAATGACAGAGAGGGGGCATAGGCTCGTGTCAAGGGCATGAAGTAGCACCAGGCCATTTGTTTCTGGTAGAACACAGTGTACCATCATTGGAAGGAACCTTTCTGAGGACTGGCATTTTCAGATTACTATTTGGAAAGAGAACCCTGGGTTCCCACACCGTTCCTGGGGCTTCTTTGTGCTTCAGCTGGTGGATGAATCTTTGCATATCCAAAGAGAGGAGAATCATCACTTCTCCAGGAATGCACATCTGTTCTCAGAAAATACAGCTTGAATAAAGATACAGTGGGGGAACATGAGGTAGAGAATGATCTGCTGGAGGAAAAGGGACATCAGGCCTGCACAAAGACAAGCAGCTCCAGAAGCTGAGCACCTGAGGAAGAGAACTGGGATAACCAGAGGATGATCAGAGGAACAGGAGGATTACTTTCACATTTGGTAGATGAGCAGACTTTTTCCCTGACTTCAGCATAATGTTTATTTTTCACTGAAGCTTCTTCTGAGCTTGGGGAATAATAATGAACTATTATTTGCAGATCAGTAGGATCTCAAATCTCCAACCTCTTTACAGACAAAGGTGTTAAAAGAAAAGGACTGGGAAGCATCCAGTTATAGGCTCCCCTGCAAGAGAACAAAGAGATCCCAAGCCAGAGCCTGGAGAGAAAATCACAGCACAATGCCCTGCGCCAGTTACCTGGTGAACTGACCAGGGAAAGATGACTGAAATGGGAGGTGATAGATGGTTTTCACTGAGCACAAAGGGTTTTCATATGACCCTTCTTCCTCTTTATTTGGGTTCAGAAAAGAGCTTAGCAGCTTTGGTGAGATGATTTTTTTTGAATAGGCCCAGGGTCATAAAGATGATCAAGGGACGAGAGCATCTTTCATATAGGGAGAGACTAGAGAGTTGAGGTTGTTCATCTTGGAGAAGAGACAGTTCAGGAGCACATTTGCATGTGTTCAGTTCCAGTGTGCATAAATGCATAGATGGAAGACAATGAGGAAGTGGGAGCCAGCCTCTGCAGTGATGCCCACTGACAGGAAAAAAGACAACAGGCACAAATGCAAACACATCAATTTTATATGAATGCAGTCAAATAATCTGCTTTACTGTGAGGGTGGCTGAACGCTGGAAGAGGTTTCCCAGAGAGACTGTACAGTCCACCTGTGGAGACATTCAAAACCCAACTGGAGGCAGTCCCATGCAGCCTGCTGTAGCTGGCCCTGCTCGGGCAGTGGGGGAGAATTGAGTTGATGATATCAAGAGGTCCCTTCCAGCCTAAATGATTCCAGGATGATGAAGGTTTACATCCACGGGAGGTGACTGGGATCCCAAGCCCCACTGGTTTCATTGGCAGAGAGCTTGACCTACGAAAGCTAAGGGAAGTCATTCTCTATTCTCCACTTTTTGGGATAATCTCTGCTAAATCCCACATAACTCTTGCAAGATTAACTCTTCCTACAGGGCAAGCAGAGTTTATAGTCCCAAGAGCGTGGTGAACTATGCAGTTCTGAAAAAGAAGAGATCCAGCCATATCCTCGTCAAGCCACAGGAAAGATCTGCTGTCCTAGGACAACTGCATCCATGTCTCTGTGCACAGGATGGTGGTGGTCTCTGGGTATGTAGCACCTGCATTACCAGAAATGTCCCTGACACAGCTTTGTGAGGATGCTGCTTCACGCAGGCCATTGGCACAGGGTGGATTCTCCCCGGTGTGGCCCAGTTAGCACCATCTAAGTTACAGCAGCAGCAGACCTGACAGGGACAAGCAAAGCACAGTATCACAGCAGTTTGTGCTGCCGACTGCTTTGTTTCTGAACATCATAATTACAGTCCCAGGGTGATACTGTCAAGCTTGGAGTTAGTAATTTTTCTGCAGCTATTAGAGCTGAATACTTAATCCAGAAAGAAAACATTAGAAACCCCTCTGAGCTAGACATCAAACCCTGCACTTAAATGAGTAAATGTCCCAAGGACATCACTGTTGGCTGAAGACACCATGCTGTGGTCAACATGTGTCCAGCAACTGAAGTGTGAGAGCAGAACATGCACACGTGCCCTGGCTTGTACCATCACCAGCAAAAGGTACGCAGGGCCAGTGAGCCCATACACATATCTGGGGGAGAAAAATATGCTGTCTTCCAAAGGCACAGTCCATTGGGGGAAGGTAAAGGGTGGGAGAGAGGACAGGACTCAGCGTACAGGCATTAGCTGTGGCAGGGAGAGAGCTGGGGAGTAGGGCAAAGAAAGGAAAGCAGCCTGCAGGAGTTAGTGTGTCTTGTGGCAGAGGGGGGAGCACACTGGCACATTGGGCAGGGTGGAGTAGTAGAGGAAACTGAGGCAGGGGAGGTGCATGAAGCCTTGGAAAGACCAAAACAGAGCAGGAGATGTGAAGAGCTGGAGGATGGAGAGCAGAGGTGTCAGAATATGCCTGTGAGGCACTGAAGGTGGCAGGAAGGGAAGATGGGGCTGGGACAAGTGATGTGACAACACTTTGGTGGGTTAACCATGGTCTGTTATTGTCTTTGTTCAGCTCCAGACCCAGAAGATCAATTCTTGAACAAACACAGCTGATCCAGCCTAGACCTACTCCCTGGCATTGGGGCTCAGGGTTGGGTGCCAACACTTCCCAGAGTTTGACAGCATCAGCAATTAATGACCAGAACTTGTCGTCAAAGGCATGCTCTGCTAGGCTTCCCTCTGCTTTTACAGACCCAGCTCCTTGTATAGACTTGATTTTATTTGTATGAAATGGTTTCTGTTGGTTGTTTTGTTGTTGTTGTTCCAGTTTGGGGGATTTATTAATAACCATTTCTCCAGAAACTGTGACTAATGAAAATTTCCATTCTATGTACTTTAATTTGAAAATGCTAGTGGGTAGAAAACAAGCAAAATCTTTCATGGATTTTTTCTTTTTCTCCAGATCTTCCATTCTGCTTTTTGCATCCAGAAACTGAGAGAGGATGCCTCTACTTTCTGAAACTACATGGAGAAAGCCCTTCTTGCAGAGATTAAATAACAGGACCCCAGAAGTACAAACGGGTTGAGAAGTTATTGAGAACATTTCTTTTTATGAGGGAAAAAGCTGTTATTTCTTTAAGTGTCTTTCCCCAGTTGTTTCTGTGGCTTTCTCACCAAGGGAAACATAGAGCAAGCAACACAAAAATTGAACTTTTCAGTTTGAAAACACAGCTAAAGAACATCCTATTGCAAAAGGAAAATGCTGGTTTAGTTTCCAGCTGTTGCCTGGAAACTTAAATGCAGAGCATTTGACAATTTTGTCTCACTTAGAAATTTCCCCTGGGAAAACTTCCCAGTTTTCAATCAGCTCCACTTTTTGAGCTTCACATGTCTCTAAATCCTCCACTGACAACTTGCTTCATGGCAGAAGCCAGCTGGAGGGGTTTTCATAACCTTGTTGTGAATTGTCACCATCACAGACCAAACCCACAAAGCTCCCTGCTCTGTCCTCATTGACAGAGGAGAGTAATTGATTCCTGTAACATCCCACTGACTGTTTGTTTCAAACCCTCCGTACCAGAGATAGATTTTAATGAAATGTTCCACTTTTACACACATGAAATATATCAAATTAAGTTTTTGAATGTGAAATAACAGTTATCAAATGCAACCAAACAAAGACTGTCAGAATAACCAGGATATAGGCTGAACGAATGGGAAAGGCGGAGAACATTGCTGTCTCTTGCAAAAGGTTCAAATCTAGGCCAGGATGCTTGTCCCTATTGTCACTGAATCTGTGCATTACTATACCAGCTCTGAGTCTTTCCTCACTTAGATTTAGTAGGGCTTTATTGGGAATGGGATGTAAATGATAAATTTTTCCACTTTTGCTCAGATAGCCCTGTTTCTAGGTGCTAAACCCTGATTTCCACATAAATTTTATGAAATCTGGGTTTGGTCCCTCATCCCTCACAGTATTCACAGATATGTTGTTATACAGCCTGGAAAAACAGGTGAATATTAAAGTAAAATTTGCTGATGACAGTGTTTTTTCAGTGTAAGGAGCAAAAGCTGAACAGGCAGAATTACAGAAGGATTTCAAAACTGGTCAGTGAAAGGGCTGCTAAAATTCTGTGTAAATCTTTGTAGAGTCATCTGCTTGATGAAAAAAAATGATCCTAACTTCCTATGTAAAATGGCGAGCTCTGTGTTGGCTACTGTGTCATGGGAGAGAGCTCTTGTATTGATGTAATAATTTAATATCATGTAAATCAGAAAGATTATAGCAGAATTTGAAGGTGTTCAAGGAGCAACAGGGAAAATGAAAGATGCAGAATGGCTTCCAAATCTATAACACAAAAGTAGCTGTAAAAGTGTCAGCTGCATTAGATGGCTCCAAAATCCAGAGGTACCGAGAGGAAATGGACAAGAACTGATTTCTTTGTGGTTTAGGAGCTTGGGGTCATCAGATGAAGCTAGTAAGAGACAAGTTCAGGACAAGTGCGAGGTGGAGGTGCTTTATATAGTGGAAAACAAAGCTCAGGACCTTGCAGGAAAGCTACAGCACCTAACAACAACATAAATAAATAAATAAATAAATAAAAATTAAATAAGCACAAAATAATTTTGAACCTCTGAAGCACAGAATTGTTCTGCAACCACTGCAATGTAGCATTCCCCTTCACTCATGTAGGCAAAGTGAATATAAACACTCATATCACAGCATCTACCCACCAGAAGGCTCTAGCCATGCTGAATTTTAGCTTTCATCATTCCACTGTTTATTTTCAAAGACACCTGTCAGTGGATTATATTTTAAAATGGATGAAAAAGAGGGTCAAACTGTAGTTTATTTCAGTCATACTGAAACTGCTGCACATGGCTAGAATATTGATTTCCCTTTCTCAGAAGAACTCAGAACTAAATCAGAAGTCCCAGTTTTTCTTCACAAACACCCTGAACCCACCTCCAACTGACTGAGCTCTTGTGTAAAACTTCACTTCTGTCCATGGCATTCAGACTTCACTGGAGAATTCTAATCTGCCATGGGAAGCAGCAGGAAACATTTGTAGATTTCATAATCACAATGCCAGAGACAGGGAATATCACAGGACAGGTTAAAGCACATACTTCTGCACAGGTCTTATCACATAAAATTTGGCTCAGCTGTTCAGATTGGAGCTGCAATGATTGCTATGAGATCAAAATGATCTTTACAGAAGAAAATCAGGCCATTGGATGCATTGTGGATCTAATACACAAAACTGGGAAAGCTGCCACCGATGGTGGCCAGCATGTGGAACAGAAAGGTCAGAAAGTCTCTATTGATCCTCAGATACATAATCCACATGAAGAAGTTGATGGTTACTTGTTACATATCTTTGGTGGATGTCATGACCATTGCCAGCTGTTGCTGTGTTGGACTAATGAACAAATTCTGCAGTTTTCCAGCAAACTGAACTCATTTAATGTTCCTAAAACAAATTCTGCACACTTATTTTGAAGAGGCAGCTTTAAGGGCTGGTTTCCAAGACAGTGGATCCTGCATGCTCAGTTGACATTCGTCGACTCAGCTGTCAGAGGTCTGGAGCAAGACAAGGAGAAAAGAGGTATACCTTGGATGAGAAGAAGGGTACATCAACCTTGTGTCCTCTGTCTAGAAAGAATCAGAGTGCAAACTTAAGTACAAGTATGAGACGTGTCCTTCTCTGTCTTCCTCTTTGCTTCCAGTCTGTAGCTCAGGGAGCTTATAAATGAGAGATTTTATATCACTACTTAACATGTCTTCATAGTGTGGGTTTGTTTGTTTGTTTTTAATAGCTTCATGAATTCCTGCACAATTTTGATATCCACGACACCTTGCAGTAATCATTCCACAGTTTAATTATAACTTGAATGAAAACATACTTCCTTATTTTTACTTTAAACTGGCCGATGTATGTTACATATTAATTACATTAGTTACATATATTAATGATTCTTTCTTGGTTTGAGGTTTTAAAAAATAATCTTATAATGTACTATTCTCCTGTTGCATGCCACTTACAGTCTAGAGGGGCATTCTTGTACCTCCTAGGACATTGTTTTTCCTGATGGAAGAGTTCCCTTCAGTTTCTTCGTTCCCCCTGTAGAGATATATACCTGGGAGGTATACTTTTGAACATCCTTATTCCTCTTCTGTATATTTTCCTAGTTCTATTCCTAGTTCTATTGCCTAGTTCTGCTTGATCTAGTTAAAAGGTTTTGGATAATCCATGAACACCATGTTGATCAAATCACACTTGCTCCTCTGCTCCTTTAAAGAGCACTAATATGTCTGTGAAACATGTCCCCCGATAAATGTTACACAGAGGTCTTTACTTTTTATCATATTTATCCGCAAACCTGCCACTTCCAAAACCCAATGGGGTTTTGTAACTTTTCATTTCATTAATTTGAGACAGTTCCTCCAATTTATATCCCATAAAGAAGAGTTCCATGGATAGAATTTCCCTAAGCTCCTCCACTGCAAACATCAATATGAAGAATTCATTTAGCTTTTCTGCTCTCACCTTATCTTCCTTGAGCTGCTCCTTTCATGCCTCACTCATTTACTGGCCTTGTAGACTCTCTGGCAGTCTTCCTGCTGCTGATGTGTTTCAAAAGGATTTATTAGTAGTTTTTACACTGTTAGCAAGTTGTTCCTAGAAATATTTCTTGGCCTGCCTTATTATGATTTTACATTTATCTTGCCAGAGCTTATGCTCTTTTCTGTTTTCCCCGTTTAGACATAACACATGATTTAGGACTTGTAGAAAGCTAATGCTTTGTGACATAAGTTATAGTGGGGGGAAAAAAACAAGCTTGATCTTGACCAGGAATGTTACCATGGTGTTCCTCAGAACTCAGATTAGAGGTAACGCACACCAAATCTGCTATCACCCCAGAAAGACTAGTTCTCATCACATCACTGTTTTGATGTAGGTGAGTAGTGCACTTGTCAAAGCACTCTCTATGAAATGCAAGGCTGGAATTCACCCAGTCATGGTGCAGATCTTGGCATACAAACCAATACCCCCACTTCCCTTTAGAAATTAAATCAATCACAATCTAGAAATGCCCACAACTCTCCTGTGACTCTAAAGGGAGTGAAAGACAATGTGCTCAGACATCTGCACCACAGACATCTACACCACAGGAGATCTCCCTTTCCCCCCGCCATAAGGATGTTCCATGTTCAAGAGCTCTGAGCACCTTGAAGAATGAGCTTCAGGCTGAATCATTCACAGAGACCCTTGGGGACGACAGGAGGAGGGCTTTAAGGGAGGCTGTGTATGAAGATTATACATATTCCAAGCCTCTATCAACTTTTTTTTTTTTTCAGAGGAAATTTCAGGAAGAAGAGTTCTTGCATAAAAGCCAGATCCCCCAGGGTGACATTGGTTAAATGTTCTGACAGCTTGAATGTTGCCTGATGGAGGACGAAACTTCTCAGAACTCTGCTATCATATTGTAACTGGGTTACCTATATTTGGACTTTTTCAGTACATTTTATCTCTACACTAACTTTTGCCATGAGTTCAGGGTGATTTGAAGGTAAATAGGAAGCAGAAAGGATCTCTGCTCCTTTAGGGGTGGCCATCTCCACCCTAGATGTCATGCTGCTCGCACAGCGCTGCACTAAAGGCAGGAGCAGAGCAAGGTAGGAGAGCTCCCCCAGCAAGCATCACATGTACACCTGGGTGATGCACTGCTAGCTTCACCCCTCTTCTGTTTCTATTAATTCAGGAAGTTTCCATTCCTGAAACTGCACTGATGAGAAGCCAGGTCTGGACAGGATGTGTGGTGGGTACTGCCGGTGTCTCCAGGGAACAGCAGTCTTCCTGCACTGGTAGATGTATTGAGAAACATCTCTATTTTACATGGTGCTGCAGATTAGCTGGGAAATGTATTCTCTATAAATAAGAAAGAAATACGACAAAAGCATTTGCTTACCTGGGAACTGGGACTTTGTCCAGTGTACCAACATAACCCTCTTAAGGAAATAGCTTTGTCTGATTTTGCTAGCAGAAGGTAAGGATATGGAAAGGTTGATTTACAGGAGAAGCTCCAAGAAGAATTAGCAGGTCCCTCAGCAATGTGCACTAGTGCACATTTGTCAGAGGAATCAGTGACCATCAGATAAGTTCAGGATGACAAGAACAGCTCCAGGGTCACCCCATGAAGCCCCATCAGCAATCATCTAAGAACCAGACTGGGCACAAACTTACCCATGGCATGGTTCAGGCTGAGCTTCACGGGTTCTTCTAGGCCAATAGACATGCAAGGGCAGATCACAGAATCACAGAATTTTCTAGGTTGGAAGAGACCTCAAGATCATCGAGTCCAACCTCTGACCTAACTCTAACAGTCCCCACTAAACCATTTCCCTAAGCTCTACATCTAAACGTCTTTTGAAGACTTCCAGGGATGGTGACTCCACCACTTCCCTGGGCAGCTTGTTCCAGTGCCTCACAACCCTTTCAGTGAAGAAGTTCTTCCTAACATCTAACCTAAAACTCCCCTGGTGCAACTTAGGCCCATTCCCCCTCGTCCTGTCACCAGGCACGTGGGAGAACAGACCAACCCCCACCTCGCTACAGCCTCCCTTGAGGTACCTATAGAGAGCGATAAGGTCGCCCCTGAGCCTCCTCTTCTCCAGGCTGAACAAGCCCAGCTCCCTCAGCCGCTCCTCGTAGGACTTGTTCTCCAGGCCCCTCACCAGCTTCGTCGCCCTTCTCTGCACCCGCTCAAGCACCTCGATGTCCTTCTTGTAGCGAGGGGCCCAAAACTGAACACAGTACTCGAGGTGCGGCCTCACCAGAGCTGAGTACAGGGGGACGATCACCTCCCTAGCCCTGCTGGTCACACTGTTCCTGATACAAGCCAGGATGCCGTTGGCCTTCTTGGCCACCTGAGCACACTGCTGGCTCATATTCAGCCGACTATCCACCATCACTCCCAGGTCCTTCTCTGCCTGGCAGCTCTCCAACCATTCCTCTCCCGGCCTATAGCTCTGCTTGGGGTTATTGCGCCCCAGGTGCAGGACCCGGCACTTGGCCTTGTTAAACTTCATGCAGTTGACCTCAGCCCATCGGTGCAGCCTATCCAGATCCTCCTGCAGAGCTTTCCTACCCTCAAGCAGATCAACACACGCACCTAACTTGGTGTCATCTGCGAACTTACTGAGGGTGCACTCGATGCCCTCGTCCAGATCATCGATGTTACAGGTGAAGGCAGTCAGGGCAATTATGGGCTGTCCGTCCCCTGAGGAGCCTGGCAGCAAGGTCGGATCTTCCCTTCTCACCTCTGATGGGAAAAAGAAACTGGTTTCTGATGAAATTCAGCAGCCTCGTCTAGTGGTAGGAGTCCCTGCCCATGGCAGAGGCAGTGGAATTAGATGATGAAGGTCCTTTCCAAACCAAACCATTCTGTGATTAAATAACCCCTGGAAAAGGGATGGTGGGCAGTGTTTAATGGGGCTGTCTTCCTCCCTACACTGTAAGCAGCTGTTACCCAAAGCTTCTCCAGCACAGATTCACCCAGGAGGGAGAGGAAGTATCCCAGCAGCTGACAGCATCTTTTGTGAGCTTTGAATCATCCTGACAAACCAGAAGCACCTCGGGTCCATCTGTTGACGCCAGCAGGGACTTCTTAAAACCAAGCAATCCCCCTGTGTATACATCTCAAAGCTGCTCCCCAGCCTCCTTCACACTTCCAAATCTTGTTTTCCATGGCTGCTCAGAACAGAGGCGAAGGAAATTTCAAGGGCTTTAAACAACCATTTGCAGTTAATTTGGTGAAGTCTCTCCAGGCAATTAGCGCTGGAGGCTCTCAGCACCCCATGCTCCCAGCATCAGGACTGTGCTCTGCCTGGTACATTTGCTCATGCAGGGAGGGAGTTGCTGTACACAATTAAGTAGCCCAGACACTTAATTTAAAGTGAAGTGAAAATAAATGGGTGACTGTAATTAGTTATTACAGTTTATTAGCGGCTCATATCCTTTGGCAGATACTGTCTTTATTTGCTATTTAATGGGATTAATAACTTCTTAAGTAGGCAAGTGACAGTGAAGAGCAGTTACAGTTTACAACTGGGAGAAAGGCACTCTCTTGCCTCTTTCTTCCCTCCCCCCTCCCCTTTTTTCTTTTAAGAGGGATATTTTCTCATGTCTCCCCTGTAATACTTGCTGAGTTTTTGGCACAGTAAATCAATAAGCCGTTGTGACAGGCAAACAGATAGTGGCTGCTCTTTTAGCTCATCTTAAGTGGCTGTGATTCTCAAGTCACACAGCATCAGCCACGAAACCCACCTGGGGTACACTGACTCCCCTGGAAATCCTGAGGTCTCCCAGCCAAAATGGCTCGGCTCAGTCTGATGTTTCCTTGGAGAACTCAGGCCTTGCATAAGCCAGCCTCTGTGCCTCTCCCTGTGCCCCAGGGTGATGTTTCAGGAGGATTTCTAGCAGGGTGAAGGTCAGTAAGTGGTGCTGGGTTTCTACAAAGAACAGTTTCTCCCACTGTCCCCCTTCTCCGGGCTTCCTCCCTGCTCTTCTTAAACCAACCTTTGCTCAGGACCTCTCCCGAGTGCTTCCCCCTGGCAGCCATTCCCCTGAAACCCTCTTTTTTTCCAGGCAGAAGCAGTCTGCGTGTGAGCAGCCCTGCTGGACTTAGCCACCAGAGGAGACAGCTTGTTCATCTCTTCAGGGGCAGCACAGGCAGCGGGCAGAGGGGAGCCCCCCGGAGATGGACCTGGCCCCATCTCAGCCCCCCAGAGGACCCTGCCGAAGCCACCCCACCGCTGCGGCCTAGTGCTCTGCTGCCGTCCCAGTGTCCTGCTGCTCACCAGGCAGTTGACATTAGTTGCAGTGCCCATGGTGGGTTCCTTCTGCCTTATCTTTCTTCCTGTCACCCACCTTGATTTTATTCACTAGCAAGCAGGTCTTCCGTCTTCCTATCTGCAGCTTCAGGATTTGCTGTTGTACATCACATCAAAGGGACTTGGTTCTTAATTGCTGTTTCTGTAGTGGAGTGTCTTAATGTGTTTGGGCATAAAATGTCTGTCTTATTGCTGTCAGGACAGATTTTCAGTTTTATCCTTTTTTGAAACTCACCATCAAATCAGCCAGAGGGGAAACTGAACACTGGAGAGAGGTATTTTTTGGGAAGGGTCCCCTACATCTGAAAAGTTATACATATATATGTGTGCGTGTGTGTTTGTATGTGTGTGTTATATATATATACTTTTTTATTATTATTTTATTTTTTACTGATTCATTCTTAAGATATAGGAATTAGAGAGCTCCACCAGCTACTGAACCTCCTAAGTTAGAAAGCTGGGCAGGATTATTAAATACAAGAGAAATGAATCAAGGGGAAACATGTGCCTTGTGGTATCTGTGTCAAAAACCTGTGTTGAGCTGTGCAAACAACGAAGCAAACTCAATACTGCCTCATTTACATTTTTTCTTGACAGGACAACAAAAAACAAAATCTCCAGGCAAGCCAACAGGAAGGAAGAGTAATAAAATCAAAGCAGGGCATGCTGCTGTCTTCAACCTAAGTTCTAAGAAACTGAGTAGTAAGAGCCAAGAGTTTTTTAAAGATTATACTATTCCTTATTTCTCAATGAGGAAAGAGTATGACTTGGCAAACTGTCCCTGCCTCTAACCCTGTGAAATGCTTCAGCTTTTGTTATTACTGCAAACCTCATCCTTGAAAGAGACCTAAGCAAGTTTAGACAGCCCATTAACTGCCCATTATTGGTGTATGCACTCCATCAAGATTAGCATTGCAAATGACTAGCAAGGGGATAAACTCATCTTGAACACAATTTGCTGCAAACTGTTGTTCTGGATTCTGCAGTCCTGTGGAAGGCCAGGGGTAAAGGAGGGAGCTGCAGGCACAGACCATGCATATCAGCATCAATCCCAGAAATACAGTCATGGGCTAAGATGTTATAAACTGAATCCAGCAGACATCAAGGGGTTCAATCCCCCTTCTTATGGCTATCTGACATGTCATCATGCAGAATAAGATTCAGCTCCAGATCAGGGTGTCTGTGTCTAGATGTCCACCTGTAGGCTTCTTCTGGCACCTATCTTACCTCTGTTGGGTCAGCTTCTCAGGGAGGACTCCGTTCTGAAAATGTGTCTGGGAGCCTGAATCAGGACTCAGCAAAAATGCAGAGACTCAATGCCTAAGTTTGTGAAGTTAGTTGCATTACCTCTGCAGGATTGTGTATCTGACTTGCTTTAATGAAATGTCTGTATCATATTTAACAAAGCTCTTGATTTCCAATATACATGGTGTGCTGTCCTCTTTATGATGCTATATTGCACTGACTCAGTGTGGTCTGTCAAGGTCAATTTACAGAAAAATTACTTACCAGACAAGGATGAATCCCTAAATATTTATGACCGAAGTAGGAAGTTATTATTGTAGGATCCTGTTTCAGTAATGACTCTCCTGGTCTGGGTTGAATGTGACATGTACAACAGGGTCATGCACAAACAAGTTGCTTGAGTGATGCGGCTGTATTCAGCTGCTGCACCTGGATGTGGAGGAGCTCTGCACAAGAGCAGGGCCACCTGAGCCTCTTGGCTGGACTACCAGTCTACTATGATCTGGCCGAGATCTTCCATTTATTCATGGGAATGAAATCCACCGTATTTCTAGGGCTATTTATGATTATTTCTAAGTTAATGTACATAGATCAAATTCAGGGCTGTCTACTCAGAAATGCTCTAGCACATAAGGCAAAATACATAAGTAAAATCTTTTAGCAACAACACTGGCAGCTTAGGTGGATATGACAGCAATGGCTCATTCAAATAGTAAATGTGTGAGTTGTCCTTTTGAGAAGCGCTAACTAGTAAAATGATAATACTTCCTAGAAGACAGCAAAATGCAAACAATGTTGTCACTGCACATCTTGCAGACAATCCACTTCCCTTCTGTTCATTTTGAAGACTCATAAGGTTGCTTATTCAGACTTGGGACTTTTGCAAAGCTATTTGCTCTGTTCTCCAGCTTCCCTGCTGTTTGAAATTCCCACTTCAGCTGCACCACCAAGACACTGTCTCATCTGCTGCCGTGGGCCAGACTGCAGTGCAGAATGTAATGTCTTGCTGTGATCTGTGCGTGCACACACATTGTTCCTTTACAAAGTGCTGCATGTCTCAAAAAAAAGGTGTTTTACATCATATTTATGTTTCTCAGACACGAGAGACACTCACAATATGATAGAAGAGAGGAAATGCCTCTGCCAGTGGGTGGTGGGTTTTGCTGTAACGTGATCAGAAAGTAAATTATCCCCGAGATGAGAGTTCATAAAGTTTCTAGCTGTCATTTCCATCCAGCTTAGGATGTTAGGAATGTCCTACAAGCCTCTGGCCAACACAAGGTGTATCACCTACTGGTGGTGGAAATGGCCAACAAAGCTGATCAAACATTTGCTCAACTAATGCTTCTCAATTTGTTTTTGTCAACTAATGAACAACAACCTTGTGCAGAGCTAAGGTGAATATCTCCATTAATGAACTGGATTTGCACATTTCCAACAGCTAGTGGAAAGGTCCTACAAGAGCTTCATAACAGTTCAAGCATATGAAGTAGGGAAGTCTTGCATTTCTTTATCTCCAGCCTTGTTGTTGGGACCCAAAGTACAGACAGGTTACATGAGATGTCCAAGATCACTGTAACTACAGAAAAGGAAGTGCTCTGATTTCAGCTTCCACCTCACAGCACTCAGCTGTGCTTTCGACCTGCTCCTAGTATGTTTAAAGAGAAAAAATAAAATAAAAAGAAAGAATGAGCCTAGAGCAACCCTGAGGAGCTCTGCTGGTAAGATGGTACAGTTTACAAAGGCTGAATACACAGAAGAACCATTTTGATCTGCAGGTGATTTCAAGCGAAGCATCTGCTTCACTCAAAATTCAAGACTGATTCTCCTGTAATACCATAAACAAAACAGGTCCAGTCCCATTTCAGGAATCTTGGGGTGAGCAAGACATCTGCTCAGGGCAGATCTGACACAGTATGTTCAGGAGACTGTCTTTCTGGAAAGACAGCTGGAGGACAGGCAGGATGGCCTAGAGCACCTCAAGAGGCATTAGGCATCTCTGCTTAGGTGGCCTGTCACCGACCTACTTCCAAGGAGGCTGAGGTCCATCTGGAGTCCTGAGCACGTCATGCTTTGCTGAGCTGGGGCTTGCTGAGCCCCTCTTCCAGCTGCTGTTGCAAGACTTAGAGTCAATCAAGCACTGCCCTTGACACAGTGACAGCCCCGGAGGCTGTCCAGCTGTACCATTTTCACTCCCTGAAGTCTCAGCTCACTTTGCTGTTCCACTCATGACCTCTGTCACTTGCTGAGAGGGAGTACAATGATAAACATCTTATGTCATTCACCTGAGTGAAGATGTCGTGTGATTTCACCATGTAATGGTGTCAGTAAGTGAGACAGCAACACCAGGGACATATTCTCATCATCCCTGAAGCTGGACAGTCCTGTTTTGCCTGCACAGGAGGTCAGACAGGTTGGTCATGCAGGTCCCTCCCAGCTCTACCCCCTTTACATACATAATGCAGATGCTGGCTTTCCATCCCAAGAAGACATCCTGTATTCAGCAAAGGTCAGGAAGACTTCGATACTGTGGAGAGAATGGTAGAGCTAGTGCCAAACTGCAAGGATCTTAGTTTTTCTCGCTACAAAACTGCACATTTTTTATCTTAAATGAGTGTTTGGCTTCAGCCCTGCTTTTCCTCCTGATAGTTCCCATTCTTCATCTACCCATGACTGACAGCTGAGCACTGACAGCACTGACTTCCCAAGCAGGCTGGCTTTGTAGTTATTCTCTCCAGTTTTTTCTGCTTCTAGATTGCATGGATGCTTTAAAATAATAAGTGTTTTAGGACCTGCTCCAGAAAACACTAGCATCAGTCTTTACATTGACTCCTGTCAGTAATAGATCACACATCTGTTAAAGGTCTTTTAATGGCTTTGAGGTTTGATAGGTCAATCAGGAGAACCTGCCGTTGACTTGTAGGGGCTGGAGCATGGCCAGAGCAGGTGGCACTAGGGCAGTTCAGTCACTAGCAAATGACTGTTTAGTGTGAGCACAATTCACTTTCTGAAAGCTTAAAATGTGAATGTGACCATATCCCAGAGAGGCAAGAAAAGGTGTGTCCCTGAGCACAGGCAGATCTCCCTAAGGATGCCCTACCTTGACTCCAAAGTTAGATTTATCTGGGGAATAGAGATATTCAGTATAATCTTTGTTGAGACTTTCAGTGACTGTGATGAGCCTGAAGTTGGATTTTTCACAAGTGGAAAGCCCACAGATGTGGTTGATGCTGAATGCTTGGACATACTGCATCTTACCTGCTCGGCTGCTGCCTGCCAAAGGCTGGTTGCTCTGTAGAGGTGACCCTAAATGCTAGAGAGTCAGTGAGAGTTGTTTTGCTTCTCCTTATACCTCATCAGAGAGCAGTGCTGAGCCAAGACTTCAAGCAGCAAATCAGGACACTTAGTCACTGCTGCTGTGGTTGTTGAGGGTAAACAGAAGATTCACAGATCAATTGGAAGAAGTTTTTTTTTTTTTTTTTTTTTTTTCTGAGCCTCAAAACCCAAACAAAGACAATGATGTATGCAGTTAAAAATTATGAAAGGAAGTACCAATACTGAATGAATTACTCCAAGTCCCTAGCTGTAGAAATCTTTTCAATGACTCTCCCTTAGATTTAGATGATCATGTCTAAATTAAGGAAACTAATTAAACACTCATCGGCTAGTTTGCAAACAGCAAGCAATTAACTCCAAACATATTCACTGCTTGAGTTTGCTCAGCAGCAATGAAGACAGCATCCTGGACAATGCAAAATGCCTCGTGCTCTTAAGGCTCTGCTCTGCTGTGAATGGCACAGACTGGAGTCATGGAAGCTGTAGAGCATCCAAGAGCTTTTTGGAGCAGGTATTACTACCACATCAGTACCCTGGTCCTGTTGATTTTAGTGAAATGTAATCCTCTCCAAGCTCCAGGAGTACTAACAAATCTTCCCTCTGGGCAGATACTGGGAACCAGAGCCCAAGCTGCTTGAAAGGGTGTCGTAGCACTCTCAAAGATGGGGAAGATGATACTGTCATGGGAAAACACAGGCTTAATTGAGTCGAATAAAGAGATATAAACCACAATTTTTTCTCTCCTGACCACTTCTAGCCTTGACATGAAATCATTGAAGTGCCATGAACATGGAGATGACCCCCTCTGCACTCCAGGGCCCAGAGTAGGTGGGCAGCCCTACCTAAATTTGTCTCCTGGGCACAAATGTACCCATGGAGAAATTTCTGAAGCATCTCTCACTGCCCAGGATGTATTTTTGTTGCATTTTTGCTAAAACTCAGGAGAGCAATTTTCAGGGAAGATTCAGCATAAGGCTGGTTCATAGTTATGAGAGAATATGGTAAGAAAATTGTTATCTTCCCCTGCAGATAGCTACCAGCTATATTTCAGAGGAGCCAAGCTGGACAGCTAGCAATTTCTGTGCTTACACCATTGCCTGAAGTACAGATTTTACCTAAAGGCAATGATGTGAGCAGGGGAAGTAGAAACAAGTATAACCAAGGGGATGAAAAAGCAGAATGACCCAGGAGGCCACTTCAAACAGCAAAGCTGGCAAGAAGGAAACACATGCATCACAGTGGGGTTAGGCAGGACAGGAGAGCAAGGCTTACCCAAATTTTAAATAGACCCACTGGTAACACTTTGGTGGGCATTCACAGTGTGAACAGCACATGAGGCACAAGTGGGGATAGACAGAAAGAGGTGTTTTCAGTCACATTGGAAGCAGCGTGTGGCCAAGCTTTCACTGCATGACAGGTGAATGCCATCAGTTTTATAGGTCAGTGCCCAACATGGCGAAGTAATTACAAACAGCTTCTAGATGACTCTGCATAGCAGGTGTCCAGCCTTGTCTGAAGGAGTAGAAAATACCATGAGCGTTATCATTCTTTCCTGTAAGAGCTGCAGCTGGGAAGGGATGAGTGCTCTGTAACACTTCCCCAGCTGGCCACAGGGACTCAGCCCTTGGCAAGGAGTTGCCATCCTCCAGCTCCTGGGGACCTTGGGACAACAGGACCAGGTAATTCACTGTGGGGCTGTCCTGGCAGCACTTCCAGATGGACTTGAGGATTTGTCTCCATTCTCTGTTGTAGAGGGGTAACACAGCTGTGAAATGGGCTTCGGGGCACATGGTGTTTGCAGAGTGCAAAAGACACCAAAAACGGCCAAAGGCTCTTCCTGTGTTTCCCTGCCTGGAGCCAACAAGGGATGCTGTCAGCGGGGATGCTGTCTATTCTTTTGTACCAAAAAACAGACCCACAAGGTTGTGAAGGATCTCACGGACCTTAACTGTCTGCTCCACACCTTTCCCAAAGTAAAACCAGCTCTACCTCTTGCCTAGCTTCTCCTTGATGACTTAGCTTAGACCCTCCTCATGCAGTTCATCTGGTGCAATGCTGATTGTACCATTAGACAAACATTTCTTGGCCACCATTTCTTGGCACAAGGCCCACCTTCACAGCAGCCTTTTCCAAGCTGAGTATACAACTGTCTTCTCTTTCCCAAAGTTGAGCAACCCCAATGAATGTGACTACTCCAGGATTTTAGGTTTCTGATCATCTTTGGCTTTTATCTGTGGATGCTGTTGGGTTACTGTGATCGTCTCACTGTGCAGCTCCCCGAGCTGGGCATGGTCCCCCAGCTGCACCTGGTGGCCAGAGTAGTGGTCTTCTCCTCCAGCTAGATTCCACCTAAAAGGAGTGCTTTGCACCATCCTTACTGAACTTCAGACTGTTTTTTGGTTGTTTCCTCAGTGTCAAGTTCATTTAAAGTTCTTTTCAGTCCTTTGCCACCTCAGGCCATATTCGAACACAGGGAACTTGAATATCTTCTCTTCCATGATGATGGAAGCTCATAAATGAGGATGGTGAACATGCTTGGAGAAGGCCTTATGTGTAAGCTGTCTCAGGCTGAAAAAAAGCTGTCGGTAGTTGCTCTCTAAGCCTGGTTGTCTGCCCAGTTCTGTGTCACCATGTGGTAAATTCATCTCAGACATATTTCTTCAGCTTGTTTATGGGAATTTAATGACTGAGAGAGTTAAAAGTGCCACAGCAGCCACAGCATCAGATATTATCTATTGCTTTTGTGTTGCCCACAGATCAGTTGTCTTCTTAGGGAAATAAATTAGAAGGGTTTCATATGATTTGCTTTTGACAATCAAGGCTGGCTATTACTCACCTCCATGTATTTTCCAGGTGCTACTCTCCTTAATTACTTTTCCAGGAATCAAAGCTGCGGTACAAGTTTCCAGTACTAAGATGTGGGACATCCAGTACCCAGTTCTTTTTCTCCTCCAAGTTCAAACTTCATAAGCAGAGAGCCATGATGCAGAGACTGAAATGGACTGCACTGCCCGGGTGGTGGGAGATGCTTCCTCCGGAATGCCTTCCCTCTCCTGCCCATACACCCACCTGACGAGGGGCAGATTCCCCAGATGTGTCCTCTACAGAGCAGGCAAGGTCCATGCCTGTGCTCCCATGCAGGGATGCTCCAGTCTCTGGCAGTGGGAGCTCTGACTGTCCATGGTCTTTATCATGAGCAGTTACCCCCACGTCTCCCTGGTCTAACCTCCTGTTCATGCAGGCAGCGAGACCTTGTCAGCACTGCCCATAGGGAACAGCTCCCCAGGTGTGTGAGCTGTTTGATGCAGCTCTTACTGACTTCACTGTAGCTCCCCTACCAGAGGAACATCCCAGTGCAGGCGAGGAAGGACTCTCCTCCAGCTCTGGCAGGCAGGGCTGGCATTCAGCTGCTCCTCAGCAGGGAGAAAAGATGCAAAATACTGTTGGAAAACTCCTATGAGATTCTTACAACTACTCACATCCCAGCTGCTACAATATCAAGAAACCTCAGAGCTGATTTATTGACCAGGCAGTGTCGAGAGCCAGCATGCTGGTTGCTGGAGAGAGCAGGAAGGCTTTCTTCTTGATACCCACCCAACACAGAGCTAGCAAGGTGAGGGGAGGGTTCAGCAGCCCAGTTGTTTTTCAGGGGCTGTATTTGAAGGCACATGGTGCCAACAGTCCCCACATCACTTCCCACGTGGCTGCTCACGCTCCCAGACCTACTCAGCACCCACAAGTTCTTGTTTTCCTCTTCCCTCCATGTTGGTGGTTCTCCGGTGCTAAGTGCTTCAGAAAATCTGTTCTTCAAGGGGACCTGTAGCACCAGAAAGGATGGAGAGAGGTCACATATATGTCATAAATCTTGCAAATATTTTGAGAAGCTGGAATTATCTCTGTCTCTGCAGGTTTGTCTTTTTTCTTTTCTTTTTTTTTTTTTTTTTTAACCTGATCATGCCCCTTGACTCCCTCACCTTCTTGATATTGCTAGTTTTTGCCTTGCTACGAGTTACTTCCAATCAATAAGTGAAAATTCCTCTTTAACAGTTTTCTTTCTTTTTCTTTATTTTCTCTCTCTCTCTCTCTCTTTTTTTTTTTTTTTTTTTTTTTTTTTTTTTCCTGGAAAAGAGCTGCAAAATACACCCTTGACAGCTTTCCTTTTAACCTCATTTCCAGAGCTCTGCTCTTGTTTAACAATAAACCACACACATCATTTACTGTTATTCTGTAAGTAACACTCTGCGATTCAACTCGGATTTATTCAATTTCACGCTGGAGCAATCTATTTATTCCTGAGTCTATTTTCTTATAAGCTTAAATCACAATTTATCAGGGTTAAGCATTGTTTTAATTTAAAATAAAATATGAGAGAACTCATTGCACAAGGAGCACGATCTGCTACAGCCGAGCATTTCTCCCGTCTCGGAGCCGTGGCTCTTCTTTCCTTCCACAGCCCTTCCACGGGCACTGGGCAAGCAGGGAGATGTTTTACACCACACAGGGCTCCTCTGGTGAAGTGACCTGAGGTGCGACAGCAGGATCAGAGAGGAGGGGTTGCATTTGTTGTTTCTCTGGATGGTGGTGGCACCGGGTTTGAGATAATCATGAGAGGATAAATCATCCATCCCTGAATGCCGGGGAGCTGGGAAAGGTGGGGGGAAGGCTCTCAGTCTGCCAGGTCCCATTGCACTCATAGGCAGGGAGAATCACAGAATCCTTAAGGTTGGAAAAGACCTCCAAATTCATCTGGTCCAACCATCCTCTTACCACCAAAGGGCAGCAGCAGCAACACAAATTCACAGCTGTCCCCACAGCAAATGCCCAGGGGCAGAGGATGTGCTGTCCCCTGCAGCCCCGCAGCCCCAGCACAGAGCGCTCTGTGTCCTCTGGGCTCCTGCTCAGGAGAGGAAAGCTGTGATGATGGAGCATCCTCTCGCTGCATCTAACATATATCAAGTGCTGTGGGAACCGAGGTGAGGCTGTATACTGATGGGTTAGTGAGGTTAATTAAACGTTGCCAGAGGAAAGAAATGAAGCTTCATTGCCAGAAGGC
Organism: Aythya marila; assembly: GCF_965140915.1. Classification (NCBI taxonomy): domain Eukaryota; kingdom Metazoa; phylum Chordata; class Aves; order Anseriformes; family Anatidae; genus Aythya; species Aythya marila. The sequence continues at coordinate 11,211,372 of NC_139059.1, read as the reverse complement.
AGCAGGTCAACTGCACAGGTGAGCTGAGAAGGCAGAGCAGGGCTGGGACAGGCACTCTGGTGAGGGGTACCACAAAAAGCAGTGCTGGGTGAGTCTCCTGGCTCCACACTTCGTGGGACAGAGGAAATTGCGTGAGAAGCGGGACCAGAGAACAGGGCAGTCAACCAACAGCCTGCCCTGTTTCTGCTGCTCTGGGAGCTGTCTGATGGCGGTGAACAGAGAGAGACTCAGTGCACAGCTGGCAATAAAAACCATGCAGGGCACCAGAAACAGAGAAAGAAAAAAGGGGTGTGAGCAAAGATGGGCTGCAGATTTTAAGGGAAAGCAACCAAAACTAGAGCATTTCTGTGTGTTGGCATATGCTGGAAGAAGAGCAACTAAAAAACATCAGTGTGGTGGAGATCACTCCTGGGAAAGGTATTATAAAGCAGTTTTTCCTCATACCCAGCTGTAATATGAGTTTGTAAATAGACTTGAAACGAGTCACAAGATGCACAGAACTGCAGACCTTGCCCTTTATAAACCACTCGCCTGCCACATGGTGCCACCCGCATTTTGGTTACTTAGTGGGAATGGAGGTTCTGCCAAAAAAAAAAAAAATCAAAAAACAGAAACAAGCCTTTTCCAGTGTCCATAAACACGTTGTGAGGGGCATTCATGGAGAGTTAGATAATTGTGGAAACTTAGCATTAACTACAGCAGCAGATATCTGCAGAGCGACAGACAGTGCCAAACAGCTCCTGGTAAAGCAGGAGGAGAATGGGGAAGCAGCTGGTGTAGCCACTGTTGGAGGCAGCAGCTCCCAGAAAGAAAATTTTTCATGAAGCAATAGCAATGTGAGCTAGCTGCCAAGCAGGGAAAAGCTGGGATGGGGCTGGTGCACCACTGAATGGACCAGAAACAGATCTGCTCCTGCAAGAAGTGGCTGTGAGGTTCACCAGTGGGTACCATGGGGTTTTGTGGCTGCTCTGAGCTCGTCAGAAGTGTAGCTCCCCAGGAGGGGTTGTTGCAGCAGATACATAGACCTGTACCATGTGCAATTAAAAATGGAAAGGAGCTGTGGAAGTGGATGGAAACCCTCACCCCACTGAGCTGGAAACAACTGGAGACTCAACATAGTGCTAAAACAGGCACACTGACTTCAGCAGCCGCAGGGGTGGAGGAATAAGGGGTTCAGAATCAGCAGAAGTGTGGACCTAACTTTATCAAGTACAGGAAGTTTTGCAGGAAAAGCCTCAGTCCCAGCAGCACAGAGCTCCAGGGCGCAGTGGGGAGGCCTGCAGTGGTGCTCCAGGAGCCACTGTAGGCACCACCCTGCCAAGGAGACCTTAGCCTCCCGTGGAGGCATGGGCATCTCCCTGGTCCCTGCCAGAAGACAACTGCTGACGCTGGATGAAAGCCTGGGATATGCTGCACTCTGTCATTTACTCCCCCTCAATAGTCCAGCTGCCACCTTCTTTTTTCATGTCCTATCAAGAACACTGTTCATTCATTGTCCATTTTCTAGAGGAGAAAAAATTGTTGGATGTGACATTTTATAACCTACAAAGGCATATTTTTATCTGCTTTAGAGTTTGCAGTTTCCACAAAATTGCTAGAGGTGTGGTATGAGCTGGATACAAAACCATTGGCTGTGTACGGAATGCATGCAGCAGAGTCCTGCCTCAAGGTCACTCGTGGGCTAAGTAAGATGCTCTTAAAATTATTATGGTGGTTTTCATGAGTACTGAAGAGGAGGAGTGGTAATAACATGATGGTTAAGATAAGTGTTGACAATTCAGTGTTAGGAGAGTCTCACTAGCGTGACTGTGAGGTTTCCTATGCACAGTGCTGCGCACTGACCAGCACCTGCACCGTGGGACACGCTGGCTGGGGATACACTCCTGTGGGACGGGGGACACGGGGCCCCTCTTGTGCATCTTGTTCAGGATGTGCCACAAGGTCCAGAGCAGTGCTGTGGTGTGACATCTCCAGGAGGACTCAGTCCCAGACCACCACTGCCTGAAGCAGGCACAGTGATCCCTGCACGGAGGCACAGTGCCGCCCACCCACGGCAGGACCACCAGCCCAGCACTGAGCCCCACAGCACAGAAGGCTCTAGCACAGTGCCCTGATGGGGACAGACAGCAGGATCTGTCACCCTGTCATCCAGACCTGTCACCCTGACAGCTTACAAAAGAAGGGTTCTGCTCTGACCACTTGCCCTGAATGCTTTGGATCCAATGTTGTTCTTTTCTGAATGCACCCTTTTCCCCTAAATACGGTGTTTCAGCCCCAAAAGTAAAAGTTCCAGAAGGACATAGTAGAGGGCAAATAAGAAAAAAGAGAAAGAAAATACCCTGTTCAATGTAGTTGGAGCTAGTTCTTGTGGTTGTTCTAGAGGCTGCCATTTGCACCTACATGCAGACACAATACGCAAACCAAGACATCGGGACAAGAAGCTTTCTCAAATAAATATTTTTACATCTTTCAAAATCACAGGGTTTTGATCTGATGGAGGACACCATTCTTGAGGACATATTTTTCAATACTTCTGGAAAGTGAACAAAGTTGTTAGATTTATTTTTAATTCTACATTTGTTTGAAGTTATATCTTTTATATCTTTTCCTCAACCATTTACTCTGCCAGCAGAAAGTGTCTTTCTATTTTTCCCCCTTTTTCTTTTCCAAACCCTCACTGTTGCATAATAGCAGAATGACAAGAGAGCTTTGAAACTGCCCATGTCTGCCAGCCATCCAGTACTGGCAAAATTCTGCAGAAAATTAGAACAAGGAGAAAGAAAATTTGCAAAATGGGGAAAACCAATAATTTTTTGATACTTAAAATAAAATGTAAAAAGCTTTCTCTAAATAATAATAATAAATAATAATCAATAATAATAACAATAAATAATAATAATGGCAAATGATTAATAATGATAAATAATTGATAATAATAGCTAATAATAGGTAATAATAAATAATAATAATCCTCCCACAATAAATTTAGAGAATCTGGACTTTGTGAAAGAGAAATAGAGTGGGTTTGTTTTCCTGGCAGAGTGATACATTTTTGACCAGTTATCTAAATCTCCGTAGCAGAATAGTGACCCCTTGTCCATGTGTGGCACTTTCTGCAGTGGCTATCAATGTGCTACCAAAGGAAGTGAAATTAATCTGCAGTGGGGAAACTGAGTCACAAAGAGACATGATCAGCTCAGCAGCAAGGCGAGGAAAAAAGCCATGTCATCTGCAGTCAAATCCAAGCTTTTAGTGCTAAACTGGAGGATGACTGGAGGAAGCCAGCCATGCATGCCATGCCTGATGTCATTTAGTGGTGAATGGCTGAGGTGATTGGAGGCAATGCGATCTCTCCCCTGGCAGCCAGATGCAGAAGCAGCAGCTCTTGGAAAGACACAGCTGGCAGGGGGCCAGGGTGTGAAGGGTTACTGTTTTCAATCAAGCCAGCCAGAACATTAAAACAGATGTTGGGTGGATGAAAAGTGGTGTAGCATCTCCCTTAATCATGTCAGTGTTTCCCTCCCCTGTGCTCTGCTCCTTGGGGCCTGCAGAAAGCCCCCACCTCCCATCCTGCTCCTGGAGCATTCACCCCTCTGCCCTGCTCCCTATAAACCAGCCCCTACAAACCCACCTGATCTATCTGCGTGCAACACTCAAGCACCAGCTGAGCTCTACAGACACCGATGCTATCTTGACAGAATCATGCCCTGAATCGCAGGGAGGGTTCCACCCAAGACAAGGACTCTCACCAGCTGAAGCATGCCCGGACCTCCCAGCTGAGTTCCAATCACCCCCACTATTGCTGGAGTAGTACAGCTGTTAGATTTGTCAGAAATACCTGAGAGAGACCAAAGCCTTTTCCCTTTTGGCACTCTGGGCATGGAGTTCACAGCTCAGCCCCCCTGTAACTACTCCTAAATGTGGGGAAAAATTATAACCCTCGATGTGAGGACCCAGGAGGGCAGCGATTAGCAGACACCCACTTCTGCTGTGCACAGAGAGTGGAAGCCAGTGTCTGCCTAAGTGTCCCGAAGGTCACAGATTGATTTAATAAAGGTATCTGCCTAGAAAGGCAGCCTGATTTCCCATGCTGGAACAGCAAGCAGCACTTATTAGCTAGACCTCAGGGCTTTGCTAATGAGCTCGCAAATATCTCACCTGGAGGCATGCAGGGCTGAATCCTGCTCGATGGAGATGAGAGTTGTTCCCTTTTAGCAAAAACTAGTGATTTCTCTCAAGAGGAGTATGCAATGCTTCCTGCTCCTTCTTCGAACGCTGCTGCTGGGATTTGCAAGGATGGGTAAGCAGAGCTGGGGCTTTTTATATTCCCAGAGGGAGCTTCCCCTTAGATCAGCACTGGGTTGTATAGTCAGGATACAGCAGAAAGAAATTTCCACCTGTAGATGAACAGCTGGTAGTTAACAATCATCCTCACCACTGCCAGCACCTTGCACTGCTGCCAGCTCTGTCCCATGGTAGCTCGTGGGCTCGTGAAAATTCATTCGCTGCCTGTTTTGCTTCAGGGAGCAAAGTTTGAGGCTTGTTGAAGGCTTTTTGTGGAGTCCTCTGAACTATTTGTATTGCTGCCTGCAAGTGGCTCCTCTAGCAGAGCCCCATGCATCCTGTCTGGATGGGGACAGCAGTCTGGAGTCACCCTCCAGCCCTGCTGGGTCTCCAGAGATTGTGGTGACGGTGCCCAGCCATGGCTCAGGGTCCTCACCTCGATGCAGGGAAAGGCCCTGCTCTGCAGGGATGGAGAGGGGGAGCCCACAGCAGGACACGGGCTCCTGCCTTCCCCATGCTGCGCCCTCTGGCACTGCTCACATCACCCGCTGTCACCCACAGAGCCAAAGCTGATGGCAAAGATCAAAGAGGACAAGAAGGTGGCAGGCACCTTCATTATTTTAGGAGTTGAAAGGGATGTTTACAGCTTCCTGAGTGAGGTTGTGCCTCTGTGGTAACATTCCCAGAGCTTTCAGCATTGTTGCTGTCATCTTCCATGACTAAACTTGTTCTCTTTTGATCCTTTCATGCAATGGGATGAAAACAAAGCAGGCAAAGGTGCAAGATCCAGAAGTATTTAGTCAGCACCCTGTTCAAAGTCTTTTCTTCTTTACTGAGATGGGGCTAAATGGGCCAATAAAATGAAGAGACAATTAATGAGAAGGAAACCAGAACCAAAAGACGCAATCATGGGGGCAACTCCTGTGCTTATGCGTGACTTGACACCCATCAGTATGGAAAAGCAAAGAAGATTTAAACTCCAGAGTTGACAGCAAGCCAACTGAATCTGAAGCATGGATAGAAAAGGAGATTCCCCATGGGGATGGAAAGATGCTGAGCTCGATAAGCAGCTCAGCTTCTCTCTGCAGCCAGAGAAACAAAAATTGCTTGCTTCCAAACACCTTCACCCCTCCGGTGGAGAAACTTTACTGGGATTACAGAGAGGCAGAAAAATAACAGCAAGCATAAAAAGATCTGTTACACCTGTGAGAAGATCCCTGGAAGGATTCTTCTTAGGTCAGGCATGTTGATGGCAAGGAGCTCCCCAACCAAGCTTCCCTACCCCATGTCACCACTGGGGTACAGCACACATGGGCTATGCACACTTCAGATCAGAATGAATTTTACACGTATAATAAGGTGATTTCAAATGATGACTTTTCATGGCCTGTGAGGTTTTAGCACTGTGCTTAGAGAGAAATGTGGCAGGAAAGAGGAGGTGCAGAACTAATATCACATAAGAGAAGGCAGAGGATATGGCCTGATCTCTTCTGGTCCTGTGCTGGGAACAGACAGGCATCCAAATAATCAAAGCTTCCAAAAAAGCAAAGAAGATGCCTCTGGCATTCTTTGCTCTCCTTTATTTCCCACTCAGTGTCTGTCTGCGTTGCTGTTCTGTGTGATGGCTCCAAAGAGGAACCTGACTGCATGTCTGAGCAAAACCTAGTCTGCCACCACCACAGGAGATGGGGCAGGAGGTTTCTGGCTTAGCCTTGGAACAAGGTAGGAATGGGATTGCACATGTTTGTGTCACACCTGGGGCCTTCCTGGAGTGAATCCTGGGCTGAAGGGGGGAGCTGAGTTGAACATGCCCAGGAGCTGAGCAATTGACAGGCCATCCAGGTGGAACTGTCCAGCATGGAGCCTCCAGAGAGCAGGACAATGCGTTCCCCTCCTCTAACACAGCTGACAAGTCTTGCCCTGGGCTAACAGCAACTATATGCTAATAGAGTGGGTTTGTGAGGCCCATGTCCACAAACCTCAGGGTGAGAGCTTCCTGACTCAAAGGACACAGTTCATTACAGAGAGACATCTACTCTGTCCTGTTCTCTGTACTCAGAGCTTTCCTTTTTGCCTCAGCAGATGCTTCCAGAGAGGAAACTGGGCTGCAGAAAGGAAGTCTGGAACAGTACAAGATTTGACACTTAAAGAGAAAAATGGAAAAAAGAAAAAAAAAAAAAAAAAAAGAGAGGTATTCCAAATCTCTTTCTCCTCAGCATTTATCAGCCTCTATCCCAGCACTGAGCAGTTCCAGCTTATAAAGAATGACACATGCAGAGCACAAAATAACAGGGCTGCCAAAGGATCCTGAAGGGAAACAAAACCTGCAGCAGCTCAGAAGGGGATTGAAAACCCACCAGGAGGCTACGCAGCCAGGTTGGTTTGCAATTAGTGTGATAGGGGCTGCAAGAACACGCTCCTGCAGGGAAGAGCCAGCCCCACCACTCGCTGAAGGACAGAGCTTCGCTGCTCTGCAGTCCAAGGAGTGGGACTTGGTGTCTTTTGATGACACAGTGCCTGCAGCAGGAGACCATTTGGTGTCTTTACCAGCTGATCTTCTCATACATGCAAGAAGAATACTTGGTGTCTTGTCCTCTTGGCTTTCCTTGCATCAGCTCCAAGGGGCCGTGCATCAGTTCAGCCTCTGCTCCTGCAAATAATAAATCTGAGGGTGCTCCCACAGCAGGGCTGTGGCTGTCACTTCACTGTCACTCTAGGCCACACAGGTGTCCCTGCCTACTCAGGAGGAGAAGGGGACTCCCTGGCATGAACCTTTTCCCTGGCAAAAGACAGGGAAAGGTGTTTTTCAGGCCACCTGGCCTGGACCAGAAGGGCACGTCCAGGCTGAGGCTGCAGGTATCAGGACTTGGGAGTCAATCTCAGGCCTGAGCTGCTCTTGGACCTTCAACCTCCAGGGGTCCCCATGTCTCAGGCTGCTCCCAGCCCAGCCACCTCCTCTCAGGAGCCCTCAAACCATTTCCAAGTGTCCACGTGAACTGGGGAACACCATGCATAGCAGGCAGCAGCTCTTCCTCCTTCTTCCCAGACAGTCTTACCTGGGACTTGACATGGATGTTTTCCAGGTCAGATTAAATTCCCAGGAAGTCCTGTACAAACTGTCTGCCCCTCCCAGCTGTTAGCCACGGACTTTCAGCAGACAGCCTCCTGCAATCTCCCAGTGTCCTGGGGTTCCTCATCCTGAGACTGAGCCAGGTGATGGACCATGGGCACACCAAGGGTTACCCATCCAGCTGTGATTTGTGCTCCTTAACCAGGTCTCTCAACCTAACTCAGAGCCACTTGTAATCTGCTTCCCACTTGCACAGACTTTCAAGAGCAGGAAATACGTTCCTATTGTCTGGTTACAGATATCTTGATTTGGCCATTATATTTCTTGGTCATTTTCCTGTAAACCTCAATAAAACTGCCAGGGTTGCTAGAAGAGTGGTTTTAGAAAAGAAAGCTGGTTCAACCTAAAACTTATATTCACCTTAATGAAGATCCATCTGGTGCAGTACAAAAAACATGGAAATAATGAGCAGAAATGTGCTCAGTGATAACATTTTTCACTACCTGACAGTGGTCATTGCTGGGAACTCCCCTGCCTGTTGTGAAGGGACACAGGGGACATTGTCTGCCCTTGTGGTCTGACATCAGTAAGTACCGATAAATGGGCAGGTTACTGAAAGTTTGGTCCCATTGCAGGTGGGACAGCTCAGAGAGCTGCTGCGAAGACAGGGGCAGGTGGGACCTTAACGTGCATTAGGCAGGTCTGGATGTGACTGGTCTCTCTTATGGTGGACAGGCTGCCAGGCGATGGTTCAGAAATCCCAGCCTGGCCTGCAGTGACCGCAGCCAGCAGAGTAAGTGGTAGCAGTGAATTTTCATGTCCTTGTATTCCTGCAACAGCGCCTTCCTGCACACAGCATGATCCGGTTTGTGTGCTGGTCACTCAGCACTTCCACGGCTTCAGGTGGGACAGGGTCACGGGCAGCTGCTGACAGGGTCACAGGCAGACCCCAGCTTGAAACTGCAGTGTCACCCCTGATGGGCCATGTGTATTCAGACAGAAGCAACCAGCTAGAAGAATTTCAGTCCAAAAGAGAAATGAAGCTACCCATGGCCTGCCATGCCCATGTCCATATGTATCACCCATGCTCTTGTCACATCTGCAGTAGCTGAGCTGTGGGCACCACAGATGAGGGTCTGGATTAGAGAAGTCGCCTTGGCAGAGGTTGGTCTACCCAGGTTCCTGCTGTCCCCATCCTCTGCGGAGTGCCATGGGCAGACCTGGGACTTGCAGGCTCCCTCCATCTAATAAATCCATTCATTAAGGCTCACTGAGCTCTATGCAAGCCACATAATGAGACATCTAAAAACATGTATTCAGCATTCTCCCCTGATTAGGTGCCTTTGACGGGGAATGGTGACACTCATGTAATTAACACATCGTTAAGGCAACTGCTGGTTCCTTTCCTCTGCTGAATTATGACATACCTCCTTACAAAATGTGCTCCATGGCTCTTGAGTGACAACATTCTCTGCTCCATTCCCTGTTCACATGCAGGGCCCCAACACAGCTGGGTACTAGGTTTTGGGGACAGCTGCAGGACGGGCAGCAGATGGGATCACTCAGCTCCTTGCATGCTAGCAGAAGGGAGAGGAGACTTGTCCCACCCTGACTCTCCATTTCTAACCCTCACCGCTGAGTCTTCACATAGTAACTCATCTCATCTTTACCACATGTCAAAATCTGCCCCTAGGACGAGTCACCACCAAAGAAGCAGCTGGGCTGGATGTGAGTTGTGCATCATGGGGCAGAGCAGTGATTTTGTGGGGGGAAGGACAACGAAGCAGGCATGGACTAGGTTATGTTTCCCTTAAGGCTGCGTCTCCAGTTTCACATCATGATTCTGGACCAGTTGAAGGGTGTTTATTTATTTGTTTGTTTGTTTGTTTCTTTTATTCTGTTTACCCAAAGACCTGGGTTTTCTGAATCACTGTCAAAAAGGATGTTCCTGGGCATCATACCCTTGTATCAGCCCTTATCTACCACATTGGCCCTTGTTTTTCCTCCATTAACTCCCACATTCCTGCTCTCCATCTGCCTGGGTACAGTCCCTCCATCTGTCAATGCATGCAGACCTTAGCACTCGGTAGAGCCAAGGCCAACATTCCAAGTCCAGGAGGTGGCAGAGGCAGACGAGTCAGGGACAACACTTGACCTCCAAGGTCTTGTCTTAGGGCAAGGGTTGTACTTACACCAGGGAGGAGGAATGAGGAATAGCTACGTCTGACCTTCCAAAATGGGTTTTCAAAGATCCATGGTCAATTTTGTATCGAGGCAAGAGGGAGACAGAAAACCTGTCTGGGCACTGACTTTCAAAGTGATTTATCTGACCATGTAGCAGCTGGGAATCCAAGTATAAAGCATGAGAGACAGGTTAAATGTGCCAAGGCACTTTGTCTTCTGTCAGCATTAATATGCAGAATTAGGGCCTGGGAAACGTATCCTTGTAAAAGTATTGTTAAAATGACTAAGCCTTCCCAAGGCCCAGCTGAAACTTTCACTTGTAATGAAGACAGCTTGTCCCTTTCTGACCAAAACTGTTGGAAAAAGCACAACAAAATCACATTTGGTTCCAGCTTCTCTCAAGAAAAAGAAAAAGAAAACAACAACAACAACAACAACAACAAAGTTCTTTTTCTTATTTTGATTTGTTTTTTTTATGACAAAAAGTGAAGAAAAGCTTGATCTAAGTAGTTTTCCATTAAATTGTTCTTTCACAAACCAGTTCCTTACAGAATTGAAATTCATAGAAAACAAAACAAAACAAAACAAAAAAACACGCAAATGGTTTGAAGCAGGCACTTTCTCTCTGTCGTACAAGATTTGTGTAGAAAACATTTATTTAGGATTCAAAAAGTACTGATCATTTCTATTCTGTCAGTGATTATGGCAAACCTGGATGAGAAGCTCCCATGGCCACACAGCCCATGCCTTTCCAGAGCATCACAAACTGCTTTCCACATTAAATAACCCAAGGTAGTCTGGCATCCTTGGAGCAGCTTTAGCTCAGAGACTGGTGCTCTGTTCTCCTTGGCCAGCTTTTGCCGTTGCAGAAAGCCTGCCTGAAGTTTCTGTCTTCTGGTGACCACAACCCGATGAACTTTTAGCCTGGACTTGTAGATATCTAAGGAAGGGAGTAACCAATATGCCAGCTGGTTTGCTGGAGAACAGTTATGATTGCAATAGGGCTGGCAAATCCCTTCTCAAGTGCCATACAAGGCCCACTGCCCACACAGAAAATCCCAATAGCCTAAATAAAAAGGCCATGCTCTGGAAGATGCTATTTTCCAGTCCCAGCCCTTGCTTCCCTCCTGCTCCCATTAGCTCAGGTCTTGCGTCATGCCAATAATGCACGGCTTCAAGCACAGCTACCTTGTTTTGTCGCCAGTCACGGCCAACATTTAAATCTACTCTGTGCACTTCTTCCATTTAGGAGAGCGGAATTACAGCAGAGATTTGTATTGGTTTAACAAAAGCATTTGCTAGGCAGCTTTGGAGACTATTAAGCGGAGAGCTGGGTTTCATGCTAATTTTCTTTTTAATAAAGAACAAATGGGCAAGAGTTCCACACAAAAGCGCGTGGCTGCTCTGAAACAAGCAGGAACGGAGCTACGAGCGACACAGCCCTGCTGTGTTATTATGTTTCGAGGGTGAATAACTCCTACAAATCATTTGTATACGTTGTATAAATGGAACGCGCAGGGAATAATTTGAAGCAGGAAAGCATTAAGAAAGTGAAGGATACACTCCTGCGCTCGTTTGCTCAGCTTAAACTCCTTTCCTTTGTTTGCTGCCCTTGTTAGAGAAATTTTGCCTTGGTTAAACTTAAAATATGAGTGTGATTATAAAACCCAAATATAAACCACCACAGAATAGAAACCACTATTCATAGCCACAGAGCGCAGGAGCTTTACATAATTTCCATAGTGTGTCACGCATTTCTAGGAAGGAGAAAAAGGTCTTGAAAAGAAACAGCTGACAGGGAAATCATTAAGAGAGATTTTTATGCACACAGGGTAGTCTTAAATGAGAATAATGTTGCTCAGGAAAACAACACTTGCAAAGTTATTTGGGCCTAAAGTTCCAGATAGATGCCTCATGGGGTTTGCAGCAGAGCTGAATTAGGGCAGAAGAGGCAAAACGTTTGCACAGGAGCTGTGCCAGGCTGCAGGGGAGGATTGCTGCTTCCACTGACCTGTTGTGCTCCTGGCTGGGGACAGGAGAGCAGGGAGCAGGCGAGGTGGGGGGGGGAGACACAGCAGCTGTGGGGTCAGTGGCAGTGGGACAGTAGCAGTGGGGACAGCAGCATCCCTCGCTGCAGTGCAGCTGAGTTATGGCTTAGCTCAGAGGCACAGGCACTATGTGAGCCCATCTCCTGTCCAGAGATATAAAGAGGCTAAAGACACATAAAGGAGAGAAGGGGATGGATGGGTTCACCTGAGGAGTTGCCTGCCAAGCTGTTCTGGGAAAGGCACAGTGGGGGGAAAATGTACTAAGCCCTTACCATGAAAACAGAGAAGGGCTCACTCGGACCTGGGGTGAGTAGCGTTGGCAGGGTCTCTGTCTAGATGCACTCTAAGAGAGAAAGTATTTTGGCTTTTCCTCCACCTGTAAGATTCACCTGAGCTAGACTGAAGTTAAGCACTAGAGCTGTCCAAGCACAGCTGGGCTAGAAAGAGTCCCCAGCAGCGCAGTGCTGGCAGCAGACCTAACAGCCTGCAAAGCCAGCAACAGTGCTCGCTCCTTTCCTGCAATGCCCTGCGAGGTGCGGTGGCAGGAGGAGAGGCAGGGATGTGCCCAGGCAGCTTGGGCTGGGATGGTCCCTTTAAGCAGAGTTTGAAGTCTGGTGCCAAATGCTTGCTCCTGGTTTTCATTTATTTATTTATGCTTTTACTTCCCTCCTAGATGCTGGGAAACATATTTGCATTTCATTAAAATGCATTTTCCCCACTTAGTTCTGCATTCTTTTCTGGCAAATGTTCCCGTTTTGTCATTTTCCCTGGGCCTGGAGCAGACTCAATGCACAGCAGCTGCCTTGCTTTAGCAGCCACTTGAATCTCTGTGGGCTCTGAGGGCTGTGCCGCTTGCTGGAGTCTCACTGGTCCTGTGCCTGAATCAATGTGAGCAACTGACTAGGCTCCCTGCTGGTCTATGGAGCATCAGCCACTGCAAGTCATTGCACCCAGAGAGGGCCCAAATTGCAACCACAACCATCAAGAGGTCCCAAAAGCCTGGGATCACCTTCTTCCTATCTCCTCTATACATGTTGCATAAGTTCATTCCTTGTCACTGCTCCTAAGGAATGTTCTCACCATCCCTCTGCCCTGTGCATGTTCGTGTCCAGCTCCTTCCCCCAGCTGTATGACATATTGACTCTTTTCCCCCCCTCCCAGAGGAATATATATCCCCCTCCATCACTGTCTTGTACTGCTCTGTACACTGACAAGCTCAAGGCTGTCCTGATCCTCCTTACAGACCAACTTCCTGCTTCTGGCCATCAAACAAGTGACCTTCTCTCTGGAAGAGACACTTTTTCACGGCGTGTCTTACTTACTTACATCCCAGCCCAAATAACATCCATATTTAATTAGAAGAGGTGTCATTGAAGCGCTCTGCCCTCCCCAGCTGAGATGTCCTGTTCTGCATTGCTCATCAGACCATAGGACAGGCTCGTTGAGGCTGGACCTCGGCACAAAGAGGGTAAAATGCAGCCTCTGTGCTTTGGAGTGGAAGCAGGTTCTTCTGGTGATTTGTTGCATTTCAGTATCTGTAAGACATTCTAAAAATCTCCACACCACCAACCACTTTTTCTTTCAGAGGTACATTTAAGATCACCAGATGAAAGACACTAGAAATGCAAAGCATCATTAATATTTAAGTTAGATATGAAGAAATACAAATTTAAGCATTGTAAAAATTAACTGGGTAAAGATATCATTTCCTGCAGTAAAGAGCTTAAACTAATTCACATACTTTATTGCAGAAACCGTCTCCCTTGTCCCTGTATCCCAATCCATTCATGCCCATGGAAAACCGGGTAGATCTGGTGGCACTGGTGTAATGGAGAATGGGTTTGGGATGCCCTGAGCATCACAAAGCACGGGTGGGTGAAAGTCCAGATGACTGTGACTTCAGCATAGTCAGTTTCACCACTCTGTGCCAGAGAGCAATGCTACCCTAGCAGGGACCCCCAGGTGTCCTCTCCTCCATGCAGAGAAGGGACAAGGAATGTGGGCTCCAGTTCCAGGCAGCTCCCAAAGGCCGGGCACCAGCAAAGCTCCTGGCCAGAGCCCTGATCCAGCCAAGAGCCCAACACGGCTGTGTGGGGACCACCGATTCCCCGGGGACACAGCAGCGAGGCAGCTCCATCACGGAGGATGTCACCAACTCCACCACGGGAATGCAAATAAATCCCCTCTTTTCTTCCTGGTAATTTGTTTCTGCGTAGAATAAATTGAATATGTAATTTCATTTTCTCTCTCGGAGCATTAACAACCTTGGAATTGTTCGGATTCACAATGAAGACAACAAACAAGTAATTACCGACAAACTGATATCGCTATTGAGAAGAGAATGCAATTGATTTTAATTCTCGTCAGCCCTGTTTACTCTCCCATTGCATTAGGCATAATAAAGTGTTACAGTAGATTATGCTCCGTTGTAAAGTAGTTCTTATCAGACACCACAAACTGCCTCTTCATTACAGAACATGCCTACCCCATTATGCTCTTCACCTGGTGTCCCCTGGGGAGGGGACGCCGCCGTCCCGCAACAGGGACTCGTGCAACCTTGGATGCCAGGCTCTCTCCTGCCCTTCCAGGAGCTCTGGGGGTCTTTATAAACACATGAGGAAGGAAGATGCAGAGCCAAAGTTCATAGTCACCAGGACCTTTGAGCAAAGGTCTGACCCATGTCATATTTTTTAGTGATTTCATGAAGAGGTTGCTGGACTGTAATTAATTAGAGATAAATTTATTGTGATGTGAAATCTGATGAACAAAATTCAACTTATGGTGCATTGGTTGAAAGACAGGTCTCTTGGATCCTGTTTTTTGCTGGCTGGGGTTTGTCTCCCAAGGAAGACAGGACTCCTGGTTTCTGTCCCTGGATCCATCACTGTTTGGACATACAAACTTCATCCTTCTGTGCCTTGGTGCTTCTGGATGTTGAAGAGATGCAGAAATCTTTCCATTTCTCTCCAGAGGTGTGAAGATTTGCTCAAAATCTGGTTTACAAGTAGTGTAAAGGAGTGTGGTGAGCCTTTCCATCTTGGAAAGGATGCTCTGAGGGTAGACAGATTATTTCAATGCTCATGGAAGGATTATAGAAACATGGAAGTCTCAATGTGCAGGGACTGCTGGAGGTCTCCAGTCCAGCATCCCACTTTGAGCAGGACAGTCATGTTAAGTCAGGCAGTCATGGATATGTGTAGCAAGATCTGGAGATCTGCCAGGGATGGAGATAATCTAAATGACCCATTCCCACCCTTATGGCTGCCATCTCTAACCACCACCTCCTGTCCCATCCTTGTGCCCCTGTCCTTGCTATGGGCACACCTTGAGCAGTGCAGCAGTGCTGCTAGATCCCCTCATGGGCTCCCCACCACTACGCTACACAAGCCCAGCTCCCTCCCAGCTTGGTGTCAACTGGGAGCTACTAAAACCACAAATCCTAGCATCCCAATGAAATTGCTGCAAGCAAAATGTCCTAAATCCCCCAGAAGTGACCTCTTACTCCTGGCCCTGAAGCTGAAAAGTGCAGGAGGTTAAATTCATCCCATGGCCACATCCTGCCTCCTCCCAGCTCCCCAGCTCCTGGCAGCAGCCACCTGGCTGGCGGGGCTGGGGAGGATGCAACACCCAGCCCAGAGGCCAAGGGATGCCCAGGAGTTTGCTGCATGGGGCTTCAGAGAGGTTCAGGTCCTTGCTTGTCATCTCACAGGAGGCTGCTTCCCCAAAGCAATCATTACAGCTGCCTCCTACCACCATTTCCTTTGCCTCACTGCAATTTCTGGAACTGTCTCCTAAGAATTTTCTGCAGGTATTCCATGGTATGTCTTTAAAGTGGGGCTTTTTCCACACGCTCATGCTGTTTTCTGACATCTCCCTCCAGTTCTGTCAGATCTTTACAGGCAATTGACGTTCTGCTTTTTAGTCCTTGTGTTATGTACTCAGTCCACCAGCTTTCAAAATATTTTTTTTTCTGAGCACAATTAATTCTTAAAGAAAGTCTAAATCATGTATGATCATTAAAGGAGGCATTGTCTCATCTTAATTATCTTTGCAGAGGTTTCTTTGGTCTTTCTGAGTTTGGTAAGAAAATTGTTTAAGCACTGTCAGATAACTAACTAATTCCCCAATTAATATAACTAATGCTTACACTTACAAGGCTCTTTATTTTAGAGAGCAATTGCAGCATTAAGTGACCTTGATAAACTCAATATATTAAGTATCTATCTCTCAGGACACAGATACACTGATTTTATTATACAAATATTCATCTTCATTACAAAATGTTCCCAAATTGACATCTTTGAAGAGGCTTCTCATTTCATAAACAGCACAAGTTGTTACACTGAGGGAAAGACATTATCATCTAGTTAGCACCAAAATGATCCAATAGAATTACTTGGTATCTCTTTCAAAACCTTTTCTTCCTTTGAAATCCAACTGAATGTGGAAAGTGAAAAGTGGAAGGTGTTACCAAGAAATAAATCCTCTTACACCAAAATCTACAGACCTTTTTGAGTAGGTTTAGATGAAAGCATTGGGATTTTCGTGCAAAGGAAAGTCTGCTTAAAGAGCTCAGTAATTCTGGACCAAGTACTTCATTTCCTCCCATCTCTTGCAAGTGGGGATACTTTCTACAACAGAACTCTTGCAGGGTCTGTCATGTGTAACAGAGTCCTTTCCACCTCAGCAGGTGCTTTGTGCCAGGTTGCTGTAGCCTGTTTATGGGTGAAGTGATGCTGCTGGATTTTTACATTTGGCCAAACATACCCTGCTCTGCATGCTAGCATTTGCTATCAGTTTATAACATTGAATTAAAAAGCTCTACTCACTGTTCATTAGGTAGCACAATGCCAGTGCCAACCCTGACATGTCTCAGTCACTGTGCATGAAAGGAAACTCATACAAAAACCTCCAAGCCATGCAGAGCCTGCAGCCTGATGCCTGGAGCTGCAGCAGCAGGCTGGAGGGAGGTCTGTCCTTTGGCACAGGAAACAAGAACCTCCTGAAATGGCTTTTTGGCCTGAGCATTTCTCTTATTCAACCAGCCAAACCCACATACGATCACTGACAAAGGCTCTCACAGAACCTCAGAATGGGCAGGGTTGGAAGGGACCTCTGAAGATCATCCAGTCCAACCCCCCTGCAGAGCAGGATCACCTACAGCACCTTGCACAGGATGGCACCCAGGTGGGTTTTGAATATCTCCAGAGAAGGAGACTCCACAACCTCTCTGAGCAGCCTGTTCCAGTGCTCTGTCACCCTCCCAGTAAAGAAGTGCCCCCTCACGCTGAGCCAGAACCCCCTGTGCTTCAGTTTGTGCCCGTTGCCTCTCGTTCTGTCACTGGGCACAACTGAAAAGAGACTGACCCCATGCTCTCAACACCCTCTCCTCGGGTATCTATATATATGTTACTGAGATCTCCCCTCAGTCTCCTCTTCTCCAGGATAAACAGGCCCAGTTCTCTCAGCCTGTCCTTGTGCGACAGGCGCTCCAGTCCTCTCATCATCTTAGGAGCCCTTCTCTGAACTTGCTCCAGTACTTCTGGTACTGGGGAGCCCAGAACTGGGCACAATGCTCCACGTGTGGCCTCAGCAGGGCCGAGCAGCTGGGGAGGATCACCTCAGCTTCATGTGAATGGTGGAGTCAGCAGCAGTGAAGCTGGTCATAGCATCCGACCCAGCACATCACAATAACTGCATCAACAACCATTTGGTGCCAGCTGCGAGACCAGTCCTACAACCTGCTGCACCACGGCCAGCTCCTCACTGAGCCAAGCATCCGTCCCCAACTCCCAGAATCTGTGGCACCCCAAAGCCAGCAGAAGGATGTGTCCACCCTGTCTGGGAGACTGTTGCCCACTTACCTACCTCCCATGTCTGCCATAGGATGGGACACACCAGCCCAAGGGAAGTCTGCCTCCTGCCAGTGACCACAGGGAATGCCTGTACAGTAGTCTTAAGTCTTTTTCCCTACCTTCTCATGTGTTAATTTTGGGTGAATGAACTCCACTCTCTGAATGTTGCATGCTGGAAGAAAATCTACATTAAAAAAAAAAAAAAAAAAAAAAAAAGATAACCTTTTAAAAGCAACTGAAAAGGAAAGTAGAATTATGACAGATAACCATAAGGTGTAATTATAACTTAATACAATATTATTTTTTTTAACAAAATTCACAATAAATCCCTGCAGCCAAGGACCTGAGGAGTCAGTAAGAGCTTTTCTAAAGTCATTGAAGAAAGGAGTATATCCCAGTGAGGGCTGGGCATGCTAAGCTTTCAAAATACTGCCCAGAGCAGGCAAAGATGACTGTGATTATCAAGAAAGAAAAAAAGCTTCTCTGCAGAAGAATGTAGGTGCCTGAGGAAGACCTTCTTCTAGTTCTCAAGTGTTGAAGAATATGGCAACCAGAAACTCTCTCACCACATCACCACAAACAATGCAGCAATGTTTGATAAATCCATTTTAAATGCAGACCAAGTTTAGACAGATTTTTCCCTGTATCCTGTTAATTCCAAGATCATTTTATAATACTAGTTTAATGCATTTTAATTGAATTTTAATTTCTATTCAAGTGAGCTTAACACAAATTATCAATTAAAGATGCATAATTTAATGTGAATAGCATTCGTCAGCCTGATAAATGTGTGTTAAGCTATATAACTGCTTAAATAAATATACATAAAGAAAATGTTCCATTCTTGGTAGTAGTATGAAGTGCAAGACTTAACAGCCTGACAATATTTATTAACATGTTCTAGCAATTACTGACCAAAATTTAAAGAAAAAAAAAAAAAAAGGTTGTTTTTGATTTAATTATTGAAGACAACAAACCCTAATCTTTCTCACGGCAAATGATTTCCTTCTTTCTGCTGTGTAGAGGCAACTGGTTCCCCAGGATGCTGAAACACACTCTTCCATGTCAAAGTCTCCTACCAATGTCAAGCAGAGCAATTGTCCTGACAGAGCATCATAAGGGAACTTCTTGATCCCTCACAAATTCCTCACAGTTCTGCTTGATTTAATTTCTTAACCTTCACCTCATACCTCAGTGTGGCATGGGAAGGAGGTAAAAGTATTAAAGTGCACCTTGAAACACTATAGTGGAAGAATGGTGAGAGAAGAGCACAGTGGAGAAGCCAAGGGTACAAACACAGCTAATGCTCTCCTGCAATGTGTCAGGTAATGAACGCAATCAAATAAAAGTTCAACTTTTCATGGCAATTCTTGGAGATACTGGAAAAAAAAGCAATGATGTTGGCTGAAGAGCACTAAGACTGATGTGTCATATGAGGCAGTGCAAGGATTGTAAAGAGCTGCAGTGGTTCCTATCCTTTTGGAGTTCTGAATTTGAGCTGCGGTTGAACATGGGAATGCAACTCCAGAAAACTGAAGCTTCACTTAAACTTAACAAAACTGAGTTAACAGGTCGCGAGAAAATGTCAAATCATCTTATGGATTTATTTATTTATTTATTTATTTTATGGGGTGGGGAGGGGGAGAAGATGAAGAAGCTGCAGGTGACTGAGTTATCAAAACGGAAGGAGTGTGCAGAGCACATCAAAAGACCATATCCCCAGGACAGAACAGCAACAAAGAATTAGAGAAGCTTGTGACAAGCTGAAGGCAGGACTGTACACATCAAATATATATATGTTAATAATAATAAATAACACAATAGTTTACACAGTGCCAGCTTTTGGACAGAGGCATAGTAACTGCAAAAAATGCTATTGTTTTACAAAAGCCTAAAGGAATGAAAACACCAAAGCAGAAAGAAAGTACAAAGGATAAGGGAAAGAACAAAATTATATGCAGAAACCTTTCATTAATCCAGTGATCGGGATGTCATGCTTTATGTTTTATTTCAACACTGGCCAATGATGTAGGGCTTCCTGCTGCAACTGAAAATGCTAAAACCAGTGATGAGAAAGCCTAGTCAGACTGAAGAGATGTAAAATTCAAATCAGACAATGAGAAAATCATTGTGTGAGTCTACAAGCTGACTTAGAGGTAAAACTGAATGCTATGATGATAATTTCATAATAGTTTGGGGAAGCAGAACATTCATTTCAGGGCTGAGAATGTTTCCTGCACAGAGTGGGACTCTTGTCACCTCGTTGTAGAAAACAACATCTGAGCTAGTCACCCTCGACTCCCCTGACAGCCAGAGGAGAGAAGAGACACTTCTGGAGCATGATTCATCTGCCATAACGTAGACGCCTACCTAAGGATGAGATGAAGGTGCATTAAAATACCTAGAGCTTCTGTCAACTATAAAGGGAATATGGACTAGCTCAGAAGTAAATATTTGCACTGAAGATGTCTAAATCTGTTGGATGAGTCCTGCCCTAGGTCTCTCAGACAGAAATTTTACTGCTAAGGACACAAGACTCTCAAAACAAGAAAGAAGGGAGATAAAGAAAAAGCAGAACTAAGGAAAAATATTATCATGATAAAGGAGAAGTCAAAGCCTTGGAGAAGAGACAAATACTACAAAGGAAATGCAAAAATGGGTTTTGATACTGCTACAAACCATGCAGAAAGAAAAGGTAGAACTAACTCTAAATTGTGATATACGCAGGTAAACAGGCTGCAAACACTTCAGCTGTGTGATCAGGCCAGATTGCTTTAGTTATACCAAGATAAATGACAAAGTGGCTCTGTGTTACTCTTCCAAATAGTTAGAATTGGAGTTAATAGGGAATGTCATTGCTATATATGTCATTTAGTGTATACATGATGTATCTGTGAGATAAGCAATGCTAGACATGGTTGTGGGAGGCAGCAGACAGCAGTGGGCTGTCTTGACAACACCTGCTATGCAGTAGTTTGGTTTGAAGCTTTGGGCTCCAAACCCAGGGAAATATAGTTTAATGGATAGGTGGGAAATGGAAGCACTTTCTTAAAAAGGTCCTTTGAGAAGTTGGTAATTTAGTTTGGTATTATTGGATTTTGGGAAAGCACCCTTGGAACCGGGGCTGATAACCTAGTAAAATATTGTATGTTTGGCAGGAGTCTGATAGATTGCATAAACATTGATGGCAAATACAGAGTCATGGTGTGTTCTTGTGAGTGATTTGAAAAATTGGAAAAGAAAATAATGTATAATAAAAGGTCTCTTGAGCTGAAACTTTTACAACCTTGAGTGACAAATAAACAATGTCAAAGGGGAAAGAGAAAAGTCACTTGCTTCTCATCAAGTCACTGCATACTTCTGCCTAAAGGAGGCCAGCCCTAGCCTGGATCCTAAAGCAGGACATAGCTATAAGTGATATCTTCAGTTCCTTCAACAGAAGGAACATGCAAAAAATAATAATAATAAAAAATAATGGTAAAAGGTGCATAGGATGTATTTTATGTAAATCCATGATCTGAGAGTGAGTCCTCTCTTAAGACCAACAGTTAAGAAAGATGGCCAAGTGGCCAAGGATGAAGCAAACATTCCTGCTGCCCATGGGTTGGATTGGGATGCATTTTCATCCAGCAGGAATGAACGGAACGTATATAACTCTACTTTCATTTTCCATGCTGTGGAGCATACCATATCCCAGGCCAGGGATATATGGACATTAATCTTCCCCTTTCCTATTCAGACATATTCCTGGTGTACAGCCAGCAAAACTAAAGCACAGCAAATTGATGTTATTTGCCTAATGTTTTAACAAATCTTGTGGCCAAGCTGGGATGGGAACCAGAGATCTGTTTCCTCATGCAGTCTTTTAACTCTTACAGCTATATCTCCACTAAATAGCTTGAAATAAAGTCCTTCAAACATGCAGTAAATCCAGTCTCCTTTGGAACCCCATGAGAAATATCTCCTTCTGGTGAGACTCATCTCTCAACATCATTCTTCAGAGGGTGCTGGATCCCTCATTTCCGTGGCTTGAGCTTTACTTATTGTAGGGACAGCTCATTTTCCATCACAGTGTCATGAAATATCTATCTTTATCACACCTCTGTAGATATCATTACCAATGAAATCTGTGTATTGTTAAAAAAAAAAAAAAAAAAGGAAGAAGAAGAAAAAAATCAGGTTAGTCAGATGAGACCTACTTTCTCTAAGGTTGTTTACTGGTGTTAAATATACTCATTTTCATTCTTGACAGAATCCCATCTCACTTTTTATGGTGTTTGTATGACTGGCATCCATCTCTCAAGCCCACAGGCATTTGCCCAGCTGCAGTTTTGGCAGACCAGTAGTGCTCTTCTTACCTTTAATGGTGTCTCCAGCATTTCTAGGCCTATTGGCAATTCATGCTCTTAGCCAAGGAAGACAACTCTTTCAAGTCCCCTGAGTAAAAGTTTTCTAAGCTTGCTGATATAAATATTTTCACTGATGACAAATGCTGTTTAACATCATCTTTAGTTGTCAAGGTACCAGAAAATAGTTCATCATCCTCATGTACTATTCACCTTGCTTCTTCCCAAATTCAGAACAGGTTTATTTTATGATATACTTCAAAATGTATGCTTTATTATCCCTTTGTTGTGCCAGCCACTGATTTTCCCAGATGCATCAGCTTGACAGTTATCTTCAGTTCGCAACTTCTAACATATATTAATTGCCATCAACATTCCTGGCTTTATAATCATTATTTTATTTTTTTCACTTGTGTAGCTGCTGTCTGTGCTTCCTTTCTTCACTGCACCATTGAACCCTTGGAGAAGAAAGATGGAAGTGAGAGAGCCCAGGCAGAGAAGCCCATAGCCAACACAGCCTCCACACCACGTCCTCTGCATGTCTTCCCCTGGCACTCCCTGAGTACTTATCCACCAAGATGGGGAGCAACTGCACAGTAACAAAATTCTCTGCTCTGATCTGGAGTGGGTCAGCTCTGGTTTCTTCCTGTCATGGGGTACCAGACCCCCAGAACACACCTGGTGCAGGGGAGGAATCACCAACTGTAATGGCAAGCTGCAGAGACGGGGGGGGGGGGGTAACGTACACCCAGACACCTCATCCTTGGATTTAATGGGTTAGCATAGCCCCCTCATCACCCCTTTTAATGAAACAGCCTGGAAGGCAAAGGCTGAGCATTTGGGGCCGGCTGGTGTTCTGGGTGGCAGGTCCCTGCGGGGTCACGGACAGCTACCAGCTCTCCCTATCCTCAGAGAAAACAAAAATGAAATATATTACAAATTTCCAGGTTTTTAGCCAGCTGTAACCATGACAGGTGACAAGGAACTAATAGAGATACCTTCAGAGATGTCATGACTTCTTATTCTTCCCCATCCATGAAGTTCTGGTGATTCACAGGTGACGGAAGAGCCATTCCCCTGCTGCTGCAACCTGCAGCCAAGCTTCCTTCTGTGTCGGAGCCCTACCCACCGCCGGAGCAGTGTCAGTGCTGTGCAGCTTTGGGGGAGGCCCAGATCAGCAGAGACCTGAAGAGCAGAGCAGGAGAAGGAGCCTGACTAGCAGCTGAGCAGTGTCTGCAGGTGGAGGCCAGAGCACGAGCTGAGCCTGCTGGCACAACACTCACCCGCAGAAATGGTCTGCACTGCCCCAGCATGGGTTGGGGAACAGGAGAGAGCCCCACAGTGTGGCCTTCCTGACTTGTGTTCATACTGGCTCGGAAGCCTCAAATCATTTCCTACAGCAAACTGAAAAACAGCCCATTCTTGGTCAATATCTCTCTTTTGCTGAGGTCCTTTCAAATTCTGTTCCCCCCCTCCAACATTCTGCAGCTCTGCCCTCCTGATTTCTCTTGTACGTCAGTGAGCTTGCTGACATCTTCTGAATCTGATTTAACTCACTGAGCTCCTAGGCAGATGTTAAGAACCTGAAAGCCTGACAAATTCACAAAGCATTACTGATTCTGAGAGTGATTTTGACCAGCCCTATTTAAATTCATCCTTGGACAAAAAGGTCATTTGAGAGCGACCTGAAACTCTGCTTGTGAGGTCAGAGACATCAGGATTTAGGCTAACACATCAAACCAAGCAGGCAGAAATGGCAGGGGACAGTACTCAGCATTTGCTGGAAAAGGATCTACACCACGAGTTTCCTGAGGACATCAAAGTCCAGCTTGGTATTTGCCATGTGATCACTTGCAAAAAAATAAAGTCAGGAAAACTGGATGTGGCCAGAAGACAAGGGGCTGCTGATCTCACATCAGGTTGTGCTGAGATCACAGATGGTAAATAAGGGACTGAAAATAAATGGTCCAGGGTTGTCTGCTAGAAGAGAAGCTCAGTGAACAAGAGGGTGGAGCAGTTCCACTCACAAACAGTATATTCATCAGGAAAGGTCAAAAGCCCAGGTGTGCCTTGCCTCTCCTTGCCTTGCCTCTTCTCCTACATCACTCTCAAGCTGCACTTAGCTAGCACATGGAGCACCTTCCCTCTACCCAGTAAGCACTAATTATCCCATGAAAACGGATAGCAGGAGAATGCAACTACCCCAGACCTTCTCGAGGCTAGATACTGACAAGGACATGAAGCAAGGTCTCACCCGTTTCAGAGGAAAGCCCTACTGACTGCCTTCACTCCTGTGACCACATTTGGTGGCTACCTCATGTGCTGTAAGCTCTGACCTGATCAAGCCACCACAGGCAGAGAAAGATGAAGTAGGGGTAAGGTAGGAATAAGGCTTCAAGCAGCTCTGAATGTTGCTGGTTCCTTGGTCGCCATGCACATATGTAGCAATGGGGACTTGGGCATCTCAGGGATTATGCCAAGCCCATGCCTCAAAAGGCTTAACAGGGACCAAAGGAATGTCACTAGGTGTCTAAATGCCACATGAGCTCAGCCAGTTACCTTTAGTGTATTAATGCTAATTTATACCAGTGGAAGAGTGAAAAAGTAATTCTGGTGCCCTGCAAACTTGGAAAAGAAGAAAGAGCACATATGAAATCTGAAAGGGTCTTGGAGAGGTGGCAATTCCTCATCCACCTTCCCCAGCTTGACAACAGAAATGTTTTTTTTCCTGCCTCTAGGATGCCTTTAGGACAAGCAAGCCATCCTAGACAGAAGATACTTGCATCTCTCAAAGCCTATGACCCTAGCATAATTATCTGGAGTCCAAGCCTGTAACAGAATGATGATCTTGCTCTGGATTATGTTGGCTCAACCAGGGACAGGAAGAGATAAGAATTATGGGTCCCAGCTGTAGGAGGGCTGTTGAATGTGGAGGGTCTGAGCAATGGTGTGAGGTCCAGCCATCCTCTGGGAATATTTCACCTTCCTGACTCTTGCTTCACCAGAGAAACAAAAGAGATACAGATGCTGGGTTATAAATTTTAAAGCAATTCTGCTCTGAACCTCCTTTTGAATTTAGAAGTGAATCCTTCATATAAATGGATTGAGAAATTCTTCCTCTGAAGTCATCCATCTCTTTATAGGACATCCTGACACCAGCTGAGTCAATCCAATGTCCATTGTTGATTTGAGTGTGTTCATCCAAGGCTGACATGACATTTCTTTTGTTGACAGAGCTCATATGTTACGGTAGCCTGTCCTTCATATTTCTCTGTCTTTCACTGCTTCAGCAGCTGCACAGCAGTAGAAACTGCTGCATTTACTTATTTCACTTCTTCAAGGTCCATTTCCTAGACATTCCCTGCTCCAGCTAAGGACAGCATTTGTCTATTCATCCTAGATTTCAGCTGGAGAGGGATTTACCCTGCAGATTATTCTTCAAAGACCTATACAGTGAAATTCTCCAATGCACCAAGGCACTTGATTTTAACATCAGAATCAGATACATAATAATGATATTATTCCACATCTTCCATCCCAAAGGATTCGTCTCGAAAGCTAGATCTTGACAGACAGCTCTACAGGTGTGTCTGAATGAGCAACATAGTCAGGACTTCATGCACCATGGCAGTTCTGGGGAAAAACATGACAGCTAATTTGAACTTTGTCATGTCAAGCTCTAAATCTCACAGATTGCTGGGACAAGGATTCAAGCAGACAGCTCTGCTCTTCCAGAATGATGGGGTCTTCCTTGCTGAGAGCAAATCTCATTTGTGCAAGAACTAGGGCAAGTCCAGACTGTGGAACAAGCCTTGTACTCTGACTAAGGAGACTGGGAAGGTGCTCTGGGAAAGTTTCACCTCATGCTGGGCCTGTCCTTATGTCCTGCAGAAGCCTTTCAGAGACAGTGGGCTGTGCAGGATGGATCACTGGTCACACCTGACACTGATGCAAGGCTATATTATCATCCTATACAGATACGGATCAGTGTGGACATAGCTATGTGCACAGATACAGATTTTCATGTAGTTCCTTTGGGAGAATCATGAACAAACCAAACCAAAACAAGAATAACAGCAAAAGAAACACATGCAGAAAGCATTAGTGACACTGACTGGAGCACACACCTCTGGAATCGTAAGTGAGGAAGGGCTGAAAACTGCTATGGCCAGATCATGGGGAAAGGTAAACAGAGGCACTGGGAAGATCATTTGGTTGCTGTGGTACTGTCTTCCTGTACCTGCACCACCAGTGCCTAAGCCCCAGAAGAATAAAGTAATGCTTCATTAGCTGTTTTCTGCCATGCAACAGATCTTTGTGACCTGAAAATCATGCATACTGATGAGTAAAGTCACCCAGAAGCCTGATAAATATGTGCTTGATTTACTGAATAAAACTGAAACCATGGCAGTTCATGGCACAAGATGGTGCATTGTCTTGGTTTTGGCTGGAATACAGTTAACTTTCTTCTTAGAGGTTCATACTATGCTGCTTTTTGGACTTTTTTTGTGAAAATAGTGATGATAACACCCCAATGTTTTAGCTATTGCAGAGCAGTACTTATGCGGAACCAAGGACTTTTCTGCTTCTCCTGCAGCCCTGCCAGTATGGAGGCTGGGGGTGCACAAGCAGCTGGGAGGAAGCCATCACCCTGGGCTGATTACCACCGTGTGGTGACAATATTTCTGGATGTGTCACCGATAGCAAAGCCTAAGCCAGGACTTTACACTTGCAAATTCCTGTCTGAGAAGTAGCCCTGTGTCAGCTCTGGCAGCACAGCTCACCAAGCTCTGGCTGTGACCCATGCATGCTGTACCAGCTGTGAGGGGCTCTCCCAAACTGCTTGTAGGGGACACTGGGTCCATGTGCTTTCAGCATGGCTAGGTCAGAGGAGCTGGAGCTGGCAGGAGCGTACTGGGCAGTCTGATGTGTTGTCCTTCAGAAGAGCTGCCATTTTGCCTCCTCTGGGTAGTTTCTGCTCTGCTATGCTTGTGTAGTAGAAAGTGAGATGTTCAGGAAAAAAAATAAATTTCAGTTTCAAAAGAGGAAGTGAAGGAGAAACAAGAGCTACTGAGAGTCTCTGCCCTACCAGTGGCATGTGACAAGCACTTTGCTCCAATGGGGCCAACAGGCACTGGTTGCATCTCACCTTGTCTGGCCTGCTAGGGTTTAAGCTGCACTATGCACCATCCATCCATACAACCCTGTTCAGTGGGGAGCTGGAGGCTGACGTTCATCTGTTAGGAAGCAGTTGGGTGAAGTATTTTCTGTGGCTCTGCTGATGTGGACCAGCTCAACCCATCTCCATCTTCAAACCTGGGCTCCCTCCTGTCCCCTGAACCTACACAGCAGGAAGGTTGGGGTGTGACATAAGAGGTTACAGCATGGGAATATATAAGGTCCAGGAGTGACTGGGAGCAGCAGCCAGGATCTGCATGAGCACTGTTCTCACCAAGCAAGTACTATCACACAAGCAAACCATGTCTGTGGGTATAGCCAGCTCGGGGAGATTTTCCTGCTAGAAACCCTGCTTTAACACCCATGGTTGGGCTAAATGTATGGTCCAACCTCAGACCCCATCTTCTCGCCACCCCAGCCCCAGAGTGGGTCACAGGCTCTTCCCCCTTTCCTAGGGGAAATCAAGTCTAGTTCTTCAGTGCTGAGCTGCTCCCTACCTCATAAAGTTGTAGTAAAGACTTATGAGGGATTTTCTGCACAGCCAGCCAACCAGTGCCCTTCACAGCACATCTCCAGCCCTTTAAGTATTCATGAGGCTGGGTCTGCTGCCTAATTGAATTTCCTCTA
Organism: Aythya marila; assembly: GCF_965140915.1. Lineage (NCBI taxonomy): Eukaryota > Metazoa > Chordata > Aves > Anseriformes > Anatidae > Aythya > Aythya marila. The sequence goes on along the minus strand of NC_139059.1, from coordinate 11,183,780 downwards.
TGAATGAATCAGTTATTTTCCCATCTCCTGCAGCAAAGATGCAGATTAAGTGTGTAAAGCTACGATAGTACACTAGGAAAGCAATTCCTTTCTGATTAGTGGCTAAGCAAACTCGCCCCTGCTGGGATCATTTTTCCAGCATAATTCTTTTTTCTTCAGACAGCCTGAAAATCACAGATTCATAGAATAATTCATGTCAGGATGGACTGCCAGAGGCCTCCAGTCCAGCCCCTGTTCTGAGAAGGGGTGCCTTCAAAGTCAGAGCAGGTTGCTCAGGGCTTCATCCAGTCAAGTTCCAAGTATCCAAGGACAGCATTAGCAGCATCACTGTGCCTTTGCTCCAGGGCTCCATGTCCTTCACTTCAAATTTTTTGTTTTTCCTCATATTTAGTCACTCCTCTTTGCTGTGTCTTTTGCCTCTTACAGTTTTGCAATGGACCACCACCAAGAGTCAGGCTCTGCTTTTTTGTGGTTGCCCTTAAGGTGTTGGCGACAGCAGTAACATCTCCCTCAGCCTTTTCTTCTTGACACCAAGCAAATGCAGCTCTTTCAGCCTGTTCTTGCGTCTCAGCACAACCATCATGAGCTCCAGCCCCCAAACTAACCACAGCACTTCAAATGTAATTTTAAAAGTGCTAAATAGAAGTAAATTATCACCTCCCTCAACCTTCTTGCTAATTCTTCCTAATGCAGCCCAGAAGGCAATTGGCCATCACAGATGCAAGACATGTTGCTGACTCATATTTTCCTTGTTTTACACCCAAAGCTACCATTAGCCATACCGCCCTTTACAAGGAATTACTTACAACACCATTTTCTTCATGAATGAAAAGGAAGAAGAAGACACAGACAGAAATTCATATGATGGCTGATAAAGAAAGAGTAGACAGGAGACCAGATCCAATACTAGGAATACTAGGCAGCTGTCTCAGCCTTGCTTCCTGTTCACATCTTGTTTTTTTTGAGATTTTGGGTGTCACAGAAAAGTTATGCTGTACAGATGTCTTAAGCTCTGAGGTTAGCCAAAGAAGCTGCATGCTTTGTCCTTGGCCAGGAGATAATATCTACCTGGATAGTAGAAAGAAGGGGGAAATGGATCCCAGTGGCCTCATCATCTGGGTCACAAGCCCATAGGAAGCAGGTAAGGAAATAGCAAGGACAAGGGATGGGAGAAGATGCAGAGTCAAGGTGACACACTGGATTGGAAGACGGCTGCTCCACCCAGACTGCAGATAGCTCACAAGCTTCACTAAGTCCTGGATTCAGACTTACATCAAGCCTTGCATGTGGGACTCAGAGCAAGAGAGCTTCTGCTCATCATTACTTGGTTGGGTTTTGCTTTATACCCTAAACATTTTGAGGTAGTTGGCTCCCAGCAAAGCTGAGCTCAGATGCAGTCCTGGCTTGGTCTTTTCATCATTGGGAAGGAAAGTCCCTCCTCTGTGTGGTGAGCCAGTCCCCACAGAACTGCTGAATGGGAGCGGACACAACCCACTGCAGTGTCCAGTGCCATCTATTGCAAGGATGTGCTCAGGTATATGGCACAGACCTGGTGTGCACATGTGTACAATGGATGGCAAGAACCACATGGGGCTTTTGTGAAAGACGCCTGGCTGCAGTCTCTGCATCCTAGTACTGCACCTTGAGATTTGATCTCTCCACAATATCCAGCCCTGATCCGCTCCTCTCCAGCCAGGAAGAACTTCAGTGGAGCTCTGCACCTGCTGAGACCTCCAGCTGCATGGGACTGTGACAGCAGCAATAGCTACTTTATAAAGCAATAGGAAGCAGAAGGATTGTGAATGAAAAAAAAAAAAAAAAAAAAAAATTCCTTCCAGACCCAGTCTTGTTCATAACTGGAAACTTCTACATTCACAGAAACTGCCCCAACCCCTATCAACATGGAAGCCTGCACCAGTTTGGGGTGAGTTTTATTGTGCTGCAGGGTTAGAAAGAAAGATGTAGTCATCATGGCCAGGCAAGGCAGCTCTGTCCTTTCCTGGTCTTGTTGCTAGGATCTCAGTCTCCATTCTATTTTGTTGTGTTTGCAGCCTAATTGCTTTCTTCACCACCTGTGACAATAGTGCTGACTTGAATAACAGATCGACCACCCCAGGAATTGTTCTCCACTGTTCCTGGCAAAAGCTTCTGACGTTGGCCTTCTCTGCCAACCAGAAAATTAATCCTGGCAAGAATCACAGCATCTGAAGACATCAGGTTACTCCTCAGTGATGGGGATTGTTGACTGTGGTGGGCAATTTATAGAAGTGGGCCCAGCTGTTAATTGCCCCCATGCCTGGTGCCACTTTCCTGCAGGATTGTGGCAGGTCACTAGGCTTTGCTGCACATTGAAACTCAAAGCCCTGGGTTGCAGCAGAGACAGATGCTGCTGGTAGTGGGTCTGGACAACCAGTGCTCCACCCCAGGGCTGAATTCCCAATTTCTGCAAGAGAAACACCATTCCTCCACACTCTTTTTCCTTGGGGGAAGCCAAAACTGTCATTCATACATGAATTTTGTGAGATGAGAAAAAGTAGTGGGGAACAGCTGCACCACCCCATCATGATGTTGAATGATAAATTTCAGCCACCACTCCAGTGTTGTCTCTGTGCTTCAGTAATGAGGTGACTGTCCTCAGCTGCAAGGATGTAGAGATGTGGGTCCCCAGAGTGAGAGGAGAGACAGGGAAGAGAACTGCACCCCTTCAACCCCAGCTGACATCACAGGACCTTGCAGACACCCACTGATGTCCTGGAGGTGGGAACACGCTGATCTCAGCATGCTCCCCACTCCAGTGCCAGCTGAGCAGAGCTGGAGGCAGCACCTCCATGGTGGCACTGGGAATCTGTGGCAGAACATTTGCTAATGCAGCCACAACATGGACAAAAATAGGGCTGAGCCCTCAGGCCAGTCAGCTCCTGGAGATTTGGCAAAGGCCACCTGGTTAGTCAATACTAGGGGATCTGCCAACCAAGCTGGACCTGCCCAATCAAACCTGTTCCGTACTGTAGAAGGGGATAAAGTTCCTGTAGTGCATGTAAGAAACATGCTGGGTAAAACAGTCTGGACTACTCCTGCCTCAGGAAAAGGCAAACCCATTTGTGGAATTGCTTTTGCTCAGGGACCTGGATACACTTGGTGGGGAATGCAAAAGAATGGAGAGGTCCAGTGTGTACCTCAAGGGGATTTAATACTGGGTAAGAATAGCCCATGAATTGAATTGTATCATGTTAATTACTATATAATACTGTATGTCATCACTACCATGACTACTATATACCCTAGATGAAAATGGTGACTAATTAGAATGTATGGGAAAAAATGTATCCTGAGCATGACATAAATAGTATGGAATAAGGGGTGGATAGATGTCCTGGTTTCAGTTAGAACAGAGTTAATTTTCCTCCTAGTAGCTGGTAGAATGCTGTGTTTTGGCTTAGGATGAGAAGAGTGCTGATAACACCCCGATGTTTTAATTGTTGCAGAGCAATGCTTATACCAAGCCAAGGATGTCTCAGCGTCTTGCTCTGTCCTGCCAACGGGCAGGCTGGGGGTGCAGCAAGAGCTGGGAGGGGACAGACCCAGGACAGGTGACCCAAACTAGCCAAAGGGGTATTCCATAGCATCTGACATCATGCTAAACAATATATAGGGGTGGCCAGCCAGGGGAGGGGCACCGGACTGCTCGGGGTTAGGCTGGGCATTGCTCAGCGGGTGGTGAGCAATTGAATTGTGCATCACTTGTTTTGTATACATTATTATTAGTAGTACTATTATCATCATTGTTATTATTATTATTATTATTATTATTGTTATTATTATTATTGTTACTATTATTTTCCTGTCTTATTAAACTGTCTTTATCTCAACTCACGGGCTTCACTTTCCCATTTCTCTCCCCCATCCCAGAGAGGGAGAGAGGAGGGTGAGCGAATGGCTGTGTGGTGTTTAGCTGCTGGCCGGGTTAAACCACGACAGAGATGAACTTCACCATCGCTGGAATGGTCAGACCTCCAGATCTGGGAAGTGCTGGTTCCTGGGACCTTGGATCTCTCCTGCCCTGTCACCTGGGCTGTTCCTGGGCAGGCAAACCAGTGGATCCCAGTCAGTGGCAGCTGGGAGGTGAGGGTCTGCTCTGCTGTGGCTCTTGGGGGTGTACTCATGCAAATCACACTGGAGAAGCGTTTTCTTGTTCAGCTGCAGAGAAATGTACCTTGGAATAGCCCGGGAAGCAGGCTGGGGAAGTCTCCTGTGCAAATGGGTCAGCTGCATGACTGAAGTATTCAGTTCTCAGCCACGGTGAAAGGATAACAGCAGATTGTTAGTGCAGGACATTTTGTGCTGCGCGTGGATCATGGTAACACTTCTGTCACTGAGCAAGTCAAAAACCACAAATCCCCAGAGACCTGCAACATCCCCTTGCAGGCCACCTCCCTGCTGCACCCCTCCTGCCTCTCCTGATGGGCCCCACAGTCCCGGTCTGAGTACCCGTGCTGTCAGGAGCCACCTCTGCAAGTCCTGCTGCAAGACGCCGCCACCTCCCAGCCAGGTGCATAATGCAAATGCCATTTTTTCAGAGAGCACTATCCTGTGTGCAGACAGTGCCCTGAGAGCTGTTCGTGTGCAGTGCAATGGAGAAATCTCTGTCCAAGGCCCCATTCTGCAGCAAACTGGGGGATTAACAAGGAGATGCTTTTAAGGGTAAAGGCCAGAGTAAAGGCTTTACACCGGGAATTCCTGAAGAGCTTTTCTAGAGGCACTGGAGTGGGACTTCAGGACCTTGTCCACTAAGTGAATGCAGCCTGCTGGTTTGGGGGAGAAAAGCAAAGCCTCCATAACAGACAAATTAGTTCTTAAAGGTATAGCCCTGTGGGATGCTGGGCAGCAGGACCTGGGGGGCTTTACATCTTTCCGGCTGCCATAATGTCCTGCTGTGGGACCAGTGCCAAAACCTCTTCCACTTCCCTGTAGCTTATATTGAAGTCAGCTGAGAACAAGGAAAATATGCCCTTTGTTGGATCCTGGGGTTTGCTGCATCTTCAGTAGTTCAGGAAGCATGAGTGTATTCACCAGGGATTTCTAAAGTGTATTCTTTCCAGAAAAGCCCAATTTCTTATTGAGTCTAACTTTTCCATATGATTAACTGCTGTTTTTAATCCAAAAATGTTTTCGGTTAAAATATATTGCCCTGAAGAGGCACTGCTCACCCTGCCTTGCATCTGCCAGTCTGTGACAATAAGTCATTCAAAGACTCACCTTGGTGTGTCAGGTTCATCTTCCCTTCTGCACATTTCACTAAAAGTATCTGCTTTGAATGGCATATTTGTGGAGCCTCTGAAGGACAGGATACCCCAGCCTGACTGATAAACAGCCTCTTCTGGCATCCAGGCATAAACCCCTTCTCTTGCTCCTTCTCATGTTTGCCCTCTGCTAAGTGCTGGCAAGATGAAAATCATCAAAACAGAGATTGTGCAGACGGAGCAGATTTCTCAATTAGAGCAGGTTTCTCATGGCCTAGCATAGGTGAGTTTTGAATATCTTTAAGTACGAAGATCCCACAGACATACCAGACCCCTGCTCCAGTGTCTGACCACCCCCACAGCTAATACTCAGAAAAATATTTTTCTGAATGTTTAATCAGTGTTTGCTGTGTTGTAACTATTTCCTCTTGCCTCTTAGCCAAACTCCATGTACCTCCAAGAATCTGTGTCTGTCTTCTCTACATCTTCCCATGGGAGATGAAGGCAGCAATAAGATCTCTCTCTACCTTTCTCCTTCTCTTCCCGAGACCGAACAGGTTCTGTTCTCACAGTCTGAATCTGTACATCCCCCTAATCATCTCTTTTGGTGGAAACCAGCTGGGATCTTAAACCCAAACTGGGTTTGTTCCTTCTTGGAGCTTCGGTCAGGTTCTCATTAGTTAGGATATGGTCTCCATAGGCCCAACCAGAAACAGGGAGCCAGGTTGGTGGGAGCAACAAAGACACATCATCTTCACAGATTAGCACAAGACATCTGCTACCAAGATGACAGAAAATGTTTAGAAATTAGTAACCCTAGAAATAGGTCACACTCTCTCTCTTTGTCTCCCATCAAATGCTCCTACATGAACTCTCAGGCTGTGGGCTGTTGGAAGCTGCATACCAGGTGGCCTCTTGCTCAGGTTTTGTTCCCTAGCTTTGACAACTTAAAGGTGTTCTGAGGCATCTATTAGCTTGTTTTCAGAGCAAGGTAAAAACCTTCACCCTCCTTATCTTGGTGAAGCTCTACTATGAGTAGCAAAGTACCAGCCTGTTGGCTAGTGACTGTACTACAGATTCCTGGAGAGCATTTAAAAATCTCCCACCTAAGGCTTAATTCACAGATTTCCATCAAAAGTGATAATTTCTTTCACCCATTTTAACTCTGAAAGTTAGATGTCCGTCCTAATCTTTGTGTCAAGGCTCCCCCTGCAGTCACTGGAAAAAAGATGGGCAGATGAGAGATGAGAGATTTTCTAAAGAGAAAATCTGGCTATGTAAAGGTTTCCTTTGTTGAAGGTACTGGGGAGGAAGGACCCTCAGAAGGAGCAGGGTCTCTCCCCAGAGGCCACATGGTGCTCCAGACACTCAGTGCAGCTGGAAATGTAATTACTGGAGAGCCTAATCTCTTCCCCACATTTAGCTACACACATCAAACCCAGCACAAGGAAACTGAGAATTCATTTTTGTCCCCATAATGAGTTGTTACACGTCCCTATTTTCTTCTTACTGCTTTGAAAATATAGATATCCATCACCCTCCCACCCATTGCCCACCCTGCATTTCCAGAAGTCAGGGTCTTTGAGAATCAGTTCCTTAACAAATCTGTGGCACAAAGTAATTTCTCTGTCCTCATTTGCATGTGTCCATCAGTCTTTCTGACAGAAATGGTTGCAAAGAGCAGAGATGTGCTTGCCTCATCTAAGTATTGCAATGCAAGCATCACAGCTGATCCCAGGAGGGAATGTGAAAGGAAGAGAGGAAGAGAGGAAGAGAGGGAGGGAGGGAGGGAGGGAGGGAGGGAGGGAGGGAGGGAGGAAGGAAGGAAGGAAGGAAGGAAGGAAGGAAGGAAGGAAGGAAGGAAGGAAGGAAGGAAGGAAGGAAGGAAGGAAGGAAGGAAAGAGAGAAAGAGAGAGAGAGAGAGAGAGAGAGAGAAAGAAAGAAAGAAAGAAAGAAAGAAAGAAAGAAAGAAAGAAAGAAAGAAAGAAAGAAAGAAAGAAAGAAAGAAAGAAAGAAAGAAAGAAAGAAGGTAAAGGCAAAAAGACAAATAAAAAAGAAAATGAAAAAGGAGGAGGGGGGAAAGGAAAAGGACAACCTTTTTGGGAGCTTGCTCTGATTTCCTACAAAGAAAATCTCCCCAAATACTGCTTTCTTTGAAAAGTACACCCTTTTTCCCATGCTGAGAAATATTCAAAACAAGTTTTGCCATTCCAAGATCCAGCAGGCAGCCTCATCACAGATCAGAGCCATGCCCAGACCCAGCTTCCTGCCACTCTGCTCCCACCCCTGCACCACATTTCCTCTGCACTGCCACCTTCTTCCCTCCTCCTCCACATTCTAGCTTTGCAGCATTTCCGCATCCTTCTCCAATGAAGACCTACCATCTCAACTCTAGGATCAACCTTCCATCATCCCCACAGCCACCATCCAACAATTCTGCTCTTGTTTGCCTTTCTTACCTACTGATATTTTAGCTTTCCTGAGTTAAAAACAGAGCCACCCATTGTGCAGATACTTCAGAAACAGATGAAGAGGTGAAACAGGACCTCACAATGCAAGTTGCCCAGTTGCAGGCTGCAATGATCTACTCAAAAGCATTTTGCTAACACTTACTAGAAAAATATCCCTCTGTGTGACATTTTTCAGTTAAAAAAAAAAAAAAAGAAAGAAAACAGCTTGAAGAGTTTTTAGCAATCAGTTGAACAGATTTGCCCCTGAGCTTAAATGTTTCTAAAACATTTCTGAAAAGATACAAGCTTCCAGCAGAACATCTTTGTTTTCAAGTTAAGATCTAGATACTTCCTAATGCTCCCTTGTGGCAAAAATAAAAAATACTTCTTTTCAATGAATCTTCCCTTTTTCATCCATTTTTTCCATAGGAACTTCTAAACAAAAGTCCATAAACCTGCCCCGTGTGGCTACCCCATCCTTGTCACCTTTCTGTCACTTATCATTTTGTTTTACCAGAAATTTTATTGTCAAATCTATGACACCCTGCAGTGTGCATCCAAATTAATATTCAACTGGGCAAATTAATATTCAACTTCCAACAACAAACTCGGGGTTCAGCCAGCCTCCTGATTAATTACTGGCTGCAGTGGAGAGAGTTACTGTTGAAAAACATTGACCTTCCACCCATGGGATCTCATTTTTCTTTGCTATTGCTAGCTAGAAATTTGAAACAGAGTGATGCTTAATCCTGCTGGTCCTGCCAATGTGAGCTCCCCATCTTTCTCTAAAAAAATAAGAGTGTGTGTACCACTTTATTTGCTGAGGGCTGGTTTAAGCAAGCTATATGCTCAGGAGCAAAATTCCATTCAAGATAACGTGGTAAAACTTGGAGCAGCTCAACTTAAGAGGGGCTGTGCTGAGTTTTCATCCTGCTAGGTAAGGGTGGCTCTGAAGCCCCTGGGTTGGCAGCAGAGAGCTGCCCTTGCTCATTGTTTATGCTCTTGTTTCCTTTTCATTAGTTTGTTAGGCAAATCTCCTTTCAAGTGTTTCCATTCTCTTCAGTCAATAAATGATAAAAATCCGACACGGACTGTTCTAAATGTGGAACCACAAAAAGACCTATTTCCTGGCAGCCCATATGTCCTCGGCAAAGGGAGCTGTATATCCCAGAGGAAAATTAAAGATCTGAAGCATCATCTGAAAATCTACAGCCGAGTTTCTCAGCAGATCTTGATTGCAGACTGCTAAACAAAGCCCGGCGCAGTGGACAACTAAAGATCTCCACCTAGTGAGACGGAGCGACAGGACAGCGTGCTGCTTTGCCATCTGCCCAGGAAAGCCAGGCAGGAGGTGAGAAAAATGGCCTTCAATGAGGCAATTCAGCAGCGGGGCTACCAAAATTTCTCCTTCAGACAACACCGCTCTGGGGCCAGAGCCACAACCTGCCCAAAACGCAGCGACACACACGGCTACGGCCAGCCTCTGTGCAGTGACTCCATTAGGAGAGCATTAAAGCCCCCTTTCCGAGTCCTAACCCATGCCCAAGGTGATCATAGCTGTGCAGTAACCACAGCCAAACAAATTGTACGATACAGTAATGATGGCTTTCGGCTGGGAACCTTTTCACGAGATGACATTTTTCCTATTGATGGGATTACACATTCTGTGGTGAGCACAAGATAATTGCAATTTCCAGGACCGCTACTGAACGCATAAAGGTTATGGGTAGTCTTATTAAAGCTTTTATATTAGTGGAAAATTGTATGTTATGAGCTGGGAGAAAATTAATGGCCATTCTTTTGTGGTTTGCATACAATTAATCCCTGGGGGGCCTTTCTGTTCCATCTGAAATGGGTGACGTGCATTTCATTAAAACTCTCACCCTTTTCTTCCAGCCACTCCAAGGCTCAGGGTTATTTCTTAGTGTGTCTTGCTGAGCTCGCAGGAGTGCGTAAGTGGACTCCACAGCTCAGCCCTGCTCTCCCGGTGCCCAGCCACAAGCACTATGTTCTATTAGCAAAGAAACCTTTCCGATGAGGAGCCGGCTTTATAGGCAATTACATTGTGTTAACTACATGGTGGGTGACTGAAAACCAGAAAACAGTTCTCAGAAGTGGCCACAGCACAAGGACATTTCACAGACTCGCAGAATCACAGAATGGCTTAGGCTGGAAGGGAACTCTGATGCTCATCTCATGCAGGAGGCAGTGTACCTTCCGAACAGCCTGGCATGTCCTGGTGTTTGCCATGGGATGTAGGTCCAGACCAGCAGCAGTTCCCAACCTGGCTAGGATGAGATGTCTCATCTCATCAGTGCTTCACTCGCCTAAAGGATGACACCGCCAATCTCTCTTCTCTGCGGGCTTTTTGCAGGCCTGAAGCTTTTTCTTCTCCCAAGAGGAGAAATGCTGTTTTGTTTTCCCTCCTCAGATTTACCTCCCAGAACAAGGGATTTTCCATCTCTTTAAAATAAGCTGTCCCCTTCCCTTCCCCACCTGCTGCTCAGGACTAAGAGATAAATCTAATAATAACCCAGCAGTTTTTCCACTGCTTCCATCCCACTGTGTTCAAATAGCAGTGCCTCACTGTGCAAGCAGCACGGATCAATCTAGGGCAGCAGATATGCATCTTAGAAATAATTGGGCTGCAGACATCAGGACTACTTCTACCCTATAATCATGCAACCTCCACCTTGCGCTAGCATCAGTCTAGTAGGCACGAGCAACCACAGCGCTGACAGTGGATAATGTCTGCATTTCAGCACTGGCCTTTCACATTGGTACAGGACACAGGATATCCATGTCCCCACCAAAGAGTTACTACTAGATTTATCAGAACAAACCGCACACACTGCAATGCAAGGAACACAAAGAAAAGGGTCTTAAAAGCCTGAATAAATTTGCTTGGGAGATGTAGAGCTTCTCAAAAGTATGTCTGAAATCTAGGTGCGAGTTTTTGTGGAAATGTAGTAGCTTGGCCATTCAAATGTCCAATGGAATTGTCAACAACTAAAATGCATCAGATCTGTTAGATTTTCAAAGACAACAGTGCACCTTTGCATATTTAAAATTTAGAAAAAAACTTTTGCTTTTATTTCAGAAAAAGAAGTGCTAATTATAATTCTACTGCCATCCCTGTATTTTTGAAGGACTTCAGTCCAAAATCTCTTTGCTTCGCCTTCAGCTCTGAACTTGGGCTGCTAAATATTGTTACACAGTAAAATAGGTTTTTATTCCCTTCTGATGAGCCCAGACTATCAGGAAGGCAGGGAGATCACACCACTTGTGTTTTCAGACTATGCATTTCCAAACCCAGGTCAGTGCTTTGCATTATGCTGCATTTTACCGTTTCTGTGATTAATGCTGGTAGGGAGAAATTGTTGTGAAGTTGCTGATGGGGTTGGAACTGAAACCATTGCCCAGACTTTGACAATTGCCTCTCATCGCACTGGGATGGATAGCTAGATAGAAGTAAAGACTGAGGAGGCTGACGTGACTTGATTCATGAATCCTCAAATCTGGAGAGTTGAGGGAAAATTGTTTTCTTAGAGAACCAGCAACATCCATAACGTTGATCCTTATCCAGTGACCCTGCTGTGCTCTCCCAGAGGTCCATCTGTCTTGTCAGAAACTCTGCCAGATTCCTCTGACCTGCTTCACACTTGGCTTTGTGATACCAATGAGGGATCGCAAGTAGAAGAGCCTAATGTCGGCTCCCACTTTGCCAGTCCCAAGATCTATGTACTATAACTTCCCTTACAGCAAGCAAAGCTCGGTTCAAGAAAAATCAATTTTGTTGTGGTCTGTCTAGGACTCATCACTGCAAAGATAATGTGTGCTCCTGTTTACCATGTGGGGACATAACATTCATTTGGGTTGAAGTATGATTCACTAACTACCCCCAAATGGCAGCTAGGATAAAATGAATTTTAACTGGTTTTGTTTAACTGAAGAAGCTCTGCTCTCTGCATGCACAGTCAGAAAGCACAGAGCTTGCTGTGCTTCACTACCCCTGCTGAAACACAAGGCTTTTTGCTACAGGGCTCACCCCCACGACAACAACTCTGCTTTGCATGGTTGCATGGGCTAACAGCCAGCTCTGGGCAAACAGACCATCTTTGCTAAATTATCCAGCAGAGCTAAGAACAGCACATTGGACCCCATTCCTCTCCAGGGCTTGGGTCATCTGCTGGCCCCTAGCAAGGGAGGGTTGGCTTGGCCCCACCACCCCTTTGCACCTGCAGCCCATTGCCCCATGGCCAGACCTCTGCTCTGCTGGTTTCTGCCCTCAGGAGAGGTTGGAGCTGGGCAGTACTGGGCTGTGGTCCTCCCTGGAAGACGGTAACCTGTCCCTTGCAGGAGTATAAACATCCCTTCAGACTTCACCTATGAGGTGGGGAAGGGAGGGCAGAAGCGAGGGATCCCAGACATGCTTCCTGCCCTGTGCAAGGCCTCAGTGCCACAGACACCTCCCCGTCGTGGTGACTGCGCTGGCTGCAGCCCAGACCAAGTCTGGTGCTCAGGAGAGGGACAGATTAGGAGGAATTGGGTTCTGCCCCAACCCCATCACATTCATCGCAAACCACACGGTGTGAACCAAACCATGGAGTGAACTAAAGTCTCCGCTCCATGGCTCACTGCCTGCTTGCACTTCACAGGCTTACCCAGATCATTAGATACCAGCTGTGCTGTGTTCAGGATCCTCTGAAAGTCCTGCTGGAAACCCTGTCCTACCTTTGGAATAGGCTTGGGAGAGCTGAGGGTTCCCCGTGTATGAAGCAGAAGATCACCATGCATGGGGGTGAGAGTATGGCGCTACCTGGGTGCGGCACTAATCCTAATGTTCCTGCAGTCCGGTCAGGGGACACGTTTAACCCATTACTGTGGAGCTACACTGCCCAAAGACTAACTGGGAGACTAACTGGGAAAGCAGCAACATTTGGAGTCTGACTCCTTTTTAGCCAAGATTCAGGGCAAGACAATTTCCCAGTGAAGGCTGGCTGCATTTCATTCTCTGCACAGCTAACCTCACAGGCAAGAGGCCTCTGCAGTTTATTTACATGGCTTCTTTCAATTTAGAAGATAAATTGTCATCATTTGAAGACTGGTAGCTCTTCATACAGATCCTCTCTACTAAACAATGACTTCATGAACCTGGATAGTGAAGGAGGGTAAAAAGAAAGTGGATCAGGAAGGCCTTTTGCATGTAATTTCCACATGCCTTTTGGTAGGTGAGAGGCTGTCCATCATCAAGGTTAGTTGTTGGATCATTCAACAGAAAGTCTCAAGCAAAAGGAGAGCAAGGACTATTCATGATAGTGAGAAGTTTGCCCTGAGAGAGTCCCATGCCTGTCAAGCTGGCACAGCCAAGCTGTGGGTGCATCAGGAGGAGCTCTCCTGGCCTGGCAGGGCAGCAGTGCACACATCTTGGTCATCACTGTCACGTGTAGAGAGAAACAGCCCCTGTCCACATTTAAATACAAATACCATGATAATGATGAGATTTAATCAGTTAGTTAAGCCCTGCTTAACTGCCCAATTCTGCCTGCTATGAAAGCCAACACCCATGTGCCCTTGCTTTCTACAAAAGGTCTGGACCACACCATGCCAAGATCCTTTCCAACCCCGAGTCTTTAGCTGGAGTTATAAAACTGCATACTGGAAGTCTGCAATTAAAAGATAAAATGAAATTACAGTCCTTATTAAAACCTGAAGTATTTGTCTGAAAACTTTAATCTTAGAGCATGGACATCTAGATACTGCAGAAAACTGAGGATTCTACAGTTTCCAAAATTATGTATGGGAAGAAACTCCATTTTAGACCACTCCAGGTGATTGTTCTGGTTTCAGAGCATTCACAGATTACATTTTCTACCCCACTTCTTAAAAATGAAGCAGAGCCTGATCACTGTCACATGGTACCAGGACTGAAAGAAAATCCCAGCATCTCAGAACTTGCAATTAAAATCACCAGAGGTGACAATATCGGAAATGCCACCTTCAAGTTATCTAAGATTTGCTAGTTTGTTTTTAATGTCTTCTGCTCAGAGGGAGAGGAGGATTTCATTAGAGCTTGAAAACTGCCTCAGGTGGAAGCCACAGCTACGGGGCACTGTATCTCTGCCTGAAAGGACATAGAAAGCTTTGTGTTTCCCACCTCCAGACATAGATGTCTTTTTTTTTTTTTTCTTACTAACTCAGTATCTCATACAGACTCAAAGGAAAGGCACTGCAACCTGGGGCTAATCAGGGAGAATTTGAGCTCAGAGCTAATTTCTTTTGAAGACCCACAAGAAAAATGGCAAAGGTAAGTGGGATGGGAGCTGGGCTCCAGCAAACCCAATGTGGGTCTCCATGACCCTGGGGCGTGTGTCCCCAGAGCTCTTCTAAATAATTTTAGTTTTCAGACAAAGTGTGGGAGTTCACCTCCTGAATAAATTCCATCCTTCTCCTCTGGCCAGTGCTGGATCCTGCTGATTTCAAGTCTTGTCCAGGTGTATCGATTCCTCCAGCAGTGAAAACACTGCCATATAAATTGCAGATTGGAGCCAAAGGAAGGTAGCTGCATTCAGAGCAGATGGGATAAAAGAGATTTATAATAAGAGAAAGGTGTGTTTATTCATCCGTTGACCTCGGGCCCTGTGTTACTGCACTCCCCATAGAGGGACATTTGCTGTTGACCTTGAGACATTGGCTTAGCAGGGGCAGCGCAGCCAGCTTTTAATAAGTGAGTTTAGACAAGGCAGAACCATTCCAAGAAAAATGCTCCAGAAAGTGATCCTGTTCAACCTGACACAGCAAAATTAACAGCCTCATTCTGGCCAGGCTAATTCCTTTTTGTGATTATCATTATTATTCTGTTTTCATATTACAATAAATAATGTAATTACTAAAAGCTGAGTGCTGATTAACACAGGCTCCCTGTTTCACTGCCAGAGAGACAGTCAGGCTGGGAACATGAGAGAAAGCCTCCAGCTCCAGCCTAGGGGTGCTGTGGTTTTCGTGTATGATATTCAATCAGGGACTCACTTGGGGTGGTCCCATCAATGAAAGGGACTGATTTGGTGACCTACAGTACCCAGACCATGCCAGAGCAAGACCATGATCTACAGGGACTGCTGTAAAGGGAAGAAGCCAGGGGCTACAGGAGGGATGTGGGTGCAGACCTCAGTGATGCAACTCATGGGCATTTGGGAGTTTGGCCCCTCATGCCATTTCTCCAGATCTGACCTTCCCATGAGCATGATGGGACCTCAAGCTCTTTCTCTTGTCCCTCAGGGACAGAATTCACAGCTCCAAAGGCTGGGCAGTGCTGGGCAGTGGGGAAAGAGGGGGGCATTGGGCACATGTGGTTCAGTGCCTGGGAGCCTGACCTGCCCACCTCAGGTACAGCAGGCAGAAAATTTGAGACAAGAAACTCTCCTCCCCTTTGAGAAAGTGAAATAATAGCGAGATGCTGACATTGATTTCAGCTCCATTTAATGAGGGATAATTAACCCACCCATCACAGGGCCATAGGATTATACTGGTTGGAAATTTTCCAGTTAATGCGCTATTTGATATTTCCGCCTAATTTTCAAGTGTTTAATTGATGTCTTAATTATGAAAGATATCGCTATTAACACCATTCTCAAACAAATCCCTATCACTGCTGTGATTTTACACACCCACGTGGGCCTCTCAATGCCAGTCCCTGTGGTGGTCCCTTCCCTCGGAGAAGGCTCCTGCCTGTGCTTGCAGAGTGTGGAAGCAGCTTCTATGAGTCCCCACAAACAAGGACAAAGCCAGGATCAGGATCTATCTGCTGGTCCCAGGACAGACCCGAGCCTTTCCCTTATGCAGTACTCAGGTGTGCAGGAGTCTTGTGCAAGCCTATGTCAGACTGAAATAATTAAAAAATCAAGGTCGTCACCTTGCTTCTCCCCGCCCCAGACCCAAAGCCAGCTGGGGCTCTACTTTGAGCCCTGCAGCTCATGCCCACCCCAGGGGCTGGGCGAGCCCTGCAGCTGCCTCATGGACCACTGAGCTCTGCTGGCAGCAGGGCAGGGTGCTCCTGCTACCAACCAGAGCTGCCTGGCAAAGCCAAGCACTCTTAAAGCCCAGCACGTGAAGGCCCCTGGCTCTGAAACTAGCCAAGGAAGGCACTTCACACCATTCTTTCTGTCCAAATAAGAGAAAAGATGCTGTAATGAGAGAGCTAGACAGGGCTAGACATACCAAAGGAAGCCACTGACTGACCCCATTCCTTCTGCTCTGCCAGATCCTTCTGCTCTTGAAGCCCAAGGGCAACATACACGATGTGGCCATGCTGGGAGCTGCTTCCCAGCTTGAAGGGACTTGTGTCAGACATCCTCCCAGCACGTTCCAGCCACACAGATCTCACCACTGAATTTAAAAATGCCACAGCTGCCACAACAATTAAAAATGCAAACAAGGAAAACAAGCAAGCGGGAGAGCAGGAATGAATATTTATAGCTTCTTATGTAAACCAGATACAATGGAGCCATTTGGAGCTCAAATAGGCTTAGCGTTATCCTCCGCCATGGCATGCCTGGTGCAGCCTGCAGATCACGGCCCCACCGTGCGCCTCCCTGGGCTGAGTGGGAAATGGGCACAGCACCACGGGACCTCCTCTGTGGTAGACCAAGACAAGGAGAAATTAAAGGTTTTGCAGCCCCTGGGAGGTTAGGAAACTTGTAGTGATGGGCAGACACCTGGTCTCATCCTGCTCCGCACATGATGAACATGGGGGAGGAGGCTGGCTGAGCCCAGACAGACTTTTCTAGGGCAGCAAGCAAGGTTCTTTGCTCTGCCCTTTACTGGAAAGCAGGAGATGCTGTTACTCATCTGCAGAGACCCTGAGGCAAAAACGTTATGACTGAGGTCTAGCAGATTCTCACAACTGATAAATTAATTTCAAAAGGTCATTGTAAGCTGTTTTTAAAAAGTGCAAGCACATGAAAAAGGGTTACAGCTCCCTGAACATTGCTGCCTGCTCTCTTCTTATGTGCTGTTGAATTAGATATTAAATCCTCAGATGAGCTAAATGAGTTGATCGTGGCTAATGTTATTACCAGGAGTACCAGAGGAATCAAAGATGATTAGCCATTTGTCATAAAGTCTTAGCATAGAGGACAGAGAGAATTAATTTGTCCCACTGACCTGCTTTTTGTTTCCACGTGATTCTCGTTGATGCTTGCTAGAAAAATGGGGAACAATCATGGAGAAATGGAAATCTGAAATGATAAAACAGTTATTTACATGGCAGATCTGAAACTTGGAAAACAGATCATGAAATTGCTATAGTCTTTATTAGGGAAAGACAAAGCTTGCTGAGAAAAGACCTGAAAGGAGCCTGGAGTACAGCAGAGCAGATTCAGTCATGTACACACAGAGGAAATGTTCATCCAGATTCAACAACTGTATTGCTCCATCTAGGATCACACGGCCCAAGTGGAGGTTCCTACACTTGACATCTCAATGAGAAAATAAGTCCCATCACTCAGGTTGGGTGAGATGTGTCACACTGGATTGTCCAGCCTTGCAATAGATGGCACACAGCCAGCAGTCACACCAAGGATCAGGTATTTATGTCTCTGCTTCAGCTTTCATGACAAAGCTTAGCTGAAATCACATGGCTCCACAGCTAATCCCAGCAGAACCAGCTCTCACTCTGCTCCAGGCAGCCCCTCTCCTGGCCACAAAGCAGCTCCTCCACGGATCAATATGACAGGAGCCCTTGTCCATCCCCAGGTATGCCTGCTGCTTGCCTTTCCCTCGGCGTTGCCTTCCTTGACACAGCTAATTTCCCAGAGGAGATGGATTGATTCTTCACGACCACTATGGATTTAATACATGCTATTTATCACCCATCTTGACACTCAAATGGAAGAAGTGTGTGCCTGCACAATATATATGCAAAAATCTTCATTGCATTTAGTTAATCCTCAGATGGCCATCAATAAATATCAGGGACTTAGAATCATTCAGGAGGAATTTTAATAAATAAAATATTCACATAAATATTTTTGTCATTGTCGCTTAGGTTCTCACCAGCCCTTCCCTTTTAAAAGTGTGTCAACATGCGGCAGCTCTCTTGTTTTAATTATGTCAGTCTGCCAAGCAGTAGAAATTGGCCTGGTTACATCAGTCCCACTGCCTGGGGAGAGGAAGACATCGGAGGAAAATAAATTGTGGTTGCTCTGATGTAACTGTGTCCTACAAGCGATTGTCCCTAGAGCCACTGGGTGCCATCTGCTTGCAGAGATGTCCAAGGTAGGGCCTGGGCTGGATCTGAGTAATTCTGCAGCTGGCAGTGAGTGGTCCAGAAGCACTGTGCAGTGCATGGTGGGTCTGGCTTCTCCAGAAAAGCTCCTGGAGCCTTGTGAAGGGACCCAGGATACTTGGACAGTAGCTCCAGGCGCACAGGATTCACAAGATCCCGCATTTGCTGAAGCCGAATGAGGTGCCAGGTTAAGAAGGGCACACCACTCATGGAGATGTTTTTTTCCTGTACAAAAACTTGGCATAAAGTAGGTCTTTGAGTACAGACTAAAGTCTGCCTTATGCACAAAATGGTCCTATCCAGGTCATGCATGATGAGCTGAGGTTTCCTGCAAGGTTGGGGACTAGCTTTTCTGCTTGCTGCTGTATTATACCCACAAAAGCATCTGCTTTTGTCTGCTGCTGACTCTGGGTGAGGTGGCCCTGTGGTCTACCCCACTACATTGCTGCTGTAAGTCTTATTGCAAGAAGGATTTCAGGCTTCCTGGGTCTCCATCCGGATGCACTCAGACCACCCCAGGGCATTCATGGGAATGGCAAGGTCAGGGTTGAATGAAACCTCACTGCATTCAAGTCGTCAAGAGATTTCTTACATAGTTCCCCCAAATGCAGTGCCAGTACGAGTTACATTTTGCAGTCCCTGTTCACAGAGGGCTTTGCCTTTGACATCCCTGGAGATGCAGTGCAGGTTTCACTCAGCTTGGAGAGGTGGAGCTCACGTTGCAGGAAGCTCTCAGCCCAGCAATGCTAGCATGGGGCATCAAGTTTAATAAGAAAAATAGCTGTTTTGACCAGGGTGATATTTCCATAAAACACACCTATATATTTATTTATTTGTTTGTTTGTTTGGGGGAAAGGAAAAAAAAACAAACAAAACAAAAAAACAACAACAAAAAATTTTTTTTCAAAGTAGGTTTTTCAAAATCCATTTTCCACCAAGACAAATTTCCTTTTTAAAATCTGAAGCTGCATGTCACCACATGTCTAGAGGCACTTCCCGAGCCCTTTCCTACAGTCACCATCACTGAAGGACTGCTGCAGCATGAAGCCCCAGCATGAAGGCAAGTGCCTAACTTGACCCAGAGATTTTGTCCATCTCAGCCTGGCCCTGCTGAAACCATTTTCTCCTCCTGAGCCTGCTTTCTGTGCCTCCTTTTAATTGTCATGCTTAGACCAGTCCCATTTCTGTGCCACAAATACCTCAGCAAAGTTTTCTGTCTTAAGAATTGCTCAATATTTCATGTGGAGACTTCCCAACTTCCAAGGCTATTCCCAACTGGTCTCTTTAATCACAAACAATTCACTGAGAAAGCCTAAAATAGCACTTTTTTGGCTTCTTATTAGAAGGTGGGGACCAATGCTCTGTATATAAGGGAAAGATGAATGATGATGTTCAGATAAGGATATTCAGACAAGCAAACACTGAATATCTGAAGTGCTCATACTCTGGAAACCTTTCTGTGAGCTGTCAACAGTTTTCCTCTTACCTGAACAATTCACATACTGCAAAGTGCAAGCAGAGACATAATAGGTGTTTTATTTGTAAGTATAAACATAAATCTCTTTTTCCTAAATGCTCAGCTGGCTCAAGGTGCAGGCACATGTGTTTTTCCCCAAGTTTCCATCTGCAAAGGGCTTGCGAATGGATGCGGAGTGTTGTCAACAGCGGGTAAGAAATGGTCCCCAGAGCTTCTTTCTGGGCAGATCTGTGGGACCCAGAGCAGGGTAGGCTGCTTCAAACAAGCTACTCGCACAACCCAAACTGTTGGAGCCCATTCGAGGCCACAGCCCACGTACACCCAGCAGACCTCCCAGCAGCTGCTGCCTGTCCCAGCCTCAGAAGGGCGAGGACATGGAGCTGGCTCCATCCCCAAGATCCCTCCCCAGGGCCAGGGATGCAGCAGGCACGAAGCAGAAGGCCCTGGCCCTGGGACAGGCTGTGATTCCTCTTGGCCCTGGTCCTGCCCTGCATTGCACAAAGACGCTGTAGGAGGACACATGAAGGTCATCAGCACAGAGCAGGGAGTCTGAGATAACCGTGCAGAAGGAAGGAGAAAAACACCTCCAGGGACTACAATAAATTGCCACCTTCTTCCCAACGGCTCCTATGAAACACTTGAAAAAGTGACCTCATTAATTAATGAGATGGGTTAACACTCTCTCCACATACTCTACTTAATTGCAATTCTGTCATTCTCAGTGAATTCTTAAAGCCATATTGATTATTCAAAGCTCTGTTCAATCAATAATGCAATAAACCATGTATGCTTAAAAAAGCGATTAAAAAGATAAATACATGAGACACTTTGAAGAAGCCATGTCCTTCTGCAGCCCACTTAGCAGCTAAGAGCAAGCCATGGGTAAATATGTTTTAATGTCCTTGTCTAATTGAAGTGGGCAATTGTCTCATAAATTTATTTTAATCCCTAATCCATGTACGAAGTATTTCCAAACAGAAATCCTCCCAGCCAGTAATGCCCTCAATTTCTCCAGCCGCTTGCTGCATGCCCTGCACAGACAGTCACAGCAGAGCAGGAGAGGTCCCAGCCAGTGAGTGGGACTACGCGAGCCTCCTGCCATAGGGGACAGGGCAGGTGGGGGACCAAGGATCCCTGAAGGACAGGCCTGTTTGGGAAGCTTCAGAAACATCACGGCACTGTGGCTGGAGTTTCTCTGTTGCTGTGTCCCACTCTCTGCCATGGAGACAGAGCCTTATTCAGCCGTGGTTAGAGCTGCTTCTGCCAGATGCAGACCAAGCGAGCCCATCCCTCTCCCCTGACTATATCTGTCCTGGTGCCCATGCAGCTGATGGTCCTCCTCCTTTCATTGTTGGTCACAGCCTCCCTGCACTGATCATCTACTCTGGCTTTCAAGAGCTCCCTGGAGCACATCCCCATGCCTTTTCTCCAAGGAACCAGGTCATGCAGTATCAGAGGAGAAGAGAAAGCCTCATATTCTCCTACCAAGCATGAGCACTGTCTCAGGACTCTCTAGTCTATCATCCTGCTGTATTTGTGCTATTGCCCAGGAGATGTGGATCAGGGCAAAGATCTTCACTCCCCAGCTCCTCTGCAGCCCAATGTCTGAGATCCAGACCCACGGTGGTAACTGGTGCTGCTGGAATCTGTTACAGAGGTCACTGTGGGAGATGGGACTGCTCAGCAAGAAGTCCCCAGCTCCCATTTTGGACAAGCTTTTTTCTTTTAGAGAAACAAATTCTATACATTTTTAAGACACATTACAAAAAGGAAGGTAACAGTTCTCCAGGGCTTCTACCTAGAAAGGATTCAAGGTAAGAGCTTGAAGCTTGGAGTAAAGAAGGAAAAACACTTCTGGGCTTGGGATGTTTTTTTCTTTTTTTTTCTTTTTTTTTTTTTTTTTTTGAAAAACATTGTGATTTAACAACTATGGCCTTGTTGAACATAAATAAATAAATAATGTGGAGAACTGGGACGCACTAAGCTCAGTGATTGCATAAATATTCAAGCTGCAAGAGAAATATAAGATTTCAAAGGTGCAAACCTAATTATGGAATTGTTATCTATCCCCCCATAGTAATTCAAACATAAAGAACATTTCCCTGTCAGCTAGTGAAGGACCCTAGTACAAATCTGAGATGCCAAACCTGGAAAATGTGACATCCTGCCATATATCAGCAGGGGCTCACTCACATCACCGCTCTGCTTGCACTAAAGCTGGAGGCACGGCCCATGCTGGGCTGGGACTTGGGTGGGAGCCCGAGCAGCCAGCATGGGCTGAGAGGTGCTGAGGCCTCCCTGGCCTCCATGAGCAAGGGCAAAAGTCCTCAAAGTATGGACCCTTCTCCTCCACCCTGATCAAGTCCCTGCAGCCAGTCCAGGAGTGAAATCCTGAGCATCTCTGTGCATCTGCCCCACGCTGCCACGGAGGATGGTGACTCCAGTGAGCTGGAGATCTCAAGGTGCTTCATGGCCTCTTTTGTACCCCAATCCCTTCAACCTCAACGTTTCCCACCCTGGATCTGTAGGAAAGCTGGTATTCATCAATGCAGGGGCTGGGGATATGGGCTGGAGCTGCCGCAGGACCCTGAGAGCAGGGAAATTAGAAAGAAAGCGGACTCAGGCTCGGTTTGCTGTTTTGCAGATTACCACACAGATCCCCTTGGACATCCCTTTTTGTTGGCCATGGTCTCCAGAGGCACTGCAGGCCAGCACTGTTCCCAGTTATCTTCCTTCATATCTTCTTTTCCCCCATTCTACAATTGTTCAGGGCATAGCCCACATAAAACCACAGCACAGGAGGAATGGTAGTAGAAAAATGCCATGATACGTATTGTCTCTTCAAATCCTCAGTGGTAACTAGTGCTGAATGAAACACCTGCTTACCAGCCCCTCTCGTCCCTGTGCAGCTCGAGGACCTGTCCCTTGCTGCTCCTCACTTGGCTGCCTGCTCCCAGGGCAGCAGTCTGGGGACCCTCAGCTCTGGGTGCTGGTAAAACAGGGTGAAGCAGATGACTAAGCTGACCATGAGCCCTTCTTCTGCTGGCTTTCTGCTGTTAGTGATGAGCAGAAACATCTCCCAGAGGACCACTGAGCTGGCTCTCCTGGCCTCGATGGGGACGTATGGAAAAATGTGCCTTTAACATTATGGGACTGAATTTTTAATTGACCTTTTAGACTTCCCACTGTAGCTTGGCTTAAAATGTTGGTTTGCTTTGTCTCACTGTTCAAGTTTAACATTTTTTCAACACCAAAATGTGATTTGTGCAGTATTATCTCCACAGCCAAAACAGGAAAAAAATGGGTCAAAACCCTCTGTGCACCTCAGGAGACCTGTGCAGGGGCAGGGAAATCAGTGCCCCAGCCTTGCTGAGCACGCTGCTGCATGTGCCACCACTGGAGGGAAGGTCTCAGTTGCACCCCAGGGAAGGAGGTGATGTGCAGCTGGGACACCGGCTGCTGCTGGGCTTGCTTGGGGCCACCTTTGTCACCTCGTCTTGGGACGCACAAGCTCCATGTGCCATGAGGCAAGCACCTGGGAGAGGGATGCTGTGTCCCAGCACACTTGGGGTGGGGATGCTGGCCCAGCACAGGGCAGCCTGCACAGCAGAGCCCTGCAGGAGCAGTGCCTGCCAGCTGCAGCACAGGCTTTGATAGAGCAATTAGCGCGGAGAGGGGAAGAGGGGATGGAAAAGGCTTTTTGGGGTGCAGGTTCCCCTGCCAGGGTCCCGTACTGGGCGCAGCACTCCCGAGATGCCGGGTTAGATTTCAGCTGCTTTTGCACAAGGATGCAGCAGCCCCATCCCAGCAGGCCGACAGCACCACCTACTGCTGCAGGGACCGAGCTCGCAGCCCCGCTCCTCCCCAGAGCTGGGATGTCGTCCTCTGCCTGGCCGGACCCTGCAGCAGCCCCTGGGAAAGTGGCCTCCGATTGCGGGCAGAGCTGTGGGGACAGAGGTGGGGCACCCCACCTGTCACCCCAGATGGGACACAAGAAGAGCATAGCTCCTTTCCTTTCCTTTCCTTTCCTTTCCTTTCCTTTCCTTTCCTTTCCTTTCCTTTCCTTTCCTTTCCTTTCCTTTCCTTTCCTTTCCTTTCCTTTCCTTTCCTTTCCTTTCCTTTCCTTTCCTTTCCTTTCCTTTCCTTTCCTTTCCTTTCCTTTCCTTTCCTTTCCTTTCCTTTCCCAGGCACCTGCCCAGGTCCCTGCTCTCTCCCATGGAGAAAGACCCTTGTTTTTATCTATTTAACCCAAATAAAGTGACTTTTGCATGGCATGAGCAGCGATGTGCCTTCCTGCCTGTCTCCCCATCGGTCTCACAGACCCCAGGGTTGGCCTCCTGGAGCATAGGAGCACTGCTCAGGGGCAGCTGCTGCTTTGAGGAAGGGGTGTCTGGGGACAGGTGCCCCAGTGCCCATGCACATCCCTGAGGCTAGGGCAGGAGGTTTGGTCTCCTGTCACTCACATCCCACTCTGGTGCTGTAGAAGATGAAGAGACCTGTTTTGTTCCCTATTTGCTTCCACTGTCTCCTTTGAATGCCTGCAGCTGGTTGTCCTGGATCCTTGTGAGTCCTGGGCCTGAGACCCCCGCTAGGAGCCCGTGGGACCGATCTTGTTCACTGCTTGGGTGAATGTCCCTACCCACTTTTGGGGCAGTGAGTTTGTGCCATGGAGGCCTCAGGAGCCCAGGACACCTTTGCCTACTGAAAGAGATCACATCAGCATGGGAAGGAGCAGAGGAGAGTGGTGGGTGCCGAGGGACAGGAGTCTCTCCATCGCCACGTCCATGGTGGTGAACGTGGCCTCTGAGGACAGGAGGAGCCCCCTCAGGCAGGGTGCAGAGCTCCCCATCAAGCAGCAGCGCAGCAGCAGAACAAGAGGCACGGCACGGCTGCCAGCACCACGGCTGGAAGGTGAAAGTCAAACCATGGGCTGGGAAGGGCTGGCTGCCCTCCCCACCCAGCGACACCCGGTCAGGCTACATGAGGAGCTTTCGTGCCACCGTGCCCATCCTGCCCTCCGTGACCCAGGGGTTCTGCTGCCTCTCTGCTGGGGTGTCTGGGGACAGGGGGACCTGCCCCGTCCAGGAGCCGAGGCGGTGCCCGTGCTTTGCTCCGCTGTCACCGCAGGGTGGTGGCACCTGAGGAGCCGCATCCCGACACCCCCGGGCCCTGTCGCCCCCTCCTGTGCACCCGTCCACGCGTGGGGGGGGCCCCGCCGGGCTCGGGGACAGCTCGGGGGCAGCTCGGGGACAGCCGGGTCCGTGTCCCCGCGGCCCCGCGAGGGGGCAGCAGGTGCCCACGGAGGAGGCTGCGGCGGGGGCCAGCGGCCGGGACAGCCCACGCGGAGCCCGGCCGGGCTGCGGGAGCGGAGGGTCCCCCCCCCCTCCGCTGACCTGCAACCGCTGCGGCTGCAGGAGGGACGAAGGTGGGGGCACCCCGCTCACCCAGCCCTCGGGACACAGCCCGGCCCTAAGGGACACCCCCGTGCCTTGGGCAGGCTGCCTTGGCACGGTTCTCAGGTCAGCACGCCATGGAGCCACCCTATTCCCCGGGGCTTGGCCCCTGCGCTCCGCTAACACAGCCGCCTCCCATCAGGAGGTGAGGGCAGCCCTAGCAGAGCACAGAACAGGATGCTGAGCTCGTCCCACCTCTGTCCCTCTCTGCTTCTGCCCCTGCCCCAGCCTGTGAGACCACTGCTCCTCGTTGAAAGGGTCCAAATCCGGCCCATGCCTAACCACCCCTGGCTAAAGGTCTGCTCAGAGCCAAGCTGAGGGACCTCATCTTGACACAAACTCACTGATTTTCCTGCCAGAGCTCCCCACGCCCCACTGAGACGCTTTTCTTCTGCCTGCAACCACAAAACCCTCTGGACCCTCCTCCTCCCCTTCCAGCCCCATTCACTGCCCTGGGGTGCTCTGCACCCATCCCACTGCCTGCACAAGGTCTGTCCATCCCCATATCTCCATGACTGCCCCCCCATCCCACCCTCCTGCTCCCTGCCCGTGACCCTAGTGCAGCTCTGGGTGCTGCTACTGCACTGAGCCAACGAGCAGCCCTTGGCGTTGGCCACCGATGCTGGAGCCCAGTCCTGGCCACCAGCAATGTCTGTGTCAGTCTGGAACCCTTTCCTGCAGCAAGTACGCTGATGTAAGAGGGTTTTAAAGTGTGGTTGTGGATTTGCGTTCCATCCCCCTCCTTGTAATGGGCTCAGGATGTTAATTTATAGCTAGCTGCTAATATCTTGCATCCATCAAATGTCTCAACAAGAGCCCCAAATTGTTTTGCAGACACTGGCTACCATCCCCTGCATGGGAATTGCAGAAATCACAGCCTGGAGAGACTTCAGGGACTTTCTGATGACCAAAGTCCAAGTCAGCAAGCTCCAGCCCTGTTCCAGCCCCCAACCTACCCTGCTCCTCCTGCCACACCGCTGGATTGCCTCCAAGCCACGGCCTTTCATCAAGTCCTGCCAGGCAAGCTGCCGAGAAGTCAGCCTCGCAGGAGCCCAAGGCAGGGAAACAAAGAGTTAAACGATATCCTGATGGGCTGGTGAGCTCATCAGAGCTGGGATATGCTCATTACACTCAACAGAGCCTGGTAGACAACATCCGGAGGGATGCGGAGCTGGAAGTGAGCATGGGTTAGGAGAGCAGGACCTTCAGCTGCAGCCTGTCCTGCTGCCGGTGGGGCGGGCAGCCACGTAAGTAGGGTGGATTTCCATGAGTTTGGTTCTGGGGGTGGTGGAAAGGGCGAGGGGATGCAGCACAGTGAGGCTGGGGTCATCTTCTTCCCAAAAAAGGGCTTGCAGATGCTCTTCACTCATCGAGAGCCTGATCATGTTGGTGGAACTGTCCAAACCCTGGGTGATGCCGAAAAGCTGCTCCCAAGGGATGCTGGAGGCTGGGCCCAACCCAGATCCACTACACCAGCAAATGGACGCTGGCTCCGGCTCAGTTTACATCCAGGATGCGGCGGGGCTTGTAGGCGGCGTGCAGTCCCCCTGACACCTCGCCTTATTTCTCCAGCCCTGGTT
The DNA here is from genome assembly GCF_965140915.1 of Aythya marila. Lineage (NCBI taxonomy): Eukaryota > Metazoa > Chordata > Aves > Anseriformes > Anatidae > Aythya > Aythya marila. Next base: position 11,157,295 of record NC_139059.1, on the reverse strand, counting down.
GCAGAGCAGAGCTCGCCTCTCCACAGGGACGCTGCCCACGTGGCCAGCACCAGCCCCAGTGGGGTCGTGGGGATGACAGGAGAGAGGATGGGGCCCTAGCACTGTGCTTTGTGCTGACACAGCTCCTTCCTCTCCCAGCGCAGAGCCGGCTCAGCCCAGCAGGATCCATCCCTCGTTACCGCTCCCTGCAAGCCCCCTGGCAGCTGGGTTCCCACCCACGCACCCAGGGGATGCTTGGTGCAGCCGGCTGGGACCAGCAAGGCACAACATGGTAAGTGGCGCTCGGTCCCTCCCCTGGGGTCCCTGTCCCACCCAACACCCTCCTATGTCCTCTGCTGAGTGCTCCTCTAGGATTCCCGGCCATGGGGGTCCTGCAGCGCCCACCTTTCTCATTTTTAGGGGAACTTGGGCACGCTGGCTCACTGGATATGCACCTTGCTCTGATTAACTCTGGACCTGGTTGACAGCCACTCTGAATTAAATTTGACCTGGGCAAGGCATCTCAAGACCAGGTTTCTGCAAAGAGCATGCACGTGCCCATCATTCTGGCAGCCTTCTTGCCCCCCACCCCTCCATCCCACATGGGTTCCCTAATGTGGCTAATCCCTTCTCCTGGCAAACACGGACCCATGGCTCTCATCTGCGGGGTCTGTACTGAGGGTAGAGCAGGATTCAGTGAAGAGTCAGACAGAGGTACCCCAGAGCATCAGGAAAAGCTATGCCCAAAAAACCTTTCCCAGTTTTCATCAGTTCCCCTATGGCTTGGCTTCCTCCCACTTGTGACTCACCAGTGAGGACTTTGCTGGCCACCCACTGGGGAGGCAGGCAGGAGACTTCTCCTGGTTGAAGGACAAACAAACCCTTTGGGTCTCACCCCAAGGCTCAGCAGAGGACCTGTTGATACCATTTCCCCAAGGCAAGGGAAACCCCAGAGAGCCGTGGGGCAATGCGAGGTCTGGGGGAAACTCTCAGTGGGACAGCCCGTGGCTTTGGTGTGGCCGTATCTGGATTTCAAATCACAGTCAGGGATGGGTAAGAGAAGGATGAGCACATCTGTGTTCAGGTAATTTCCATCTGACCAGAGCTACCATTCACCCAACCCCAGCTGTGGTACTGGTGCCACCAGTGGTGGGGTGGGACACCTTCTTTGTGGAGGCATCCTGACAAAAGAGGATGGCAAAAATATATCCACAGAGAAACTTGGATTTCCAACAAAACTTAGCAGGTGGTTTGCAAAATCCTTAACTTATTCCCCAGTGATTTGTGTGGCAAAAGTCTGGGCAGAACCCCCTCGTGCTACAGCCCCTCAGCTCTGCCCTGCGCACAGCAGCATCACCCCCAGCCCCAGGCAGTGCCACACTCACCCACACCACCGGTGCTCCCGGCTCTTGTTTAGCCCTGGGATGGAGATCAGCTTCACCTGGGGGTGCTGAGAGGGCTGCCCAAGAGGACAGGTCAGGTGGAGGTGGGCACCAAGCCCTGGGTGAGGTGGTTCCTCTCCCAGCTGGGGAAGCTGTGGTGTTCTCGGCTGTGCAAAGTGGCAGAAATTGGGTGCTGCAAGGAGATAAGGGGAGCATATAGGAAGTTCCCAGAGAATCACAGCTGCCTCCCCATAGAAAAAGGCTGAAGATTTGGAGAAGTAAATCTAGCCCTTGTATTGCCAGGAGGGCACAAGCCCATGGACAGGAGCAGGGCCTTCAGACCGGGCTGTGTCACCAGGTGTAGCACAACTCTGGCCACATCTGTAGATTGTTTGGGCCCCCAGAGCCTGGGGACATATGCACTGGTCTCAGACTTTGAGGCACCTAAAGGATTTCTGGTGCCCATGGCTGCAGACAGTCCTGACTGCTGCCCCTGTAAGAACACAGACTAACAGGCAAATTAAATCACCTGTAATGAGATGGTTCATCAAGGCTCTTGGGGATCCATCTCAGCATTTCATGAGGCCACCTCCTGCCTCTGGCTGTGTGAGGCTGGTGACGCTTGTTTGAGAAGGACAGATTGCCCGTGATCCCATCATGTTCCTCCTGAGTGTATCGGTGGTCCCCAGGCAGGTCCCCGTGTGGTCCCTCGCTTTGGCCACCCAGATGAGAGCTGTTGCTGCTGGGTGCTGGTGGGTGTGGAGGCCCCTCCACAGATGGGTGGGCAGAGAAATGGTGGACAGAGGGTTGGGGTGCCCTGCTCAGTCACAGGCTCCCTCCCCAGCACCACCGTGAGATGCCCACAAAGTCCAGGATGTGCCCAAGCACCTCTTGCGCTGCTTTGGCACTCGGGTCCTTAGCACCACCAGCAGGTGTGCTCCATCTGAGCCCCCTGCTCAAACACCGAGCATCTGCATACAAAGCACTGGAAAAGCAAAAGGAGGAGAAACAACAACACACGAGGCTTGTCCTTTAGCTCCACCACCAACAGTTTCCCAAGGCTTCAGAGGCAGCAGCAGCAGCAGCAGCAGCCCAGACATGATATCTGATACATGCTCTGGAGGCATTTTCAAGCCAGCAACTGGTCATCTGCTGACGCTCTCCTTACAACAATAATTATTAAAAATGTGGGGGAAACCTGATAGCATTATGCTGCCTGGCCGCTCAGTACAAGCATTGCATCTTCAAGTATGAGCACATCTGTGATGAATTAAGGATGGAGCATGGGCAGAGTAGAAGCTGAAATCACATTAGCTCTCCCAAGAGCTGCAGACACATGCAGAGCTGGTAACAAATTCTCAGCTACTTGCAGGGAGTGAAATCCTTCCCTAGCTAACAGGGGAGAAATATGTAGAGCCTCATGCAAAAACACAAACAGAAATATGAAGCAGAGTACCTAAATTAGAGGAAAAAGACCAAATGTGGAGAAGAGTGTGATCAAAAAATCACTCTCTGCTGGGAAGTGCTAGAAAAACAATCAGCATCTGGGAATTGTGGTGAGAGGAATGGTTACACCAGAAAATAAAAGAGAAAAATCCACTCTAGTGCAAATGCAAGACAGGAAGGAAGAAGATGGTTTCTGCAGGAGTCCACATTAACACTCCACAAAGCGGAGAGGAAGGCTCTCTGCAGAGCTCAGTGTAGAGGCAGAGGCAGGGCAGCAGCAGAGAGACAAGCGGGGAGCAGGGTGACTGGAAGCTGGGCAGGGCGGGCTGCATTAGGCTGCTGAGATAAGAGACGTGGGCACCGCTCCAGGGGAGAGAGCAAATTTCCAGCTACAAAGCCAAATTAAAATTGTACTGTGCCTTGATCATAAAACCTCTCCACAACAGATGCTAGAAGGAGAAAGACAAGAAATGCCATGGCTGCCTAGGACAAAATTTCAAGAAGAGCCTTGCCAAAGCTCAGCTTTGGATTAGAAGAGCAAGGAGGCTGGTGCACAGGCTGCGCACTCCAGCCGAACAGTTACATAGAATCTGGGCACTTCTCTGCAGAACTGCAACTGGGGATGTTTTCGGAGGGCTGGGCTGACTTCTGGGCATGTTTTGGTCCGTGCAGAACCTGCCTTGCTTTGTCCCCAGGACACTGCAGGAAGATGTGCCCCATTGCTCTCAGTATTTTTGTCTTGGGACCCTGTGGCAGCTTAGACCCTCAGTTTATAAGAGTATGAAGTGAGCTGCATCACAGACGCTGACAGGAGCATGTTGTATCTAACATGGTAGTACCTATCAAAATGACATCTATGATAAGGCTTTGCACCGGCTTGCAGAGAGAATCAGCAGCTCAAAAGGAGGAGAAATGGGGAAACCAGGGCTTGCTACTGTGGCCAGACTCATCAAGTGCTTGATCCCCCCTGATGGAGCGCTGTTGCTGATGTATAGGGGGCGGTGTCTTCTGCTGTGCCCTTGCGTCTCCTGATTCAACAGAGAAGGGGGAAAGCTGCAGATGGGAGGGGCGCAAACTGTGCCCACTGTGATTGTCTTTTTTGTTTGTTTGTTTGTTGTCCCAGGTTAAGCAAACCTGAAATAGCACAAAATGCATCGGTACCACCAGGGCTACATTTCTGCAACAGTGCTCCAGTGCTTTGGCAGGCAGATAAACTGACAAATTGCATCAGAATAAACCAGAAATCTGGGCAGGCGACTTGGGTGAAAGACAAGGGAGGTGCTGGCTGGCACCCAGCCACCGGTATCCCTAGGTGGGCACTGGGCCCAGCATGGCCCAGGTAGGGATGGGTTTCCTTATGACTGTGCCTCTGGAGAAGCTTTGCAGCTCCATGCAGCTGCCATGACGCGGTGCAAGCCCTGGCATTGATCAGCAGCAGTGAGAAATGAGCTGGAGGCACCAGGCTCTGTGCTCATCTCCTCTACACCTCGCTGCAGCCAAAGCGGGACGCAAACCCAGGCCAGCATCACCCATGTTGTGCATCCTCTTGTGAGCCGTCTGACAGGCAGGAAAACACCCAGCCTGCTGTGCCAAACAAAGGCCTGAGCAGGTCTGGATCAGTGCCAGGCTCAAAGCTCGCATGGTACCCAGGAAGAGCTGAGCTTGGTAGGTTCATCCCTGCAGGGCCGCTCAGCAGTGTGCAGGGCCCTGCAGGCTGGTGAGCACTCCCCAGCAAGCTTCATGCCCTGTTTTCCTCTGCAGAGCCCCGAGGAAATGGTGGTTAACATAATGCACACTGTTTCCAATTTACCATAATGGTTTCTGTGTGCTAAAGGCATGCTGTTTCTGGGAAAATGCATTTCCTCCTCGAGTAGGTGAAAAAACAATGCAGAGCATTGCCCCTGAGGCAGCCACATCTCTGACCCCACCACCGCAAAGCGCAGCATTTCAGTGCAAGTTGTGAGCCCTCACAGAGCTGGGAAAATATGTACAGTGTGATGGGAGCTTCCCTGCCTCCCTCTCTGGGTACTTAGCAAGGAAATGCTCCTGTGCCAAGGGCACAGGGTTGACAGGTCCAAGCTGTATGTGGCAGTGAGGAACAGCCAACTCCAGGGGTCTAAAGCAGGTGCTCAGCCCCCAGGAAGGTGCCTCAAGGTCTCCGCTGTGTGGTCCTGATGTGGTGAATCCCTGCCTCAGTTTCTCCATATGCAAGGGGAAGAGAGCATGGATTCACAAAGTGGTTTTGGTTGGAAGGGATCTTAAAAATCATCTAATTCCAACCCCCTGCCATGTGCAGGGACACCTCCAAACAGACCAGGTTGCCCAAAGCCCCATCCAATCTGAATTTGAACACCTCCAGGGATCTGGCATCCACAGCTTCTCTGGGCAACCTGTGCCACAGCACATTTTTCATGGTGAAAAATTTCTTCTTTATTCCCTGTCCAAATCTGCCCTCTTTCAAGTTTAGAATTATTTCCCCTTGTCCTGCCACCACAGGCCCTGGTAAAAAGCCTTTCTCTGTCTTTTCTGTAAGTCCACTTTATAAGTTGAAAAGGTGCAATAAGGTCTCCCCAGAGCCTCCTCTCCTCCAGATGACCATGCCACAAGGTGCTGAGGTGTAAGTGGGGATCTGGGAGGGAAAACAGCTCCAGAGATACCATCATCCCACCACTGCGTCTCTGTGGGAGCTGGAAGCTGGGGAACAGACATATCTGTCCTGGGACCCATGGGTGGGCAATAGGACTCCTGCAGGTACCCTCAGTCCTGCCTACCTGCAGGACTCAGTTGCTTATTCCTCATTTCACTGCTCAGATAGGCGTGGTGCTCTCCTCCCCCTGTATCAACTCCCAAATTGTTCTCCACTTTCATTTGACTTGGCCAGAGGCCATGCTACTGATTAATGACTTGGTGGAAAGCACTCAGTCCACCCTCCAGCAGTAGTCCTGCACTGCTCTTTCTTCTTTCCATCTCAGGTCTCCTCCTCAGACCCTGTCACCATGGAAAACCCCCCCAAGAGCCCTGATGGGAGTGAGAAGTCCCCTCCGTCCAAGGAGCTGCTGACCAGCAACACAGCCAGCACCCTCTGCATCAGCTCCCGCAGCGAGTCTGTCTGGACCAGCGCGTCCCGGAGCAAGTGGGAAATATACCACAAGCCTGTCATTGTTGTGTCTGTCGGAGCAGCCGTCTTCCTCTTCGGGATGGTCATCACCAGCCTGTCTTGCATCCAAATCAAGAACAAAAATGTTTACAAAATGTGTGGCCCGGCTTTTCTGTCCATGGGACTGATGCTCCTTGTTTGTGGCTTAGTCTGGATCCCCATCATCCGGAAGAAGCAGAAGCAGAGACAGAAGTCACAGTTTCTGCAGAGCCTCAAGTCCTTCTTCTTCAACCGCTGAGGACAGCCCATGGCCTTCCCAGGAAGGCTCCCTCCCCTCCACCCTCCTCCACTGATTAGGCATAAAAAGAAACATGCTTCTGTACCCTCCTATAGGAATTTACCCCAGACAGTCTCTTCCCTACAGGCGGAACACACTGTACAGGTGCCCGGTGTGTAAGCAAACTTTGCCTTTTACCCAAGGAATCCCAGAAAGAAGAGAGTGGGACGCGGCGGCCTAGCCCAGCATGGCAGGTCAGAGCACTCTGCATCCTGGAGCCGGCCAGCCCCGCCACGGGGGTGAAGCCCAGTGTGAGCACTGCTGCCTGCAGTCGGCACGCCACACCTACACAGCGGCGGGCCCAAGGCCGCTCACCCAGAGCCACGGAGAGGGGCATCGGGACAAGGCGGTGCCACAACACTTTGTATCAGAGGAGGCCACCGAAATGGACCACGCACGTCACCAGAGCAGAGCAGATGTGATGTACATGGCCTACAGTTCCCACATGAGAATCTATTATGACAGCTGGCCAAGACACGGCTGTTAACTAGAGCTCACTTCTGGCTCGGGGTGTGGTGTTCACACGTATTTATTCCTCTACAGGGTCAAGGTGAGGAGCGGCACCACTAGCAGAATGTTTTAGCTCCCCTTTGCAGAAGGTGTTTAAGCAAGGCTGTTCCCCCAGGCCTGAAGGGACTAAGTTGTTTTGCAGCTTCTCTCCGGTTGTGCTGATGCTCTCTGCCAGAGCCACCCAAAAACTGAGCTTTGGCTCTTCCATGAGCCCAGAACTGGACTACAAGCAAGCAAAAGAGTTCCTTTCTCCACCACTTTGTATTTCTGTCCTAATAAATGTGTGCTCTGAGGCAATTCACCAAGGAAAGCAAGGATCTGCATGGTTTTTGCTTTAATTTCATATTTTCAGCAGGCCTTAGAAGAGAAATTTGAAATGCTGATTCTCAGTCTGAAGAACTGGTCTCTGTCTGGACAGCAAAACCTGGGTTGACATAAATGGGTCCACAACATCAACCAGCTCCTAACTCTGGGCAGGAATCTGCTTTTTTTACGAAAGAGCTGATCCATCCTGGATCCCACAGCAGCCCCTATCAGGTCTGCACCTCTGGCCAGGTCCCCAGCTCAGCAAGCTAAGGCTCGGGTGCCCTGACTCCCATGGTGGGGTGAGGACTCAGCACCCCCAAGGGTGGGCAGGACATGGCTTGGTGTTGACCAGAAGCAGAAGAGGAACACAGCAGAGGAGACCCCACCGAGGTGCTCTTTGCAGTCTGCATTTCCACCGTAAAGCTGAGGCAGCCAGGTTGCTCTTCCAATGCCATGGGAGGCAGAAAAGCCAGCAGGGGTGCTCCAAGAGAATTTGCAATGTATTTGACAGATAGCCAGGGCCTGATAATCTCCAGTAACTGCTAATGAGAAGCTTTTGTAAGCCTGTAGGTTTCTGTAACTCTGTGCCACACTTCCACCAACAGTTCCCAGGGAATGCTAGAGAAGAGTCCCACGAATAGGGCATGCAGACAGAGACCCTTCTCCAGGTTTGTCTCCACCTTCCAGCAGCTTAGAGCCAAGGCAGAGTTTGCTCCAGACCACTGTTTAGCACTAATAGAGCCAACATGCTCTAGTCCTCCTGTTTTGACCACTTCTTCAGATCAGTTTGGACTTTCAGGATGTGTGACATCCTGAAGCCACGGGCTGTCACAATCCCTCCAAGTCCTCTAATCTGGGGATCAAAGTTCAGGTGGTGCCACCATCTACCTCCACAGAGTGTTCCCACCCTCTCCCATGGATCAGGCCTGTTAAAGCAGTGGGAGATTCCTGGCAATGAAGTTTGAGAAGGACAGTGTGGAAAAGAGGTACAGCAAACTCTACAATATTTTGTATTGAATTAGGATAGTAGGTATCAACGCAGCCTGAACAACTTTCCATCATCTCAGATGTTGCGTCCGGCAGAGTTGAAGTGAGGCAGAGGCGATAGCCGGAGATGCTGGGAGCTCTGGATAACATCAAGACATGCAGCAAAAGGGGGGAGGATAACAGATCCTGCTGCTGCAGGCCGTCAGGAGCCCAGACGGTCAGATAAAAGGGAGATATGCTTACTGCAGTCAGGGACCATGAAGCTGGAGCGGTGGGAACTGTGCTCAGGGCTCAGATCTGACTCACCATGTGGAATTATTTAAACTCCTGGCCACCTCTGGATGAACTCCCTTAAAACAGTGCCACTTCAGCATTTCTGCCTGCAGACATAGCCTGGGGGCACCCAGGGCCCAAAGCATTCAAGTGACCTGATTGAGCTAGGATGTTGGGCTCCCTCCAGGATGTGATCCAGGTGGGCCAGTGCCTGGAGAGCCCCAAGGCCTGCAAGGGGACAGCACAGAGGCAGCTGGCTGCTGGCACAGCTGGGTGATGGGTACTCGAGGAACACACGTCCTTTCACCCAAGACTGCATTTCCTGGGCGGTGTAGATGCGTCCATCCCCAGCCAGCTGGTGCCAGGTTGTGAATGGGGTGTTGGAGGTGCGTGGTCTGGCACCGGACCCAGCAAACCTCTGTTCATTCTTCAGCCATTCATCCCACTGCGTGGTGCACTGCTATTTTTTTCAGCCCTGGCTTGGCACAAGGCTGAAGTCTCTATTGATTCAGCTGCAGTGGGCAGAAGCAGCTCACCTCAAGCTGCTGCTCGAGGATTAGCAGCAGTTGGAAAAAGAGACAAATGGCAGGGCTTGCAAGGAAGAAATCACAGAGCAACCCGAGGGACATCCCATTCCCCGTCTGGCTCCAGCCTGCAGGTCTGGTGCCGGGCGCTGCCCAGGCTGGAGGAGGCACCTGGGATGGCCTCAGCTGCAAATAGCTCTGCTGGGCAGCCAGAGGCTGTTTGGCCAGGCTTGCTGCCCGAAGGGATGTGAAAGGAGGACTCAAAGCACCAAACTGTGCAGGCAGATGGAGCAGGGGGTCCTGTCCTCCATGTCTCACAACCAAGGAGGTCAGTGAAGTGTTAATAAGAAGTCACTGAGATCACAAATGTAATGGGATTCCAAGCTGACCATTTATAACGTGAATATTCAATTTAATTAAAGCAAAATATCCCAAGGGACTTTCACCTTGCTTCTGTGGTCTCATGTGTGGTGTTTCATAGCTAATGCTGGAGGGAAAGCTGCAGTATCAGGTGTGTGATGGGGGATGCTGTGGCCTTGAGGGGCCACCAGGTAGGGACAGCGGGGGGGAAGATGAGGGAACTGGAGCTGCAGGTTTGCTCAGTGCTGGCCACGTGCCCTGGGTGAGGGTTTCAGGTCTGTGGGTTTGCTTGGCAGACACCTCTCGTGAGGTGTGAGAGGGGAGCGTGGGTGGCACGGGAAGGAGACAGCAAGAGGACGGAGCCTGCCCAGGTGAGGATGAAAGCAACAGCCCAGGGATCAGCAAAGCTCCTAAGGAGGGGGCATTCATCCCATGCGTCCTAGCAATTGCTACCCAGATATGTAGGGGGTCACTGGGGTAAAGGGACAAAATATTAATTGAAGGGAGAGCTAAATTAACAACTCGAAGCTCTAGAGGCAGACGGTAGTCCAGCTCTCCTCTTTGCTGCATTAAGTATAAGTGCCTGATTGCTCCTGGGAGGCTGGGTGGATTTGTGCACACAATGCAAACTGCTCCCAGCCCTGGAAATGCATGGTCGTCTTCAGCTGAGAGAGGCTGGGTGGGAGCGACTTAAGGAGAAGGAGGTGCAGGCAAGGCTGGAGGCTGCTCTCGAGGGTTTTGTTAGGAGCTGACACGTAATGGTCTGTCACCCTTCTGTGGCCCAGCCAAACCCCACAGGGCTTCCACAAAGTGAAATCCTGCCTCTGTGCTGTGGGACCAGAGAACTTCCATGTCCCGCTGCCATGCATGGGAGGCTACGGAACCAGGAGGTGTCTGCGGGCTCAAAGCAGGGTTATGGACAGCAGATCCCACAAGACAGTAAATACAAAGGGATGTCCCTATAGCATCATGGCCATCCCCAAATAGCATCTCCTGACACTGCTGGAGACAGCACTGGGCTGGAAGGACCCTGGACCTGACAACAGGGCAGTTTGTTCCTTTGGGTCATTCCCATGCACCCCCAAAGTGGGTCTCACTGCTCCCCACTATTCCTCTCCACCCCCGCTGAAGCCTGTTTGAATCCTGCTGGGATGCTTTGGATCAGACCAAAAAGCCCCACCATGTTTTAAGGGAAATATCAGGTTAGCTACAAATGCAATTATGCCCATCTCTTACTACAGATAGATTTGCTGCAATCTGCTTCCCCTGTTCTATTAAAAAAAAAAAAAAAAAAAAAAAAAAAAAAAAAAAAAAAAAAAAAGAAATCCACAGCAAAATTCATCGTGTCTGCCAAGCAGGTCAAGGAGGAAGTGGTTCTCCCGCACCTCCAAGCTCCCAGCCCCTTCCTAGCCGGGCCGGCTGATGCCTCAATGTGCTACTGGCCTCCATGGGCATCCTGAGGTGTTCCTGCTGCTTCCTCACAGCCCGGGGTGCAGGCAGCATCCTGCTGGGTGAGCTGCAACCTCCCAGAAAACTCACGCTGGCAAAAAAATCCCAGATCTCGGCACTTGGAGCATGACAGCTGTCACACCAGCTTGGACACACGTGCTGTGAGAGGTGGATGTGAGCCAGCCCAGCCTGGCTGCGCCCCTTCGGCCTGCAGAGGGAGGCGAGAGGAGGCTGAGGCCAGGGGAGGCTGACGCAGGCGGAGGCTGACGCAGACAGAGGCAATAAATCCGGTCATCAGCCTGATGCAGCCGTGACCGAGGGTTTTCAGGCCCTGCAGCCACATTGGGCTGTGAGTTACCCGGAGTCTCTGGTGTTGCAGCAACATAAGCAGTGCTGTTTTTTCTTTTTTCCTTTTTTTTTTTTTTTTTTTAACTTTCTTTAACTCAGCCGGGGTAGCAGGTTGCAGCCAGCGCCACAGGGCAGCCACCCCGCCGCCAGGCCAGGGGCCACAGGCAGTGAAAAGCCAGGCCTGGAAGTGCCCCCCCAGCCCCATGTGCTGGGGCTGAGGGCTGGGGACTGGGGCTGGGGCTGGGGCTGGTCCGTGCCAAGTCAAGTCCGTGCCTGTGCTGTGCCGTGTGATGCCGTGCTGGTTCTTGTCGGTCAATGCTGTGCCGTGCTGTGCCACTCCATAACGTGCCTCTGCCAGTCGGAGCCATGCCGGTCAGAGCCATGCCGGTCCGTGTCACACCAAGACACCTTGCCTGGGGAGGTCCTGGAAGAGCAAGGCAGCAGAGACCAAGAAATTCAGCTCTTCCACCCATGCCTCATCCCAGGAGCTGGGTGGCGATGCCCTGGTGATGCTGATCTCTGCAGGACCTGTATGGGTTAAAGCCAGATCCTTGGGGCGTTTCTACAGCTGGCAGATGTGGTGTCATCTTCTAGGGACCCACCTGTGACAAGGGATGGAAGCTGCTGGGGGTGGGAGGATCAATATCAAAATGTTTCCTGAAGAAACTGGGATGTGCTGCTTGGGGAGACCCTGGGTCAGGGCTATGGGACTGCAGCAAGGGTGCTGTGGGGGCTGTGGTGCAGCTCTTCAGCATCGGCTGGGACACGGCTCTGCCTCCCTGCCATGAAGACAGCCTGGCTCATGCCCAAGCTTTTCCCTCCTCTACCCTTCTTAATCCTGCACAGAATTAACCCACGGCACTGATTCTGGGCAAAGCCCTTGGAGGTCTCAGCTGGGTTTGGCTCCTGACCACCCTGCTGCCTGTCTTCTCTGGGTGGAAATAATTATTTTATTATAAAGTGCTTTCATTTCCTTTGTCCTCAACAAGTGTAGAGCTGAGCACAGGTGTGGGAAGGGCAAACTGTTTGCAGAGCTGAAACCAGCTCAGAAAGTCCTTGCTGGATGCAGGCAGAAACGGTGATGGTCAGGCCCCCAAGGCTGTTCCTGGCAAAGGCATAAAACGGGGAGGGAGATGGGAACGTGCAGGCTTAGGTCTTGCATGATGGCAGCACTGAGCTGGGGATTTAAAGGATGGGATGGACAAGAAGGATGCAATCTGCAATCAGTTTGGCCGTGCTCCCAGGATGGTCAGATGGGGCTGAGTTCTGTGTCCGCAGGTTCCCTGCCTTGCTCAGGTGTGTGAAGACTCGGAGGTACCCTGGCTTGAGGGGCTGAGGTACTGGAGCAGAGACCGGCCCTGAAGGCTCCCAGTTTAACTCCACGCTGGGAAGAGCTGCAGCCCCTCCCTGTGCCGGTGCCACCAGCCTTCCCTGGCTTCACCTGGTGCTCACAGCACAGGTGGGAGGTGGGAGCTTGGTTACCCCCGTGCTTGCTGGGAAAGGGCTCCAGACCCTTTCTGGTTCTTCTGTGGGTTCTCCCCCAGCCCTGGGCGGATCTGCAGGGTCTGAGGGTGTAGAACGCTGGGTCTGGTCTGTGCCCATGTCTGGACAGCCCCCGAGGGTCCCACCTTTGGCTGCTATGCCCATGGCCGACACCAAGGTTTGCACAGTGCTTGGGTTTGGGATAAGGCAGCGACGTTAGTTCCATCTCTGCTTGCATCAGGTCCCGGAGGAGCAGTGGGTGAGCTGTCCCTTCAACTGGGTCTCAGCGTCCAGGTCTGAGCCAGCTCTCGCCTGCTGAATCTGTCACAGGGGCCAGCCTTGAGGAAAGCAGCCCCTCCGTGCCCATTTTTAAGGATTTCTGTCCCCATGTTGTAGTTAAACAAATATTGACTGACACCTGTTAGGCAAAGATTTTGTCAGAGCACTTCCATTCACCTGCTCAAATTCCCACTGTGTGTAACCGGGGGAAGCCGCGCTCGCTGCTCCCTTTGGAGAACTGGTTTGCTCCTGCCGCATACTTCTGCAAACCTGTTTTGGGCCAGCTCCGGGAGCGAGCGTTTTCCTCCAATATCATCTTTCCAGCTACAGCAGAACTGGGCTAGAAAAAGGCAGAAGAGGTAGGCAGCGCTGTCTGTTTTTTATTTTTTTATTTAATGCCTTGGGAACAAAATGCAGCTGGTGCAGTTTTCTGAGCTGTTAATTGGAGGTGAATGAACTTCTGGAAACCTTTGGGCTCCTTCCCAGCCCAGGGGAGTGACTTTATTTAGTGTGTCGCATTTCCTTAAGTGCTATCATGGGCAAATCGCTGCTGTCACACACTGCTTGGCATAGCTCAGCACCACTGAAATGCACCCAGATGAAAAACCTTCCTCCTGCAGAGCAAATCCAAGCTGGACCTTTGGTATCCCCCAATGTGTTGTGCAATGTTTGGCTTATCAAAGCCAGGAGGAAAACAGAGAGGGGAGAGCTGGCACTGCTGAAATCTCCCATCAGTAGCCTCCATCGCCCCCTGCACCTCCCCACACTGAGACATTTGGGTGCGTGAGCCCCAGCCAGCTCTGAGCCCACCTCCTCCTTCTCCTCCTCTGAGGGCTGAAACCGGCCCACCACCTGTCGCTTTAGGGCCTGAAGGAAGCCTTGACTGAGTGATAAAAGCTGCCCAGGCCTCAGAGCAAGCCTCTGGGGAGTCTGGAGGCATGGGACAGGCCACCCCACCACACAGCATCTCCTCCAGAGGGATCGGAGGTGCCAGAGGCATTCCACGCTTGGAGTGGGGTCAGCTGTTCCTGTTTCAGGCTTTCAATGAGCTCCATGAGTTTTCTTGGACTTTTTTTCATACCCAAGACAAGAAAGAGGAGAAGGCTTCTTGGTCTGACCTGATGAGATCAAGGTGGCACCAGCCTTTTGTAGCACGGGGCTAGACAGGCCAGGGCTGACTCGAGCTCCTTGCATCAGATCCGTCTTCACTGAGCTGCTTGCTCTGGAGGATGTCGCTGGTCTGAGGGGACTCCTGGGGTCATGCCCTGTCCCCTGTGGCTGATGTCTGTTGGGATCAGAGGCTGGAGAAAGGCAGGCTAGAAGGGACAGAAAAGTCTCAAGGCATCTTCAGGGGTTGTCCCATGATAAAAACTGTCTGTTTAATGGAAGAGCTCTCTGAAATTCAGCAAACAAATGGTAAAGCCTTGTGTGGGTGGGGGGGAAGGAAAAGAAAAAAAAAGAAATGGGAACTGAATACATGGATACATCTGTGGGAGAGAAGGGAAGACAATGAGCAGGTCCCTCCAGAGGGTGAACAGAGAGACAGGGCTCTCATAGAAAAACTGTGACTAGGGCCAGTGCTAAACTTCCAGCAGGTTCATCAAAATGCAGCTAAACCAGGCTGCAAAACCTCTCTTCCATCCTCTGTCCATCTCCATTATCACAGTAGCCCACTGAAAGACCACAGGAAATGTATCTGGCTCCTGAAAACAGGGTGCTTAGGTCCTGAAAGCAGCTGTGCCCCAGCACCTCCTGCCAGCCCCTGGGTGACTGATCCAGGGCTGGCAAGGAGCAGATCCTGCCCCAGGCCCTGGAGGGGGACAATGCACAAAGAAGAGAGCAGTTATTTATTTGCATATTCAAAAGCCATCGTTGTTCTGAGATGAGAAGGAAAATAAATAAATAAATAAATAAATGAAATGCCTCCTGGAGCAGGCAGAGCAGCTCACGCTGTGGTTTGCAGAGTACCTGGGGCCAGGCAGGTGGTGTCCCCGTCCCTCTGGCCACCAGCCTGTCCCTGACGCCAGCCTTGCACCCAAGGGTCCTGTCTCGAGGTTTCACAGCCTCAGGGTGGCCGAGAGATGGGTGGGTGGCTACCACCTGCAGTGGTCATGCCCTGGGCTTTTCTTTCCAGAGCCGAGGGCTCCCAGGAGCCTCCGCCACTCCCAGCCCCTCCCTGCTTGCCAAGCAGGCATGGACAGGGGAGAAAGATGCGCCCAGTGTTACACGGCAAAGGGGGAGCAGGGAGCATCAGTCCGGGATTGCACCAAGCAACACCAGCTGCAACGAGACAAGCTGGGAGCTCTGGGAAGTCCTGCCTGATGCAGCGACACGTCACTGCCTTGACAGTTCTCGTTCTGGGGATGGGCGATGACACAGGCTGTTTGATTTCTAGCTTTCCAGCAAGACCTGCTTTCTGGAGATGTTGCAAGGGAGATGTATTTCTGACGCTCCGGACAAAGCCCCGCTGCTTCAGTTTCCCCAAAAAGCGAGGGAAGTGCTGAGATCTTTTCTGGGAGAAGTGAAGGCAGTGACAGCAGGGCCACGAAACAGTTAAAGCCGTGTCGTGCGCTCCCTCCCGATTGTTCTGCAAGGTGTGTTGTGACATTTGTACTTCCTCCTGGCAGCGCCGGGCTGCAGGGAGGGACCGCGGGATGCTGCTGGCGCCGGGGGCTGCACCATGGCCCTCCGCGGGCTGGCTGGGCGCTGCGCTGCCATCCTGCTGCTGGCCCTGCTGTGCGACGTGGTCGGCCTGATCCTCCTCCTGCTGGGGATTTTTGCTCCTCTAAGCTACTGGGACTTCTTAATCTACATGGGGTCACTGCTGCTCGCCTTCAGCCTCGTCTTCTGGGTCTTCTGGTACACATTCAACATCGAGGTACCCTTTAGGGAGCTGGGATTTCACTGATTCATGGTGCCGGCAAAGCCAAAATGGAAACTCACACTTGGGAGAGCATCCTGACCTGCCAACAAGCTCCAATGCATCATTCACCTGGTGAAGAGCATCCCAAAAGGCCAAAAGGAAGGGTCTGCTGTTCCCTGCAGCACTGCCCGCCCAGACGGACCCCCGGGGGACAGGTACCTGCAGCTCGGCACGCACAGGGACGCTTCGCTAGCTGTGGGGAGCGCCAAGGTCTTGTGGGGAGCGCCAAGGTCTTGGCAGGGCAGCCGGACCTGTCAGTGATAGCCATGCTTCAGGAGCAACATTACATGTAAAATGCTCTGGGGTGGATTAATGATGGGCAGGAGTCTGATGAGAGGAGCCTGTGCAAATGAGTCTGGGGAAGGTGGCTTGGGTGGAAACCGGGAGTGGGGTTTGTACCTGGGGTTTATTTGCTACATTCATCAGTCACAGACCATGCTGTGAGCTGTGGGTCCTGGAGAGCCACAGCTGTCTCGTGACAGCTCTTAGTGGCCAAGGGACGGGCAGTGCCAGCAGCCTCACAAAGATAATTGCAGCCTGGGCAAATAGAGAAAGTCACTGAGAAAGACGCAGACCCACACTGAGACCTCTGTGCAAGTTGGGCATGAGCGAGCAAACAGGGGCAGGAGCACATCCGATGGTCCCGGGGCCAAGCTCAGCTCCGCACACCCGTGTGACACCGCCGTGAGCTCCAGGGCTGCCCGAGGCTCCTCCAGAGGGGGGTGCGTTCCCAGTAAGGCAATGGGGAAAAGCCAAGGGAAGGTCGTGTCACCACAGCACTGGTACAACACACAGCCTGGTGACGAATGCTGAACACACGGAAACTGGGTACAAAGTGCCATGTTTGAGCACTGGCTTTGAGATTACACTCTTGTAACATCAGGCTGCCCCAGACTTTGTTCTCCAGTGGGCACAAAGATCAGGCGGTGTGGCGCTGGGCCCATGCTGAAGATCAGCCCCATGGAGGTAATGTAGAAACCTCCAGGTTGGCCGTGAGCTGCTGCAAAGGGTTCAGTTCTGGCCTCACCTGCGAGCAATAACTTCACTGCAGAACCCAACAGAGGTGGAAACGTCCATGTGTCGAGTGAGCACCGCTGCAGATGGTGTCCTGCCTCCTTCCTGGTGTCCCAAGGGGATGTTCCTCCTCACCAACAAGCCGGTGTGGCTGCTGGAGCCAATTAGATTGAATTAATTACTAGCAGTCCTGCAGTGCTTGGAGCTGTATGCCACATGATGATGACGGCAGGACACCCCAGAGCCAACCTCGCCCTGAGGACCTAAAGGTTTTATAGCAATGTGTGAGACAAAGAGGAGGCAGAGACGAGGGTGATGCCCCCACTGCAGGTGCGCTGGGACCAGACTCACTTCCCTTTGGCCCTGACATCTCAGCCAGGCACACACAGACCAAACACAGTGCAGGAGGAAGATTGCCAAATGATGAGATCCCCAACCATCAGCCTCCAAGGAGATATTTGCTCACATGATTTTGTGCAGATAAAGCCACTCACAGTTAGTGATAAAAGTTTTTATTTACTGATTTTCAGCATTTCTCATCCTGAGGGCAGTGACTGCAAGAGGCAGCCCCAATGTTTCCTGCACTCCCCATGGTGGGGAAGCTGAAGCCCGGGTCATGGTGTTTCACAGCCCTTGCACTTGATGGGATGCCCCGGCCAGCACCTCAGTTTTACCTTCCACCCAGGTGCCACTGGACTACCTCCTCCAAGTATTTCCTTGATGCGCCTCCAGATAAGAGCCTGTAACAAGCATTAGTTGGATACTGCAGCTATACATGAGGAAGGACAGCGGTTAACAACACCCTCCTTTATTTGCTCTGGGATTTTTAATTGCGAATGCTAAGCCTGTTCGATCCAGCCACAAAGCCTGGCCGAGGCTTTGTCACCATTCAATGTCTGTCCCTTGTTGGGTGCAGGTCTCGTCACGTTGCCTGGGGACAACACCCCGTGGAAATGGGTGCAAGGTCCCCGTCACCACCTGTCCCCACTACCACGACTGCCAGGCTCGTGAAGACCCCTGGGAGGCGGTGGTCCCCATGGGGTGTGACCTGCTCGTCCATTTTCCCCTCTGCAATTTGTCTGCTCTCCGATGCTCGCCAGTGTGCTTGGCTCTGGGCAGGGTGGGCACCATTCCTTGTCTGGGGCACAAATCACAAGCGTGTCCCCACACCTGTGGGTGTGCGAGGTGCCTCCAGTGCCCTTCTCCTCCTCTGGGCAGCCTCTGGAGGGGCACGGGCACAACCAGGGCTTGGTGCCTTCAGGGCTCCCACCTCTGAGCAGCAGCAATCAGCCAGGCACAGCTACCAGCAGAAAATCCTGCCTCTCATGGCGTGCCCACAGCAGGGCACCGAGGGCTTTCTCCCACCTTTGGTACCTTCCTTGTCCTATAGTCTCCCATGGCGGGCACCCAAGAGCCTGCATGCCCTAGCACCAGTCTCTGATGTCCCTTTCCACCCCAGGGACACAGGGACACCCCTCTTCCCCTGTCCCCAGGGCACTCTGGCTGGCATACTCAGCCCCTGCAGGTCTGCAGCTGGGCCAGCCTCACCAAGGGGAGGACAGGCATGATGGAAGCATCTGCACATCCCTGTCCCTTGGAGGCTCCGTTCTGTGCAGCACCAGGAGAGCTGGCCTGAGTCCAGGGCCCTATTGAGCCATGAGCTTATCTCCCAGCCTGGGGTTTTTGTGGTTTTGTTCTCGCTGTTTGCTGGGGGGGGTCGCAGCCTGGGGCTCGGTGCCCGTGTGTGCAGGGCACTGGGGACCAGCAGCCCTCCTCCTGTGCTCCCATGGTTACCCCCCTGATGTGGACTGCTCCTCACCAAAACAAGCAGCCTCTGGCTCTTCCTGCCTGCTGGTTTAACCCCAAAATGTTACACAAGTGCATGCCAGGAGTCCTCATCCGTGGCTTGTACATGCTCCCAGTAGGCTTGGCCCCTGTATCACAGCCTTGCTCTTCCCTCCTCTGCACCTTGGTGGCAGTGGGGGGGCACATCAACCCCTCTGATGTCATGGTTGTGGTGGTTTGTCTGGATCCTCCAGAAGAAAAACTCCTTTTGTGACCAAATATTAGCAGCCCTATTTGTACCCTTATCTAGTTTGGTCCTGAGTATCACAGTGCCCAGGTCAAACTGGCTTGGCTGCCCTTTTGAGCCCAGGGACATCCTGGTTGTCACTCAGGCAGAAGTCTGCTGGTACTTCCAGAGCTGACAGGGCTGGTAGTCAATGGTCCCTTGAGATCCAGAGTTTTAATTTTACATGTCCTAATTGGATAGATCCTGAATTTCTCAGGTATCAGCAGGCTTTTTTAAATTATTAACATCTCTTTTTGTTATCTGTTATAAGGAACAGAAGATGACCAGAATATGAGGAATAGGAATGAGCAGATGGAGAGGAGTAGCACCAAACTAGGACTCCGTCCCACCACCCTTACACATGGTCTTCTATTGCAAACCTGCCACTGAAAACGCACAGAGATGCACTATGTGGGTCTGCCGGGTGCGTCGCTACCACCCTGGGCATGAGAAGCGCAGCCACCCCGCACGGTGCCTTCACATCCCCCCTGCGCACACCATGCTCACTGCGACCCACGGCCAGAGCCCAACAGGAGCAACCTGGTGGCAGCAGAACGACTGCAAGCTGTGCTGGCAGGGGCCAGGTGAGGATTGGCAGGATCCGGCCGGCAGGCAGGACCAGGGCTGCCAAGCTCTCCGTGTGGATGTGAAGAGCAGGCTCAGCAGGGCTCGCTGCTGGGGGGCTGGCCTGAGGTGCAGATCCGATGTGCAGCTTTGGGACCTCGTCTGTACGTGTGTGCACCCACTGGGAGAAGGAGACGACAAAATTCAGCAGGACAGAGGATTTCCTAAACAAAATCCAGCTGATGGCTGGGTGGAGGTCTAAGATACATTTCAGCTAATCTCAGCAAGCTCTCAGGCACTTTCTAAACGGCACTTACTGAAATGCTCAGAAGGTCTCTGTTTAAAGGTCTACTGGAGCTACAGAGGTAGGAAAGGATTTAGTGCTTCATCTGTCAAACTGGTGGTGGCTCAACACCGAAACAAGCTCCCTGCTGACTCAAAGCACAGCTCTCAGGTGGGAGGGAACCAAAAGGTCTGCGTCTCCTTCCTCCTATGTTCCTGATACAGTCCACAGAGACTTTGTGCAGGATGGAAACACTCGTAACACCCACCAATGAGTTGTTCAGCACTTTCCGTTACAGACATCTGGTTTCAGTCATTACCAAGCTTTATTCCATTGTGACTTCCCCTCCGAGGTGAAGTTTGGTGCTCCCGTCAGCCCTTCCCTCTGGACACCGCTGGACAGGGCACTCGTTGGGACTCGTCTGTCAGAGGCTCAGAGAAGAGCTGTACCGACGTGCTGCAGGAGAGATGTTCCCCACCACTTCAGAAAGACCTCCACAGGCTCCCATGGGTGATGGAGGTGCTGTTTGCACACATGCTGCTTGCACTCAGCCCAGCTCCATCAGCTATTTCTTGCCCAGTCAGAGAGCTGCCACGGGGTGCACACAGGGAACAGGACACTCAAGCCTCCACAGGAGCGTTGAGGGGAGGATGCCCACCTTCACCACTGCCTAGAAAGCAGCTTGGACCAAATAATGCTTTACAGGTACTATCAGGCCCTTGCTGTCCATGTCAGCCTTATTACTTATCTCCTTGGGCCAACAGCAGTTGCAGTAGGGCTCATGGGCAAGCTGTCATCATGGGAACTCGTGGTCTGGGAGAACCCAGCAGTTCTCTGCCCCCAGTTCCTGGGGCTCATGAGCCTGATGTCAGGGCTGGCATCTCAGCAACTGGTGGCCCTGCAGCCACTGAACCACCCCGTCTGCCCTCCCTGGGCAGGAAGGCTCCTGCTCAAGCCCATGGACGTGCTGCACACCACAGCCTCAAAGCATCCAAGGAACTGACATAGGAAACTCAGGCGTACTGGTGGCCTGATCCTGCCCCAGGTAGAACTGGCACCACCTCCTTTCACCCCAGAATGTGGCCCAGAGCATCCCCATACCAAGGGGTGGCATCAACCACTTTGAGCAGGGTGTGAGGCTGTGTCCTGGGGACATGAAATGGACCAGAGCCTGTGCAGGGTGTTCTGCAGCACTCTGCTCTGCTCTGGAGGAAGGGTTTTGGTGTTACCTGCCTGGACCATTTTCATTAAAGTTGCTGCCTTCCTTTTCAAAGCCTTTTGTTTTTTTGTGGTGGGGTAAAGGGGGAACTTCTGGCTGTGGTAACTCTGCCCACGGGTGGCTGCTACACAGGGGAGAGTGAGAGCTGGAAAATGTGTAGAATATGCCAGATAGAGACAGAACATCAGTAGCAAATAGCAGCAGCATTAATCCTTCTCAGGCAATATAGGGAGACCCCCTCCTGTGCAAGTAAGATTTTTTATTTAAAAAAAAAAAAAAAAAAGGAAGTACATTATAAAAATAGTCACCGTGTCACTGCTGGTTTTTCTGCATTTGCAGTCATGGAGGGGCGGGGCACATCCTTTTTCCTTCAAATATAAGCTCACGTTAAGAGGGCTCCCATGATTCTTACAAATCCCCGTGACTCCAGGGGCCGAGACGTTTCAGAATCAGCTGCTGTCAGATCACAGACAGTGACCCCAGGCAGTACCACTGGGACACCAGCTCTGAGCAAGTGCCTTCTGCCCAGGGCAGGAGCCAACCTTCCTGGGCATCCCACCAGCCTGAAGCTGACACCCACCCGTGGCTGATCAAGCAAGGACCCAGCCCCTAGGCAGCAATTTGGCTAAATCTGTGCTTCACCCGTGGGCACAGCCAGCTCTGCTCAGAGGCAGGACAGCAGAATGGACTGTGGGAAGGAGACCCAAGGCGAGGACCAGGACTCTCAGATAGGTGCAGACGGGTGCAGGGGGGTTGCAGCGGGGTTTGGGTGTGCTGGAGGAGCTGGGTCTCCCTCACCACACAGCACCCTGCAGTGAGCCCTGCCCCTCCCCGCACAGCTGCGGGATCCAAACTGGGATTTAAGCCCCCCCAGCCCCCTGCCTGCTGCAGCTGCCCAGCGGGAGGTTTGCAGGGTGGGAAGCAGCAGGCAGAGCAGTGCCTCCTCCCTCCACGTGCCAGCCTGGTGCTGACATTGCTCTCGTGCCATCATCGCCCTCATGCCATCTCGCTGAGCTCCCGGGGCTGGGCACCGCCTTGTGACTCGCGGGCTCGCTTCTGTCCCCACCCAGGGCTACTGCAGGCAGATGCTGGTTTCGGTCACGCTCAGGGCATGCAGCACGTGCAGCCACAAACACTGCTGCTGCCTGTCCCATCTTCCTGGACAGGCAATGTCCCTTCAAGCAGCTGACAAGGGCTGAGCTGTTAAAGAGCCTCTAGATGAGACTCTCAGCTTCAGCTGAGCCCTCCAGACCTCCCCTCAGGTTCAGGGCAGAAGAAAAGTGTGTGCTTTTCCTAATGTCCAGCAACATTCACATGCTCAACAGGAGCCAGAGAAAGCGCATGGCTGGGCTGAGCCCAGATCTCTCGTCCCCTCTCAGGCAGAGGCAGAACCTCAACCTGGAGCCACATGCTGGGACAACACAGCCCTCAGCTGCCCTTCAGGCCTGGTTGTGGTCATACTTACAGGATGGGAAGCATGATCCTGCTTGTTTGTCATCAGGAAGGGAAAAGGCAGCTGCCAGCAGAAGCAGATACACCCTTACATCCTCCAGAGTCCCTGGGATGGGATGGGATGGGATGGGATGGGATGGGATGGGATGGGATGGGATGGATGTGCCATCCTGCCCAGGGAGCAGCACAGCATCCCCTGAGTCTTGCCACCCCTCCCAGCCCACAGCCCAGCCCTGTTCCTCTTCCCAGCCTCCACTAACGAGCTGAGCTCCATTAATGCCTGCCTGAGCCCTGGCTGGCTTCCAAATGGATCAGCACAGGAGTGCTGGCCAGAAGCTAATTGGTGCTCGTTTGAAAGTTCTGCAGTCATTAGTGAGATGGGTGAGAAGTGGCTGTGACCAGCAGCCAGAGGATCTCACCCAGGGGCTGGGATAAAGCTAAAGAGCATCTCCTGGTGAGAGCAGCCCTTGTGCAAAGCTGGCATCCCTCTGCTTCCCTGGGGCTCGCTGCAGCTCTGGGGCCTGGCTGGGAACAGCCCAAGGATGTTCTCCCCAGGGTCTCTGGACATCCCTGATTTCCCAGCAGCTGCCTGCAATCCTGCCCTGTATCAGTGCCCAGCAGCTCCAACTCCTGGTGGATCTGAGCAGGTAAGGAGAAGTTTTCCTGGAGGCTCCACATCTTAGAGCCAACTAGATTAACATTAGACCTTCCCGTCACACACACGTGTTTATCAGCATGTGATGTCTGATGAACCCAGCTGCCCAGAGCAGGGTAAGGGCTTCTGCATGCTTGTTCCAGGATCTGTCTGTGCAGAGGGAGCAGGGAGCC
Organism: Aythya marila; assembly: GCF_965140915.1. Classification (NCBI taxonomy): domain Eukaryota; kingdom Metazoa; phylum Chordata; class Aves; order Anseriformes; family Anatidae; genus Aythya; species Aythya marila. Next base: position 11,134,182 of record NC_139059.1, on the reverse strand, counting down.
TAGCACCAGCCCTACAGCACCCCGAGCACCCCTGCTGCAGCATCACCCATCCCTGCTTGTGCCGGGATCTGAAGGTGTTTCAGGCTTTTGGTGCTTTTTGTGTCCGGTTGCAAAGTTTTTGACAAAATAGGGCTGTGAACGGCTGTCACAGGAAAGCAATCAGACCTTCAGCAGGGCATGGGCACCTGGTCCCGGTGAGCTACTGTAGCCATGAGCATTTATGTGTCGGGGGACACCAGCTGAGCAACCTCGTGCACTGCCAGGCCCATTTTAGGTTTGGAGAACCCCACTCTTCTGCAAGGCTCCAGAAGAGGAGCCCAGCCCGGGGCCATGCCCCATATGCACAGGTGGAAGAAGTGAAAAGGTGACTGCTGTGTTTTTGGAGATGGAGCTGAGAAGATCTTGGCTGGAGAGACCGTGGCATGGGGACACCCGTCTGGGCCAGTGTCACCATGTCCATGTCCCACACCAGTTGGACAACCCAGGCCAGCCCCACTCCAGCCTTCATGGGCTGGGTGCAGGGAAGGAGAGGAAGCTCAGAGGAGCCTTCTTCTCAATTATTCATGCCAAGATTTCAGCTGATGCAGCCAGGGCTCTCAGAGGCTGGCTCCTAATGGAGCCTGCTGACGTGTCTGGCCAGTAAGCACTCCTGGGCCCTGCACAATTCCCACCTCTCCCATCTCCGAGCCATGAAAGCACCACCTTCTCTTGCTAATGATGCATTATGCAGCCATTACCCAGAGTACACAGCCCTGCTGCCACCAGGAAAAGACTACTGGCCAGAGAGCTACTGGCGTGGGAAGGGCAGCGCGTGCCCTCCAGCCTGGGAAATCACACACCGGAGCTGCCAGGGATCTTCCTCGCATCCTGTCCACGCTGGAAACTGATGGCAGGTTGCCAAGCCAGCAATTTTAGGCAGAGGAAGGGAAGGAGACGACTTGGGGAACACTGGGACCAGCAGCACCCCGGGTAACGCAGAGCAGCTAGCATCATGCTGCACTGGCTGCTGCACACCACATCCACCTGCAGGGTCAGATGACTCCATGGGGTCACTGGTGGAAGGTGGGCCAGGAATGGCAAAGCTAATGGCTGGACATTGTGCAGGAGAATGTCTTAAATGCATCAGGACTGCCTGCCAGACTGATGGCTTCTCAGGCCCTGCCTCTTTGCAACACTGGCCAGGGTTTCCTGGGACTCCCACCCACCCTTTCCATGTGGACATCCCGCACCAGCTGGCAGGGCTGCAAGCACAGCCCTGGTATATGCACAGTTCAGGGTGCCAGCTAACCAAAAGGGGATCTGTGAGGGCCACAGTGCCGTGGGAAGGCTCAGGTCACCTTACAGAGTCCTGTGTGTCATCCTCATGCCCACTTTCTCTGCTGTCCACACAGCATGGAGAAATGTGGACAAGCACTACTCTGCCAGTCTCCCCCCACGACCTGTTTTCCCCACAGGCACACCTCCGGCCTGTGCCCACCTCCAGCCAGTGTCCTTCTCGCACTGACCTGGAGCCCCACCACCCACCTAACACCCACCCATCACCACGCACTCCTCACCCAGCTGTTCTACTTCAGAGCAGGGCTCTGCCCGTGGATCACTCCTCCCTGCCTGGCAGAAACCCATCAGCCCTGGCGTGGTTTTTGTTCCCTCTCCTAAAAAGAGAGCATTAAGCCCTTGTGCTCGTGGTGACCGTGCTGGTGGTCCTACAGGAGTTATGGATGTGCAGGAGAGTTTTCTTTCAGGAGGGCAGAGGACGTGTTGTTGGAAAGGACCTGTTCACCCTCCTTCTCCATGTCAGAGGCATCCTCAGGAGCGCCTGCCTGGGCAGACAGCAGCTGTGCCTGAGTCCTTTCTCAACAGGCTTCTGAAACCTGCAGCAGGAGATCCGAGCCTGCTCCAGATGGCCATGCTGATCAAATCACTGAGCTGGCACACACATCCCCACCCCTTTCCTAGCCAGCTGGCGCCCAGGGCAGGTCCCCAGGCCAGGCTGCCTGCCCAGACAGTAGCAATACCCGGCGGTGCACGTCGAAGCATCCTGCCTGAAGCGGGGCTGCTGGGTCAGGGTCACATAGCCTGGTGCACCTCATTGCCATGGGTGAGTGGGAAAGGCAGCTTTTGGGGTACCCAGCATGGATAGAGCCATGCACCCACGGCAGGAGTTGGTGCCCACTGCGAGCAGGCTGAGGTCTGGCACCGGGAATGCCACCAGTGCCAGGTGGTCACCCCAAGAGCGATGCCCTTCCAGTGCTGCTCATCGAGTCGGGGCCCTGTCTCTGTGCTCATCCAGCCCACAGCCAAGCTGCAGGGCTCCTGGGAAGGGACATGGCCTGGGGACCTCTCCTACCACAGAGAAGGGGAAAAGCCTCTGACACACCAGCTCCTGGGGTCCGCTAGCACCTCTACCCCCATCTCCCTGCCCAGGACCAGGGTGTAGGAGAGCTCCATCCCCACCAGGCTGGGCAGGTGTGCTGCTGGAGCATGTGAAGCTGTGGGCACCACAGGGTCCGGAGGGAAGGGACACCCCAAGCTGACCCACGCAAAGCAGGACAGTGAAGAGGGGACTTTGACTTCCTTTAAAAGCACAAGCAGGCTCCACATCACGCACAGCCAGATGTCCTTCTGTGGGGACAGCTGGTGCCACAGCCCCAGGACTGGTGGGGGGAAGGTGCCCAGACACTCACTTCAGTTCAAGTGTCTCTGGAAACCTTTACTGAGGCATGCACATACATCGGCACCTGCTTGAAATAAAATACAAGGCATGAAAACAGGCACGGAAACCTGTGCACTGATAGTGAAGCACATCCAACTGCATCTTGAGCACAGCCAGCTGCCTGCTGGGCATGAGGACACACAGACACACTTGCACAGACACTCTCCCAGTGCCCCAAATGCCCACAATCTACCCCAGTCCAGCCCAAGCTGGGCTTTATTTCTTGTCACATGCTTGCAGAGCAGTCCCAGACCAGCATCAGAGCTCCTGGCATCCTGCCCCATCACATGAGCCCTTCGTCCTCATGGCAGGGTCCTACAAAGCCCCTGCCCACCACAGCTGCCTGGAGGACGTGTCTCTGCCCCTTTTGTTAGCTGACCTTTAATTTTGTGTGCATGCATGCTGGCCTTCCTTATCTGCAGGAGAGTCATTAGCTCCCTCCCGGATGCACTTAGAAAATAATTGCCCTAATGGGCTCCTGCCTTGGGCAGCTTGGGGTTGCTCGTGAAAACCACGGCCTCTGGGCTGTGGCAGGGGACAGGGCCCCCGTGTCACCAGGGAACAAGGGACGGGACATCCCAGCCCTCTCCAGCAACAAAAAGGGGGGAAAGGGGAAGGGGTTGGGATGGAGCCAGGGCCCCCAGGGCAACCCCAGGGATCTCCAGCAGCTCCCACTCTGAATCGCAAGCACCAGCGGTGTGCCAGGAGCCTGCAGTAACTCTGCAAGGAGACGCTGCCCGGAGAATTTGGACATGAGTGGGTGACTGACCGCCCACAGAGCAGTGCTGGTGTCTGCTGAGGGACATGGCAGGGGCAAGGCAGGACTACACAAGTGTCCCCACGGCAGGTGATGTGCTGGGGGGCCGGAACATTTGCAGGGAACCCGATGCACGGCCCCGAGCTGCGCCTGTCCCTGAAATGGTCAGCTCACCACAAGGAGCCAAAGCCCCAAGCGGCTCAGTGCCGAGCTGGAAACGGCCTCAGAGCCCTGCCATGCCCCTGCTGGGGGCTGTGGTGTGAGGAGAGCCAGACCTCCCCCAGGGACCTGCAGCCGGACAGGGCTCAGGAAGGTCTGGCTCCAGCCATCAGCACGAACAACGAGCAAACAGGATGCTGGCACCTTCTCCATCCGCACTGGACGGGGCTGGGATCACCCTCCCAGATGCACGCAGCCCCCTGGGCCCTGGTTCGCTGGGGTGTGCTGGCCGCAGGGCTTCCCGGGGGGCTCCGTGACCCTCGCCCACCAAGGCAGGGGCTGGAGGCGCAGGGTGCCGCCACCCAGGGCTGCTCCTGCCACCACGCCGGCCCCGGCACCCATCCCTGGCCAAGCAGTGCCACCCTGTGGCAACCTCCTGCCCGAAATGGGGGATGCCCCCGGACTCCCAGCCAAGGCCCACGGCGCTGCCTGTCCCTGCTGGTGGCACCTCCTGGTCCCCTCTGCCCTGCTGTCACCCCAACGCATCCCAGGATGTCCCTCCACACCCCAGAGCTGCTGCTGGGTCTCTTTGCCACCCCCTTGGCAAGCATCCCCGAGACTCCAGCAGCAGCAGCCAGAATTGGGCTCCTCCACGCCTACCCACCTCCGGGCAGCCCCTATAAAGGGGTGGCTCCCTGGCACCCTCCAGTAATTCCCCCGACACATGGTGTCATAACAAGGGTAATTATTAAACGATGAGGCATGGGCGCGTTATTGTCAGGTCATTATTTGTTATGAAATAGGATTTCCATTCCAGTGCAGTGTCTCAAGCACTTTTTCCTCAGGTCATCGCCCAGTGCTTCGTGCAGGGGTCAGTGCGCAGGTGGAGAAACTGAGGCACGGGGGTGGATGAATGATGTCCTGGCTCTGCCCAGCAGTGGGCCATGGACTGCCTTGATCCTTTCCCATCAAGCAGCATTTCCAGCCCCAGGTCGGTTTTATTTGTCCCCATGAAATGTCCTGGATGATCCCAAAGCTGTCTCGGTGGCACTCTGGCCACCTGATGCCCATCCAGGCAGTGGGAATCTCACTTAGGGAGCACGGGGACCACCATGTGCCACCCTCCTGCCTGCCGCCACCTCCTGCAGGTGACAGTGAGGGACACCCTGCTCCTGCTCCAAAGGGGTCAGGCAGTCCCAAAGCACCAAGGTCCTCGGGGCACATTCCAGAATGAGTGAGACCAGCAGCGCCCATGGGGCTGGGCACTGGGTCAGGAGGACAAAGGTGGTGGTGAGGGTGCAAAGGCAGTACTGGGGTGCCCAGCCACGGGGGGAGAGTGGCAGGAGAAAGTCCCCGTCACCCCTGGCAGCTCTGGCAGGGGGTGAACAGCAGCCCCCGCTCGCCCTTCCTTTAGACAGGGCACAGAAATTCCCAAACCTCAGCTGCACATCCCCGATGCCCACACCATGGGGAGCAGGGTGGGATTCCCAAACCTGCTCCTGGGACAGCCTAGACCTGGCTTCGCCCCCTGCCCTGCTGCCTGTCCCTGCACGCCCAGAGCAGAAGGGACACAGTGGCAGCAGGAGCATGGCCCCCACTCTGGGGACCTAAGAGCAGGGCACGGCTGGGACTGCGTGGGCAGCAAGATGGGTCCCTTCCTGCCCCATTGTGCCACTAAAATGCCAGAAAAATCCACCAACAGGGCTTGAGAAGCCACATTTTAGCCAAAAGGCAAAAAATCCAGCATGTGAGCACCCAGAGATCTTCAGAAACACCCAGAAGTCCCTGGCCAGATGGAAGAGCTTCCCCTGGAGCTGCTTCTGAGCTCCCACCAGGGCTATTTTCCAGGAGGTGCCAGCCCCGGCGTCAGTGGCAGCCCTGCAGCAGCCAAGCCGGTCCCATCCCTGCTATGAGTCCCTCTTCACCAGCAGCAGCCAAGGGAGCACGGCCGCCAGCATGGCCACGGTCAGGATGAGGAGCACAGCCAGGGCGATGGGCGACTGACAGCACTTCACACCCAGGGCCGAGCTGGAGGACACGGTGCTGTGTGTTTCGGCCAGGCTTCTCCTCCCCAGGGAGGAGCAGTCCGTGTCCACCAGCGGCATCCCGTGGCTGCTGATGACGAAGATGTGGGCTTCCCGTGCCAGCTCTCCCTGTGAGTCCCCGGGGCTGCTCCCCGTGCCGCGGCACCGGTCGAAGCTCTGCACCGGCATCACAAAGTGGCTGGGCACCACCAAGGTGTTGCTGGGCTCCAGTTTGGCCAGCTGGGACAAGGAGGAAGGTGACAGGGGCATTTCCAGCGCCAGCAGGTTGCTGGGCCAAAGAGCCTTCTTCTTGCTGAGGAAAGTCACGGAGCGGCAGACGGGGCAGATGATGCTGCTCTGCACCTGGCCGTCCAGCTTGGCGGAGAGCAGGCACTTCACCAGGCAGTCATGGCAGAAGGTGTGCCCGCAGCTGAGCCTGCGGTGCGTGTGCTCCAGCGGCTGGAACTTCTCGTAGCAGACCGGGCACTCGGCCGGGGGAGCCTCCTTGCTGGACGAGGTCTCCGACATCCCTGCTGGGTCCCTGGGTGCTCCCCAGCTGCGAGGAAGGATGCGGGGGGTTGATAAGGTTAATAAGGTCTGTGGTGCGATGGTTGGCACGCTCCATCTCTCCTCCACCTCTCCTCCTTTCTGCTCTCTTGCCCTCACCCTCTCACCTCTCACATCTGTGCGGGTGGCATTGAGGCACGGTCCCCATGAGGCAGGGAATTTTTAGGGGTATTAAACCCCCTTGTTTGGAACCTTGTGCAGGAGAGGGATGATGGGAGGACCTCAGCTCTGGAGCTACCAGGAGCAACAAGCCCCAGCTGCAAAACTCCATGGGAAAAGGGAAAAGGTGAGAGCCCCTGGACGGGGCTGCACCCACCCTGCTGCAGGCAGAGCAAGCTCAGTGCATGGCACCAGTGCCTCTGTGCTCTGCTGTCAGCTCCCATCCCACAGAGAAGCCTGCTGAGGAAAGGAGATGCTCCCACCCCAGGGGACATGGAGGAGCTGGGAGGATGGGCAGGTGGGGCAGGGAGGTGAGGATGGAGCGTGTGTGGGCAGGCAGCGAGCCCCACACCAGGCTCCCTCCAGGGACATCCCAGCCCAGTGTCCGGGTCACTGCTGGAGCATGGTGCGGGCTGCGAGCACCAAGAGTGGCGTCTGCTGTTAGTCAGAGCGGGCAGGGCACAGCCCATCCCCGACACCTCACCCGGCCCCTGCCCTGGCCTCGGGCACCGGGGAGTGCGGGTCCACCTCAGTCCTGAGACCCCTGCGTGGGCTGGGTCCGAAGGAAACCCAGGTGCTTCTGAGGGCAGGGAGCATGGGGTCAGGGGAGGGACAGGGAGAGGGAGAAAAGGTGAAGGAGGGATGCTCAGCTCCCTTCTCCTAGAGTGGTTCAGCAGCTGGAGCTCCATAAAGCAGGCAACTTTCCAGCCCCAGCAGTGCTTTCAGACCCAGCACAATCTGTACCCAATTTTGCAAGCCTGATTGCACCCATGGGTGTCCTCACAGATGTTTCTGGAGCTTTTGTCATCCCCCCTGCTGCTGGAGAGAAGGGCATCGCAGCCCCGCTCAGAGCCCAGCAGCCACCCCCAGCACCGGGCTGGCCACGCAGACACAAGAAGCCATCCCCTCCCTGCTCAAAAGGAGGAAGCCCCAACTCCTCTCCGATTTAGGGACTTGATGCTCCCTAAAGAACCACAGGAGACCCGCACCCTGTGCCCCGGAGCCCCCCTACCTGCTGCAGGGCACCTGGGCAGGGTCTTCTCCATGCACTCTACCACTGTCCCCAGCGCCGGGCAGCAGCCGGGACGGGGACCGGGACGCCTATATAACACGGAGCTGGCGGCCGCGCGTTTCATGCGGGCACATTGCGTAAAAGCAGGAGCGGGGACAGGGCAGCTCCCGGGGAGTGAATGCGGAGGAACTCGTTTGGGTTTTAAAGCCCTGATCCTCACCAGGGAGTGGGTGAGGAGCCGGCGTCAGGTGTCGGAGGCAGGGCTGGGCGGCACGGTCCTGCCTGCTTGCCTTTGTGTGATGTGATCAAACTCAGCTGGAACAGGGGGTGGAGGGGGTGCTGGTCCCCAGCCACATTGCTGGCTGCTCACCCAAACCCCAGCATGGCTGGGGGCAGCCCCAAAAGCTCACAGAGGAGCAGACACTAGAGCCACTGGCACCTCACGCCTGCCTGGTGGTTTCCAGCATCAGCTGCTGCAGATTTGGGGTAGGTGGGACCCCTGCACTTGGCAATGAGTCACAGCTTGGCCACATGAGAGCTGGAAACCCAGAGAGAGGTTTTCTGTGGCCCTGCCCCTTGTCCTGGGGTGCTGTCATTCCTCACCTGACACCCAGGCAAGGAGCCGAGAGGCATCTTCCCTCCAAAGCCTCCCAAAAAGCGTTTGGAGGGTGGATGGTTCCTGTCACCACCTCAATTCTTCCCAGCCTCCCCAGACCAGCTGGTGGCCGCAGGGTGGCCAAACTGGCTTCAAGGGACCCAAATGCCCTGGGGACCTGCAGCCTTCACTGTGGTTCAGGAGAAACCTGGACAACAAGCAGGGGTCCTGCCTGGGGGCAGAGAGGATCTGCACAACCATCCCTGGTCCTGCACCCTTCCAACCTCAGGAAGGTGCCCAAGGCACTCCAGGAGCTATGGGACAATCAGAAAAGGGGTGGATGAGCACATTAATGCACCCCTTGCACCTAAAAAACCCATCGATGGATCCCCAGAGTCGCTGCAATGGGAGCAGGGACAGTTTCACGCCCTGGCAGGGCAGCGGGTGGCAGGCGTGGGCAGCAGTATCAGTCACCCGTGGGCGCAGTGGTTACAACACGGGGATGGTTTCTGGAAGCAAAAGGGAGGGCGCAGCCTCACCGTGCCATGCTGTGCCATGGGACAGCTGCCAAAATGCATCTAGCCTCTGCAGAGGGTGCCTCTGCTGGGGGTCGTGCCCAGGGGACCTCGTGCCATGAAATCCCATCGCAAGCTGTAGGGAGATCCGGAGCACACCTTCCCCATCCCCTCTGCTGTGCAGGTCGGGGACAGAGCCACTCCCCTCGCTACCCCAAATTTCTCGGGCTGGTGGAGGCTGAAAGCTCTCCAGACTGAGCCAGGGCAGGGGTCCCACAGGCACCTCTGGGGTGCGTACCCCTGTCCCGCCTTATCTCCTTGGGGCTGTTCGCACCCACCGGGGCGCTGCAGGGGGAAAAGTGACCGGGGCAGTGCCCATGGATGCGGGGAGGCCGCGCTGCCCCCACCTGCAGCTTCCCAGCCAGCACGGCAGCGGGGTGGAAATTCCTGCTTCCATAGTTCGGATACTCTCCACCATCGGAAACTATGAGCTCACAGCACTATACATAGGCACTGGAAAAACAAGTCTGCCTCCCTCGGCAGCTTTGGCCTCGCTGAAATCAAAGGGATTTTGGTGTATCGCGGCCCCGGCTTTGTCAGCAGTTTCGTCCTCTCCCGGTCACGGCCGTTCCCGGTGCCTTTGCCCCACTTCCATGTGCAGCCGCTTCTCTGCTGGGTGACAGGGTTGGGTCTGACGGTGCCTGAAGGACAAGTGACCAGGTCCAGGGACAAAGCCAGGTCCAGGATGCCTTTTCCAGGTGAGGAGGTGGCTCCAGGCTCAGCTCCTGGCCCATGATCACAGCCAGAGCTGCTCTGCCCAGGACCTGCTCCCCGCAGACAAGGGACATTGCTGACCCAGGAGGGGACACAGCCCTGGCTGTGGGGTTGGGGTAGCCGACGTCCCCTCCCTGCAGTGGTGACAGATTCAGGGCAGATCTTTGCAGCTTTTTACAGGGATGAAAGGATGCTGCAAATCTTCACTAGCATCACCCAGACTTCCTACTCCCAACCACCAGGCAGACGGGAGGCACAAAGCTATTATATATAGCTACATAAAACTGCTTATCTTCAAAGCACACTTATAGACAAAAGATTGATCTCTGTGTGAGTTTGGTGCCATGGGTCTCAGCACTTCCATGTCAAGCCCATGCTGCAGCTTCTAACCGATGGAACAGGGAAGTCTCCAATGAGCCCAGGTGTTTCCCTACCCATTTGCTCAGCTGGGGCCAGGATCCCGGTTAGAAAAATCCCAATTTATTCTTGGTTGCAAGATGCACACAGGGAGCTTTGCCACTCAGCCAGGTGAAGTCTTCAGTTGGAGAAGGAGGAATAATTGTGCCCACATCTATAATTGACATCCAGTTTGGGAAGTTTTACTCAGCATTTTACTATGGTTTGTATTTCATGTTCAGATCTCAACCTGCTGGTCTGAGGCTTTACAGGAGGTTCTGCTCAGCCCCTTCTCTTTCCACCTCTTCCCAGGCGACTCTCAAGCACAGCAAGTGGTTGGCATCAGCGAGAAGGAGCCGAGGTTAAGAGGGGAGAAGTAAACCCGCGTTTGGTTTTAGCCTGCGGAGATGTTCCCAGCCTGGGGAGAGGCTCAGGGGAGCACGCCCGAGGCCCCAGAAGCAGCAGCAGGAGCCCTTGCATCAGCGGCCTCCTCGGCGCTCTGTGCCTTGCCCAGGAGGTGGTGCTCTCGTGTGTGCTTTGGCTGCCTCCCAAAATCCAGCCCCGGCTGCGCGGAGCAGCCCCGAGCCCGCACCTGCGGAGCGGCGGGGCCCGGAGCCGGCGGTGCCACGGCTGGGTGGGACGGGGGCATCCTGGGTCTGGCCCTTCGGAGTGAGAGATGCTTGTCGGCACCGAGGAACAGCTGGAGCCTCCCCGAGCCCCTCTCCGATTCCTCTTTTCCCACCAGGGTGCGGATCTGCTGAGATGCTGCCTGCTTTGCTAAGCTTTGCTATGTGCCCCTGGGCACATAGGGTTTTTCCAAACCTTGTAGGGCAACTGTGGTCTCCAGAGGCTCCTTGAAGGCTTTTTTTTTCCCTTGAGCTGCACAGACCCCGTCTTTAGTCCCCATCCCAAAGACAGCCCCATCCCCATGGGGACTGGGACAGTGCCGGGGCTGTGCCAGTTCCCACTGCACACCTGGGCTTGGTCCCTGCTTTGCAGGGCAGGCTTGGCTCATATGGACACAAGGGACACAGGCTGTGCCACCATTTGCCCCAAAAGTCAGAAACAAATAGGTATTGGTGAATTATTTGCTACCACAAACAGATGCAAGAGCACCAGAAGCTGGCTTTCCCTGGGCCCAGTCCTCAGAGCAAGGCCTGAATGGGGTGTCAGCACACATCCCCTCTGCCTCCCCATCTCTCCAGCATCCCCTCCCTGCCCTGGTCCCACCTCACCTCCCATCCCAGTGCCCTGGGGAGATGGTTAAGGGGAGGAGGTGCTGCTGCAATGCTAATCCACAGCATCTCCCATGTAATAGAGAAACCACACGGCTTTGAAGCAAGTGGGAAGACACTCAGGGGGAGAAGGCAGCATCTGCTCAGCCGGGGCTGGAGTGGTCAGGGCAGAGGGGCTTGGGCGTCCTGCAAGCCCAAGGATGGGCAGGTCCTTCCTGGGAATGGGGCTGGAGTGGGGAGCAGGTTGCTGAACCTGTCATCAAATCCTCTGGCTCAGCATGGCCAGCAAAGGTGGATTTTCCCCTTGCTTCTGGCACGGGAGGCTTCAACGGGGCCATTGCAGGAGTCTGGGATGCACCCAAGGTTTGAAACCTCATCCCTTGTACGTTGGCTGCTGGCACAGGTAGGAGCGAGTGTGGTAGAGAGCCAGGCAAGGCAACAAGGTGCCAGGGACACCCCGCCTCAGATGCTCACCCCTTTTTTGCTGTCAGTTCCTTTGAGCCATGTTTTGGAAGACAAGGCACAGACACCCTGCAATGTCAGCAGAACAGGCTGTCAGGGCTTGGGTTTTGGGGTCCTGTACCAAAACGAGTTATTCTCTGTGGTTTTACCTGCCGGACTGCTGCAGTTTGATATTTTCCTCCAAGCCCCAGCTCCCAGCGGGCTGGGGTAGCAGCGGGGCAGTTTAACAGGAGCCAGAACAGGTCAGCCTCCAGCTCCTGCTGCAACACACATCTCGGAGCAGCACAAGGAAAAACAGGCTCAGTAAAAGGAGCATTTGATATTCACTTATGGCGGTGCTCATGATCTGGGTTAATTTAATGATTTTTCCTGGGATTTATGACCACATAGTGCTGCAAAGGGAGCGTGTGCGTGCAGAGCTGCTCTGCCAACCAGGGCTGCCTGGCAGCCTGCCCACCAGACACCCGGGGGGCTGTTGAGATGCGATGCTCAGCTTCAAGGGCATCCTCCCCACCCTGCCGTGCCTGGGTTTACGCATCCAAACCAAGGTGCCCAGCAAGGGAAGGGTGACCAGGGCTGAGCTCTGGAGACATTTCCTGCATCTCCTGGACCATCCCCACCCAGGGACCCCCAGGAAGATGGGTGCCGAAAGATGTGGGGTGCACAAGGGGTAACCCCTGCACCCAGTGAGCAGCAGGGCAAAAATCAAGAAGAAAAATCATCACTGGGGGGCAGCCGAGCGTTCAGTAGGCAGGCAGAGCTGTGAACAGCTTTTTTCAGGAACTGCTGGCAAAGTCTGTCAAAAGAAACAATTGGGCAAATATCGCCCAGGCACCAATGGCAGCACTCAGATTAGCCAGTAAAAGTAGCAGCTTTCATCTAAAAAAGCCTCTGTGTGAATGTATGCAACCAGCTCGGGGCGGGGGGTGTAAAATGAGGAAAAATTAAGTGTCTCTGCCTTTATGCAGCAAGAAACCCCTCGGTAGCATCAGCCCTTTGCCCTGGCCGACCCATGGAGCATGGGGCTGGGGTGCTCTGCCCGGCGTGTGGCTGCACCACCCTGCAGGGTGCTGGGCACGGCTGTGCCAAGCGAGCTGCTGCTGGGGAAATGCTGTCACCGAGCCCCGTGACAGAGCTGCCCCGATGGCAAAACCTTGCTGGAGGGGCTGGGCAGGGGCACCGAGGGCTGTGCCTGGGCTGTTGTCCCTGCAGCCTCCCTCCCAGAGCCATTGCACTGCCACGTTCCCCCCGAGCCATCACCTGGGGACCCCTAAAGCCCTCCTAGATGCCAGGCACCTCTGACACCACCCTCCTGTATTGACCTGCACACCCTGCAGCCCCCCAGCCCCCCCCTCCCTGCATACCCTCCCATGTCCCTCCCAGCCCCATCCCTGCTCCCTTCCCCAACCCATCCCTCCCCATCCCTGCCTCCTCGCCAGCCCCCTCCTGCTGCTCCTGCTGGGGGTGCACGGCCCCATCCCCACCAGAGCCACCTCCTGCCAGCCTGGTGCCCAGATCCATTTGGTGATGGCTTCAGAGGGCCACGATTCAACCCACTGGGTTACGAGGACGAAACACTGCCACCGCCATTGGTGTGGCATTTGGATGGGGATGACCGCAGAGCTCCCGAGGGCTCCGGGTACAATGAGCTGCTGGTCCTCAGCCCTCATCCTCGTGGGTAAATGCTCACAGCTCCAGAGCCACAAGCAGGGTTCTGTGGTGCCACCCAGCACAGCCCAGGGCAGGCACCCCGTCCTGGCTTCTCCTTCTCCCAAAGCCTCCTTCGCCCTAAGGCTCTGCAGAACCCAGAACCTGGCTGCTTTGTCTCTATGAGGAATGGGAAATTCCTTACAGTGGGAAATGGGATCGGTGCTGGCGGTAGCAGGGAGGCACAGATGTAGGGGAGGGGGATGCTGACGGCCCCGTGTGCCCCTCTGGGGGCCTGTCCCTGCTGCGGGCTGCTCCCAGCTCTGCCCCCTTGGCCCCTCTCCCCCCCAGCCTACATGCTCCTGTCTGGACAAGCCGCTCCCCCCCAAATGCAGTCCCTGGGGCTACCTGTGCCGCTGGCAGTGTCTCTCAGGGGAGTAACAGCACGGCGGCTCTTAAAACCCCCCAGGGAAGTGGTGGAGTCCCCATCCCCGGAGGTCTTCAAAAGACGTTTAGATGTAGAGCTTAGGGATATGGTTTAGTGGGGACTGCTAGCGTTAGGTCAGAGGTTGGGCTCGGTGATCTTGAGGTCTCTTCCAACCTAGAAATTCTGTGACTCTGTGACTCTGTGTGTGTCAGAAGACGCGCTGTGCCCAGCCACCCCTGGGGAACAGCAGCCCCCCCCCGCCCTGCCCCAGCGCTCAGTGCAGGCACCCGGCCTGCTCTTGGGACACATGGGGGCACCCCACTGCCTTCCCAGCCCGACGGGCCCCAGCCCGCCCCAGGCCCCTCCCAGCACACCCACAGCCCCCGGGGGCCTGCACGCCCCCTGCGCCCCCTCCCCGAGCCGTGCCCCCACCCCTCCGCCCCGCCCCTCGCAGCCCCGCCCCTCGCCCCGTAGCCCCGCCCACTCGCGCCGTAGCCCCGCCCCCGCCTCGCCCCGCCCCCCGCCGCGCGTAATAACGTGGCCCCGCCCCGCAGTGCCCGGATCAGGCGGTTCCGAGGCCGGGCGGCTGCGGCGGGCGATGCGCCCCGGTGAGCGGCGGGGCCAGGACAAGGGCCGGGGGGCGACGGGGAGCGGGGGGGGGGGGGGGGGAGCTGCGGGAGCTGCGGGGCTCGGCCGGGGGCTGCGGGGCTGAGTCCGGGGCCCTGGGGCGCCCGGCGCGGCCCCGCCGATTGGCTGCCAACTGACAACGGGGCACGTCCCGCCCCCCCGCGCGCGCGATTGGCCGGCGGCGCGGCTCCGCGGCCTGCTATTGGGCGCAGAGCGCGTCTGTCGGGACCGGCCGGGCTGCGCGGCCACCGCCCTGCGCGAGCCGCTGCCCCCCCCCACCCCCCCAGGCCCCCTGAGGGGACGGAACGGGGGGGGGGGGTCCCGAAGGGGTTGCCCCTGCCCTGCCCTGCCCCTGCCCCCGCCCCCGCCCCCGCCCCCCGGGGCCTGCGAGGCTCGGCGCGGGTGGCGGCAGGCGGGGGGGGCGCAGTGGCACGGGCAGTGCCCGGGGCCCTCGGGGTGTCTCTGGCTGTGTTGGGTCCTGCCCCTTACCGAGGGTACAGAGGTGCGGGTGTGTGTCCGTGCGGGTTTAGCTTCCTCCCCGGCTCCCGGGGGTCGAACCCTCCTTTCCTCCTCGTGTGGAGCTGCGGCTGTGTGAGGTGACAGCCCCGCTGCCGGGGAGGGAGAGGAAGAGTGCAGGGAGAGCATGGGGCTGGTGGCGGCCGTGACCTTGGTGCCATGGAGGCAGCTGGCACGAGGCTGCCAAAAAGCAGGGAGCGAAGCACTCCGTGTGCCTTCAGTCTCTTACGGGTATTTTGGAGAAGTGGGGGAAGGTGGACTAAAAAGGGAGAGCCGCACAGTGTTCAGATGTTTGTGTCCCCGTGAACGTAATCGAGATAAAATTGACGTGCGTTCAAGCAAAGTGCGTTTTCACCACTGCATTGTGCCCGCCCTGGGGCAGGACGAGCCGCTGCCAGCAGTGTGGTTTCCCCAGTACGGCTGTACCCCCAGAGGGGCCTTCTGCGGGGACAGCCCGCTGAGCTTCACTGCCCCGATCACAGCACAGCTCGGCGATTTCTTTAAAACTTTCATCTCGTTAAGTGTTTGCTGAAGGGACCTGAGTCCCTCTGCTTATGGCCAGCCTGTGACCTGTGTCTGGGTGGCCTTTTTCAGAAAGGTTTTCCCTCCCTGGCACTGCCGGATTGTAAGGGATTTAAAAGGCAACAGAGGATTGCCTCACCTTAGGAGAAACCTGCACCAAGTGCTCTTCCCTTCAAGCTTCCCAGTCACTCGTTGTTTGACAGTGACCAAAAGCATCGTAGCCCTCTGGCCACTGCCTTTCCAGGGAATTTCATCATGGGGATGGCATTAATTGCTGAGATAATGGGGAGGCTCCAGGGACTTTTGCCGGCTTCTGTCACAGGCTCTTTGTGTTTGCCTTAAACTCTCGGGTGAGGCTGTTGCTTCTGGGCAGGAGATGCTTCGGTGGTGCTGCTGGGAGCAAGCAGAGGCAGGTTGTCTGACACTGCCAGGTGTGTGAAGGAAACAATGGTTTTAACAGGAAATTCTGATACCTTTGGTAGTTGTAGCTGGATTTCTGAAAAGAGGCTTCCCATATTAGTGCCTTCCTTCTGTTTTCCCTGCTTGCATCGCAGGGCTGGCTAATGTGGCAACATTGGTTTGGTTTTGCTTTTGGGGGGTGGGGGGTGGATGTCCCTGTCTCCCCCAGCAGGTATCCTGTTTGCCAGGTGTGCAAGCCTTGGCCATGTGTGCAAAACAGGCTGGCTGTAGTACATCAATAAGGCTGATTCCACAGTGGCTGTCAGGATGAAAAGGCTTTACTGGACGGTGTCTGGCTGTTCCAGAGGCTTCTATCCTGAGCCTGGCTTGAGGATCCTGCGGGTAGGTTTGGTCCTCTCCTGCCTGCCATGCTGCCCACCTCGGAAAGGCAGGACTGATGGTTACGGCCGGGGAGGGAGTGCTGTGCTGACGCTGTGCTCTCTGACTTCTTTTTTCCTCCCGAAAGCTCATCTGCTGCTGTTGTAAGAGGCAAGGAGGCATTTGTTGTGGTTCACCAGAGAACATTCAGTTCAAAAATAGTACTGCAGGAAAAGACAGAGGTTTGCTTTCCGAAGCAGAGATGGAAGCAGGCAGCCTTCCAACACGTGTATGAAAATGCCTCCAGCTCCTATTTCAGGATGAGAAAAACAAGCCCAAATTGATTGGAGAAACCTAATCCACGGCTTTTGTTTGTTTGCTTGTTTTCTATATTCTTATAAGTGAAAGACAACACAAGTTTGTGTTTTCTTTTTTTTTTTCCTGGAGTGCTCAGGTGCCCAGCCGTGCTTTAAGTCCAAAATTGGGTTTGAGATAAAATAAACAAATCCAGAGTTTTGCCAGCTCGGGGGTTACCTCTTGGTTCCTGGGATTTGACAACCAGAAATGGCAGAAACAAGTTTTCTTCTGTTTTTCTGAGATGATGGGAAGAGGTGGAAGACCTGGGTTTGCCTGCCGGGCCCCAGCGATGCTTCCTGGCAGAGCCCTTCCCGGCACCAAGGGGCAGGCACCCGGCCCCTCCGGGGCTCCGACAGCCCAGGGAGCTGGAGGCCGGATGTGACCTTGGCAGGATTTCTGCCAGGTCCTATTTTAGGTGGGTATTTGCTCAGTTCCAAAGGTCACTTGGTGGTTGTGCCACATTTGGTGGTGGGTCAGGAAGTGAAGCGTGGAGGTGGGATGCCTTTTACTGCAGCTTGGTGTGTTCGGTGACGTTGCTGTGCCTCCCCTCTCCTCGGTGAGTGCTCTCTGGAAGTGCTGGGTGATCACAGCTGTGTCTGAGCACGGCTCTGAGTCACTTTGGATGTGCTTCTGTAGCCTGTGATGAGCTGAGGGTCGGAGCAGCAGCTTCTGAGCTGTGGGAAGGGGCAGAGAGGAGTCCAAGCACTGCGCTGGGTGTGGAGCCTTGTGTTGTGCTCTGACATCTGATCCAAGCCCGAGCTGCAGCCTCCAGTCACATGGGGAGCCCGGGCAGCTTTTTTTAAGGTGCTGTGTTTGTGTTTTAATGGCTCAGCTGAGAGGTGGCTCCTTGAAGATTTCAGTTTGGCCTTGAATGCAAGGTCCATTAATGTCCTTGAGGAAAGTACTGTCTACCTGGTAGTTCAGTTCCGTCTGGCACATGTGGGGCTCAGAAAATACTGAGCATCCCACTTGGCAGGATGCTTCTGGAGGTGAGGAAACCGCGTTTGTCCCATCTTAAAAAAGAAAAAGGTGCAGTTAGAGAAGTCCTTAACCTACAAGCTGCAGTTTTGTTTTGTTTTTGTTTTTTTTTTTTGTGTGTGTGTGTGTACAATCACAGCATCGAAAAGTTGTTCCATTTTAAGAGGAGAGTTACTCGGTCCCAGTGACTGTGTACTGGGGGCTTGAAAGCAGCCACGGTGCTTTGAACACAGCTCTTGTTTTAGTGCTGCTCGGACCTGGAGCTATGCCCGCGTGCCCGAGCTTTCCCAGGGCGCTGCATGAATGCGGAGCTGTTGTAATGAATGCCGAGTGGGCATCACCAGAAGCCTGCTCTCATTTTCCCTGGAAGACGCTGCTGCATTGTCTTGTCCATGTCCTGAAAGCCTCAGTGTTCTTTGTCAAAGGCTCGATTCTGGCAGCGCCACGTCTGCATGGAGCCCGGGAATGGGAAGGGCTCGGCGTGCTGCGGCTCAGCCCCTCGCACAAAGCCCCGAGCCGGGCAGCTGGCGCCGTGCAGCAGCAAAGCCGTCCTTGTCCAGCCCCTGGCACGCCGTGGGTGACGCCGTCCCACGCGTTCGTGCCTCAGGCTGGGCGCTCGTGCCCTGGTGGTGCTGGGGGGCTGCTTTCTGCACCGTGAAGCTGCCTGCCCCTCCTGATGCTCAGCGCAGTGTTCTGGCCCCAAGCTGCCGTGTTTGTGTAGTGTGTGTGCTCTTAGCTTGCTCTTGGCCCCGTGCACGTGAGAGAAAGCAAGAGCTACAGCATCGTGCATGCAAACCAGGCTGTGGGTGCTAGAGCTTAGCATGTTGGCATCTGAGGGAGGTGTTTCTGCAGGGCAGGAGGCAGGTGAAAAATCAGGGCTGACAGCTGGGCACGAGGAAGGACCCTGAGCATGGGTGGGTGCGAGCTGCCACCGCCTAAAAAATGTGTCAGGGGCCGCAGACAGGCCTGGGAAGGTCGGTGCCGTCCCTCTCCGAGACCTCAGTGGTGAAGGACGAGGGGTGCTGCCGGCTTTGGGGTACCGCAGGGCGAGTCTCCTCCCTTTGGTGTCTCCAGGGAAGTGGTGCTTGGAC
The DNA here is from genome assembly GCF_965140915.1 of Aythya marila. Taxonomy (NCBI): domain Eukaryota; kingdom Metazoa; phylum Chordata; class Aves; order Anseriformes; family Anatidae; genus Aythya; species Aythya marila. The sequence continues at coordinate 11,115,872 of NC_139059.1, read as the reverse complement.
GAGGGGTGGAAACCCCCATGTTCTGCCCTCCCCACCCTCGCAGCAGGAAGCAGTCCTGGGCCCAGGCGCGCCTTGTGGCGCCTGCTTCTAGGAAATGATGCAAGGCGCTTCCTCGTGCTAGCTTTCTTCTCAACGCATCCTGAATTTCACTGACGTGGGGCTTCCTGGTGGGTTACGTCTTCAGAAGGGCTCCTCCGGAGCACTGGGAGCTGACCCCGTTCAGCGCTACACCTCGGGTGTTGTTTTGGGGAAAACGTGCTTCTTGCTGCTCTGTGCTCTCCGCTGGCCCTCTTGGAGAGACTGAGGGGAAGGTCCGGAGGCTTGTACTGAAGCGATTCCAGTGTGATCCGTGTGGGACTGGTGTTACGGACAGCACACAGCGGTAACCAAGGCAAACTGCTCATCGCTTTCTCTTCCCCCAAATCAGCGTAGCAGCCCAGGAGCTGCCTGACGTGTGCCTGAGCCACAGCAACGTCTGCTCGCCTTGCTGCAGCCAGCTGTGAAACCCTGGCGGCTCGGGAGGTGATTCACGGGCTCCGCATCCACCATAAACAGGCACTTTGCACGGGGCGCCGTTTGTTCCTGGGTTACCATTAAACTGCCTTGCCAACAGGTGCAGCAGCTGAAGCACGTACGCCAAAGACATGTTTGTCTGGAGGGACAGCAGGACTGGACAGACGTGTGCCGGGAGGGCTGGCGGTGCCTCACGTGTGCTGTGCTCAGTTCAGGGCATTGTAGGAGAGGAAACACGGTCAGGTGTCAGCGGCGTGGGGGCCTGGCTGATGATGGCCAGCTCGGACCTGACAGCAGCGTGGGGTGCAGGAAGCACAGGGAGGCAGTCGGGGTGCTTCTGAGGTGCTGAGCACCCGCTGGGTGAGTTTGGTCCCGTGCCCTGGGTGGTGGCAGCTGCGGTCCCGGCTGAAGAGCAGCTGTGCCGCGCTTTGTGAGCTAAGGACCAGGCTGGGGAATGAGCCTGGCTGCCCTCTGATGAAAGCGCTGGGGCGTTCTGTCCCACTTCTGGGTGGCTGAAATGTGGGTCACGGCGATGCAGGACGTGTCAGTGTGACACGGCTGGGCCTGGAGGGACAGCAGTGGCTATTGATGGCTGTCAGAGGGAAGGCTGGGACTCACGGGTCAGCTGTTACTGGCTAATCTGCCAGCGTGAGCTTGGAGCAAGCGCTGTCTGAAGCCTCTGCCATAGCAAAGAGGTTGGTTTCAGCTTATTCCTTTATTTTCTGGGAATTCATAACCGAGCTGGAGTCTCGGGTGTTGGAGAGGGGGGAGAGAAATGACTGCCTTGAGTGAGAGCTTGGAGAGAGCTCCCAAATGTCTGTGTGACACCCCGGGGGCAGCTCCTGCACTGCAGAGCGCGGCTGCCACCCACCCGGAGACATCCCTGGCAGGAGCTGCTGGCCTTGGGGGGCACGGGGCTTGGGGAGAGCTGTTTTAGGGTGGCTGGGGAGGGCACAGCGGGTCTCAGGGTGGCTGCTGGCACCTGCCTCATTGGTACGGAAGCAGAAATGAGCTTGGGCTCAACCTGGGAAGAGTAAATCGAGTTTTAATGTCCACAGCACAGCTCCTTGGCTGTTGACCTCAGAGCGTTTGGGCTTGCTTGTTTCGTGTCTCTGCTGCCATAACGGGAAGGGCAGCAGGCAGAACCTCTAAGAACATTTTCCAAATGGAAGTGGAAACTGTGATAGCTGTAAATTTCAATGTCCTTACCAGTGGTGGTCCTAAATGAGCACGTGGCATTAGCTAATGCTTCAGTGACAGCTACAGCATGCAGCCGACAATTTTGGTCTCATTTCAGGCTGCTGCACAAGCCTTTCCTGAAGCCGGATGATATTTCATTACTTGCGGCAGGTCTCTGCTGAGTGATGATCATTAACATCCTGCTGGCCAGTGCCAAGCCTGGATGCTGTTGCCAGGCCATGCCATGAAGCCCAGCAGCAGTTTCGGGGCCTGTCTGCCTATCCTGAGCACATTCTTGTGTTTGTGCCCTGCAGGGACCTACTGATCATGGACAGTGAAGAAATCCCAACTTTTTCAAGTCCAAAGGAGGAAACCGCGTATTGGAAAGAGCTTTCCTTGAAGTACAAACAAAGGTACTGTTGTAGGTTTGCAGATAGTTCTTGATGATCAGAATGTGGCTTAATCTGTTTCTCTGCAAGATTTTACCAAAATGAGTATTAGGTGTCTGTTTAAAAAAGAGCTCTCTTTATTTCCAGCTTTAAATCCAGCTTTTACGTTCCCATCCTTGTGGAAGCGCAGTGTTCCTTAGTGCTACCATGCCAGGAATTCAAGGTTATGTTTTGGGCATGTTTGAGCAAGAGAAGAGCCCCTTTTGCTATCATGTGCATATTTGTATAATTAAAGTGCTGCTTTGAGTAGTAACTTGACATTTTATTGCAAGTAGCTGCCTTTGGGCTTGATGATATCATTACTGGTCCCTTGGGCTTCTTGCAGTTTAGTTACTGGTATAAAAAGTGACAGTTTTGGTGGCTGCTGCCATTTATTGAAATGCACTGTACTTCATAGTCCAGCCTGTGTTTGTGCCACTGCGTGTTTTAAGGGGGCACGAGGCTTTTTGGTTACAAAAAATGACTATAGGCTCCCAGCTTTTGTTCTCTTTGGAAGGCTTTTCTTGCACTCAGTGTTACCTGTGTGCAATAGAAGTGAAACCTCTCTCAAGCCCAAAGAGCCCAACGTGCAAGTTGCTTTTTTGTTTGGCTTTTTTTTTTTTTCCTGGGGATGGGGATGGGAGTGGGAATCTGAAGGGCAGGCCCCTTCACATGTGGGGTTTCCTGGGCTGTTCTTGGGTGTCAGAAAAGTCTCCCTTTAATGCCAATGGGTATGTAGTTTCCTAAAGTTTGTTAGTTTTCTCTGCAGCTTGCTAGGAGCTGAGCTATGACGTTTGGTAAAGATGAAAAATTAATAAGTGAAGTATGCGGAGTGGCTGCTTTTAGCAATTTAATACCTTGCAGTGGTACAAGGTTAGTAAGTGCTGGCTTCCTTCCAAAGTGCTTAAGTAACCCTAAGATTCAAAGCTTAATGCTTTTCAGCAACATTAAATTTCCAGGTAGTGCAGAGATACAGTAACTCATTCTGTTAGTGTCTGACCAGAAGCAGGTTACAAACTCACTTTATTTAGTGACTCTGTCAAGTCTGCTAGACTGAAAGCTACGGGAGTTCAAAGTATTCATCAGGTTCTGTGATTCCTGGAAATAGCCTTGATAAGGTTGTATTTGCACATGTATTTAATGTAGCTGTTTGAGGGTTTTTTTGATGTTAGGGAGTGAATTTCCTTTTATAGCTAAACTTAATGTGATTTCTCTATTCCCTGTTTTTCATTTTCCCCTGCAGAGGTCTGTGGATGACGCTTAAGTACTTTAAAACTCGTGTTTTTTCAGCTGATTGTTTTTAACGAGCCATGGGCTTTGTCTTAACTTGAGAGGTGCTGCATTTTCGATTGACAAAACTGTCTCCTTACAGCTTCCAGGAAGCTCGAGAAGAGCTGGCTGAATTTCAGGAGGGAAGCAGAGAATTAGAAGCTGAGTTGGAGGCACAGCTAGTGCAAGCCGAGCAGAGGAATAGGGATTTGCAAGCAGATAACCAAAGACTGAAATATGAAGTGGAAACATTAAAGGTAGGTCTTGTCTGTAATGGCATTGCCTCTCCTACAGATATGTCTTGGATATTATTTTAGGTTGTCTGTTCTGTTCTTGGCCACTGAATATCCAAATGAAGTAAAGGAGTCATCTGTTTAAGATCCCGTCTTGAGGATCTCCAGTATGTGCTCCAAATAAGGCAGCAACCTACCAGAGAAATTTCTGGAGGAATTTTTCTTGTTCACATCATTAAACTCTTGTCATTGAGTTTGTGCTCGTTTATTTGAATTCTCTAGGCTTTGCCAAGTGGTAGCTTTATTATTTACCCAGGCAACATCAGCATAGCAACAGGGTGGACAACACAAGTATGTTTTGTCAGGCCATTGCGTTGTCATCTTTCTTTGCAATTTTTTAATTTTTTTTCCAGAACGTCTCCTTGGTTTTATGAGACCTTAAAGAAAGCTGAAGATGGGTGATTTGTGCACATCTTTGAGAGATTTATTCCTAATTCTTAACAGCCATATCTGTGAAGACAGGAACTGCATAAGGATTTGTGTGTTCAGATGATGCATTTTAATTAACCCCTCTGTGTTAACAAATTCTTTCAGGGTCTTGAAAAGTATCTTTTCTGGTAACCTCAGATTAGTTTATTGAAGGCAAAGGTTGGAAAACTTACCTAATGGAAATAGGGTTTTGGGGATTACTTGTTCACATATCCAGTCCTGGTTATGTCTGTAAGGCCAGTATGTGTTTTTTAAGGTCAGTAGTTTTTCCATAAGACCCTGTCTGTACCCTGTGGAGCTGGTGAGAGTGTGTTTGAGACTTGATTCTTCCAGTATCTCAAAGATAAGCTTGTGGACCTGGAGGTTTTGTAACAGATTTCAGTGGCTCTCATTTGTAATGGAGACATCAGATGCGTTCTGGTAACAGTGTGGCTATTGTCAGGGGAGAGAGGCACTGAAGGGGAGGCTGTGCAGTTAGATTTCTGTTTTTCTAGATGTTTGAGGCATCAGAGCAGCTGTCAGTGCAGGCTGTTAGGAACAGATGCAGGGATGCATCTCTGAACAGCCAGCTGGGTTGTGATGAGAAGTCAATGCACAATGTGGTGTTTGTCATTTTATCCTGTGTCCAGTATTGATGTTCAGAGTATGTTCCTTCTGCCTTCATGCTTTTTGTTGTGTGTTACCAGTAATCCCAGATCAGCAGACTGCAGCTAGTATTTCACTTTGTTTGCCCAGTTTTACCGCTGATAATTTGGAGAATGTATGCTACTGATGTTTATCTCACTACTTCTCTTTCTTTCAGGAGAAACTGGAGCACCAGTATGCACAAAGCTACAAGCAAGTGTCGTTGTTAGAGGATGACCTGAGCCAGACAAGGGCCATTAAAGATCAGCTACATAAGTATGTGAGGGAGTTGGAACAGGCCAACGATGACTTGGAACGTGCAAAGAGGTGAAGGCTGCAGTCCTCTGATTTCCTTAAAGTATTCACTAGATCTTTTCCTTGTTATTCAGATTCATCACTTTATTTCTCTAAAGAGGAAAAAAAAAAAGCACATGGTTTAAAAAAATGATGCTTGATTCTTTGTACAGTGCAACTTTACTCCTGGAGTTTACCTCCGTCAGCTGGTAGTGTTATATTACATCAAGAAAAGCTAGTGGGAAAGCCTAAAATGCTTCATGCTCATGTGAGAACTGAGCAGTACAAGAAGGCTCAGAGCAAGCTAGGCCAGTGCACTGGTTTTGATACTACCAGCTGGGTGACTTGTATTTGTGATCCTTGTAGCTCAAAGCCCCTTTGAAGTAAGAAGCTAGTGCTTTACATAGTCCCTTTTAAATTGAACAGGCCAAAGGAGTCTCCTGTTCCTTGCATAACAGCTTAATGACTGTGGGGAACAAATGTGGCCTGTGTAAGTGCACAAAATGAACAGGCTGCTGTTAGAAACGCCCAGTTTTGGAGTCGATCATGCTTCCGTTTTGCTGAATGGGAATTTTGCCATTGATTCAGTAGGACCAGGAATGAGCCTCCGGCTATCTGGCAAAAAGATCTAAGAGCTGAGGCCCTGTTTCCACAAGGCTCTTAACCTCATGACTAACTTTTGACACATATGAGTTGTCCCACTGAAATCATGGAACGAATATCCCAGTGCCCTGCTTTCTGGGCTGTTGCCTGTTCCTCCTGAGGTGACTCACTGATAAAATATATGGCTTTGCGGAATGGCTTGGGAAGAATGGAGCAAGGTGCGCTAGACTGGCTCTTTTCCAGCTCTTTGGTACATCTCAGAGAGCCAGATGCTATCGTGTTCTTTTCATCTCAATCCCTGGCTTCTCTGGAGTTTTAGTCCTTTCAGAGAAGCATTTCCATAGCTTTCAGATGACTAACTTGAATGTAGACCCTGCTAACGTTTTTCCTCTATTATGTTTTTGAATACACTTTTATGTTAGTTGAGCCAAAGAACCTAATATTCTGGATTTTGTTTCTAGGGCAACAATAGTTTCATTGGAGGACTTTGAACAAAGGCTGAACCAGGCCATTGAGAGAAATGCGTTTTTAGAAAGTGAACTGGATGACAAGGAATCATTGCTAGTTTCTGTACAGCGATTAAAGGATGAAGCGAGAGGTATGGCTTTCTTGATTACTTCTGTGTCTTGGGACATTGTTGGCTTGCTAACAGAGACGTGTAGCAACCAAAGCTTGTGTTTATAGAAAGGCTCATGTAATGACACTCAAACTGGTATTGTAATGTAAGCATTGGGATTTGCTTACTAACAGTATTTTCTCTATTCTTTGTATGTTCACTGTAGCTAAGAGCAAAAAAAAAAAAAATCTTCATGTAGGGCTGAATTAATATAAGATTCATTCAGAATTTTTAACCAACGTGACCAGAAAAAAAACTGTTTCGCAGATCTAACAGAGTTGAGTACTGTGTTCCAAAAGATCCCACTGTCTGTGGTTTTGTGCCTTGTATAGGAACGGAAAATACAGGAGATGACAGGAAAATGCATGATTAATAGCAAACAACTATCTTTAAAAATTCTGTCTACTGTGTACTTTCTAAATCTGTTGGAAATCACCTGGCATATTAAAGATATTCCAGTAAAGACTGTGGTTAGACCTGTAGGATCAGAGATGTTAAGATAGTCTTCTGGGTTATAATCAAGTTGGGAATTCCCTGGTGTGTTTCACATAGAGGACATGGGGGAAACTTTATTTGTATTCTATTTTTTTAATGGTTGGGGAACACGACTTCTCTAATGGGACAATCTGCTCAAAAGCCTTCCATTGCAGTAGTTTAGTGTTTTCAATGTTCATTCCAAAGTGAAGCTCTCTAAAACAATTCCTCAGTGAAAACAACAATCTGACTGTAAGGCCATACACTTGACAGTAGGCTGGGATTTCTTTGTTGGTGTTCTTCGTGAGCCTCTTTGGAGCAAGTTTGTGCCTCACAAATTGAAAGCCACTATTGAAAACAGTTTTATTTATAATAAATGTGAAAAGGGAGATTAAGAATTTTCTGAAGATATGTATGTATTGCAGTCTAGGGTTAGGGCAATAATACTGGAGAAGACAGCAAAACCTAGGGGATTATTTTCTAGAACACTGGGGGAATCATCACATGAGACATCCTCTGTCTTGGATGAGTTCTTTGCAAATTTTTAGCGTTTGTTGGAATAGAAAAGTTGCATGTTATTCCCATGTAAGCAAGCAGGAATGCTAGGCACTAAAAGAACAGATATGGTATCAAAGTCAAATATAACACTTCTGATTGAACAGCCACAAATACTCTTCTAGGAATCCAAATCGGATTTCATTTCAGTTGTGCTGTTTTCCTCAATCTTTCCTAAAAATTCAGGATAACTTAAAAGCCATATTGTACAACAGACTTGATCCTTGTGGGTCAGTTCCAGCTCAGAGTATTCTGTGATTCTCTTTCGTTTGGACTACTGGCTTCTTCAGCCTGCTCTTTCATTTGCTGAGGAGTCAAGAAACACTGGATACAGCCCTTTGACTGTCTCTGGCTGGTGTGCAGTCCTGTGAATTAACTGGAAAAATAACACAAGAAACACAAAACTAGGTCATTAATCTGTTTTCCCAGCTTCTATTTGAGCAGAAGCTGAATGCAGTTCAGCAGGCATTTGTAACCAGCTAAGTATTTCGAAGCACACTTTCCATGGAACCAAACTACAAGTCGGGAAGAATGCTGAGGTCAAGTCACCTGCTGTGCCCTCTGGGGCCGCGCAGCTCTCTGGGCTGGGGGATCTCTGCTGCCTCCTTACATCCAGCTGTAATGGGAGGTGCTGGTATTGAGCTGTCTGATTTGAGATGGGGTCTTTGCTGGAGAAATCCAGCAACAGTGAATTGGTGTTTGGTTGTTACAAAGTATTCCCTCTTCCCCTCTCAAAAAACGATTAGCATGTTAGAGAAATCTGTTGCTAATATAATGTGTGGTTTTTGTATTTTCCTTCTTCCAACTTCAGACTTGCGGCAAGAGCTTGCGGTACGGGAAAGGCAACAAGAAGTCACCCGAAAGTCTGCACCTAGTTCTCCAACTCTAGACTGTGAAAAGATGGATTCAGCTGTCCAGGCGTCTCTCTCCTTGCCAGCTACACCTGTTGGAAAAGGATCAGAAAATAGTTTTCCTTCCCCAAAAGGTAGAGTTCCTAGAAGCTGTGCCTAGTTGTTTGAGATTATGCTCTGCTTGTCAAAAATAGTTTCAGACCAGGTCCTTGTTAGTAAACTTTAAGTAAACATGCGGATCATGTGGTATATGATCCACATGTTTAAGTAAACATGGTACATGTGGATCCAACAGGCATTACATAAATGTAATTTAAAAATTGCATTTTTAAATCATGGGCCAGCATCAGGCCTGCTTACTGAGTGTCATGAGCAAATGCTATGGAAAAGAAAGATTCAGAAGCTGAGCTACTGCTTTGGGGTGGTAGGGACTGTACTCTGCAGTAGGTGCCTGCAGTAGAGCACGTTTGGGGTTGCAGGGCAGTGCAGTGACTGATATTTCAGCTTAAGTGCAGGGTAGCAGTGGTGGGTAAATGGTGGGTAGTAACTGTGATAGTCTAGACTGCCTTTGTTACCACAGTTGCGTTCAGGGGTGCTGTTTTCTCTGTGAGGCAGTAGGATGTTAGTCCAGTCCTCTTCCCATCTGGAAGGCTCTGGACAATCACAAGGATTATGACATTTATTTTCTAAATTAGAGTAGATTCCAAGGGAAGCTCTGGTTGGATTAGATAGATTGCAGGCAGAAGCCTTGCAGATGCAGAGTGCATGAACTCTGCATGTAGGTCTAATGGAAAAGGAGGCAGTGAACAGGAATTAAGCTTTTATTCTTTCCATGGCTAGTGGTTATGCAGCCTGTGTTACCATGGAGTAACTGTATGAAGAGCCTGCAGTAGGATTTTGGATTTACCCTTTTATACTGAAGTTATTTTAAAAATTGAACTGTGGAGGAAGAGCAAGGCACATAGCAACTCACATAATCAAACATGTTTGTTTGCAGCTATTCCAAACGGATTTGGTACCAGCCCTCTTACTCCTTCAGCTAGAATATCTGCACTCAACATTGTGGGAGATCTCTTACGGAAAGTGGGGGTGAGTGCTCTGTACTGAAGTATCTCTAGCTCTGTGCTGATATCACTGAGCTCTCATCCTTGTAAGCAAATTAAAGATGGCTGTGGCCCATGTTGAGTTCATGCTGTAGTTTCCAATGTCTCTCTTCCAAATCATCCACATTTAGTGTTTAGTATGTAATAATATATATATTTTTAAGTATCTTGATTTGTAGAGCAGGTTTGCTGAAGTTCTGATGCCAGATTTATTAATGAAATTTTTACTTGGAGTAAAAAGAACCTTCAATGTTTTGGTACATTGGGCTAGACATCATCAGGCACTTGTGCATATTTCAAATGGGTCCTGCAGCTTTCTCTGTAATGAGACCAGGGCTCAGAACTGAACCTCAGACTTGGGGTGTCCACTGCATAGTTGTTTTATGTCACAGCAGGTGAGCTGAAATCAGACTGTCACTGTTTCTTCTTGTGCCTGAGGAGATCTGCAAGTGTTGCTGAAAAATGAAATAAATTTTAGAAAAGAGCCCTTTGGGTAAGAAAGGGAAAAAATAAATCAGGAGAAAGCCAAATGTTCCCCCTATGTAGTTAAACGGGAAGTGAAATGTGTGAGCCTTTAAAGGGATTACAACTCTAAGCAGGGAAGAAGTGGTTTAAACATCTGTTACGGTGTTGCTTAGGATGCCAGGCTTTCCAGTTGAATGAAGACGTGACTTTTGAGTTATGAGAAGCTTGTTTGAAGTGCCACAGTGGTTAGTGTTTCGAGTGGAAACATGGGTAGCCTCGGTGCCTAGCCTTCAGGGCTGGCTTTCCTCTCTCCCTTCTGGTTAATGAGGAAAACAGAAATAGCTGCAGTCAAGATAGTTCTAGCAAAGTTTGAGCTAAAAATGACATCTTTGCTTACATTTGGATCCAGTGAGCTCAAAGTTGGTTTGAAAGGGCAACAGGACGACTCAGAGTTATGGAGTGGCATGTTTAAAATGGGATCATTGTGAGTAAGAGTCTGCAGGGGATTTAGGGAGCTTAATCACAATCCTGTGTGATTACTCTGCAAGGACAGGAAATGCCAAATAAGCATGCTTCTTTCCCAGCCTACTCTTAAACACACGCTCTGCCAGTGATGCAGAATTCCAGCTCATGCATTTGTTTAGTAATAATTATAGGATGTTCAGGATTTCTTTGGGCTGGCTACACGCAGGATACCTTCTCCCATGCCTCAGACTCCCTTTCTCTCCAAGAAGTTCCCTTCAGCTTTCTTGTTTGCTTGTGAGACAGCAAATTACTTGATGCAGATCACACTGGATATTTCCAGTAGAAAGATGCTTTGAGACCAAGAGATAGATAGGTATCTTTATATATAGTCACTAAGGAAGATTAAAGGGGTCTCTAGAAGAAGATGTTAGTATTCCCTTTCTCTTAGTACGTCAGTAAGTTATTAATGGAGTACTTTACTGAATGGAATCTGACACAGCCCCATATACTATGGAGTTGAAATTTTGTCTCCATGTGCCTGCGAGTGTGGGAATTCATACACGTGCAGGGTGGAAATAGCAAGTAATTGCAAGGTTTTTCTGCTGAACCAGACAGTCTTACCAAGTTAAACCTCGGTTTGTGATAAATGACAGAAAGGGCAGGTGATGTACTGAAGTGGAGGAGAGAATCAGGATTTGGGTCTCCTTCCTGCCAGGAGTCAGTGGATGAGGCAGGTCTGTTAAGGTCTGTTACCTTGCATAGGGGGAAAAAGATCTTTCCAGGTTAGCTTGGAAGTAGTAGAGATGAGGTAGAAACCCTGAGGATGGGCTTAGCTGCCTTTGTTTCTGCTGCTGTCTTATGCTGTGTCAGTAGCACCTCTTCTGCCGAAGATTATCAGGGAGGATTAAGAAACTAGCCATGTTTTTCAGACAATGATGAAGAAAGAAATGCCAGAAGACATTGTCCTGGGAAAAATTCCAATTTTCCAAATGTACGGTCACTCCCAAAACTTGATGATTCTGCTTTTGGTTCTCTGAGTCCTCTGGTTAGTTTACGCCAGCCTCACTCAAGTTCTTAAAGCAAGAGGTTTCAGTAACTTCTGCCAAGTTACCTTTTTACATTTGGTACCTAAATGGGAGTTGATATGTTATAAAATCCTAGCCCTGATGGAAGCAAAATGTGCCTGGCAGTCAGCATCAGCATCTCATTGTGTGGGTTTCAATTATGGACAGATGACAGAAAATGACAGCTTTGTTCCCATTTAGTTCAGTTTTTGCCAAAGATGGTTATGTTGGGGTGATCACACAGATCATGATGATCTGTGGTCATGTCAAAGCCTGAACTTGAGCAGCAAAACATTTTTCTTAATCCTACTTTTTCTCCTTTCACAGGCCTTAGAATCCAAATTAGCTGCTTGCAGAAATTTTGCAAAGGACCAGGCATCACGGAAATCCTATATTTCAGGGAATGTTAACAGCAGCATGATAAACAGCAATGGTGCAAAGTACCCTCATCCAGGACATACTTCCTTCTTCGACAAAGGGTAAGTCAGGGTTTATTTTTACACTAAAGGAGGGGGGAGTGTGTTTCAGGATGCTGTGTGAAGCAGGAGGGTTTTTTGGGCTTGTTTTTAGCCCACCGCAGCTTTCATCCAATAAGACAAATAATTTGTGGAGCCAAATTCTCAAGGGGACAGAGAAGCGAGGATAATGTAGACTTAGGTAAGGCAAAGAGAAAAGCAAGTGTGTGACCTCTCAGCTGGTAGGATGTCAGCACCAGTTCTGCCCCTCTGCTGCCTCATCTCTCAGCTGGTGGGGACACCACGGCCTTCAGAAGGATCTCAAGGAAATAGTGGTGGAGTTGCCATAGCTACTGGTGCGTGGGGAGTGCCTTAACCACAACTCTGGAGATTCCCTCGGTACGAACAGCTTAGTGTGGGCAGCACAGGCTCTCTTGGAGGGTGGGGCCCTCTTTTTACTTCCCCCTCTATTAGTGGAAAAGAAAATGTCACTGATTGTGTAATTCTGGCTGATGGAAGGGGCAGCTGTACTCCTCCCGGCTGTGTTGCGCATCAGCCGGGAGGCCAGAAACTGCTTTCACAGGAAAAACCACTCTCACATGACTTCCCTTCGTATGGGGAAGTGGTTCAGCAGGAGGACGTTCCCCGTCCCTGTGGTTGGGTGAGCAGCACTGCAGGGCAGGACGTGCAGCCAAGCGCTCCTCCGGTGCTACTCGGTGATACTGAAACCTGTGCTGGGTGTCACCGGGCTAAACACCCTCCATGCTCCCTCCGTGGTGCTAGTCTTCCTTGTTAAACCCTAAGCCAGTTCAATTTTAATGCTGATTTTCAGCACACCCTCAATCTAGAATTTATTTTAGAGCATTAAATGAGCTGTTAGCAACCTAAAGAGTGCCATATAGACAACAGTCAAGCTGGGCTTCTGCAATTCTTCTCCTGTGAGCTGAATCATGTTGCTATGTGGGTAGCAGGGCAAGCTGCTGCTTAGAAACTGGCATACAGAGTTCTTAGAGCAACTGTTTTTTGTTGCTTTTGGAAAGGAAGTGTTCAGATACTTAACAAGGTCGTTGTCGTTTGCGAATTGGACAGACGTCAGGGTTGTCTGCATACTGGGAGGCTGACCGGGGTCCACGCATCCCCCACAGCAGTGCTCACACTTTCAATGCAGGCTTCATTTCGTGTGCAAGCTGTCAGGATAGTGCTAGGGGGAGATTAGAGCTGTTCTTAGCAGGCAGCATGGCTATATTGAGTTGTGGTGTGACAAATAAGCTGATTGCTGCTTGGGGTGGGGGTCACTTTTAATTATCCAGATTGTCATCACAGTTGTTACCTGGGCTGGCTGCCTGCAGCTCAGAGCAGGCTGGAGCTGAAAAAGGCTTAGGAAGGCAGCCTATTGGTAGAGCACTTCTACAGCACACTCAGAGGATGTTAGCAGGCTAGAAAAGTGCATGGAAATGACTGTGCACACCTGCAAGTTGTGAGACCCTTGCTGGGCTCTATCCTCTCTCTCTCCTCCTCTCGTATGTGCTGCTGGGGTCAGGGGCTTGCCCCTTCCCCTCGCTTTGTCTTCCTGCCTCTCTCGTGGTCTGGGGGTGATGCGGTGTCTGTGCTGCACGCACACTGCACCGTTCCTGTGTAAAGCCTGAATAATTCTGTCTGCACCAGTACCTGGACAGAGCCCTCACTGCGGTGAGCTCGGCCCCACCGTGCCTGCCTGCTGGCGGTGCCTGGTCCCCTGCACGTCACAGCGGCTGGGCACGAGGGGCTGAGCTGAGGAGTGCCCTTTCTTCTCCCCTCTTCTCCTCCTTTCTCTCCAGCCCCTGTACTCTCCTCCCTGCCCCAAATTGTCGCTGGAGCCTGAATCAGCCACGTGTGCTCGTAGACCCGGTCCAATCTGCAGCTGCTGCCTTATGAACAGCCAGTTGCTGGGTGGTGGGATTGTGACAGAGGTAATTCAGTCACGTCATTACACTTCCATTTACTTTCCCATTTTGTTGGTTAAGATGTTCGATGAACCTCCATCTCTCCTCAAACACCTGCTCTCTGCTTGCTGAGTAGAGCTGAGCAGGAAGCTCAACGTGCAGGAGATGGTGTGGTGGGAGCAAGGATAGGAGCAGTTACTTCAGCGTCACTTTGGGGGATGTTTGGAGAATAGCTGGGCTTGCAAGTGAGCTTTGCTGGAGAACTGGAGGAGGCAGGACTTACCTACTGCTTTTCTTCTTTTTCCGTGCTCTACCAAGTGTAGCATAAGATCAGTTTCCTCCAGAGTCGTTCCTTTAGGAACATGATCTTTCTGCACAGGCACCAGGACCTAGCAGAACAGCACCTGAGAACATTCTCCAATAGATGCTTGCTTCTTGTAATTGTAATCGTTGTGATTGTTCTTAATTGTTACGAACTTTGATCCAGTTGGGGAATAAAATGGTTCTGACCTTGATGGGTTCTGCAGAGGCCTGGCACTAGAACAGCTGAGCTGGGACAGCAGCGAGCCAAGACCGGGTGTTTGTTCCTTGGGGCACGAACTGCTTGTTGGCCTCTACCCCGCTCCTCCGGCACGTCAGAGTCATTGCAGTTGGTGTTTATTCTTAGCCCAGTAGATTCACAGAAATACCCCATTAAAAAAAAAAAAAAGCAAGCTAAAGTTTAAATGTGAAAAGTGCTTCTGCTTGATGTCCCCAGCCCTGATTGTAATACATCAGAAAGGAACTGGGTCTTCTTGCTGTTCCCTAGTCTTCCTTTAAAAAAAAAAAAAAAAAAATCCCAGGAAAAGAGGAAACCTTCTTAAATGTGGGTACACCAGGTGCAGCTGAGTAAATCCACATCCCGTAAGGTGCTCTGCAGTGCTCCAAGCTTTTATTTGGGTCATGCACTTCAGCACTGGAGCGTGGTGGGGGTGCTGGTGGTCACTGAAGAGGGATCCCCCCCGCCTGTGCAGAGCAGCGTCCTTACGCAGGGGTCACAGCAGAGAGCAGGCGAGGGTTGGTTCAGCACCCCTGCTTTTCCCCGCTGCTTGCATCCAGGGTTATGCCCAAGAATGTCTGTATTGTGTGCATAAACTGTTTCAATTTTTCTCCACTAGGCGTGAAAAGGTCATATTCCCCACCTTGGTCATGGGTAAATGAATTCATTTACATGATAAGCTGCATGCGTTTTAACTCTGGTGCTTGGAGGTGCAGCGTTGGTGGTTGTGCTAACTGCATGACGTAGTTCTAGTGTTATGAACTAATAGGCAATGAGCAAAGCCTGAGGCTGTAATCTCTGTTTCTCCTTACTTTAGATAAACTTCTCTGGTGCTGTGACCAGTTGCAACTATAAGATTGAGTGCTGCTTGCTTTCTTGGTTTAATATTTCTTCAATACTTGCATGCTTCTGACTGAACCAGACACATCAGAGATATGGGACAAAGCATTGCTGCTAACTTAGTGAATTTTGAAATACTGGTGAAATCTTCATTTTGAAACTTTGTGAATTTTGCCCTTTGGTCATGTTCTTCCTTCAGCACTGCATTGGACATTGGCTGGCTGCTGCTCAGCTGCCGTAGCTGTGGTCATGGCAAAGCAGGCAGGCACCAAGGTGCTGCACAGGGCTCTGCGGAGCAGGGGGAGGGCAGGAGCAGGGCTGTGAGCCCCCTGCCCTGCTGGCAGTGGGAGCAGGACCCCAGGGCACTGGTGTAAAGCTAAAGCACTGCTCTGCCTGGGAACCTCCTCCTCGTGCTCCTTGATAAGCTGGGCTCCAAGTGTGCTTTGACCACATCGGTGTATTCCCTGGGCTGGGTTGTTCAGCTGTGAGACAATCTGCTGGTGAGGTTCTGTGTGATACTTACGGGTTGATGGACTTTCAGAGACATTGTGCTAAATACAAAATACATCTCGAAATACAGATCAGTGAGTAAAAGTCTGTCTTGAGTAATCACAGGACAGAGAGCAGGTGGAAGCACCAGAGCCTGACCTGAGGGGCCCTGAGCAGGAGCACCGGGCAGGCACTGCAGGGTGTTGGGTCGGGTCTGAGCGACTGGGGAAAGTGCTGGCAGCAGGAAGCGAGCGACCTGGCTGGGATTTATCACCCAGGGCAGGTTCCTGGGCTGCCTGGCAGCACCAGCTCTGTGTGCGGTCACTCCATGTGTGTGTCAGCCTGGATGGGGCGGCGAGCATGGAGCGATGTGCATGTTCCTCCCGGCTCTGGGTGTGTCATGGTGGAGGATTTTGTCCCAGAGACTGAGTACAAGACCTCCCTTCCCAAGTTGTTCTCGTTGGTCAGTAGTCATCCACCACACTACAGTTTTCTTTAAGAGTTGCTCTGCTTAACTTATTTTCCTTTGTTTCTAACTGCAGTAATGCTAACTTATTTCTTTTGTGCATTTTTGTTAACAACAGAAGTCCATGGCTGAGTCCTATAAACTGAGCCATAATGCCAGCTTTCAGCATCCCCTCGTTTGCTGATACTGTTCAGAGCCTTTTTCTGTGCCCCACTTACTGAACTGGCTTCCTGCGATTCAAAGCTGCTGCTTGATCTTTGTTTCTGCACCGAGGGCAAGTCTGGGCGAGCAGTACACAAGGAACAGTGCGGGTTCACTGGGAGCTCATCCTGGGAGAAGCTGCTGCCGCGAACGAGCGCTCTGCTCTGTCTTGATATTCTTTTAATTAGCAAATCATGGGGAAACCTCACAAAGCTTCTAAACAAGGTTTTAATCTTCTCCATCTTCATCAGAGAGCCTGCTTGTCTCCCTTGTGCATCGTAGTGCTGTGAGCACTCCCCATCTTGCACAGTGCTGGCACCTCTTCACGCGACCAATGTCCTCATGCTCACCACTTCTCATGGCACTGCTGCCAGCAAATCCACATCACACCTGCCTGAAACAGCAGAACAGCTTTTCTGTAAAGATAGGTTATAGGGTGTTGGTCCCACTTTGGAGAGTGAGGTCAGGACGCAGAAGGGAGTCCCTGGCCTCTCCCCAGTGCATCAGGCAGCAGGGCGCTCCGCGAGGGCAGGAGCTGCAGGCAGCGCCTGGGCAGGCTGGGGGTGCCCACAGGCCTCTGCCCCAGCATGGGGGATGCTGCACAGCACTGGGGCTGCAGCATTCATCCTCTTGCTGCCCCTGGCTCTGAGATGGGGATCGGGGATCGTTCTCCCTTTTGTCTGAGGCTTCAGGATATTATTTGTAATGCCGGTGATTTAGGTTGGGTCCCTTCACAGCTGTGTGGTGTCTGTGCAGAGTGCCCGATGGCTTCGTGGCTTCTGGCCTTGTCTGTGTACCTCTGGGAGACTGAAAAGGGCCCACGCTGCCAAATGAGCCTCAGAGCAGGAGCTGGGGAGGGCTAGACGTGCCCAGAGTCCTTCAGAGGTGAAGCTGCCTGCACGGACAGGTCTGTTGGGTGGGGGTGGCTGCAGCTGAGTCTTCCCCACAGGGTGAAACCCTGTTTGGGAGCAGCCAGTGCCCCAAAAGTAGCAATACCAGAAGTGGATGCTGCTTGGCTTGGCCGGTCCCTGGTGTAGTGCCATGCACAAATGCCAGGTGTTGGGATTTAATTCAAACGCATCCCTCAGGCAGTGCAGGGCAGCTGCAGGCAGCGAGTGCAGCTGGGGCCCCGTGGGGATGCAGCCCCCGCTGTGTGCGCTGCCCTCGGCTTCATGCCGTGGTGCAGCTGATGGCTGCCTTGTGAGGACACGGCCATCACTTCTGTCCCACCTCAGCCCGGGCAGGGCACACAGCACATGGAGCAAGGGCACAGCAGGACAGCGTCTGTGTGTCACGAGAAGGGCTCTGGGTTTTGCCCAGGGAACCATGACGAACCTGCAGAGCTTTGGTTTAACGTGACTCGCCAGACATGACCCCTCCATGCTGATGCTATTCAACATCAGTTTTCTGTTCAAAAGGAAGCAAACTACCACGTTTTAATCCTATTTGTTTTTTGTTTCTCCCCTGTCTAGTTGGCAGAGCAGCTTTCTAGCTGATAAGTAATTTGCAGAGTCATGTCGGGAGGAGGTTGGCTTCCTGCCCCTTCACTCAAATCAGTTAGCAAAATGCGTCTGCCCCTAAGCCTCCTCCAGTGTTTTGCTGCAGGCGCTCCTGGAGGCATTTGTCTCTGAAATGTATCAAAGTAATGCTCGAAATTTCAAGCTTAGTGGGGAGGAGATGGAAAAGGTGTTTTCTCCCTGCTTTAGCACTGGTGTGGGAAGCAGCACTGCCCCTGCAGCACAGCCCCAGGTTACCTTGGGAATCTGACCTTGCTCGTGAGAGTGCAGTTGAGCTCTTCATCCTTCAACCCTTCCAGAAGGGTTCTGTAATTGTCCAACACAACAGCAGCTGCTTCTGGGTTTGTTGGCAGGGTCTGTACAGCCCAGACCTGGGAGGTGTAGGGTCAGCGGTGAGCGTGAGCAGCACAGGACCAGTGCTGTGTGGAACCCACAGCCGTCTGTCCTGGGGCCAGTCGTGAGCCTGTCCCAGCCCCGAGGCCCTGCTCATGTGAACTGCTGGCAGGTCACCAGGCTGCGCTCCTCTGAGCATTGCCCTGGGTGCAGCCCGAGGCCTCAGAGCAGGTAGCTCCCAGGTCAGCTGCTTCTGCCTCCTCCCAGAGCCCTCCAGCTTCCTTTTGTTCCCACTTGGGGCTGGCAGCACACGAGGGGTGAGGGGCTCGCTCCAGGGCAGCCAGGGGTGGGCGAGCTGTCCTGGCAGAGGGAGGGAAAGAACTGAACTGCTCCTTGGCCGTGAGGCTGTGGTGATGGTGGAGCTCCAGGTGCTGTGAGTTGAGCCTAATTAGAGAAGATGTCAGTGTCAGCCACGTAGGGAGTGAGAAGCTGTCGTAGCCAGGTGCTCCTCTCCCAGCCCCCAGGGAGCAGGCTCTGCGTGCTTTAGGCTCTGCGTGCTTTACCTCCCACAGCAGCTCTGGGAGGGGGGAGCCCTGGGCTCCTGGGGATTTGGGGGTTTGCAGGGGAGCCCCGGCTGCCCCCCAGCCTCTGCTGTGCTGCAGCATCTGCAGCTGGCCCTCGCAGAGCCCTTCTCCCCTGTGTGGCTGCTCTGTAGCTGCGTGTGGACACCCGTATGTGTGTGTATCTACACGTACCTGCTTCCCTGTCTGCTTTACAAGAGCCTGCGTAGAGCCATCTGTGATGGACGCGGGGGCTTGGCTGGAGCTGGCCCTGCAGCTGCCCCTGACCGTGCCCCTCTGTGCCTGGCAGTGGCTGCAGCTGGCAGCCCCCCGGGGAAGGGGAGCTGTGGGGGGACCAGGCCCGCAGTGCAGGCGTACCCCTGAGGCTGGGGCCCCCCGGCTCCCCCTGCAGCCCCTGCCCTGTCCCCGTTGTGTCTTGGGGAGGGGGCTGTGAGGGGGCTGAGGAGGAAGGCGGTGGGTCTGTCTTCCAGTTCCTGGTGGTGGGTGGGGTGAACGGGACTAGCTCCTGGGGTTGCTTGTCACTCACCTGCCTGTCTCTTGTTTCTTCTCAGGGCAGTAAACGGCTTTGATCAAGGTTCCCCTGGACTGGGAGCCTCCAGACCTTCATCAGCACCTGGCATGCTCCCCCTGAGCGTATGAGTCAGCGCGAGGTTGTGTTTGGACTTGCGGATGCTTTTCTCAGCCCACCAAGAGAAGAACTGCTTCAGTTTCCTCCCCATTCCCGCCCTGCTGGAACAGGACCTGCCCTGTGGTGTGCAGCAGTCCCTGCCTGGCTGCTGCTGGAGGAAGCCCTGTGCTCACAGCCCCTCGCATCTTGTTAATAGTTAACTTCCTCCTGTTGCTGTAGTGGACATGTTCTGACTTGGCCCCACGCCGCGTCGCGCAAGCTGAGCCACGTAGTGCTCTGTTTCAGGGGCTGCAAAACCTCGGCCAGGTGCTCTTTGACCTGCCACTTTATCTCTTCTCTAAGTTAGGTTTGGCGTGACAGAAACAGTTGCTGCTTTTCTTAAAGGCCACCCATCTCGCTTCCTGCCCCCTTCGCGATCCTGCCAGTTACCCACGCAGCTGCTCTCCTCCCCAGCAGGCTCCAACCTCTCAAAGGAGATGTGGGGTAAGGTGAGGGAGGTGGCAAGACATCTGCATCTGGGGATCAGGTCTGGGTCTGTAACTGAGTTACTGTAGCTTAATAAACTATGACTGTGCAGGGTGCAGCTGCTGTGTGTCTGCCTCCAGCCAAGCCCCAGTGTGGGCAGGGGAGGACGAGCGCAGCCTCAGCCCTGCCTGTGCAGCCCCAGCAGTGGGGGGCTGGGGCTGGGCTGTGGGGGGAGCAAAGAGAGGGGTGGCAGCAGCCCTGTGGCCGCCTGGCCCAGGCCCAGCCCTGAGCCCCATCGGGCAGTGGGGCAGCACCGAGGGGCTGCTGCCAGGAGCTGGGGTCTGTGGGGTGCCTGCGCCCCAACGCCCCCAGCCCTGGGAAGCCGCCCCCTGCATCAAGCCTTCCCTGCCTCCACACAGAGACACTCAGCTCCTTAGGAAACCGCTAAGCCCATGGGCTGCCCTGCCCATGACATGCCCCCTCCCAGGACCCCATAACCATCGAAACCATGTTCAGATCTGTGTAATATATGACTGGATTTTACAGTGTCACTTGCAGGCTTCTGTGACAGTTTTGGGCGACTGTGTACCTTGTGGGTCTTTCAAGCAATGTATTTGTGCGAGTTCTCTGTCTATGTGCCTCAGAGTTGGTGGATTTCAAAAATGAACCAGCAAGCCCAGCTGGGGTTTGATCAGTAGGTTAAAAAGATCTTCCCAGTTTGGTCCATCACATTCCGTTGGCTCTGCAGCTCTAAGTTTGTTTATTTACAAGCGCTGAGAAAAAAAACACATTGCCCCCAGCGAAAGGGCGGTGGGAACATCACTCGTTGCTGTTAGGGCTTGTATGATCCTTTCCTGTGCATCCTCTGCTGCATTTGACTGTTTACATTTGTTTTATTGTACATAGGTTTGTAAACATAATATCTTTGCCTAAGATCTTTGTACATAACTTGGGCTTTGTAGCTTTATTTATTCAAAATCTATATGGCATGTTTCAATAGGACAGTGTACCATACCACCGAGGTGACACGGATAGTGATGCAGTTTAAAAACAGCAACGTGACAAAGCTGAGCAAGTAATCTTCCAGAAATAAAGTTCTTTTAATGTGGAATCTGTGGATTTTGCAGAAAAGGTGGCCGTGGCTGTATTTTGTCATGTAGCTGCGCCTGGGGACATGGCTGAGGCCTCCAGGTGCAGCCTCCAGCGTTTGGCTCCGTGCACCCCCTCCAGGGCTGTGCCAGCGCTGCCTCCAGCAGCACCCCATGGGCACAGCTGCTCTCACGGGCCTGGGCACGGCTTCAGCCCCGGTGCTCCTGGGACAGCCCCTGAGAGCCCCCAGGCCCTCCTGTTGCTGCCCAGGCCAGCCCCACACATGCCCCAGGGGCACTGCTCTTGCTCCTGGCTGGTACCAGCAGCCCCAGTCCCTGCCCTGTGCCCCATGGGTGGAGGTAGGGAGAGGCACCCGCCCCCTTGAGGCACAGGGACAGACCCAGACACCTTTGTCGCAGGTAGTCACCCCCCCAGCCATACCTTAGAAAGCCCCAAAAACTACTCGCACGTGGATCCTGAGTGCTCTGCACACTGCAGGGAGGCAGCTGTGACATGTGGACGATGGAAGGGACAAAGGCACAACCCTGCAGTGCTGAGAAGACTGCGGAGGGTGGCAAAGCCCTTCCCTGCCAGCAGGACGAGCAGCAGCAGGTACAGCCCTGGTGGAGGCACAGGAGGGGTCCTGAGGCCAGAGCCCCTCACGCCTGGAACCACCAGAGAGGGGTTGGGCCCCAGATGTGGGCCCACATTCCCAAATGCCCCCAACTCCCCTTCATGGAACAGGCCCAGCCCCTGCCCTGGTTTCTGCACCTCCAGCAGACCCAGCCCACAGCCTCCCCCCAGCCCGAACCAGGTTGCAGAGATCAGCCCTGCCTGGAGCCTGCTGCCTCCGGCCACCAGACCAGGGCTGAGGGAGGGTAAAAGGCACCACACCGCTTCCACAAACAGAAACTTCATCTGTCAAGGAAATAGTAAAGAGAGCAGACGTTGTTCAAAATCACAATGGGGCTCAGAGGAAGGCGTTGTGCCTGTGCCATGGTGTAGAAAATGAGCAGGTGGGGTCAGAACTCCTCTGCTCCAGCTCTGCACTGCCATTAAGGTTCAAGGGCAAAGGCTCAGGCCTGACTGGTAACTTACACTGTATTTGAGGGAAAAAAAAAAAAAAAGCCAAAGCAAACAAACAAACAAAAAACCACAAAACACTAAGAAGGGAAAAGGCAGCTTCCAGTCATATTCTTATTTATTAAGGTCTATGCCAGCCTCAGGAGATAGCTCTTCCTGTAAGTAAACAGAGCAGGCGGCCACATCTATAATGAATAAATTTATTGTCTTACAAAAATCATTGTCTAGAAATATGGGTATACAAGAAAACAAGATATTTGCAGTCAGATGCCTGGTGGTCAACAGCCAGTTTGATTAAAAATATCCAAACACACACAACAAAACCTTTGCGACAGATGTTAAAGCTTTTAACCAAAAAAAGGAAATCCATGTCTTTTGAGCATGTGGCAGAGGAAGTTTCCTAGTTAACACTGATTCATTGTCACTAATATCAATAATACCACTTGGACTAGAGAGGTACATGATATGAAGCACAGTCAAAATTAATACATTAAATCATTGTTATATAGGCAAATTATATGTAACATTGTCTTAGTACTGTAGTGTCTAAGGCACTTTCTGTAATGTCAGTTTTTCAGCTATTTAAACAAAAAGAATGCTAACTACTCGCTGTAATACTGTTCAAAATTAAAAAAAAAAAAAACAACAACAACAAAAAAAAAAGGATTCACATCCACTGGCATGTTAACTCGTAGGCAGGCAACATCCATCTCCGAGCCCCTGTAAACCACAGACTCCGCGGGAGCCCCGCACAGGCGGCGCCGCTGCCCTCGGCACAGGCTGGCCACGGTCTCACGGTGCAGCCCCTCGGCTCCATGTCCTGACAACTACTCAGCCATAAGTTAATAAATTATTTTGCCTGTGTTGTATGCTTATTTTCCACTGGTGTTCACATTATACTAGCCTTAATATATATACAGATCTGTTGGGCATGGTAATAGCAGGACACTACGAACGCAGAAGTACTGTACAGAGAGGAACGGTGACGCTATTTCAGTTTGCCTGTACTGCATGAACACTAACTGATGAAGCAGGTGCTGAGAACACTTCAAAATGATATTGCAGGTTAAAAAATGGACACTACTCATTCATCCCTACATTTCCCTCTAACACTTCCCAACGCCTTTTCACAGTTCACTCACTGATTGTGTGCTGATCACAACAATTAGGAGAAAAGAAAGATGCAGGTGCAGTTTGGTCTTCAATGATCCAACAGACTCAACACAGCCAAGGCCGTCTGAGCACAGAAGAAATGGAAGGATGTTGTCCGTACAACAAAGCATGCATAGTCATGACAATGGGCCTGTCCCAACCACCTACCCTCTGGGAATGAAGTTTCTGTATTGATAAAAAAAAGTTTCATCCTTCACATGATGCTTTATAAAATGGCTTTACAATGAGTATCTGGAAAATAGATGCACTGAACAGAGACGATCCCATTTTGTTTACTATATATAAAAAAGCAGTTGTACCTATATCTGAAGCAGGGTACAGTATGGTGAGGCTGGAGAGCCTTAAGACATAGTTGACCTATGATAAGTAACCTTGTAGCATGCCGACATTTTGTAAGGCAGATTTAGGGCCACAAGGCAGTTTGGTGGTCAGGAAAGTCCTCCTCGTTCTGCCGACTACTGTGTAAAAGGTCTCTGCATGCAAATGGTGTGAGGGGCTCTACTCAGCGGGGGCTGGCTGCGCTTCGTTCACGTCACTGCCTTTGCTCTCCGCGTCGTCATCTGAGAGCTCTAAGGAGGCCCCTTCGATGTGCAGCTGGCGCCTCCCGGATCGGCTCGAGGAAAAGGTGATGGGGCCCCCCCTCCTGCAAACAACAAGCAGAATGCGGCTGCAGACATCACCTCCCATTCACAGCCAGCACCACGGTGCTGGTGGCTGCCCCAAAAGAGCTCCCTGCTGCACTGCAAGGGAACATCACACCACAAGTTCCAGGAGAGGTGTTTTGAAACCACCCCTCTCTGAGAGGGGTCATCATGCTGCAGTCAAACACACGCTGCTACTCCAGGATTTCTTAGTTTATACCACTTTAATTTAGGAAGTCCCAAGTAACTAAAAATGTCATCTGTGTGAGCACCACGCACTGACCAAGTACTAGACAGGGCGGGCTCTTTAAAAAAAACAAAAAAAACAAACACAACTGCTTGCTTGTGAAGTGCTGCACTGCACCCTCCTGTCTCCTCAGCTGCTCTCTGCATCTCAGGATGGTTTTTGTCCTGTGCTAGCACCACCTCCTTTGACCCCCTCTGCACTCGCTACAAATGTTGATCTCAAAGACCTGCTCTCAAAGAAGGTGCTGAACCACAGGGTGGGCCAGCAAAAAGGGTATCGGTGCTTGCCACTGGCAAAGCCTGACAGGCCTGTCTCGTCTCTGGCATATTGACCCACTGCTGGATTGAACCACCAGCCCCAGGGGAATCTGCCTGTTTCAGCTTCAAAGAGCTCAGGCTCAGGAGCTGTCAGGAACATTCTTGTGGCCTGGCCACTTCCTTGGTATCGTCAGGCTCAGGCAGCCATTCCCAGCAGATTCCATTTGGCCCCATCCCCTGGGTCTGCTTCTGCAGTCCCACAGCTGGATGGTCAGGAGACACATTATGGGCACACAGGGGCCCAGACAAACGCCTGCCTGCTGGTGCTGGCACCACTCACCTTAGCCTGTTTTTCAGGGTGCTGACTTCCCGACTCAGGCCCTCGTTGGCCTCAGTGGCATCGTCCAGCTCACGCTGAAGCTTACGTCGTGAAGCATTTGCACGTGTGGCTTCCTCCTCAGCCTCCTCCAGCTGGCGCTTGAGCTGCTTCATTCTGGCATTTGCCTTTTCCATCTAAAATACAAAACCAGGTCATCGGGATCAAATTCAGCAGCTGCAACCCTGCAACTTGAGAGGTCGAAGAGGTGAGCTACCAGCCTTGTCTCCCCAGCCACCCCTGCTGGATATGACACCTCACTACAGACTCCAGTCTGGATTCCTGGAAACACCATAGAGCTCCTGGGTCCAGGAGACCAGGATGCCTAACAGATCATCACAACAGAGCTAACACAGGGAGATTTTGACTGCTGGGAGCCAACAAGGAACTACTCTAGCAGTTTAGTCATCAAGGCTAGAATTCCCTCGGGTCATTTCATTAAAGCACTTCTTAACAGCGCTCCTCTGCTCAAAGTTTTCTGTCTTTTCTGAGAAACAAACATCCAAAGCTAAGCCACTCCGCCTACCTGCTCTTTGTACTGATCTGCATGTCGACGTTCATCTTCCACCTGCATGAAGACTTCTTTCAATTTCTTCTCTGTGCGGCGCACCAGTTTGTTAGCAGCTGCTCTTTCCCTAGAATAATCAAAAGCCACAATTTGTTTCAGTACATGGAGGCTGGAAGCACAAGATCTGTACTTTCCAGAACAGTGGACGTTGTGCAACTAACGCTTAAGCCCTCTTAACAAGCCCATCACCGTTAACAGCACTGACTTCAGTTTTAATATCCTGGGGCTTAGCTGGGAGGCAGCTTTAAAAGCAAAGTACTAGCACGGAAGCAGTACAAGTATGGTTTGCAGGCTAGAAGGAGGGACTGCAAAGTGCTTCTTCACAATGTTTCAACAGAGCAGCTTTAGGATTATTGCTGACCAATAACATGGTCCTCTGCCAGAGCCAGAAGGAATGGAGATGGTGATATAAGTCTCCTTTCAGTCTTTCTAGGATGAGCTAGCAAAAAACAGTCCTCCAAGGACTGAGATGGAAAGAACAGACATGGGAGCACTCTCAGTGGAAAGCAGACCTGCAGAGCACTGGTGGCATCTCACAGAATGGCTGAGGCTAGGAGGGACCTCTGGAGGTCGCCTGGTGCAACCCTCTGCTCCAGCAGGGCCACCCCAGAGCTGCTTGCCCAGCACCACATCCTGGCAGCTTTTGAAGATCTCCAGGGAGGAGACTGCACCACCTCTGGACAGCCTTTGCCAGGGCTTGGTCACCCCCAGTCAGAAGTGCCTCCTGATATTCAGATGGAACCTCCTGCATTTCAGTTTGTGCCCGATGCCTCTCATCCTGTCCCTGGGCACCACTGTCAAGAGCCTGGTTCCCTCTTCTCTGCATCCCCCCCAAGGTATTTGCACACATTGATCAGAGCACCCTGAGCCTCCTTCTCCAGGCTGAGCAGCCCCAGCTCTCAGTCTTTCCCCACAGGAAAGATGCCCCTCCAGTCCCTTCAGCATCTTTGTGGTCCTTATTTTCAGAATATCTCAACTTATCTAAGCTGTCAAGCCAAAGAGACCAGTATCCCAAGGGGATGTTTTATCTCAAGAAACTTCTTCAGCACCCTGTGGATCCTGAGACTACCTGTCAGAACAAGCACCTGTTTAACTTAACAAATTAATTCAGGAATTTAAGTTAAAGAGCACAGATTCTGAAAGCATGAACCCCAGTCACTTTTCAACCATCTCATTGAAGTTTGTCCCTTGGACAGTAGGTTTCTAAATAATGAAACCTAATGCTTGCATTTTAAGCTTGCATCTCAGCCGTACAATAACTTCAGGCACAGAGGTTTCAGAGATTCTACTGACAGAGGAAACAATGCAAACAGATTTTTTTTTCCTTACTTTGCTTCCTGTTCAAGCTGTTCTTCTAGCTGAACAATCTTGGCTTCTAGAGTAGAAATTGTTGCCTTGAACTTCGACTTCACAGATCCCTCCAGTTCCTGAAGCTTGGCTTTCAGCTCTTTGTTCTGCCTTTCCAGCTGCTGCCGTGCATTTTCACTCTTCTGGGCAGCACTCCGCTCTCCAGCTAGCTCAGAATTAAGTGTGTCAACCTTCCAGAGGAAAAGGAAAATAGATCATTTGGTGCTAGTCAGAGCCCACACTTAACCACACATTGAAGCACAACACCACAGATTCACACCTGCAGGGTGGTCTTCCGGAAGCGCTCATTGAGAAGCTCCATGTTGCTCTGCTCTTCCTCAAGCTCTTCCTCCAACTGTGCAATACGAGCTTCCAGCCGGCGCTTCTCATCCAGCAGCGCTGACCTAGAAAGGAAGTATTTGGGTCAAGACACATTCAGATTCGATACAAAGCAACTAGCCAGTTTACTTCTGATAATCTAGGCATCGCAAGTGTCACAAGAAGCAATTTGGCAATTCCCTTCGTAACAAGGGAGTTTTTCATAAGGACAGATTAATACAGAATTTGCAAGCAGGCTATTGAGAGCCACAGCTGCTGGTGCCCACAGTTCTTCAGATGTGCAATTAATACATTTGATGACTCACTTTCCTGAAGCACTGTTTGCAATCTCATCAGCCAACTCATCCCTTTCTTGCTCAGCATGACGACGGGCTCTTTCAGACGCAGCAAACTCCTGCAAAGGTTTCAGGAAGGACCTGTTATACATCTCAGAAATCCTGCAACACTTAATCAATTTAGCCTCACAACAACTTCTGGGAGATGCTGTGATATGCAATATCCCTGAAGTCTTCTAATGGATAGGCAGGAGCAGCAGCTGTTGAAGCTAGCTGGTAACAACCAGCCACATCATCATGAAGTTTCTTCCCCCTTAACTGCCATATGACTGCAGTGGATTTACTTTTTCCATCCCCAAATGGTGAACACCGACAATATTTAAGATAATGCTTCACTCATCCTTTCTAAAACCACTTCAGTATTATTCATACTGTATTACAAGTGTGTTCCTTGCAGAAAGTAGTTAGCAATGCTCAAGGCCTAAACAGTAAGAAAAAAAACATTGTCACGTGCTCTAATATAAACATATTTAATGCAAAACGAGCACTGAATTTAGTTATTTAGGGTCTTACACCTCCAGAGTACATAGCATGAAAGTAAGAAAAATACAGAAAATTAGAGCACAATAGTGAAAACAGCACTGAATCTTGTATTATCAACTATATCGTGTGGAAGAAACACCCCGGCACTTGCTAAGAAGCATAACTAAATGCATTGCAAGTGCAAGACTGACAAATTTGAAGTCCACAAAAGAGAATAACGCATGAAGCAGTTCCCTTAAGTTGTAGGCCACCTGTAAAGGCTTAAAGTAGTGAAATCTGTGATTGCCTCTTTTTTTGTGTATGTCCTGTCTTAGCTACAAACTGAAGTTCAAAGCAAAGTCATATAAGGAAATTTTGCTAATGTTTGACCTTGTGGCAGAACAAGGAGATAATGATGGATAAGCGATGCAGAGCAAGTCTTAGAGCTCTTACACAGATTGCCAACAGTGAGGGAACACATGCCTCTAAGGGAGGGATGAAGAACCAAGATGACAGTGACAAGCCTCTGCAGAATTAAATGGCCACTGAGGAGAGATTCTCAGGTTTTAGTATTTTCAGTCATCAGTTTCAGTACTGACACTGTACACCACACCCTTTATAGACTTTTGAACCACCTTGCATGTTTTGTGAGGTATCAAGTCTATTTAAGCAGTAGAAAAGCTTTTATGTGGACCAGAGAAATGAACTGGAGGCTACTGGAACAATTCCTTTTTAGCCATAAGCTCACTGAAGATCTGGTGCAGGAAGCAGGGTGAGGGGATTGGAAGAGAAAGGTCTGCTGTCTCTTATTTCTCTTCAGCTTACCAGTATAGATTTTTACTTCTGTTTCCCCCTCCTAATCTTCCTCATACTCTTATCAAGAAAAAAAAATCATGGATTTCAATCTCACCTCTTGGAGCTGGAGTATTTCTGCTTCAAGACCTTTGAGCTTCTTCTCACTCTCTTTGGACTGTGCAAAGATCTCATCTCTGGATGCACGGGCTTCTTCCAGCTCCCGCTGGTAGTCTTTCATTTGAGCCTGTAGTTGGAAGAAAACCACAGCCATGTTGCATTAAGACAATCATGAGATTCGTAGCTCTGTAGCTTCTTATCTCCTAAAGAGGAAAGGCCTCCCCCCTCAAAGTAACTTCATTCCACTTAAATGCGTTTTTCAGTTACTTTTACAGTAAAACTTAATTTTCTTATCTCTGCATCACTCATTCTTTGTCAGAAATCTCATTACAGGGCTTTACCTCAATTATTTGGTATATTTCTTGTAGAGAAAAGACCTCAAATAAAGAGCTGCTCAACTGAAATCATGCATGAAACTTGTGGAAGTTGGAATTCCAAGGTGAAGCTTGGAATGACTTGGAAAAAAAATCTATATACTTGAATTGATTGAAAAAGCTTATTGCAAGTATGCAAGCTAAGACTTTATTCTCAGTCCAGAAGTAGCAATTCACCATTTTGTACATATAACCTAGTAGCACATGCTTAGCTTCCAATTAATACACACTGCTAAGATCTCAGTGTGTATGAATTTTCACAAGTTTGACTTAAGATGCTAAAAGAGTATAAAAGTTGGAGAGAAACTGCATTTAAGTTGTACTTGCATCTCTGGAATACCACTGAGCAAAAAAATCACTTATTTTAAGTGATTTGATTTTTATGAAAGTGTACACAGCTCAGCTCTCTATCTGACCTGTTCTTTTGGAGTAGAGGAGTACAATATTGTTCATGGACCACTACCTCTTGCTTTAACCTAGCCTCTCCTCATCCAGAGCCTGGACTCAGTTCCTCATCCAGAGCCTGAACTCAGTTCCAGAACTGTCTTCACTTGCTTGGATTGACAAGAAATAGAGAGGACAGGGCAGAAAGGCAATTTAATTTGCCATGTGCCTTACAAGCTTTGGGTCATGGCACTGAACGTCTTTGGTAAAATGGAACTCTACCGAATGCTCAACATTTTCCTGGGAATGGAAAACAAATCCTCAACACATGGGCTGCATTCTCTTGCCAAACAGAAAAGAATGGGCTTCTTGCAGACTTTTTTAAAGCAACTGAAAGTTACTCCTTATTCTCTTAAAGCATTTTGGCTGAAAATGCCTTAACATGTTCATTTTAGGAAGCAGCAGTCAGGAAGAGCTGAGCCCAAATCAGTAAATTCAAAGACACACAATGTAAGAAATGCAGCCTGTAAAGCAATACTCAGTGAATCTTTATGCAAAGTGTTGAAACAAAAAGTTGACTATTGAATAACAATACATCGGGGACAACCTTAACTCCTTACCAACAAAAGGATGAGAGGAATTTTGAACCGGTGATGAATTCAGGCCAGATACTCTCTGACACATGCCAGCACAGTTGAGCCAGATACTCCTCTTGCTTTCCATTAGATACATTTGCAGTTTGAAGGCATCACCCTTGACAGATTGCCACCAGGGGACAAAGCAGCTCAGTTGATTAGCTGTACTTACCTGGAGCTTACGTAGCTGTTTGATTGCTTCATCTCGAGCCTTATTTGCAGCTTCTATCTGACCTTCCAGGTCTTTCAGATCCATCTCCATTTTCTTTTTGGCTGCCACAGCAAGAGCCCTCTGCTTGCGCTCATCTTCCAGTTCTGCCTCCAACTCTCGCACCTGTGAAATCAAGACACTTAGGCTCCATCCCAGGAATGGAATAAACATGAAATCTTAGCAAACGGTCTGAAAATCCAAAAGGCTTTTGTAGAGCAGAATGAGCATTACTTGATTGAGTGACCAAGAGAATGCAGAAGGTAATCTACAGGAGAAGGCACTGCAGATGGCAAAAACAAATCCACAAATTGGAAGCACAGATCTCTGAACTGACAGAAGAGAGAACTGTGACAATAACTCAGTGTCTGAAGCATTCCCATTTCATCCGTTTAGCTATTTAGTGATCAGCTCTTTGCCCAGTGCTTTTAGGTTTCACTCTGGGGCAGATGTCACTAATTCTGATTGAGCGACTAAAAGGAAAATAAGAAGTAGAATCACCTCATTTTCCTCCAGGAAAAAAAATGAAGTAATTCTCTTAGAAACAGCAGTGCTACTAGCATTCTGTACACTATTTTTTTTCCCCAAAACAAAACAGAAAAGCAAAGTAGCTGAGCAGCTAGTCAACAAGAACTAAGCCAAACGTATGCAAAAATAAGACTTACACAAAAAGCCATTATTACACAGGTTACCAACATGAAATAATGTACTTTTAATCCCTGAATTAAGCTTCCCTCCTCATGTTAGGTCAAGGTTTCTGTTCTCATCCTATGCCAGTAAGTGTCAATTTTGCACTGTAAAACTTTAAAAGCCTTCCAACGCTTGTGTTTGTTTCTACAAGATCTTTACATTGATAATTCCTAATTTTTCAGTAACTAAGTTCTTGTTTTCTTGTGATAAATATTGAAATACTGTTGTTTTACTTTACAAAGCTTTAGAAGAATTTAATTAGAAACATCTCTTAAAATATGAAATTTTAAAGGCATTTCTTGAGTCTTTGGATCTGCCTCATGTTTCTAGAGGTTTTAAGCCTGGAAAATCTGAAATCTTTTCCAGTGTTGTTATTTAGGAAGCAGTTCACTTACAGTCCTTCAGTCTATGTCAGGATCCACAGATTTGTTACTCCATACCAAACAGGATGGGCTTGAAAGTCCAAATGACATACCAGTGACCTTGGAATACACCTGTATTGCAGCAATAGCAAAGACTCTGCTTGCACATTGAGTGCTTTTGGTTAGGACACCAGAAACCATTTGCCTTGCAAGGTCCCTCAGTAGAAGACTCCGAGGCTAACAGTTGACAGTGGCCAGTCCTCAACAAGACAATTTTATTATTTGTGAAGATCAATGCTAGGGACTTCTATGGGATGGGATCTTTAAGCAAATAGTTTTATTTTTCTAGTAGAAAGTTATCACCAAAGCCAGAGCTTTTGCAAAAGAACCTCACACCCTTCCCTCTACGAAGTGCAGTAAAATAGACATACTTGTTTAACCAGCATCCTCTTTTTCTCTTCATTCTGCTCATCTCTGGCTTGCAGATCTCTCTCAAACTGGGCTTTCATAGCTTGCATGTTCACTTCCAAACGAAGCTTAGCATCCTCTGTGGCCTGCAGTTCATCTTCCAGTTCTTCAAGCTGAGTTCTCATCTCTTCAACTTGTTGCTCTAAAGTCCGCTTGGATTTCTCCAGCTCATGGACCTAAGCCACAAACATTTATCAGACCCTCTCCTTCAGGTATCTCAACAAAAGCACTTAGTACAGCAAAATAAAGCATTACATGAACACAGTACACTATGCTTTGCATTCTAAGTCTGACACCAAATCAGAACAGGCAGAGCAGCTTTTTTAAGTCTGTATTAGAGAACCCAGCAAAAACCTATGCAATTTATTAGACAGATGAGCTGTGCAGTTAGTGTGACAGTCTACGTGACAAAGAAAAAGTAGTAGTGAAATAAGCTCTTAAATCTATCTCCAGTGCCACAAGTCATTTGGCCAGAACTTTCTACTCTGCACATCCTTCACATCTTTTCAAGAGATAATGGTAATTAAGCCTGAATGACTACCCCAACCCCATATTTTAAGTATTCACCTCTCCAGTACCTTGAGTTATATATCAGCTTCAAAAAATGGAAATTCTAATTTAGTGTCAAACATACTTCTCTCATTAGAGAGTTTTACTGTGTTATTCCCCATGCAGTATATAACAAAAATAAGGTGTGGAAAAATACTTACATTTTTGCCCACATCATCTTTAGAGCTCATTAAGTCCTCCATATCTGCACGCAACTGTTTGTTCTGTCTCTCAAATTCTTCCTTAGCTTCAAGGGCTTCTTCCAAGGCTCGAGCCAGAGACAGTGCTTTGGTTTCCTTCTCCCTTGCCTCTGCTTCAGCACGATCTCTTTCTTCTGCATACCTGGCAGAAATATTCTTCTCTTCTGCCAGCATCTGAACGTAAGAAATAAATTAATTTATCTCAAATATTATAATCAGGTCCTTTCCGCCTTGTGTTTTAGTCAATCAAATGGTTAATGCTCAAAGCTTAACTGGCCTTCAGAAGCTTGCTGGCCTCTTAGGACTTTATCAAAGTGCTAGTAAGGAAACAACTAAAGCTGTTCTGGGATGAGATGAGGAAAGGAAGCTACTATTCAAGACTATGTAAGTTTTACATTATTCTGATCTTTTGGTCTTCACATCCTTTCTTAGTCTATCACAAGGAATTACAATAATGCTTTTTAAGTCAAGATTTTGTTCCTAATATAGTTTTTTTTTTTTAATATATATATATATATATATAAAGAGCTTATTTCTTAATCTAACAAGACTCTAACATGAAATTTAGCTCACTGAAATCATAAGTGCCTTCTCATAGCAAGGGCCAAACTGCGCACATCAAATTTACCAGTAACAGAACTCTTCTAGCTGGATCCTTCTATAGTTACTACATAAATGAGTACTGTAAATATAAACAAGATGCCATTTAAAAAATTCATACAAAGTAGCAAGATGACAGGAAACAAGATTACCTGATCAAACTTCTTCTGCTTTTTCTCCAAATTAGAGACAATCTGGCGCTGATGATCTAGATCCACCATCAAGTCATCCAGCTCTTGCTGCAGGCGGTTCTTTGTCTTTTCGAGTTTGTCATAAGCCATTGCCTTCTCTTCGAGGCGCTGGCTTAAGGATTCCATATCCTTCAGTAATTTCTTCTTATTTTCCTCCAAGCCTTCTATGGTTCCCAAGTCATCATCTACCTTTTTCTTAGCATCAGCTAACTGAAGTTTATCAAAAGAAAAAGATACTTAGTACATCATGAGAAGGAAACAAAAGCATCAAACAAGAGCATCAGGTCCAAAGTACAAAACCAGAAGCAGCACAAGAATTGTGAACTAGCAGCATATTAAACAACATGAAGTTTAGGTAACAGAATCATAGAGTAGCTTGAGTTGAAAGAGATCTTTAAAGATCATTTAGTTCCAACTGCCCTGCCATGGGCAGGGACACCTTCCACTACACCAACAACTGGCTGCCCCCAGTCCCATCCAGCCTGGCCTTGGCACTGTCAGAGATGGGGCACCCACAGCGCCTCGGGGCAGCCTGGGCCAGGGACTCACTGCCCTTTGAGTAAATAGTCTCTTCCTTGTATCTAATCTAAAGCCATCACCCCCTGTCCTATCCATTCCCTGACAAAATCTCTCCCCAGCTTTCCTGCAGCCCTCTTTAGGCACTGGAATACCGCTGTGAGGTCTCCCCAGAGCCTTCTCTTCTCCAGGCTGAACAACCCCAACTCTTGCACAGCTTCACTCTTCATAGGAGACGTGCTCCAGCCCTCTCTGATCATCCTCGTGACCCTCCTCTGGACCTGTTCTATGTCCACGTGCTTCTTACACTGGAGCCCCAGAGCTGAATGCAGCTCTACAGGTGGGGTCCAAATGATGGAGTAGATGGAGACAATCCCCTCCCTCAACCTGCTGGCCATGTTGCTTTTTCATGCAGCCCATGATATGGTTCGCTTTCTCTGGGGCTTCACCTGACCACCACAGCTTTTCAGATATGATGGATTGCAGCTTAGCAAATTGGATAGTGGCTTAGCAACTTAAGATGACATTTCTCCAAGAGGTTTGGGGCACCAGTTCCATCTCACCTGGAACGTACAGGCCTTGCAGAAGTCCTGCCATTTACAACCACTTACCTGCGACTGCAAGGCTAACATTTGTTTTTCCAAGTTCTTTCTGGCCTCCTCCTCCTCTTCCTGCTGCTCTTGCAGGTTGTTCTTCTCCTCTTCCAGCTGCCTAATCCTACTGCTCAGGTTGAGTTTCTGGCGGGTTTCTTCCTGGAGAAGCTCCTGTTACATGAACAAGCACATTCAAAACTCAGTTTGGTTGATCCTGGCTTTAGAATAACGCCTTCTATTACTCCATAAGAGTTTCATGTTTAATTATTTTCTTGCGATATTTTTGTACAGAGACATGCTTATGAAAAGCACCTGCAGTTTGGCTTTCCAAGAAAGTACTCATTTGTTCTGGGCAAACAAACTTAAGACATTTTTGATTAGGGAATCCATACCACTGCGTTCTAGAAGTTCACAGATGATACTTTAAAAAAAATAAAAATGAATGAACACAGAAGTCACTTTCAAAGTTTACTTATCTTCTTTAGGACAAATCAGAGTACCTGTTTAAACCCCTAGGAAGAAAATACAGCAGTAAATCCTGCAATGGTAGTATGCTTCCAAGTTTTCTGCATTGCATAAACATAGAGGTCAGTTTAAAGATAATTGTAATTTGGCAATGTGAACTTCTGTCATAACAGAAATTAATGAAAGCTATAACAACCTCCCCCCAACCCCTAATCCTGTTCCTCACAGATCCCTATGCTAATAATTACGATTAGCGCTATTCTAGGAATCACTATCAGCATTTTTATACATAACAAAAGTGTATTTGAGCAATGACTACATGAATAAAGGTGAAATATTTAAAATAAAATAAAAAAGTGGTAGTTTTAAGAACTTAAGCCGCAAGTAAACAACAGTATTGTCTCTCATACCTTTCATATACCCCAAGGACCTTATTTACTTACATTACAACCTTCTGCTTCAAAAGGTTTTTCCTGACTTAATACTTATCTTCCACAGACAAAAATAAAAGAGAAACTGAAAAGCTACAGTCTATCAAGTACAGAATCTTAGATTGTGCATAATTGGCTCCATACATAACTGAAAAGTCATTATACATCACATTTCACTAGACTTCAATGGGACATACAGATTCTACCCAGGGGATTTTCAGAACCATGGAAGTGTATTTGCTGCCATGCAGTTAGCATTTCAATGAGGAACAAAGCCTAAGAACAAATTTCAAGCTGCACTGCACACACACCTGTGTATCCTGAAGCTGCGATTCCAAACTAGCTGCATCCTTGGCAAACTTGATGCCTTTCTTCTCTGCTTCCTCCAGGAGACTTGAGACATTATCCAATTCATTCTGTAAAGCAAGCAGTATGAAGGTAACACCACGCAGCTGACTCACAGCAAATCCTACATCCCATTGGGAGCTGGAGCTTCAGAAAACAAAACTCAACAAATCCCAAGCATGGCAAGACAACATTAGATCCCAGCAGAGGGATAGATACCACCAGCTAAAAATATAGAAGATTGACTAGAAACAAAGTTGGAAGTCAAACCTGAACTTCAGTAGTATAACATGGCAGGCACGCCATTTAGCAGAGCACGTTGTTCTATTATCTGCATGCCAATACCTGCATTCAGAGTTAAATGCTATCTTTAATTATAGGGCCATATACCTTACGGGATCATGGATTCAGGGATTATCATGGTGGCAGCTGGGTTTAAAGCATCAGCGCAAAGGTTACTGCCAGGTGCCAAGTCTTGTTATTTTAGGCTATGCTACTTATGGGATATTGTGAGAGACTGCGTGAAATCTTCCTCTGAGAAGAACTAGGCCATCCCCTTTCTGAAGTGCTTTAGGTTGAGTTAAAGCACTCATTGCCATAGTTCAAAAGTCAGTCCTGGCTCCTTTTTGCTCGTTTCCTCCTTTTCCCCAAAAGGATGGGCCTTACAATCTGTATCTGTCAAGTTCTCAACTTTGAAGCACAGAACAAAATCCATGGCCATCATCAGCACATTTTGCTCACAACTATGGAAGAGCTCAGCTTAATCTTCTCAACCCTATATCCCAGCCAAAAACCTGAAGGCTAGATATCAGCAGCGGGACTATACAGAACCTCCTGTAGGATTTGGTCTCCAGGATGGGAAGCCATACTTAAAAATCAACATAATTCTCACAGTGGGACAGCCATGACATTAAGACTGAGTTTTTGGGCTGTCTGCTTCTGATGCACACCACCACTCGAGTACACACAAGTGCATGACTGAGGTCACCTCCCATGGCAGCTACAAGCCCAGCTCCCGTAAACATAACTGCATCTTTGAAAGATATTTTTCCTAGTAATTTCTGTATACATTTGAGGCTTTTACTTTCTTGCCCATTTTTCAGCAGTTTAGGACTTTCATAAAGCCTTACCTGCAGCTTGTTAGCTTTCTCCGCCAGCTCCACCCTCAGTCTTTCACCTTCAGTGACCTTAGCAGTTAGTTCTTGTACCTGAGCATCAAGCTTCTTCCTCTTATGCTCAGACTCTGCCTTGACCTGCTGCAATACCTTCACTTCACAGGCCAACTCCTTGTTGTCAGACTCTAGGCCTTGCTTGTTTTTTTCAAGATTTGCCTTGAACTAGGAAAGACAAAAAGAAAGAAATTCAACACTGTTACACATCAATAACGTCTTCTGCTAAAAAATATATTCAGTCCAGCAAATCTGGTTTACAAGTTTGAAGATAAAACAAGAGCTTGGCACGTTGCAAGCAGAGTGTTTAAAGTGTCGCCATGTGAGATTCCGTGTATGTTAGCCAAAGACAAGTTAAAGCACATTAATCCACCTGCAGACACCACAGGTATCAGCAAGCACCAGAAGACACTTCCATGACAAGAACTGGGACATCAGTGCTGTAAAATGACGGAGTAACACTGTAAGTAGGAAGGAATGTGCCCATTAACAGATCAGCATGGCTCATCTCACAGAAATAAAGGGAAAGATATTAACTAAAGCTGCCCTGATTTTAGTAGGCATAGCAGCCTGGAAGTGCATAACAAAGCACTTTTTACCACTGCTCTGACATTTGTCAAAAATCTTTTGAAATATCTCTTATGCCAATTACTTTAAGTCCCGTTCCTACTATATCACCAAAACTGACACTATCTCAGAGGACCTTTGTTTAAAATTGTGGGGTATTCTTCCATCTTTTCATACTGTTATTGACGACATTTAATGAACAAGAAGAGAGTATATGCATGAGATCTTCAGGTGAAAAAATTTTCAGGTGAAAAAGTTAATGCTCCTCAGCATTAACTGCTACATTTCTCAGTATTTAAAGGAAGTCCCTACATAAAAATATTACTACAATATACGAATTGTCCACGAATAAATTTGTGAACAGCCATTACTATAATTGCCTAAAGATTTATTTATTTTTTGTCAGTATTGGAACAAGACACTCAGGCAGCATTATTCTTACTAGTGTAGCCTGAGTGCAGTAACAAGGTGGTGCCTCCTCCTACCTGCTCTGGTTACCAGGGAAGACATTACAGCTGCCCAAATAGGCAAGACACTCCACAGACATCTACTACTGGAGTTCACAGGACATGTGCTAAGTTAAGAGTATCTGGATTACACTACCTGCACTTTACTTGGTTATATGTCAGTCCTGATGCTATAATTACCATATTCGGAAGCATTCTGCTATTCTCTCATGCTGAGAACTGCTTTTCATCAAATAAGCATGTGGCCAGCTGGATAATTCCCACGTGACTTTTATCTCTAGGTGCACTGTTTCCAAGTCTAATGAAGACTTTTCAGACAGATGCCAAGAGTGTCTAATAGTTACATCTGTGATGTATTTGATTCAATTACAACAGTAACATATGGAAAGAGAATGACAACTTAGCTCTGCAGATGTCAGTGGAAGGGACTAGAACAGTTACATTACTTATGTAAAATCCTGAGGCAGAACAATACATTTCTGTAATTCATTTTCTGCTTACTCTTTTGGCCTGTTCGAGCTGTTCAGAGAGCTCTTCCAAGGCAGTAGCATGTCTCTGCCTGATTTCCTGGATCTGTGCTTCATGGTTCTTGGTTTCCTCTTCAATTGCTTTCTTCAGCTCAGCCACCTCCTGCTCACGCTTTGTCCTAGAGCAAGCATCAAGTATTATAAAAAATAAAAATAAAATCAACATTTTAGTCTTTGGTAAATTAAAGATTAGTTTTATTAGTGCCTTAGACAGGTGTATGACCCTACCTCAGCTCTTGCTGTGCTGCAGTGGTATCCAAGGTATCTTCCAGTTCAGTTTTTAAAGCCTCCAACTCTTCACTTAGATCTCTTTTCTGCTTTTCTGCCTTGTTTCGTGATGCCTTCTCAGATTCAAGATCCTCCTGGAGTTCCGCAATTTGAGCCTGCAACTCCCTTATCACTTTCAGTGCATTGTTTTTCTGAACTGCTTCTTCATCACCTCTGTTAAAAAGGGGGCACAGCAGTTAATATTTTTTAACCTCAGATCTATTCTCATAACAGTCTGGCTTTAATTATATACACAAATGACAGTTTAGAAAAAAAAAAAAAGACTTTGTAAAACTTTTTAGGTAGAATAACAGCACAATAGCAGTTTTCTTAAAGTCTTGACAAGCACAGTGCCTCAATATGCACTGTAAGAATCATCAACCTTTCAAGTTAACATCCAAGTATTCCAGTTTTGTAGATGCCACTAAATACTGTTCCAAAAATGTACCCTGTTTATAGAATTTTCTCTCTACAAAATAACAGATCATTATTCAATATAATAGAAACACCCTTTCTATTTTTTATGTGAGAGAAAGGCTACTGCACAAGTCTTGGTAATTTATCCCAATCACTGGAAATACTCTGACCATTAAGACAACTCACTGACAATCTCATGTTTTTCTCTCTTAAGCCTGAACTCTGGAGACTAAAAAGCTTATGCTAGTTATTGCATTACCCAATGCTAGTTTCACAAGTATACTTTTTTTTTTTTTTTGCAGCTTTGTAGAGCAAGGACACAGATAAAACACTAAATTCATTTTTTGCCACGTCCACTCACATGGATGGCTACCGATGCCCTAGCACAAATACGAACTGGCTTGTGTTAATATTCCCTGTTCTATACAACTGAAAAGCAGTCTGGTAGAGTAGCTTTCCACCACATTTCTGTAGTCATAAGCCCTCTGGTGCCCTTACCTAGCAAGAGCAGCCTGCAGCTCTTCTTCTTTCTTGGCCAGCTGGATCTTCAGTTCTTCAATCTGGGCTTGCAGCTCAGCTATTTGGTCCTGTAGGTCTGTTGTTTCACCATCAAGTTTTCTTTTAGCTTTTTCCAATTCTTGACGGGTCTTCTCCTCCTTTTTTAAGCGCTCTAGGAAAGTGACATAGATTTATCAGTGTTGTTTTTTTCTCCAATTACCCTCAGACCGTTCGTGGGCAGGGGAATGGGGTGGCAGGAAGGGTGGAAGTTTAGTTTATACTGTGTCAATTCTTTCTTCAGTCTGTAACTGGAAGGCCGACAGGGAAAACCGAAATAACGAAGCAGAGCTTCATGACATAGAAAATTAAGAAAAAAGTTGACAACTCCAGAGAAGGAAAGTTTGAGGGGAACAGAAACAACTTAATCTTGACAGAAAGTAAGGAATAGAATCTAAGAGAAGGACAGCTTGAGCTGTTAGGACAGATGATAATGGACATACAGATTCAAAAATGAAGATCGGCTAAGGCTTGGAAAAAATTACAGTTTGCATAGTTTTTGAAGGGCTAGGCAAGACTCCAAAAGGTTTACTGGAAAATAATACAGATTTAAGAAAACTTGGACAATCACAGTTTTTGGAAACATCTGTGCCATTAAGTCACATCACATTGGTATTTAGCAAGGTTTGTGACCCTTTAAGTAATTTGCTTTTCTAACTGATATACTCTTGCCCTGAGGCATTTCTTTGTGAAAGACATCCACTGATTAGTGCCATAGCAATACAATGCATTTAGTTTATCTGCCTGTTGTCTGAACAAGATAGTTCCTAACTGCATTGTCTAGCAGTTTGCTAATGGCTAGGTATGTTAATAAACTGAAGCAACAGGAAGGTTTTGCCAAATCACTAGTTCTTAGCATAGTATTAACACAATTCTACATATATTATCATAAATTATTAGACTTAGTCAATATTTTGTGGGTCTTCTGTGTACACATTTCTTTTACATCCTGGATTAAGACCTCATATTCTATACAGAAAGAGAGCCATGCTCAAGAACCACCTCTTAGTGCCACCCAAGGCAATTTAGGATTTTCCAGAAAAAAAAGATTAATAGTCTCTCTAAACAATTCTTGACCAAAAAAAATTGCACTTTCCCTTCTGTTTTCACATTACAGTTCTCAGGAGCTTTAGATAGAACATTGTCACAAGACCCAGTTTTGTAACTGAGAAAGTTCACAGTAAACTGAATTATTTTTTGGTCCAAATTTCAGTGCCTAACAGCGCCAAGACCCTAGCAGAGAAAGCTTAAGGGCTTCTTGAACCATCTCCAACAGTAAATATTATCCTACAGTGTTTCACTAGCCAATGAATTGCATGCCTTATAGTTAAGCTTTAATTTCCATTTTTTTGGTCATCCAAAATATGTCTTGGAATGGCACCATAACCAAACCCATCTGTCAAATATCTTC
This sequence comes from Aythya marila, assembly GCF_965140915.1. Lineage (NCBI taxonomy): Eukaryota > Metazoa > Chordata > Aves > Anseriformes > Anatidae > Aythya > Aythya marila. Next base: position 11,074,992 of record NC_139059.1, on the reverse strand, counting down.
AAAAACATTAATCTTGATTTGAGCAAACAACTACTCAAGCACTTTTTTCCAGTTAACAAGCTTTACTTATGCTCACCTTATGGTCTCCGAATGATTTTTAAAGAAAAGGCACATCAATCCTCTACTATCCCTATTAGTTCAATACTTACTTATAACAGAAAATTAAGCTTTGCTATGCTTCCCATAAGCACAACCGTTTTAAAAGATGTAGTAAGCCATGCCATAATAAAGTTAGTTAAAAACTATTTCCAAATTAGGACACAAAGAGCAATTTTGCCTTATATTTTACAGCTTTGACTTGGCAGTTTCTTCACATTGTGTAATAGCTATGTTCAATTTTTTTTTTTTTAATCAAGAAGGGTTACATATAGGGCAGGTTTAGCCTGTGACAACATAGCTAAATAATCCAGAACAAACAGACAGAGAAATTAAACTATTTTTGATACACAAAACATTAACAAAACAATTCAGATTTGCTTAGGCTTCTAGTATGTTTTGGCTAGTAACACTATTTCAGAAATATATTTGCCTAGTATGTTATTTAGAAAACTGTAGCAATTCCACAAGGCAGATGTTTGACTTTAACATCATGAATTTCAGAATGCATCTAACTAAAACAATCTCAAAACTGAAAAACAAGTTAAAGAAGAGTAAGATGGAGCAGCCAGATGCAACAAGCCTTGAAAAAGCACAGTATCTGACAAGATAGATAACAAATAACAGCTATTAAGGTATCCACATGTAAGGGTATGTTTAGCAGACTGGGACAGACGCTGCATACACTGTGACAGGTGATCCATCCTCTCTGGTGTGACCTCCCAGTTGTTAATAGGCAAATGTAGTAAGAACAAACCTTCTAGATCGGTGATCATCATCTCTTGTTTGTTCTTGAGTTTGGCCAAGTTTTTGGCCTTTTCTTCTTCTTCAGCCAGCTGAGAAGTACATTCAGCAATTCGATCCTCCATCAGCTTCTTTTCCTAGTTACAAGAAAGGGCAGGGGTGTATGTAGAGAATAACTTCCAAAAGATGACTCAAGGAGTCTCTAAACAGCACGAATAACTGAATGTATGAAATCCATATAGAGGTCTCATATACAGTGTATTAATACATTTTATTTCATGTGACTGACCCATCAATCTTAGGGATCAATTTGAACAGTATAGAAACACGAACATTTGTTTTCCCAAGAATGAGAGATTTGGAATTTAAGGCATGTTTTTGTACGGCATTTACTGCACACTTTTGGAAAACCAGGTCACTTTCACTTGTCATCCAAGAGCATCTGTATAGATCAGAGAAAATAATGGTAGCATCTGTATGGCTAGCAAAGAACAATTGTAGCTATGACAAAACATTTAAAGCTCTTAGATTAGAAGACTCATGAAACCATTAAGAACACATGGCAAATGCCACCCTTTTAAAGGTCATTTCTGAAAAACTCCAAGTCTCTTAGCTTCAGCCTGTTCAAACCCCACAAGTCTTCAACGTAGGAACTCTAATGGTAAGAGAGCAGCAGCTTCAAACGTTTTGAGAACCATCACTTGCATTACTAACACTTATGAGCAGAATCTCCACCCATGCATACTGGTCTCACCTTCAAAAATTTGGAATTTTGGTCCTCCAACAGTAGGATCTCTTCTTCCATCTTCTTGATTTTAGCTTCAGCTGTCACTTTTTCAAGCTGCAACTTCTGTCTAGCTCCCTCCTCCTCATCAAGCTGTTCCTCTAGGTCCTGGGAAGAAAGGCAAGTGCATGTGTGTATTTTCCAGGTTATCTACGTGTCAACATTTTATTCTTTTGCTGGGTGGAAAACTTATTTTGAAGAGCCAGTTGCCCTAAATAAAACTAAAAAAAATACTTTTATTTTATTGATATTGTAAATGAATCTAAAAAACTGGTAATGAAATTAAGGGCCATGTGACACACATGAAATTTTTTTTTTGTACTCTGTATTTTAGATTTGGCTGAAGCATGCTGTCTTGGAAATACATACTCACTCCGCTACAGTCTTTCACCTTCCTGATTTTGCACATAAAAATAAAAATCCACCACAGAGGGAAATTAGACCCAGCACTACCTAATGACAAACAAGTTAGATTGGGTTTTATGTCAAATACTTCCTAACACACTGCATTTGAATAGGGCCTCAGGTATAACAGTGCAGTCGTCTGGGAAGAGACTCACACTGAAATCAGAAGACTGAATTCCTGTAGTCTAGAGCTCAACATTACAGCTGAACAATTTCAGAGAGACTGGCACAGATACTTAAATACTAGCAGAAAAGTATCAATTTATTGTGTTTCTCTTCATTCATCAATACTTATTAAAAGTCATCACAAGCTGTGGGATTTATCTCCCCTTCAAGTACTATTAGCATTTTGAAAAATAGTAAAGTTATGGATCCCCTGAACCCATAAGGATTTTAAGGTCTCCAGGTGTTCAAAAGGAAGCACCTGAAGTCTTCACAGAAAACAACTCAAAGGAGATTAATTTGTTTCATGAAAATTCAAAGGAGGAATATTCTTCATGATAATCACTGGATTTAAATCAAAAAACGTTTTCTTATAGAATCATAGAACAGCTTGGGTTAGAAGGGACCTTAAAGATCACCTAGTTCCACCCCCTCTGCCATGGGCAGGGATGCCACCCTTGGATGCCCAGGGCCTCATCCAACCTGGTCTTGAACACCTCCAGGGCTGGGGCATCCACAACTGATATTATCCCATCAGTCTCTTGAAGAAAGCAGGTAAGACCCATGCAGCTATTCCAGATTCCTGCCCACTCAGAAGTGCTTGCTGCCTTAGTCCTCTATCTGAATACACAAAAGATAGAACAGTGCATTTTGGCTTTTCTTCTTCTTTCCTCAACCTCACACCTTTGGAACCCACAGAAATCTAAACACACTGAACACAATAAGATAAATTAATTTGATTTATTGTTTTTTATTCCATATGTGGTGCTAAGGAACTGACTTCCTCCTTGCTGGGGAGGTGGTAAGCTTTCCTACCTTTTACTGTTTTGTTTGCATGCTTTTCCATTTCAAGACACCAAGAAACATACCTGAATATGGCCCTGCATTTTCTTTTTCTCATTCTGCAATATTTGATTTCTTTCTTCCTCCTCCTCTACCCTGGACTCCAAGTCATGGAGAATTTCTTCCAGCTCTTGTTTTTTGGCAGCCAAGCGAGCCCTCATCTCCTCAGCTTCTGCAAAGAGCTCCGTCTCAGCCTGCAGCTGCTCTGCAAGAATGTTTTTCTCTTCTAGAAGCTGCAAATATTAGACAAGTAGTACAAAGTTGTAAAGCAGTGAAAGCTTGATGTTTTGAAGTCTCTTGTGAAACTACACACATAGGACAACTACAAAAAGTTCTCTAAATACTAAGTTCTGTTCCAATTCTAGACTACCTGGTTCACATCCAAAAGTGGAAACTTATCACAGGGCTTTATCAGCAGTCCAGAAGACCCCAACTCCAGGAACAGAGCTACAGCAACAATCACTCAACTGCCTCGCCCAGTTTAAGGAACAGACCCCACCAGGGCACCTGCCCTACTTGCACTGTTCTACAAGCAACAAAAAGATGAGGGAAGTGCCTGTTTGCTGGAACCATCCCTCATCCTTGCACAGCAGCAGAGCAGTGTCATAGGTAGCTGGAGGGAGGCTGGCTCTTGCAGTCACTGGAACAGAACTGAAACATTACCTCTCGCAGTGTAATCTCAAGAATAGGAATTAAAATTTTTCCATTCTAGATATCCATCACAGTTCTATCATGTCTCAACTACCACAGTGACAAATACAAATCTGTCTGTATTGATACATTTTCAGCTGTTCTTCAAATTGGTACCAGTCTTACTATAAATTCATTTATGTTTTGCCCGTTCAACATTTTTTCCCCATGTCCCCATGACACAGCATGGAAATATCCCACCCTGAAAGCATAACTGAAGAGTAAAATGCTGCTGCTACTGAGGTTCTTTCAAAGCCAGGGAACGCGAACAGAACTATTATTTTGCCTTTTTTTTCTTTTTCCTTTACTACAGTATCTCCACGTTCCTGAAGGAATGCTCAACTTTTATTTTCCTGTTTTTAGCCAAGCGTGAAGGCAGTTAACTCATCTGACAAAAACAGTATTTTGATCAGAGGCCTCTCCTACACACCTCCCTCAACACAGGACATAGTGCAACACATTTCACATATTAAAAAGTTGATTTGCAGCACAAACCTGTTGATGTTTCCTTTCCATTTCCTCAAGTTCTGCTTCTACTTTTGTCTGTTTTTCTTTCACTTTCATTAGTTCTTCATCTTTGGCTTGAAGTTCTTCTTCTTGACGAGTCACCTGAAGAAGGGGCTTCACCTGCAAAATTTTGAAATGAACAAGTGAGAAATCGGATTGACCTATTTACAAAAGTCAAAGAAAATAACAGAATATAACAAACCTTTGTGAAGACTCTCCACCACTGCCAGTGCCTAAGCTTTAAATATGCAGCACAATTCCTCTGCAGGATTTTCAGTGCACTCAGTTGCTGCTGTTTCTTTGCAAAGGCCCTGAAGACAGAAAGAGCAAAACATTTCATGTTAAGAACAGCTATGCACGCATCTGTGTTTTTGATTTTTTTTACGAAGGTTACCCAACTCTAGAGCACTTGCAGACCATTATTTATTTATTTAAAGTTTTAATGACTATATTGACTTAATCATAAGTCAATCACTTAACTCCTTAAGAAAAGGGGATAGGCAAGAGCTGGATTCCATTTTACCAATGCTATTTGTTAAGACTTTTTCCTCAAATTGATAAAAATCAGGATGGATTAGACAGTGAACCGCCCCCCTTTGTTTCAAAAAACAGTTTTCCAGAGTACTTCTGAGAACTTATGATGGAGCAGGAGAGATTTTTTGCAATCATTAGCTATATTGAAGTAAACTGCTCCATGTGTCATAAAGCCAAGACCTAGAAAAGCAGATATTGTTATGGAATGAAGGTACAAAGTCTTATTAGAATTAGTAGGTGGAGACTTACCACTTTCCCTTGGACACAACTACAATATTTCAGGCAACATACTTTCTTAAGAAAAGTCTGTCCTTAGATAGAAGTTTTGAAGCCTAGCTACCTATCAAAGAGACTTGTAATCAAAAGCAGATCCAGTCATAAAAGCACACATACTTTCTAGCCAGGTATCCTCTGCAGACTGCCTGGAAGAAGATGATAATGTCTGTGATCTTCAGATCTCGTTCTTCTTCTAAGTGTGCCAAGACACCAGCTCGGAAAAATATCTTGCTCTGTCCAATTCTGTATAAGTTGGGGTCCAGCTCTAAGGCTCTGATCTACATGGATAGACAAGTATATGGCTTTTACGTCAAGAAAAGGACATTTTTTGTTTTAACTTTTCAGTGTTTTAACAATATTTAGGCATAAATACTTACCATTCGCTCACAGGCTTGCTTACCATCCATAAAACCTTTTGGAATTGCATTGGGAGTAAGGATCTCATACCTTAAAGTCAAATAAAAAAAAAGTCTTTATATTTACCAGTAATCTTTATTTTTATAAACCCATACAGGTATTACCACCAAGTGCATGACTAAGAAGTTCCTCCAGAAAGCTTTTCCAGAAGTCCATTTTAGGTTGCTTTCCCTTCCTCATTCTCTTTTGGATAAACTAAGCATTTAACTGCTTTGAGTTCAAACCCCCTCAAGACATCACACACTGATATGGATTTTGTTCTACTTGTGTTTGTTGTTGGTTTTTTTTTCTTCCAATAACTTAACAAGAAACTTCACCTCAAAAATAAAAACCTCAAGAGACTATGCACATTGTTACCTCTGTCTAAATTCCTGGAAGACTATCCTGTTTGGAAATCCTTGTCGACAAATCCTTATTCCTTCCAAAACACCATTGCAACGAAGCTGATCTAGAACTAGGTGTGGATCCAATTTTCCAGCCTGGACAAACAAAAACATGATTTTTAAATTTTTAATTTGCAATCATGAAAAATTGCAGTTTAAATTTTTCAAGATACTCTCTACAAAATCAACTGTCTAAATCCAGGGTGCGCTTGGGAATACTGAGAAGACATTCATAGAATGGTTTGGGCTAGACAGGACATTAAGGACCACCTAGTTCCAACCCTGCTGCCATAGGCAGGGAGACCTTCCACTAGATCAAGTTACCCAAAGCAACTACTAGATCAGGTAGCACAAAGTATATTGGTCTGTGTGAAAGCTTTGCAACACCTGCCTTCGAATTTCAAAGTGAATACCCAGACAGCATGCATAATTTAAAGTGCACATAAATATTCTTATTAATAAGGAGAAAGAATTCAGGGAGTAGTCTGTAGCACATACCCTCTTTTCATGGTTTGGAATGATGCAGCGAACAAAATTGGGATTAGTGTTTCGGAGCGTTGCCATCAGCTTGGTGAGAGACTCTTTGTACAGTTGCCCAACAGTACGAAACATGCCCTTCTTGGTCTTGTATGCAGAGCCAAAAGCAGTCTCTGTTATTCCAGTGACCTGATCCAGACCGACAATACGATCCACTGGGAAGGACAAGAGAAAGTAAATAAGTGAACCTTAATATTTGTCTGGTATAAAGATGCACAGAAAGAAGAGCAATAGTGCAGCAGCAAAAGCTTTGTGGAACAAATGACAGAAGATGCCATCAGTAGGCAAGGCAGTCAGCAGGTACTAGGGACACTGTGCAGAAGCAGTGGAACCAGAAGCCACAAACTTAAACAGCAGAGTAGTGTAGCTTTAGTAGGAACCTACTAAAATATCTAGCTCTTTACTTGCAGTTCTACATGACCAGTAAAGCCATTTTCTTTAAGTAAACTTTTAAGAAAGACAGTTGCCTTGAAACTGGCAATTCTTCGTATTCTTACAATATGAAATATTTGAGTTGAACATTTGGAATTAGTTATCTGTTCATATTTGTTTAAAATGAAGAGTCACTTATGACAATCATATAGGTGAAGTATGAGTTTTACTGAATGCTCAAATTTGTTTGAGGACAATGATTTACAGAAGAGTTGGAAATAGTATTATTTCATTGACAAGAGGGGAAAAAGTATTTGCCCGACTTTTGCAAGTCAGAGATTTTGAATAATTCTTTCAAGTTGTATATAAATCTGTGGAGATTTCCCCTTCACCAAAAGAGGGTTTTCAAAACAGGAAAACTGCACACCCATGCACTTCAAAGCTGCCACAAAGCATCAGAATAGAGAAAGGTTTTGTTTAATTTTGAAACATTTTGGGTAAGGATCTCCCTGGCTTCTTCTTTAGAAGCACGCATTCCAAATCTGACTGTCATCATTAAGACCTTTACGCCAAAAACATGAACAAGACTGTGATTCCACATGCATGTCAACAGTTATTTAAACAGCTTGCTTAAACATGGAATAAGGTGGCTTACATCTTAATAATAGCTGGTACTTCTTAGTACTGAATAAATACACAGCATGCATTGGTTCTCCATGAAATCAAGAGATTATATGTAATTTGTTTTTGTAATGTTATCTTCACATTCAATTACATCAAAGCAAAGGGAAACGCTACCAGAATTAGTTTTGTATATAAAGAATCAGAAAGTGTCAGTATTTTATTTCATACTTGTACTCACATGGCTTTCAAAAGTCTATACAAAACAGGAAGATTAAAAGCAGAAAAATACAGGGCAACAAGTTTGAATAACCACTTGCAAGTCTCATGTAGTACAGAGCAGAGCCCAGATCCTCCACACACAGTTTTAAATGCAAGAATCTATGTGGCTTATTAGAGTTAGAAGAATAAGTCTGTAGCAAGTTGTTCATAAGTGCATATCCCAAATATTTATTTTGGAGCAGAATTGAGTTCTACAGAAGAAGGGGGATAGAAATTACTGGAAGTTTACAGAAGCTATAGTTTTTTTAATTGAGTTCTACAGAAGAAGGGGGATAGAAATTCATCTTACAGAAGATGAATGTAACAGCACATACCCAACGGACACCACTAACGACTGGACATCATTCTGTTTTGGCATCTGGCATCTCTAAGACCGCGTACAGTTTTACAATGTTGTGAATAAATCGATTTTGATTTGTGTGTCTTGTCTTTTGCTCCCCTCTGTCCTCCAACTATATTAAGGTTATTTATATCGAAATAATCAATATTAAAGTTCATATGTCTTCCCTGTAGGTTAAGAGCAGTCACTGAACAGCATGAATGAAATTACCTATTGGCTAAAACTTCTGAACTCACACTCAGTAATTATTATTATTATTATTTTTAAGTAAACAGCACTTGCAGCCTGAAGTATGTAGTATATCGAGAATAGCAGGTTTCAAGTAAAAATTGCAAAGGTTGAAGGCACAAGCTTCACACACACATTTCAAAACTTGGAGAGGAAGAAGGGGAGGATGAAGAGGTTGGATAAAAATATCTAAAGCTTCTTCAAAATACCTAAGTAAGTGGTTTAATTTTAATACCTTAATAAAAGCATGCAATTTCTACAAGGGGAAATATTAAACATGTTTTTAAATAGAACGACTCTGATAAGTCAAGGAGAAATTTATTTTATATACTCCACTAACAAGACTGCAGCATTTCTGATAGTTTTCATAGATTCTTCACCTCCCCTTCTCAAAAACCATACCTACATTCTAAAATATCCAGAGTTTTGTCAATGTTGGACTGCAGAAAGAAGCTTGATAGTGTTATAAAGCTTATGCATTGTCTCAAATACTTAGAGCTACCAGAATTATCATTTAAGAAGCAATTCTGGAACTAGGAAGCAACAAACCTTTTCATCTGCAATGCTTAAATGCAATGCATAATATAGATGCTATATGTATGCAGCAGCAACTGAATAGGTATGCACTCAGAACATTTGCCTTGTGGAGGTATACCTAAATTTAGCATGAAATGAAAAAGTTCATGCAAGCCTACGAGCAAAAATGGTTTTCCTGTAGATACAACAGCCCTGCCTTTAGGAGGCCTATGGTTTTTATATCCATTCACCTGGTGGATCATGAAGACCAGTAATATTGTCATAGAAACAGGCTCTCTGAATATTCTGAATCTCTAAGGCAGAGAAACAGCAAAAACAGAAAGACAGAAGAGCAGACACACAAGACACTTCAGTTAGTATACAGAACAGGTTTATCAATTGCAAGCAGACTTAACTGTGCTACAAAGGCCATTAGGCCACAACATATTCCATGCATATTTCAATTATCTGTGGAAGCAGGTTTTGAATATTTGGATCAAACCACTTTCATTTCTACACATGTACTCAAAAGGAAAGGAGCAGATCCCCAACCAAAGAGTTCTTAATATATTCATTGTAACAGCTCTCTGCAGCTGAGCCAAGTAAGTACTCCTGAGAAGATGGAAACTCTGTATTAACCTACAGCAACACCTGTATCACAAGCTGGAATTTTTCCTGGAGTAAGAAAGTACAGGCTTTATGCGCTATGACATGTAAATATACTGATATTAATATACTGTGATGTTAAAAACTGTAACAGTCCCTGCTTAGTAGTTATTTGGTTATTTCTGCTTCTTGGAGCATTTTGGGAAAAAAATTTGTTGACGTGCAGGTAAAACTGGTTAAACAGCAATGTGCAGTTCAGTAGGCAAAATATTGCATTTGATTTTAATATGGAATATATAAGCACTGGTTTAGCTGTTAATGAGTTTTATTTCAGGAAATAAGTTTTCCAGGGTGTCACCCACCCACCCCTGCACTGTACTGCTCATGTAAGAAGCAGCTGTTTATATTCAGGACTTCAGTGCAGCATGTCAAGAATTTTAGACATAATTCTACAGATAAAATTTGACACAGGTTAACAAGTAGTAGGTGAGTTATCAGTTCAAATAATGAATATGAGAAGCAGCTACTCAGAAATGGTACATGTGCAAAGGACCATACTAAGAGCAACGCAGCTTCCCTCTTGTATTTTTGGTACTAAACCATAGAGAAAACACTGTAGATATTTACAATGAAGAGGTGGAAGTGAGGACAGAACAGGCACAAAAAGATAACTAATCCAGCAAGGAGAAATCTCCAACAACTTCTGTACTCAGAGCATGACCTCTTACCATCTTTCCAAAGTTCTGCAACAAATTTGTCAGAAGACTGGTGCAAGAGTGTAGCCACGTTGTCATTCAGGGGGTCCATGTTCTTCATCAACCACTCATCTGCCTTGTAGTCTACCTTTAGAGCAGACAAATTGCAAGCGGTCACAATATACTACCAGCCTTAATTTTAGATTTTCTAGCTTTAAAAATAAGCTTTCGAAACAGTATACTGATAACTCTTCTCCCATTCTTTTAAATATTCGCTTGGCAGAACTTAGTTGTCTCTCCTTAGAGTACTTCAAAGTACCACTAAAATGTATTGATCTATTGAAAGAGTAAAAGTAAATAATAATGAATTTAATTTAAACTTCATCTGACTTTTTGCTTACTAGTAGCTAGCATACATTTCTCAGCTTGGCAGTATTGACAAAATAAGGCTCTGCTGTTTGCTGTGAAGATGTAGAAAGAACTCCGACACAGACCTTAATTACTGTACATAAATGCCTAGGTTAAACTGAGAACGTGCTGAAAAAATAAATTTTTAGTTTCACTATAACAGATCTACGTAAACATTTTTGTTCTATAAACAAAACAAGGAGAGATCTTATCTTTGAAAGAAACAGTTCTGTGGTTTTGCCATGAAACTATAGCTCAGCAGTTGCAAATTCCATGCTACCAACATGGACTTCATCACAATGCAAAAGAGAGCCCTAAAAAATAAAAATCTAACAACCTCTGGGTAGCATGGTTTTGCTTCAACAAGACCAAAAGGTAGCTATTTCTAAATAAGGACTTTGGAAGGCAAGCCAAATTCAAATACTCCCACCATCTAAAATCAGATGAGAGCATCCTAGTCTTTTTTGCAGAAAGATATTTTACAAGGATTTCACTTTTGAAGGACATACACACTCCGACTGGTAACTGAAAAGCACTTTCTGTCAGAAGAAGGTAAGTCAATGCAGAGTCAGCATCACAGAAATGCCTGCAATGTTCTGAAGAATGGCTGGCTGCTGCCAAACAATTACTTCTTTGTACTCTGGTACCAAGATGTTTTACTTCATTTTGATTACCTAAAGGTAATCTTTTGTTTCACAGCTAATTTACTATTAACTGTAGCAACAGTGATTGACTATTTCTAAAGTTACTATTTTAAATATTGAAGCAACACATTTATTTTATTTTGCTACAATTATCTAATTGGCGCCACCAAACATTAATGAATAGATAACATTAATAATATTTGAAATTAAAGGAGAACAGACTCGAACAGACTCGAACAGACTCGAACAGACTCCTCTTCTCCAGGCTGAACAGGCCCAGTGCCCTCAGCCGCTCCTCATACATCTTCCCCTCTAGGCCCTTCACCATCTTAGTTGCCCTCCTCTGGACACTCTCCAACAGTTCAATGTCCTTTTTGTACTGTGGTGCCCAGAACTGCACACAGTGCTCGAGGTGAGGCCACACCAGAGTAGAGTGGGACAATCACCTCCCTCGACCGACTGGTGATGCCGTGCTTGATGCACCCCAGGGTACGGTTGGCCCTCCTGGCTGCCAGGGCACACTGCTGGCTCATATTCAACTTGCTGCCAACCACAACCCCCAGATCCCTCTCTGCGGGGCTGCTTTCTAGCGTCTCATCGCCCAGTCTGTACAGCCAGGGTTGCCCCGTCCTTGGTGGAGGACCCGGCACTTGCCTTTGTTAAACTTCATGTGGTTGGTGATCACCCAGCTCTCCAAGAAATGGTACTAGGATTAAGTTTAGCTATTTATGAAACTGGTTACATAGCATGACCCTACAGAATAGACTTGGTGATCATGAAATGTCTACAAAATGCTGACAAGGATTACATGGCTGCTTCATGGACCAGTTTACATTGCATCCACGCTCTGCCCCTCAGCAGAAAAATGAAGGTTGAATTAATAGTAAAGGTGAAAAGATATCAGTTTAGCTATAGAAGGGAACAAACAGTCTTGTGTTGAACTGAGGGAATAAAGTTGAACAAGATAGTACTGACATAGTCCTACTTATGCATTATCAACTTGGAAACATACTCAGAATAGACCACTCTAGTAAGCCCTGAAAAAACTCACCTCTAAGACCTGACAACAAAATTTCAGGGAATTGAAATATTTACTTATTTTAATATTATTATTTTTAACTTCTGTCTGCTATTTGGTAACAAGAGTTCCATCAGAGCACTCCCGCATGTCCAAAAAAACAAAACCAGGCCACCTTCTTGCACAAGTACTTCTAAATTTGGTAGCTTCACACCTCATAATACTTTTCTTAAACCAATGTTTCTAACCAAGTATCTAATATTTAACTCTTACCTTCCCTGCATAATGAATAATGCAGAAGTCTGCTTTGTCCTTGAGCTGTCTTGGCTTTTGGAATTTGGAGTGGGTTCCTTGCTCTTGGACCAATTTTTCCACAAATGTTTTGTCAGTAGCTTTAGGGAACCAGCATTCTTCATCCAGTAATGCTAACACACCAGGAGGATTTGCCTGAAATTCAGATGTATTTTATTTGTGTTACTATTTAATATGCATATATTTCATAATATTTTGTATTCAAAACATGTAATTGAATGCCACAATAAAAAGTTGATTCTAGTTTGGTATAAATTAAAGCAAACTGTGGGGGAATTCAGTTCCATGAAGGCATTTTGACTGGTTCAAACCAATTCATTCCAATGTATATGGACTCTGATAGAGCTGACCTAGTACTGCCTGAAGCCTTGCTTTCAGACGAGACTGGAATAGATGACCTCCAGAGTTTCCTTCCAAACATTTCTACAGCACATACCTATGCAGCAGCTCACCCAGGTTTCCACAGTAGTTACTGTCATGCTTTAATGTTGGCAAAACTGAAGACAATTATCCCTCCCAGCCACTTGATACTACTGTGGCAGCCATGAGGCCTTCCCTTGCCAAGCCTTGTGTTGATATGCAGTAGCAGCATCCAGAGGGATTCAGCAGGCTTAACTTCAGCAGCCAGCAGTTTCATACACTACTCCATTAGAGGGTTTGTTTATTCTTAGAATGAAGTAGGGAACAAGCAACACTAGCATTGTACAGCTGTAGAATTGTTTGACAATCATTTTCCTCAGGGAAGACAGACCGATATACACAGGAACAGAATGGAAAAATAGTTCATAAAGATTTGTATTTCAAAAGTTTCTAATGAACTCAGAAATTAAACATTTGAAGATGTTTATATTTGCCTACTACATAGCATCACATACTTCATTTGCTGAACAATTAAGACTATGCTGACATTTCCTTTAAAAAAAAAAAAAAAGTACTTTAATGCATTTTAGAATATTCACTTAAACCATCTGCATATTGAGAACACCCCCATTCTGAAGCCTCCAGTCTTTTTGGCAGAGATTTTACCTTCCAAGGAGACAGAATTTTAAGTTCCACTCTCAAAATGCAACATTTTGATAACTGAAATAAGATTTCCCTTTTGTTACTGCAACACAAGAAAACAACCAAACAAAAAACCACCAATGCCAGAGTGTGTCTGTTCTGCTCTTCAGGATGCACAGCATCATTGGCACTGCCAACTTTGGGTACTCTAGAATACGCACAGATGAATGTACAGAGCAGTAACTGCAATGCTCTAGTTTTAATTAAACAGTCATAAAATAACTTTGGCAGCATACTTCTGACGTACAAAGAGAACCTTCCAGGAATTATGATCCTCAGTTCTCCCAGTCCCCTCCTGAAACCAGCTGTTCGTACTGCTTTGAAGTCTTTTTCAGCTTCCATATATTGAGCAGCCAGAATATCAAAGTGCAGTGATAACACCACCTTTAAAATATTACTGTCCTATTCAAAAGGCAGATTTGCAAGAAAGTTTATCCTAAATGGGGTTTCAGAATTTCTTCTATTGATTTCAAAGTTTTACCTTAAGACTTGAAAAGCTTTCTTACTAAATCACCACACTACAGCTCCTATAATGCACTGCCATGGTTTAATATGAAAGTGGAAGGACTAAAGACTTCGTTAGTACAAGGGAAAAGGTATAAAAATAGTTGCTTAATATCTTCAGCAGAGTGTTTTACCCTAACACTGGGTCAAAATCCCTTAAGGATAAATCCTTTTTATTAATACATGGCATTTTAGGCCTTGGAATTCAGCATTCAAGTTAACTGTTTCCACAATAGCTTTGCAAGAAATCTCTGTACAGTCCTACAATTTGTAAGACAAACGCTTGAGATGAACCCCTCCTCCTTAGAGTATTATTAATGCACAAACTCACAGGTCTTTCGATCAAGTCAATGCAAGGCTGCAGATCCAGTCCAAAGTCAATGAAATTCCACTCTATACCCTCTCGTTGGTACTCCTCTTGCTCCAGGATAAACATCGTGTGGTTGAATAACTGCTGAAGCTTCTCATTGGTGTAGTTAATGCAGAGTTGCTCAAAGGAGTTCAACTACAAAAATAACACTCGTAAGCAAGAATAATTCAGTGGCAGGATTTACCACATTTGGAAGTCAAAAATTTGACCTTGTAAGGAAATTCCCTGAAAGCCCTGCAACATTCAAGGACATTGTAAAGAAAAGTGGAAAAAGGATTATTCAAAGTCTCTTATGTTCCCTGGTACCTATACTGAACTAGCACGTAATAGGGAAACATAACTGTTGTAGAAACATCACATATCAGAGAACGGTTCACTGTTTGATTTTTTGGCACTGTAATTCAGGGTTGTCAAAGCATTCATGTGCTACAAACTCCAAAACCCTTCTGCAGCCTTGGAACATGCATGAGTTTAGTAGCACTACAGTTAATCCTGAATGCACAGTAACATGGAGAGGAAAAGAAAAATCTGATCAGTGTTTTAAAGTACCTCAAAGATCTCAAACCCAGCAATATCCAGAATTCCAATAAAAGACGCTCCCTGTCGTTTGGTCCTGTCCAAAGCTTTGTTAATGCGGTGAACAAGCCAGCGGAAGAGGCGTTCATAGGTGGCCTTTGCCAAAGCTTCCACTGCAAAGTCTGCCTGAAAATGCAAACAGGAAAATTTATTTACTCTGGAAAAGTCATCAAAAGAACATGGACATGGATGTTATCAAAAATAACTGAGCAACAAAAGAAGTTCAATGGCGTTAATACCCCTGGGGAAAGAAAACAAGCAGACGAAACAGTATGCAGCTTGATGTTGTGGTCATGTGTTTCTAAACAGTACCATAAAAACAAAGGCTCTATGCATTTAGTATGTATAACTACATGAAAGGATAAAACCAACAGAAGGCTAAGGAAAAGGAAGTTTCTTTTACTCTACCACTGACTTTTACCACTTAAAGGATGTTTAGTGAGGACAGCAAACGTTAGTGGCAGTAAACATTTAATCCCACCTTTTCTTATTAAGGAGGAATCAGGATGAGGTACTGTTTCATCTTTAAAGCACCACAACTTACTTGTTCTTTGGTCTGGGCTTTCTGAACGTAATCTCTGCCGACTTTGATGCGTGGTGTCAGTATGGCCCGGGTGAACTCCATCACGTTCATTCCCAGTAGATGGCAGAGTTTCTGTGCAACTGGAAATTGAAGTAATAAATGTAAGTGCTGAAATCCTCCACAGCAGCTAGCAACACGGGTGAAACATGCTACTGACAAAGGCATTCATGCACCAACTGAAAAATTTAACAGCTATTCAAAATAGCTGTCAGGAAGATGCAGTTCTCTTGTGGACAGACCTACCCTACTGCAAAGCCTGTGTCTGTGGAACTTCATCCCAAAAGCTGACGCAAACGTCTACAGAAGTACCTACTGAACTTCTTTAAGGGAATGTGGAAAATGCTACATTTCACAAAGTTACAAGGAGGTCATGCAGCAGTCTATTGCCCACACACAGGTCTTCATTTTATTACTTTAATGGGAGCATTTTCTCACCTCCAAAAAAAAAAAAAAAAAGCACAGCATGGTGTCACACGTCAACTCCATCACATTAAAGGTTCCTTAAAAACCTGTGCTTCAGTTTAGGCAGGTATGGCAGCATAATGCTATGAATGCTCGTATTATAGACTATAGCAGAATACCCTGTTTATACAAAATATTATAAACCCATGTGTTAAATTGCTTAGAATAACGCATACAGCAGCTCACTTTTAGACAGCTTGAATTCTCCTGGTGTCCTGGTTCATTGTTTGAAATTATGCATTACACACACCCTCATCAGATATTCTCACTGCATCAACCCCTTTTTCCAAATAACCTTTCCAATAGGCTAGGTGCTTATGATTCCAAATTTCTAAAAATGAAAGTGACGCTGAAGATATTTTTAGGTCTGGGTAAGTGCTGCCCTTTAGCAGGAAGCTTTCCACACTGTATTCAGTAAGTATTTCAACCTTCTAGCTTTCTAGTCTAGCAGCTCATTGTTTTACTGTTGAAATAAAAATATTTTTTATAAACCTACATTAAAAAAGATAATACCAACATAAAAGCAGAGGATGTTTTTATATGGTATTCAAAATGCTACTACTTGGTTTTAAAGTCTGCAATTCTCTCTGCTATACCTTCATTACAATGGCTCATACATCAAAACGTAGCTGCATCAGTGAAGTTAGCATGGCATCACCAACTGAGTATTCCTTTCACTTTAGCTACGTACACGAGCACTTGTCAGGCACGACCTGCCCTTAGTGAAGCCATACTGGTGGCAGCCAACTGGACTTCACTAAGGGCAGAGCGCACCTGACAAATTTGGTGGCCTGCTACAACAGGGTTACAGGACTGGCGGATAAGGGAAAAGCAACTGACATCACCCTCCTGGACTTGTGCAAGGCATTTGACACTGTCCCCCATGATACACTTGTCTCTAAATTGGAGCCGCACGGATGTGACAGACGGAGCACTGGGTGGTAAGTAACTGGCTGGATGGTTGCACTCAGAGCTGTGGTCAGTGGCTCAGTGTCCAGGTGGAGATCAGTAATGAGTGGTGTTCCTCAGGGGTCAGCACTGGGACTGGCACTGTTTAATATCTTTGTCAGGGATATGGACAGGGGAACTGAGTGCACCCTCAGCAAGTCTGCTGATGCCACTGAGCTGCGTGGTGCGGTCGATGTGCTGGAGGGAAGGGCTGCCGTC
This sequence comes from Aythya marila, assembly GCF_965140915.1. Lineage (NCBI taxonomy): Eukaryota > Metazoa > Chordata > Aves > Anseriformes > Anatidae > Aythya > Aythya marila. The sequence continues at coordinate 11,057,848 of NC_139059.1, read as the reverse complement.
ATGAGGGGCCTGGGCAGGCTGGGAGGTGGGCCTGTGCGGACCTCATGAGGTTCAGAAAAGCCAAGGGCAAGGTGCTGCGTTGGGCTGGGGCAATCCCAAGCACAAATCTAGGCTGGGCAGGGAATGGGCTGAGAGCAGCCCTGAGGAGAGGGACCTGGGGGTGTTGGTGGATGAGAAGCTCCACATGAGCCGGCAGCGTGTGCAATTGCAGCCCAGAAAGGCAGAGACAACACCGAGCCATGCTACTTCACTCACTTGGTTTCCCTCCTTCAGTCAGATCATTTAAAAGCTCTGTGCAATTTCCATCACTGACATGTAGGATTGTTTCTTTTTTTTTTTTTTTTTTTTTTTTTTTTTTTTTTTTTTTTTACTCTTGATCAATGTTGCACCAAAAACATACAACTTGTCTTGTTCACTTACAGCTGAGGAATGTCCACTAACTGTAGCAAGCCCTGGCTATCCAACTTCAGTTTTAATTTCTGGATAAGGCAAAGATGCTGGAAAAGCTTGTATCGTAGTTCAAGTACAAACCTTATGAAATTGTTTATGAACCTTTCGGAAGAAAGGCTTCTAAACCTGACAAATGTGAATTGGTTCTGTAAAAACAGCTTCCCTCCCCCCTTCCTCCAGGACTACTATATGAACTTTTTGCTATCTCTTATGTTTATACTTGAAATGGGTCTTTAACTATTTCCTTTTTCTTTTTTTCATCCACATTGTTTAGGTTCACATCTTTACTACCCACACGAATTCCTTCCTGTCTATGGGGACACAAATCTGCCCTATTTCAGACACACCTCTAAACTCGTCACTGTCATGACACTTATTTCTCTGTAGTATACTAGGAAAACCCATCAGTGAGATGTGACAATACAGATGACAAGCTGATGAAGATCAGTTTTATTCAGTATCTTCAAAAAGATATGGTAAAAAATATAACCAGATAACCTAGTAGATTAGATTTTAAATGCAGAACAGCAACATGCCTTAACTGCAATTTGATCTTTTCAGCATCTTCACTTTATTTAAAATTCTATATTCAATAGCACACTATTGGATATAGATATACAGATAGAGATATAGGTCTACTATATATCTATATAGATATACTTATCCTTTAGAATTCTATGTCCAAAAACAACAGTAATAAAACAAAAGTGAAGATAGTCAGAAAGTAAGAGGCATTTATATCTTTTATACATTCCACCTTTTAAATGGAAACATACTCCTTTGAACTGCCTCAGCTGACACTAAAAGCCCCAAAACCCAGTCCCCCACCCAAGCTTTCTTCCTCCCTGCAAAACCCCAAATGACAACTGCAAGCCAAATGTCCAGTCAGTGATTGTCGAGCTTTAATCCATACCTGCTCGCTGGAGCAGCAGGTCACTGCCCTGGGAAATCACAAAAGTTTTGGACACTGCAAGCAGTACGTGCACACAGCAATTTAGGGCAATTATGAAACAAGACAGACAAGAATTTGATTCGTGCATGTGCAGCAGGTCTCATGAATGATTCTTACTGCTCCGTGCACTGAGGTCAGTTCTCAAAGCTGACTTTCCGTGACAGCCTTTAAAAGGCCACAACTGAAGTACTAAATTCAAGATCTGAGAACTGCTTCATCAGCTATTTTAGTGAAGAAAGAAAGAACTCCTCAAAATGCTGATTGCATTGCATTTAGGGTACTGATAAATTTTAGTCACACTATCACACCACTTCAGAAATCAGATTTTCTGAAATACAGCATTCTTATGTTCAGCCATTTCACTATGGAAGTTGTGCTTGGCTCCAGGGTTCTTATCATTGGCAAGAAAACTGCTGTCAGGAACCAAAGAAAACAAACGGATTTAAGCATGCACTTTTTCCTAGTGCTTAAGTCTTTGTAGATAGCAATAAACAGGACTACAACTGAAATACTTAAAGTTTAGAAGCAATGAAAACGGCATCATTTCTGTTGATGGATATCTGAATTTGTCTGCATTATGAGAATGGAAGATGCGAGTTTTAATAATTACCTGTTGGCTACTACCATTGCAATCATGGCACCTTTTTTCCACAAAACTTTAACAAGGAAGCTCAGAAGGCTGCTCTGTACTCAAAGATAAGCACTAAACAAACGATAGGAAGAAAACTGCAGCTCAAGTTAAAGGAAGCCGTAAAAGCGTGACCAACTTACCAGTATTCTCTGGCATAGAGGCTTGATCGGTATTTCTCTCCTTCTTAAAGGAAATATTCCCAAACTGTAGCACTGAAGACACCACTTTCAGCATTGCTGTGTTAACAAGAGACATATACACCAGTTTAATTGAAGAGAGTTCAACTTAGCAAATTTTTCTTCAGTTACTTATATCATTTTCCTTCCAAACTTGAAGCACAAGTTCAGAAAGGAAATAGTTTTATATCACACATTTTAGGCAAATGGCTTTAACTCAGCTGTAAGCTTATGTTAACATTTATGCAGGCTGTCAAGACACTGAAACAACGTTAAATCTGTTGACTAAATTTGCAAGTGTGTACACACATGTACAGGACAAAAAGTACACTTTAACAATCTAAGAGGCTTAACTTACACAAGATCTCATCGTGTGAAAATCCCATGATATGCATTGCTTCCATAGTCTCCTGAAAGTTATCCTTGTCTTGTTGCCCAGGAATGGGGATGTAGCCATTAGATAAAAATCTGTAATTGTTAAATCCTTCAAGCAGCAGATCAGCTGTATTTGGGGGAAAGGAGAAGAGGAAGAAAAACAAGCTAAGGAACTGCTGTTCACACCCACCTGCACACCGTTTTCACTAAACATACAGCCTATGCTTTACAAATCAGTTCCTCAACTACGGCTACAAGCCATCATACCAGCTTAGTAATTCATTCTTTTAAAACTAAAAACATGAATATACCCTAAAAGCTGAAGCCAGATTCCCAGAACACCTACCTGAAGCATCCTACATTAGCTCTTTAATGTATTATGCCTGTAAAAAGAACATTACCTGACTCAGGTCTAGCATAATAAATCCCTATTTAAAGTACCCTAAAACAAGCATCTCTATTGGAAGTCTATTGAAGGTAACAGACACAAGCAGAAGTGGAGTTGGGTATTGATGATAAACACATCAAGGATGCTAAATGCAAGTTTATTTAACACAGGACAAAAAGTGGGTCAGTTCTCTGAAGTCTGTACCTTCAAACATTTTCACTTATCACAGCCTAGCAGGAATCCCCAGTTACCAGGAGAAAAGGGTAGAAGATAACCAGCACAGTACTGCAAAGGGCGAACCTCATGGTTTCATTATGTACTGACAAAATGGCTGCTATTCTTCCTAGTCTGAAGGCACTGCCAACCAGATTTGTTATTAATCAGCTGGGAGCACACTGCTGTTTCAGTCCAGCGATTCCTGGCCAGAGACTGAAGACACCAGCCTGCCCAAACAAGACTTTGTCAAGTAGCAGCCGTTTGCTTGAAATGCAACAGTTGTTTGACAGCATACTTGACAAAACACAGAAGTTACTTCAAAATCAAGCCACCTGGCTTTTCATTTCTTTCTTCTTTTAAAGCTCGCTGTTTCAAGACCAAACAATAGTTCAAACTCAACTGTGTTAACACTAGAATAACAAACTCAGCACACAAATGCAACAGATTTAAACAGTGAGATTCTTAACTTACACTTGAGGTGTTCTCCTGCTCCAGCTAGCAATTGATAGAAGATATGAAATGTCCGCTCATCCTTAGCCTGACGAACAGCACGAGACTTCTCCAACAAGTCTGATTACAGCTAGAGTCAAGGATGCTCTAAAATTTTGGGTAAAAAAAGCCACCCAGTGCACACAGAACTCAAAGCAGGCTATATAATTACATAAGGACCAAAAGGAACTCTCATACTAATGACAGGACTACATCCAATACAAACTATCAGTAACTTGAAATGAGGGATTTCAATTTCAGACAGACAGAAGCCCACATTTAATTCCAGCAAACTCGTTTCTTGGATTCTGTCTACATTTCCCCGCCACACGCAGCTGATGTCTGTAAGGGATCACTGAGACCTAAGTGGGAGGGGGAGCTGGTCTCATTCTTTTTCAATCATTCTTCTATTAGGACTTGAGTCCTACTCGAAGTACAAAAACCCAGCAGCTGCTGAACACTAAAGTACTCTTTCTAGTGCATTCAGCATTTCTTTCAAGTACGTTTTTTTTTTTTTAATAGACTATTCTTCATTGCCTTTAAAAAGTTTCCAAACTCAAATTTGTGCAGCTGATAGTCTCTAGTAAGCTGCAACAAGCTGTTGTGTTATTTAAATGTTCATGTCTTGATATTCCATATTGTAAAACGAATGTGGGACCACTATTTGAAATGACACAAGGGCAAGTTCCTGTGATGAAGAAAGAATTCCCTAAAAGATAAGTCCTCCTGTTCTCATAAACCTCTGGACAAAACTATTCGAAACTTTCATAAAAGCAAGAATTGCCCTCGTTCCTGTCCCTAAGCACCAAACTGAAAAAAAATTGTTCAACATTAAAGCATATTTTGAATAACTGCAGGTTTTTCCCAGCCTTATTGGGAAATTTTTATATTTTATGACAGTACCAAACACACACACTATCCTTAAAAATGAAGCAGTTTAACTCACAGGCACAGAATGAAAGCTTAATTGCATCAATGTTTATGATTAATACTCACAAGATATTGTTTACCAAGGCTCTTCATTTCATAACTTTATGGCCACCCTGTTTCTATTCCCCACAGAGAAGCAGCTAAACAGACTAGGAAAGTTTACACATTCTTAGAAAACAACTTTAGAGAAGGCTTTCAGGATAAGTGTTTTTACTTGTTCTTATGCAATCACACATAAAAATGGACCTTAGAACTACAACTGAATTAGGCTTCAGCATTAACTGGCAGTAAGCCTTGTGTCGCCAAACCTCCCTGGTATCCAGAAGCCCCGTGAAACCAGAAGGTGACGGGCAGGACAGCACCTCCAGCGCCGTCACTCATTGCTGAGCACCATCTCCATCCTGGCGGAGAGCTGCTCCTGCAGCGCTGAGCGGCAGCCTTCGGCACAGTACAGCGGTTCCAGCTAGGAAAGTGTATTTTTACTGGCATCCTTCCAAAAAGATAACGTACGTAGAGCAAGCACACTTGAAATAATTCCTTTGACAAACCCTGTTTTTAAGTCTAGCCTAAAATTGCAGCAGATTTCAGAGTGCTAAGCGTTGGTATATCCAATTTCTAAGCCTGAGGAAGCATGCTGGCTTTATGACATTCAAGCACTTATTTTGAAACAAAAGAGAGACATTGTCAATGGAATCCAGAAATATGGTAACCTTTCACTACATTCCAACAAATTCAAGGGTTAAAAAAAACATTTGAAACTTGCATTTCACACTGACATAGCACGAAGGAGGATACATGTCTCAATGTTGGCCCCGACAATATAACCAGTAACATCAAAGTTAATCCTAATGAACTTGCCCTGCAAAGAAAAAAGATTTCTGTAAGTACTTATTTTTTCATTACAACAACTCAGCTGTCTGTATGAAAACAATGCAACCTGCATGTTGGGTAATAAGCATTTCACACAAGTTCAAATGAAATCTCCATTCAGCGCACTCGTCACGTCAGTGGAACGCATCACTCTGCATTCAAACACCTTCTGAAGACCAACGCACCAGGGCTCTCACACTGACAGAACACGTTAAGTGACAGTAGAGCAACGCTGAGAGTTTCAGTGTGCACGTTTCTATCGAACACCAACATCCTCAGGCACGCCCGCATTTGCTCTACCTGCAACAATCCCAAATCTCCACACGCTGCCTACATCACGACTCTACTCCCTGCCCCAGGACTGGGCTGCCTGCTACCTCCACGGTCTCTTGTCTAGTGGTGGTAAAGAAGGGACCTAGAGAGACAACGCACCCCTTTCTTCCACACACATCTCCTTTTCCCCACAAAGGAGAAAATACAGAGCATACCTCCCCCACACACTGGCTTTTGGGAAGAAACTGGTTGCAAGTGAACACATGGTACTGGGTCTCAGAGTTGAAACTAATCAGTTTCAAGCCATTTCAGTTCCCCAGCCTGGTTTGTCGCTTGCCACACATGTTCCCCACTGGTTCTGGCTTGGATTTGGACCACTTCTAGTGTCTGTGCTCATGAAACTGGTAAGTATTTCCCTGGATGCACGTGTCTGAAGAAACCAGTGGGAATACTCTGCAACCACACCAGGATCTCCATTTTCATCACATCCAATTTCTAGAGTCTTATCTACACAGAAACAGGTTTTGGAGCTCAGGGAGTATCACAGCAATTTGCTAACAGCCAGCTGAATGCTTCTTTTGATGATATCTGCTCAAAGTCACCTACTAATATCTTCTGTGGAGCCCTTTTGAAAGCTTTCTTGAAATCATTATCCAGGGCCTCCCATATCTCAAGTCTGACAGATTATTGCTATTAGTATGTTAAAGAGAATTCCTGTTTGGCAGAACCCTTTCACTCAGGGAATGTACTACGGATTTCCATATTAAATATTCTGCTCTACAATGTGGAGAATAGATGTATTCCAGCAATGGCCTGACCCACTAAGTGTTTCTGCAGTGCACTGCCGTGCTGCAGAATTACAACACCTGAACAAGTCACCGCAATCATTCAAACCATCACTTACCAGAACACCTTTGACCTCTTGGTTCCCTGGTGGCCCATTCATACCAAAAAGGTTTGTGTGTGCATGACTGACTGTGCTTCTCTCCCCAGCCAGGCCAGGGCACCCAGAGAAAGGAACACCCAAGCCAGCCTTACCTCGACTCGGCCTCAGAGCACAGCAACTGCTCTGACTCAGTTGCACACCCTCAGCTCAGGGATTTCTCCAAGATTTAGGAGAACTGTTGGAGTATTTCACATTGGCTTCAATGCTTACAACCCTACTGCTTAATGTGCAGTTTGGTTGGAAAGTCAGTGGCACTGAAACAACTGCTGGAAAGATCGGGGCTTGTTTTCAAGCACACCCGATAAGAGACCAGGCACTTGAACACAGATTTCTGGGTATGAAGAAACAGAATGCTCTAAGCTCAACTTTGAACTAAAGCACTGTATTTTTTGTTCAGTAACCATCCTGAAAGCTACAGTTGTAACTGTTACACAGATAAAACCATCATTTTGCTGAAATTCAGCCAATAAGCTCGATATACCACGTCAGTACCTGCATGTCCAGCAAGGCAGCTGGCAGCTTTTCCCACCATGGGTCACAGAGATACCTCTCAGAGTGACACAGCTTGGGTTGTCATGTCTCGTGTGAGAGCAAGCACGAAGCACTACATAAGGTCTAGCCTGGTGTAACTCTGGTATAATTCAGAACTGCTCTACTCTATTTCACACTTCAAAGTTATTACATTGCTGCTGCCGAGCCCCCAGCCCCACGAATGAAACACACAGAGGCAACACAGCCCGTTAAGGCAGATGCCCCCCAGGGGACAGGGACCTCCTCAGCCTCCAAGCTCAGTAACCACTGAAGCCGATATTAGAGAGCTCACTGATCTAGCTCATCTTCCTGAGAGTGAAATATGAATATGTCCTTTCAATGAGCACAGGCAAGCCTTGCTCTGAAGTCTTTAATCTCTCAGCTAATGACCACCATTAGTCTCCAACGGGATCCTGTTTACACTACCCTTAGAGCACTGAAGTACATGGCTTTTTTTAAACCGTGTAGGGAGGGAAGCAGCATTTGTCTTGTCAGGTCCATATTCCAAAGCTTCCCTATCCACTGCAAGCTCCAGGCTTTATTTCCTGAAGCACAGGAAATACAAGCATTTTGTAGAGGTGAGGGGAAAAAAGTGACTGAACACTAGCCTTATTTCAGTGTTACCGGGCATTATCAGCAAACAGGGCCCAGCCTGGCCTCTTCACGCTGCACAGTAAAGACTGTTAAGCCTGTGTGTGCTGAACAACAGCAGTTCTCACTTTGTGGGAAGACATTTTTTAAGTCAGATTTTTTTTTTATTTGCATGAAGACACACCATCTGGAATGCATTATACTTGCTCCTTTATAAAAATAGAGCTGGAGCCATCTGAGTGATCATGTTCACGATGGCAATGCAGGCTTCAACATAACGCAGAGCAGATGCTAACATCTTGCAGGAAAAAAGTATCTTCATAAATTAGTACAATATTTGATGGATTCGAGAAACAGAATCAAGAATTATTGCACAGTGAAACCTGTTGATATTATGAATACTAATGCAACTTATATGAGCATCAGCCAGTAGTTTAAGTAATGTGGCTATAAAAAGTTACTGAAGTTGAATTTCTACAGTACTCTGCTCTCCCTCCTTGATTGATAAATCTGAAGGATTTAATCATGCAACTTTCCAGAGTCCTTATCGCTTGAGCTGAGTTCATACAAATAAATCCAAGCAACCGTTGAAACATCAAGGCAGCCAAGAAATCTTTCATTTGTTCTGTAAATTTTAGTTCAGTTCTTGCAAAAAGACTTAAAGCCTCCCACACAGTTATAAAGCAGTACTAAAAGCCTCTTTCCCCTGAAAATAGGAGACTGCTTTTTTTTTCTTAAGGGAATTTTTTTTTAAAGTGTTAAATAGCTATTTATCCCAAATTCCACTACTGGTTTCAGAACAATGGAACACAAAGAGTTACTTCCAACAAAACGAGGCACTGACCCAACAAAACTCAACCTACTGTGTGAGAATGCCCTACACCTTGACGTCAAGTCACGCTGTCTTTCTGGCTTCTCTTCAGCAAAGGGGTCAGAAGCACACCGAGATTTAGAAGTGTTTTTATATGTAAGTTTGGTTCTTTATTTTAATTGTGGATATTCTCTCTAAATCAACTGATACAGTCACAGCTATTGACAGGAAAGCTATTTATTTAGCCAAATCCTAGAGATGCTCTATTCCTTCACCCTTTATAGACATACAGCAGTAATTTGCGAATGCAAACCACAGTTTATATTGACAGCATAGTTGCATTCATTATGTTACTAATGCTATTATCATTTCAAGGATAGTGGAGGTTGGAAACTAGATAAAATTAAAGCAAGTTTTGCCAAAAGCCAACGAGGATGCATCTTCAGTGACTGCAACACAACGCAGACAGCCTTATAACCAAACCTGAAGTCACTGAGGAAAGAGCAAAGAAAACTTCTGATACTACTTAAGCTCCTAAAAAGGAGTATCTCCATGAACAGTAATCCAGATTTACAGACTATAAATAGAAAAGGAGTAACTCACAAAGCGGGAGGAGTTGTCGTTTTTCACCGTCTTTGCATTCCCGAAGGATTCCAGAATGGGATTTGCCTGAAGAAGCTGACGCTCCAGCTCCCCCTAAAAACCATACAAACAGAGAAGCGAATGGACATAAACACAGTGCTCATGTGATGAAGGCTTCCTATAATCTGCTTCTTCCTGACAGTCATTTTACCCAGGTTGTGGCAGTGATACCATCTTCAGAAGGAGGTTACCATCCTTCCCCCTCACTGCTAGACCTGCCAATAGTCTCTTCCAATCAGTGAAGAATGTGTTTTGTGTTGTCATTTAAGAGCGCACACACACAGACGTACACACACACAGAGGTGACCGAACAGGAGTCAATGGATGTCACAAATCATTGAACGTGGAAAACAAAATTCACATTTAGGGCTAATGAAAGTAGGCACAGACTTCATGTGCTTGGGAGAAATAAAATTAAATTTAACTTCTAAGATTTTAGTGCAAGGTGACTCACCATCTCGTTAGTGATTTGACAACCTACTCATGTTTTTTTATATCAACTTCTAAATCAGCAAAGTGCTCATTTTCCATCAGCTTTACATTCATGTCGTTGCAACATCTGACCTAAAGTGAATGCACCTGAAAAGTACACCGCAATGGCATAATGAGAACCCAGCAACGCCGAACACAAAGATCATTTACAAATTGCCCAATTCAGCCAAAATTGCTCAGCAGCTTTAATGCATTTTTTTTAATGCTTCCTTAAGTTCAGGCCAATGGATGTGGAAATCAAAGTACTTATCTTAAGGAAATTGCACAACAGTTTTTACAACTGCTGTCCATGAAGAGGTCTGGTAACAAAAACCGTCTGTGCTGCTTCCATGAGCCCAAGAGGCATGTATGCACATAGGAAAATATGATATTGCTTTCCTGCTCTGAGGGATGGTTTAAGAAAAAAAAAAATGAAGCGGTATGTCTCTGGAATGTAGTTTAAAAAAATGAAGTTTGTGTTCATAAACCTGCTTTTTCCAATTATTTATAGCATGGATGAAGACCGCACACTGAGCAATTACAAATGGAAGTAAGTCTCTTGAGACTTCCACGAGGTCAATTCTTACATAGGAATTTTTAAAAGTCACTAGTTAACACCTGAAAGAGGCTTTTATTTTTATATTCAAATATATTTCAAGTCCTTCTGCAAACAAATGGCTGCTCATTCTCTAATGGGACCTCAGGCTATCTGCCCAAAGCTTGTCTACATCCAAACGTATTCCCTTTGGGACTACAAATTCTCTGAACTCTACAGTAACTAAAGAAGAAATGGATGTGTTCATCTCAGCCCTGAACACACCGCTAGTCAGGCCACACACCACAGGCGTGCCTACACACCACAGGTCAGGTCTACCACCTTTATCTATTTAAAAGAGCTCCTAAGGACTGTAAAAAAAAAAAAAAAAAAATCACAACTGGAGGAAAACTAAATCACTTATAGCCGCTACATGGACATCTGCAATTCAAAAGGCTGCTGTGCAAAGGCAGCAGGTAGTTAAAAAAAAAAAAAAAAAAAAAAAAAGCATTTGCTGACACCACTCCACCCGTCCCCTCTCCCAGCCACACGACCAGCTCCTGTTCAGACACTAAACGAGAAGTGGGACGCTTGCTTACCATGCTGTACACAGCTTGAAATAAGCCACATTACGTATATTAAACGCAGCAAGCATGTCACAGCTTACATTTCAAATTCTAGCTATTCTGGAAAAGAAAGCACACTGACTTCAGAATGCAGCTCCACTGAAGAGCATCACGGTGCTGCATGCAAGCAGCGCACTCCAGGCACTCGATGCCAAGCTCTGAAGTGCCTCTGTGCACCACAACAGTAATGCAGCTTCGTGCACAGGAACTTCTGCAGCAAGTCATAAAATAATTGCACTCGAGTTCTGCAACTGAATGCAGAGCTCTTAAGAGCACATCTATGTGCATCCCATGGGATCTGAAGAAAACATTCAGTTGTGTCCTCAGACGTGGGTGAAAACAGTGAGGACAAGCAGCGATCACAGCCTAGCGAGCCGCTGCAGTTGTTCACAGGCAGACTTCACGTGGCCATCTAAGAGCAAACCTCTCGCGCAGCACAGAACAGCTTCAGAGAAGAATAGTGGTGGGAATTTTTAAATGGATTTCGTAGTTTTCATCTCTAGATAGATTGGTTTACACTCAAAAACCTTTTTGAAGAAGATTTGAAGAAGCATTTAGTGCTTTGGAAAGAGTTTAATATTGGCCTGTAGGCATATCTCCAGCATAGGCATCTAACCAGAACTTGGAAAAAGCAGTATCGCAACATTGTGGAAAAAGTGAAGTCATGCAACATTTCATGCAGGGCAATGGCAAGATAAGGAGAGCTTATTGTCTCAGTTTCAGAAAAACCAGCATCCCAGTGACTCGGTTCATTGTGAAGCCTGGGTGAGGCAGGGAAACTACATGCTACTCACATACAACAGGGATCCACTCTGTAGTTCAAAATGACATCGAAACAGAAATGTTAATGATTATGGTTTATGCAATATCAACACTTCTGGATTAGCATGTTTCCACTGACACATTTCAAATGTTTGGCAACAAGCAGCGTGTCTCAACCCTGGCAGGCTAATTCTAAGTAAAAGGAGGGTTAAACTCAACTCTTTCATTTATTTTTGGAACAGAGAAATTCTTTAGCAAAAAAACAACAGAAAAACTTAGAACTGCCTGAGGTTTGGATGGAGGAAGGATTAGGTTAAATACTAAGAATGTCTGTAACTTCTGAAAATGAGACCATGGGGGCTCAGACACATGATTGGGTTACAGAGGCTTAGCAAGTTACCACACACTAGCAAAGGCATCACAGCTGTCCATGGGACTTGTGTCTCCAATAAACCACAGTTTCTTTCCTCCCCCCTCCCCACTGCAAGTTGCACCACAGCCAGCTTTCAGAAAATGCAAGGGGAGGAATACAATCAGCTGAACTGACTCGTGGCAGCTTCTTGAGTTACCAGGCCTTGGTTACACCACACGGAGCTCTTGCAAAGCTTTCTCTCTATGTAAAGGCTTGTGCCCGTGACAAAAAGGCATCACTTACCACCTCAGGTTAGAGACTGGAACGTGTACCTTGCATAACATGTGGGAACAAATCGTTCATCTCTTTCCACAGTCTTACCCTCAGCTTCCACCCAGCCCTCCTCTTTGTGCCCCTTTACGCCCCAGCAGCGCTGTGATTCCTGCTGCTTGTGGGCTAGGACTGGGGAGCAGGCAGCGTTAGCTGCTCGCCCGTGGGCTGGCTGGAGCTAAGTGCAGCAGAAGCTCCAACAAGGAAACGCTAATTCAGGCAGCAACAGTGAATAAGCATCAACTCGGTAGGTCAGGGGAGATGCCCGATTTCAGGTGAGTGGTTGCACCAAGCCTTACACACTTGAGAATAAAGTCTTTCTCTGGTTACCCAAGCAGCTATAAAAACATTCAGGCAAAATCATATGTTAACCAGAAGTATTTTGTCACTTCCATTGATCCTTACCATTTATTTAGTAGGTTACTTAGCATTAAGAAGTTTTGTACTCTCAGCAGCACATTGATGCAGAGCCTGCTAGAGGAGTTCAGCTGAGAGGAGCAGAGCCCCCACCGGTGGGTGGGAGTGCTCGGTGGTGCTGAGGAACCTCTGTGCTCTTCAGCAGCCCATTCTCTTACAAAACCAGTTAAATAGTTACTAAATTTACTATTAGCTGAATAAAGTATGTGGGAAAGCTTATACAGGTAAATACAAATGGACAGAAAATAGTAGAAATGATGTATTAAGTTCACCTACAAAACTTTAGAAGCATAAAGAAAAACACTTGCCTGATGTTTCACGGGTTTAGGTGATTCGGGCTGTTCATTGCAAACAAACAAACGCATATGTTAGCAAGCAAGCATTCCAGCTGCAAGTTACATCCCAAATTATTAATGTCAGTAGGTTTAGTTTAACTATAAACTCACTTCATAGAAGCTTATTTAATTTTAGAAAGTTATTCACTTGTCATTGCATGCGCAAAATGCTAAAACCTGTGTTTATGCAAAGAACTAATTCCAAATAAAATACAAGATGACAGATGGACCTTGAGTAACATGGAAAAAGGGCGACAGCATTATTAGTTTCACACGGTTTTCCACATTTTTGCCAAATAACAAAGAAACCCACAACACTAAGTAACTTTCTCCAGTCTTAGCCCTTGCAAGGTAGTTTGGTATGGATAAGATGATGATTATTCTTCAAAAATACCACGCAGGTTATGACAGAACCTAGGAGGAAAGCCATCCTGAAGGAGCCTGAGGTTTTCTTTCTGTGCTGTACAACATGAACTTCACAACTGCAAAAGCTTACAATAGACAGAAGTCTCGTTTCTTTCTTTCAGGAGTGACCATCCACATAAGAAGCAAGATCTTAAACTGAAAACCTACAAATTTTGCCAGGAAGAAGGGTACAGATGGAAAATAAAATAGAAGCCCTCAAAATTCAACAGAGTTTCTGCAGAAGTGCTCAGATTTTCAATCCCATCATTACTTCCATTCCCCTGTCTGCAAGCTTTCCAATCTTGAGCTTCACATCTCAGAGCCTATGGGGAAAATGCCATGAAATATGGGGAAGAGATTTTCATACCAAGCCAGATGCACACTTCCTCTATGCCTATTATTTTAAAGCTCTAGAACTGTTTTAGCACAAAGTAACAGAATTGGAGAGAGGTCCTCAAAGCAGCTGGCAACGGTTTGGCTCGTTCAGCTAAGCAGGGTGAATTCAGCAGAGCTGAATCATGCCCGCTTGGAAAACAGCTAAGGTAGCTAAAAATAAGGTTAGCTGCTCCGGCAGGAGACTAGAGCTGCACTCAGTGGAAGAGGACAGGTACACCCAGGAGGCATTTCATTTACCCATGTTCAGAGCAGATAGCTGCTCTCTCAGGGTCTCTGTTTCTGCCCTCGCCAGGAGTAGAGCTGAGCAGCACCAGATCAACTCCCCGGCACTTAAATTAGGGCAGTTAAAGCCCATCTGGGAAATCCTCACTATGAGAAGTTTCAGCCTGAACTGGCCTACCCAAGATCCAGTACTTCAAAACCAGTTTCATCTCTTTGAATTTAATGAAAGGAATTAAACCATTTAGCATTTCAGCTGCAGAGGCAAATAAATGCAGTCACAAACCTGAAAGTATTTATAGTCCTTTCTGAAACTTAAAGCAGCACCATCATGCAAGCTGGATTTTCATGAAAATAGAGGTCTTGTGGGGTGGGAGGGCTTTGGTGCAGGGGAAAGAAACAAAAAAAGTCTAATTCTTTTCATCCTGACATTGTCTAGCTCTGGTTCAGATGAGTGGAAATGGAGTCAGCGATGGCTGGATACGGTTTTCATAGAACTTAGCTGCTTGCTTTCAGTCTTGGATGTCCGTCTGTTACCTGCTGCTCTCACCTATCTGACCACGAAGAGGGTCCAGGCCCCTCCGCAGCCTACAAGCACAGCCCATTCCCCAGCAGCACACACCAGTTAATGACCACCGTGGGCAGCAAGCGACAGCCAGCACTTCTTGTGCCAGGTCAGGTGTGCATTTTGGTGCTTTTCATCTATTTTGCACTGACTTTCCTCCCTATCCAAAACCTGTTTGCAAACTAAAGCAGAACCCAAGAGCCTGAATTAAGGCTTGCTATTTAACCACACTAAAGCAGCTCTGTAACACACTCCTTCAATACCACAATTTCATTCCTTTCTTATTCCCACCTCAGTATACAGGCAAGTTATGAGCTCACGAGAACTCGTTTCCCTCCA
This sequence comes from Aythya marila, assembly GCF_965140915.1. NCBI lineage: Eukaryota > Metazoa > Chordata > Aves > Anseriformes > Anatidae > Aythya > Aythya marila. The sequence continues at coordinate 11,042,825 of NC_139059.1, read as the reverse complement.
CGTCTCCTTGCTTAATCTGTCCAAACTCCTCTCCAGACAGATCAGCCTCCTCCCCAAGCTCACCAGTTACCTGTCCTTGCTCTCTTCCTCCAAACATACTTTTTCCCCCACCTCCTGGGCCTACAGAAGGCAAACGAGAGCGAAGGCAGCGCTGCCTGTGGCCCAGGAACAGGGGGCAGCTGAGCAGACCAACTAATGCCAGCAGGGTCACCTTTGGTCTGAGATGCCAAAGCCATGGCACGATGCTCATCTTTGTAAGGCTGCTCCACACCCAGCACCATAACCACGGAATAAACCATGGTATGCTCTCTGCCAGCAAAACTTTCAGCTCTACCTGCAAAGTTCTTAACATCCCACTCACCCGAATTCTTTAGAGCTCAGACTTGTGCGATGTGAAGCTAAAGCTTTCAGTGATTTAAACAAACACCTGCCAGCTTCTCTCCCTTGCTCCACACCAAGGGGATTGTACACGTGCCCTTTCCCAAGCTCAATCAAGCACGCCCTGGGCAAGGATTCAGGCTCACTTTCCTCCCACCTTCAATCTGTAGATGAGGCCATGCTCATAACTCAGTGCACGTACAGCTGCCTCCCATCCGTTAGCTGGCTCTAGAAAGCCTAGACTCTCTTCCTAATTTAAGGGGCTAGCCTAGCCTCACCTTGCTCTGCTGAGTCCCACAATAACACTGCCCGTCATCTACATCACCTCCCACCCTCACTTCCTAGCACAGCGCCCAGGACAGAATCTTGAGCAGAGAATGAGAGAGACAGCGTGGCTATGGACTCCAGCACTGAGTTGGGAAGCTGCAGTTTTAAGGCTGTTCAGCACGGTATTTCCTCTCCCCGTGGTTACAGTGTGGTACTGACTCCCTTCCCACGGCACCCTGCCTGAGTGTGACATGCCAGGGGCTTGGCAGGACTCATCTGTGGGCACACTGCTACTAGCTGGCATGAGAGGAGAGAGCACTGTCGGGAAGAAAAAGTCTCACGGACAAGTAGCTGAATGCCCCAGGTGACAACGTTGTCCTCCGTGGGACAGGCACAGCTCCTGTGTGATGCTCCTTGCATAAGCCAAGCCTTTCACAACCTGGTCTTCTCAAAATTGCACTTGGTGAGCGGCTGGGACATGGCAGAACACCAGTGCTACTCTGTCCATGGCCTGAGGCGTCAAACTGTCAGCTACATTTTTTCTAACAGCTTAACAACGGTCCATCAGGCAAAACGGGCATAAAATCCACCCTCACCTTCAGAATAGTGTTGGGAAAATAATTATTCATTCATCAGTATGCAAAATGCTTCTGAAAAAAATCCATGCAGCATTTGCAGCATTTAGAAGTATCATTAATACAAGTCAGCAATAATTATTTATCAGGATGGATAAAAATAAATCCATGACTAGCAGTCTAACAAGCCTATTTAGCAGAAGACAAATGCTGTACAGAATGGTGTTACAGATCACCACCAGCCCTCTACAGCCTGCTGGTGAATACATAAAAAGGAACAAGGACTGCACATCTAACTGCAGTTCTGGCACTACTTAGCTTTTCAGAGTTAGTTGGGGAGGTTGGACATTCTTTGTCTGCCATAAATTAAAACAAATCGATACAGAAAAAGGAAGACTCCTTTGTATTTTCAAGGCTGGTTTGGTTAAACAATCTGCATTTCTCCGTAAGTATTTGCTTAACTTGGTGCTTACTGTGGCACTGCAGTGAATGAAGTGCATGATCAGAGCACCAAACTTTCATTCAGGACACTAACCCGTTCCTTTTTGTGCCTAAGCTGCCTTTTACAAAGAATGAAACTCTTCCAGTCTCCATCATGCCAGTCATCAATGGCTCACAGAGCAGCCGATTGCAACAACCATCTCCTAAACTCTTGAGATGAGCACCACTGCCCTATTTGATGGCACTGCTAAGTACAGAATTAAGTTGCAGCTCAGCCAGGGGTTTAAACTGAATTTGCCAACACTGCATTAAAAAAGACAACTCATCCTTCCCCTCCCTGACATTTTCTACCCCAACTTTCCTCTCTTTCCATCCCCTCACCTCATATCAGCCACAAAATATGCACAATGGAGAAAACAAGTTTCAGTTAAAGCCAGGCTGACTTTGAGAACAGCAGCCTGAGCCTGCATCAGCTCCCAGGCCCAGCGAGCTGCCACAGGAATTGCTGTGCTGACAAAGCTCAGGAAGGGTGCTTCTCCTGGCTAGTGTACTGGCACCAAGCGCTTGTGGAAATACAGCACAAAAAAGGCCAAAGAAATATCCAGTACATTTTAGACATTCAGAAAGAGAGCTTCAAGTGGTTAGGCTCCTGGAGAGGTCACGTAATCTTCATCCCTTGAGATTTTCAAAATCCTCTGCTCAGCCAGGTCTTGAGCAATGTAATCTGACTTTGAAGAGAGACCCATTCTGAAAAGCACCTGGACGAGAGACTTCTGGAACTCTTTCAAATGGAGGCATCCTGAGATATCTAATTAGATATCTAGCATATCTAATATCCCAAGATATTCTATCAGTAGAATATTTAAGAGTAGTTGCTTTAAGAGTAGTCGCTACAAACCCACACTGCGTAATTCACTTTCCCCCAGAAAGCTGTGGGCAATCTTACTCGTGTAGAAACTGAAGAAGGTGCTGCTGGTTTTGTTCAAAGTTATGCAGCGGAAAACCAGTAATATCCATGAACCAGAACCTATGCAGAAAATCAAGTCTGATGGATAACGTTCTGAATAGCTTTCTGCAGAGCCTCGTCCTCTCCATGCAATGCCATGCACACATGCCCAACACTGCTGACGCTCCATTGTAAGAAACTTCTTTTTAAGGCCTGTGACTGATGTAGGCACAACCTGCAGCCCACTCAGACTGCATGATGTACATTGAGAAATACTACTTTTCATCTCCCCTGTGTAACAAAGAAGCAACACTTTCAATAAGCAATATATAGGGTCACGTTATTTGCTTTCAGTTAAAGACTGATGTTCCCTCCATTCGTTCAGCTAGATTTCTCCAAGTCTGCCTGCAGAGCAATTTTCTTCCTCTCCCCCTTAAATTCTTGGTTTTCTTTTCTTCACAAATTGGTCAAAAGTCATCTCCTGTTTCTCCAGGAGTTTGAGTCCTGACACACCGAACAAGTCTATGACTCCACTGAGCACCTTAACACTACATGCCATACACAATAGAAGTTACAGACGTCTCTGCTAAGCCAGAAGATGCAGCCTGAGAGCTTCCAACCACCACAGATGCCTGCGGTACTCCTGGAGAAAAAGCAGGCATACACCAGCACTGACTGGAGCTAGCTACTTGCTTGTAGTAAAGTTAAATAAATACTCCGCTGCTAAGTGTTCCAAGTCCTCATAGTAACAGACTTTTCAACCCATTCATGTTTTGTGAATTGCTAAAAATTCAGTGCAAGTTCTGGAAGAGATTAGCAACAAATTTAAATAAAGCTCTGCATAGATCAGTAAGTGATTTGCTACAGGAAAAAAAAAAAACAAGATTCTCCAACTTAAAAACAAGTTTGCATGTTTGTGATGCAATAAAGCCAAGCTTTTCATTAGCTGCTGACTTCTAGATCTATGGCAATTTTTAAACTTGATTTTCCCCAAGTTAAGTTTTGAAAGAACAAATTCTGTTCACATGTGCTAGTACTAAAAGCTGCATGTAATGGGAAATAAATCCACCAGGAATCACCAGAGTTAATGAAGTTTTTTTTGAAAACAAAGTAGAGGTAGCAAAGTTTCGATACTGTTTCTAGTTACAATTCTTGCAAAAAGCCCATAATCTCACAAAAGCAGTTAAACAGCTAACATTAACTGGAAGTTTTGACATAACCACTCATTTTAGCCACTAATAAAGGGAAAATAATAGGTGAGCAAAATTACTGGGATTATATTACAGCTTATCTTTGATTCAAAAGGTTTTGTTTTTTTTCCAAGCAGAAATGGCAGTTTACCAAAAGAGTAATAGAAAAAAACAAAAGATTTCCCAACTTACAGGAATATTATGGTCCTTTCTTCCTTTATGGGAGGAAGCAACATGAGCAAGGTATTGAATAACCTTCTTAGTGTTTTCAGTCTTCCCGGCACCAGATTCACCTCTGGAAAACATTTTAAACATTTTCCTCAAAGTTAATTTTCAACAGTATATCAATTCTTTGTTTAAAACAACCTCATTTCATTCCATTTATGGCTTAGACTACGCAACAGAACCCCAGTAACCATCTAAATCCAAAAGCAGTGGTGTGGCAGGGAACTGCAAAGTATTTGTTTAAAATACCTTCTACATCCTAAAGATCTCCTCGGCATTAGGATGTTGATACAATATATAACATTAGTTTGATTAAAAGCTTCTGACTGTATGCCTGGATTCATACATTACCGTAAGTAATGAGAAACAGACTTGTTCTTTGCCTTGATCACAAAGACTGAGACAGATTATTTTTTTCACAGTGCAGATATATATATTTAAATTATTAAACAGTTAGTGTATCTTATATTCCAGGACCCGGTTATGAGGATTACTAGGCTGATGGAAACGCTTAGCATCTCTAGAAGCCAGTTCCAGACCCCAGTAAAATATTTTAAACCTCCAGCCTCTTCGCACTGCTCACCTCACTCTTAGCGAGCCCCAAATACATTTACCATCATGGGGCTACATCTTCAGCACCAGGTGAGTTAGGGCAGTGGCACAGCACACAGATCAATAGGGACCGCAGATGTGGAACACTAAGACAGAGGCCGACTGAAAGCAGATTGTTGGACAGAATTTAGTGCCAGATTTACGTAAGGGGCATCCCAAACTCAGAGCAATGAACTGCCTCGATGGTACAGGCAGAGGTCTGACCACTGCTGTCACAGCGACCACAAACAATGGTACAAGTCTTTTTTAACCTAGACCTGGTTAAATACAGTCCATTAAATAAATCCACACAAGGGGACTGCCAGGTCTCATGTAGCCACGTTTTAACGGCATTTCAGTCCTGCTGAAGCCCATTCCGCACAAGATGGAGCCCGCCACCGGCAGTGCTAAGGACACAAAACTGAAAAGCATTTCATTATGTGGGGCTGCAATGGGAGAGGGGAAGTTCTTCTGTCGTTCGGTGGTTGTTCAAGTTAATGTTCGGAAACCAACTACTCCAGAAATGTGGCGAGGATACATTGCACGTGCTTCCAAGCTTCTCAGCTACGATTCTGAAAGAGAAGTGTGAATTCGCTGGGGGGAATTCAAGCACTTTCTTTTGCAGTCTTCCTAATGCCTTCCCCCACCACACCGTGTGCCAGCTTTGCAGCTCGCCTGCACTTATTCAGGTGCTCAGTTCCTAGCAGCCCCTAGTTTAGGCATGAAGTTCTGGTGGTGTTTGATGTGTTTGACCTGGAAGGACAACGACCAGGTTTTGTGGAAGACACCGTTAGCTGAGAGCACTGAACGAAACGATTGTGCAGACAGGTTATGGGATGCGACCCCAGCCCCAGTTACCGGACTGCAGTCTGCCATACCAGAGGTTACCCAGGGCACCAGATCGTACTGGTGGCATCTGCAGCTCAGAAGCACCCACCTCGTCCTGTCAAACCATTGTTGTTCTGGTTTTCCTCATGAAAAAATGGATATAATTGGAAAAGAACACAAGAAGAAAAATGCAGAAGTCACAAATACTTGACTATTGAAAAACTTGCAGGAGCAGAAGACAGGCCCCTCAAAACGCATTAGCTACACCAGCTTTGCTCGATGCATGGAAAATAAATGTGGAATGTATAACCTGGAGAGCTGGTTACAAAGATAACCACTCCAAGAATTAGCTAATGAATAACTGGGCTTCCTTTTTGCCAAGATACCATCAGTATGCTACACAAACTGGGTGTACTTTGGGACCACTACAAGGGGAAATACACTTTTTTTTTTAATTAAGTGAAAAATCCCATTTCTACCAGGTCCCTATGTTTGTTACATAGAAAATTGTAACAGAGAAACATGAAGATCAATAAGCAGAAAACATACTTCTGATGCCCATTCTTGCTTCCCAATTTGTCTTTATTTCTAGTTTCTCCTTCAATGTAATGCTCATATTAACATAACTCATGACTGCAAGTGATAATAAAAGCAGTATTGCCTGTTTCTAAGTGTATATTAAAATACTCTTAATGCTAGAACTACTCCAGCAGGTAACAGAAGAAAGAAAATAAGTACAACAAAACATACATTTACATTTTAAACCAATACAATTTGTTTTTATTGTCATCAGAGCTTGGGAACACATTGCTAGCTGTGACTTTAAAACTAGATAAATAATCTTTTCTGTTAAGTTACAGAAACAGTTTATTAAATTTTAAAGATGAAAACCTACCCTGACACATCCAGTGAAAAGAAAATGCACAGTAAATACAGTCCAGATGCTAGCCTCCTAAAGGGCAGCACCCAGCTTTAGAGGAGTCCACTAATCAAGAGGCTTTTCTGGCATACACACCAGCACAGCTTCGTGTGGCACAGGAAGGTCAAAAGCTTGCAATACATTCCTTTTGCTAAAAGTCCTTAAATCTAATAGAGATTTTTAGAGGTCTTTATGCAAGTTCTCATTCAAAAGCAATACTAATGGATGCTATCATCCTAGTTCTCCTCTCCCTAGAGCTTACAAGTATGCCAAATATTTCCTGCAGGATACAGAGCTAGATAGTTTCGCTGCCATATATTCTAAAAGAATTAGAAGATTTAGGATAAAGTCCTCTTCATTTATAGGCATAAGGACATCTGCACGCTTTAGTTCTTTCCCAGGAGGGCAAACACATGAGTTATAAAAAATAAATTAAGATCTTCTACCTCTACCAACCTGCCCAAAAAAGGTAAACTTCTAGTAACACAATGTACAATATTTATGGAAATGGAAACGGTATCATGAAGCTAAAGATTAACTTTTTCAAAGCCTTGTTTTAATACAACTCAATTAATATGTTACCATAAATTAAACACTGGAAACCCTTGGCTGAGATCCTAGCCTTACTTCAGTCAATGGCAACTTTGCTAACGATTGCAGTAAGGTCATAATTTCACCCCTTATTTTGGTTTCAATTCCATTACTAACAGAAAAAAAAATGAGACTGAATTCACATCTCAGCTCCATCTATGGAATATGCCAAGCACACCAGGTGGAATCAGCCAAGCAAGCCATCTTTAGCACTAGGCTCAAGTTGGATGTATGAGCTTATTCCATTAACTGATTGAAAGCTCTCTCCCTTCATACAAACTACGTTAGAGACAGGTCAAATGAAGTCTAAGGGTCACAGGCAAATTTTTGCATTATCTGGAGTTAAAGCACCATTCCCCACAGCAGCAAAGCTTCTGCTTTGAATAAGCTTCAAGCACATGTAAAGTAGGAAAACCTTAGCTAGCAAGAACACTTTAAAGTTTCTACATGATTTTAAATTCACTGGATGTGAACCTACAGTGTCATTTTTCAATAAAGGAAAGTATTCTTCAGGCAAATTCATCTCAGCTACAATTTGGTTAGCAAGAATTACCGACTGACTTCTCAGCCAGCTGCACCTTTTTTCCCCAAGCTACTCCAACCTAACTCTCACACAGCAGAAGGCATTTCCTCTGCTGAGCAGATTACCATCTGAGCACATGCAAAACGAACACAGTGAGAGATGACTCAAAGGTCACAAAGCAAAGAGGCAACATCCAGGCATGGGAGGCAAGGTCTGACTTCCAGGAGAGCACTGTGCTCGTCCCACATGGCTCACCTATAGGGACAACTTTTATTGTATCAGCAGGTCAAATGCCTGCCTGTGGAAGACCTACCCTAACAGAAGCACTGTTCCGAAGGAGAACAGCACTGAAACAATTGCTCCTCTTACTGCCAGCTACACATCTTGTACAGGGGCAGCACTCTCAGGACGGCAGGACAAGGCTACACCACCACCTCTGCCTGCAGTGGCGATTTCTGTTTGCTGGACACTTGCAGTAGTTTAAAGTTGCTGACATCCCACTGTGAGTCAGTGATTTCCCCTGCAGAGCATGGGCTATGCAGGACCTGAGATGTAGCTCTGGCACTCACATAGGACAGGACACACACTGGTACAAAGAAAGCTTTGAAATTGTGAAAGACTTCCTCATCTTGTTGCCCATACACACAGTCCCTACTGCACAGGAACAAGGTTTGTGAAGATAAGCATCTGCAATATATAGGGGTGATCTGATTAAGTTTGTCTAATCTACCCTATTACAGATCACCTCTCAGTGATTTAAAATACTGAAAACTAGCCAAACAAGCCCGTATTTTTCCATGCTGGGACTCAGACCTTTCCCTTGCCCCAGGAGGATCAGTCTTTGTCACTCCTGATCAGCAGGAGGCCCTGGGACAATACGGTAACCTGGGGGCAGGAGGCCCTATAGGAGCTGAACACTGGCAGAAGGAGACACGGCACCCCCACCTTGGCACCTGGGCAAGTTCTCCTTGGGGACTGATTCCACAATTACCAGGAACCCGACCTGCTGTGCAGTTCTGCAGGCAGCACTGCTTCGATTCACACCAAGTGGCCACTTCGGCACCAAAGCACGGCTGCATGCACTTAAGTTGTTTGTAGGAGAAAGTAACTGCGTAAGTGAGAGCCCCAACAACAGGCCTTTGTCCTCCTCACAGCAACGGCTGCGAAGAACAGAAGGGACTTATTCCCAGATGCAACTGAGCAAGTCTTCTGCCAGTTATAAACAGATATTTACAGTCGAGACCTGTAATTAAAAGAACGCTTTAATTACTTGGCTAATTTTCTGTAACGAAGAGGTCTAAGTGATAGTTTGGGCTAGCACAGAGGAGTATTAATTGGCTTTACTATTCACAAGGCTGCTTTACAGCCTCTCCATTCCCCTTTAGATGCTTCTCATCATCTCAACACCAGTTGTCTAGGGAATGTTACAAGCTGGACTCTGGCCAGAGGTTGTATACAAAAATGCTTGGTATTTGCTGCTGTTGTCCTTTAATAAGCAGCCTCTATTCCCTCCACGCCCCACCACTCCTACTGAAGCCAATTCAGATTAGATATCCTTGTATGGCTGCAAGCATCTGCTAAATGACTGTTTATCAAACCTAGTCTCAGTTTTGAGAATACCATAAGCTTGTAGTAAGATTCTCAAATTTAGAATCTATTTGCTTAAAAAGTGCAGTACGGCATGTTTGCATGTTTGAATTTCCAGAAGCCACCTTGCAGCTAAAGAGAACAAATCCAGGAGACATTTGGATATTTCTCATATTCTAATATGCCATAACAAAAGTTTCTTCATCTTGATCATCAGCCTCCAGCAGCCTGACACGTGCTCCTATTTAACATTAACAGAGAACAGTAATCAAAGACAAACATCAAATCGTACCAGGAGTCCAGCAGATGCAGCTTCCCAAAGAGAAAAGCCTGCACAGCTTCTCATTGCAATGTCACATCTTACCTCGCTGTCTATTTTGTCATTTCGGTGTGGGCACAGTGTAAAGTTAGCACTTCTCTGTAATTGACTTCTTATGGACACAGGGTTAATACAGGCTTACAGGGTACTTACAGGCTAGAAGGAACATGAAGTTACTGGAACCACTGTCTGCATTTGGTTCCTTAAAGATGGAGAATGGGCAAACAAATGAAAAGAAGGGAGAGAGAACAATAGCAAAAAAAAAAAAAAAAAAAAAAAAGAGGAAGAGAAGAAGGAGTGTTGTTTTATGTTCTAAGGCAACTCGTTTCCACACCAAGACCAAAAATTCATTTATGTCAGCAAGTCTGGGTGGGAGAACTGAGTGACAGCCACACCAGCTGGCGGTGAGTAACACCCTCCTAAAGAGGCAGCCTCCATGCCAGGTAAAGGACATGATGTTCTGCTGACACAAGCATCCAGAGAAAGCAGCAGTAGTTTTTTCCATTCCTGGTGTTAGATTCAACTTTGAGAAGGGATTAGTAATTTTTAATATCACCAGTTTATGCAAAACTCATCTTTTGGGCATGACAGACCTCAAGCTCCTCAGGGAACGTCAACATGTGATTAGGTTGGGACAGGAAACCTTCAAGTAATCCCATTACGTCCAGAACAGCAGGATATAATGAGAGGCATGCCTGAAGAACTCTCCATCAGTCTAGCCTATTCCACACGCTGCATTTAGATGAGCATTTCAATGAGACAGGCTATTCTTCAGCACAATCCTCTTGGGAAAACTAAATTAAGGTGATTCTCAGCAAGTTGTAAAACCAGGAAACTTGACCAACTAGAGGTAGGAAGAGATCAATGAAGATGTTAACCAGGGAGACCTTCACCGAGTAGGAGGAGAGATCTCTCTCCAGGCTGTACAGAAAGGCAGTTACAGCCAAGGCAACAGGAGAGATGAGCGTGGCAGGCACACTGCAACTCCCCACTCACCTGCACGCACAAATTGAAGGATGTTCGGCCTGGAGAGGAGAAGGCCCCAGGGAGACCTCACAGCGGCCTGCCAGTGCCTGAAGGGGGATGCAGGAGAGCTGGGGAGGGACTGTGTGTCGGGGGGTGTGGGGATAGGACAGGGGGTAATGGCTTTAAGCTTAAGGAGGGGAGATTTAGATTAGATATGAGGAAGAAATTCCTTTCTCAGAAAGTGTGAAGCACTGGCTGCCCCATCCCTGGCAGTGCCCAAGGCTGGATGGGTCTGGGGGAAACCTGGGCTGCTGGGAAGGGACCCTACCCATGGCAGGGGCTGGAAATTAGATGGTGTTCAGGGTTCCTTCTAATACAAACCATTCTATGATTCTGTGATGTTTCCTTTCTCACAGCTAGCTTGAAATACTCCTTTGAATTACTGCTACTGGGGAAGAGAAAAAATATTCTGAAGGTTTTCAGCTCTACTGAAGATTGGGGTCAATCAGATGAATGATGTCCTGAGACAACAAGTCTGGGATTAGATGACATCAAGCCTTTTATGAACTGCCAAAGAAGTTTCTGAAACCACCTCCAGTGCAGTTAAGACACACTCCTTTCACCTTATTTATGCCTGCCTTAGTCTAAGACCTGTAAAACCAGTGGCGTGGAAGGAAAATGTCCAGTTCGCCTTTTCACCACAGAAGCAGCAACGCAATAGAGAGGAGTCCTGGACACTAGCTCAGCCTTGAGCAAAGTACATTAGGCATCCTTTTGGTCTACTACACAAACAAGTTTGCCACAGCCTTGCTGGAGGTCATTTAACATCCCAGCTGACCAGGTGTCAAGTAATGAGTTTATAATGCAAACCTGACAAAAGAATATGGCTCTGCCATGAAGCCCATGGGGAAACCTGCTTAGGAACAGTAGACAGCCGTCTTCACACCAATTTGTTCAAAAGACCTGTGCAAGAGAATGCAGTTGCTTTTGATGTGCTGCTTTTCAGGTCTGTATCCAATTTGGAGAGAAGCACCAAGGCAACTGTGTTTCAAGAGAAAAGTTAACCTGAAGAGCAATGTGGTAATACCTAGGATGCTTTTCTACAGTCAGCATCCAAGCGGTGATAACAGTGTTGCATCAGCAAGGACTCCTGGGCCGGTAAAGCTGAGGTGGTCAACTTCGAGAGCACAGAACCCTTGGAGCCTAACAACTGATGTGTCTTCACGTTCTCACAAGGCAAGACCTTGATTGGATGTTATTTGGTCCTACAGGTCAAGTTTGGAGGTAAGGTACCTTACCTTCATAATGCTGAGGGCACAGACCTGTCCACATTACTGAAGGAACTTGTATTTCTTTGTAATACACAGTAAGTGGTTCTTCATGCTGCTGCGTAAGCACTTCAATGAGAAAATGCAAGTTAAAAAAAACAAGGCAGCCAACAGAGCCTGGAATTTGTTGCTCAGAATCTCAGCTTCTGTCAGACACTGCCACACTTCTGCTAAGTTTAGTCCTTAACATTGGTACATCCGAGACAGCAAATTATAGGTAGCAAAACTTGTCCAGAGTCATGGTAATAACAGTTTCAATACCACATTTTGCAATATGATTCGAGAACAGTGTTGGAATCCTTATGAGATCTACTGTCCGTTGCTTCTTAGCACCGCTTCTGGGATTTTAGATGGAATAGTAAATTTGTTAACAAATAGTTGACAGAAGTGGGACCGTCTCCAAGGATCTTATGGCGGCTTTCAGAGCAGTCCCCAGCAGCTCCAGGCTTCAGAAGATGTGGTCACACTCTCCTGAGGTCTGGCCATAAGAAAGCGTGTCCCCTCCTCATCATTTGTATTCCTCTCTGCAAATGCATGTGCAACTAAGCAGCTTACCAACTGCCTGGTAGCCAAGACATGGAACCTGTCACAAGCTCCAAATATTCCACGTTGAAGTGCTGCTCCAGATATAAAACAGGATCCAACTGCCTTTTCAGCCCAGAAAGATCAAGAGCTTACATTAACCCTATAGGTGAGGTAACAAAAAACCTGAAAACAATATATCTTAAAGGCTTTCTGATCTATACACAAACACATCAGACCTGCACTAAATCCTGTAGCACTGCCACTCCAACCTTGGCTGACCATGTTGAAGAGTACAAAGCTCATGCATACACAGAAAAAAACATGAAGCTACTTCAAAAGAGTTCATGTGAGGCAAGCACATGCTAGCACATCCACAAACTCAGAGGACAAAGCCTTTTTCACTCTGGGATGTTATCCCTGCTTTCAGAGCTGTTTTGTACATTGCACATAAAGTAGTTAACACAATGCCACTAAGGGCAGGGACCGGAGACCTAGACAAGGGGACCTTAAAGCCCATCTAATTCCAGTCCCTGCCACGGGCAAGGACACCTCCCACCAGCCCCATCCAGCCTGGCCTTGGGCACTGCCAGGGATGGGGCACCCACAGCTCCTCTGGGCAGCCTGCAGCAGGGCTTCATCGCCCTCTGAGTAAAGAATTTCTTCCAAATATCTAACCTGAATCTCCCCTTTTTTAGCTTAAAGACATTACCCGCTGTCCTACCACCACACCCCTGACACAGAGTCTCTCCCCAGCACTCCTGCAGCCCCCTTCAGGCACGGGCAGGCCGCTGTGAGGTGACCCCTGGAGCCTTCTCTTCCCCAGGCCAAACAGCCCCGGCTCCCTCAGTCTGTCCCCACAGGAGAGGTGCTCCAGCCTCCGAGCATCCTCGTGGCCTCCTCTGGACTCACTTGAACGGGTCCATGCCTTTCTTACAGCGGGGTCCCCGAGCTGAGCACAGTACTCCGGGTGGGCTCTCATGAAGCAGCCCAGCCACCAGGCCGGGACCAGCGATGGCACTTCCCCAGCTCTGCGCTTTGCACAGGGTGCAGGCCTGCAGACCCCAAAGCAGCGTTCTGTGCCAAGGTCGGCTTTCTGCTAGCTGAGCTCCCCAAACTGGCTTACGCTGAGTGCCAACTCCCAGGGCTAACCCGATAGGCAGCAGAAACACACAGCTTGCATAGGAAGGGGGAGGACATCGGATCGCCCCTCCTAACAGTAGCCCAACGACAGACAGGCTCTGTGGCGGCATGAGCAGAACACGCACTCAGGCTGCTTTGACTCGTGCACCGCTTCGTTTCCAGATCCCCAGGAAGCTTGGGCTGAAGCAAGAAATCTGCTCCTGGATGGGGCAGACCCAGGCACACACAGAGGAGGCAGGAAGGAAACTGAGTGTCAGCTTGTTCAGAGCTCTCCTGTCTGAAGCAGATCCAAGGCTATGCAGTTACTCAGCAGGGTTTCTAGACCAACTTTGATTCATGTCCCCCTGAGGGGCTACACAGAGTAGATATAATACAGTATTTCAGACAGATACGTACATTTTAAAGATTATTTCTGATTCAGATCTCAACTGACATTTTTAAACTACAGTTCTTAAATGCCACATAAGCCTATAAAGCCTTCCATAAGGTGAATTACATTATTAAAAGAGTATTTCCCCGCATAAAACATGACTTCACGCTACATCATTAACCATTAGTCACTGCCTGACAAGATTAAAGACAGGACTGGGATTACCATAGCTGTATCAAAGACCCCCAGGAACTTGAGACCTTCCCCTTTGACAACAAGAATTTCCCAAAATGCCCCAAAGAAAATAAGCATTTACTTACGTGCAGAGAATTGATTGGTCCTCACGGTCTGCAAAAACAAGAATGAACATGGTTATAGGTCTGTGTCTGTTATCCCTTAATTTATAAGACAGTTTCTTTGGAAGGAGTATTTAGATAATTTAGCTTCTTAGCTTAACAATTCTAAGGGCACTCTCACACTAGTTTTAATAATATCCCTTAATTATTTAAGCTCTCACACACACACCCCAGCCAGCATCACCTTAGACATTCACAGAAGTCCTGCCACATGTCATGAAACAAAAATCTTCTATTAAATTTAATAACGCACAGTACTTTTTAAACATTTTCAGACAAAGCTGACCCTACATCTTTTATTGTCTCATCTGAAATTCATTGAATAAAGAATTTCAAATACTAAGCATTAAGCAAGAGGCAAAACAGTTTCATGTACGCAATACTAATGACCAGAAATGACTACTTGGAAATAGGAGGAACATCTCAAGCAAGCAAGAGCTTTCCTCTAGTGCTTTTCATTCTTTTTAATTAACATGCACGCCTGAAGTGCTTCCATGATCTAGCTTATTCATTACAGGCTCGTCAAAAGGACATCCAGAGAAACACTGAACAGAGTTAACTCCACAACACGGTGTGGCTCAGCACTTTTGTGACTCCCACTGCTGCGCTTACGACCTTTGAAAAGAATGCCTGAAGGTCAGTTATACCCTAGAAGAGGTATTTCATAATTACGGGGTATTTACAGAACCTATTTCATCATACACTACATTTTAAAAGTTATATAATCAAAACATTCAAGTATACCTGCAGAAAGTAAAACATCTCAGATAGAGGTGCCCTCTTCCCCTGCTTCAACTTTTTTCATAAATTTGCATCACAAAGTTCCTGCTGCTTTTATGTTTTCAGTTCTTTGTCACTTACACCAGGAAGAGCACAATTGCCTCCTGCAAACTAAGGACTTCACACACTTTGTTTCCTGATTGGTCATTTGTAATGGATTGCATTACAATGAGCAATTTGTTGAAATGTAAATCTTGGGTCTACACATTGGACTCCCTGCTGCCCACCACCCGTTTTCCTCAAACATGAGCTGTGGCGGAGCACAGGGAGGGAGCAACAGGCAACACGATGACCATAATTCCTTCTAGGACACAGATTCCACACCCAATACAACAAATAGCTTCAGTTGCTACAAGGCATCTCTCCAACATGCTTAACAGCTCTGAAACAGCCTTATATTCATACATACATACACTTCAGGTAAGCAGAGTAATGTAAACCATTTTTACATCACTTCTGACTGGGTCCAGAGAAGCTATTGCTAACCCGTGTCGTGAGCTACTGCAGAGCTTTGCGGTCACCCTACGCACGAAGCGAGCCGAGCTCCTACCACTGCTGTGTAAGATCAGTGCTGAAGTAGAATTTCAACCCTCACCAGCATGTAAAAGCCAGCAAGTGACCTGCACTTCCCTCCCTGACGCTGCCTGCTGAGCACCTGGGATTTGAGAAGTGCTGGTGCAGCCCCAGAGCAGGCTTGCAGCAGCAGTGGAGTTTCGGCACAGCCCAGCACGGCTGCTGGTGCAGGGATGAGGCCGGGGTTGGGGCTGAGATGGGCACAGGCAGTGGGTGCACAGCAAACAGAGGGGCTGTGGAGGGGCCATCACGTCCTGGTTTCCTCCTCCAGCTGTGCCAGTGCTCAGGTCAGCATCAGGCAGCCCAGAGGTGAGCAGGAGAGCAGGCTGGACCGTGCTGGGTTTTGGTCCGATTTGTGGCCAGCTGACTCCGTGCCCTAAAACACATCAGGACACAACTGCCCCAAAACTTCAGCTGGTGGGGGGAGAGAGCTGAGATCCCTTTTCCAGCTCCAAACTGCATTAGATCAAACAGCTACATTTATATCGACAAAGTACCTAAAAAAGGCAGGCAGAACAAAAAAAAAAAAAAAAAAAAAAAAAAAAAGACCTAGTCTCAGCAAAACATTGCTCTTTTAATTAGTCTGTGAATAGGAAGTTTTAAAGTCCTTGAATTCACATCCTTCAAAGCAGGGAGATGCTACTGCATGTTGTTACAGCGAGCTAAAGCGGGGGCTTGTGGACTGCACCACTGGCAAGTTTTAGGCTTCATTTTAATGTCAAGTACGAAGGAAAGCATAAGGTGCTTTCCCAGGGGAAGTGTGAAAACACGCACACGGCTGCGCTTTGAACCCCTCATACCTGCTTGTTCAGAAGTGGCAAGAAACACCAGCAATCCCCCTGAGCCACCGTGCAGACAACTAACACCCAAACGGTCCGGGGTGATGCTTCAGCAGAGAACACAAGTCACTTAAGTGGGCAAGACAGTAAGATTCAAAGTATTCCCAATGATGCTGCAGGGACGGTACCAGACCTCCTCCACCTGTGATGCACAGCAGCTCTGCCCAGGCTCACCAAAAAGGAAGGGCAAAGCCTCTGAGTGCAGGAACTAAGAGCTGACAGTAGGCAAAAGCAGGGGAAGTACAACAGCAGAAATGCTCAGAGCATAGCCTGAAAAGGTTTTCATTCTTCTGGCTTTGA
This sequence comes from Aythya marila, assembly GCF_965140915.1. Taxonomy (NCBI): domain Eukaryota; kingdom Metazoa; phylum Chordata; class Aves; order Anseriformes; family Anatidae; genus Aythya; species Aythya marila. The sequence goes on along the minus strand of NC_139059.1, from coordinate 11,026,268 downwards.
TTTAGGGCAGCTGGTCTTGCAAGCCCAGTCAGAAATTGCTTCTTGGTAGCAGCAGGAGACGAAGCACAGAACTCCAGTACTCACACCACGCAGCCAGCTGTCAGGGCAAGCTAAAGAGAGAGCAACTTTCTGACCCTGACCCGATTCCAAGGGTAGCTAACCCTGACTCACAGCTAACCCTGACTTGCAAACTTCACAGGCAACACCGTATGGCAGCAAAATCAAGATCACGTAGGACAACACAAGTTATTTCTTCTTTTAGAAGAAACAGCTGAACAAATGCCAAGTTGGTACCATGAGTGCAAAGTTGGTATTTCTTGCTTTAATATTCAGAGACATTTTCTAAAGCAACAATTCAATTTTCCCTTTTGACTCCCCAAAAATAACTTGTCTGCAATTTTGTCACTGCAGCTAGGCCAATGCAATTTGTCAAATAATAAAACCTCTTCTAAACATCAGCTCTTTAGTTTATTACTTCTTAAAATGCTAAGAACACAGATAACATTTGCCTCAAAAACAGAAGTAGTTCAGTAGAAAGCAGAAGCATGTGTTAGTGCTCTGCGTTATCCCCCATTTTGCCTGTCAGTTCACCACACAAAGCTTGTGCTCCACAGCATGCAAGGCACTGTATAAATGAATTTTCCAACCCCATTTGTCCTGAAGCATGTCTGAAAGTCTGGACAGCTGTAGGTATTTTATCATTACCAGGAACTTCAGCAAGTGCAGAAAACCTTTCCATTTTCTACATCGAGGAGCCTGAGTTGGCACAGGTCTTAAGGAAGGCAGTGGGTATTCCAATTTGTTACTGCAAATCTGTTTTACTGTCTCCATCTGGACTCTGAAAGTCACAAGCCATTAAGGTGGAAGTAGAGAAAGACAGACAGCCACAAGCTCCAAGCTCTGATTGCTCATGGTAATGGCCAGAGCTGCATCCAGCACCCAAGGGCAGTGAGGGCGTTACAGCCGGGGGCTCAGGACGCCGCCTGGTTCAGCAGCTGAGTTGTGTCCCAGAGGAGAGCCCATCGCTCTGGATCCATTCTGAACAACATTCTGGCAAAAGGACTAACGGGGAAGAGTGATTTACAGTTTATTTGCTTTGATTTTTTCCTCCCCCAGACAAAACAATTCGGGGTCTTGTTTTCAAAGCAGCTGGGCCCTTTCCTAAAGCATCCCCAGAGCACGGGCCACGTCTGCTAGCCTGTGTCCCAGAGCTCAGCCCTCCTCGGTCACTGCTGGGACATTCATCATCTGGGATGGCGAGAAGAACTGCACTTCTCATGTTGGACACACATCTCAGTATTTTTAAAAGACTGCTTTTTTCATTGAATTTCAACTTGAAGTGCAACAGTGAGCCCATTAAACAGATTATTATGACAGAATGTGTCTGAGTCTTAAAAAAAAAAAAATCTGCCAACCCTTGCAATAATTCTAATAGTTTTAATTTTGTTTTTTAAATGTCACAGAATTTTGAGGTGGTTGTTCATGGAAACATGAAAATATTATGAAAACATCTCCACATAAGCGTTGTGATTCTTAAAAGCAATCTCAGAACTAACTGGGCCTTTGTATGATAACATGCCTCATGAGACAGCGCTGCAGAAATATGTAAAGACTAGACCAAAAAATCCCGTGGGGTTTATAAGCGAGTTTCAGGAGTAAAAAGCAGACCAGATTAGACTATCTGCGTTGCCAGCCTTCATAGCAGCTGACCTAGGAAACACAAGTCAGTCAGTCCCATGACAAGTATCGGTAAGCACGGCATTAGCTGTCTCTCTTGCTCTGCAGGAGCAGGTGAGGATGCTTCGGTCCACAATGAGGATACTCCGGGCAAAGTCACGACGAGTGCTTTACACTTCCAGCACGTGCTCTAGCACACTGTTTGTGCCGGGGGAAGCACCTCTAAGACAGCTTCAGTAACACCATTTCTTGCACCAGCACAAACATCCTGCAGGGTACCCCGCAGGACCCAGGACGTTCACCCGAAGGCTGGGACAAACGAGCAGCTTCCAGTCTCCAGGAAAAGGGCACCCCATGCGCCTCCCTGCCACGCCAGCACAGCCCTGTCCCCGAGCAGCCATGGCCACACACTAAGGCATCCCAGCTCGCTGCTCAGAGGTGCTCACCCAACACAACCACTCAGTTTGGCTCAGACAAACACAGGCACAAAGACAAGCGAGTGGTAGCAGCCCAGCCCCCTGCACCCCCTCTCACCTCCATTCAGCGCGACCCTAAGACCAACCCTTCGTTATTAAAGGAACAAGGAAGTCCCATTGGAACCTGTTGCTTCACTTTGGAGGGATACAGCTGGGATATAAATATTTCTCAGGGTCTTCAAATTACAAAGATTAACATTAAAAATATTATAGTACACCTGTGCAATTCAAATTTGGAAAAAAGTCCCAAAATTGTGCAGTCTAAGTAAGAATAAAAAAAAGTTCAATTTTCTGCTTGAGAAGCAAGCTTTCTACCGAGTAATGAGTTCTTCTAAAAAGGGCAGAATTAGGAAGCAAAAAAGAAACACAATCTGGCGCTAACCTTAGGCTAAAGTTCCCCAGGGCTGTTGATCAACTTGAGCTGCAACCAGTGTCGCTTCTTCCCCTGCCCCGTTTCCCCATCCCATGCCCCCTTTGAAGCAGCAACCAACTGCACAGAGGCAAGCCCTGCTAGTGCCAGCAGCTGATCCGGCTAACGAAGTTTCATTTTCAACCAGCCCAGCACCCTGAGCATCCAGTTTATACCACTGCCACACCGTCACTGGAAGTCACGTACAAAAAGCCCAAGAACCCCCCTTTCCAGCAGCAGCCCACGCTCTGGTCACCCTAAAGCCCCCACAGAAGCCCATTCCCTGGCTTGGGTGAGCTGCAGACAGTCCCCAACCCAATGGCTTCTGCCACCTGAAGGTGTCATCTCCCCCGTCCCAAGCATGTGTTCCTGCTGCATCCTTTGAGCTGGCGAGGGTGGTCGCCTGGCCTATGGTCAGCAGATCAGGGACTCACACCAGCAGGGAACTAATCCTATCGGAAAAATTATATAAAAATGGAAAAAAGAGTAGCTAGCATAAGTGAGATGTGGTGATGTTTGGCCTTTCTTTTGGGAACAGCTAATCCCTAGATCAGCTTAAGCTACCCACTTACACATTTAGAAGCTGGAGGTATCGGGCACTGAAGCACCACTCACCATTTGCTCTCCTCTCCCCCCCACCCAGAGGAAACTCACGCCCCAGGGCAGGAGCCAGGCGCTGTGCTACCACCTGCTACTGCCCAGCCAGAGCCTCCTCCCCGGTGCAGGCTGCTGGACTCCTCAAAGAGAGGCCAAGGAGAATCACCAGAAAACAAAGACAAGCAGAATTGCAGCTCTGAAAGCTTTTTTTCTCCTATACCCTCTTAAACCTACTTCACATCTCCCCAGAGTACGCTCCTGTGGGGACAGCTGGCAGCTCCTCAAACAAACCTGGTTGCAAAAGTTGCCACATTTTCCTGCTTGAGTGTCTTGTAAGAATAGATCCTGGTGTTTACATCACCATGAAAATATGTAAAATAAGTTTCGACTGTTAGAACACAAGCATGTTTTACTCCTCCTCTTCCCTCCCTCCAAACCATAGAAGAACTTTCCCCCCATAACAGACCAGACCTAACAAAACCCCTGTTAACTCTGGGGAAGATTCCAGATGTACATTAAATACATTTGTTGGGTAATTGGTTCAGGCAGGATGTTCAGAAAAGTCATAGCTCAAAGCTATAGAGCCCGCCTACAAAGGAATGGCTGTATTTTAACAAAGCAGCTTTTCTTAAAAGCTTGTCTTGGTTCTGCTTTGGTCACACTACAGCCATTCATAAATTGGTAGAAGATAAGCACACAGAAAAGGATGAATCTGTCTTCACGTTTCGTAGCAAAACTAAAGGCAGTAGCACTGCAGGCACAGAAATGTTACCACAGAGCAGCTTGCAAGGAAACAGATGCCCGCCCTCTACAACTGCCTTTGCTCTGGTTACCCCTTACTACATCAAGATACAGCCACCACCCAGATCCACCATCTCCATCTGATTCTGAATGAATGAAAAATCATTCAGGGCGACCCCACATAGTGAACAAGAAAAGCCCTACTAAAAAGCCCAGTTTGTGAGCTACCCTATTAACAAGAAGACAGGCTTATCAAACCAGCTCCACAGCTGCATTACCTGCTTTCAGATTTCATGGAGCTCCTTACTTTGGTATGATTTGCTGTCACCACAAAATGCAGTAGCTTTCATACAAACATGCACCTTCTCAGAATCACCCCACACTTTCTATAAGCACCTTCCCTTCTGCATCTGGTCTTTATTTAGATGAGAATGGTTCAGTTGGAAAGGGCCCACAAAGATCATCTGGTCCACCTGCCTGACCTCTTCGGGCTAACCAGAAGTTCAGGGTATTAACAAGGGAATTGCCCCAGAGCCCTCACGGACAGCATGGAGAATCGGGCACCTCACTAGGACGCCTGTCCCAGTGTTTGGCCACCCTGATGGAAAATGAGTTTTTCCTAAGGCCCAGCCTGAGCCCCCAGCACAGCACTGGGCCACTCCCCTGTGTCCCGTCGTGGTCACCAGGGAGCAGAGACCGGCGCCTCCCTCTCCACTTACGAGCATCTAGGTTAAGAACACCTTGGTAGGAACATGGGGAAAAAAAGCGTGCCGAGATAAAAAGGTTAGTTAGAAAAAGGACAAATAGGAGTTTTAACCTGCTTTCCCAAGACAGGTTAAAGACAGATCTATGGGGGACTACACACCCCTCCCTGCTGTTCCTGCCAGTGGAGGAGGTCAGAGGGCATCCTTCTCATCTGCGGTTACACTGAGGGCCATCCCTCAACACCAAGACTCCTCCAAATCACCCATTCTGACACTCCTCCCCATTTATTTCTCCACAGCATCAAATACCTGCCCAGCAGTGAGCAAAGGCCAGCCTCGACTCTGTAGCAGGCATAACTAAAGAGGCTGCTGCTTTGTTTGGCGGGGAGGAGAGGGACTTCTGCGATTTATTCCAGTGGGACAAATTGTTATCTTCCCCAAAAGGGGTGGTGGTGTAGGGGGAACAGAGGGCTTTATTTTTAGACAGCACTTAATATTCACGTGTAGTAGCCAAACCAAGAGGAGCTCGATAACCTCGCTAATTCCTTTGTTTGTTGTGGATGTTGTTGGGCTTGGAAGCTCTACAGATATTTGTCCTCTACTGTAGGTTAACAGGCTCAGATATCAGTCAATTCAAAGAGATTTAAAAGTTGAATTCCTGACAAGTTTTGTGAAAATGGGTCACTGCCTCCAGGAAAGAGACCTTCCCATCAGCACAGATTTTGCTGCAGAGTATGACCCAATCCTGTGAATAAAAGCCACAAAATTATAAAGGAGACAGGTGGTCTGACAATTTGCCATTCTTGGACTTCAAGCTTTGAATAACTTTTTTAAAATCAAGAAAAGTCCCACTAGACTGATAAGCATGGAAAAAGATCTGGTTACAGAGATGAAGCATGACTGTATATTTCGTGTTGATCTTTAAAATGTTGCCTAGTTACTCCATAAACTACCAAACACTTAACACTACGAAGCAACTTGCAACAAACATCTCCAGAGCATAACAGGAAGACTGACAGGCACAAGTTTGTTTGCTGAGGACCTACCTTACTGCAGACCAAATATACCCGACGCTTCTGCTCCCCATGAGATTCCTGCCATAGCACTGCTTATCCTACATTTCACCTCTACCTTCAGTTGTGCAATAGCCTTTGCTACGTACAGCTTAGTCATCGTCCTTTGGTGTATGTTCTGCAACTCCACAGAGACAAAGGCAGCTTATAGGAACACAGTCAGTATTTTGCCAACAGTAACCCATTAAGCATGCAAGTGAATGTTTTAGAAAGCATGTAATTTGCTAACACTATGAAGCTGACACTACAACTATAGCACCTAAATTTAATCAGCCATTACCAACTTCAGGAACCTGAGCCTGCACATGCCCGAAGGACCCGACGGGACGCATCCACCAGTGCTCAGGGTGCTGGACCACATCTCTGGGAGGTTACTGTCTCTCTTCAGGAGGTTTCAGGTGACACAGGGATACATCACAGCCATCTTCAAGAAAGGCAGCTAGGGCAGCTGCACTATTCTTCTACAAGCTGGAAGGAACTGCTGGAGATTAAAAGTGATCAAGGGCACCTGCACCCTTATCTTTCGGGGAAAAAATTATCACCCTGAAACTGCATTTACTTTTTTCCTTCTTGTCACCATTGGCTTATTCATATTTTGAAAGTTCTTTTAAGTCAAATTGCTTTGAAACTATTAAGAATTTCTGCAAGTTTCTCTCAATTGTCCTAAAATGTGTAATGCTGCAGTTTATGCCAGAAGATCAAATTCAGATGCACTCCCACTCCTCGATGTTATCCAGTGGCTTTAAGATTTAGAATAATAATACTTAATAGTTTAGTTTCATCAGCACTCCCACTTTTTCCACACAACTCACTGGAAAAGCCCCAGAGTGGCCCAGACACCAGTCCACAAAGAATTACACCCTACCTCGTCCTCCAACCCCGTGCCGTCCACTTCAAAGACAGGAGTGCACAGTGCTGTTGTATTTAAATCAATTACTAATTCCCAACCGTGGCTGTTTACCTAGAATTTCCCACACAACACGATACAAGACAGGGAGACTGTGTCTGCTACATTTCCTCTGCCTACAAGCCAGGCAGCTTACGCAGGGAACTGCCACAAACCACGTTTGACAGACCAGGAGCTGTCTGGCCTCCAGTGTTCTTCATACACTTACGCCAAGGCACGCTCCAAATAGATCCAAACCTTTCATGAAGGGCTGAGAAAGCACCTCATCACTACGGGGACAGGCACACTGATAAAGAAACCACATAGGTGTTCCTATAATTTGTGAAGTTCAAAAAAAATGCCATGAAGAACCATGGTTCTATCCCCTACTCTAGAGGAGGCGAGGTCTGAGATAAATCACAACAGCCACGCTTCGGTTTTGCTTGCTGACTGACTGCTAAGTACCTCGAGTTAATTATTATTAAATGAAGCATGGTAGAGGTCAGTCAAACCCAGCCATGGTTTACCCTACAACTTGTTTATGGCAAACCATACGCTGCAGACAAGAATTTCTCGCACGTCTGCAGCCGAGTTCATGACCACACTCATTATTCCTCACCCCAGATTAGCCCAAGCTGCTGCACAAACAGCCAACCTAACACAGCATCATCACATCCTGGAAGAATGAAGCAAGCTATGAATTGAGGCTATTTTAGAAGTCGAGTGTTAGGCATTGGCAACATTAGCTTGAAATTACCCAAATTCCTAAAGAAAAAATGTGGCATTTGTTTTCAGATTTGCTAGCCAGGGCTTAATCAGCATAAAAGGAGAAAACAAATAGCTGTCAGACTACGTCCTGCCCACTTAATGAAACCGTGGGTTGATTCTCCATTATACACCAGATAGTGAGGACGAGACAGAAAGAATAAAAATCATTTTCTAAGTTTGAAGAAGCTCAAGCATTATGCCTTCACTGTCAGTCTCTCCCTTGCTTTATTTAGCACTCCAGGGGAAGCCTGGTAAGCCTAGCTTAGAGATGAGAACAGATTTGCTACATCTGTGAAGAGAAATTACGAGACAAGACGTTTCTTCCCTAACAAAGCCATTCAAGCAGCTATGGATTTGTAACACTTACAACCTCCCCAGCCTGCAAAGTAATGCCAGGTTTATTCAGGTGTTTGAGCAGGGCAGCTGCGGCAGGTCAGGAGGCGAGCAGAGAACCACAGCAGCCTTCAGCCTGCAGGAAGGCGAGGGATGCAGCACAGCGCCGCGGGCTGAGCACGCTGCGGGAGGGCCCAGGGGAAGGCCCTGCCAGTACCAGCGGCACAGCAGCACCACAATTCGGCTGGGAGAGCGCTCCCAGCACTGCGTTGTGTGCCTGTCGGGCCAGCCAGAGCAACTCCTGTCGCTGAAACCCCGGCAAAGCCAACGACTGGTTCTCACACCAGGGTTTAACGCAACTTCGCTGAAGGGCACTAACGATCCGTAAGGCAGCAAGTTCCTAAACTGCCCCAGCTAGAGCTGCAAGGACTTGTTTATGCTTATTGCTCCCCAGATGATACAGATGAGCAGTTCCCAGCCTGATCTGCGGCTCCCAATGAGCTTTCCCAGTAGAAATGAGCAACTCCTAAATCTCCGACTCAGGCCATCCCAGTGCTTGCTTTTCAGTTATATTTGCATACTGCTTAGAAGTAACATAAGATTAGTAGTAGTTGGCAACCACAAGCTGGAAAAGGTTTATTTAGACTGTAGAGTACTCAGCATAGCAGTGGTTTCTAATCTCCATCAACCCTGCTTAAATCGTTGTTTCCCATGTAGTACAATTTTGTCTAGACAAAGGTTACATTGTCAACCGAAACAATGATTCAGGGAGGTCCTCGAGCAGTCATATCTATCATTTAGGCTCGCTAATTTACTTCTGCTCCTCTCCCTCCCAAACAATTAAGCAGGCACAAACCACTTAACAAAACTGGCTACAAACCAACACACTCTAGTGGGCTCTTCCTAAGCTATTTCATTCTGCCTGAACTCTACAAGTTCGGGAAAATAGCAAGTGTGATCACAGGACATGGCCAGGCTTTTCGACTTGAACACAACGTGGCCAGCAGTTCGGCTTTTTGTCCTTGGCCCTTTGAGGAATGGGTTTCACTGAAACCATCCCAAGTCCCAGGCCTGGTGCACAGGCCTCCCACATCTCCATTCTCCAGCAATGAAGTTGTAACTCTGAACCACCAAACACTACCAAATTCCAAAATGTTGTCCTAAGCAACTTGTACGAGCCACGGTTACTGTCCTGCAAAGAATTTCAAGAGACAAAAGCTTGAGATGCCAGCCCCAGCACTGCGGTGCTTAAAGGGTATCTTCTAGGTACAGAAGGGTAGAGGGCAACCACCCACGAGTGTCCTGCAGCGATTTGTTGCTTTTCTCACCAATTAACATCGTAAGGGGTAGGTGGGTAGTCTTTAATGCCAAATATTGGCATCCTTTCCTCAAAGGACACAAGTTAAGGCTGCTTTCTTGTGTTCTAAACAAATTTCCTTGAAGCCTAAGTTTTGATAGTTTTTAAAGAAAGCCAGAAGCTGAAAACAAACACCACACTTACCCTGCTCCTGCCACCTACATCATCAGCAAGTTCTCAAACTTCTTCACCTCAACAACTTGAAGTTTCATGATCTAAATCCTGCCTTCAGATGAAACAACTCCCAAGATGCTCATTTCCTTATGGCCAGAAGAGCTTTTACTCACATGCATGTGTGCAGGCACTTCTCCCTCAACTACTGACTACACACGAGCACCGCCTGTTCCTTACGGTAGTCACTGGGGGCAAAGTCTCAAAACCTTCCCTCGCTCTCTCCCCCTCGAGCACACAGACCTGATGCAAACGGCTGCTTCTGGAAGAATAGAGGATTAACATTCATCTGACAGTTTTCTGTATCTGCTGCTAAGTATTTTTTAATTTCCCTATCAGAAGTGCTCATTAACTGTTCACAAAATAACTTTGAATGCTGCTTACGTAGCCTAACACCGCTTCCACCTAAAAATCTGATGTGCAACGAAGAGGGGAAAAGAAGTCTCCCAGTACACCCCTATGAAGACCATGAAGAGGGGTAAGGAACAGCATTTCCCCTTCAGCTACAGCTTTTCTCCTCACAGTTCCAGCACCTAATGCCCCTTCTTCCAGCATTAGTCTTCAATAAGAAAGGGAAATGAAAAAAACAAGGATAAGAAAAATTGATAAACACTGTAATAATTTTTGACAACTCTGATTTCATCCCCATGCTAAAGACAACACTTCCCTATGCTTTTTGTAAAGGCAAATAGAACCACCACCTCATCTTTTAGATCTATTTCCTTTGAGATGTTGAATGCAATCACGAAGAACTATTTAAAGAAAGAAAATGCCATTTCACCAGTTGCCTCTTCATGGCCAGTTTAACACTTCAGTGTAGTGAGAAATAATACTTAAGGAAAGACCCCAAGAACAAGTAACTGAGTTTAATGTGGTGCCATAGAGCTAAGAACTGCAATACAGCTTCTGACAGCCTCGCCAGCTCTTGGAGCCAGCTGCGAGCAGCCTCCTGCCCCCCCAGGCACTGCTCAGCAGGACACCCGCTCACCCACCATGCTCCAGAGCCACCAGCCTTAGGCAGGCGCGGGCAGTTGTTACACCCCGACCTCAGGCCCTTCTGTCTGCAGGTTACAGGTGAGCCTCCTGATCTAGGCAGATAGAGCAGGACCATATCAGTGTCGTACTCCAACAGCGGGTGGAAGCTGGGATGTACGACCAAAATGAGCAGGTAAGGATGTTTTCCCAGAACACTTTCCCAGTAGCCAGCACATTCTCCTGCAGCTTCCTGATCCATCAGCCTCAGGCTCTAAGTTTATGAATTCTTCAAATTGCTTTTTTGACAAGCACAGGTTTTCAGCAGCCACTGTATCTTGAGGCACACACTACCGTGGTTTAGCTATGCTGTTTAAAGATTGCTTTTGTTGTTTTGTACATGTCGCTTGTGAATTTCAATTAATGACCCTTTGTTCTTGCATAGGAAGAGATGGGTGGGAGGCACGATCATGGTTCCCTCTCCCTGTGCCATTTCAGATTTAGACTTGTTTTTTCTGACCTCAGTTATCATTCCCATGCTGAATGCAATTTTGATAACTCGAGTTGTTCTTTGAATGTTTTCCCGTCTTATTTCCTCTCCTCCCAGGACAGGGAAAGGCCAGAGCTGCACAAAGCACCAAAGATGCACACGTATTCAAGTTTAGGGCACAGCATTCCCTGGTTTGATCCCATTCTCTACCTGAGATTTAACTATTGCTGACCAATGAATTTAGATTGCTACAGCTCTGGTTCATCCAAGAGCTCCTACTAAAGCAGTAACAGCTCCAAGCAGTAACATCGCTAAGGTAAGCTTATACCTCGCAGTACAACCCATGTGCCACTTGAATACTGTAAGCTCTGAGATACAGTCCTTCACACTGGGCACTTATTTTCGCTACCCCAAAAATAAATAAAAGCCAAGGTTCATCACAGAACCCCTTCTCTTTTTCCAGAGGAAAAAAAAAAAAGTAAGTAAGGAGCACGAACACAAGCAGATGTTCCATGGGATTTTCAGCAGTGACCCCACCAAGCCATAGAAAGCAGAAAAGAGTGAATAGGACTGGGTGGTCTTTAGCCAGTCCTTCACGTATGCTGTGGCCTTTCCCCACATTGCAGTTACCCACGAGCCTGTTGTAAGGATCATTAGCAAGCTACTTCTGAAAAGCTACATAACGTGATGTTAGATGACCTCTTGTCCACGCAGACCCACTCACAGGTCAGCACGTTTGAGAGGCATGATGTCTCCTTAGAAAAGCCAGACTGGGCCTTTGTACACGTATATGTTCCTGCAAAGGCTGGATTTATACTTTGGAGCAGCTTCCACCAACACGTTTGGCAGATGACACGTGCTGCTCTTCAGGTTCCTGCATCTGAAAAGGAATCTCCGAGACCGTGACCCGTGGCTACCGTCCGGGTGCTTCGGTAGCACGGCAGCTGCGTGCCACGTGTTTGTGTGCAGCCGCTACCTCCGACATGGAGAACCTGGTTCCTGCAGTGCACTGCCATCATTTTTCTGTTTACTAACCCTGCAACTTCAGGATGATTCTGACATCACCTTCCTAAAACAAAAAACAGAAAAACTTCCCAGCCTGAGAACTTCCCCAAGTTCTTTACTAGCAAAGACAGAGCTAGGATTGCTTTGCTTTCTCTTTTTTTCTGAATTTCTCTTTTTTCTAAAAATTCTCTGAATTTTCCTTCTACACGTCAGCTGATGGCCTTACCAGCACCCCCAGAAAAAAAAAAAAAAAAGCCCTGGAATAAAAAGAATCCTATTGCCCCCAGTATTTGGAAAGCCATTCTGAAAGCCTTCCATTCACATGCAAAACACCTTGCAACTCTGAGCCACTGAAGAAAATGCACCAAGGCTGCCAGGAGTATCTAAGCAGCCAAATACCTGAAAGCATCAAGGGCAGACAAGCAAAAGGATCCTAGATGATACCACTGCTCCTGGTTACGAAGCTAGAAAAGCACCAGAAGCTTGCACTGAGATGCACATTGATAACCATGTTGGTGACATGAGCCTTGGAGTACTGACAACGAAGAGCAGCACACCACCAGCCCCTCACCACTTCTCTCCATTTGCTCCTACTTGTTTCCTCACCAGAACACAGCAAAGAAATGTAGTAGCAGGAGGGCAGAGGAAAAAGGAGCTCCTGCAGTTGATATTGGCAGCAGTTACAGCGGAGCTCAACTCTTAGTTCAACACTCCAGGGGAACACAGATGTGAGTGACAAAAACCAGCGACTGTGTGGAGCCACGCATCGCCTAGCAGCGCTGTGACACCGCAACGCGCTCTCAAGATCAGAACACAGTTATGAGTTTTGCACAAGGAGCAAGTATGGCATCTAAAGGATAAAACCAAATAGACAAGCAGAAAGGAATTTTTTAATTTCACAACTACCTAGAAATAAGTGGAGTTTAAACTAAAGGAGAACTGTGGAACAGGGTTCTAACAGAAGGTGCTGGTTGAGTAACAGCACGAAATGATTCATAGAATCATAGAATATCCTGAGTTGGAAGGGACCCTTAAGGATCATCAAGTCCAACTCTTGACACCGCACAGGTCTACCCAAAAGTTCAGACCATGTGACTAAGTGCACAGTCCAATCTCTTCTTAAATTCAGACAGGCTCGGTGCAGTGACCACTTCCCTGGGGAGCCTGTTCCAGTGTGCAACCACCCTCTCTCTGTGAAGAACCCCCTCCTGATGTCAAGCCTAAATTTCCCCTGCCTCAGCTTAACCCCGTTCCCGCGGGTCCTGTCACTAGTGTTAATGGAGAAAAGGTCTCCTGCCTCTCGACACCCCCTTACGAGGAAGTTGTAGACTGTGATGAGGTCTCCCCTCAGCCTCCTCTTCTCCAGGCTGAACAGGCCCAGTGACCTCAGCCGTTCTTCGTACGTCTTCCCCTCAAGGCCTTTCACCATCTTCGTAGCCCTCCTCTGGACACTTTCCAACAGTTTCATGTCCTTTTTATACTGTGGTGCCCAGAACTGCACACAGTACTCGAGGTGAGGCCGCACCAGCGCAGAGTAGAGCGGGACAATCACCTCCCTTGACCTACCAGCGATGCCGTGCTTGATGCACCCCAGGACACGGTTGGCCCTCCTGGCTGCCAGGGCACACTGCTGGCTCATATTCAACTTGCTGTCTACCACGACCTCCAGATCCCTCTCTTCTAGGTTGCTCTCCAGCGTCTCATCGCCCAGTCTGTACGTGCAGCCAGGGTTAATCATTCATCTCATGAATGATTTCAAATGTTAAATGCACTTGGTCTTGAATTCCTGTCTGTAGGCTATCAGAGTCACAAATCAGTTATGAGGTCAACTTACACAGTACATCATCAAGTTATCATTTGGTCAGATGATGGACTAAAAGGACCATGGAACTGGCTAACGTGCTGCTTTCTCCAAAGCAGGGGAAGCCACCAGGCACTGAAGAAACTAAGAATTGAAGGAACTGAGAACGCTCACGTAACCTTTGTCACTCCTGTCTCATTTTTAAGTATGCAAAAGTTACTTCTTGAAGTTGCGCACACGCAAATTAAGTTAACCACTCCAAGTAATGCTTCTAAGCAACTGAGGGTTAAGAAAAGAGTAGTTTATTGAAAATACCATTATGCCTAATTAAGTTTGTAACCCTGAAGTTGAACAACAATTAGAGCAGGGCTCCAAACACATTCTGACACAAAGAAAGGTTAGGAACTGCTGTCCGAAGTGCTGCCCTACTGAAAGCTTCTCAAACAGAAATAACATTGAAAAAAGCCAAGACTGTGGTGATACAGTCTCATCCTAGAAAATAAGCTTAGCTGAGTTTGTTCAATAAATGATTGCTATTGCTATCAGTCAGAGATGGTCTAATAAGGCATGAAGCTATCAAAATAACCTCAGAGTCACTGAAGTAGACAGGCACCAAGGAACAGAAGAGTGGAGAGAAAGATGAAGCACTGCTCAATGAGTCTGGCTGACAAGCATTTCTCATTTTGCTTCAACCTCAGAAATAATGAGGCGGAAGACTGTTTCAGCATGATGGATTTCAGTTATTCTACTTGATTTCTTCCTTTAAGATTCTCCTTCCCTCCTTCCAGCCATTAAAACCATTGCGCATCACATCCCATTTGGCATACAAAGCAATCCTGATTTTTGTGTTATTGTCACCTAAGCATTCATATTCCATTCCAGCCTGATTAGACAAAATGAAAACACAAATCAGCGTAACAATGAAGAGACCTGCAAATCCTTCACATTGCACTTACCAAGCAGATGGTTCTGCTGAAACTGCCACCCTGCACCTTGCGAGTAGTTAAAAAGCTTCGGGGAATCTTTTGAGAAGTCAGAGTATTTATTATGAAAATACCAAGAATATTAATTGCACATATAACAGGTTTTATGTGCTCTTCACATGAGAATGCTAGTCATGGCTCCCAGGCTCCTTAATCTCATAGCAATCTTTTCCCCTGCCATTTGAATATTTAGTAGTCCTTTACAGAAAAGGGTTGCCACCCTTTAGTTTACATTATTTTCTTCTGTTTAAAAAAAAAAAAAAAAAAAAAAAAAACAGTTCCCCAAAGGAAGGACTTCAGTCAAGATTACTTAAAAATGTAAGTCAATCTGGTGTTTTACGGAGAGGAACACTGCACCTGCAGGCAGCGCCAGCTTGTCCAACACCAAGTGTTCACTTCACGTATTACGCAGTTTCCGATAAACCTTCCCTGGAACAGGATTAAAGGCAGTCCTAAAATATCAGCGCTAATTTAGTGCTCATCAAGACGTCCTCGGGGAAACAGGATAAAAAGGAGAGACTAAGTATAATTATACAAGAGTAATATCAGTAGGCAAGCTGGTCTTTGGCAACCGAAAGCAAACAAACTTCCCTTAGTATTTCCTCCAAAGCATTTTTAAGAGTCAATGAATAAAGAGTCCTAATAGAACACTGTCATACTTCCTCTAGAAGCACAGGGGGAGAAGAGAAAGCCAAGTTTTCTCTAGTGCTTTTACCACTTAGGTTAGTGCTGCTTTCACACGATCGGGTCAAGCCTCCATTGTCAGTCAGAAAAAGGCAGTCCTAAGGGAACGCTCAGCCATACTAAATCAGATTTTTAGTGAAAATCCTAGTCCCTGTCAAAATGTTTGCTTCTCATTGCCTGTCATTTTCAGCAGTACAGAAGAACATCAGCAAGTCTTGCAAATTGTATTACCAAACAGAATTAAGGTCAATGTTGTCACAGGGATTAGGACACCAGTTCCTTATGACCATGTCAACTATCCAGCAGCTTTGAGAAGCTGTCTGGGATTCTTTTGTGAAACATGCCTACTCCAACCCTATGCATAAACGCACAGGATTTCTGTCTAGGGCTAAACAATTCAGTGTGCCTAGAAGCCCCTGGGTTATATGCGCTCACTGCTCCAACATAACATTAGGAAAATGAAGAGAAAGCATGGGAGAAATCCACTAAACCACCTGCGTAACACTTAGCCTACTACCACACTACTTTGAAAAATAATTACTAGGGGAGAGAGAGGGGAAACCCAGTATGTAAAGCTACATTGCGTGTTGCCTTCTGAGGTCAGGACAGCAGGTAATGAGCCCTTTCCAGCAGGGAAATCCTGACTGTCATCATCTGAATGCACCCGAAGTCTTGCTTGGTACTAACAGACTGTTCACACTCGATCTTTACTGCAAGGCTCGCTTGCAGAGCAGTCAGTGCTTCGGAGATGAAGGAGTCCCTGGAGGTTTGCTTTGCAAAGTTTGTCTCAAATCCTTCGCGCATCACGGCTGCACCACCGCTGAGCTGTCCATCTGCAACACAGCCATTAAAAACAATTTTCTACCCCATTCCTTCTTGTGACAGCTAACACTAATGTGATACATCTCCCCGCAGAACACTATTTGCTCTCAGAAATGAGAAACTGGGCTTCCTCAATACATTCTGTTTCTCTGGCTCTTTCCCCTCCCCACCCTTTGTCCTCCCTGCTTAACAAATACCAGAACAGATTCCAGCCCATTCTCCTCCTCACTGAAGGGCAAGATGAGAGCTGACCTGGGATGCCTGCAGTGCTGAAGGTCCTCGGCAGGAAATTCTTCCAGGGGACAAGAACAGAGCAGCAGTTTGATGACTGGCAGCCAGCAGTGCTCCCATACAGCCCTTTCAGGCGAGCTTTGTATCACTAGTTTAACAAAATGGAGCATTCCCAGCACCATTTACGATGAGTAACTATTCAGATGCACCAGTTCTGTTTCTGCTGACCAACAGCCTTTTTGTTTTCATAAACAAAATAAAGATTTCTGCTTTAGGGTAAGCCCTAATATTGTCTTAAACATACAAAGGTTCAGATTAGCAGAAACTTGAAGTTCATCTCTAATCATCTGGGCTCTGAATTAAAGGCATGAAAGCCTTAATTGCCCCAGCATGAGCAAGCTTACTTTCTGCCCTTGACTACCAGCACAGAAAAACTGCCTTTTAAGAAGTCAGGGTGTTTAGACACAGAGCTCAGGTCCAGGTATCCTGGTAATCAGTGTAAACACATCTCAAATACCTACAGAATTAGTAGATATGAATACAAGGAAAGTAAACATGATTATACTGAACAAAATACCACTGAGCAGGCCAGGAAAATGCAGCCAACAACCAAATTAATGGTTAAGGTATTTCTGTAAGGGTATGGTCATATTATCTAAAGAAATTGCATTCCTATGGTTTCAATCTCAGTTCTGAATCCTATTAATTAAGTTCTAGAAGTCAAATACTGGAAACTCAGTAGTCGCCCATATCAAAAGAAACTAAAATATGCTTTAATAGCAAAATAATGATTTGCAATCTAACTGGAATAAGAACTCTACCTCCAACCTGCTCTCCCTCTACTATCCCATCTCCCAAAGCAATTATGTGTACTAACATGGATGTGAACTGTAGAGAAAGTTCCATAAGCACATGTTAGTAAGTTCCCAGAAAAAGCATCTTTGTCAAGGATTATGCTTCAAGTAAAGCTTTGTTAGTAGAGACTGTTGATGACTTAATCTGAAGCATCAAGATTAAAACAGCTAGTTCTTGGTTAGATACTTATTTCTACTAGCCAAAATTTTCCTACACAAGTTTTCTGTTTCATTTATTTAGGAGAGTCTAGCAAAAGATAAGAAAAAGTTGGAAGATGAAGGACACTGCATTGTGTTAAATCCTTGGCTGGCAGGGAAAATCCAGCTCTCCCTACCAAATTATTGGTACATTGAGTACTTGACCTTGTGCTGCAACTGATAAACAGAAATTAAGTTGAATATTGTAATAATCTCCTACTGTTAAGACAAGTATTATTTGATGCTCCAAATAACCTCCGCTGTTATAATTGCAAGTGTAATTTTTCCATTATCTGAAGCCTTAAATTCTGTTCCCTCAAGTGCTGCTTTGTTCCTCTGCACCAGCTCCCATCAAGAGTCTCTGCAAGCAATGAAGGACCAGTAGTGAGCATGGTAGTGCCACACCTCTCTTCCCACTTATCCCACTTTAAATATTCACCAGGTAGTCTCATCATCATCACTCATCACTGCTTCACAAGAATACAGGAAGCCAGAGAAATCACCAATATAATCAGCAATGTGTCTCATACTTCAGGCAAACACGTCCAGAAGAACTCTGCACCCCACCTTCCTCCAAAGTAAAGCAATGTCTGTAAACAGTTTCACCAAGTCCGTTAGAAAAAAAACCAGAAGCATTCTTTTTCCCCTCCTCTGGAGGTCTCTTCTTCCAAACTAACCCAATCAGGCAAGAACAGTTTGCTAAGTAAAACGTTTGCCAAATGTAGAATTGCTAACGTCTATTCCAGAGCTTTTACTTATCCTTAGCAAAGCAGCTGCGAAGGCAAGCCATCAATGGAAAGTTCCCTGGCTGATCTCAACCGCTTTCTAAAATAAACAGGGAACAGCTCCAAACAGGTGAAGGACACCAGAAACACAGATTTAGTTAACCTTGAAGAAATTATTCTATAATAAAACGCTTCTGTTGCATTGTTTCCAGCTATTTTTATTCCAATCTACATTCTCATTTTTTCCTATTGAAAACAATTCACACTACCAAAATCAATAAGAAAGCAAGTGTAGAAAGATGTGAATAGAGCCGATACAAAATATAAAATCCTTTGTATCAGTGTGGAAAGAAAACAAGATTGTAACCCAAGTTATGCAAAAGAAGTTTTGCTTCACCTTCCAAAACCTGTAGAATTTGTACACATAGCAAGATCTCCAGACATCACATGGCAAGATCTCCAGAGATATAAGTCAGTACTGATCTAGTACAGCATAAGTTAATTTCAAAAGACACTGTGCTTCTGGGTTGGGAAGCCCTTATCCACAAACCGAGTTTTGAGGAATGGATGAACTCATTAAGATGACCTTTAAAGTTTGTTCTGTTCTGTCACAAATGTGTACTTCCAGGGATCCTCTGACCTGAGCTGTTGGGCTGTTCTGGTCAAGAGGCCGTCATTTTTCTCCCACAGCATAATGTAAAACCCAGCCCAAAATATTCGTTAAGAAGCATGACAATCTGGGCCACCCCAGTTTGCTGCTCTTCTGTGGCTTGCCTGTGCCCCCTCATCTCCCCTCTCAGTGGTGATGGCAGAGATGTTCCTAGGATGAAAAAAGGGCTCAGCACCCAGCAAAAACACAACTGACAGTTTCTTATTAAGCAGCCCTACAAACACGGGCACAACTAAGAAACAAAGGCTTAATACGATTTATTTAAAGACAGGAAATATCTGTCTAAAATCTGTTACATATTAATGGTTTGTTAACCTGGTAGCAGAAGCAGTTTCTTAGTTTGTCTGAATAAAATAGCTTTTAACCCACTCCCAGGATGCCTGTAACGGGCCTACAGCACAACACAGCAGATTTTTCAGGCCTGCATCTTCATTACACACGTTTTTTCTAGATTCTGCATGCAGATGTCTTCAGCTCAATATCCCAAGCACAGACAGCCACCCCTAGAGCCAACTATGAACTGATACAGGACGGTGTCAGCTGTGTTTCCACCATACACTGTATCAGAAGAGCAACTGCACAAGGCCAGCGTGTTTTTGTTTCAACACATTCACATAAGCGTCAGAATTCTCAGTTTCCACCCAAAGTGTGTGCCCATCGTAATGTTACACTGTTATACTATGGATGAAACCCATACCACTTGGAGAAAAAAATCTTCAGGATTAGGCATTTGACTGACCTTTCTTTGAACTCAAAACACACCGTTTCATTGTCACTTTGGATTAGTTCTGTCAGGGGCCAAAATGTCAACATTTTTCCAGGAGTATAGAAACAAGATGTTAAGACTTTAGCTTTCCCTTTTCCAGTCACACTTTTCCATTCTTACTTCATTCAAACTTCAAAGAGAGCGCACTAACAGCTCTTGACATCAATCTTATCTCTTTTCCTTGTAGGAGAAAGAATTTCTCTTACAACTTCCAGTGCCCCCAGCTGGCACAGTACACTTCCTATTAGCATCAGTTTGCTTCTGTGCCTCAGGAAGCCAGAGGAGCATGCCAACAGGGGTCAGGCTCCAAGTTATTCCTATTCTGAAAGGTTAAGGTTCTAGGTAGAAAGCATTTTCTTTTCCTTAGAATACTACAAGAAATTCTGATTGTGTTAGAAGCTAATACACAGCTGGCAAACAAAGTTCAGGAATTTTAGGTACATTAAGGAGTTCAGAGCAATCAACGAATTAACATCGTCCAGTCTTACCTTGCAGCATGCATCTGTATGCAGATTCTGATATCGCATAAATGTGCGGTGGCATTTCATGGCGCTTCTTCCCCCTGTACATCTCGATGATGTTTTCTGAATAAATCGGAAGGTTCTTGTAAGGATTTATAACTACGCAGAACAGCCCTGAATAGGTCTTAAAAAAAAGAAAAAAAAAGGGGCTTTGTTAGTAAATACAGTACTGAAATAAAACCGTAAAGAGCAAGACACTTTTTCACAGGTTATAACATTTATCTTACAACATAATTAAGGTCCATGTTGTTAACCAACTTTAAGTACAAGCTATATTCAAGTTATTGGTTTCTAGGTCCCTTAAAAGGCTCTTTACCTGCATAAAGAGTAATTTATAGATTATAAACATGGATAATTATAAAGTAGAGCATATGATCTCTTTCCTACCGATATTTAAGTCTCCCTTCCACCTGCAAAGTTCCAGAAGTATGAACATCTTTTGATGTTCAGCTCTTTCAGTAAAATGCCTGTTCACAGTTTTCATATTTGGAGGAATCAATATTCTTGATTTTTCCAATAATCTTCTTGTATGAATTTTTAAATTAAACAAAGATAAGGAGCTTACAACAGGGGCCAGACATTCTCTGCATCACACTGTATGGAGGGGGAAAAAAAAGTCAACTACTAAATATCTTAAAATTTTTCACAATGTTAAAGAAATACATATTACATTGAAATATAACGTGTGGAAGACCAGACTTCAAGAAGTAGAAAGACGACATATTCTTCATAAACATTTCAGTTGGCACTGCCAGTGGTGGATAAGAACAGAGAACAGAGACCTTCTGCAAGTAGCAAACCCTTATTTGCACTAAGTAGTAATTATTCTAGTAAATAACTTAGATAAGGAAAAAGCCAATTATTTCTGCTGTCCTACTTTTTTCCTGTTATTATTGCATCTCGTTTCTGCTCGGTCTCTCTCAATCCCAAAGCAACCTCCTCCTGGAGGCATCACCTCCCTCTCCCAGGTGATGGATAGCCTGGCAGCTGGCACTGCGGGCAGCGTTTCATAACCTGCTTTCTGGTCAGTACTAACTTTAACACTATCAGGAGTGCTCTATCATCAAGAGATTAAAGAACAAGTTTTGAATTCAAAGAGTAATGTCCTCTTATCGAGGGATTTCTGTTTACACCAAAAAAATCAATTTTTATAAAATTCAGCACACGTTGCAAGCGATACATAAAGCACCACATTTCTGTAAGAATTAAGTATCAAAGATAACTGGAGAACGGTTCAATCGCTGCTCTACAGAAGTTATCGTGTATGTGATATGTACACACATATACCTATAAAGCTGCTGATACTTATTATATAGGGATGGAAGAAAAACATACAGCAAAACACTCATTTTGTCAACTAGGAGTTCCAGCTGAATCTGGTCCAGCTGTGTGGGCTTTACTAAGTGTCAAAGGTAAGGTCACAGCAAGACAGCCTTGAGCTATACCAACAAATAATTCAGTCATGGTGTCACCCTGAGCACCCAAAAGTGCCAAGGCACCCAAAGCACTAGTGGCTCCCATCTCTTCTAAATCCATTGTTTTGTTTTGTTTTTGTTTGGTTGTTTTTTTCTTCTTTTAAATGAAAGGAAAAATCAAGCAAGTTTTGGCAGTGTTACTTTAGCCATTAATACCATTCACACCTTTACTACTGGAGGAATGTTAGCAAGAGAGCAGCTTTCTTTTGACAGAAGCAGTGAGCATCCTTCTGGGGGCCACAAAGACTTTCTCCTGCCTTGCAGTCTCAGAGGAGGGAGGAACAGAGACAGCCAGGCAGCATTACCAGCTGCTGGGGGCCTGCACAGCACGGAGCAGTAACTCAAGATTCTTCCTACATTTGTTGATTTGTGAATTTTTCTTTCTGGTACATTTGTATGAACAAAGAATTTTAAATTCCCAATTTATTTTTATAATGTATGTATTTGATTTTATCTGGAAGAAAAGGAACCTGTTCATTCTGCACATAAAGGGATCCTGGAAAGAGAGACAGCAGGTGATCTGAGTTGAGTCAGGAGCTATCAATAAAGAAAAAGAATTTGATCTTACGTCAAATGCCCGTACTGGAAAGGAATCTCTCTGCTTTGGTCAGATCTGCTGGACGATAAGCACTGCAGCACCTTACCCAGCCAGACATCTTTGGTAATAACATTTATTTCTCAAGAGAAAGGGAACAGATGTTATCAGTTCAACTGACCCAAGCACAAAGAACAACTTATCAGTCATTAACTCAAGGTAAGCGTGGGCCTGCTGGGGAGGGCAGTTCCTCCCTGGCCTCCCTCCCAAGTACACAATCCTACAGCCGCCCCTCCTGCCAGCCCCGGTGCTCTTGTAGTAACTCACGGAGCTGGCACTTTCTCTTTATGGAGAGCAAGTGTCAAGAATGGATTGGTCAGTAATGGAACGAGCTTCCCGACCAGTCTCATTCGTGGCTACTGGTGATATCACAAGGGCGGAGGAAGGTAGCACGGCTGTTTCAATAGCCTGGTACAGCTGAGTTGGGAACTGATCGATACGGAGCCTGTTGCCAGCAGCCATCCTCCCTGCTGGGCTCAGAGGAGGTCACCCACATTCAGCCACAAGCAGCACCAGTGGCTTGAAGACATCAAAAAATCACAAACCTGATTTTCATTCTAGCCTTCAAATAAGGATAGCTAGAAGAGGCATGCATTCATCAAGCCACCCAGCGATCACCAGCTCCAGCTATGCCCTGCTTCTCCACTACAGCCTCATCTGATGACAGAGGCTCGCTTCCTGCTGCCTCCAGACGAGGCCTGCTCATGAGCAAGAATTCATCCAGCCAGAGCCAGCTCCCAGTTCTGTCCCAGCACATCCTCTGGCCACCACAGCAGCATGAATTCACATGAGCCAGGGGCCCTCCCTCCTCCAGGAGGACTCCAGACCCTTTCACCCAGCAGCACTCCTGAGCCCTACTCTTTTTCCCCAGGCAGCATCACAGGCTGGCAGTTTACCCCGGCAGGCTACATCCTACCGAGGCTGCCGGCCCTTGGGCAGTAACTGATGGTTAGGCTGTGGGATCCGCACTCACTGCGCCACCAGGGCTCCCAGAGTCACACCTCTGTTCTCTCCAAAGTCATCTGAAGCATGATTAGTTGCTTTGGTCCTTTTATATTCATAAGGAAGTTTTCCAGTATCACTGCCCTGCCCCAGATGTGAACAAAGTGACCTTGTAAAAAAAAAAAAAAAAAGAACAAAAATGTTAAGAGTGTTTGAAAGAAGTACTAGGGAAGGAACACCCACCTGATGGCTCCTCTCCCAGCTTGCTTTAGCTTCTGGATGGAGAAACAAGTTTCTCCATCGCAGGGAGTGTTACCATTGTTCACGTACATACGGAACGTGGTTTATAAAAGCAAGCTCAACTACTCTTCAGAGCTCTGTCAATGATACCTAACCCAGCAGCCTTTCTAGACTATGTCCCGGTGCAGAAACTGGATGGATCAGTGAACCTGGAGCGATGGCAATAAGCAAATGAACCACTTGCGAGTTTCATCAATTCTGAGGTTCATTTATTTGAGGCCCAGAGAACAGGCTTTTACCACTGACCGCTGAAGTCTTTACCATGACAGAGCTCTTTCACACGCAGCACCTTTAACTCCAGCATCCTGATTTCCTGCATATTTGTCACTTGGTTTGCTCTCCAGCCATTTCCCTGCAGAATTTAGAGTCACACTTTTGTCAAAACATCACTATACTATCAAGTCTTCATTCATTCAAGGAAAGATGGAACCAAGATCTCTCACAAGGGTCCCAAATTTCCTGTCACCTATTCCAAAAGGCAACACAGCTTTCTTGGTTTGCTAGGCAATAGAAGCACAGTGGGAGAAGGGAGGGCGTTGCTTTTATTGAGTCAAATTTCACTGGGAGGGAGACAAATGACACCAAGTATTTTATACAGCTATTTTGTAACTGCAAGTTTCACAGGGCATTATTATAAGGCAGTAAGTCTGAAAACACAAAAAGAAAAGGTATGGGCTTCCCACATGCAAGCTGAAGGCATGAGAAAGTTGAGATTGGTTAACACACCTTGAAAAGGTTCTCAGTGATCAGCCACTGAAAAAACACCCTGCTTACTGAATTCCACCAGGCAGCTGCTTACAGGTGCCCAAAGCTCTAACACACAGGTGGGGTAGCGATGCCCTGAGCCTCCTCCCTGCCCCGCAGTACCTGGACTCTGCCTGGACCGCCAGGAACCTGAGCTGCAGCGAGAATCAAGCAGTGAAGAGCAGCCAGTCTGGACAAAGAACCAGATGGGAGGTTTCAGCAGATGGGATAGGTCTGTGTGCTGATCCTTCTTCGGCTCAGGATCAGGCAATCAGCTGCAACCAAGCTAACAGTTTGAAAGGCACTTCTGCTTTGCAGAGGGACAGGATGCAAACAGCAACCAGCAGCAGCTCGGCACGTTGGAATGCGCGCGCTCCAGGCAAGGCTCCAGAGACAAATAGTGAAGCAGTGCTCTGACAGAGCTTTGTTATACAAACTCTCCTTCAGGACACTAATTGTGGCATTTGAATATTTCCAGATGCTTACAAGCTTTTATCCAGTAGTATATCATTTAGTAATTTAGATCTTGGTAAGCTATCCCAGACCGCGGAGTTCAGCTTCCTTGCAGAGGCCTGTTTGAAAATGACAGCACGCTGCTAGCAGCAAGCAGCCCGAGGAGGAGATGCACTCGTGTGGGCCGCAGTTCTTGCACCAAGGAGGACGCTATTGCAACTGTTCAGGTGGCAGCTTCTGCTGCAACATCAAAAAGCCTCTTTGAAGAGTCATTTCAGAGCGCATCAGCAAGATGCGGGTCATTTTTTTGATTTGTAAGAATCAATTCAGCTGAGGCTCAACATTTACCTGCAGTTCTTCAAATACAGGAAACGCCAGAGTTACTCTATGGCTACATACATAACCAAGGTGAAATAAGCATCTAGGCATCTCCTACGGTTAGTTAACTGCAGTATGGACCTGTGAACCTCCAGTTTCTTACCTAGAAAAGAACTGCACCCCATGCACAGGCTGTACAGCCCATTCTCCAGACTGGGAAGTCACACTGCCATATCATTCTTGCCCAGTCACCCCTCCTAAGGTTACGGAGGTGCCTGTCACACTCCAAGCCCTACTAAACCCTCCAAACCTGGCAGTTTTCTCACGTACCGCCCCCCACCCCAATGATACAGCTCTCCAGCCTGAATTCAAGCTGCACAGAAGGGGAGGCAGCTCTTCAGCCGCACGGGGGAGGAAAGCCAAAGGCTGCAGCCCGGGGAAGAACACCTCCACCATGCACAGCAGCTCAGACAGATCCCGCGCTCCTCCCCACAGGGCTGGGGAGGCCGCATGGTTGTCCCAGCCCCACAGCCCCATCACCACCCCAAGGCTGTGCTCCCCAGCACTGTCAGCAACCTGGAACCCCAGAACTACCCCAGCCATCTCCGTACAAACAGGCCCATATGGCTAAAAATAAACCAGCCCTGTGGGCACCCAACGAGTAGGGTCAGGGATGCCAGCAGGGGTGAGGGGGTGCTGAGGGCAGGGGGAGCCTCCGCTGTGACAGAGGCTGCAGCTCGATGGGGAGCAACAGCCACAGGCTGCTACTGAGGGCAGCTGAACTGCAAGTCCCGTGCTTCAGGGGATGAGAAAGGGACGGAGCACAGCCCGTACACAAGCCAGTAAAGCAGAAGCGCAGCCCAAACTGCAGAGGAGACTTCTCTACAGCTGTTCCCTACAGCTAGCCCTGCAGCCAGGGCATTCAGTGCTGTGCTGTCACGTTTACAGGCTCCAGGTGATTTGTTCAAAGACAGAACAAGGTTTAAGGCAGCAGTGCGGGCTGTGCTCCCGCTCAGGCAGCTCCCCCTCCCCGAGGCTGACGTTGTGCGACCGCGGCTGCTTCAGCCACACCACCACTACAAGGGCAAACATGATCCCGGGCTGCACCCGGGCCAGAGGGGTATTAATATCCCTTCACAAGGCTTCTGTACGGCCTTCTGGAGCCCGACTGCCCCGCAGAAGTTTGGCACAGGCTACCCGGGTGTGCTGATGCAGACCCGTGGCCTGACGGGGTGTCCTCAGCACCGCGTGCTCCTTCAGCTGGGCGCTTAAACAGGAGACCAGGAACCAAATTGTTGCACCCTTTCAGGCTGCTAAGCCACCATTTTTAATAGAAGCAGAGAATATCTGACAAGAACATGCACTTCTTTGTACCTCTTCTTGCCCAGGGGCAAAAAGGAATATGAACGTATCCCCTAGAAATCCCTTAGATTTTTCTAGCAAAGGGAAAGCTACACTGAACTCTTTCAACTTGATCATGTTCCAAAAGTCAGAATTAACCTAAAAACAAGGTCTGAAGTCTAAGTAGCACTTAGAATTTGAACCCTGGTGTTTCTGCTGCATTATATGAGGTACCAGAGCCTATGAGGTACCAGAGCCAGCAACTGGTTTGTGTTGAGGAGAAACTGAAGCCAGTTACAAACCCAGATTCTTGCAGGCTCTGTTACTACCAGTCTGCAATATGTGGTAATGTGAAGCACTCCCAGCTGGACCAGCACAAAAATTAAAGCAATTAGAAGCTTATATAACAACACAGATTGTTCTAGGTTATGCTCTGGCCTCACAGGAATAGGAGCGTAAGAGAAGAAACCAGTTACAGACTGCTCCTCAAGCACGGTCTGATGAGACCTTCCACCCACAGCAGGCCCTGGAACTGGGGGCTGCAGTGTAATTCTCACTCGTCCCCCCTTCTGCCTCAATAAAATAGAAAGTACAGCAAAAAAAATGGAAGTAGCACATGGCTAGAGACCAATTACAGAAATAATAGTTGTAATTATCAAAAATATCTGCTGAAGTATTTGCAACTGCACAGCAGCAAGCACATTTTCTTCTTTGCTGGTAGGAATAAACCAGTGGGCACATGCTGCTAATTACTGCTCTCCCTGTAAAGCTCTCCAGGCTCTCAGAGCCACACAAACATTTTCCAACCCTTCTGGAAGAGTCTTTGCTAAAATAAAACTGAGGGGTGGGTGGTAAAAATCCATAGTTCAAGTGTGGAAGATTTCAGAGTTGGATCTAACCCTTTCCCCAACACCGCTTCCCCAGCCTTCTGTTCTTCAAACAGCAGCAAAACCGCTCGTCTCCAACTCAACCTCACCTGCAGCACAGGCAGCCTCAGCCACACGTCCCCACCGAGCCTTCCCAGGGCCAGGTCTGGGCTCTCTGCATCTCAGTCACAGGCTCCCTTACTGCCAGCAGCCAGGGAACATCCCCCAGGGACACCAGGGCAAGAGGTGGGACAGACACTGACACAGGCTGAAGAGGAGTCAAGTGTTGGAGGACTTTTATTAAGTTCATTTTAATCCTTTTGTCTGAGCAAGGTCAGGAAGCTGTTCAGTGGTTCAGCAGTGACTTACGGGGGAATCCCAAAGCCCCAGAGACAACTGTGGGCAAGGACCTCCTCACCCAGGAGAGCTGGGACTAGGGTGGAACCCAGGGAGCAACACGTTTTGGAATAGATTTGTAATGAACTCAGCATCTTTTAGGCTTTATAGACTCCGTGTTTAAGTGAGCAATGCCTTCATCCCACCTTAGTGGGGACAGGAACACGAACCTCTGACTGCACAAGCAAGAGACTTTTTGGTCCTGTTCAATCAGACCACAAAAATCAAACTCTGGAACTTTTACAGAGCCCCGGGTAGACAATTACCCACCTTTCCAGGAGCTTTTCAGATATTAGACGGCATTTATCCATCAAGACCATTAAAATACAGTCATGTGCTCAGACATTTCCCTCAGCTTTCTCCTCTCCTGGAAAGGCAGGAAGCTGTGCCAAGCCCACGCAGGATCCATGCTATTAGTGTTTGCAGGTGTATTTAGAAAGAAATCCATTTTGCTTTAACAAAATGCTCGTTCACAAGATGGGCATGGGGCTCTATTTCCATTCACACGGTATTTATTAACACACGAACACTTGAAACATGCTTAAGAAGGCAAGGAAGGCCCTTCCATTTTCCATCAAAATGGAAGTACTGACACAAAAGCAGAGCTTTAGTTTCACCTACCTCCTGCCCCCATCTTAGAAATCGTAAGTCATTAGCTCTTTCTTTTCAACCACTGCCAGCGCCTGCAACATTGAGAACAGCTCACCTTCCATTCAGCAGAAATAAGGTATTTGCATTCCTGATCCTGGCAGCCAGCTGCATTTTGACCATCTGAAAAGCTGAAGTGACTTAATTCAAGATACTAAGTAAGTTGCATCCAGAACACTGCCTAACAAAGCACCGAGACATTTAGTGACCGGGAACACTCTTGCCCTCTGTTCAGAGTCCTAGGAGCAGTGTAGTATCCCTAGAAGTGTACTGCAATCCAGAGCTTAGAAAAAAAAATTGCTCTGAAGTGAAAACAAATGATTGAATCGCACAGTAAGTAGCCATCAAACCAACTTCTTTCTCTTCCAAGTGCAGAGAGAAGAAAACAGTAAATATATTCCCTCAGTTCTTTCCTTCAGGCCAGCCCTGTGAGTCAACTTGGGTAGCAAACTTCACATAGAAACCTAATTTTGAACATAACTGACACGTCTATGTATAACCTTCCTGAATAGACCGTGATGTTGCTGATAGCAAAATGCTCAGAGAAACAAGATGGAGAAAATGCTTCCTCCTACACCAGGGGCTCCTTTGCAGCCTTCAGACTTTATTTGTAGCTCTCCATCAAAGCAGCAAAGTTTCTGCCCTTCCGTACCGTGAAGTGCAGCATCTCTCCCCAGCACTTTGCTTTCTGACAAAATCCTTCCTTCTTGGTGACCTCTCCTGCCAGCCCCATCCCTTCCCACCAAAACGAGAGGCCCATTTCTAACGCCTCCCTTCACCCCAGGGATTCAGCTGGAGATGACAGCTACAGCTCCCAAAGCCACTGCTTCAGCCAGACTTCACCCCCCGGCCCCAAAACAGCCAAGTGACACCACACCACCCGAGCCATTCGTGGCAGCCCACAGCTCAGCACCCATTTCCTACAGCACCCACCTCCAACGTTCACACACAGGGTTGGGCTGTGAGTTTGGAAGCTGGCCCCCAGGGAACCTCATGATGCAGTGACACAGCAAGCAACCTCGCAGCTTGCCACAGAGCATTAAGGCAGGTGGTCCGGAGAATGGCACAGCATTCGTGGCTGATGGACCCTTAAAATCCAGGGGGTGCCTCCATTTTGTGGTCTGATTTAAAGACCCTGTCTACCTGATGCAGCTTCACCACAAACTACAATCTAGGGCTGACACCTGGAAGCCTTCACAGGGGCATCTTACACCCAGGTCTCGTAAAAATAAAGATGGTCACCAAGGTCTGCAGCTTGAGTGAGTGAACCAGAACTTATGACGCCCCTTTCTTACAGCAACACCCCCAGAAATGCATCTAGACCTCAGCTCATCAGGCATGAGGATATTGAAAAATGACCACAAGACTAACCTGAGCAAAGCCATACTCACGCCAAACGTTCAGAATAATCCCCAGCCTTTTGGTAGTCCTCCTGGACACCTTACAATGAATACCTCCAGATTCTGACTGCTCTTAAGAATATTACTAATTACACACCAAAGAATATCGGTGATCAAGTGATACATCCTTGCCATAAGAAATGCTGATATCCCTAGCACAAAGTCTGGAAAAAATCACCTACAATAACCAGAGTGAAAACTGCCACCAAATGCAGCAGGAATGAAGAACTGTGCTGGAGGCTGTACCTCCACAGAACCAACACTCGCACTTCACAACGACCAAACCTCTTAAACATGAGCACAGATCATTTGGGAGACTGGGCAGCATTGTGCTGAGTCATCAGCGGGTTGAGAAGGAAAAAGTCCAAGCACAAGGGGCTGTAAGGACAGATCCGCCCCTCCTCGGGGTGATGATATGTAGTATACTTCAGAATAATTTGCCGAAATAGTACACATTCTCTAGGAAAGGTGCTTTAAGATTCTTCAGCTATGCTGAAAATAAACCTTACAGCAAGAAACTGAGTAGGTGATGTTAAAAATGGAGCAAGAAATGACGTCATTTCATCTCCTAAGCAGAACTGCAATCACCAACGTTGATACTCCAACCTTTCTGCCCAGCAGTTGCTGTACAAGTCCTGCTTCCTTTCATCCTCTGTGCTGTCATGAGGAGATGAGAAAGAAATAAAGAACCAAGCGTGTACAACCTTTGGCAAGCCACTGGCCTTCCCGTTCTCCATTTGTATCCATCTCCCCCAGCACACCACGAACACAACTCAGAGGCCATGGTCACGGCACGTGGCAGCTATCAGAAGTGCCAGAGCTCCTCACCGCCCCTTGTTAGATGTCACATGGAACTCTTGCCAATGAGATGGGCACCACCAGTCAGGTCATGCCGACTGGCGCGAGCCAGCTTTAGTCAGTCCTCCTGGTCCTCCAGCAGTCTCATCTTGACAAGGTAGGTTGCAGACAGATGACTAGACAGCTGGCCAAATTCCCCAGCTCCTGTTTCCTTTCTAGGGACTGAAAGGAAACGTGTGTCTACTTCAGTCAACACCTTCTGCTTCCTAGAAAGGCAACACTGTGAGCTGCCTATGAACAATTAGGAGATGGTGAATCTGATGTGGTTTCTATACCTTAACTGTTCACGGTCAGCACCAAAATGAAAGATCCCAGTTTGGTTATTAGTTATCTGGAAACACAAACATGCCTTCAGCTGCCCCTCGCCATGAAGGGCTGGCCATAGTGCACTTCACCGGCCCCATTAGCTCTGGCTCTCCATACCGAGCCTACATCAGGGGGTTACGCAGGCAGCAGCAACAGTTCAAGGCTGAAGGAGTTGAGGGATCTCTGATGGAGATAAGAACCAGAACCCTGCTAGCACTCTCATCAGCTCCAACTGCCGATGAGATTTCTCTCTGGCCTATCGATCTTTGCCAATATTCAGCTTCTACTGCAACAGTGCTCACAACTGCTTTCCCCTGCACACACACCCCCGAAGTAAGTGGGGGTTTAACTGCAAACAAGCTGTAACTATTCTTGGTAATAGCAGCATCCTCCAGCAACACCGCTGGAACTCAGACCTCCAGTTAAGGCCAACAAATCCATTAGCTTCTTGATCCCAACCAACTTCTTCCAGCCTGGGGGCGGGGAGGTCATGAGTAACACACTGATGCAGTAATCCTCCTATGTGACAGCAGCTGCTCGGTGCCAGGGAACCAAGTTTTAGAGCCTGCCTCAGCACTGAGAGCATGAAAACACAGAGCACCTTTTTGGGAAGCGGAGTGGGGGGACACAGCGGTGAGCCACCTGTATGGTATCACTGGAACTCCACATGTACGATAAGCCAGCCTCCCACCAAGACAGAGAGTGTTTTAACTTGTCAGTGGTCCAAAGTGTCCCAGCAGTGTAACACCTGTGTATACAGAAGAGCGACCGGTGCTCAGCACCATCCTCCAGAAGTATCTGTGGCTACGCTTCCTGTGCGGAGTCCTTAGATTAAAGCTTGCTTTGGCATTTAAAGTCTGCAGGTTTTAACTCTCATTACACTGATACAAGTATCGTAACCAGCATTTCATAGCCAGCGCTGTGATTCACACGTACACTCACGACTTGAACTATCAACTTGTTTACTTCTAATTTTCAATCCAGTCCTCACTAATTAGCCATTTAGTTTACTTATAAGCTTGCAGGGCGGTTTCCAGAA
The DNA here is from genome assembly GCF_965140915.1 of Aythya marila. Lineage (NCBI taxonomy): Eukaryota > Metazoa > Chordata > Aves > Anseriformes > Anatidae > Aythya > Aythya marila. The sequence continues at coordinate 10,994,673 of NC_139059.1, read as the reverse complement.
GTATTTTTTGCTGAGCTGTACTGTAAGGTTCTCGGTGGAAGACCTTGAAATAGTAAAAAACAGAAGCCCACATAGGAAACTAACACAGAAGCACAGGTACGAATAATATTTTGAAGCTGCGTATGATTTTTTATTACATCCAGATATTACCAAGAGTCAAGCAGAAGACATACCCGACTAGAACCTGGACAGAAAGGGGAAACAAGCCAACTAACTAGAGGAACTAAATAAGATGGATTTAAGCTTTAGAACAAGTGTTTATTAAAATGAGCCAAGTATTTAAGCAGATGTTGCAGCTTCTTTTAAGATAGAAAGTCTACTTGAAGCTCTCAGTGATACTCTGACTCAACAAGTCACTATGCAAGTGGTTTGCCAAGAGACAAGGAGCTACTCTTAGCTGTGTGCCACAGACACTCATTCAACATTGTTCAAGGAAGGAACGGGGTCAAAAGCAGCATCAATGGCTTTGTGATTTCTGACTCGATAGAACGATAGCAATAAACCAGATGTTCCAACGAGCGCTTCAAAACCACTGAAAAATAAAGCTTTATCTTATTGGTTTATTTTAAGCACTTGAACACATTCTTTCCTGGCCCACTAAGTTGATATTAGATTCCAAAGAGACATTTTGCATTCCTAGCACTTTCCAACTTCAACTTTTAAGTAATAGCATAGCCTCTTATTAGCATTTTTAATGCACAGCAAGTTAAAACAAGATACATGCTTATTCATATGAGCAATTAAACGGCAGTAATTCAGCAAAGTTAGGTTTTGTAATCTGCCCTCAGTTCAAACAAGCCATTTGATACTATTCACTGTATCAGTTAAGCATGTCTGAGGCAAGCACTCTAACGAGCGGCATGAGCTAAGCACCCAGAGTTGCCATTTAGCATTCTATTTTTGAAAGATGCTTGCAGAATTATTTCCATAGGAGAAATTTTTATTATTTGTTTTATGACAACAGAGTTCCTGACCTGTACACAGCACAGAAAAAGACCCTGGACTAATCTAAATGCGAAGGACACAAAGTATTTACGTTATCAAAATCAGAGCCAAGACCCACTTCCTCCATTTCAAATAAGTAAAGGAATGGGAATCAGATAAGGTTTAGCTGAATTAGCAACCGTAATGAATCTAGTAATTAGTACTTACATAGATGAGCCCAGAGTAATACCGATCCTTTAAATTATGCAATACAGAGGCTTCATTTAAACAGGTTAATTCTGCCATGTCTTCCACTTTAGAGAACTTGGGGGGATTCATCTTCTGAATATCATCTTTATTCACTAGTGCTTTCTTTCCGTTCTCCGCCAGTTCAACCAACACTTCATCCCCCTTTTCCTCCTTGATGCTGGCTGCCTCAAAACCGTGGCGCTCCGAAGGAATCCACACCAACTTTTTAGCAGTCCAATCAGCCTGGGTGGCAGGGTTGTAAATTACAGCCCTGTCCACAAAGAGGTATCTCTCCGGATCTTCCTGTCCCGATCTCTGTGCCATTGTGGGAAGTGAAGGTGTCCGCTACCAGTTACCCTGCAAATTGGAAAGGAGAAAAGCAAGAAGCACGTTACACACCAGGCTCCTACTGAGGAATGGAGCTTTGCCCTCAATTAGACGCTCCGTCACCAACACCTGCATCTCCCCTCGGATGACCACACACTGTGGAGGTCTTCCATGGTATGAAGAAGGTGCCGTGCACCTGGAAGCCCCTGCATACACAGGGGCCTTCTGAACAATCAAACTGCTGTATACATTGAAAGTGGTCTTCCATATTTAACCCAAAGATCCACTGCAGGAAAAACAGTTTAAACTGAACCCAGCCATCTCTTCCTAGCTGGCGTACGTTGCAATTGAAGTGGGAACCATAAAAAAGAAAAATACACACTTGCCTTCGGTGCTTAAAGAAAGAAGAGTATCAATTTTAACATAAGCTAGCCAGTCAGCACAAATTCCACTAAACAGTGAACATTGGAGTGTTCAGCACACAGCTAATCACAGTGATCTACAGCACGTGAGATAACAGAATGTTTACTTTGTAAAAGCCAACTTCCAGCTACAGATGAGCACTTCATAGACACCTGGGGGTTCCACAAGCCTCCCAGCTAGCTAAGCCTTGCTCATTTTCATCCTAAAGACATAAGACTTTGTACTTTCACAGCCTGCTTCTGTTGGCAGTTGTGAACACTGACATTGCCGTGTTCCAAACAACATCTCTAGCTCTCAGGTTTACCTTGAGGCAAGGCACAAGGACTACCAAAGTTAGATTTTCCAGCAGCTTCACGGGTAATTTGAAGGTGAATGAAAAGCTGCTGACAAGGGCTCGCATGCACTCATTTTACCAATCTGCACCTATCAGGAAGAGGCAACTGCATCCTTCCTTAATAACCCCAGCACATCCAGGACTTCCAGACTCGGCAGTTTTATCTGTAACCACCCCGAGAGCAACAAGGTCGAGCCAGACACCTTCTGCCCAGGTCATTAAAATCTTGCTTATTCACACACTAGATCCCTTCTGCTGGAGAATGTCCCATTAGCAAATGGTAACCTCTTCCAGCAGGTAACCTAGAGGTTAGCTTCAAAAGCAAGGGAGATTTCGCAAACCGCGTTTGTCATCTTTCATGCTACGGTATGCGCACTGTTGGAAGTTTTGCAACATGCCCGCCCTCAGAAGAACGTGTAATTAAATACAATAGTTGTGTCTCCATCTATGGCAAGGAGGATTGTTACGTTGTCCAACTTTAATGTAAAGTAAGCATGAAGTCATTGAATCCTCCAGAGGTTTGAGGAGCAGACCGTTTACTACAGACTGCTTAATTCAAATCAAGAGGTGATGACTCAACATTTAAAGTATTTCAGAGGAGACTCGGAGAGAAAAAGGAAAACGCTAAAGGGACCCCATAAGCAATAAATGGGCTTCTTGGCCAGGAGCAGCTAGAAATCAGTCAAGGAAAGCCATGAGAAGCCCACTGCTGTTACACGTGAGCCTCCTACCCCAGCTCACAAAGCCGCTCGCCTCCCCTGTGCTGGATCACCACTGGGGGTCCAGTGCAGACCAAGCAGCGCTGCTCCCCTTCCTGGGGCTGCTCCCCTTGCCGGGGACACCTCTCCGGGGACGGCTTTGTTCCCAGCCCGGCCCCGTCCTCCTGCAGGGCGCTGAGCGGGACCTGGCGGGGACAGGCGGGTGACAGCCCGAGCGGCGGGGCTGGGGGCACGGCCTGGCCCCACAGCAGCTCTGTGCTGCATCGGGCACCTCCCCGGGGCTCGGACAGCACAGCCCCCCCCGGCAATCAATTACCCCTCGATTTTTAATTGCAGAGCCGCCCCCCCCCCCCCCCCGCATTTTCCCTCCTCGTTTTTCAATGGCACACAGCCCCCCCCCAATCGTTTTCCCCCCGTGGTTTAATCGCAGCCCCCTCATCATTCCCGCAGTGTTTAATTGCAGCCCCCCCTCTCATTTTCCCCCTCTCCCCCTGTTTAACGCCCCCCCCCCCCCCTCCCCGGGCCGTGCCCCTCACAATAGCGCCCAGCCGCAGCCGCGCGCATTCATCGCGCAGGCACCCGGCATTCCCCGGAGAAGGAGAAAAAGACACAAAAAAATGAATAAATAAATAAATAAATAAATAACCGGGAACCCGCCGGGCTCAGCGGAACAAAGCGGCGGGTCCCGCAGCGCCCCCCCACCCCCACCCCCCTCCGGTGCAGGGCCCGGCCCCGTCGGCCACGATCGCGGAGCGCGTCCGGGGGCTGCGGGCGGCAGAAAATGGCCACCGCCGCCCGCCCCTTCCCCTGCCCGCAGCGGGGCGCGGCCCGCACAACGGGGGCTTTGTGTGGCGGCCCCGCCGCCGCCGCCGCCTCAGCCCCGCTCCCCGGGGCCGCCTCGGGAGCTCGGGGTCCCCTCTGCGGAGCCCGGGGGCCGCTCCGAGCCCCCCCCGGCCGCCGCCTCGCCCTCACCTGAGCAGCGCCTCCCGCCGCCGCCGCCGCTCAGCCCCGCGCCGCCCCGCCCCCGCCCGCCGCGCGCCTTTAGCGCCACACCGAGCCCGCCGCCCCCCGCCCGCCGCCGCCGCCGCCGCCCCCCGCCGCCGCCGCGCTCCCATTGGGCGCCGCGCCCGTCCGTCCGGCGCGGCGCCGCCTCCCATTGGCCCGCCGCGCGGCCGCTCCGCGGTTACGGCCATAGCAACCTCCACACGCTTACCCTCCGAGCCCCGCCCCCCCGCTTCGCACCGCCTCCCCGCTGCTGATTGGCCGCTCGGCCGGAGGCTCGCCTCTCACTGGGCGAACGCCGCGTCTGTCAGGGCGGCGCCCCGCCCCGCGCTGCAGCACGCCCGGCGGGGGGCGCGGCGCGCTCCCGACGCTGCAGCGGAGCGGGGGGGGGGGGGGGCGCGGTGCCGCAGCGCGGGGCGGGCGCGCGCCTCCCCCTCAGGAGGGCCCCGCACGGCCCCGCCGCCCCGCAGGGTGCTCCGCACCCCGCACCCCGCACCCCGCACCTCCCCTCCGGCACTTTCAGGTCCCGGGGCCGTTCCCAGCCCTCGTGGTCCCGCCGCTCCCCTGTGCAGAATCCCCCGGCCCTGCCCCCGCCTCCCGAAGCCCGGTCC